>NC_135020.1:15845379-17167879 GCF_051020955.1 Megalopta genalis | reverse complement strand
ATTGTAGATCTTGGTGTAAAATAAAAATTGTACAAGTGTATAATAAATCGTATAATTGTATAAGAAACAGAAGTTAAACTGAAATGTATGTCATCTTTCAATCGTTTCTGTAGATCGACGACAACATAATAATACCTGAAATTCATCTAGTTCGTTTTCGCTATAATGATCAAAAACATTAACAGATTGTAGATCTTCGTGTAAAATACAAATTATATAAGTGTATAATAAATCGTATAATTGTATAAGAAACAGAAGTTAAACTGAAACGTATGTCATCTTTCAATAATTTCAGTAGATCGACGACAACATAATAATACCTGAAATTCATCTAGTTCGTTTTCATTGAAAATCCGCGGTCCAATAATCGCTATCACGTTAGCCAAACCAGCAGCGAGGATTCAGTTGGATAACTCTGCCGGCTCTTCGGGAAGTTCTTGGATGTCTCCCCGAAGACGAAGAAAACGTCGCGAACATCCGCGGCTATGCGTTGACCCTAGCTGTTAGTTAGCACGTATTTCACTGCACGTATTAGGGGTTAATACGGGATTATGGTTATGGCATGAAAACGATAGAGTCGGAGAGAGAGAGAGAGAGAGAGAGAGAGAGAGAGAGCAGGGTGTACGAGGAAGGACGAGGTAAAATGAGGAAGAACGAGCACGTAACAACTTCATTAAAAGACATAGCACCGGCGCGAAACGGTAGCTCTATCCTGGCCCGGGGGCAACAACCCAAATAGCGTCGAAAGTAACGTGGACCGGTCGAACGATCTATCGAATCCCGGCCATATTTACGCTCACGCGAGCCGGTGTTGCGTGTACATTACCGGTCGTATAACTAATGTCAGCATTGCGGTGATAATTAATTCATCGATCGGCAGGGCGCGCGATTATTTGCACGACCAATTGACACCGGCGTTCGAATAATTTAAATATGCCGGGACAGGCAACGCCAGACGATTAATTAAGTTAGAATAATAGAGGGACGCTTGCTCTCGTTGTCTAATTATCAGCCGACCGATCTCGGCGGCGATACCGAACTTTCGGTCGCCGCTTTTTCGGGATCAGATAGAACAACGTTTCTCTGATTCTAGCGCACGGTGCAACAAATTTGGGGCATTCGAAATGGAAAAAACTTGTCGCTCGTTTCACATTCTGCACAATTAATTTGAATTTTGTTTTTAGAAACGTGGCAACTTTTTCGCGATAATTACGAAATAATGGGAACAATGGAAGAATTGCTTCTTACGTCGTTGTTATGCCTACGTTTAAAGTAAAAAGCGATGCAAGTTGTGTTGAACAAATGATTGTACTTCTTGATCGTGTTCTTAACACTAGATATACTGCGTGACTGACATGGACTACTTCGTAACGATGACAAAACTGAATTTATTTGGACTTCTCACAATTTTGATTTTGATGTATGCTTGCATGAAAAGAAATTTCTTCGAGCATTCTCTATGAAAGAGACTATTCAATTGCTGCACATAAAACGTCGAGTTTTTATTATGTATAAATGATTCCCTGATTACGTCTAACACTGACGTAATCATTTTTAGAGTTTTACCGCGTGTTGTCAGTGTTATATTTTTTCATGAATATTTATTCATTTTCCTTTCTTCCAAAACGATTTTTTCAAAATTCTGTATCCTTGCCATTTATTTTCAGTTTCGTATGAGTACGAATTTTGCGAATTTTCGCGCAATTTGTTTATAAGCCGATTTTATTCATTCAAAAGATCAGAACAACATATTATATATATATATATATATATATATTTACGTATTATATATTATATATATTTACGTATTATAAACTTGCCGGAAAAAGTGTATCGAAGCGAATAGGCCTTGCTTTGTAATTAAATGAACATCTTTCAAAAAGAAGATACGAAATTTGTACTATTCTTTTAAAAATTCGACGGTTTATATACACAGGCCAATATTAACCGTTTGCACTCGTGTAGCGACTCTGAGGCGCCGCTAAAAATTGGTATACTATTTTTCAAAATCATTTTAAAAGCATCAGACTCGTTTATATTTTTAAAAAACTATTAAAATTGCATTGTACTTGTCAATAGGCTCAATTTCATATGCATAAATCGCAATAAATTATATAAAATAGAAATACTGTAGATCAGAAATCATGTTTTGGATTTCGAATTCAAATAACTTCGACTGCAAAGAGTTAATAGCAGAATAAAATAGCAGAATAAAATAGCAGAGGAAAATTTTGAGATCATATTTCCTCGGACTCTTCTAATTAGGATTGTATACTTGTAATGTGACAATTTAATCATTAAAAAAATGTACCAATGCGCTAAACTAATTTATTGTCTCTGTTCCCGATGGACACACCAACGGAGACACGTCAGTTTATTTGCACGAGTATTTTTTCCTAGCCGAAATGCCTGTTTGTTCCATTTTGCGGCGGACCAATTAGGAGAGTTTCCAGATTTCCCAGGGTTTCGCCGGTCAATGCGACGCCATTTCGCGGAGAATAATTAGCCAGGTCAAATAATTGCGAGCGACTGTTTGCAACGACTACGTACAGCATGTCGTTTGCGTTTCAGGATTAGTGTTAAGCCCCTTTGAATTCATAGATTATTTATTAATATGCGTCTGCCCAATGAATGAACCGGCAACCAGACGGATCTTAGTTAATGAACGAGCGTACTTTGCGCACGCGATAATTGATAGCCATAAATACTGGAAAAGACCTTCTCCGGTTTGCAGGGCCGATGAGACGAGCGAATACGATTGACATTCTGGGAGCCAGTGTGATTTTAGTTGAATAAACTGACGGAGAATTTCAAAGGTAATTTCTTGATCGCGATGCTACATTGGTACCATTATTGGATAATTATTCTTGAAAGGAGAATTAATAATGCGTTTGATTGTCCGGAATGTTCGCTTCGTTCTTGATTAATTAACGCTAAACGTACCGAGCTCTAAAAGTAAACTATGTTGCTTTATGACAATGAGTGCCTTTCGCCATTTTCATTATAATGCATGTTTCGATTAAGAAATTTCTTCAAGCAACTTCAATATAATTAATTAATTTAAAATCGATTCAGCAACTTTAAAATTTTAAAAACGTGAATCCTATTATTTTAGCAAGCGTCTCGGTAGATGTAGTATTAAAACTGCTACAGTTTTAATTTATCTCTGAGCAGATAGATAATAGTGGTTATACTAGTTATACTGATAATAACAGTTAATACCGTGACGTATAGTGGAAAGAAACATTTTTGTTAAATTACAATTTAATCTTTATAATGGAATCTTAGATTGCTGACGAAACATTAAAACTGCTCGATAAAACTGCTAGTTTGTGGGCCACTAGAGAAACCGCGAACACTTTAATTTACTTAATAATTTCTGATGATGAGAACAAGAGATATAAAATCAGTGATTTAAAGAGCTGGGCAGTTCCACTGTTAATACAAAATTTCTTCCTCGTGGAGAATCGAGATTGGAAGCCTGCCAACCTCGCGTGCACTCGACTCACTTAAATTTCAATGTTGTACCGTAAGTCTTGATTACTATTTTATTACTCTGCCTTTAATGAAACTGGAAAGCTCACTATAGAACGTGTTTTTGTATACCTTCGTGGAAAAGTTTCGTCAAAAACGAACCGTAAACTAAATTGATTAAAACTTTGCGTCGGTGTCCCACGTTCCTCTAAATAATAGACTATTATCTATTATGAGCATTTTGTTAATTAGAAATCGGAATATTCACAAATTAACAGTCTCGGCGAGAGAGAGAGAAATTTCTAATTAGCTCCAATATTTAAATGATATTTCTGTTGTTAGAGATCAGGGGTGCTACTCTCAAACAAAATAAATGAATATTTCCTTAAATAAAGAGCAAAAACTGGTTACATTGATTCATTATCACGGACTTCTACTGTTACCGTAATTGTTTAATTTATTTGATCACTTCGCACTCGAAGCCATTTTACCTTCATGTTCAGAATATTTTTTTTGACCTACAGTATTTCAACTTTATATGACATATAGCTCATACTATAGTTACGCTTTTAACCGTGTTTGAAACGTAAACAATGTAAAAATCAAGTCTCTTTCAAGTCTCTCAACTCTTTAACACTTTGATCACCATGTCAGCAACCACAAAAACTATCATACAATTAAAGTACATTATCTCACCAAATTAAAATTGTAAGGTTAAAATCCACAGGGTGTAGATCAGACGAAAAAGTTAAAAAACAAGAGTTTTTATTTTCTTTTTCGTCATTCCAAGTAATAGCAAAATTCAAGAAAATCATTTTGGTCATCGTCTAGTAGACTAGTCCCGCTACCATCTAGAAGAAATTAAAATCACTTGGACCAGTTTTAAAAAAGTTATTGCGTTCTCTAAAAGGTGTATGAACACTTTTGTGGGCCACTGTACATATATAGATCCCTCAAACTCTACGGTCTTCGCGAAGACCTCGTCTTCCCATACACGTAGAAGAAACGCATCGGAAATCACGAGCAAAACAACATCGCACCCGGTGCAGATTGCTCGCGGCTGCTCCCTAAACAAGCACGCATCCTCGTCGACACGGTGCTGGCCCGTCAAAGTGTACCGAGGCCACGTGTCAGCGAACAAAACGTTCCGCGTCCGGAAAGGTCTCTTGGTCACTCGGCGTCGCGGTGTCAGTCCCTGGTGAACACTAATTAGCTAAGCTAAATAACTGGCGTGGCCCCTGCGCGCGGAATCTTCGGCGCAGCCGGGTCCCGCGTTATTTGCATACAGTCTCATTAGGCGGCGGCAGTCAGAGGGATAATTTGAATATTGCGCGTTACTCGTGCTGATGAGACGTAATTCGAGCGGCGGCGGCTTTCCTAGCGGAACAATTCCTGCTGTTTCGGGGGTTGCTGGGGGTAGAAGGTGGCTGGAGGGGGGTTACAGAAGGATGTAGGGGTGCAGCGGCCCGGGAACGGCTCCGAGAATCTTGATGAGGTGTTTCCACTGACAGACGGATATCGCCAGGACCCTGCTTCCTCTCTCTCCCACTCTCTCTCTCTCTCTTTCTCTCTCTTTCTCTATCTCTCTCTCTCTCTCTCTCTTTCTCTCTCTTTCTCTATCTCTCTCCCCCGCTCTTTCTCTCTCTTTCTCCCCCCCTCTGTGCGAATATCACCGTCAAAACTTCCGATCTCGCACGCATCATTTACTCGTCTCATTAAACCCTTCGCACTGATGGGCTTCCTGCATCGTTTCCGCGCCCTGCGCAGACGAAGCCGACTCCAGGAAGATGCTGAGGCATGTAGGATGCGTTTGCCGCATTCCTCGCAAGTGATACTCTCGGCGAATCTAGTCGCCGTTTTAGGCAGAGTCGATGACTTGGTAATTAATCCGGGATGATAAGGGCTCGGGATGCTGGGAATTTCAGGTGTCTGTCTCTGTCCTAGCGAATGCTACTTCGGCGGCTGATTGAAGATGTCGGCGGGAGGGCTTGTTGGTTCGAGCAAATTGAGAATCTCGAGCTGTTTGAGCAATTTGTTTCCGATGGTGACTCGTGTTTAGGAAATGTTTAATCAAACTATCTATCTGTCGTTGCTGGAGAAATTTAATTTGTTATTTGTTCTTCTCCACTTGCACTGCGATTTCTTTCTTTTACAGCTACGTTAATCTGCACTTTTTCGTCCGAAAAATCATTTCATTGACAGAACGACTTTGGCAACGGATGAATCAAATTTTGTTCCTAGTTAGAAGAAACTAATGATATTCATATTCAGCACATTTCGTATCAAGTCTTCATCTCGCGTCTGACACGTTATAGCACAAAGGGTTAATCATTTTCCTGTTAGAACGAGACAATTTTTCTATCTTGTATGTCACAACTTGCTTTCATTTCTAGACTTTCATAACAGAAGCTTCAGCTTTTGTTTCAGTTTAGAAGAATGGAATTACATTTAACCCCTTACCGTACCATTTTCTTCATAATTTCGATAATTAGAAGTTTTTCGTAATGTAATAATTCCTAAGAAGAAAAAAGACAATTCATATTTATCGTGTATCTATATTTACTGAAATGTTGAAATATCGATGACAAGAAATCAGAATTTTATTCAGACTAAAAAGAACGGAATAGCATTCATACTTAGATTATTACTTGATTACAGATTACTACTTGAAATCTGCAGCACGTGTCAGACTCGTCAAAGTATGGCAACGGGTCTCTGACACGTTGTTACAATGCAAATGATAGAAAGTACTGGAAAAGTCAACTGGTTTTGACCTGTGTTTTAGGGAACATTCATTATCTTCCATGTATAATTCACGATCAAAATTATAGCTTATACAGAACAATTAGTAGATAGTACAATTTTATGGATATTTTACGCCTACGTTAATATCCAATGTTAAGAACTTGAAGGTAAAAATTGGGAAACGAGAATATTAAACACTACGCATAAACTAAATGACGCAAGGGGCAAGAGGAATCGATCGCCCCTGGCCTCTTCCAGTTTTCAGACTTTTGATTATTATTGGCTGAGTTACACGCTCGGCAAGAGACGTGATTGGATGGAGCGGGCACCCGATCTCCCAATAGAAGTGGATTTCAGGAGGTCACAGAAAAAAGTGGTGGCTATGAACGTGCAGATGGAGGCGGAGCGAGCGGAATATCTCCCTTGTCCGTCTGAGCATCGGACAGTAATTAGACAGTTCGTAGAAATTGATGTTTGTAAACATTATCGCGGGCGGAGACAAACGCGGTAGAAAATTAGACAACTAAATCCTTTGCAAAGATGAATAAACTTTAAAGTCGATTTTCTCGAAAACGGAGCCCCGGATAAAAAAATGTTATGTCAAATTTGTTTCTTATTTTTTCCATGTAGAATCACCATCTGCTCGGTTGTACAGTAATGTCTCCCTAATTGGCGCTCAGATTGTCCACAAAAATGGACAATTTGGGAAGAGGAGTCTTGCGAATTCGAGCGTTGCAACTCGTTTTTATAGTTACCGAATTTCAACAGTTATAAAAACGAGCTGCAAGGCTCGAACAATCGTATCACCTCTTCCCAAATTGCCCATTTTTGTGGACGATCTGAGCGTCAGTTAGGGAGACATTACTGTATATTCTACAGAGACCTCTACAGTAATGTCTCTCTAATTGATGCTCAGATTGTCCACAAAAATGGACAATTTGGGAAGAGGAGTCTTGCGAATTCGAGCGTTGCAACTCGTTTTTATAGTTACCGATTTTCAACAGTTATAAAAACGAGCTGCAAGGCTCGAACAATCGTATCACCTCTTCCCAAATTTCCCATTTTTGTGGACGATCTGAGCGTCAGTTAGGGAGACATTACTGTACTGCGAATTCCGGCCTACTCTGTATAGACACTTTTCAACGTTAAAATTATAGCTAACTTATGCACTAAAATTGTGTGAGGCAACTATGCAAAGCATCCCAGACTACTACAGACAAAGACAGTATCCGTGAACACAATACAATCAAAACCGAACGAAAACAAATTTATACTACTTAATGGGAGTACAACAAAATCCTATGCGGACTTTCGAATTCGTTAGGCACGTACATACGTCCATTGCTGAAAGATATTCTTCCCCAAAAAAGGTAGTTGAATTAAGGTCGCACGGCCTCTCGGATTTATTCTGATTATTTCAGGCGTTTAATTAGCTTTTGGGCAACCGGAAGCGCTTAATTTAAATGTTCCGAGCAGTTTGAGCGGTTTTGTTCGAAAGTCGCCCGAAAATATGCGGGGTTCCAGGCGAAAATCTGAACCGCGCCCGTTTGTTTCGCTGCCGTCCGATTCAAGGGAGCAAGTTAAAAGGGAATTATTCTCGGCGGAGCGTTTCGAGAATCCATTTAGAATATTATACACGCCTAGAACTCGGCAACTTTGTTTACACTTCAGACACTGCCTCTGGCAGACAGACCCGGGGCAATTATTCTCCTCCCGGCAGCCGAGGCCTGGGGCGAAACCGGCTCCGCGAATCAAAGTCCTCGTTTTTCAAATCGTTTCGAGACAGCTGCATCCTTCGCCTCCAACTTTCTTTTCAGACAGCTCATTATACCGCTGTACATTTATCATGGGTTCACGGTGTCGAGTCTATTTGCGACCGACTCGTCGCGGGGGCGCTTCAACTTCAATTAAACCGCGTATTCGAAGACTCTTCCCTTTGGAGTACCATTCAAACGCTTCTTGACAGTCATTGTTGACGCTGCTGCTTCTGCTGCTGCTGCTACTGGTGCGCCCTTATTTTTGGTCTCTTCGTTTCCGCGAAATTGAAACCATCGACAATGGTTCGTTCTTCGCGAAGCCACCGAAGAATAAGTATTCGTGCTCTACGTATAATTAGACCGTGGATTTTATGCATTTACGACGAACATCATAACGTCAAATACGAATACTTGTGAAGGCAGAAGAATTTAACGTCGACGATTCTTATTTTGCATAAAAATCCACAGTCTACTTACAAAGATTCTACAAACCATATGTTGAAAATCGTTATTTCCATGACGAAGTTCGAAATAAAGTGCGAGTCAACAGCCAACAATAATTGAATGAAAATTCGTATTTTACACGACAGAGGACAATAGAATGGACATAAAATAGTATTCTTAAATTTGTATGAAGCTTTTACTGTTTCACATTTTACAGACTCGATTCTGTTACAAATATATAAAATCCAGCATCCATTTATGACATACAATATAAAAATTGCATCTCGCAAGACAAGGCTATTTTATTGGAATATCCATTCTATAAAATATTATAAAATATTATATATAATATTTTATATTAATATAAAATTATAATAAATAAAATTCTAAATATTCTAAATATATTTGGAATATTTAGAATATTATAATATAATATAATATAATATAATATAATATAATATAATATAATATAATATAATATAATATAATATAATATAATATAATATAATATATATAATATATTATAAAATTCTAAAATTCTAGTTCCATTATATTATATTATAAAATTCTAAATAATATTCCCTATAGTAAGCCGTCATTATTATCAATTCGACAAGAAAAGATATTTTGCATAAAATTATCGCAGACTCGAGCTGCCTTGCCGAAGATGTCAATGTTTTTTTCTTCGGTTCGCTGCTTTCATCTTTTCATCACCGACTACGGAATAATATTATATAAATATGCATCTTATTTTATTGAACAAAATTGCATCGCATCCTACACTATAGTGTTTAATATATTCTTACGCATCGTTACACCATTACCGTTGGTCCAGATAAAAGACAACATGCCCGTTAATGAATAAATAATAATAAGATCAAGGTCGAATCCACAATAATTAATATATAATTAATTATAATAGTACAATAATTAATATTAATTAATGTATAATTTCGCAGGCTGCTCGCGCGCGTCTCGCCTTCTCCAGATTTTCTAGTAGTTCGAGGCGCGACATTGTTTCTGCGGGAAGCGGATATTAGCAACAGCTTTTCCCGAAGTTCTGCTCCCGACTCTTGATTCTTCGGTTCCGGTCTTCGTGGATCGTTTGCGAAACCGGGCGCCAGTTCCCGCCGAGTTTTGTTCGAATGAATTGCGGTCGTTCGGACATCCTAACTATTGCATGGAATGGAGGGGCTGACGAGTTCGAGAGTAAACCGCGATACTGCGGCGATATCTCGGTTACTGCGTCAGCGGATCGGTGTTCATATTACAGGTACGACTGGGAAAATCCCGGCACACTCTGCATACGTAATAATATACGTTTATTATTGGCGTCCGCGTTATTTGTTCCAGGCTGCGAAATTGTTGTTCACGAAGCGATAACGCGAGCCACTGCTTTAGAACGGACAGTATGGCCGCGACCGAACACCATGCCCGTGGAATTTCACTTTTATATAAAGCCACGGAGTGCTCGAACCTCGTAAACTCGATCACCACTCGATACTGCTGTTTATATGGATGCACCGACGCTGCATCGCAATGGCGCCCGGTACTGCATTTGTGCACGGCTAGTTAATCCTGAGATCGTGACTCTCAAAAGGCAGAATTTCCTGCACGCGTCCGACGTATGCTTCGGACGCATTTACATTCATGTAACAAATGCAAATAATGCTTTTGTTTTCCTGTAAGCGATTTCCAAATGTCGCGGCCTCTGCGATCCACGTAGCTCGGAAATCGAGGATCGTGTCTCGACGCATTGCGATCAGTTTCAACGTTTACGTATAAAAATGTCTAAAAAATTACCGTAAATTCTGCCTAATTTTCCTTCAGCTTGTAAACAAATACGGACGATTTGGGAAGAGGAGATTATTCGAGCCTCGCGGCTCATTTTATAGTTTCCGATTGTCAACAATTATAAACTTATTGTGAACTAAATTATACAGTTTTGATTACAAGCTCAAGGAAAATTAGGGAGAATTTACTGCATCGCCAATAAGAATTGATATAAAATTTATCTGCTCTTTACTAAATCTAACAACTGCCAGTATGTCATCTCACTATTCGGTCAATGTTTTCTTATTAATATTATTTTTACCGATATTTTGTATCGTACAATTTACCGAATTAATGTCGCGATGACTATAGCAAACGTCGAGAAGGGAGTAGACAGGAAACATAAGACATAGGAAATAATTTTTATTACAAATTATTAAAAGATGTTCTTTAACCTCTCTGATAAAAATAGTGTTAAATAGAAGTGATTAAAAGGTGTCTTTTGTGTGACACGTTCGATAAAAAAATAGTGTTAAAATGTGATAAAAATACTGTTGAATTTCAACAAATAGGTTGAATACAAGAATCAATTTAGCAAATAGTTTTTTATTTACCAGCCGATATGATTTAACCGTGAAGGAATGTGATTTTGTATTTTGTCTTTTCTAATCGTTATTGTTTTTATCGAGTCGAATCGTGTCAGTTAACGCAGACATCACATAAAGGGAGAACATATTTTATACTTTCTTCAATTAAATAAAAGTTCTAGCTGAAAGTTCAAACAGTGGAAAACATTAAAGTTATTTCCATAACTAAATACAATTCAATAGCTATAATAACCCTCTTCATCCAGCTTTTTGTATACACCTTTAATATTCTTTCTTCTTTCATTCGACAAAATGCCGAATACAACTTCTTCATCGCGTTCTTCTTTTAACAATAGCGAAAGAGCAAGTAAATATCGATCCGTGACTTGCTTCACAGAGCACGCTAGCGAACGGGTTAATTCAGACAGCATTTTTCATAAGCATTTCGAACGCGTTCGATAAAGTCCCTGAAACTCGCAGTTCCACATTTTCGCTTCACCGGCGCCATGCATCGCGAAATAATGAAAGCAGCAGCCATGTGTATCCTAACATTTGCATGAACCTCGCGAACGCGCTACAGAATTGCACAAATTGAAACATTAAAACTGCAGCATATCGTTACATCCGAATTTGCACATTTAATTCCAGATTTGGACCTCCCGAACACGGTTTCACGGTTTTTGTCTCGTGAAATGCTTAGCAGCCGAACCCCGGCCGGATAATAAAAATATAATTTACACACGGGAGGAGCTTAAACGAAACGCGCGCAGAGTTTACCGACCAAACAAGCTTTGTACGCGACGCGGCGGTTCGGACGAAAAATTGAACAATTTTAACCGAAAGTCCCGGATGGATTTTAATCGGGAGCTGATTAAAATTTTATCGCCGCTTTCGCGACCGGCTGAATATTTAAACTTTCATTGCCGCGGGCAAATGCGATCGGCAGCCGGATAACGAGTGGCGTGAATCAACAGGGGGTAATTTATAGAGCGCCGGCAGAGGACCGCAACCTTCCTCGCGATTTCGATACAAAGAACAGAAATAAATTCCACCACCCTTTCGTAATACCCGTACGAGTTATTTCGTTTGATGGTGCTTCGCCGCGAATTACCGCGCGCGATATTGCCTCGATTGGTAACGAACATCCGCGAACTCCCGCGAATTAATACAGGCGCGTGAATCCGCGGTCCGGTTACTGAAACTTGTCGAATTAATTGTAACTATCCCGACAGAAACGTTAAAGGATTCTACTGTTCCGGAAAACTGGAAGTTTCTTCATTTTATCGGACTTTCGGGAACTTGAACCGTTACCGTTCCCTTTTTAAGAAGTCCGGATAAAGAAGGGCGCCTTAAATTACCGTTACAACATTGTTACACGGTTTTACAATCTTTCGAACAAATAGAACTGCTGATAACTGTGGTACTTACTGAATTCACAGTTCTTGTTTCATTTTATTGAAAATTTCGTCTCGAAACTGATTATGTGTTTCCCATGTTCTAGCATTTCATGCTTTCTTCGAAGCGTTGCTTACCACGTACTTCACGAATGCGTTCGTTATTATATTATAGTTACATTATTATTAGTATATTATTATTATAGTTATGTATTTACTATTATAGTATTATAGTTATATTATAGTATATTATAGTTTCGTTACTATAATAATATATTAAATTATAGTTAGTAAATTATAGTTGAGAGGTCCTTGTATTCTGTCTCGTAATACGGAAATGGGGAGTTCCTGGGGTCATTCGACGCAACTTTCTCCTTAGCGAAAATGCCATCCGCGGCTTTGTTTACGTGTTATTAACGAAAAACAGTGACCAATGAGAAGCGAGCTCGGCGGGCGCAAGGCGGCCGAGCCAACGAGCGATCGAAGCCCATTTCCGCTCATTGGATCGGCCGCCTAGCGCCAGCCGATCTCGACTCTGTTTTTCGTCACTGTTTTTCGTCAATAACTCGTAAACAAAGCCGTGGATTGCGTTCGCGCCTTGCGGGCGCATTCTTTTGTTTGTGCGCTGGACAAACGTTACGAATCTGTTTTCGAATTTGGCCGTCTCGCTCGACCAGTGTCAAACGCCCGCCGATCGTCCTAGCAACGTCGAAATCGTAACGTGTTCGCGGATGCTCCGATCGTTAACCTTCGGCTCCTACGCAACCATTTTTTCAAAAGTTACAAGAGAGTTACTTACGATGAATGGTGGAGGATCAGTGAATCAAATAAACAGTTTATAATGTCTCGTTTCAAATCTAGCGAGACTGGATCTAAATATGCCAATCTTATCACTATTGTCGCTTATAAGTGTACGCGCGTGCCCTGTAACATAATAATCCGCAAAAATATTGGAGAAGATTTTTGAAGGCACAATAAAATTCTGTGCAATATTATTTTGACAGCCGTCGAATTTTTCAACAATCGTGTCCGTTGAATTCGTACAGAGAAATCGATGTAAAATTCTAACGGCTTATGAGACAAAGAAGGTAACTGTTTTATCCACCGTGCAAAAGAGTTTTATGATAACAGCGGATTTAATCCATTTACGGAAGCAATCGTTCGATCCGTATTTTCGAATTGAATTCCTGACAAAATAATATGTATTATCAGTTTCTGGTATAATAACAAATTAAACACCGTCGAGCTTTCTGTTTTTGGAACAGAAATTAATTTGCGCGAACAGCTGGAGTGAGAGTTTGATTAATCTACGGCGAAGGTTTATGCTGCATTCGCCTCTCTGAATGCGCGGAACGAACGCATCACTCGCTGCTTGCAGGTAAATAACGCGACACGAGAACACCGCTGAACGAGATCGTTCAGAAATGATTAAAATATACAGCGCGACCATCGTAATTCATCGAACAACGTTCAAAGAGCTCCTTAATATGTTTCATTTGCAACCGGATCGAAAGCAGCGCATTCGATTCAACGACTCTCGCGGAATCGACTCCGCGAAAGAAGAACAAGCCCGGTGAAAAACGTGTTTAAAATTCCGCTGGTCGACCCGGAACCGCGAGAAAATGTTCAAAGAAACCCGGCTTTCTTATTATTCGGGCGAAATTCAAGAAACACAGAGAAATCTTCTGAAACATCGTTCCTGGAGGGATGTTAAATTAATGGAAACGTTAATGCAGCATGGGGCCCATTGAACCGATCCTTTATTAAAATATTTCCATACCGCGGTCGGCCGGGAGTCCTTCCGAGAGTCTGCGTAATAAAGTTAGCCGAACAATGGCAACGCTGGCCAACCGTCCACAAACGAATCCCGAGCTCGGAGAGAAAGAGAGAGAGAGAGAGAGAGAGAGAGAGAGAGAGAGAGGAAGAGAGAAAGAGAAAGAGAGAAAGAGAGAAAGAGAGAGAGAGAGAGAGAGAGGAAGAGAGAAAGAGAGAAAGAGAGAGAGAGAGAGGAAGAGAGAAAGAGAGAAAGAGAGAGAGAGAGAGCCCTTTGCTGCGCAAAGGGGCGGAAGGACAGCCGCTTCTTTCGCAGCTCGAAAATTACTGCATTAGTTCCTATCGTTCGAGACAATGCCTGGTGGTAGGTTTACGAGCACGGCCCGGGTGCGGGGTCTTTCCACGGTTCGCTATTTAAAATCCTACTCGTTCGACCGTCGATGTGAGCCGCAAAATTTATTTCGCGGAACCACCGCCCGAAGGTTAACAGGGGCCGCAAATGGAAGACAAAGGACCGAACGAAAATTGGAAAAAAAGGGAGCGTCGAAGAGGAAATCTCGTCGGCCGTTTGAAATCTGGATGCGCCAATGAAATTCGAGACATCTCGGAGCATTTTAATTACCATTCCGCATAGGAACGATCGTTTATGTTTCTGTAAAAATTCTGCCTTAGAAATGTAATTACGCGCGCTGCAGATTTTTCTACATTTGTGTCGCATATCTTAAGAAATGCGAGGAAATGCCGAATAAAATTGATTAATACTACAGTCAAATGTAAATCAATTTGTGACGTGTCCATTGCCATCTTTCCCATAAATTCAAAATGACGAGACGAAGATGTTGTCTTACTTCGATTTTTATGAAACGAGGATTCATAAAAAGTCGCGAAGATGAAATGCAAAATCGTGACAAGGGTTAAATGAGACACTCTGTACATAGGAATGACGCGAATCCGATTCCAAGTCTCGGATGATTAATAAAAGAATCAAGCTACCGTGAAGTCGGGACGACAGAAAAGAGAGATTGCATGCAAGAGGAAACAGCCAGAGATGAGATGAGAAATAGAGTTTGAGAAAGGGATGAAAGTGGAAAGAATCAAGAGGAAGACTTGTTGATAGAGGAAAATTAAAGGCAAGTCGAAGAGAAAACCATTGGACATTGTAAAGGGGTGGTCTTGAGGGGTAAGAAAATTTTTCCAATTCAAGTAAGGCGCCGAGTACGCAAATTACGAACCTACCGTGATTCTGAGATTAATTAAAAGACAATTGAAACCTTGGGAATAAGCAGAATTGCTTTAGATTTAATTTCAGCACGTTGGTTAACTTTCTTACCCCTTTTTCCTGAAAGAAAAGGTAGATTTAAGCAAACACCGCGGACAATTGATTTGTCACGAAAATCACTATAAAGACATTTTCGAAATCCTCTTCCACCATATTCTTTTTCTTTCATCATTATCTTCCACCATTCTCTTTTTCTTTTATTATTATATTTACTATTACAATCAATTCTGAAGTAGAATTTTCAGTAATTCTGGAAGCGTGAGATTATGACACGGGGTACATTTTATGGCGAAGATGCGCTCAGATAAAGATACGAGATACATACTTCTATTATTCGAATATATTGTTTAAGTCTATTGTATCATCACATCATCGTCATATCGTCGATCACTGCATCGCGAATAGCAGAATTGAATAATCTGAAATCGCCCAAAATATTATAAATGAAAAGCAATATTTTAACGAAGTATTCGATACTATTTGAAAACAATATCTTGCGCAGCTTCAGCGATTTCCCGGATAGCACACAACGTCTTCGAGACGTCCATTTTAGTTCCGAACGTCTCGCGATTTACCCTCAGCGTCTCTTCGACATCTAAAGGCGTCTTTTATATTAACAAATCATTGAAAAACCACAAAGCTCTTCCCGTTGGAAATTATTGAATATATTTCTTTACTCGCGCACGCACTATTATAAAAATTGCGAAGAATTTCGATAAATTTACTCTGATAATTTTTACAAGGCGACACGTGCCAGTCCCCGGTTTTTTAGACCCCGGTACGATTAGCGTTGAACGATGAACTCCCAACGAAAAGACGGACGAGTGCAGCTCGCGCGTTCTCCTGCTGGCAAAGCAGGAAGTAGCTAAACAAAGGGGCGGATCGGAAGATCACGGAATAATTGGAAGCTTCCCGGTTCTGCAAACACGTGTCGGTTTCGCGGCGAGCGAGCTGTCAGGCGGCTCGCGGGTCCTCGTGGCTGGAAAATTTTGGTGTAGGTGGAGCTTAACAATTACACGATCTGTTACGCAATTTCTCTCCGGGGATCGAGTATTCGCCGGACCGGGAAATCCATTGGCAAGCCGCTCGTTAATCAATTCTACGCGCCGATTGCGAGGCATTCGCGGCTTCGGTATAAAACGCGGAGTGTTCGGAGGAGCGCAGAGAGGCGGCCGGTTTTCACCGGAACAATTACGCGCCGGCGTTTGCGCGTGCTCGCGGTATATGAAACGCGGATTACTGCGAACTTGGCGGGAGCAGCGGCCGCGCCGCGGGATTTTTCTGCACCTCCGATTTTTAACGGCGATTCCATCGTCCGAGAGGATTCGCGGAAAAGGCCATCGCCCTTTGAGTGCTCGTTAAAATCATCGAAATACATATACATCCGTCATAGCATTTATCATAGCTTTCGAAGCGGTGAACCGAACGCGGATTTCTGCAAATTCGACGGCCACACAATTTTCTGCGCCTCGAATTTTTATTCACGATTTCTTCGTCTGAGTCGATGAGAGTGAAGAGGCTCGTCGAGATGAGCTGAGAGTAAAATCGTCGCTGTGAATCGTTGCGTTACGTCGATGGTTGTGATTTTTTTTGTTTTTGTTTAGCTCTATCGTAACCACAGATCAATGGCCTACTTCGTTTTATGTTGATTATTATTATTATTATTATTATTACTATTATTGTTATTATTAATCGCTCGAACGTTCTAAACAGAATTTGTAAAAATTCCATCGCCTTTTGCGTGATTATTTACTCTCTTGGCTCACAAGCAGTTTAACTTTGAAATCACATACAGTTACTCACAAAATTGAGCGTACACCTTTTAAAACTCAATAATTTCCTAAAACAGGAATAAATGACTCGAATTCTTTTTTAAATGATAGAGGATCTAGTCTAAAATGCCTTTTCTTCAATTTGCTATCACTTGGGATGACAAAAGGAAATACAAATCTGTCGTTCTTTAACTTTTTTATCTGAGCCTAGAACGGAAATTCAAAAAAATGCCTCTCGTCGATCTCGGTAACTGTTGTCGTTGTTATGAGTTACCACAAATTAAAGATGGCAAACGTCGCAGTTTTGTCACGATTTTGACCAAAAACTGGAAGAAAATCTAAAAGAAATTCAAGTCACTTAGTCCAGTTTTAAAAACGTTATTGCATTTTAAAAGATAGGCATTTTAAAATTTTGAGAGTACCTGTACATGCCTATTTATCCAATTTATATATGTATATATAGCTAATTTCAGTGTTAGTCAAATCTTCAGTCTATAATTCTAAAATAAGAAAACGATCGTTTTGACCGCGGTAGATTTAGTATTAAATGTTTCCTTCGCAGAAAAGATTCAATCGCTTCAAATGCGTTAATTCGTTGCTAATTTATATATTCAAAAGTGGATATTTCCTGATTTCGAGTTACTCGTATAAAGAATTGTACGAGAAGTCATAATGTGCAAAGCGGTGGATACAACGGAAATGTTTCCTCGCCGAAATCAATTTAAGCCAACCGCAATAATGCACGCAGTGTTCAGCGATAGGTTGTCGTCGTTCCAGCAAATGAGTATCGTTAAGAAACCGCCGTATCCGACACTACCAACGATTCGCATCTTCATTTAAAACGTTTCAGCGAAAACAACGCTCGCAGTTTCCGTCGAAATATAAACTCGACACTCCCTCGCGCACAGACTCGCAGTGTTGTGCTCATGCAAATCCGTTGTTTCCGGCATCAGATTCTCTGCGGGCAACGATCGCGGATCATCCACATCAAAATCTCCGGTGTTTGACGTCTACATTAAAAACTGTTTTCCGTAACAAATACAATGGAAATTACATGAAATTGTGGAAAATTTGGACGTTGATTTCGTCATTGAGGCCATTCGAAGTAACTTCTTCCTTAGCGAAAATATTGGGTTGGCAACTAAGTAATTGCCGATTTGTTCAATGAAATAAAAATTTCTTTTTACTTGGAACGAAGTTTAATCTGTAATGCATTTTCCATTTTGTTCGATGACCTTTTGCCATCTCTCTGACAACTTGAAAATTCCACGCTCGTAGAAAGTCTGATCCTTTTCGGCCGAAAACTGAGTTAAGTGAGATTTTACAGCGTCATCGTCGTTAAAAGTTTTACCACGAAGGGAGTTGTCCAGGGATCGAAATAAGTGGTAATGCGATGGCGCGAGATCAGAGCTATATGGTGGGTGTAACATCAATTCCCAACCAATATCCATCAATTTTTGCCGAGTGGACAAAGACGTGTGCGGCCTAGCATTGTCCTGCTGGAAAATGACGCCTTTACGATTGACCAATTCTGGTCGCTTTTCCTTGACCGCTGCATTCAATTTGTCCAGTTGCTAATATTCGCGGATAATAAAAAATAACATAATAATAATAATAATAATAATAATAATAATTTTATAGTATAACATTTACGGATATCATACAAATGGGAGTGAGAGACATCTATAACTGAAATCGGCAATTACTTAGTTGCCAACCCAATACAATCCGCGGCTTTGTTTATATATACGAGTTAATAAAGAAAAACAGTGACCAATGAGAGACGAGACTAACTGGTGCGAGACGGCCCAGCCAACGAACGGACGAAGCCCGGTTCTGCTCATTGGTTTGGCCGCCTAGCGCCAGCTGAGTGCTCACCCCTCATTGGTCAGTGTTTTCCGTTAATAACTCGTTAACGATGCCTCGGAGAAAATTTTTGTAAAGGAAAAAGTTGCTTCGAATGACCTCAGTAATCTCTAACTTCCCGGAAGTACCATAATTAAGCTCGTTGGTCCAGCCGCCTCGCGCCAGCCAAGATCGCCTCCCATTGGTCAGTGTTTTCCGTTAATACCTCGTAAACAAAGCAACGAATTGCATTTTCGTTAAGGAAAAAGTTACTTCAAATGATCCCAGGAACCTCCCACTTCCAGATTGCGAGACATTTTTGGGTCACCCTGTAATTCACTGAACCTCGACGTAACCTACAATCGACCTACAGTTGGTCTTCAATACAAAAATACAAATATAATCAAATACAATCTTATCAAAAATATAATAAAAAAATAAAATATAAATACCAAATACAATCTTCATTGGTCAATTGGCTGAATTGCTCTTCAACTAATTACCAATTAAGGAAAGGGCACAGATGACCTCGGAAATGGGTCCTAGAACCCACCGATCGGTGTTTTTCCCTGTGCTGAAAATCGCTGCTCGCACAGGCAAGCTGTTGAACAGCTTTGCTCTAACGTCTGAAAAAGTTCAAGTCACTATGTCGAATTTTTAAAAAATTGTTCCGTTTCGAATGATATTGGAATACTTCCGAAGCGACTGCGGATAGCAAATTCTCAGTATGATCGGTCGAAAGAAAGAGAGAACGAGTTAGGGAACTGCTTAGCAGATGAATTATAAGAGTCGTAAACGGTTGGCGCGATCCGATAAATCATCCGAGCTGGAGCCCGTTGTTCGAGGTTTTACCACATCGATTAACCGGATCGTTTCAATATTCAAGCCGGCCCGGGCGACGACGGCCCGGTAAAAATCTCCTTAGAATTCGCGCAAGCTTTGGCCGAGCGATAAAAGCGGGTCCTGTCATTATAAATTTTCACGCGACAGCTTCTCGCCGGCTATTAACTGGCTGCTTTTAGGGCGACAGCTTCTACCCGGCCGCTATTAACCGCCACGTCCTTTTACTTCATTCCAAGCTACCCTCTAATTTCGCTGGGTCACGTAGTTACAATTCCGAGGCCCGTCCTCGGAGCTAACGACAGCGGCCGTTCTCCCCGCCTCGCCCTCCGCCGTCCCCCGCCACCCTCGAAGGTCATCGTCTCTAAGGGCTATCGCCGTTGTAAACCACCCCACTCCAGCCACCACCCGCGCCAAGAATCAACTTTCACTCCGTTTATTTCCGTTTCATCCCCCCCCCCCCTTCGCATCCGCCCCTGTTTGCGGCGTCCTCGTCTCGAGTCTCGAGTTTTTATTTGTATTTCTGGAACTCCGTAGACGTCGCTGATGACGTTTTCATCCCCAGTTTCTACTCACGCTCTGTAGCACGTCTACTTTTGATCGATCCTCTTCACAGTTCTATCTTTCTGTTGCCTATTTTTAGCACAGTACTCGCACACTTCTCACTTCTCATCGGGCTACAATTCTCATTTGCTTCGTTTATTTGGTCCATCTTGTATACTACGTTCCGATCAATTCTGCTGACCTAATTTTTCTCTGCGCCACAGTCTTCATCTCTTTCTTAAATACATCTGCGAACGTACATTCACTTTCGTTTCTTTATTATTATACCATTTATTCTTAATAAAATTATCATACTTTCTTTTTAGGAAGCTCACTTTTCTCATTTATTTATTTCAGCTTTTATACTTGGTTCTGATGAATTTTGCTGATCCAGTTTCTCGCTGCACCAAAGTTGTGCACCGTACGTTTTCATCCCTTTTTTCAATACGTTTGTTAGCGTACGTCCAGTCTTTTTATCCTCTTATTTTCCTTTTATTTGTTCTTAATAATATCATCTTACTTTTTTCTCCTTCCCTTTTCTCTTGCAATGCTTACTTGTTTTGTTCACTTTTTTTTTCTTGTAGATCTATTTTTGATTTATTTTGTTGTACTAATTTTTCTTTGCATCACATGTTTCACTCTCCTCTTCAATAAATCCGACCATGTACACTTATTTTTGTTTCATCCAGTCTTAATCCCTTGACATACCACTTTCTTCGCAGTTACTGCGATTAGAAATTTTTCGATTGCAATCACAGTAATGTCTCCCTAACTGGCGCTCAGATTGTGCACAAAAATGGACAATTTGGGAGGAGGGGATACGATTGTCCGAGCGCTGCACCTAGTTTTATAATTGTTGACAAACGGTAACTACAGAAATAAGTCTCAAGGCTCGAATAATCGCATCTCCTCTTCCCAAATTGTCCAATTTTGTGGACAATCCGAGCGTCAATTAGAGAGAAAGTACCGTATTTCTTAGAAGAGAAAGACAATATTATTGTGTAAGCTTATCGTGTGCCTAAATTTAATAAATAAAAATTAATAATCGCATCTCCTCTTCCCAAATTGTCCAATTTTGTGGACAATCCGAGCGTCAATTAGAGAGAAAGTACCGTATTTCTTAGAAGAGAAAGACAATATTATTGTGTAAGCTTATCGTGTGCCTAAATTTACTTGACTGCTTAAATAGTGATGACAAGGGATTAGAATTTTATTTCAATTTTAAAGGAGAAAATAACAGCTATGGTCAAGAAGTTATTGCAAGAAATGTTCACGTCGGGTCGGACTCGTAAAAAAACGGCAAGGTGTTAATAAAATTTCAGCGCACCCTTCTTATTTTCCTCTTTCCTCCATTGTTCACGTTTCTTGTTCATTTGTTCCGTCTTTTATACCCATGTGTTTATAAATTCTCCTTTATTCTGCTTTCTCCGTGCCACAAATTTCCATCCCGTCTTCATCCCTCGACATAAATCCCCTTTAGTTCTCGTTTAGCTTTTTCTTTTCCGTTTGCCACGGTTTCCCTTCTTCAAATATCCTTAAGTTGCGCAATTCTTGATTGTACATACTACATTCCGTTTCGTATGCTTCGCGTACAAAGGGTGCTGCCACTCTCCATTTGTTCGTAAACTCTTCCTGCATTCCATTTACGTTTAGCAGTCTAGAATTATCAAAAGAAAAACAGTGTAAACAGAATAAGCAAGGTTGCGAAGAGAAATTCTTGTCCTCGACCGCCTCTTAATACTATTTCATTCTGTATTCTCTGAAGGGGAATTATCATTCCCGGTCTGACTCTGAATTCTTGATAAATCCTGCTTACGTCAATCCCCGTTTCGCAGTATCCTTGATATTTGGTCAGTTTATGAAAGTGGGTCTTTATCCGCTTATCAAAACGTCTGCAATTTATGCGACTGCACGCACGTGCCTCGCAGCAATTATATCTGCATTTCTTGCACGAGTGCACTTGCTCTTACCTTTCCTTTCTTTCTTCGACAGTTGGCAAATATTAAAGATAATACGAGGAAAAACAGAAGAAGATATAAGAGGGTTTCCAGCTCTGATTTGTACACCAATTCCTGATACGTTTCCGTTTCTTACCGGCCCGGCACTTCATCTTTGCTGTCTGTACGTTGCTTTGTCTCACTCCGACGGCGATTCTACTTCGTCTGGCTCGTGCTCTACCTTTTTCTATCATCTCCTCATATTTTCTTTCTACTCTACTTCCCGTTTCACCCGGCAAGGAGCCCGCGCACGTTTCCGCCTCCCTCTATTGTTTCCTTTCCCTCCTATCTTGTCTCGCCTCTAACCTAGTCCGCCATCTTTCTTGACAACCATTTTTCGTCCTTTATTGCCGCGGCCACTTTTTACCCTTACTCCCCCCATCCCCCTCTTCGGGCCTTTTCGTAAACTTTCTTGCGCCGCCCTCCTTCGGCACAAGTCGGCATCCATTTTCATTTCCCTTCTACTCCAAACCTTCCACTTTTTCCCCTCTGTCTTATTCAGAGTGCCGCCGCTAACTTCGCTGAGTGAAATATACAGGATGTACCGGAGGTCCGGGCCACGGGAAAATAAAATTCACGAGTACATCTATCTGGACGCCGAGGCTGACATGCGATCGCTGACGAAAGCCGACGCGCGGCTGCCTTTTGAACGCTATTAGGAGCGTTTCGAATATTCCGGCAGTATTCCTCTCCGTTGAAAATACCGGCGCCACGTTATACAATAGTAATGTTTATTTTGTAATCACGCTTCCAACGCTGTACCCGTTCATCATATCACACGGTAAGTTTTTGGATCACAAAATTGCACGTGTTCGTCAATACGTTTGAAGCATGAAAACAGGGAGCAGATGACAGAATCAGAGATTTTTTTGTCAGATGACAAAAACTATTGGATTGACACTAAGTTCCGACAAATATTAGTATTTTAGCGGGATTTGTAATACCGTTTCAGTCTTTATCAATTTGAATTTCAATTCCAGTCCCAGTTTCAATTTCAATCCTAGTTCCAATTTCAATTCCAGCTCCAATTTCAATTTCAATTTCAGTCCCAGTTTCAATTTCAATCCTAGTTCCAATTTTAATTTCAATTGCAATTTCAATTTACAATTTACAATTTACAATTTACAATTTTCGATTTTCGATTCTCAATTCTCAATTTTCAATTTTCAATTTTCAATTCTCAATTTTCAATTTTCAATTCTCAATGTTCAATTTTCAATTTTCAATGCTCAATATTCAATTTTCAATGTTCAATGTTCAACGTTCAATTTTCAATTTAAAAATTTCAATTTTCAATTTTCAATTTCAATTTCATTTTCAATTTCAATCCTAGTTCCAATTCCAATTTCAATTTCAATTTCAAATTCAACTTCAATTTCAATTTCAATTGCAATTTCAATTTACAATTTTCGATTTTCGATTTTCGATTCTCAATTCCCAATTTTCAATTCTCAATTTTCAATTTTCAATTCTCAATGTTCAATTTTCAATTTTCAATGCTCAATATTCAATTTTCAATATTCATTGTTCAATGTTCAATTTTCAATTTAAAAATTTCAATTTTCAATTTTCAATTTCAATTTCATTTTCAATTTCAATCCTAGTTCCAATTCCAATTTCAATTTCAATTTCAAATTCAACTTCAATTTCAATTTCAAATTCAATTTCAATTGTAATATCAATTTAAATTTTAAATTGAATTTCAATTTCAATTTCAGTTTTAACTTCAATTTCCAGGATTCAATTCCAATTCCAATATCAATCTAAATTTTAAATTGAATTTCAATCTCAATTTCAGTTTTAACTTCAATTTCCAGGATTCAATTCCAATTCCAATATCAATTTAAATTTTAAATTGAATTTCAATTTCAATTACAGTTTTAACTTCAATTTCCAGGGATTCAATACCGTTTATTTTGTGGTATCGACATCATACTGATATTAGCTAAACCGTTATTAGTATTGGAGCCGAAGGTTAACGATTCCAGAGCGATCTGCGCAATAACAACACCGAACGGTGCTTGCAGCCTCTCACGAGTAACCCCACACGACGTACGTGTGCATGCGTACGTGAGCGTCGCGACATAAACATCACGACGTTGCTAGGGCGATCGGTGGGCGTTAGACGCTGGTCGAGCGAGACAGCCAAATTCGAAGGAAGACTCGTAACATTTGACCAGCGCACAAATAAAAGAATGCGCTCGCAGGGCGCGAGACAGAACGCGATAAACGTCAACGCGTAATTTACGAATACACTCACGAATACGGAATGTTGAAAAGTTGCCAACCCAATAGAAGCAAACAAAAGAAACAATATAGAAACAGAAAGAGATAGGTAGACGTCGCAAATGTTATACATTTAATAGAACTTACAGCGTGTACCGGTTTAGGTACACATGCTGTTGCAATGACACTTCATCAAATGCAGCTTGGCGGCGAACGTGTTAACCCCTTAATGCTCCGTAGCTCTGCTACGGAGACATCCATTATTTGTCGAACAAATGAGCGGAGCGTTAAGTGCTAATTATTCTAACAAACTAAATTCAAATTTCATCCATCTTGTGTGCTCTTTCTTTTAACAAGAAATACTCCATGAATCCTTTTCGAACGTCTTCTGAGCTTATTCTTCTAATTGACTGTACTATTCATAGAAAAATGCTTTTTGCATTTGTAAAGTGCACTGTAACTATAATAATTCAATATTGTATTTCTCGAAGTGCGCCGTCTTGGGTAAAGCTTATTATACAGGGTGTCCCGAAAATGTCTCACGATCCGAAAATGGTGGGTTCCTTAGGTCATTTGACCAATGAGAGGCGAGATCAGCTGGCACGCGCGAGACGGCCGAGCCAATGAACGGAACTGAGCTTTGTGCGCTCGCCGTCTCGCGTCAGCCGAGCTTCCCTCTTATTGGTCATCGTTTTTCGTTAATAACGCCTAAACAAAGCCGCGATTTGCATTTTCGCTAAGGAAAAAGTTACTTCAAATGACCTCAGGAATCCCCCATTTCCGGATAGCGAGACATTTTTGGGACAGCCCGTAGAACACAAAGACCCCTCAATTATAATTTACGTACCAGGAAAAGAAGTGTCACAGAAATAAAAAGGAAAAATATGTGACAAATAGGATAGTGAAAGCGATTACCGCGCTCAAAAATAGAATAAAAAGATTTAATGTCTTATTCTATAAATATACAGTTAATTATGCCCGAGAAGAAACGAAAGGCACAGTAACTGGTCACCCGACAGCAATCAACTCCACTATATCTTATATTCTGAAAAAAAGAACACTACTAGGATATTAACCCTTTGGGCACTCGAGTGGTGACTCTGAGGCACCACTAAAATTGTTATATCACGTTCCAAGATAATTTCTATATGAACAAAGTTCACATTTAAAACATTGTTAGAAGTGTAATTGTTGTACGAGTCACCACAAGACACAATTTCATATGCATAAAACGCACTTTGTCATATAAAATGGAAATACTGTAAGTCAGAAAAATTATTTTAGGTTTACGATTAAAATAGCTTCGAGTGCAAAGGGTTGAAGCTTCTATTGCAACGGAAAAATTTTGACAACGAAGACTTAGAGAATCGAGGTTGCGTCTTCAAACCGTTTCGAGGATCGTCAGAAAAAATTTATATCATCGAGAAGATGTCGAAAACGTGATTCATCCCTCGGTCGGACTATTTCTGGAAGCGTACGAGCCGCAACGGGGTCGAAACTCGGCCGAACAATTCTATTGGTATTGCGAACCAACAATCCCATCGAGCGTTCACCCTCGAAGCGATATATTCCATTGAAAATGCAGGGTCGAACGAGCGGAGTCGGCGTACGATTCTGGTTGATACAAAAGTGCGAACGAGCAGCCACGCTCGCGCAGCGACAGCAAACAGCGCAGCGAGCTTTTTGCGCGGCCGCGCCATTAATTCGTTCATTTGGCTCTGGGACGAGAGCGCGCGCGCGCGCTGTCGGCGCTTCCATCGGCGAAACGCCCGGGCAAAACGTGACCGACCGATGTTTTCGCGAAAATACGTTAAACGCTTGTTATCCGTCCCCCCTCGTTGACGATCGGGTGACACTGGATTCCGTCCGCAGCCAGTATTCAGAGGATATTGACGCGTTTCCGGCGAGCGGTTTACTTCGCCCGACCACGCCGCGCTGTCCGGCATGGAACCCGCCTCGGTTTCGATGCACCGGACATAATTCTTAACGAGCGGATTTTTCCACGAACCGATCCAACGCCCTGTCAACGACAGCTTTCGGTTAGGCTACACTTGCACGCACGAACGTGCCCGCGCGCTGCCAATTTATGAATTTATTTTTTGGCTGAACCGATCTCTCCGCCGCAGTTTCGGGAGGACTCTCGATGCTGGTTGGAGCGGACACTTTTTTTAACTGGTCGAATGACACGGCAGTCACCGGTGATCAGCGAAATCGAGATCATTGGTTCGGGTAAGTTTCTATTGGAAATGGGTAGATAAATAAAAGTAAAACGCAGTGAATTAAACTTATCCCTTTTAGTTTATTAATTTGATGTACGAGGAAGGACCGTCTTTACTCTCCTGATTGCTCCAGGAGACTGAAGACTATTCACAAAGACGAAACCAAAAACGTCACCTAAAGACAAAGAGCACTCTGTTCTATATACATATGAAATCATTGTTTATCTAATGGTACTCTGGCGAGACTCTCGGCGTCGATTCGTTTTTGTAACTTATATGCTAGAAGGAAAAACTTCTGAGTATTCAAAAGAGAGAAAATAATCCAATAGTTTCGATACTTTTAAACGTTTCAATATCGTCATTGTTGCCGAAATGCGGCGATGACTAGACTGCAGATTCTAATACAATGTAAACTGTATCTGCGTTAACACGTTCCGTGCCACGTGTACCATCGATGGTACACGCTTGCATGTTTACTTAGTGAACTGAACAAATTGTTTACAAGAAATTTAGAACCGAAGAATCAATTTCCACCGCAAGAATGGGCGTTGATAAGTTTTTGTTACGTTGTTACGTGTACGAGAATTAATAATTGCACGTAATACATCAAGTTTTAGTAAAATATCAAAGTGTGAAGATTCGAGTAAAAAAAGCTCGGCACGGAACGTGTTAATTGCAGAATGTCGGAGCTACGTGGACGTGTTTTTCTTTCTTCAATTATTCGGTTGAATTGAAGATAACGGAGCAGCATTCTGAAATCGGTAAGATAAACGCACGTGATCGCTAGATTGCAGATTCGATGTATTTATGAGAAAAATGAACAGAAGAGTAACGTTTTCGATTAGCGGATGTTTCTTACGAAACATCAAAATACATTAAATACATTAAAGATAGAAACCGATCTGGCTCACACCGATCTGAACTCAAATCATGTAAGATATTAAAAGTCGAACAGACTTAATAATTACACTTCTGCATTTAATTTTATTCTTAATTCAACATCGAGGTCACAAACATTTTTATTGATAAGATCTCTGCAAAAATATTATGCTGTTATCCCTAAGGTAATTTATCGATTTATTTTTAATAAACAATCATTTTATATACATTAAATTATGATTTTATCTTTTTAAAGTTATTTTAATTTACAATACAATTTTCATTTTGAATAATGGTCCGCGGTCTACTGATTACACACCTTAAATCGTCTGTGAATTAAATAATGGTCCGAATACTTTACTTGCGTCTACAAATAATAACAAAAAATATTCAAGTCGTTTGGTTGAATTTTCAAAAAAGTTATTCCGTTTTAGAATGGGCGCGTAGACTTTTTCCGCTGAGTGTATATTGCTTGCTTTAATTTGAAAAACATTCCGGAAGAATATGATACAGAAATTGTAAATGGAATTTTGACTAAAATCGCACGGTCTAGTTACGAATATACTTTAAATCTCGATATAATTTACGAGAATATATAAGGAAGAACGCAAGCTTGCAAAGAAAGCGATTGAAGCTACAATTAAATATACAAAATTCCCAACGTTTGGAACATTATTAAGTCAATGCACAGAAGAACATCGTGAAAAATAGCGAATGAAAGGGAGCGAAACTGAGCATTAATGAGAGTGACTGTCCAAGGATTATTTAAGGTCTCTTTCAGGGCGGGTCAAGTCGCAAAGACGCAATTTCCTTAAAAACAGCGAGCCATAAAGAATGGAAAGGAAGCAGCGGGTCGGTTCGCTAATATCAGATGACAGGCTGAGGTAAAGGTGAAGGGCCGATACCGACCGACTCAGCGATAAAAGCAGCCCGAAACATTTTACGAGCACTAAAAAGTTGATTTACGAGCCAACAAAAAGTAAATGGTCCAGGAATGGTCAGTTTCCGGGTACGCGTCTGCGAAATAATGTTTTTCAATTTGCGCTGCCGATCGCTGGACATGTCCCTCGGTTCAATCGACCAGACAGAGATCAATTGTGCTATAAAGCTTATATTTATGTCTTTGTTTATACCTCTATTCATTGGCCTTTACGATTTTTCGTCCTTTCGATTTCTGTTTCAATTGTAACATTTTAATTACAATTTCGAATCTGCTTCTTCGATTCTTACGACTGGATCGCGGATCTTCGTGCAAATTCTCGTTTTCAAAAACGAAGAAAAGCGTTTCCTTTGGAAGCTGAAAGATTATTCGTCTTCAAAGTAAACCAAAAAATACCGATAGTCCTTGTTATCCCGTTTGCATCAGCGCGCGATCATTGTCAACTATCATCAATACATATCTTTGCTTGTACAGTAATGTCTCCCTAACTGACGCTAAGATTGTCCACAAAAATGGACAACTTGGGAAGAGGAGATCCGATTATTCGAGCCTTGCAGCTCGTTTTTTATAGTTGTCGACAATTCGTAACTATAAAAAGGAACCGCAAGGCTCGAATAATCGTATCTCCTCTCCCGGAATTGTCCATTTTTGTGGACAAACTGAGCGTCAATTAGAGAGACATTACTCTATTTTGAAGATCTGCGCTTGTCCTAGAAACTTAAAATCCGCAGCCCTTTTACGACCAGCCTCGACTTGTAAACTGTTCGAAAGATTCGCAAACAGTTCGAAAGAGATTTTCGCGAAATACGCGGGAAAATCTGCGATTCGGCGATGGGTTAACGTTGATTAGATCCGGCGAAGCGGGACGCTTCGCTTTGAATTTCGCGCAGGTTTTCGAATCGACCGGCTTTAAAAAATAGCCGGCCGTCGGAATAATGGCGTTAACCATGTATTTGCAGTATTTTAGCCGGCATTCATGCGTTTCAATGGGGATCGAAGTTGAAGCACGAAAGTTCTGGCGAACCCGTGACAAACCGCAGGCCGGTCCATGATCGACATTTCGGCGAACCATCAAAAGGCATCGCACGTCCGTGTTACACAGCGTGTAAAGGGTTCCAACGGGGGCCCGGGTGTGTATGTAGAGTGGCTCCAGGCAAATAATGGCGAGGCTCGGAGTAGATTGAATGCAAAACAGTGGAAGCCCGAAGTGATCTCTCCCGTCCGCAATTCGAATTCGACAGTTCGCGGCGATGTTCGATTTGACGAACAGTTCGACGTTCCCCGATAAAGAACAAACTATGGATTCGATACCCGATACGCGTCATCGCTATCGTATTACTCTTGTTTATCGAATCTTATTGGGCCGTCCGAGTTACGGCGGCGAGACCGTTAATTGTCTTTGGCGCTATTCAACGCCCGCAGAGATCCACGATACGTGCATTCGTTGCATTCTTATTCGCGCAAATTTCCCGCAATATTAAGCGTATTTGAATTTATGAACCTTCGCGTAGAAAGATCTTGCGGTATTCTGGCTGGGCTCGTTTCAAAGAATGATGTCGCTGCTATTCGTTCGAAACGTCACGGAATATCTACCGGCGGCGATATTATTATTTTCGAAAGTCTACAACTAGCAGTTCAAAAATGCTTAACACGTTCCGTGCCGAGCTTTTTTTACTCGAATCTTCACACTTTGATATTTTACTAAAACTTGATGTATTACGTGCAATTATTAATTCTCGTACACATAACAACGTAACAAAAACTTATCAACGCCCATTCTTGCGGTGGAAATTGATTCTTCGGTTCTAAATTTCTTGTAAACAATTTGTTCAGTTCACTAAGTAAACATGCAAGCGTGTACCATGGATGGTACACGTGGCACGGAACGTGTTAATAAATGGTTCGGTGGCGCTAGCTTTTTCAATCGCGTATCAACAAGTCGTATCCAGTAACATAATCTAGTAATTTCGTTTATGGTAATAATATTTCGTTTCTAATAATTTTGTTATCATGTCAAAAATGATTATGTATAGCACAATAATTGAAAATTCTGTTAACACTTCGACTGCCGCGTAACCCGTACGCGGTACAGTAATGTCTCCCTAACTGACGCACAGATTCTGCACAAAGATGGACAATTTCGGAAGGGGAGATACGATTATTCGAGCCTCGCGGTTTGTTTTTATAGTTACGAATTGTCAACAACTATAAAAAAAAACGAGCTGCAAGGTTCGAACAATTGTATCTTCTCTTCCCAAATTGTCCATTTTCGTGGACAATCTGAGCGTCGATTAGAGAAACATTACTGTACGTAACGAAATTATTGACAATTTCATTTCTACGATAATCCATTAAAATTTCTTAATTTTATTAAGATTCGCAACAAGTAAGAATGTTGAAACAGTAATCGATATCATATAACTTAGCTTTGCAAGTTTGATATGAAATTTTGAGATATTTACGGCGCGGCCGTCAATGTATTAATATGCTTCATATAGGATCCATATTTTCAAAGATTATTTTTTCTGTATTGAAACGTAGCTGTAGCAAGAAACCAAAACTGCTTCCTTTCAATATTTTGCAAGTTCAAACGAGACTCTGTAGGATTTTAACATTTTATTTCATTTTACCTTCAAGCTTTCAAGCATTCCCGCGAAGGGAATGGCCTCCAATTTGCAATGACCTATCGACATTTCATCCGCGACTTTTTTCATGCTACATATTCAATTAAGTTATGGTAAAGCATGTTTCGCTTACCAAAAGCGCGGCGAACCGGACGAAGGAAACTAGAATAAAGAGACGCCGACCCGCGAGAAATCGAGTTCGTATTCGGCAGTTCGTTAGCGAGTCTCCGCAGGATTAGATACATACGTCGCGTCGTGCTATAGCAACTAATTTAACAGGGAACGCGGTGCTGCTAGAGGCAGCAGAACGAATGCAGTTCCGAAAACCACGCTTTAATTCTTTCGTGTTTTCATTGGCCCTGCGAGTTTATTCGTCCCGTGCACGACCGCACACGGTACTCGTGGCTTCGAAATTCAGACATTACTTATTCTTCTCTAAAATTAATTCAACTTTCGTTTCAGCAGTCTTTCTACACACTGATAAATAATATAGATATCAATTGTTCCGTTTAAAGTTGCCATCTCCACTTCTCTTTCAATTTTAACGATATTTTCTAATTGAAATCATGTATTTAAGCCCAACATCTGAGTTTTTACAATTAGGCTCCATATACAGAAAATTAAGAATGGAACTAATATAATAAATGATATAATAAAATTGATAAATATATATATAATAATATAACAAATAATATAATAATATATATATATATATATATAAAATTATTTAAGTTCTTAATTTGGTTAATTGCTGGTGGAAATTTAGATATGCATCCAAACTGCGTAATATATATAATTATATATATAATTGGCAGTTTGGATGCATATCTAGTATACCAATTTTCACCAGCAATTAACCAAATTAAGAACTCAACGACACCGTAAATAATAATTTTATATCCACTTATTTCGAGTAACCTTGTCAGCCAACTGTTCAATCAACTATCCGTGTAGCTTTCATTTTGAATTTTGTGGGCACTTCTGAACCGTGACTTTCTCTGCGAAAAATATTCCTTGTCCACGAAATAGCTATTCGCGCGCGCGAACAGTATTCGCCCGGTATCCGTAGTAAAAAGCTGAGAATCGGCCGCGAAATTGAACATCAGCCGACCAGGTTTCACGACCTCTGGCACGGTGCATAGCGCATTTCGCATTTCCATTATCGAAAAATTACTATCCGTGTTTGTCGGGGTAAAAATAGGTCCGCGGATCGATTTTATTCGCAATTAATCGACCGGACGCTCCATTATTCCATCGAATGTTAATTAGCGTTCGCCGAGGCGTAGTTTTCTCGCGCGTTCCACCGCGCTCACGCGGGATAAATCGTAATTCCGGCCATCCCGGCGCGCACGAAGAATGATTGCGAATTATCGAAAACACGACGCTCGCGAGCCCTCCAAACGAAATTAGTTTCCAGTTTTAATTTCGCAGGTAGCCGTATAGGGGAGGGTCTCTCTGGCCGTGTTTCGGTATAGGATTTGTTCGGAATGCCGGCCGTCACCTTTCATCGATTAATTCCCAACCATCGGCAACCGGCGCGCCGGCGATCACTGTCGGTTAATATTCCATCGGAATACAGTCAATCTGGTCTTTATGGCCGCGCGATTCCCGTTTAGCGTTCTCCATGAATAAACCACCCTCCCGCCGACTGTCCCCTGTTCACTCCGCCGATAGCGTTAATCGTGTAAAATAGGAAACCGTTTCCACGCGTGTACCACATTTCCGGTAGATCGATCCTGTCAGCTAGAAATAATGAAGGAAGTTCCCGCATGAATGCATACATTGTCGCTCAGAAGTTTCGAGCACCCTTCATTTTACGTAAACAAACGCGGAACCTAGCGCTCGCGTGGCCCAGCTTCGTCGCGTAAGCCGCGTATTAACGCTTTGGCCGATCGTACATTTTGTTGCAAAATTTAACAGCCACCCTCATTTTCTCAATACATATTCGTTCGCGGTCAGGCCACCGCTGTAACATTTACTCGTCGTTACAGCTTTAATCAATGCTCCGTTGGTTCGTCTAGAACGCGCATTCGTTTATGTACTTGGTTTTGATGTTCCGTGTTTAGAGGGGTTTTTAAAGCCGGTGCTAATTAATCTCTGAACGGGGACGATGTTCTCTCGAAACGTTCTTCTATGCAAATAGCGATAATACGCTTTGCTTGGGCAATTTTCATTTTCGGGCATAAACTACAAGAAAAACAGAAACGCTGCGGTCGTAAAACACGTCCATTTGGCTCAGCTACGCATAGCACTCATTTTACATGGATTACCTGGCATGTTCGGATAAAACAGTTCTCCGTGATAAAATAATAACTACGAGATCGTAATGATCAAATAAAATGGAATAGAGCACGAAATAACATTCTGAAATTGTAGCTCGGTTTCTAACTTAAAAGCATTGCATTTCGTTCGTACCTATGAATATCTAATGGACTTAACTCAGTGTTTTCCGATCTGCCGTTAACTCGTGTTTACATTTGCATTTGCCGTTTACTAGCGAAATATAATTATTCCTGGGGAAAATAGCCGGCCAACAATGTGGTAAAAGATCCGCAAATACTTTGACTTTACGGTTACACGATATTAACGATATTAACTATTACATTGTTATGTAATATATTAACATGTTGACTAGCAATTTGACTGAAACAATTTTAGGAAATCGTTCCAATTATTAATTTGCTATGAATTTTCATTTGACTTTATCTAGTCGTGAAGTCTAGTCATGTAGTGTTCTTTCAATATTTGCTCATGGAAAATAATCTCAAGAAAGATTAAAATTTCTTGAAATAAGAAAAATATCTTCCCATCAAAAATTACTATTTCATCAAGTACTGGTGACAGACAATATACGAGAAATATGCTAATACGTGACCCGCATGCAATACATTAACAGCAAACGTACCACCACAGATCAAACAAACGGTTTCACGTTTTCTTTGTTCCATAATTATTGAAACTATAAAACTAGATTCACTGGAAATTGTTGTATACATTTCTTTATTCGGGTACATACTATTATATTGGTGAACCATTTGCCAGTCACTGTTAAACCTTGTTTAGTATTAATTACATATTTACACGATTAAACTAACAATGTATGTGTTGAATTAGTAGTCTTGCACCATATATACCAAATTTACAATAATAGCTGTACTAGGTTTTAAATTATGTACAATTTCTATCGGCTTGTACAGTCTTCAATAAAAAAAAAAAAAATACAGGGTGTCCCAAAATGTCTCGTAATCCAAAAGTGAGGGCATCCTGAAGTCATTTGAAGCAATTTTTTCCTTAGCGAAAATGCAATCCACGGCTTTGTTTACGAGTTATTAACGAAAAACAGTGACCAACGAGAAGCGAGCTCGACTGGCGCGAGGCGGCTCGGACAACGAGCGTACGAAACCCAGTTCCGCTCATTGGCTCGGCCGCTTCGCGCTGCTCGCTACCGAACTCGCCAAGCTCGCCACTTGTTGGTCAGTATTTTTCGTTAATAACTCGTAAACAAAGCCGCGGATTGCATTTTCGCTAAGAAAAAAGATGATCTCAAGAATCCCCCATTTTTGGATTGCGAGACATTTTTGGGACACCTTGTATATAGTCACGTTGTGACTATAAATCTAAATGTCACGTTAAATCTTGCTGACAATCCACAAAGATCCATAGATCATTGATATTAAAGATGAAACATTAGGATCGTCGTGCAAATTCACAATTTGTTGTTTTCCATTCCGGTCTTCCTATTTGACACAAAAAGAACAAGGAAACAGTACAACAGAGAACCTCTCATCTGGAGGTTGATTATTGTAATATCCGAATATCCAAATATTATTTTCATGATACCGAAACATTCTATTACCTAAAAAATTTCATTCCAGTTATCTACTAGGCGGCAGTGTATCTAAATAATACAATGATTCGATAACAGAACGTTTAGATACCAGAATATTGTAAAAATAAATGTTCTGACAAGGGTACAGTAAATTTTTTCTAATTGACGCTCAAATTGTACACAAAGATGGACAATTTGGAAAGAGAGGGATGCGATTATTCGAACTTTGCGAATCGTTTTTGTGATTGTTGACAGTCGGTAACTATAAAAATGAGCCGGAAGGCTCGAATAATCGTATCTACTCTTCCCAAATTGTCCATTTTTGTGTAGAATCTGAGCGTCGCTTAGGGAGAATTTACTGTATCTCTACTATACATTGTCCTCTTCCGACAAAAGTGAACTTTCGAGTAGAGAAAATTCGGTAAAAATGTATCATAAAAAATTAAAATGTATCATTAAAAATGATCATATCTACTCTTCCCAAATTGTCCATTTTTGTGTAAAATCTGAGCGTCACTTAGGGAGAATTTACTGTATCTCTACTATACATTGTCCTCTTCCGACAAAAGTAAACTTTCGAGTAGAGAAAATTCGGTAAAAATGTATCATAAAAAATTAAAATGTATCATTAAAAATGATCATATCTACTCTTCCCAAATTGTCCATTTTTGTGTAGAATCTGAGCGTCGCTTAGGGAGAATTTACTGTATCTCTACTGTGCATTAGTCTCTTCCGACAAAAGTGAACTTTCGAGTAGAGAAAATTCGGTAAAAATGTATCATAAAAAATTAAAATGTATCATTAAAAATGATCATATCTACTCTTCCCAAATTGTCCATTTTTGTGTAGAATCTGACCGTCGCTTAGGGAGAATTTACTGTATCTCTACTGTGCATTAGTCTCTTCCGACAAAAGTGAACTTTCGAGTAGAGAAAATTCAGTAATAATGTATCGTTCCCGCAGAATCTAATTCATCGAGTGCACACAGAATGCACATGGTCCGCATGAAACAGAGCGACGCGCTCCCGTTATTAGTCTCCCGCTGACAATCGAAACTCTGCCGGCCGCTACCGCGTCGCGATTAATTACCGAAGTAAGAGCATCGCGCCAAGTTCTTCCTAAGTTCGACAATTTACGGCGTCGGGCTGGTTGGAAGCGTGCACTCGGTTGGTTCACCGCATCCTTAGGCTCGATTCACGAGGCACCGGGCCCTCGGCGAGACACAATCAGGCCGTTTTCCGAATGTTATTCAATTTGGTTCCCGGGCGTGAACCAAACGCATGCAACGGCGGAACAGCGACGGCGCATGCATTTGTACAACGGTGAATAATATTCGAGCATACCGACGACGAGCCAGTGGAAATCGAGATTCGCGCGCAAACGATCGAGCTTCCGGTTGCTGTGCGGCAAACGTAAACGCAAACAGCCCCGACGATGCGCCAAGTTTCGGCTCCGTTTCCCTACGCCCTCCGAATCAACGGTTATGCTCGACTTTAATCTCGACCGACGGTCCAATCGACCGGTTCCAGCCGCGAAACGAAACATCCACCGCGGCTGATCAAGCCGAGCACTTAGGAACAGTACCTCTTTCGTTGTTTGCTTGTTCGAAGTTGCGAAGTTTCTTAGCACCTTGACCAGTACCATGCCACCCATTGAAAATTAGCTCGTGCGTTAGTATATTACACCTTCCTAATTTTGAAGATGCAATTGATGCCATTCTTGATTCTAATTTGATTAAAAGAAATATTCTAATTCTCTAATTAATCTAATAATGTAATAATGTAATAATGTAATAATATAATAATATAATAATATAATAATATAATAATATGATAATATGATAATATGATAATATGATAATATAATAATATAATAATATAATAATGTAATAATATAATAATGTAATAATGTAATAATATAATAATATAATAATATAATAATATAATAATATAATAATATAATAATAATAATTAATCTAATAATCTAATTCTCTAATTCACCAAGTGGTTGGCGTGGCAGTCAAAGTGTTCAGCAAAGGTTAATTCTGAAGTAGAATCGAGAACGACAGAGTTGGAAATATTTGAGTGCAAGCAAGTGCTATGATAATGTGTGAATTATTTTCACATCACCCAAATCAGCTGGCAAACAATCTAATCAATACTGGAAGCAATACAAGAAGACTGAAGAGAACCAAGCCCCATGAATTAATGACAGACTAAAAATATCGAAAGGAAAAGGTGTCTCCCTTCCACCTGCTTTAACACATGGATCAAAATTACTGATAGACCCATAAGAGACTGGTAGTTATAAAAAATAAATAAAAAATAATTATTTTCACTTGTAGTAGACTAAGGGTGTCAAGATACAAATTGACTCAGTAACGACTATCAGGATACGGTAAATTCTCTCCAATTGTCATTCAGCTTAGATATGAAAATGGACAACATGGGAAGAGGGGATAACATTATTCGAGTCCTGCGGCTCGTTTTTATAGTTCTTGATAATCGGCAGCCGTAAAGCTCGAATAATCGTATCCCCTCTTCCCAAGTTGTCTATTTTTGTTTCGAAGCTGAGGGACAACTGGGGAGAATTTAGTGCATATAATTAACAAAGATTTAACCGAGGGACATAAGTGTACTTTCCGTCTCGTGGCAGTAGTTGTGTAAGTTTCGATGTGCGATTTAGTGATTTTATTGTGAGATAATGCGAAGAGTATACATGTTTCGACAACAAACGATGAGCAACTTCAGGCTAGACGGAATATAGAAAAGATAAGTAGATTGAACTTAAACTGCATCGTAAGTTCATTAAGATCGTTATGAACTACTTAGAGCAGCCCCTTGTATTATAATATCGAGTCAGACGCCTGCCGGAGATTTTAAACTGAACTTAATGAATATGAATGGTGCTCGTTTCACGGGGTTTACAGTGAAGTGTTATTTTACAATGAACGTATAATGAACACCTAATTCTTTACAGTTCCGAGGAATTCATGAATATAAAGGGCGCTGTGTCAGCGAAGACGTTAACATTGTCCTCGATAATCTTTTACGGAAATACGAAGTTGGGCAAACAAGACAAAATCACCGAATGCATAATTTTTTAACAAATACTTTTATAATGGACGATAACGTAATAGTAAGATCGCTATGCGAACAATGTTTAGTAATGTGTACAAGTGGCCCTTAAAAATTCGAAGATGCTGTCAACGCATGAAGATCTACAGTTCGTTAAATTAAAATAATATTAAAATGATATAGTATGACATACGTATGAATCCTCAATTTCTTTCTACGACTAAACGTTATATAAAAGAAAAATATTATTCGAGACCGCGGATTTTACGCATTTCTAACAAGAATGAGTAGGCGAAATTGAAAACAATAACAATATTAAAAGAAATTAAGAACGTCGATATTATAGAGATACTTACTTACTTGTAGAGATATAACTTTGCTTCGCATGTTTAATTTAATTGATTCAAATACTTTAATTCTATGCAATTTTGAGATGCTCCGGCGCGGCCGTCGATGTGTTAATATTAAAATTAAACGTGATATCGAATAGAACGATGCGTTTTTCGACGCCGTCGACATCTCGAGATGAACACTTTATTCGTCGACGCGACCCCTCTCACGTATAAATCACACGTCGCATCCGGAGGGTCGCGACCCCGGTCGAAAAGGGTTGCAGACCCTCCGACGCGACGTATTCGCACGGAAACGAACGAGCTCCATTAACGCAGCCGCAAATATCCGTAATCGAATGAACGCTGATCGAGTACACGACGAGACTCGCGCGCGCGCGAACACGCCGCGCCGCACCGGGACGACGCGACGATCTTATCCGACGGTGCATAAAAATCGCAATTGCCGTCGCACTCGTTCCAGCGGACACCGAGTTATCTTTCACCGGACGCTGGGGAAAAGGATTCTCGGGCGTTGATATTTCCCGCGCGGAATAAAATTACGCGATCGCGGTGTCGCGGAGGACGCTTGTCTCGCGTTGCATCCGCTTTCCAAGCCCGCGCTGATGGATTCGTTAATCTCCCGCCCGTTTTCGTCGTTTCACCTTCGAATCTTCGCGGTGTCAATCGATGCGGGGATTTCGACGAATTGATCGTCGATAGAAGCTTCCTTTGGACGATCGAACTCGAATTTCTTTAAGCTTCTCGTCGCATATTTCACTTGCGAGGTCCTTAGAACGCTGCATGATTACAATGAGCGAAAGATGCAAGACTCCTCTGGCTTTGTGTAAGAAAATCTGCCTGTGTTCGTCTCAAAGGAGAAAGACTTTATTTTCATGCAACTTGATTCGCGAAACCCTTTGTGCGCAAATATTTTCATCTATGTCATTCCGGAATTGTAAATCAATTTTTAAGACCGATCCTAATCGGCTCTGAAAGTGGCTAACGCGTGTTGTTTTATATGAATGACAAGATTGAGTTTGTTTAGATGTTTTGTCAATTGTATTATAATATTGGCTTGAACGAAGGAATTTATTTAGACCATTTGCCATTTGCATTGGAATTGGACGTCGGATTTTGTGCATTTATGATGAACTCGAATGAGTCCAATACGAAACTGTAAGAAAATTAAAACATTTAAAGATGTTCTTTAGCATTATTTTTAGCTTGCTACATTTAAGAGAGAAGAAATATTTAAATTTTCATGTTTCTTGCAATTAACGTAGGCAATTTTTATTTTGGACGAAGATCCGCAGTCCGATTATAACGTAGGCTTGAATGAACGAATTTATTTAAATCTCTCGTCATTTTTATCCTAGCGTAAGCTTGAACAAAAGAATTTTTTCAATCGTTTCTTAAGAAAACCCTTCATAATTTCGACAAACTGAACATGAAAGCTAGAAGACCGAGCATTTTGGTTCAGTCATGGTAAATTTAGTATGAAACGTGTTTTCATTCGATCGTCGAAAGAAAGTTGACGTCATTCGACTCCCTCGTTGCAGAAGCTCTTGCGCATGCACGGAAAATGAAGCATAATTTCGCGTGCAATGATTTTACAAATTTGACAACTTCGATATCCTTTATTATTGCAAAATATAGTACGAAACTAGAAAAAGACGTCGCTGCCTTTCTGTCGCAATTGTAAACATTCGAACGATTCTACGGAGTCGGAGCAACTTTTGTACATGTTCACATCGAGATGATCGGGTAAAGGGAAGCATCCCCTTTACGATGACCCGTCGCAAGTTCTACCACGACTTTATGTAGGACCAGGAAAACCATAGCCAGGAATTCGGGAGGTCGAATAACGGTTCGATCGGTAGCGCGAGCCTGAACACTCGAGAATCTTGTCGTCGTCTGCGGCGAGACCGTATCTAGTGCCAATTAACACTTTAACACGGTTTATAAACCATCCGGCATCGGTCAGATAAAGTTTCGCGGCGCGCTTAAGGGTGGAACTTCCGCGGAACGAGAACCCCCGGCGTTAATTACTTTCGTCACCCTTCGTTACTGGCTGCCTCTCGTCGTCTCGCAATAAAACGACCAAGCGAACGAACATCGACGTAACAACTCGTTAGTCGTTCGCTAGCAAACGGAGATTCAATTTTAAAATTCCCTCGCTTTTTTTCCTTGCTCCTCGAACTTCTGTTATCACCGAGGACCGCCAAGATCGGAGAGAGAAAGAGTTAGAGAGTGAGAGAGAGAAGGTGAGAGGGAGGACGGGAGGGTGAGAGGGAAGGAGTGAAGCGAGAGGGAGAGAGAGTGAGAGAGAAGGAGAGGGAGAGAGTGAGAGGGAAGGAGTGAAGCGAGTGGGAGAGAGAGAGGGAGGAAGAGTGGGAGAGAGAGAGAGAGAGAGAGAGAGAGAGAGAGAGTGCGAGTGAGTGGGAGAGTGGTGAGAGGGGGAGTTGTCGATGCGAAACCGATGCGTAACAACCGATAGATACATTTCGTTATCGTTCCGCGTCGGCGTGTATTAGCGATCGTAAAACAAAGTCGCGGTAGAAATTTAATTAGCTTGTAATAGCTGCGCGCATCGTAACACTTCACTGCGCATTTTTATCGCCGGGACAAGCGGGTTAATTTAATAAACGAACGTCCCGTTCCCGCGGGGAATTAATAATCCGGAAAATGCGGAACGCAGCGCTCGAGTAGGGATTATATTAATTAGCCGCAATTAAAATACGGCCCGCGGACCTAGACGTTTGCCCGACGACGACCAGCTCCCCGTGAAATCGAGTTTTATACGCTCCACGGACGGATTCCGATTCGATCCCCTGTCTATCTCGACTGTTCCGGTGATTCGACACAGTTGTTCGGATGTTGCAAATCGTCTGCCCGCGTTGTTTCGAATCGTTCGCCTGGAATTTATGAGCCGCGTTTATAAGCAGCACGTCCCAGCGGCGAATTCGGCAAATTTTCATCGAATCGTTTGAGGGAACGGCGAAATTCTAACGGAAAGTCAGAGTTTTCGCACCCGATATTTCTAGTTTCTCGATTTCAAGCTAGTAACGCGATGCAACCGTATGTAGATCTTTATACGAAACACAAATTTTTAGTGTCAATGTAGGAGCTATGCCAAGATTTATTTATTTCTTCTGCTATCTTTAACCGTTGCAAGACGGTAGTTGCGTCATTTTTGACCCGGAGCGTTTAAATCGTTCATTCGATTACTCACTTTTCGACAATTAAATAAAATAAATCGCTGTTGCATTAGGATCGACAAAAAGGCTGATAAGTCTACAAAAAATATCTTAAAAGATATATTATGAAAAATTACTGATTAATGTTCAGAATTATTATAGACATCCTAGGGTTAATCGATTGCAGATAACACGATATATTGTTTAACACATTTATAACCGAATTTCAACCTCAACGATGTCCACAAAGTCGTTTAATTTATGAAATCGAAACTAGACAGTTAAAATTTACCATAGAAAATTTTAGTTCAATTCTTATGTACTCTAAAAATTTGCATCTACATTTATAATCGAATTTCAACCCCAACTATGCCCACAAAGTCATTTAATGTATGAAATCGAAACTAGACAGTTAAAATTTACCAGAGAAAATTTTAGTTCGATTCTTACGTATTCTAAAAATTCGCATATTGCAATGAAAACAGCATATTACAATAAATATCCTTCCGTGTTTACTGTTTCGTATTTCGCCTATTCATTCCTGTCTTAAATGGATTCAATATTTTCGAGTGCAACGAATTATGCATCTTCTCCGTCGATCGCTAAAGGTAGCCACGAAGTTTAACCCTTAGGGGACCAAAAGTGTTTATTTCCAGTTTTCACACTGCCAAGTCCAGACTGTTTAACAGATGAAGAGAAATATTGTACTGAAAATTTTTGTATCAAATATAGAGAAGAGATATTCATTTTTTAAATAAAACTTCGTTGATATATTTTCATCGAAACAGTCGTGCCTATTCTTCCAATGTTTCCTGCCAGATTTTACGGTTTTATTGATTTCTGTCGCATGTATGGCGGCATTGGATCGTTAAGGGTTAACACACACACACACACACATCCATACAATCAGTAGTACAGTAATGTCTCTCCAATTGACGCCCAGACTGACCACAAAAATGGACAATTTGGGAAGAGGAGATACGATTATTCGAGCCTTGCGGTTTATTGTTATAGTTATAAATTGCTCACAATTATAAAAACGAACCGCATGGCTCGAATAATCGTATCTCCTCTTCCCAAATTATCCATTTTAGTGGAGAATCTGAGCGTCAGTATGGGAGACATTACACTAATTCTGCTCAGAAAAATCCATGAGCATCGCGTTATATTTTCGATCTAGGATCAATGAAACTATTCCAACCAATTTCCCATAGTCTTTACAAGTATATACAATAACGATCACAATAAACACTTGATACCATTTACACCGCAAACACGTCATCGACGCGGTCCGTTCATTAAAATCGACGAGAAGGTCTACAACGATCCTCCCATCAGCGTTAACGTAATGAACAGACTGCTGAAAAAAAGATCCCGAAGAAACGCGTGCTTGAAACAGCAACGCCCCCGCTTATTCAACGTTTAACACGTTGAATGAGACAAAAACCTGGCGAAACTTGGCAACGTTTGTCGCGGCTGCCGCATTGAAAATTATAATACAATCGCGCGCACAGACCGGCCGGCGAAAGTAATGAGGGGCCCCCGTTTGAATGGGAACACTTTAAGATCCGCGCGCGCGGCAAGGAAGTCGCGGCATTCAGCGCCGAGCCGAGTGCACCGGCGACACAATTTCGATTAAAAAATTAGAAATTGTGCTGTGTAGTTTTAACGAGGTCCGGCCGTAAAGCGATAAAATATACAGAGGGTGTCTCGCGAGCGTGCGCGAGACTCTTCTGTGATTTATTCGCGCGGTAACTCGCCGGGCGGTCGCTCGCCGAGTCCATCAGATTGTTATAGTGTGCAGACGGAGCCCAGCTTTGTCCATCGTGCAAGTGAACAGTTGCGGTTCACTGTTCACACGTGCACGGTAAAGCAATGACGGTCTCTGGTGCAGGCCACGTCCGCGGCAACTACCGAAACGAGACGGTCGAGAGAGGTTAACGTCGTGCCGCATGCATATTCATACGTCATCTGGATAATCATTAGTTCATATTATTGGTCAGGATTTTATAGCGGCTCCCGGAGAATGGCTGCCGCGTGACTGTCGCGTCGATAATTGACTTACAATCTCGCCGACAATCCGTTCCCGCAAACCGTTGGTTAACGGTCGATGGATGATTTATGTTATGTTCACTTTCGCGCGGCTGCTAGTCGACTGGGAAAACCGTCGAAGTACAAATGGAAAATCGTAATTATTTACGAAACGGTAATGGCTCCCAGTTTCGACGATCTTTAGTAGTTGCGTGCACGTTGGGATTTGTTTCTCTGCAGGGTCTACCAAAATTATGATTCTTTCGGGAAGTGGGGGGTCCCTGAGGTTATTTGAAGTAACTTTTTTCCTTAGCGCAAATGCAATCCGCGGCTTTGTTTACGAGTTATTAACGAAAAACAGTGACCAATGAGGCGCGAGCACTCAGCTAGCGCTAGGCGGCCGAGCCAACGAGCGGACGAAGTCCGGTTCAGCTCATTGGCTCGGCCGCCTTGCGCCAGACGAGCTCGCCTCTCATTGGTCACTGTTTTTCGTTAATAACTCGTGAACGATACCTCGGAGAACATTTTTGTAAAGGAAAAAGTTGCTTCGAATGAGCTCAGGTATCTCTAATTTCTCGGAAGTACCATAATTGTGGGGCACCCTGAATATATTAGTAGGTAGTAGAGGAGCCGGTTATTGTGATATGATCAATAGCTGTTCCTTTGGTTTGTTCTCGGTCACGGTTAACTATATATTTATCGAGTAAGATGTATTAAATTTCTTTAATTAAAAAATAAACAAATTTAAAAAATAAAAAATATTAATATGTTTTATTCGATAAATATAAAGTTAATTATCCAACGAAAATAAATCAAAGGTAAACCAGAGTAACCAGCTCCACTACCCTCTTATAGCGTTATTTTTCGATTGTACCCACAAAACCCTTACAGAAACCAAAATACGAAACTGTCGGTATGACGTCATGCCGTTTTACAATAAGAGTGCCAATATATTTATCAGCAATTTTTCTGGTTTCACTATTTCGTTATAATTGCTAAAGTATTTTTAAGCCAATAGGATTTAGAGCCAGGATTATTTTATTATCGATGCTATGTTAACAAGTGTCAAAACTGATGTGCAGTACCGCAATTGCTATGATATCGAAATCAAAATAAATTACCAGAATGTTTGTGGACTACGTTCGCGAGTGGAAAAGAATACAATTATCTTATACGTACGATGTTGCTGATTGGTACCTTCGTGGCCTAATATACTAAAATATATTTTTATATTAGGGTATTATATTCTGCCAGTATTTCTATAGTCAAGATTAACCCCTTGACATACAGATGACACGGAATTCGATGCGTCCGAAAAATACTATTTAATTTGGCTCAACAGTTATTTACAAGCTGAGAAAGAGAATGTTTTATTTTGAAATTTTGGTTACTGATTTATGAATGCAACTTTGTACTATCGAGAAGGTGGGAGGATGGGGCCTCTTGGACATTGTAAACAAATTAGAATCGACGCACAAGTGACGCAACTGAGTAATCTAATAATACACTGCATGGCGTCCGCCGAAAACAGCTCTCAACCAGTTAGACTTGTCAAAGTCTATAGTGGCACATAAAATGAATGGCGACCCCAACTCGTCATTGTGTGTCAAGGGGTTAATAAAAGGCTCATAAACGTATTACTTTAAATTTGTTATCTGATTAATATCTATTATATCACTAAAAGGAAGACCGAAGAAAGTACCGATATTTATTTCGGTTTCGGCCATACCATCGGCCATACCATCGGCCATATCATCGGTTTCAGCACAGCCTTATTATTCCAAATAATAATAGCAATATTATTGCAATAGCGGTATTAAAATCTCCAAAAGTTTGAAGCCCTGGTTTACGTCCTAGTTTACGCCGTTGCAGTCGCATTTTTGTTGCAAGCGCGTCGAAAGCGCAGTTTAGTCGTCGCCGTGACCATGAAACGATTGACCTTGATAAGTAAAGTACCTTAAACGAGAAGCAAGAAAAGCAAAGGCCTCTGTTACATTCATTTTGTCGCGAGTACTATTAACACTTCCGACGGTAAAGAATCCGTTTGAAAGTCGAAGCAACAAAGCCAAAGGGTGCTTTTTGCTGTATTCGTTTCGTCGTGAATATTATTAGCTCCACCGACGACAAAAAAATGGCCTCAAAGCGGGCATGAAAAAGCGAGTTCCATTATAGCCACTTTGCAGGGCGCGTTATTAATTCTCTCGACGATGAAAAATCAGCGGAGGAGAATCGTCTAGTGCGAGTAAAAAAGTCAAGATAATATCCGTTTCAACCGATCTGAATTCATCGCATTCTCGTGGCGTTATTTCGATGAAACAATTACTTCACGCTTTTTTTCACGAAACGAACATCTCGATATCTTTATGCTCAACCGTCTGAAAATAGTAATTTATCTCCAAAATTTGCGAGCAAATAAGATTACCGCTGCGAAAAGAACTTTCGGCACAACTTGACAGAATTTTCCGCAAACACTGTAAGCGATTCCGCTTTGATTGCATGAACTTCTCGCATTAAAACGCGATCTCGTTTCTCTATCAAAAGAACCTACACTGTAATTCTCCGTCGTAAAGTCTCAACATTCGACTCAACGAACGCTGTTTTCTCGCGCCGTAAAACGAAGATCTGTCCGATAGCTGAACGAAGCAGTCCGGCTCGAGTTCAATTAAGCAGTCGGCCGGAGGCTTGAAAGATTTATTCAGGTTTTCACGGGTCAGGGAAATACGGGCGATAGTGAGGGACCCGGCGACTATGAAAGTTGCGTTTGCAGGACGCTGTGAAAAGCATCGGAACAGCCCGGAGAAGGCTTTCGCGCGTTTTCTAACGAGCTGGAAGCAGCGGGGCTGGGTTTTCGCGACCCTCGACGTGCGTGTTGATGCTTTCCACGGGGCTCGAAGATGCCTTTGCGAGAAAACTGTCCACGGGAAGAAACGAGCGCGCCAGGACCGCAGCAGTAATTAATTTTAATTAGAAATAACACGTGGCAGCACGGCCGCGTTTCCGTACCCGGCTGGTTTCATTTTTCGAGGCATCGAGGAACGGTCTGCAGAACGCTACCACTTTTTCGGATCCGGCTGTCCATTAAATCAAACTCGACAATGAAAATATGTTATAAAAATCCAGCTGGTAACAATAACTTCTAGATGTTCCGTTATAAGTAACGTTAAATTGTAAGTGTAAGAATGCGGATTCTCCGCATTTATGCTAAAAGTGATTAACCGAAGAACCAATAAATGAAGACATTGGAAGAATTTAAGTATGTTCACACATTCTTCTTAATTTATTCACATTATTGTAAAAGGACGTATTTATTTAATTAACTTCTGCTTCTTGTAATCGAGTAAGAAAATTTTTATTTTGCATTAGGATTCGCAGTCTAGTTGTAAGGTTGAAAACAGTTATGATATCGGTTTCGGTTCTTATAATTGTTACAACACGGTTTGAATAACTTCTTTAAAATTTGGACAGAATGGCATAGAAAATAAGAAATTTACGTCTTTTAACTTTACTTTTACATATTGGGCTTTTTTACTTAGCGAGCAGCATTTATCATAGTTAAATTGATTAGTTCTTTGTATATTAATGGATTAGTCGCGTAGAAGTAAATAAGTAAACGAGTAAACGAGTAGAAACGAGTAGAAACGAGTAGAAACGAGTAGAAACGAGTAGAAACGAGTAAATAACTGTCTTAGTCCTAACCGATATAAATTATAACAATTTAAAACGGTTATTTTTAGAACCCATTCAATCCCTTATAACTTATAATTCTTACTAGATTACCGAAAGCTGACAGAACTGCCGAAGTCGTAAGTCGTTTTAGGCTCTGAGACTTTTTTCGGAGTACATTCAAGTCTTTCGAAACTGTTACGAGGTTTCTGGGCTTCTTAACGCACCATTCGCGACTCTTGAACTCCCCGAAGTGTCCTCACCTCTACGACTCTAGAAGTATTCAGATTCCCTGGTACGCTTTAACGTCTTTAAGCGATCCCGTCGATCCCAGAAGTCGTAGAGTTTGACTATACAGATTATGCCAATCAGTCCTCGGAGCTCTTAATTTCAACCAGAAGTTCTCGAGAAGTCTTACACCGAGAAAAACTGTGTCCAAACTCTCCGAAATGCGAGCAACTCGACGTTTTCATCGCGTTTAGCGCCGCTTGATCGAGAGCAATGCCCTATCACAATCACGAGATGCTAACAATTGCCAACGCATGCACCCGTTGCACGTACCTTCCTCGATCAAGTCCGTGGATTTATTGGCGTTTTATGACAGCCGTGCGGCTGCATCGGATACAAGAAACTTCTCCGTTTACGACGTCACGTTCGAGAACCATTTATGCCGGAGCCGAACAGGTCGCCGATCCTTTTAATGGAAAACGTTGCGGCTACGATGGCGAGCCTCGTTTTTCACAACGAGACAGGGAGACGACCGAGCAATCTACGTCCCCCGCGGGACAAACTACATCTTCAAGTATCTAGCACCTGGATGCGTTTCGAGGAGGGAGGACCAGATGGAAGACAACGTCGCGTGTGTCTCTTCCCGCGACGCGGATGATTATGTCGTTTGAGACGGAGCTAGTTTCCGTTTCCAGAATGTGAAACGAATCACCAGCGACGGGAAACCGCTATATATTTCCTCGACGCACCGATGCTAGGATGAAACACTCCGCGTATTAGCAGCGAGAGCTCCGAATGAGTCCTTTCAATGTCACGGCATGTTTCATCGGTAATGTCGATTGCTGGCAAATTGAAATCAAATTATGCCAATTCGGCGCGTCGTTCTGAGATTATTGCGAGAAAATCATTATATCAAAAATATCTTTTTGTTCTTTTGTTTAGTATGATATACAGTGGCCTACAAAAGTGTTCGTACACATTTCAAAACGCAATAACTTTTTCAAAACTGGATTAAGTGACTTAAATTTTTTTTAAATGATAGAGGGACTGGTATTCCAGACATTGACCAAAATGTATTTTTTTAAATTTGCTGTTACTTGGAATATCAAAAAAAAATAAATAAAAAGGCTGTCGTTTTTTAACTTTTTTATCTAAGCTTATAACAAAAATTTGGAAAATGCCTCTCGTAGATCTCGGTAACGTATGCGGTAACGTATTACTGAAAACTGCAGATTTCTTCTAGTTTTTGGCCAAAATCGTGATAAAACTGCGATTCTTTCCATTTTTAATTTGTTATAACTCATAACAACGTCAACCGATTTCGATAAAATTTTCAACATGCATATAAATTACCCAGATCTACGAGAGGCATTTTCTAAATTTTCGATATAGGCTCGGATAAAAAAGTTAAAAAACGCGAGTTTTTGATCTTTTTGTCATTCCAAGTAATAGCAAGATTTAAAGAAAAGCATTTTGGTCATCGTCTAGTGGATCAGTCCTGCTATCATCTAAAAAAAAAATCAAATCACTTAGTTATGTTTTAAAAAAATTATCGCGTTTTAAAAGGTGTACAAATACTTTTGTGGGCCACTGTAGGTAGTGCTTACCATAATGTTTCTTTGTGGTGCAGTGTGTTCACAAGTACAGTAATGTCCCTCTAACTGACGCTCAGATCGTGCAGAAAAATAGACAATTCGAGAAGAGGAGATACGATTGTTCGAGCCTTGCAGCTCGTGTTTATAATTGTTAACAATTCGTAACTATAAAAACGAACTACAAGGCTCGAATAATCGTATCTCCTTTCCCAAAAATTGTCCATTTTTGTGAACAATCTGAGCGTCAATTAGAGAGACATTACTGTACCGCCTTGCGCCAGCCGAGCTCGCCTCTCATTGGCCGCTGTTTTTCGTTAAGAACTCGTAAACGAAGCCGAGGATTGCATTTTCGCTAAGGAAATTGTTGCTTCAAATGATCTTAGGAACCCCGAATTTCCCGGAAATACTATAATTTTGGAACACCCTGCATATGAAATCTTCCGCACGAGTCTAATATAGTCCAAGAGGTTAACATCAATATTTCAGACGCCCCTGAATATAGAGTCTCCCGTAGACTCAATGAAATACTTTCCGTGGCAACGACCTCGCATCCGTGAAAAAAGTATGTATTTTGTAGATCTGCGTATGCAGAATCGGCGCGCCCTTATATGCAGGCAGCCCGCATCGAAAGGATAATTTCGTGGCACACGTGTCCACCGAAATCGCAATTTCCAGCATGAAGCTCGACGAAGCCCGATCGCATTTTCGTGTCCACTCAACGCCCGAGGATTTAAACGCGATACGCGGCGTCGCGTTGTTCGCGTGCTCGTATGAATACGAATTACTCGCCGTGAAAGTGGCGAATCGTGAGGCGAAGCGGGCGGCAAAAAGCCTGAAAAAGAAGGCACCCCGGCGACCGGCTAAATGCGGGACCGCGAAATAAAAACCGAAACGAAGGATAGACAAAGCGCGGCAGAATAGTGGAATCGTGCTCGCAACAGAGGAATTTCGCGGACGGAAAGAATCAGCGTATCGAATCTTCCACGCATCCGTCGTTTCGAACGCGGTTAGGTAAAACGTTTCCCACCAGTTGAGGCTTGATAACGGTGAATAAATTTCACACTGAATGTGTATAACAATAACTAGCGAGTCCGAAACGTAACTGGCGCTTATTACTTCATAACGATGACAAGGTTGAATTTATTTGGACCTCCAAAAAATTTGAAACCGTTCGAGTCGATATCGTCTCGATAAGTTTAGTGTTATAACTTAGGCGACTGTGGGTGATATTTATGGTCCAAGTTTGATACAATATTAATACACCTTTGCACTCGAGTGGTGACTCTAAGGCACCACTAAAATTTGTTACATCACGTTTTAAGATAATTTTTATATCAACAGAGTTTAGATTTAAAAAATTGTTAGGAGTGTAATTGTTGCGTGACTCCCGAGAGTCAATTTCATATGCATAAAATGCATTTTGCCATATCAAATAAGTAACATAAGTTAGAAAAATGTTTTTATATTTACAGTTAAAATAGCTTCGAGTGCAAAGGGTTAACTATTAAGATGATGCTAGATGAATGATACGTACTAATTGAATGATGATGAAAGAATGACATGTATCTACTGATAAAATGATGAGAAAAAATGAGTCTAGCTGGCTGAGTAAAATGCTACGATGCATATTTTAAAATCTGGAAGTGCGGGTTCGATGGTGGAGGTGGAGAGAAAGAAAGAGAAATTTTAGGAGGAAATTTTGGGTAGGCGCGATGGATAGTGATTTGAGACGATGAACAATGTAGAGAAGTGGACAACATAAAAACTGTTGTAAAAACTACGACGACTGCGAGAATGCGAGGAACGAATGTTTGTTTTGATTACGTTTAGACTTTAGACCAGAGCTGTTCAACAGCTTGCCCGCACCGGGCGGCGATTTTCAGCACAAGGCAAACACCGATCGACGGGCTCTAGCGCGAGTGCTATGGTGCCCCTTCCTTAGCTCCTCGTGGGACTCCCCACCAGTAACACGTTATTTCATTGAAGACGGTGACAGAGATCGACTGTAGGTTACGTCGAGATTGAGTGAAATAGAACAAGCACCGTACGAACGTTATATGTATAACGGCAATGCGTGCGAGTGGGAGAGGAAGAATAACATGAAAACGTAAACACTTCGCTCTTTCTTTTCTCATGTCCCCACTCCACTAATACGCTTGCCCGTAGCTCTACCTTTAGCCCGTGGCTTTGCCCATGCCCGCCGCGAGGCCTGTTGAACGGCTCTCTCTCTCTCTCTCTCTCTCTCTCTCTCTCTCTCTCTCTGCTGTAAATATTCGATGCTTCAATGAATTTATCACTAAAATTTAAACTTTTATCTTTTCCACACATATTTCGCCATACAGGTGACATTATACGTTTTACCGTTGCGCTTGTGTCGTCATATACATAGTCACCATCCTACATTTTATTATTGCACATGTATTTACAGTAGTATTTCATTCCAGGCACCCTTGTTACAATGTTTTCTTTTAGAGAGAGGGAGAGGGGGAGAGAGAGAGAGAGAGAGAGAGCTTCTGCTTAAATATGCGTGTATATATAAAATAAAATAAGTAAATAAAAGATAAAAGATTTTTCCTAATAACGAATGCAAAGGGCTAACAAGAAGAGGTCTCGAGAGTTGACGCACATATTTTCATGACGTTTGGTACAGTGATAGAGCTTGTAAAGTCGAATCCAATGATACCCGGTTTTAGGGATAGATGGCTTATAGTTTTTGAGATAATTAATGTTAAAGTTGTTAATGAAAGGCTAGATAGATGGGCTGGATTACAGCGCGAGGGTTCGGGCAAGCCGGATCATACTCCCCACTCCCTAATATTTCTAGTATTGCGCTAGTGTGGTACTCTTCCGCTCGCGTTACTAGAAACGATTCGGCTCCTACCGATGATGCCCGAACCGTGCACCGATTCACACAGCGCGTACGCTTCCTCATTCGATCGGAGGCGAACCGTTCTGCGTAAGGATGTCGGTTTTGAACGGGAGTTGTATACACACGTGTGTGTACATGTATGTAATATATCCGTGTATTAACTCGAGTACTTGTTAATACCCGGGTGCATAAGTGCATGTGGAATTAATATATCTATGTTTTAATTTGTTCAAAAAGTATGGCAATAAGAGTATCTTAATTTCGCTCAGACAGATAAAAAAATGAATGCTGTTATTTGCAAAGACAGAAAAGCAAATATGAATGAAGAAATAAATGAAAAAAGAGATTATAAGTTATTTTCAGTTCTTTTTAGAAATACACATATATAAATATTTAAATATATATATATATATATATATAACAGATACAGAGAACAGATATATAACAGATATAGAGAACAGATATATAACAGATATATATAAACAGATTATTAATTGATTAAAAATATTTCTAACTATATATATAATATCTTTAATCAATTAATAATCTGTTTTTATATAAAAATCTGAAGTGTTCGCTTTCTGAACGAATTAAAACACAGATACATTAATTAGACGTGTACCGATATACGTATAATATTAATAAGTACATGGGTTAATACACGAATACATTAATTACACCTGTACACGTGTGTATGCAATATCCGTTCAAAAACGGCATGCCTACGCGGAACGGTCCGCCTCCGATCGAATGAGGAAGCGTACGCACGGTGCGAATCGGTGCACGGTTCGGGCAACATCGGCGCCGACCGAATGAGGAAGCGTACGCACGGTGCGAATTGGTGTACGGTTCCGGCATCATCGGCGCCGACCGAATGAGGAAGCGTACGCACGGCGGGAATCGGTGCACGGTTCGGGCATCATCGGTCGGAGCCGAATCGTTCCCAGTAGCGCGATCGAAAGAGTACCACACCACCACGCTACTACAAATATTACGGAGTGGGGAGAGAGGTGGGAGGTTCGATCCGGCCTACCCGAGCCCTCGCGCCGTAATGCAACGCGTCATTCTGGCCTTTTATTAACAACTTTGGCATTCATTATCTCAAAAACTATAAGTTGCGTGCCCCTAAAATCGGATATCATTGGATTCAGTTTTTCAAGCTCTATCGCTGTACTAAAGGACCTCTCCTTGACTGTATTATCGTATTCTATGAAGAACGTTATAGCAACTGTTTTCGATACACTGCGTTCAAAGAAGTAAAAGCGAAAACGTGGAAGGGTGGCACTGTGATTTGAGAAGGAGAAAATGTGATTTAACCTTTTAGGCACTGCGCGCCACTATAGTGGCTTCCGCGGACGTCATCTCTCTGAACGACGCACCACTATAGTGGCTTTCGCGGATGTCATCTCTCTGAACGACGCGCCACTATAGTGGCTTGCTCTAGTAGCTCACTCGCTCATCGTTTGAACCAAATAATCGTCTTCATATGCATTGTTTCACACTTCTTTTGTCTTCACATCGATTTACAATATACAGACTTATCTTAACAATATAACTGTTAACAATATAACTGTTAACAATATAACTGTTAACAATATAACTGTTAACAATATAACTGTTAACAATATAACTGTTAACAATATAACTGTTAACAATATAACTGTATCTTAGCAATATACAGACAGAATATACAGACACTCCGTCCAGAGAAATAGCCTCGCGCAGAATTCAGCCGGACCTAAAAGGTTAAGAAGGAGAAAATGGCGTGGAGTAATTGTCGCGACCCAGTTACCGTCGTCCCGAAGAAATCAATCAACCCGGCTTCCGGTGTTACGCAATTATTACGCGATAGCTCGTTGACCACCTTATAACGCAACGATATTGCTGCTGCCGCGTTTGTTCGTGCAAACTGGCACAAAGCGGCGTTTATGAAAGACGTACCGGCGAACGAGATTGCGTATTCCGTGCTCACGTGGCGACGAACCCTGTCGCCCGTGTTATTAACAACCGGGCAACGCGATGATAGGGTCGGCCCGGCCGTAGTTAAGGGCTGCGACGACCTTAACGGAGCATACTCATCTTTAGGGGCAGCCATTCGGCGAACCCCGCGCTAATGTGCATATCGTAACCTCGGCGAAACAATTGAGTTGCTGGGAATCATGCGACACCCGGATATATTACCAGCAATTCATTTTACACCGAGCCCTGGTGCTATTTACTCGTCTGGGAAATTTGCTTTGTTCGGCAACGTTTGTCAAGACAACGCAGTCGTCTTTTGGGGTTAAAGTCTGCCCACTGTGATTGACGCTTCGACCGCCGGATCTAAACTGCCTCACAAAAGTCTACAATTTCAAAATATTACAGTTATTTGGACGCGACGAATCTTAGACATCGAGGACACTGAACTCGGATTTGGACACCCTTGGAGACCAGGCCGGTACGTACATTCGTCGAAGAATAGAGCACATTGATGCCTGGACGTTAACCAAAACATTCTGCTGTCACGATTTCTCGCGGTGTCATATAGTTTTTATAACAATTTCTATGTATTTCACCGCGCTTCCAAACGACACTCGCCATCTACACAAATTCTCTCCGTTTTTCCTTTCGCCATAATCTAAATCCGCCCTCTAAATCACACCCCTGGAATTTAGGATAGACTTCGCGACATCTTACACAGCAATTCTTCTTTCTCATTCTTCATTCGACTTTGAAACAGTATACTACATTCTTCTTTCATCTCGCAAGCAGTGGAGGTCAATTCTTCTACCATCCTCCGAACAATGCACACCACATTCATTCTTCTTTCTTCTTCATTTTCACAATAGTACATATATTTACAGTCGCCTAGGTTCAAATATACAATTTTTTATTGTTAATATTACACTCAGGGTTAAGTCATCTATTCACCAACATCGAAACTCAATCACCAGGTGACATTTTAATTAATCGCACCCGAAGTGCACCCATCATCGATCCTTTCTGTACACGGAAAGGTAAAATTGATCGAAGTAATTATTTCTTTAATCCTGTTGCATGCTCGATTATTTTACAAAATAATTTAATAATTTAATATTAACGAAGTGTATAACAAAATGATTTAATAATTATTTTAGTTTCGAAACCTGGACAAGGAATAGTGGCAATCAGAGGAAGAGACGCGAACAGAATTAAAAATGGACTTGCGAGGTCGAAAGATTTCTAGATCACATGTTCCTTGATCAATAAGGCACTGGAACATTTAGATCTTGTTGTTCAAAAGTTGCTGGATCTACCGACATTGAAAGCATAGGATCGTGAAAGTAGACGCAGAAACGAAGATGTATTCTACCTTGCTTCTAATTAACTGAAAAGCACATACCAAACTCGCAGTTTCTGTCTCTAATTGTTGCGTTACTCTCTCCGCAAGCTGGTAGGAGCGCCACGAGTGCAGTATAGTCTCTCATTCCCGTTCTTTGTAAAAGTAGTATCAACAAACGTATAAACGTATAATAATAACAACGGGTAATATCTTTTCCAATAGGGATGTTACAACAAATTTTCTCACACGGAATTTGACTGTTATTAAGAGACGAATGCAATGCAGAAAGTAGATTTTTCTTCAAGATCATTTTTCCTGAGTTTTCAAGGTTGTCGATGTTGATCTATGTATAAGTTCATGTATTTTCTATTACACCCTGTGTAATTACCAGGCTGCACATTTTATGCATCCGTGAAAAAATTGATAGTCAATTTTTCAAGGTCAAATATAAAATTGTAAGGTCCTTAGAAAAATTTGAGGATATCGTTGCATTATTTTGGACTTATTAAAATTATTAAAAGAAAAAAGACATTTTCATCTAACTTGTGTTTCTTGGAATGAACTTGAACAATTTTTGTTTGTACAGAGATCACTGTACTGACATTACCTTCTCGATTTTCTAACTCGATATTGTCCCCAGCCGCGGAAGCGACGGATTACAGCGACGTATTACATCCTCTGCTCTTAATTTCGTTGGTCGCTTCAAGCGGCCGGAACGTTACGAACTGGCCCCTCATAACTAAGTATTACAGGGCGCAACGTCGCTAATGGACACGATACTCTATATAAGAAGGAACGTCGACGAAACGGCACGAAGATACTTCAGTCACCCCGTTCTAATCCCGTTCTCCGGTCCTGCAGTGTTTCGCGAACGACCTCATTAACGTTAGAGGTTCATTAACGTAAATCATAGAATAAACAGTCGTTACGGAAGCTTTGGACCAATTGTATCCGAGTCGTTCATTGTCACTAGCCTCCGCGACGTTTGCATTAATTTTACGGCCCTTCTTGTGCTGTTCCGTTCCTTCTCCCCCGCACTGGGAACCGAAGCTCGCACCCTCTATCGCCCGCTACTACCACTGACCTGTATCACTCGCGCTGCTGGTCTCTCCCACCCTCGGAATTCATTAGGGAAAGAACGGCCGACTGAATTTGTTCACGCGAGATACACCTGTTCCTTTCTCCAGCTACTACGTCATGTGTATATTAGAATTTTTCAGTTCTAATTTTCGGTTCTTTGTGTGCTTTTATGCCGAACATTAACCCTTTGCACTCGAGTGGTGACTCTGAGACACCATTGAAAATTGTTGAATCATGTTATAAAATAATTTTTACGTTATCATGTTTGTTTATATTTAACACGTTCCGTGCCACGTGTACCATCGATGGTACACGCTTGCATGTTTACTTAGTGAACTGAACAAGTTGTTTACAAGAAATTTAGAACCGAAGAATCAATTTCCACCGCAAGAATGGGCGTTGATAAGTTTTTGTTACGTTGTTATGTGTACGAGAATTAATAATTGCACGCAATACATCAAGTTTTAGTAAAATATCAAAGTGTGAAGATTCGAGTAAAAAAAGCTCGGCACGGAACGTGTTAAGGGTTACCCTGAAACAGTAACCTGAAAGTAACTGTTACCGTTCTGTAAGTTACAAATCTCGACGTATAAACTGCACTAAGTCATATAAAATAGAGACAGTGTAGGTCTGAAAAAGCCATCTTGGATTTAGAGTTAAAATGACCTCGAGTGCAAAGGGTTAATCATCACAATTCGTATCTCACACCGTACATATTTGTGCGAATATAAGACTGGATTCAACGGCTTCGTACAGTCACAAAAGAAGATAAAATTTTCACTTATATTTAAGATTCTATTGGATTTTAAATGAAACGAGAAGAATCGTAAAACGTATCATACTTTCAAATAAATAGCTTTTTTTTAAGTAGCTGTTTTAAAAAATCGTAAGTACCCTGGAGGTACAAAAACTGCATTGTGATAATCATTTCTGTTACAGAATTTATCGTTCTCCATTTTTGGTCGATATAAAGGGTGTCCCATAAATGTCTTACAATCTGGAAATGGGAAGTTACCGAGGTGATTTGAAGTAACTTTTTCTTTAGCGAACATACAATCCGCAGCTTCGTTTGCGAGTTATCAACGAAAAACACTGACCAATAGGAGGCGAGCTCGACTGGCGCGAGGCAACTGGACCAGTGAGCGCACACAGTCCAGTTCCGCTCATTGGCTCGGCCGCCTCGCGCAAGCTGATCTCGCTTCTCATTGGTCACCGTTTTTCGTTAATAACTCGTAAACGAAGCCGTGGATTGCATTCTCGCTAAGAAAACAAGTTACTTGAAATAACCTCAAGAATCCCTATTTCCTGATTGCGAGACATTTTTTAGACATCCAGTACTGTAGCTCTTCGGGCAAGCGCAACTTTTATGCAACAATTTCGTGTCACCGGAATAACAGAGAAACTTTTGTCAATGGCTCCAGTAAACTCCAATTAAAAAGCTCTTAAAAATGTAACACACTTTGATAAAATCGCACGTGTTGCAAAGTTTCAGAAACGACGCAGCGCACGACTGATAAGCAGCCCGCGTATATTTATTGTCTAAACGGGAACAATCGGGCGTTCTGTTTTCTCAAGAATTCCGCGGAGTCACGAAAGAAAAGTCTAATTTATTAAATCACGCGCCCGTGCGTGCTATAAACGCCGACGAAATCAGGCCTGGAGCACGAATAGCAGGTTTTTCAACAGCGTGTAATCCCGTTGATTGTGTGCCTAAACAAACTGTGGATGCCGACATTACCGGGCATCTCGCGTCCCAATCTGTCATCCGTGTTGTTCCATCAACGGCGCCGAGTCGAACGGCTCGCGATAGGATTCCGGAAACCGATAAGCCGAGTCTGAACGAATGAATCCCCGGATCGATTCGGGGCCTTTCAATCTTGGCAACGATAAGCGGCGACCGAGCGCGAGCGGGTCGTTAGAAATGTCGCGTGAAAATTATTTCAGTCGTGGAATTAAAGGTTCGCTCGTAAAGGTTGGCGCGTGCGTGGCTTCTGGCCGCTTCGTAATCGAACCAGAGGTAATTTAAGTTGTTACGATGTTTCTAAGTCCCGGGCGGCCCGGAACTTTATTACCGATGACAAGTTTCTGATAGACGGATCAAGCTTCGTGCGCGCGTCGTGAATCGAAATTATTCCACCCTCGCGGAAACGCTGCGAGCTTTTCACGCGACACGATCGCTTGGCAAGATCGAACATTGGAAGTACAGGCGAACGAAATTTCTGGGACGAACACCTCGCTTTTGCTTCTCTCGTTTCAGCGAGGAACACTTTCCGCGCGCACAACGGAAATCAATCTTTCGTTTCCCTTCCAATTTTATTGAAATATTTCTGTGGATTAAACGTTTACGGATATTTCGAATTGGATCGGTTTTAATCCAACTTCTGATGTGTGCATTTATATCTCGAGGATTGTATGCTGGGTGAGTCATTTAACTCTTTCACCTCGATCCTCCTTGCAAACTACATGTTGAACGGAAAAATGTTTCGAACAAAAGTTGTTTTGCATAAAAAGTAGGCAACGCGACAATAATTGATTTTTCGAAAGTCTATTAAATACGGAACAGAAAATGATGAGGTTGCACGGACTCAGAAATTAATGTCTACGGAGATATTCTGTAGTTGATTTTAATTCCAACAGTTTCATATTATATTTTGTAAGGTGACCATCATATTTTGCTTCCCTTTATATCGAACAACTTTTGTTGATAACATTTTTTTATGCAACAAAGTGTTGAAGAGTTTACAAAAAAGATTCAAATAACCGAGCCTGTATACTCAGCAAATGCACTGGTTTACAGAAGGGATTTTAGTTCCTGAATGGTGGCATTGCAGCTGAAATGTTTTAATACAAAGTTCGTTCACGCTTCTAGCATTATTCGATAATGACAACTTCTTTTTTTGAACTGCAATGTACGATTTGATGAAAAATCCATTTAAACGGCAAATGAACAGACACTCGATAAAATCGATAAATACGAAACGGCGTACGAAACAGCATCCGTCCGACACCTATATGTGTATAATACAATGTAATCCGGAAAATGTTCGTCCATTAGTTCTCGGGGGCAGCCGAGAAAAATGAGAAAAATTATAAAAATACATATACTTACTGCGGAGTGCGGCGCAGCTGCGGATCGCGGTCGCCGACAACGCCGGTTTTATCGTATTGTGTCGCATGTTCCGCCCGTCTTTCGGTTCGGCCCGGCAAGCGGATGAAAAGGTGAAGCTTGTAATATTCGCTGAAAGCCTGATGAGCGGCTAGATGGATGATATTCGAGAGGAACGGCTGGCATAACCGGCTCGGCGGCGAGAAAGCCGGGGGAGAGACACGTACCGCGGGGAGATAGATAGCCGGATAGATGAGGGAAGAAAGAAAACCGCTCGTTTTGTGTCTATTCATTCGTCTGCTCGGTCATTCGCCATTTTTGCCCGGTTTCGCGACGAGCGGCGGCGTCGACGCGACGTTGTCTGCCGTTGCGTCCCTTTTCTCCGCACACGAGGCCCCGAGAGCCGCGATATTGGTCGACTATAATTGCGAAATAGGCGGCGGCGACGTCAATAATAATCGGGGACATCCTAGCAGCGGCGCGCCGCTCGGGATAAAAATACCAGCGAGCCCCGGTGTCTGTGCGGAGGCATTATCCGCCTCGTGAATAACCCCGAATGGCACTTTATCTTATTGGTGCCGCTCGCAACCCGTATTTCTTCCGATTTTTATTGCACCGCGGCGGGGGAGGGGAGGGTGCGGTGTCGTTCCGTAGAACGGTCGGACGTTAAACGGTCGATCCGAATTAATGGCGATGCTCTTCGGGGCTAAAACGTGGCCCGGATAAGTCAAACTGGAACAAACCGTAGAACAATGAGATCTGTTCGCGAGCGCGCGCGCGCGCATCTGCACGGCCTCCGGAATTTCCTGGAGGGAGTACAAACGTAAAATACCACCGACAAGTTCGTTTGCGATACGAACACGGCATAGTAGCCGCGGACTCGCGCGATTCTGTCCAATTTTCGACCTTGAATAATTCAGATCGATTTGAACCATAATTCGCAAGAATTAAAACTGTTAGCCCAATTGAAAGCAAACCACGGTACGTCATACGAGAAACTATTAGAAATAATAGTACTGCACTTATATCGACCGCAGAATGGCTGAATAAAATTTTAAAAATTGTTAAAAAGAGCAAATAAAAATAAAAACAATTAACCAGTTAGAGCTGTGTCGAACGAGTATACTCGTCATGGAGAAGTGCCAGTATTTTGCGTCATGACGAGTATACTCGTCGTGCGTAAAAAGTAGTGACCATTGGCTATTTAAATTGTAATTTTAGTGGAAACAAAAACATATTCTCAAATTTCAAGATGTTTAGAATATTTTGAGGCCAGGCCAGAATAAAACAATCAAATAAAAAATATGAATAATTATATGAATAATTCACGATATTGCACGATAGTGCAAAGTGCCATTACGTATCGTAATTTTTATCTTTTATAAGTATTTGATTTTTCCTGTGTTTTTCGTATATTACGTATGTAGTATATGTTAACGTTAAGTGAATAAGTAAACGTTAGTAATAAAATTGTTAATTTTATAAAATAAAACCGTCTTTTTGATCCAATATTTTAACAGCGACCCTTACTCTGTGTTCGACGAGTATACTCGTCGTCGCTTGATTCTCGCGACACGTATAGGCGCGCGCTCTGAAAAGGGGGTGCCACAGCTAACCGGTTAAATAAAATAATTAAATATTAACCCTTTCGCTCCGAACGACGGATATATCCGTCATCCATATGAACACTCGCGGAGACGAACGCCGGATATATCCGATATGCTGGTAAAATCGCGACCTAATTTTTGGACTGCACCGCCTCTTGTTACTATTGCGTAAATCTTTTGACGAAACAAACAAACGACAGTCCGAAATAAACGACACACCATTCAAGTTATATTTGTTCTACCTGCATTTCCCATTATTATTGTGTTACATGTCATAAAGGGATAGAAAATCGAAAGTACTAACTTTAGGACTAATTATTATGTATTATGTTTTGTGTATTATGAATATTATGTTTTATTTTATTACTGTATATTATATATTATTTCTTCACTTTTTCCATTGTTAATGAAACTTTTTTTACCTATTAAATAACTTTATACCTTATGCAGAAATTATAACTATACTGTTTTAAAGAAAAATCCCTTTTCTTCCCAAGTACACTATCCACGCGCAATGTGCACAATTTCGGCGGGTGGTTCCGTTCAGGAGGGGCGCTACGGCGGACTGAACCGCCGTAGCGAAAGGGTTAACATCAATTTGTTTTACTTAATCGGAATAAAAACTGTGCTCCGCGTTATTAGAGACATTGTTGTTATCTCGCGTGTAATTCGCAAAATCCTTGTTTACGTCGATCTTAATGTTAATGGACTTAGAGTGCATTACTGCTTACTGCTTACAAGTGCTACGCTTTTGTGAGCCGCCCATAAAAGTGTACGAAGTCTCAAGAAAATCGGTGACTCCATGGCGTCGCACTATCCTTGCCAGCGTAAAAATGACCTAAATACAGAACCGAAGCAGGAAACAGCAGCCCGAAAGCACTTTGATACCGCGCGCGCGCGCGCGCGCCTCGGTATAAGCATTTTATTGGATCAGAGGGGCGAATGGAAGGTAAATATTTGTCGGGATAACGGCGTGTAAAATTGTTTTTTTCGGGCGACGGTCGGTGCGCGGTCGGCGATGAAAGGCGGGAAGATGGGCTGGGCGGCCGAAGCGCGGGTCGCGGAAACCAAAAGGGATAATCGAAACGGGTATAGTCGGGTACAATTATCCCGCAATTGCCGGTTTCGCTGGTGGCCCGTTGAAAAAACCACAAATTCTCTTTGTCTCGTCGGCGCAATCTCGTCGCGCGTCACGTGGAAAGCCGGATGGGATTCCTGGCGAGTGACGAAACGCGCGCGTCCCGCGTCAACGCGGATTAATGCAAATAGCGAGAGAGTAAGAGGGAGAGAGAGAGAGAGAGAGAGAGAGAGAGAGAGAGCTTGCTTCCCGCTTCCAGCTCCCGTTCGATTAAGATCTCGCCGACACCGCCGGCATAGAGATGCGCCGGATTTCGGGGAAACTTCGGACCCCGTGCAACTTGTATGATTGATCATTCCAGTTAAATCTAGAGTACTACCGCACGCTAATTACCCCCGAGCATGTCCCGGCCGGAATTATTCGATCGTTTAAGCGTTCGACGGTGATTACCTATCGCCAGCGTGGATTCCCTCTTGCCCGGGCTCATCTAACGCCGGGTCTTGTCGTCGAAAATTACCGATCAACCTCGAAACCTATGTGCGAGATTCTCGAGATTTTCGGATCAAACGTCGGCGAGATTGTCTCTGCTTTATTCGACAACCGAGAAACGCTAGCCCTCGGTTATTGATCGCGAAAACGAGGATCTGTTTGCAGATTCTCATTTCCGGAGATTATTTCGCGAACGTGAGATTGGAAGAGAAATTTCTGTGTTTTCCCACTTTTACAACAGTGAAATAATGTTTATTAATATACAGATAGTATTATATTCTATTATTCTATTATATTATATTCTAGTTTTACAGAAAGTTGTAGTATCGAATCATATTAATGTTTAACCATCAACTACTACACCTATTAAAGCTTACGTAACCACTATTAGCGGTCTCACAGATTACTCGGCTATTAATGGAATGGAAGAGAAATTTCTGTATTCCCACTTTTACAACAGTGAAATAATGTTTATTAATATACAGATAGTATTATATTCTATTATTCTATTCTATTATATTCTAGTTTTATAGAAAGTTGTAGTATATCGAATCATTAATATTTAACCATCAACTACTACACCTATTAAAGCTTACGTGACCACTGTTAGCGGTCTCACAGATTATTCGGCTATCAATGGAATGGAAGAGAAATTTCTGTATTCCCACTTTTACAACAGTGAAATAATGTTTATTAATATACAGATAGTATTATATTCTATTATTCTATTCTATTATATTCTAGTTTTATAGAAAGTTGTAGTATATCGAATCATTAATATTTAACCATCAACTACTACACCTATTAAAGCTTACGTGACCACTATTAGCGGTCTCACAGATTATTCGGCTATCAATGGAATGGAAGAGAAATTTCTGTATTCCCACTTTTACAACAGTGAAATAATTTTTATTAATATACAGATAGTATTATATTCTATTATTCTATTATATTATATTCTAGTTTTATAGAAAGTTGTAGTATATCGAATCATTAATATTTAACCATCAACTACTACACCTATTAAAGCTTACGTGACCACTATTAGCGGTCTCACAGATTACTCGGCTATCAAGCTATTTAAGCACCGATGCGTTAAAGCGTCAAGCATCGACCGATATTATATACGTGTAATGTCGTCTAGATTACTGCGATTTTGATGGCAGTGTTATTTTATTCATCGAACTCTCCTGTAGACGAATATCCCTGCACTAAAATTTGATAAAACGACCAGTCCAGCATGATTATTATTTTATGTGTATTTTATGAATCGTAAAATCTGACGAGTTAATTCACAGGTAAATTGTAGATTATTGCAGACGGCATTAAAATCAAATATACACAGGTAAGCGGTCTCAGGCCTTAAAACCTTGATCAAAAGTAAACAGAAGGAGATGCCGAAAATGCTCATTTCTACGCAACTCGACATTCCATTTCGATGATCTGAAAATTAACATAAATTAACTGGAACAAAAAAACAAAACATAAATTCCGGTAGAAAAAGAAGTCCTCTTTAAAAACATTTAATCACGCGCGGAATGTTAAAATTGTAAAAAACGACGAGAGCTTAGTTGCCAACCCAATAATAATGTATTGACAGTCCAATATAGGTAAACAGAAAAATGGTGGCCAATGCTCTATGTTTTTCTAAAATAGTAAAATATACTTATATTTAATGAAATGCTAGTGAAAAAAGTCCGTGAGCACAATGACAAATTCGAGAACTCAGAAATGCGAAAGAACGCCGTCGACCAAATTATTTCTAACGAAGCCACCGCGCACAGCCCAAACGGAACAAACGCGGTAATAGAAAATCGTCGATTAAGGCGATCGTCTCGCCGTGGAAATGCTAAAGTAAATGATAAGGTCTCGTGACGTAGGGCAGGTTCGCGGCGGCCTTATTATCGCGAGTTTCAGAAACGCGATAATGGAACACCATGGGCAACCAAGAAGAGCTATTTTATCTGGAAACTTTTGCGGCTGAATTTCACGAAGTCGTAACGTGGTGGCACGGAACAACCCCGCCACCGATAAGGACGAATCAATTTTATCAAAACTTCGGTATCAAGTTCTCAGACTGTCTGATAATTCGCGACTAATTACATTCCACGGTGCTGGGAACGGGGACCGAGAGCCTGGCCGCCGCCCTCCGGCTGCGAAACGTTTTTCCCGCCATCGTGTCCTTAATCCCGCGACTGTTTATCTCTGTCAGCGTTGCCCCCGTTTAATTGGGGGCCGCCGGATATTCCTGGAAAACAGTCTGCAACGTTGCGTCTTTTCTCCCCTAATACAACGACCCCGAAACTCTCCGGATTGTCGCGAATTTTTAGCGATAAGAACCGGCCACCATTTTTTCCCCGGTTACGCCGGGATTTTGTCTGGGCTTCCGGTTGTGTTCATAATCCTCGAGCCTGGATCTCGCGCGTTAATTATTAACACTCTGAGCTACGAACATTCGTCATCGTTCTATTACTGCACAGTTTTATTTTCGTTGCTGTCTGCTATATTTATCGTTACCTTTTTCTGTACATTTTTAATCCAGTGTCCATGAAATTCTTCATCATTTTATTACTGCACAGTTTTATCTTCTTTGGTGTCTTCTATTTATTGTTCACTTCCTTCTAGGTTTTACTCTTTGCAGATTATTATTTGTATACTACTATATATATAGTATATAGGATTTTATGCATTTACAACCAAAATAAGCCGATCAAATGCAAAATTATTTGTAAAATTAAAAAATACTGCTGCATTATCTTCAAGTGGTTAATATGATTATGACACGAAATAAATACCTACGCAGCTCCGACATCTCGAAGCTCGTGCACACAATCGTTATTTCGCAAAGGATCCGCTGTCTAATTATTGCAGATTTTTATACAAGATAAGAATGAGCAGACCATATTCGAAACAGTACAAGCAATTGAGGAATTTGAAGGTATTAATGTATCGTCTTTAACTCACTGAAATGATTAAAAACGAGTTTTTATTCTGCACAAAAATCCACAGTCCACGAATGATTTATGCGGACATCTATTAATTTTATATTTATATTTTTCAATGTTTAATAGTTGTTAACTGTTGGAGATCGTAGAAAATATTTTGGAAATCTATTTTGCAAGATATATACGTATTTACACTTTTTTGCATTGACTAAAATTATTAAATAAAGAAGAACACTTCTTATTTTGCTCCAGTTTGTTGAAATTGATGAAAAATATGTTTATGCTCATTGCATACCTTCAGTGACTGCCATTAATATTCTATTAATATTCTGCTATTAATATTCTCCATAACTTTTTTAACTGGAATAAACGATTTGAATTTTTGTAGATGATAGACGGACTAATATACTGAATAATGACTACTTTTTGTTGCAATTTTGCTATTACTTGAAATGACAAAACAAAATAAAAGACTCGTTTTTTAACTTTTTTATATGAGCCTATAACGAAAATTTAAAAAATGCGTTTTGGGGATCTCGGCAGGTTATATGCATGTTGAAAATTTCATCGAAATCGGTTAATGCAAAGTCGAGTTACAAGCGTTACAAAATTATCAAAATTGCAAATCTCTGACACTTATCAGTCAAAAGTGTGAAAAATCGAGAGAAAACAGCGATTTCTGCGATCCTTAATTGTTTACAGCTCATACTAAGATCAACCGATTTCAGTGCAATTTTTTAACATGCACACAACGTACCGAGATCTACAAAATAAATTTTTTAAATTTTCGTTACAGGCTCAGGTAAAAAAGTTAAGAAAACGAGAGTTATTTATTTTCTTTTATCATTTTAAGCAACAGCCAAACTGTAAAAGCAGTATTCTAGTTACGGTCTAGTAGACTAAATTCTCTATCATTTAAAAAAGAAAAGTTCAAGTCGTTTAGACCAGTTCTGAAGAAGTAATTGCGTTTCGAAAAGTGTCGAAATATTAACAAGAGTCACTGAACATCGTAGCAGCGCTCGTGTTTACATTTCGATTGTTTCGTAGGTCCTTCTTCCATTTCCATTTCATTCACCGAGAGGCAGAAGTTGACAACAGCATAAGACCGCAAAAGAACTTGAAAATGGCACGTCAAGGTCCCCCGATTCGCTATCCCGAACTTCAAAGGCTTCGACAAAAGTTTCGCCAGCGTAAGAATACTCTGCGCTACCATGGTTCCGAACTCCGACTCGGTCAACAGCCGAGGGATCGACCAGGTTTCTCACGCCGCTGTACTTCCTCGCGTGTTCCCAGCTCCGCCAGGGTGGGTGGACATTGTTTCCCGAAGTGGCGTGTTTCACGGCGCAAAGGGTTTCTTTCTTGAATTTCAACTGCTGGCCTCTGTTCGTCAAAATTCTCCGCGCACTAGAACCGTCAAAAATCTCCGAACTATTTAAAGTAATATAGTTGAACTATTTAACTATTCTCCAAACGAAACACTGGAACCGCTAGAAATTTGCAGAGAAAATTCTTGACGATTTTTAGAACCGTCAAGGATCTTCAAACTATTTAAAGTAATAAATAAACTATTTAACGATTCTCCAAACGAAACACTGGAACCGCTAGAAATTTGCAGAGAGAATTTTTAGACGTGTTCATCGTTGACCATGACCAGTAACAGTTTTTCAAAAATTAGGATCATTAGAAAATTTCGAAGAATTTTTTAAAATGTGTTCACTGTTCACCATGACTAGCAATAGTTTCTCAAAAACTAATAGAATCATGAAAGATCTTCAAATTTTCTTTTTTCAACAAATTCTCGTCTATGACCTTGATCAGTCACGATTCTTTAAAAACTGCGTAAGCCCAGAAATCTTCGAAGAACTTTCCTACGTGTTGTCATCGTAGACCGTGGCCAGTAACAGTTCTTCAAAAACTGTTCAGATCCCGAAACTGCCGAAGAACTTTTCTACGTGTTATCATGTTTTGACCATAACCAGTAACAGTTCTTTAGAAAATAAGTCCGAGTCGAGTGAACTTTAAAGTTGCTTTCAAACACATCGTCCTGAATCGGAGTTTACTTCGTGGGAAATACTTCGAGGAATGTGAACACGCTTTTTAACAATTTCTAGAACACGATATTCCAAGGTGAATCGCAAAACGACAATTCGGTATAATTTTTTAGTGCTGTTAGACCAATTTCTCGATGACGAGAAATATACAATGTAACTAAGCTTCTTCATTGACATAAAAGAAGAATCAACACAATTTGACAACTACAGTAATGTTTCCCTAACTGATGCTCAAGTTGTGCACGAAAATTGACAATTTGGGAAGAGGAGATACGATTATTCGAGCCTTGCAGCTCATTTTTATAGTTGTTGACAATTCGTAACTATAAAAATGAACCGCAAGGATCGAATAATCGTATCTCCTCTTCCGAAATTGCCCATTGTGGACAATCTGAGCGTCAATTAAAGAGACATATTACTGTAATTCGCAGATAAATATTGATAAAAGTTTTTGTGAAAATGAATACAGATCGCAGAGCTCAAAGATCCGCACTTTATAAACGAATTCGAAAACGGCAAAATATTGAGTTAACTGCAGATGTTTCTGCGAAATCAAAGTGTTCTGCACGGATCGCGTACAACAGGAGTTATCCAAAGTTAGATAAAAATTTCCTTCTTCTACTAACTGCTCTAAAATATAAAAACTCCCATAACCAAGATATCAGATTCTTCTGACGTCGTAGGTACTTTGTGTTTCGCTTTCGCATTTTCACCATAAATGCATAAAATCCACAGTCAATTAACAACCGTAAGAGAGTGATCGATTAGATGTAAAACATTCTCTTCGATAATTCTCTAACTTATTAAGCAGCCAATCGACTACTGAAATTCCCACAAAGTCAGAGCAATTAAATTAATTAAACCGAAACCAAAAAGTTAAAATTTATCATAGTGGACGACACTGGAACTCTTTCACATCCAAAACACCCTAGTCAAATTCACTTTGTTCGAATATATTACAAGGAAAATGGCTTTTCAAAATTGGCAAAAAATTAGTGTCACCCATAAGTGACCGACGAGGCGTGTTAAAGAGACTTAACCGTGTGAGTCTCAAACAGCGCGATCGCGCTGTTGAGATTTTATGTCGCGAAAACCCAGCACATTTCGAACATTGTGGACAACTGACGGTGCGTTACCGATTGTCGAAGCGCGGTCAGATTTACTGAAGCAAGTACATCATGCAGCTCCTTTTAATGTAAATAGTACATTTTACAATAGGTAGAATAATACTATAATAATGCAATAATACATTACAAAATAAACATTTTTAATTCATTATTATTGCGCCGCTTGGTATTTCTCGACATAAAATAAAACAAGCGCTATCGCGTTGCTTGGGTCTTTTCGTACTCATTTAACCCGAGAAAGATAACCTACGTCGCAGAGGCGCCTGCGAAGACTGTTGATTTTTGTTAATTTTTCATAGAGGTCTAGTGATTTAAGTTTAAAATTACTTAAAATATAAAAAAATATAATATAAATGCATTTTATTTTTACAATAATGCCAAACCTTTAAAATGACTAGATTAACTTAAATAAATATCCATTGTTAGTATAAAATTGACGCCTTAGAAAAGCATGCGCCTCTGAAGCGTATGGTTATCTTTTACGTACGTTGTCATATGGTTATCTTTCTAGGGTTAATATATGAGCCGTTTATTTTGAAAGTGACATAAGTCACTTTTTCAAAAAAATCGAGTCAATGGTAACACTGATTACAATTGAACGGTATCTTTTCATTTAAAAAAAAAAAAAGAAAGTGACTTATGCCACTTTCAAAATAAACGGCTCATATATACGTTCCGGGCTGTTCGTGCGAAAATTTTCGCGTGTAGCCGTCATATTTTCAGGTTGTCGCATCACTTTACAAAAATGGATATAACTTATAAAATATCGGACAATTAAATTAAATTATAAGATACGTTGTTTCACTCGAAATACATTTTATTTAGATTCAATGACGCGAGTAAATTTTATGAGCGGATTTTTTGAATTTCAATTTGCATTTTACGAGCAATCAAGGTAATGACTATTATCAGTCATCCGAACATCGGTAATGTGTTAAGATTTGGCGACGTTTCTGACCGCAGAACAAAATCAGATCGTTATGTTCCTTTAACGCTACGTTTACGGAAATGACTGGTCACTAAATTTTTAATTTACCATTGTTTATATCGTAAAGATACATTTGTCAGTTATGTATTTATTGTACGTGTTACATTTGCGACAAATGTTACAATAACACTCGTTAAAAATCAGAACGGAGAACGAAGTACAGTAATGTCTCCCTAACTGACGCTCAGATTGTCCACAAAAGTGGACAATTTGGGAAGAGAAGATACGATTATTCGAACCTTGCGTCCCGTTTTTCATAGTTGTTAAGAATTCGTTACTATAAAAACGAGCCGGAAGGCTCGAATAATAATCCTCTTCCAAAATTGTCCATTTATGTGGACAATCTGAGAGACATTACTGTAATCGATACATTTTTCATTGGTACATCATATCCTGAAGTAACACTTACCGAGGATCGAAGAAATATAATAAATGAACGAACCTTCATATTTGAGGAACCATAGAACGTTCCAACACTAAGAGACGTCAGTATTACAATATAATGTGATGTAACAAAAGATGTCATAAAATATCACGAAATAATAATATCACATGTATAATATCGCAAAATTCGTGTAAACAAATTAAATGAAAAAAGAAAAAAGTGAAACGTTAAAATAGAAATTGAGGATTAGGAAAATATAAAAAAATAAAATTGATGTTTTCGTTGACATGCTACAAAACTTTATCCTATGTTCTGAAGGTACCCATGAGTATGCATCTATGTATACAGGGTGTCCCAAAATTATGGTACTTCCGGGAAATGAAGGCTTCCCGAGATCATTTGAAATAACTTTTTCCTCAGCGAAAATGCAATCCGCGGCGTCGTTTACGCGCAGGAAGCCCAGCTCCGCTCATTGGATCGGCCGCCTCGCACCAACTAATCTCGCCGTTCATTGGTCACTGTTTTTCGTTAATAACTCGTAAACAAAGCGGCAGATTGTGCATTTTCGCTTAGGATAAAGTTACTTCAAATCTCCTCAGGAACCCCTCGTTTCTCAGAAATACCATAATTTTGGGACACCCTGTATACTACGTTTCTTAACTGTTGTTCGTAAGTTACTTTTTCTATAAACATCTTTTGTTTATCAAGCAAATTGGAAATTGTTCCAACAAATTGGAACGTTTACGAAGGAAAGTAGACGATTCGATTAAACGAAACGATTAAATATGTTTAACCAGCATCATGTTCGGTAGAATAATACGCTGACCGAGTTACCGTAAAGTGCCGAAGGGTTGATAATCAAGGCAGGACACGGTCAGATGGCCTAAAGAGTAGCCATGCAAAATTCAACGCAGACCGGTCAAAGGCTTTCGGAGTTAATACAGAATGTACAGGCAGACATTCTATTTCGCGTGTACCTACACACGTGCGTCCCCGGTTTCAGATTCTATCTCTTTGAGTAACTAATAACGCCCAAATGCTTGATACACTTGAATCTGGAACCGCTAAACAGCGCCGGCGACCGTACAAACGCCCTAAATAAGCTCTAGGCAAACTCGCACAATTCTAAGTCAGTTTCATCAGTCTTAATATCTCCTCCGCAACTCGTCCAACTAGTCTCACGTCCGTTTATTTTGCTGCAAGGGCGTACAATCAACTCCATACACCGTAGAGCACGAACGTTAGAATATCTGCTCGTAGCACCGCGGCTTGGTGAATCGCCATCATCAATTGTAATACTGTCGTCTGTATTATGATTTGTAGCATGTCAACGAAAATATCAATTTTATTTTTTTATATTTTCCTAATCCTCAATTTCTATTTTAACGTTTCACTTTTTTCTTTTTTCATTTAATTTGTTTACACGAATTTTGCGATATTATACATGTGATATTATTATTTCGTGATATTTTATGACATCTTTTGTTACATCACATTATATTGTAATACTGACGTCTCTTAGTGTTGGAACGTTCTATGGTTCCTCAAATATGAAGGTTCGTTCATTTATTATATTTCTTCGATCCTCGGTAAGTGTTACTTCAGGATATGATGTACCAATGAAAAATGTATCGATTACAGTAATGTCTCTCAGATTGTCCACATAAATGGACAATTTTGGAAGAGGATTATTATTCGAGCCTTCCGGCTCGTTTTTATAGTAACGAATTCTTAACAACTATGAAAAACGGGACGCAAGGTTCGAATAATCGTATCTTCTCTTCCCAAATTGTCCACTTTTGTGGACAATCTGAGCGTCAGTTAGGGAGACATTACTGTACTTCGTTCTCCGTTCTGATTTTTAACGAGTGTTATTGTAACATTTGTCGCAAATGTAACACGTACAATAAATACATAACTGACAAATGTATCTTTACGATATAAACAATGGTAAATTAAAAATTTAGTGACCAGTCATTTCCGTAAACGTAGCGTTAAAGGAACATAACGATCTGATTTTGTTCTGCGGTCAGAAACGTCGCCAAATCTTAACACATTACCGATGTTCGGATGACTGATAATAGTCATTACCTTGATTGCTCGTAAAATGCAAATTGAAATTCAAAAAATCCGCTCATAAAATTTACTCGCGTCATTGAATCTAAATAAAATGTATTTCGAGTGAAACAACGTATCTTATAATTTAATTTAATTGTCCGATATTTTATAAGTTATATCCATTTTTGTAAAGTGATGCGACAACCTGAAAATATGACGGCTACACGCGAAAATTTTCGCACGAACAGCCCGGAACGTATATATGAGCCGTTTATTTTGAAAGTGGCATAAGTCACTTTCTTTTTTTTTTTTTAAATGAAAAGATACCGTTCAATTGTAATCAGTGTTACCATTGACTCGATTTTTTTGAAAAAGTGACTTATGTCACTTTCAAAATAAACGGCTCATATATTAACCCTAGAAAGATAACCATATGACAACGTACGTAAAAGATAACCATACGCTTCAGAGGCGCATGCTTTTCTAAGGCGTCAATTTTATACTAACAATGGATATTTATTTAAGTTAATCTAGTCATTTTAAAGGTTTGGCATTATCGTAAAAATAAAATGCATTTATATTATATTTTTTTATATTTTAAGTAATTTTAAACTTAAATCACTAGACCTCTATGAAAAATTAACAAAAATCAACAGTCTTCGCAGGCGCCTCTGCGACGTAGGTTATCTTTCTCGGGTTAAAGACATTGAATATGGAACACGGGGACGTGCTACAAAAACGAGGTCCCATAATAGACACACGCTCGCACTTTACTATTTTACTAGTATTATTTTTTCTATTCGTATTAAACAAATATTTCAAAGTACGTTACGTTATCTGGACACGTCGATCTATCGAACATAATATACATATATGTATAAGTATTCGACAACAACAACGCTTTTCAGTCGCAACGGTGATAACCTCATAACCCCTGGAAAGCGTTCCATAATAGGTACATTTACCTTGCACATCGCGTCGGGCGCACGCTGAGATCAACGTTTAACGCGCTCCGAGCCGCGACAGAAAAATAGTAAACTGCCATCGAATCGAATCTCCGCAAAAGCGTTCCATCGGAGCGAAAGCGGAAATAGAGCGGAACCGTTGCGAACGCGGCTCGATTTTCAGACCGCGATCGCGTCAGCCGGTTTCCATTGGCATGGGCGACGAAACAAGTCCATCGAAGCCGTGGGTCGCGATTACTTCCAGCCGGTTTGCCGATGGTTCAACGGGACGCTTCGCGTCCACTCGCGGGACAGGGCGAATTAATTCGACGCGACGCAGTTCGGCTCGGCTCGGCTCGGCTCGGCTCGGCTCGGCTCGACTCGGCTCGTCTAGGCGCGACGACAAAGCCTCGCGGGCAGGGCGAATTAATTCGACGCGACGCAGCTCGGCTCGGCTCGACTCGACTCGGCTCGGCTAGGCTCGGCTCGTCTAGGCGCGACGGCAAAGCCTCGCGGGAAACCGGCAACCTGTAGATATGCGGCTTCTCTGTCGCGGAAAACCGCGGCGCGAGCCTTTGTAATCCCGGCACGTTCGCGAGACGCAGCTGCGCATCCGCGGCACCTGGACAAAGACGAGCTGCTTCAGTTCTCGTAGGAGGCTGAGAAGAGACGACCCGCGGAGAGCGGCCGAGGAGAGGACCAGAAGACCGCGAGGTCGCCAGGCACGTGTTGCTACACCGCGGTAAATCGTGTCCCGCATTCCCGCAGGTCGTCCAGGTCGTTCCCGGTTCCGGTAGAACGGCTCGGTTAGGGAAACGATCGAGATCCGGCCAGGGGGCAGCTAATCGAATCCTAGCGACGCGGGGTTTCACGGCCAGTTCCAAAAGTTATCGAGGACGCCGCGCCGCATGTCCACGCCGAACTAATCCTAACTGTCTATGGTAAATACTCCCGAATTGGGATATTCTTCCGAAAGGCCCCTCTGGCCGATCGGTACCAGCTTTTGAAGGAAGGGAGGGTGGAGTGTATGGACGCTAAATATGAAATTTTAACTTCGGGTTTTTACTAGTTTTTGAGATATTAACGAAAAATTATTTATTAAACGTATCCTAACCCAAATTTTATCTAGACATAACCTAACTATTATAAATGTAATCGTTAAAGTAATTTAATGCACTAACTATTCGGGTAATATACTAATATATAATAATTATATAATATAATTAATAAAAAAATAAAGATAAATATGTAATAAATTACATAATAAATTATATAGTAATAATAATTATACAATAATATATAATATACTAACTATTCAGGTAATAAAAAGTTATAATAAAAGAAGGCAAAACATGTAGAACCAAATAAAACTGGTATAACTTAAAAAACATTGTTAATCAAACTAGTCTCACGCAGTAATTAAACAGTTTTTACTTTTTTTATTTCTAATTTTTATGAATTGTAAGGGGCGAAACGGAGCAAGGAGGGGCGCTTGAGAGTGGGAGTGGGAGTCACTCCCACTGCGCCTATAACTATCTCTCCGTGCTCTGCTATTACCGCACCAACACTTGCATATCATAGCTGGAGAGAACGGAGAACCTACGTTCATAATGTCATATCGGCGGCGCGACCAGCTGGCTCTAGTAAATTCTCTATCTTCCGAACGCATCGATTGCCGAAGTTAAAATTCATATATATAGAGTCTACTCTCAATCCTCCCTTAGACCCCCGAATTGACGCTCAGATTGTACACAAAACTGGACAATTTTGGGAAGAGGAGATACGATTATTCGAACCTTGCGGCTCGTGTTTATAGTTACCGATTACCAACGACTATAGAAACGAACCGCAAGGCTCGAATAATTGTATCTCCTCTTCTCAAATTGTCCATTTTTGCGTACAATCTGAAATTTCGGGAAAAATCTGGTCTAAAACTGAATAACTTTTTCAGCCCTTAACCTTTTAGGCACGACGCGACACTATAGTGGCTTCCGCGGATATCATCTTTTAGAACGACACGCCACTATAGTGGCTTTCGCGGATGTCATCTTTCAGAACGACACGCCACTATAGTGGCTTTCGCGGATGTCATCTCTCTGGACGACGCGCCACTATAGTGGCATGCTCTAGTAGCTCACTCGCTCATCGTTTGAACCAAATAATCGTCTTCATGTGCATTGTTTCACACTTCTTTTGTCTTCACATCGATTTACAACAGTCTACAGGGTGCCACAAAAATGTCCCGCAATCCGGAAATGGCGAGTTCCTCGGATCATTTGAAGCAACTTCTACCTTTACAAAAATTTTCTCCGAGGCACCGTTGACGAGTTATTAACGAAAAACAGTGACCAATAAGAATCGATTACGGCTGACGCGAGGCGGCCCAGCCAACCAGCGCGCGAAGCCCAGTTCCGCTTATTGGCTCGGCCGCCTCGCGCCAGCTGAGCTGGGATTCGACCGCTCGACCGCTGGCGCCGTTGACTCGGCCGACTTACATCAGCTGAGCTGAGATTCGACCGCTCGACCGCTGGCGCCGTTGGCTCGGCCACCTCGCGGCAGCTGATCTCGCCTCTCATTTGTCACTGTTTTTCGTGAATAACTCGTTAACGGTGCCTATCTTTAACAATACTTTAAATTGATAATAAAACCACAATTTAGTGGGCGAAATTATTGAACACATCACTGAACATATTCGCGCTACGATTCCACGGCGGTGATTTTTTGTTACAATAAACTTGTACGAGTATGATGAAGTAGTCGTGATAGTTAGCCTAACGACTTCAAGAGAGTTTTCCAATATGAACAGCTGCTCGTTAATTGAACGTAAAAATTAATATGGACAATTGGTTACATTCGCTTTTAGGTTTAAAACATACTGTTCTTGTTAATTGCTGGAATCGTTGGAATTGTCAAAGTTTCCATTCCCAGTATTCCGACCATTGTGTCAATACGAAACGTATCCAGTGCACGCAGAGAAATCAGAGGAAGTGTCGAGACGATGGGGATTCTCGAACAGAACGAGTCCGTGTCACCGAAGAATTCAGCGTTTCCCATCGGTGATAAAAATTTAACACGAGCTCTTCCGTGACTGGAGGCGGGAGAACTTGCGAAAACTTAGAATCGATTCCGCGAAACAAGCGTAAAAACGGCACTCCCCGAGTCCTCCGTGATCGTCGATATTTTTCATAAACAACGCCGTTATGAATATTTCCCTGGTTTATTCGTCGCGGTCGGTTTTCCGCGTCACGTACAGTCGGCAAAAGGCGTCTTAATAAATTTTCATGCGACGAGGTAACCGACCGTTCCCCGTGACATCTGTTAATTAATATCGCGATGAATATTCAGTATAATTGAGACCCGCCATCGTCGGGCGGCCGTGTTTGTCTCTCTCGCGCGGCTTCTTTTCATCTTCGCGGCCCGTTTGCACGTATCGCGGACAGCGACAAAGAATATTCGTCGGTGATTATGCGAAGCGCGGGAGGCGAGCTCTCTCGCGAGGCTTTGTTCCTCGCTACATTTTAATTAAAGGGCGGCGAACACGTCTCCGGCAACGAATCGATGAATACCGAACGCTTTGATAAAACCTGTGGCGTTCGATCGAAATGTTTGCCGCGGACAAAAGTGTTTCTGCGCGCGGCGCATTCACGCGAGGAGACGCGTTATGAGGAAGCCATCGGGAACAAGCTCCGGGCCGGATAATAAGCGGTTACGTTCCATAGACGATTTTCATCACAGTAATTAACTGGGCAAAGGTTTCATCAATGCGGGCCACGGGTACGTGATATTAATGAGCTTTCAATTCGCGGATCTCGATATCGAGGTACAGCACACCGCAAAACTCTTTGGCTGTCCGCGTTGTCTTTTTCTCACTTTCGACACTTTCCTGCGAAGCGGATTATATTCAGTTTCAAGAGTGAGTAACGAATGAAAATAAAAATTTGCAGAAATATCTGCAGCCTGCGTACAACATTCCGTAGTACAATGATGTTAATAGATGTGAGAAGTTGTGCATAATCTGCGGACATTTATGCAAACTTTTATTCTCTAAATACCTAAGAAAGGCATTTCTTGCATCTAATAGAACAGTTTTCGTCTTAATTGTAAAACAATAATACGAATACTATTTATTAATATAAACGTTTCCTTGCATTTTATAAATTTACATATTTCATAAATGCATAATGATCTGCAGTCTATATCTAGTCTAGTTGTAGGTATAAGTTGAACAAAAGATTCTATTTCTTTCCACATAACTTTATAACTTCTAAATACCTAAGAAAGGCATTTCTTGCATCTAATAGAACAGTTTTCGTCTTAATTGTAAAACAATAATACGAATACTATTTATTAATATAAACGTTTCCTTGCATTTTATAAATTTACATATTCCATAAATGCATAGTGATCTACAATCTATATTCAGTCTAGTTGTAGGTATAAATTGAACAAAAGATTCTATTTCTTTCCACATAACTTTATAACTTCTAAATACCTAAGAAAGGCATTTCTTGCATCTAATAGAACAGTTTTCGTCTTAATTGTAAAACAATAATACGAATAGTATTTATTAATATAAACGTTTCCTTGCATTTTATAAATTTATATATTCCATAAATGCATAGTGATCTACAATCTATATTCAGTCTAGTTGTAGGTATAAGTTGAACAAAAGATTCTATTTCTTTCCACATAACTTTATAACTTCTAAATACCTAAGAAAGGCATTTCTTGCATCTAATAGAACAGTTTTCGTCTTAATTGTAAAACAACAATACGAATACTATTTATTAATATAAACGTTTCCTTGCATTTTATAAATTTACATATTTCATAAATGCATAATGATCTGCAGTCTATATTCAGTCTAGTTGTAGGTATAAATTGAACAAAAGATTCTATTTCTTTCCACATAACTTTATAACTTCTAAATACCTAAGAAAGGCATTTCTTGCATCTAATAGAACACTTTTCGTCTTAATTGTAAAACAATAATACGAATACTATTTGTTAATATAAACGTTTCCATGCATTTTATAAATTTACATATTTCATAAATGCATAATGATCTGCAGTCTATATTCAGTCTAGTTGTAGGTATAAATTGAACAAAAGATTCTATTTCTTTCCACATAACTTTATAACTTCCAAATACCTAAGAAAGGCATTTCTTGCATCTAATAGAACACTTTTCGTCTTAATTATAAAACAATAATACGAATAGTATTTATTAATATAAACGTTTCCTTGCATTTTTTAAATTTACATATTTCATAAATGCATAATGATCTGCAGTCTATATTCAGTCTAGTTGTAGGTATAAGTTGAACAAAAGATTCTATTTGTTTCCACATAATTTTATAACGATTTCGTTCGTGATATCGAAAACAGTTTGTCTGCATTCCTTGGACCACGATTTGCTTCTAACATACGTGTGTTCTCTTTACTGCACTTTTCAATAAGCATCGAAGAACGCGTGTTTTTCACGTATACATTATTGGAACTGTGATATAGTATATAATTACAGTATATTGCAATAAGTATGCATTATTTCTGTGCCGCTGATTTAGTTGGATTGCAAGTTACACATAGCGAACTAAGACTTTTGCGTATTACTGTATTTGGAACTCCGAAACGTAACACTCGGCGTGGAATATCCGTGAGAATATAACGTCGATAAACTTTTAATTGGTGTCACTTGGATTCGTGTATTCTGATGCGGTACACGAGATGAGACTAAGCATTCGTGCCGACTCTCAGTTCTCGTCTCATATTTTGCGTATCTTGAGTCTTTAATCTCAAGTTTTACTTGTTTCGAACAACTATTACGAAGTTTCACAAATGTTGATATCAGTTTCCATCTGTTTTGAGTTTGCGTTACGAGAAACTATTACATTCCATGGAACCCGATTTATAATTGCATTTTACCATAATACACGACGTCGCACCAAATCGTCACATAAGATTGCACTTTCCGGAAATATATATTCATATGCGAACGAAATGGCGGAGAATAATATTTACGGACGAAACGAAGTTTTACTTAGACGGTCTGAGCTATTATTTTCACAATGTGCGGAAAGAGGGACAGTTTTTGAGTCGTCGGCAAATAAGAGCTGATGGTGTGATGATTTAGTGCCGTATCGGGCACTACGATAAGTGAACATCGAATTTATAACAAGAAAAACGTATAGAAGAATGTAATTTGAAATGATTAAGGTACGAATCGAAACACTGATTGTAATGTCGAATAAATCAAAATCACGTTAATTTCAATGGGTTGCCTTTTTGGCGCGGAGTGTGTCGAACTTTGCTCATCGTGAGTTATCGGTATCGCTTTGTACTTAATTTGAGCTCCGAGTGTCAAGACTCAGTTATCAGATTCACACTTGAGTTATTAGTGTCATGATTCATACTTGAGCTATCAGTGCCAAGGTTCATACTTGAGTTATCAGTGACAAGATTCATATTTGAGTTAGCAGTGACAAGATTCATACTTGAGTTATTAGTGTCAAGGTTCATACTTGAGTTATCAATGTCCAGATTCATATTTGAGTTATCAGTATCCAGGTTCATATTTGAGTTATCAGTGTCAAAGTTCATACTTGAGTTATCAGTGTTAAGATTCATACTTGAGTTATCAGTGTTAATATTCATATTTGAGTTATCAGTGTCAAGATTCGTACTTGAGTTATCAGTGTCAAGGTTCATACTTGAGTTATCAGTGTCAAGATTCGTACTTGAGCTATCAGTGTCAAGGTTCATACTTGAGTTATCAGTGTCAAGATTCGTACTTGAGTTATCAGAGTCAAGGTTCATACTTGAGTTATCAGTTTTAAGATTCATACTTGAGTTATCAGTGTTAATATTCATATTTGAGTTATCAGTGTCAAGATTCGTACTTGAGTTACCAGTGTCAAGGTTCATACTTGAGTTATCAGTGTCAAGATTCGTACTTGAGTTATCAGTGTCAAAGTTCATACTTGAGTTATCAGTGTTAAGATTCATACTTGAGTTATCAGTGTTAATATTCATATTTGAGTTATCAGTGTCAAGATTCGTACTTGAGTTACCAGTGTCAAGGTTCATACTTGAGTTATCAGTGTCAAGGTTCATACTTGAATTATCAGTGTCAAGGTGTATACTTCAGTAATCAATGTCAACTTACAGAATGCGACAAAGATGAAGTTTCGTCACGAGAGCTCAGTATTAAATTACAAACATCGTAAGAATATCGCGTTTCGCGAACTTCAAACAGTAGAAAGTTTCGCGTGTCACACGTCGCCGGTATCAGATATCATAGATTCTGACAGGTGTCTGATGACACTCGCCAAACTTGAGTCATCGATATCAGATGTCAAGCTGTTCAATTAGTCGATTTTTACCAACGGTGTCGCCTTTCTTGAATCTTGAGCCTCGAGGATTGAATCTCAAGTGTCACGAAGCCCAGGGGCAGTTTTCCCAGTTCAGGGAAACCGGCATTGGATTTCTCAAATTAAACTGGCAGCCGCAACGAAAAACTGTTCATGTTCCAATGGAATTTCTTTCCAACACCCGCAGACTATATAATCCGTAATCTAGTTACGGGCACATGACAAACGATCGCTCGGCTAAAAGTGATTCTAACGACGCGATTAAATGGAAAAAGAGTAGGTTGTAAAAAATTTATTAGCGATGTCGCGTGTTCAAACTGTATGAACCTCTTAGGCGCCTAGACCATGACATTTATGAGCTGCTGCTCGCCTGTGTCACCTTCACGAAACGACTCGGGCTATCGAAAATGCAATAAACTTACTTTTAAACTTTCTTTATTGCGTCGTTGTACCTCGTGTGTTCGTTGGTGGAGAATTTATTAATTTGATGTCTTAGATCTGTGCGTCCTCGTCATTTTGAATCCCCTCCCACTAAAACTCCTCAATGATCTCGACGACCTGCGCCTTTCCAGAATAATACTAAACTAAAGTTTCGATATAGTTTAATATTGTATTATGTTGCATAAACTTTTTTATATTGCTTCGTTGTTCCTCGTGTTTTCGTTGGTGGAGAATTTATTAATTTGATGTCTTAGATCTGTGTGTCCTCATCATTTTGGATCCCCTCCCCCTACAATTCTTCAATGATCTCGATGACCTCCTCCTTTCCAAAAAATAATACTAAACTGAAATAATAACTTAGAATAATATTAATACTTAATACTGTTGTATTATGTTGCATAGTATTTAAATAGACTTATCATTTTGCACAGTATACATGCACTAATTTGCATTTATTGTCTCGTCTCGTTGGCTAAAGTTACAATGTTACCAACTTTTGTTCACGTAACGAGTGAATTACATCAATCATTTATTCGTGACGATCATTTTATAATTTCCTCTCAAAATATGCAAAATCACACGTAAGGGAAACATAGGTTTCTATACCGCGAGATTATTTGATCTCTTTACGATTGCGTCATAATTTCGCGTTACTTGTTTCAAGCGCAAAGTTATGAAACAATCCGTCAATTTTTGCAACTTCGTAGCATTATTTTTTAAGAATTTTGAATTGACGAATTTAACCGATCGCGATAAAAAGAGATCCGAAACCAGTAATTTGTCATTTGGCCAGCGAAGGTAAATTGTTGATGTCCCGCAATTCCGATTGCCGGCGTGTTGTTTTTAACGATTCCTGCGAAACAGTCGGTTGGTAAATATTTGAAGGATCCGCGATGTTTCTCGTTTCCGGTCGAAGAAAACCCGGCAGGAATTTCCACGTGGAAAACCACGGCTTGGTGAAAAACCGGGACGAGGCTGAAGGATCCCCGCGCAGAAAATAAACAAGCCAGCCGCGGGAATTATAGAATAAAACGACAAGTGCCGCGGTTATTTTCAAAGCGACCCACTTTCGCCCTTATAATTTCATTACATCATCGTGAGCGACGCGTATTAAATTTATAAAACAACCGCGCGAGGGTGAAAAAAAAAGAAGAGGAAGAAGGGCACGGCGTTGTTCCTAAACGGTGATTTAATAACGCACTATTTTACAAGCGAGCCCCGGAGCTCCGCTGTCAGATTAATTGCTTCTGCTTGCCACCGGCTGATATTTGCGTGCGAAACTAATTGCTCGAATAATTGAATGGTTAATGAAATTAAATGTAACGAATACGTCGGGCGGACATTCGATAATGAGACACTTGTTGAGGGCACCCGACTGTTTTTGGGGGAAAGAACTTAAGAATGTGCTTTTCAGTCGTCTTTTTCAGCGACTGGATGGACCACTATTACATGAAAAATCAATTTGTCCGAAAACTCTTCGTTCTATTAACAGATTCTTCATGAATAGTTTATTTTTGGGGCAGCTTTTGGAGAATCTATTGCCAGCTAGGGATTTTTTAAGAGTTCGCTGGAAAAAGTTACTGCAAGTTCAATAATATACAGAGTATGGAGAAAATTCTGTCCTTTTATTAAACGCTCTTTTTTCTACTGCAAATGTTCAAATTTATTTTATTTCTCGAATTCTTTATGATTTATCACATCTCTGATAATACTATTCGTGTACGTTTCTATCTTCTTTCAGCTTAAAAATGGAAAAGCATAAAGAGCATAAAGAGCGGGTTGCAATTATTGAATTGCACAAGGAAGCCATGAAGAACACCGACATTGTTTTCACTGCCGGATACGGAAAACGGGAGGTAGAAAGGACGGTAGAAGAGGAAGGATTAAAATGATTATTATTGTAGGTAGAGGATCTCCCATGAATCATGCAAGTCGACGAATCAATTAAAACTAGCTTTACAAAATGCAACGAACGAAATTATAATAACCGAGCGTGCGGCAATCATGAATAATTTTCGAAAAGGACTTCGAAAATGTATGGAACCAAAAGGGGCAAATTTTGAACACAATGTTAAATTTATTGTTCGGTATTGTGAATAATACGTTCGTTAAATTGGTAAAGTATGTATAATATTAAATCGAAGTGCCCTCATTTCCAAAGCAGCTAAATATAAATACAGGATGTCCCATAATTATGTTAGCACCCGGAAGGGGGTGATTGATTGAATTCACAAAATTGAATTCGAAATACTTTGACTTGATTTTTGGTCATATTTTCTAAAAAACTTAATCGACCTTTTTCCCAATATAGTACTTTACTTAAAGATATCAAATTCTGTCCCTATACAGGGTGTCCCAAAAATGTCTCGCATTACGGAAATGTGGGGTAGCTGAGGCCATTCTAAGTAACTTTTTCTTTAGCGAGAATGAAATCCGTGGCTTTGTTTACAAGTTATTAACGAAAAACAGTGACCAATGAGAGGCGAGCTCAGTTGGCGCGAGGCGGCCGAGTCAACGAGTGGTCGAAGCTCGGGTCCGCTGATTGGCTCAGCCGCCTAACGCTAGGCGAGCTCGCCTCTCATTGGTCACTGTTTCTCGTTAATAACTTGTAAACAAAGCCGCGGATTTCATTTTCGCTAAGGAAAAAGTTGCTTCAAATCATTTGAGGAATCCCCCATTTCCAGGTGTTAACATAATTATGGGACATCCTGTAATACAGATATAGGGACAGAATTTTCTCTGTACCCTGTAAATATCTTTCAGTAAAGTACTATTTTGAGAAAAAGGTTCATTAAGTTTTTTTCAGAAAAAATAGCCGAAAATCATCTGTCGTCAAAGTATTTCGAGTTTAATTTCGAGGGATTACACGACGAACGTACAAAGACCGACTGAAACGTCCGACAAAATCAGTGTTGAAATAAATTCTGCAAGAGTGTATGCTGCGTGGAAAGTGGCCCGTAGCAACTAAATTTCCTAGCAACAATTCCGTCACATTTCCAAGGGATTGCGAGGCGTCCCGCATTTTCAGTTAAATAGAACGCTCCACACGTGACGAAGATTATTCTGTTTCGCGGAAACTAATTTCAGTGGCCATCCCGGCCGCCCATGAATCAGGAGAATAATATTCTCGCTTCTCCGGTTGAGAACGTAGAATTCAAAGCGAACCGTGACGTAACACGTCCAGAAGGCATCGCGGTGTAGAACGCGGAAATCATTTCTGCGGCGGGAAACGCAGCCAGCAATTAAAACTTTCCCCGATGTCAGATTTACTGGCAACAACGGATCGCATCTTTTGGGTCGGTTCGAGCAGCACAGTGTGCTCGCTGCAGCTTCGATACATTTAGCATGATTGGACCGAATAACAGCACCTGGAGCACCTCGAGTCCCTCGTATCTCGGTTTCGCGAAATAAAAAGGGAAGCCACCCTATGATTTACACCATATTGCCAGGATCGTTTCGCCTCATAAATACCTCAGCCGCCCATTCGAAACATATAAATGTACGTATGTAAATTTTCCACTTCGTTTCATGCAGACAGTTTTTCCTTCTACATTTCCATGCTTGTAATAATATTTGACTCGTAGCAAGGCGTGCTTTCGGAGGAATTGAGGAAGTATTCTAGTGTAAGCCTTTGGAAAAATCGATTCTTTTCTACATTTTCTTGTAGAATATAGTCTCGAAAATACATCGACGAAATAGTTCACCCGAATACATGAAATTAACAAAGTTAATTCATAATATGAATATCCGTAATATGAACGATCAGTGCTCGTATAGAAAACTTTAAATGTGTTTTAGTATTTAATTATACAAATATTTAAGTATTTAAATAGTATTATTTAGTATTTAAGTATTTAAATAGTATTATTTAGTATTTAAGTATTTAAATAGTATTATTTAGTATTATTAAATAATTAGCGTCGAATATCATTGGAAAATGGATGGAAACGTTTCTTAAATCCCTATTGCTACGAAATGACGTATGAAAGTGAGAATTTGTATAAAGATGAGCCGTCTCTCTCTCTCTCTCTCTCTCTCTCCACTCGTCGTATTTAAAGTCTTTAATCTTCATATTGAGGAATGACGAATATATTGCATACACATTGTAAACAATTTTTTAAAAACAACTGTTCGTCCAGGAATAGAATAGTCCGAACAAATGCATCTGTTTCATAACAAATCAAAAGACAAGAGATTAAAAAGATGAAGTTCAAGAATATATGGTCTAACTAGGAATTGTCCCCGATTTCTGTGCTATTAAATCGTTTGCCAGGTAACATAGACGTTTTATGAGAAAACAGATGAAAATAAATGGCGCACAAAATATTCGATTTGGATAGAATTACATTTTTAACAGTAAATGTTTTTAGTAAATTTAACATTAAGTTAGAAGGGGTAGAAAAGAGTTAACACGTTCCGTGCCACGTGTACCACCGATGGTACATGCATACATGTTTAGTTAACGCGCTAAAAAAATAGTTTATAGCAAATTTAGAACTAAAGAAATAATTTCCACCGCACGAATGGATCATAATAAGTTCGTTTCATTGTTATAAATTCAATAATCAATAATTACGTACAACATATCGAGTTTTGGTAAAATATCAAATCAAACAGCTCGGCACGAATCGTGTTAATTGTAACGTCGTTTCGCCGAGAGAATAACGAGATAAAGATAAAAATCGGCAGGTTTCGGGTACCGGCAGCAGATCGGAAACAGTCTGCGGAAAGTTTCGCGGCAAACCGTGCATACGGATCGCGGAAACGGGCACGCGGCTCGAGACGGTCGCGAAACTTGGAAAGTTCGCGAAACGTTGCGGCTCGACGTGACCGGTCCCGATTCCCGATATTCAAATCGCGGCCAGGTGGGATCGATAAGCGTGCGCCCGCGGCCGAAAGGGGGCTAAGGGGTGCAGCACCGGTTTCACCGGAAATAACGAGTCTGCGTCGCGATTGTTAGTGGCACTTACGAGGGGCCGAGATGGCCGCGCGTAATTGCTCGAGATGCTCGGCCATGCGAGCCGAGCGATGGCGCCGGTCGAATGGGGCTACCGACGCCGGCTGGCGGAAAAAATACCGGGGACAACGCGTGCCAGCAAGCTTTTGTCCGATCCGTGCAAAACTGGCATCGACATCGAGGAAACATTTGCTCGGCGGCGGCCCTTTCGACTGCGTCGACCGTCCCGACGACCGTTCCGTTCCGTTCCGTTCCGTTCCGTTCCGTTCCGTCCCGTCCCGTCGCGTCGATCGTCGCGCCGACCGCAACTCCGACGGTGTTTGCGCGTGAATACGCGACCGTTCCGCTGCGTGAAAAACGAGCCTGCTCGTATTGATGTTTCGTCTGGCCAGACACGCGTGAAAACCGGAGGGGCCGTGCGAAACAAGCTGCCAGGCCATCATCGGCACGATCGATCCCGCAAGACGCAATAAGGTTGAAGTACCTATTATGGAACGCTTTTCAGGGCTTATAAGATTGTCATCGATTCAATTACAACTGAAAAGTGAATATTTCTGCTGTTGTTCTAGACGGATCGACGAACGTTTCTGGGTGACGTAAATGTTGATTTAATACGAATAAAAAATAATACGAGTAAAATAGTAAAGCACGAGTCGAGGGTCGAGAAGTACAGTAATGTCTCCCTTACTGACGTTCAGATTGTCCATTAAAATGGATAATTTGGGAAGAGGAGATACGATTATTCGAGCCATTGCGGCTCGTTTTTATAATTGTGGACTATTTATAACTATACAAATAAACCGCAAGGCTCGAATAATCGTATCTGCTCTTCCCACATTGTCCATTTTTGTGGTCAATCTGAGCGTTAATTAGAGAGATATTACTGTACCACCGTTGGAGATTATGGGAGAAGCAACGCTTGATGATATACATGTTTGCTCAAAAGGCTGTTTGGAGTGCGTCTTGTTTGCATTTTAGTATTGCGATAAGCTGAACAATATTGATACGCTGTAAATCTTTCTCCAAATTTGATTCTGCATTTTTATTGCATTTATCTCTTCAGTCGAGCACCAATCTTCGGCAACAAAGTTTAAGCAAAAGATTCTAGTATGATACTCAAACTATTGCTGCATTCTTGACCGTTTGCACTCGAGTAGCGACTTCGAGGCGAGGTGAAAAATTACTATAATATTTTCAAAAGAATTTTCGCATTATTAAATTTGTCTGTATGCAATGAATTGTCGAATAATAGTATCAAATAAAAACAATCGTACCAAATGGAAATACCGAAGGTTGAAACAAATGTCTTCATTTTGGAGTTAAGATAGTCTCGACTGCAAAGGATTAATATGTATCCATGACACAATCGTTCAATTAAGTAAGTACACTCATTCAAGTAAGATTCGACGATCTCCGTATGAGAGAGAGAGAGAGAGAGAGAGAGAGAAGAGTTATCAGGTAACGATCATTGAAAACAGGATGTATCATTGGAGAAGCTTTCTGTTTTAACAACCTATTAAACTCGGAGCCATTTGAACTCGAAATCCAAAATAGTCTTTCGACCGATAGTACTTCCATTTTGTATGAATTTAGTGCGTTTTATTTGAATTTAGGGCCGAAATTGAATTTAGGACCGCGTGCAAAACAGTTACGACTTAAATAGTTTCTTAGACAGAAAGAAATTCGATGATGTAAATATTATTTCGAATAGCGATACAACAATTTTTAATATTTATTAAACAGAATGTTTATAATAAAATATTTATTATGAAGAGTTTTTAGGTAACGATTATCGAAAACAGGACGTATCGTTAGAGAAGCTTTATGTTTTAACAACCTATCACTATTTACTTACTATTTTCAAAAGAATTTTCACAGTATTTAATATTCGATAACTTGTCAGATAATTGAAGTCTTCTATAAGCATACACGCACCGAATAAAAACAAGCATACCAAACGGAAAAATACTGTGTGTCGAAACGAAGCTCTTCGTATTGGAATTAAAATAGTCTCAAAGGGTTAATAATTTCAATAAATTGAAAAAAAAACGCGTCGACACTCTTGCAATTAGATTTATGAAAATTCTTCGACCGTTTCACGTATAAGCCGCTAGTAAACGCATAGAATCCGCAGTCCAGTAACCCAACGGAGAAGACTTTCCCAAGTCGGAATCTTGCTCGAATCGGAACACGGAATACTAAATAAATAGTGACAACGGGAACTTGCCGGCGAATGTAGCACGCGCGCGAAACCAGGCCGAATGGTACCGTGGAGAAGCTAGCCGGAGAGTTACGATGAAAACTTCTATATCCAAAGTTTCTGTTTAATTAAGTCCACGAAAATCGTGTTTAGAGCACGCGGGTCCCCGGTATTCCCATAATTCATCGCGTGAAAGCCGCGCGTACGTGTTCCCTTTAATTCGCGCGTCCCCGCGAGAAACAATGCCGGGGAACTTCCGACTTCGCGGAATTGTAAGAAACACCGAGCGAGACAGCCGCCGAGGGGTCGCTAAAAATTAATTGCTCGCGTTGATTCGATGCAACGCCGTCCTGCCTCATTCGCGGTGCGAGATACTTTCGTGTTGTTCACCGGCAACGCGCTGATGTCAGGTCCGTTGTTCTGTCTTCGTCGGCCTTCCAGTTTTATTTTTTTGTTACTGCAGATTCTCGTTCACGGACATGTTCTGGCCACTCTTTATTAACCCTTGGACGATCCTCCAGGGTTGCCGCGACTCCGCAAAATTTTTTAATTTTGCTGCCAACGCGTGGAACTAAATACTAAAATACCGAGGATTTCCTTACGCTCCTAACTCTCATGCCGCACCGTATAAGGAAATAAAAAAATGTTGCGTTGGGTTTTCGTTTGTTTTTTTATATTTAGAAAATAATCTAATCTATTATATTAATAATCTTATCTATTATATATAATTAATAATCTTATCTATTATTATTATCGATTACTAATAATCTTAATAATCTTATTATAATAAAATATCTTAACGATTAAGATTTTATTTTGGATCGCCGCAACCTCACACAATGGAGTTTATGCTGAAAGATAGAATAAGGTTGTTCTAGAGGGTTGTTTCTAATTATGAAATGAAAGAAATATTTTTAATATCTTCGATATGTTCTGTTTCAATTTAATGTTTAGCTTATGCAAGCTCTTATTGTACATATACTCTTCTGTTTTCTCTTTCTCTCTCACGCACACATACGTACTTCGTAAACACCGCATTCGACATGCATTAATTTATTTTGAAATTCTACATCGGTCGCGATGCATATTGCACTGGCTGGTAAGCAGTATAACCTGAAGAATAACGTGCAGAATTTTTTGTGCATTGTTTCGTCATTCATTTCGTGGTATTTAATCAATCTACTAGTACAAGATATGCTAGTTAATATTGAAATGGAAGAAAAAAGACAGATTCAACCAACGAGGTCTTTTCGAAAATAAATAACGAGAGAAGAGCCAAAAATTAATTTGCTCATCGAATAATAATAATAATAGTAATAATAATAATAATAATAATAATAATAATAATATCGCAGATTTCGAAATATTCGAAATGTAGATTGTAAATTATGATTGCGAACGACGAATTGTTTGCGTGTTTATTTATTTCGGAATAACAATAAAATCAATTAAGTCATTTCTGAAACACGTGTCAGAAATAATTTGAATTTCTCGCGGCAATGACGGTCCGAACACAGAGCATCAATAACGATACGATCCGCGCGGGTTGTCGGACCCCAAAATATTTCATTGAAATAATTTTGTGGTCGATCGTCGCCAGAATTTCTCCATCCGCGAATTATATCGCCTGCTTGTGTTTAAACAAATACAGTAGTCGAGAACGGTTGTTTGCCGGCGAGTTTTCGGGATATTGAAATTCCACGCGTAATTGTTCGAGAGGTACTTTCGTTGCGTATGAAGCGGAACACCCATTTTTCCAACCAGTATTTCGAAATATTTCCGACGCGGGATCGGCTCGTTGCCATTCGCGGAATAAGTGTCTCTCTGTTCCGGGATTTTTGTCTCGTTCGTCCATGAAATGGTTGTCCCGATCAAATAAACCCCGAAATCGTGGTTCGTATTCGATTCCCGAGTCACGCGGCAAATTCGTGCGCAAAGTATATAGCAAACAATCCGTGGTTCCATCAGCCACGTAAAAACGGCCACGGTTGCGGCGCTGCAACGCGATACGATGCAGCGCGATACAATGTGAGGCGATGTGATGCGATGCGATGCGATACGATGCGATGCGATGCGATGCGATGCGATGCGATACGATGCGATGCGATGCGATGCGATCCGATGCGATGCGATTCGATGTGATGCAATCCAATGCGATGCTATGGGATGCGATGTGATCCGATGCGATGCGATGCGATGCAATGCGATCTGATGCCATGCGATGCGATGCGATGCGATGCGATGCGATGCGATGCGATGCGATCCGATGCGATGCGATTCGATGTGATGCAATCCAATGCGATGCTATGGGATGGGATGTGATCCGATGCGATGCGATGCGATGCAATGCGATCTGATGCCATGCGATCCGATGCGATGCGATGCGATGCGATGCAATGCGATGCGATCCAATGTGATGCAATCCGATGCAATGCGATGCGATTCGATGAGATATGATCCGTTGTGATGCAATGCGAACCGTTGTGATACAATGCGATTCGTGGCGATCGGATGCAATGCGACGCGATGCGATGCGACGCGACGCGATCCAATGTGTGTTTTCGCGCGAGCGTGATCGCGCCCACGTCGATACCTGGACGCAATTTAAAAAATGTGTAATTGGAAAACCGAACGGGATGCATGCAAACGACGCGTAATACCGTTTTAATTAATACCCGGCCGACCGGTATTACAATCCTCGCGTGTGCCTGCGTGTGCGTGCGCGCGAAGAGCTTTCCATGGATCCGTATAAATGTGCTTTTTATTCATCTCTAGCAACTAGTGGATCCGGTTTATGAATATTCATCATTTTTCTAAAAACAATTACAGCCGATGTCTGCGCGCTCGTAAATTTTCATTAAACGGTTTCTGGATCAGAGACGACGGCAGAGGGGATGATGGCGTGCGCGCGCGCGCACACACGCTCGACGAATCCGGTTACATTCGTTTCTATCCGGTTTTCGGTCACGTGATTTCACTCGCTCTCATTCCGAGTTGTAAACCGAGCACGTCCAATTGCTTAGGCGGCAACCACCCGCCGCCGCTTCAAAATACCATCCGCTGCGCCGTCGCGCCGCTCCCGTTTCGACCCGCCGCGCCGCCACTGACAACAACTTCCGCGAAACACTTGCCAGCGAGATTCACTCAACGCTGGACATCGAGTTTCACCGTGTAAAAGAGATCTTGCCGGCCGCGAGAGTCCGCCGAGATTTTGACCTCGTTCCCCGGAGCTTCCCCATCGTCGGTTTTTGCTTCGTGTAATGTATGCTAATGTCGCGTCCCTCCGTATAAATTAACTAATTTTTTTACCGGCCGACACATTCTGTCCGCGGAAAATTAAGGAAATTTTTACCGTACTTCGAATTACGCTGCTGCTGCTGCTGCCTCGGGTTTAATTAATAACCTGTTTAACAGCGCAACATTCCGTGTGGCAAGCAGTTTGGCCAATTTTATCGAGGCTCTCAGTTTTCTACAGTTTCTCCGGGGTTTTCCGGTTGCGTGCAGTTTCTAACATACCGTTTGAGGAACTTTCGGAAAGAGTTTCAGGGAGTGCGAAGTTGCTACTGCATCTTTTAACGCGTTAAATGCCGAAAATTAACCCTGAATGTTCTCAAGAGATCGAAGTAATTGAATGAATGGAATTCGAATTAGAATGTTAATATTTGTCATCGAGATTTAAACGTTTGTAGGGTGCAACTACAAGATTTCACATCTTTATGCAGATTTCCCGAATATTTACGATGGTTATTGTTTAGAATGAACGGGCTTCGCGAGCTTCCGGCAAAGCGGAACTGGGCTTCGTGCGTCCATTGGCTCGCTGCCTCGCTTTAACTGATCTCTCCGCTCATTGGTCACTGTTTTTCGTCAATAACACGTAAACAAAGACGCGGATTGCATTTTAGCTAAGGAAAAAGTTACTTCGAATGACCTCAGGAACCCTATATTTTTGGATTGCGAGACATTTTTGGGTTATCCTGTATATTGGTAGGGTAGTGGAGCCGGTTATTGTGGGGTGATCAATTGCTGTTTCTTTGGTTTATTTTCGGTCACTTAATTACTAAACTTATATATATATATATATTAATAAAACTAAGTTATATTTATTAAATTAATATATTAATAAAAATAAAGTTATATATAAATATAAAGTTTAGTAATGAAGTATTATTCGTTAAGTTAGTATTATTCGATAATTATAAAGTTATATATATATATATATATATATATATATATATATATATATATATATATATATATATATATATATAACTTTATAATTATCGAATAAGACGTACTAAATTTTTGTATTCAAAGATACACAAAATAAAAGAATAAAAAATATGAACGTCTTATTCGATAAATATAACGTTAATTATCCAACGAAAATAAACCAGAGTAACCAGAGCTCCGCTAGCCTATTATAGCGTCATTTTTCGATTGTGCCTACGAAACCCTTATATGTATGTATATACAGAAATACGAAACTACCGGTATGACGTCATACCCTTTTACGATAAAAATACCGGTATACTTATCGGCAATTTTTCTGGTTTCACTATTTCGTTATAATTTCGAAAGTATTTTCAAGCCAGTAGGATTTAGAGCCAGTATAATTTTATTATCGATGTTATGTTAACAAGTATCAAAACTGATGTGTAGTACCGCAATTGCTATGATTTCGAAGTCAGAGTGAATTACCAGAATGTTTGAGGACTACGTTTGCGAGTGGAAAAGAATACAATTATCTCATACGTACAATGTCGCTGATTGGCATCTTCGTGGCCTAATATACTAAAATATATTTTTATATTAAGGTATAATATTCTGTCAGTATGTCTATATTCAAGATTAACCCTTTGACATACAAATAAAACGGAATTTGATGCGTCCGAAAAATACTATTTAATTTGGCTCAACCGAACAGTTATTTGCAAGCTGAGGAAGAGAATGTTTTATTTTGAAATTTTTTGTTTACTGATTTGTGGATGCAGCTTTGTACTGTCGAGAAGGTGGGAGGGTGGGGCATCTTGAACATTGTAAACAAACCAGAATCGACGCACGAGTAAAGCAACTGAGTAATCTAGTAATATACTGCATGGTGTGCAGTATAGTAGTACTAGTAATATATAATACTACAGCTCTTGTCAAGGGGTAATCTCAGTTTATGCCATACCTATCTCAATGAGGCTGACTCGTGATAGAGATTTCTAATAATAATCTATTAAGTATCAATATTATTTCGCTCTTTTAAGTCAGAATAAAATGTTGATCCCTCGTCATCAATATATTCTAATAAATGTGGACACGCGACAATTATACAGAGCGTCAACCTAACGTTTGCACCCTAAATATCGTTGTTGTTTTTATCGTTTCGTTGTCCCCAAAAATATGTACTCTTATCGCAACATAAACGTATCCTCGGTAAGCCTTTCAATCGAACGATAAGCGACTTCGGAGCGGAGTTTCGTATTTTTCATTTAGCGACATAACCGCGGAAAGTGGGCGCGCTAATTACTGCGAATCAGAAGGGATTTCCCTTCCGACACGAGAAGTTACGCGGCGCTTTTCGTAACGATAATAATATACGATTATTTAAATTTGCTTCGCAACGAACATAATCGCCACTTTATCAGCTTACAAAGTTCGAGCCGTTCCGAACTTTCGGATGGGTGTTGTAATTATTCATAGCGGGCAATTAGAAATTCTAAGCCATTAAAGATTAACTGTTCCGCAATCGCGTTTCATTATGTTCGCCGATACGATCAGTTTCCGCCTGCGAATCGCGCGGCGGAACCTGATCTTCGACCGTTGTTTTCGGGATCCCAGCCTAACCCAGACCTTTGCAGTTCGGTATTATGTAGCGTCACCGCGATAATCATGCCGTGATGCAAGTTAGCGCGCGCTGCACGCTACGTCCAGCATAATGCGATCGATTAGGCGGGTCCTGACGACGCGACGCGGCCTGCGACGTCCGGGTTCGCAGACGCGTAATACATTATGTTAAAAAAGTGCCCAGAACTTGTAATCATATTTATTCATTAAAACTTATTTTGCCGTTGTCAAAACAGCATCCGAAAAATATCCTAAGCAATCTTAAATATTAGTATGTAACTGTTTATAAAATATATAATATAATATATAATATAATAACAAATAATATAATAATAAATATATAATATAATATAAAATAAATAAAAATCATAAGAAAAAATGCGTACCAATGTGTGGTTCTTTTGGAATTTTATGGAAAATATTTTTCCCAATAGACTATAAAATGTAAAATTAAAATTATGGTTAGGTTTTTATTGTGCAATGTCTTCTATTTATTGCTTTATTACAACAAAATGTTAACTAAAATAATAGAAAATTATGAGATAAAATTACTATACAAAATTATGTGCTAATTACGATATTCTGCGAAGCAGTTTCTTTTGGTTGTGAAGCAAAGATAAACATTATACATAGTACATCAATTATGCGTTCTACTTTCTATGCGGCGTTTAGCACAATTTGCACATCTTCAATAATTAAATACGGCAATCACCAATTCTGAAATGGGGAAAAATGTTTCCCTTAGTCGTGAAGGGGTTAATTTGTTAACGACCTTGATACAGTTTTTGCGGGTTTCTCCGTTTTTCAAGCGATATTCCGTTTTTCAAGCTACTTGTTAGTACTCGTAAATCCTATAAATTCTTATTCATTGTAACCTATGATGCGTTTCGCTAACATAGAGCTGATCCATTGAATCCATCGCAGAACATGCTCGAGGTCGGCCGAACATAAACAGCTGCTGTAAACACAATGGTCGACGAATCGCGATCGAACTCCCAGCTGAGTACAATGATACATGCAGCAAAAATTGTTTCGATACAAGCACCGCGGTACTTCGGAATAAGAAATTCCGGGTACATTTTATTACACGATGTAAACTCGAAACGAGAAGATGAAATGATCGCGAGCAGGTTCGGCAAACGCGTCGCACTCTGTTAAATATGAAAAATAACGAGGCTGGATCGTCGTCGCTTCGCCCGATCTTCCCCCATGATCAAAGTTCGTTAATTAATGCCGGCGACACACTTCGGAACTTTCTTTTCCCTTCGAAAATCCAGATTAACGGAGATTCCGGCGGCAATCACTTCGTTAACTTCGGTAATTAATTAACAACTGTTTCGTTGATCGGCGATCCGCCGACACGAAGCTTCCACGTCGGTCCGCCATCTCGCGTTGACCTCGATTTTTCCGCGCGCTGCGGAATATCGAATCGCACCGGAAGTTCGGGCCAATTTTTATGCAAAGGGGGCATTATATTTTGACTTAGGCGGGTCATGCAATCTCCTACTTTTAGAGGCGAACTTCCAAGATTCGGATCGAACAAGACCTTATATTTTCTGGATAGGAAAGGTGGTGCAGAAATTGCTGGAAGTGTTATTAATATTTTCGGACATCGGTTTATTCGTAGCATTTATGAAAAATTTGATCCACCGTGATTTTTGTGCGATCGTTAATACGAGTACTGAGTGCAGTTTGTCGAATTTGAACAGTAATTCGTATGATAGAAATATGATATAAAGTCAAAGAGTCTTTAGAGAAGTAGAAAAAGCATATAAAGTTAAAATATAATACGAAAATATTGAAAAGGTTTAAAATTGTCATTTTATTATACAGTTTCGCTCGACAAAATTCGCTATTGACACTAGATTTACGGAACCCGTCAAAATGACGGGTCACCGATTCTTTAATTTACAATTATTCATATCGAAAAGATACATTTATGAGAGTTGTTTATTCAATTTATACATGTTACTTACGGCAAACGTTACAATAACACTTGTTAAAAATCAGAATAAATGTCTTATTGTTACTTTTACAAACTAATATAAAACTTATAAAAATTATACTTATAAACTCATATAAAACAGCTGTTTTTTGTGCTCCGTGAATCTAGTGTTAAGCGTAAGATGATCCGCAATCAAACATGTTCAGCAAACATGAACTTGTTCTCAATTCTTATTCACGGAATATTAACGTAGCAGTACAAATATAGAATTATCCTTTGTAATTTACTTACAAAAATAGTACTCAATGGACTAAAAAGAATTACTTCTGTGAAACGACCGACAATGTATCATCCTGCATGTATTTTTAAAATACTGCACCTGAGAGAACAATGTAAATACAGAAAATGCATGTTTTAAAATTCATGCCTACCTTTTTCCACCTTCAACGTTGAATTTATTCCATAAAGAGCGTTATATTCTGCAGAATTGTTAGGTCCACAAAAAATTTCGTGACCCGTTTCATATCGTTAAATTAAGCTATGCAAGACTCAACCGGTCATCCTATATAAAACATTATCCGACTGCTCGCAACTAAATTGCAAATTTCATGCATTTATGACAAAATGAAGCACGTGCAATTTGAAATGACAAGGAGATTGAATAATATTCCGAATGCCATCGTATTACTTCCAGTCACCGAAAATCATTAAAGTAGGTAATCGCTTTCCATTTCTTGCCATTGGCGCGGGCAATTTTTACTGTACACGAAGATCCGCAGTCTAATCGTACTGGATTGCGAATTTGATGCATTTATGACAAATATGGATGATACAAATAGATGACAAATATAGATGAATCTCAAGACAGTGACATTATCAGAAGAATTTCACAGTACAATTATACGCATTAAAATTATTGAAGGCTGGAATAAATGTTTATGCAGTTCCTCTGTTTCCTACAACTGATACAAAAAATGTTTATTTTCCATAAAAATTCGCCCTCTACATATCGGTTGTTATCGCATATAATACCGTACCGAAAAAGGCGATAAGATTCGCCCAACGATCCGCGTACTCTGCGGATTCAAAAACCGTGAACTTGCAGTGTAAACTGTTTTATTCTGTTGGTTCAGTTGATCGACGCTAGTTAACGGGCGAACGGCTGCAGCGGGTCGCATCGGCGCGTCGGGACGCGCCGCCTGCGAGGAGGCACCGTGCCGAATTTTCGCCAGAAAAACCAGCAAAAACACGACGAAAAGTGGAAAAAGGGTGGCCGATAGTTTCTTGCACGGCCGGCCGAATTTTTGCGTCGCCGGCCGAATGGAGAACGAAAATCCTGCGGCTTTCCGGCTTTTCATTCAATATTCCGTTCCGGCCGCGCGTTCGAACGCTAATCTACCTCGGTTACCGGGTCCCCAATTTTCGTCAGGCCGGGCGTTACTCGCGAGCCTTGTACACGATCGATCTATTCCGCTTTATAATTTTCATGAAATAAACGCGCCGGCACTCCGAAAGTGTATTTCGTGTTTGTTCTCGCGCGAACGGAAATAGAAATGGGGAGCGACAGAGGCCGCGGCAGAGACAAAGGGAAGGATAGAGCGAGACAGGGTTTGACAGAGGGTGGATAGCAAGGGTGCGAAAGAGACAGAGCGGAGGGCAAAGAGCGAGATAGATGGAGTAACGCGCATCGAAACTCGTTCCGGCGTATCGGAGCGCGGCTCGTAAACTCGCCTCGCAATTTGCAGATTAAAAGCGACGATGTACACCGGTGTCGCGATACACGGGGCCGCGTTAAACTCGAAAAATTGACGACACCGTTCTCGAAGCGTGGCCCCGTACCCCTCGTAAAATCGTGTTTTATAAGGGGAACGGGGCGGCCCTCTGTTTATTACCGCTCCTCCGCGGGTCCTCCGCGCGCGCCGATCGATTCCGCGCGCCGCTACGAGGAACCGACAACACGCGCGACTGCTCTCACTGCCGACGATAAACACGCTGTTTTACGAGCGAAACTGTCAATTTGTCCGCAGACGCACCGTTAACTAATTCTATGCCGTCTGCACGATAAGCTGCCGACGCTCCAGCGCGTACTTTAACGTCCTTCTCCGTTCATTTACAAGCGAACTCGATATTGGGCACCTTATTTTGATCGGGAAACCACGGGGTACTTTCACGGTAATTTACATCGCGCCAGAGCAATGCGTGCTTATTTTGCCGACCAAAAATGTAGGATAGAAGGGAATGTACGTAAACATTTATTTTTATAAATCTTCACTATCAAAGGTGCGAATCAGCGACGGACTTGTGATTTTCTTCTTACGAAAGTGAAAAGTCGCATTCGCGGAATATGTGCTAATATTTTCGTCGACAAATATCGGAGAGATCTATAGATATGTAGATATATGTATAGATAAATAGATACATAGATATAAAGGGTGCCCTAAAATTATGGTATTTCTGGGAAATATGGGATTCCTGAGATCATTTCAAGTAACTTTTTTCTTTACAAAAGTGTTCTCCGAGGCATCGTTAACGAGTTATTAACGAAAAACGTTGACCAATGAGAAGCGAGCTCGGCTAGCGCGAGGCGGCGCAGCCAACGAGAGCGCGAAGCCCAGTTCCGTTCATTGGCTCGGCCGCCACGCGCCAGCTGATCTTGCCTTTGATTGGTCACTGTTTTTCGTTAATAACTCGCAAACGAAGCCGCGGATCGCATTTTCGCTAAGAAAAAAGTTGCTTCAAATGACCTCATGAATCCCTCAGTTTCCGGAAATATAATAATTTTGAGACACCCTATATAGATATACAGACATTTATATTTATGAGGCTTTACTATCGAAGGTATAAATCGGTGATCGACTTGGGATTATTTCCTTATAAAAATGTAAAGCGTTTCTGCTTAAGATTCTTAGGGTAATTTAAGTCGTATTCAAAGAATATGTGCTAATTTTTCCATTGAAAAATACCTAGCGGCAATAGATTTATATATAAACATTCGCCCTTCCATGACTCTACACTGTACAAAGTCCGCTTACAATTTTCCCATATAAAAGGAGCGAATATAGGGGCCGTAATTAAACTTTCCACAATTTCAATACTTTATGGAAACGTCTGTCAAAGAAAATAAGTTCGAGATCGACATCGGCAATTTAAAAAGCCGGAAACCGCGGCACAAACATCTACAATCACCTTGCGCAAACTGGCCAGAGCCAGGGAGAAATGTTCAGCGACAAACAACCGCGGCAACATTATTCCTATCGAGTTTAAACGCTGTGGTTACGTAACGAAAAATCTTGTAAACGGTATTTTAAAGGACGCCCATCTTAGACCACGGGCTGAGATCCGTTCAAAGAGTTCACAAGGGTTGCGAAACTGCTAAATTTGCTTCCTTTGAAGCCTCGGGCCTCTAAACCCAAGTGGCCAAGCGCTGAAAAGTCTCGAGTGCCTTAAGGAAGAATGAACTTTCTTTCCCGAGGACTGGCTAAATTCCTCGTCGACTTTATCGGACTTCGCGATTTCTCGCTGGAAAATGGACGATCGGGAGGCTCCGTGTACGCCTTCTATCGTGCGATCAGGCTGCTCACGCGCGTTCGCCGGCCGCGATTAAAAACCGGGCCTATGCTAGAACCGTGCGTTCGTGATTGTCTCGAACGAGTGCCACTCGCTGTAACCGTTGAACGTGACTTTTACTTAAGCAACGACGGCAGCCTCTCGTTCCGATGCCGAGGCAAGCTGACGAGCAAGCGCATCCGAGAGTGTCTTAGACACTGTCTTCCAGCCCACTTACCCCTTCCGTCGATCCAGGGCTCGTCATTTGCCTCGTAATCCACCGGACCCGAGAACGTGATTGTTCTTTTACGAAGAAATTCTTCGGCTGGCAGTAGCCTTTAGAAAAGGCTACCGGTCTCTGGCTCCTCTGCGGCGGACTTTGATCACTCGGAACGACGGATGGACTTTTACATGAGTGGTTTCAATAATTAACGATGCAGCAATGCGAGTGCAAAGAACGTCTGGCTTTCAAGGATTAATAGCGTCGAACGACTAGTGTGATTTTACAAAGATAATTACACGCCGCGTTTTGGCGAGATTACTGCGATTTTCAACTTGATCGATGCAATTTTTTTCTAGAGGGTGTTTCAAAATTATGGCACCTCCAGGAAATGAGAGATTGCTGAGATAATTTGAAGTAACTTTTTCCTTAGCGCTAATGCAATCCGCCTTTTTGTTTACGAGTTATTAACGAAAAACAGTGATCAATGAGAAGCGAGATTCGCTGCGCGACCGAGCCAATGAACGGAACTGGGCCTCTCATTGGCCAGTGTTTTTCGTTAATAACTCGTTAACGATACCTCGGAGAAAATTTTTGCAAAGGAAAAACTTGCTTCGAATAAGCTCAGGAATCCCTCATTTCCCGGAAGTATCATAATTTTAGGGCATCCTGTATAGTACTTTTCAGTGTCATCTGATGCAGCTTGCTGCTAATACAGTAAATTTCCCTAATTGACCCTCAGGTTGTACAGAAAAATGGACAATTTGGGAAGAGTTATCGATTGCCAACTATAAAAACAAGCCGCAAGGCTCGAATAATCGTACCTCCTCTCTCCAAATTGTCCATTTCCAAGCTGGGGGTCAATTAGGAAGAATTTACTGTACTATTCTTCCACGAAAAGACGACGCGGCATGTTTACGTCACCACTTCTGCTGCAGTTCGTCGGCACTAAAGAGTGACGAAGGTTAACGATAGGTAGTAGCGAGACCGACTAAGACGGAATAATGGTAGCAGAAGTGGGGATGTAAACACGCTATTCCTTCTCTTGATGGAAGAAGCAGTTTAACCTTTATTGTACACACTGTTTAAAGAGTATACAGGGAGCGTATACAAGGGGTGTACCTCGAGATGTGTACACAAGGAGTGTTTCAAATGGATGCGATGTCTCAACTATTTATTATTTTGTGACCAAAAAATGACTAAATATTCCTTACATATTCTAAAGTAATGGTGAATATCGTTTTTCTTAAAATTATAATTATAAACGATTCCATTACAAAATTTCGTTGGAGTGTTGTGCACCCCAAATGCAACAATTTAAGGAAAACTTTCACGAGTGCCATGAAGCGGTGAAAGTCGATAATTGAGCCGTTTATTTTGAAAGTGGCTTAAGTCACTTTGTTTTTAAGTCGATATATTTAAGGGTTTGCGTTTTAACACGTTTAAAAATATGGATGCTAACTTTCGAGAAGATTTACTTGTATTTGTTATCTCAAGATACTGATATTTTTCTCAGTATAAATAATTTCGTATAAACATTAAAAAATCACCACTTTTCATTACGGTAAAGTGACTTGTGCCACTTTCAAAATAAACGGCTCAATTATTTCATTACACAGGGTGTTCCAAAATTATGGTACTTCCGGGAAATGAGGGGTTCTTAACCCCTTGCCATACTTTGACGAGTTCGATTCGTCATGAAAATTTCTAGTAATAATTTATCGAGTATAGCTGTTATTCTGTCCTTTAAAATTGCAATAAATTTCTAATCTCTTGTTATCAATGTTTAAGCATTCAAGTGAATTTAGGCATACAATAAGCAGCAATTTTCTTTCGCTTCTAAGAAATTATTGCAATCGAAAAATTTCTAATCGCAGTAACTGCGAAGAAAATGGTATGTCAAGGGGTTAAGGTCATTTGAAGTAACTTTTTCCTTAGCGAAAATGCAATTCACGACTTTGTTTACGAGTTATTAACGGAAAACAGTGACCAATGAGAGGCGAGCTCGGCTGACGTCACTCCGGCCAAGCCAACGAGCGGTCGAAGCCCAGTTCTGCTGATTGGCTTGGCCGCTCCGCGCTAGCTGATCTCACCTCTCATTGGTCACTGTTTTTCGTTAATAACTCGTAAACAAAGCAGCAGATTGCATTCTCGCTTAAAAAATGTTACTTCGAATAACCTCAGGAACCTCTCATTTCCTGGAGGTACCATAATTTTGGGACACCCTGTATAAATCGTTCGCCTTCCTAAGGTAGGACCACAATATCAGACAGATTGTAATATTTCAACCTCTAATTACCTGCCATCCTTCGCAACTATAGTCGACAATGTGTATTACCAAGGCAGTTTATCCAAAAGAGATGTTTTAAAGCAACGTTCGAAAAATTTCTTCGAGTCAAGAGTACGAATCATAAAAATAAATGAATCGCTGTCTCTGGTATTTCCGCAACATTATGGTACCCGCATGAAATCCAATGGTTGGATTTATCTCGTGCAATTTTCTCAGGCAGGTCAAAAGGGTGGCATCCCTTTAATCTCTTGTAAATGAAACAGAATTGTTTGGTAGCTGTTGAGGGCCAAATTAATTCGCCGAACACAAGCGAGAACCTCCTCTCGATTCATCGGGGCAGTCTACCGTGTTCCCAGACACGCATTAAAATTAACCAGACAACCGAAGAATTAATCGCGGGTCGGCGTCGGCGCTGGGCGCTGGCGTTGGCGTTGGCGTTGGCGTCGGCGTCGGTGTCGGCGTCGGCCTCGCGGAAGCACGTCCGCGCGAGTAATTATTTCGCGGGGGTGGATGGGTTGCAGACAACGGAAGCGGGCACGCGAGAACGGAATTCCAAAAGGGATGAAAAATTAATTATATAGGCAACGGCGTCGACGCGAAGGCGGCGAACCGGCTTAAATTCTGCATGGGTCCTCGGCGGGACAGCTCGCTTTAGCCCGGCCGGAAACGCGGCCCGAGCCGGACCACGGTTTAAAACTGATGATGGATTTCCAGAACGTTCGAAACAGCGCCCCTAAAAATTTGCCGATTTTTGTAGGGTAGACGCAAGGCGAAAGAGAATAAAATTTGACTTTGACTTTGGTAGCCCTTGTTGACCTTTAATTTATGATGTCAAGGATATCCTCAAGTGGTTCTACATTTTTCTTGTTGTTTGTTTGAACGTTATTGCCAAGCGAAAGATACTGATACTTTCGTTTAAAAATTGACTTTTATTAAAAAGATAATATAGCTGACAAAGAGGAGGGTTAACGCTGACTTTATGACGAGATTTGGTACAGTGATAGAGCTTGTAAAGCTGAATCCAATGATACCCGGTTTTAGGGGCAGACGGCTTATAGTTTTTGAGATAATTAGTGTTGAAGTTGTTAACTTTGACAGTAATTATCTTTACAAGCTCTATCACTGTACCAAATCTCGTCAAAAAGTGAGCGTCAACCCTGGGGACCTCTCCTTGTGAGTATGTATGTATATGTATATGTAGATGCCCTTTTGGCAAAACTATAAATGAGTATACATAGAATCGTTCATAATTTCATTTATCAATCTTGTTCAACAGATTTTTTAAGGTACTTTTTCTAGACACGTTATTTTTTCTATAGAATGAAGCATGTGAAAGTAAATTAATCGTCAGTAATTAGATAGTCAAATAACAACAACTATACTCTGGATCACAAGATTAAAACAAGAGGTGCAATTAACACGTTCCGTGCCACGTGTACCATCGATGGTACACGCTTGCATGTTTACTTAGTGAACTGAACAAATTGTTTACAAGAAATTTAGAGACGAAGAATCAATTTCCACCGCAAGAATGGGCGTTGATAAGTTTTTGTTACGTTGTTATGTGTACGAGAATTAATAAGTGCACGTAATACATCAAGTTTTAGTAAAATATCAAAGTGTGAAGATTCGAGTAAAAAAAGCTCGGCACGGAACGTGTTAATAATTATTATTTTCTTTCGTTATACCGTTTTCGAGATCCATACTACTTCGACGGAAGCAATTTCAAGGTTACATTGTTCTGAAATTCTTCATCAAACAATTCTTCGATAGAATACTTAGTACTTCAGTATTTCGATAGAAAAGTACTTACTCAGTACTTACAGTACTTCGATAGAACTTCACAGATCTCAATTTCGGAAACGCTCGTACTTTATCAGTTGGAAAGATCAAATCGCATCCCTTAAACGCTTCTACTTTAAACAACGTACATCCACAGAAGTGTTTAAGGATCACAAAAATATTTGATTTCTGGTATTTATGCTTTATCAGTTGCAAAAATCAAAATCTTTCCCCGCGTCCCTTAAATACTTCTAATTTAAACAATGTTACGTCGATAAAAGGGATTAATAGAGGCACGAAAGAAATGTGATCTTTGTAACTGATAAAGTATGAACGTTGCATACAAGTGGCGGTTTTCGGTCGTTCGATGCGGAAGGGATAGGACAACGAGTTTCACGAGCCACATCCTGGAGACGGCGCGATAGATGGTCGTTTAATGCACGCGCCTAATTATCTTCCGGCTATCGAATAGGGTTGCGTGTCTATGATGCCTGTACTTACCCGGCCCCGGCCGTTGTGTTTCATGAGTTTCGCCAAATTGACGGCCATCGAGCCGTATGTATTTGGATAACGAAGCAGCGTTGCTGTTGTTGGATACCTTGTGCGTCACCGAGCACTTGGGTCGCTGATTACGGTTAGATAATGTGACTTATTTAGCCAGCTGGCAACGGGAACGATGATCTGTATTCTGCACGCAACACGTGTAATATTAATGTATTTGCCGCGATCAGGAAAACCTTATGCATACGGTTATTATAGTAACGTATTTTTATGCATGTTTAGCATTCGCGAATCGCCAAACCGCAAGAAATCTCGTCATTACCTATTTACAGTCGCCGCGGAGAATATGTTGACACTATGACATCGCAAAAATTCCCTCGTCAGGAATTTCCCTGCAGAGTTTCGCGCCAGTTTTCTGGCGTTTTCTGCCGTTTGCATAAAATTCCGCGATTTCCATGCGACACCGAGGACCAAGTGACTTGAATCTTTTTGAAATGCTGGACTGACTAATTAATTCACTCGAGAGTGCACCAAAAAGATGTTGCAAAAATTGCAATTGTGGTTGCGCGCCTCCCGTAAAACAGACGGCGACAACGAGCTGAAAGTAGTATAAAGTATATTTCTTCGCGAAGATCAAATGCGTTTAAACGTTGATAAACAAAGTTGGAACTCTCGGCACTATAAATAAAACGTTAAGACGCGTGGCATATTTTGTTTCAGAATTTCTTCTCTTAGGAAATATTTTCTTGGGAACCGTTTTCTCGTGATCTTCGTTTTCGGCGCGGCGCGGGCGGACTTTCGGGGAGAACCGATTGTTTTTCCTCTCTATTGGGCGCGCCAGCGAGATACGGATTCCTGACGCGAAATATCGAGGAGCCTGGAGCTTGCGAGTTATTCAAGTAAACACGGCACGAAGTTCGTACCTGGTTGCTGTAAGCTTACGATCATTAACTCTAGTTTGTATTTGGAAAGTGGTGACCCTCTTTCGTAAAATAACAGGCCGCAGTTTCGAACAAGCCAGGTGGCTAAGTAAATAAAATTTCTTCATTACTTGTAGCAGAATTCAACGTCTAACAAGCAATAATTTCGACTCGTTATTGCAAATATGTAGGATAATTATTATATTACCCCGGTGTAAAAGCTTTTCAGCATGATAGCGCGAGCATCGCTTATAAACTCTAACGAGCCATTACCAAGTTAGTTCTAAAACACAATTACTCAAGAGCAGAATTTCGCGAACGACGAAACGTGTATCCTGTCTCTCTGGGTGTGCAAAAAATCGCAGGCGTATATCGCGTATATCGTAGTCGGAACGATTTCCACGAAACCGTTCGGATTTATGGACATTTAAATGTGGACGTCAATCATGATATACGAGGCAATGTTTGGAAACTTCTATCGTTAATCCACGATCAATTCTCGAGCAGCAGATAGACCGAGCTATTTCGATGTTCAATGATATGGACGTGAAAGACAAGACGAATTCGACATCCCTGTAACATTTCGTTTCGAACGAATGGATTCATTTGTGTCACTCCTGTAGAAACGTCGCGAAATTTTGTTCATCCCTCTCAATCTACCATAGATATAAAATAATGTATACAGTAAATATATAAATTGCAAAAATGAAGAGAAAAATGTTGCAATAGCTCAATATTCCGCCACAATTTTTTAGCCTACACTTTTATCTTGCAGCGTTTGCAAACGCTTTCTACGGATATTTGTATTATTATAATGTATTCGCGCGTTAGTTTTTTCCTCATCATGTTTCTTCCGAATAATTTTTTACATTGTTCAAAATGTGACATGCGTCCGTCACATTGGATTCGTCATTTAATTTTTTTTTTTAAATTATAAACACAGTAACATTTACAATAGTAAACATCCCGATACCAATTTGTATAGAAATCAAACAACTTTTTCAAGTATTTGATTAAAAAAAAAAATTTTCAATAGAATACAACTCGTCTTTTGGCATCGCTAAGGGCCCTCGCGATAAAATGAAATAACCACGAAACGCACAGTAGATCGAGCCACGAGAAAGATAGCCCAATGTTTCTACAGCAATGAATTCCGAATCCGGAATTTCGTCCGCGGATTCGGGAACTTTCGCCGAGTAAATTTGTCCGTTATTGGCGCGTTAAAACAATCTTTGAGATCTCCCGGAGGTGCTTTCTCCGGTGGGTTATCGGAATCCGGGAACTCGGGGAAACTCGCTTAAAAGAAATTTCAACCGCGACAGGGTTAATCGGTCGATGTGACTCGACTAACGGCGTTAGGGGATTCGGAAGCGGGAGAGGTGTCTCGGAGCAACGGCGGCAGACACAAAGAAGCCTTCGGGTAATAGCCGGGCCGAAAGTGAGAATTTCGTGATCGCCTGGCCCCCGATCCGTACCCCCCTCGGGCATAGCCGCTCGGCCGAAATAACTGGATCAAAGCGGAGAAGTTCGACCTTTCGACGGGAAGACCGAGAAGCTTCGGGAGGAAAAGCTATCCGAGGCGTTCGCTCTTTGTTCGATAGACCTCCACCCCCCCCCCTCCCGACCCCTGGATCCACGATAATCCGAGAACTTTCGCAAATATATTGTTCCAAACAATCGCCGTGCCACTTGTTCGAGTCCTTTTCGTTACCATTCAAGTGTACAATGCTGAGTTTAGAACTGTGCGCCCGGCCACGGCTATAGTTGGCGCCTCCATTTTACACTGACGCCAAGCCGCACCGCGCCGCGCCGGGAGAATGAAGTTAACGAGTCCGATCAAGTACTTGCTGATTTAGGAATTTCGTCGCTGCACAATAGCCGGGGGAAATGCTTCTTCGATTGCGTGATCGAAAATGTTGGATAATTTTGCAGCCCTCAATTTTTCAATGAAATCGTTTTTAACTGTATTTAATCTTTGAATTATGATTTCTTTCAAAGGTTGACGCCGATTAACACGTCTCTGTTGCTAACAATCTGTTAGTCGAGAAAGAAAACGTATGTATATCGTATGCCAATGTTTACTTTAATGTTTAAATATTGATAATTGCATTTCGTTTTGTAACGTCCAGATTTAGCAGATAAAGTAGTAGAAGCTACTGATTTATATTGGAGTGGGCCGAAAGTTGTTAACCCTAGAAAGATAACCATATGACAACGTACGTAAAAGATAACCATACGCTTCAGAGGCGCATGCTTTTCTAAGGCGTCAATTTTATACTAACAATGGATATTTATTTAAGTTAATCTAGTCATTTTAAAGGTTTGGCATTATTGTAAAAATAAAATGCATTTATATTATATTTTTTTATATTTTAAGTAATTTTAAACTTAAATCACTAGACCTCTATGAAAAATTAACAAAAATCAACAGTCTTCGCAGGCGCCTCTGCGACGTAGGTTATCTTTCTCGGGTTAAGGAAGATTTAGAGAGCTCCAGTATATGTTAACTGTAGGTACTGTGTAAAAATGTACAATGCTGAATTTCGGCAAAATTTATCCGCTTCTCGATTTTATACCGACGTCGTAAAGATTAATTTATCAAGTCGGATTGTCTACTCGCTGATTAAGAAATTTGTTTATTGCAAAATAGATGGGAGACATTTTGCAAGATTCTATTCATGGAAATGAGATAGGGTTTTCTCCTTTATATAATATTTTAAAGGGTGGAAAATGAAGAAAAATTGAAGATTATTTAGAAATCGGTGCAACTGCTACAAATAAAGATATATATATATCTTTTGCAGTGGAAGCCACATTTTAACTAGAGATTCGAATTAGTTTCTCTAACCTATAGCATTTCCATTTTATATAACCTAGTGCATTTTATACATATGAAATTGAATTTTGTGACGAATGCGACTACACATTTTACAGCTTTTCTAATACAAACAAATTTGATAATGTTAGAATAACTTTGAAACATAATAATAACAATTTTTAATGGCGCCTTAGGGTCGCCATTTGAGTGCAAAGGGTTAATAATAAATAAATATGTATATAGTTATTATAGTAAATAGTTATATAGTTACAGTTTACTATAATAACTATAATAACTTTTATATAAAATATATACTTTTTAATAATCATGGATACATTGTACAGAAGAAAGACAATTGAGACAATTCACGAAACTCGAAGGACACAGATGACGGTGTTTTATGCTCGCCGTAATGATCTTACGAAGGAAGTTACACATTTGACTGAAACTTCCGAAACCGATGTTCCACTTTCGAGCAAGAGTTGGCCAAGAAATTTTAATCAAGCGTTCTTCGTTAAGGAAATTTACGATGATACAAATAACCTTAATTAGGAAAGTGGTTCGATAACTAGACTCGGATGGTAGCCAGCGGTGTTATGGAGCGTAGCTTTAAAAATTAGGTGAATCGGAAAACATTGTTCCGCTGTGCGCCGTAGTAGCATTAATAGACAAACACTTTCATGGAAGTAAAGCCACGTTTGGAAACAGGTGCATATTTAACAATGTTAGCATGGCAACATTGGAAATTGCATGAAACATGAATGATCCGGAATCGTGGTCGAAAAAGTTTCCTCCTGCTTCGAAAGGTTCTAAGCCGGGCGAATAAACAATTTTGATTTATGTATTAGACTTTGGTATATTACCAAAAAACGTCACTCAAATGATTCGTGAATATACAATTTCTTCATCTTTTTTTCGATAACATATGAAAATCGTGCTACGTCTCCATTCTATCAACACTGTTTTCGGCTGACCATCGTTTTCAAAATAAAGATTCCAAATATTAGAACTTCGAACTTGTTTATAATTAAACTGCAGATCTTTGTGTAAAATTGAAATGTCCTGTGTTCATTGCAAGATATGAAAATTACATAGAATCTTCTCCCTTCCTTCGATAATTTAAATAAACTGAATTCCTGTAATTCTTTCAACCTTCACATTATTTTGCGAAGAAACAGATTCTAGTTTCACAGTTTCAGTGAATTATACTTTCATCGCATTTTTGACATTTTTTTTATTGAAATCATTATTTTCTCAAGAATAAACTACGGCTGTCGACGCGTCACAGATCTTTCTCCCAAAAAATCAGATAACAAGCAGCCCCTTTGAACAAAAACTACGGTCAAGTATCAAGGTCTCCCGTTAAAGAATCGACGATGTGAACGCAGCTTAAGGCTCTCACGGTATAATATATGCCAAGCCTAACGCACGGCGGCGCAGCAACAAACAGAATCCCTGAACTCGCGTGTCGTATTCTCTTTCTGCATATAAAATGACGTTTGGCATCGAATGGCGATTGTCCGCCAGAGTCCAGAGACCTAGGTTCCAGATTGAACTTCCTCAATGCCGCGTCGATAGTCGATTAATAATTGAGCGAACGTCTGAGACCGATGCAGTCCAGCTGCGCTTACCGTTATAGTCTTTTTTTCACGGAATACGGTGGGCTGTCGTTAGGCTGAACTGAAATCAAACGAAATAAACGAGGCTACGTACGCAGAGACGACCGCCTTAAACGCATCCCCCTGTACGGTTCTCCAAAACTGATCCCTGTACGGTTCTCTAAACGTATCTCTATGTGGCACTGTAAACTGATCCCTGCACGATTCCCTAATCGGTTCCCTAAACAGTCCTCTAAACGGTTCCCTCGGGATCCGATGTCGGAAACCGAGGAAACACCGAGAACTCACGGCTGGTAAATAACGCGGTCGATCGGCAATATCGCGTACAAATGCTTGTTACTCGATAAATTAAAATCCCCAACGGGCAGACGTTATGCTCGTTGATTTTACCATCAGCGTGGTGAACAAGTCTTTCGAATCATGCTCCACGGTAACCGAATAATCGATACGAGCCTCCGCTAACGAACGCATCGGGGCACGCATTAAAAGAGTTTCTTCGAGGCGTGCATTTTTCATAGAGCCCAGATGGGTTTATGAGTTTTTATGACGGGAATGCGAAATGGGAAGCTGGTGGCTGTAACAGATGTGTTCGCCGAATATACTACGTTCACGGTCGTACGTTTTTCGGTAAAATTCAAGCTTAGCAGCATCAGAGTTTTAGCACATTTTACACTTTTAAGTTGTATACGTTTGTAATCCTGAATACACTCGGCGATGTCTCTTGCATATTTCATAAAAACCGGTGCATTTGTTTTCTATCGTATTTGTTCCCGCTGCTAGAATTCGTTAAAATCTCGAACATTCGCTAGTTACTTGTATTCGCACAAGAGAATTCTAGCGTGTCTTAAAACGTCAGTATTCTTCTTTGTTTAATAAATATTAAAAATTGTTGTCTCGCTATTCGAAATAATATTTACATCATCGAATTTCTTTCTGTCTAAGAAGCTATTTAAGTCGTAACTGTTTTGCACGCGGTCCTAAATTCAATTTCGGCCTTAAATTCAAATAAAACGCACTAAATTCATACAAAATGGAAGTACTATCGGTCGAAAGACTATTTTGGATTTCGAGTTCAAATGGCTCCGAGTTTAATAGGTTGTTAAAACAGAAAGCTTCTCCAATGATACGTCCTGTTTTCGATGATCGTTACCTGAAAACTCTTCTCTCATACGGAGATCGTTGAATCTTACTTGAATGAGTGTACTTACTTAATTGAACGAGTGTGTCATGGATACATATTAATCCTTTGCAGTCGAGACTATCTTAACTCCAAAATGAAGACATTTGTTTCAACCTACGGTATTTCCATTTGGTACGATTGTTTTTATTTGATACTATTATTCGACAATTCGTCGAATACAGACAAATTTAATAATACGAAAATTCTTTTGAAAATAATGTAGCAATTTTTCGCGTCGCCTCGGAGTCGGCATACGAGAGCAAACGGTCAAGAATGCAGCAATAGTTTGAGTATCATACTAGGATCTTTTGCTTAAACTTGGTTGCCGAAGATTGGTGCTCGACTGAAGAGATAAATGCAATAAAAATGCAGAATCAAATTTAGAGAAAGATTTACAGCGTATCAATTTTGTTCAGCTTATCGCAATACTGAAATGCAAATAAGACGCATTCCGAACAGCCTTTTAAGCAAACATGTATACCACGAAGCGTTGCTTTTTCCACAATCTCGAGCGGGTAGTACTGCTCGACGATTCTGCAGCTGCAGCAACGCGAAACAAAATTCCGAATGCGGTATGTTCGCCGGAAATGTCAGGAATGCCGATTTTCTTGTGTCGCGGGATACTTTCGGGATGCCGGCCCGATATTCTCGGGTTCTCGCACAGGGTTGGCGGTTACGCTTCCATGCCACATCTGTAGGCGCACTATGGTGGCACGTGTTCAAAGACGAATCCGGCGGTTAGAGCGCGCGACTGCTTTGCGGTGTCTCGTGTCTACAATGCCTGAAGACGATCCTGTCGACGACGATCTGTCCGCCGCCGGTTACAAACTAACTATCAGAAGCTCACGGGAACTGCGGTTTATAATACAGTTTACGATACCGATCGGTGTGGGTGTAGACGCTTTGCCACACGGCCTGTAGCCGTTCACAGGCTCTGCCGCTCGAGCTAGCGACGCTGTCATTAATTCGTGATCGATGCTAATTGATTCCGAGTTTCGATCTTATTCCTCGATGCAAGCACGAACTATTAAGGACCGCGAACGAGGGCTCTAGGCGCGCTCTGGGCCGCTGTATAGTCGGCCCCTGTAATGAAAGCCCTCTCTTCCAGGTCGCTACGTATTATGTACTTCTGCTGGTTTTACATTGAGTCAGAATGTAGGTCGTGGATTGTAATTAAGGCGTACATTTTTATGCGGAATTTCATTCCTCCAACAATTTCGTATCCCGGCTTTCATTAATGTGGAAAGACAGCAGTTTAGTTGAAACGTAACACTCGATTCGAACGTGCAATAAAATTTAACTAAATGTTATTAAACGATAGCGAGTGTTTTCAAATCTTGAGAATGTGAGAAATCGACCGTTGGACAAATGTTTGATGTATTTTATTTAGTAACATCTAAAAACAGCTAGAAATGCTGACAATCGACTGGACCATTGGCAGTGTAATTAACAACTGTCTTTTTAGACGAATTAAAGATTGTTTGCATCAATTGTACGAAACAAAGGCTGTATAAAGATCTAGCTTTTCTATTAAAACAGTTTCTTAGAATTATTATAAACAATTAGAAATTATTATGAACAATTAAAACAATTAGAAAAGTGATTGATCAAGATTCTGAAATCCTTTGGTGTCTTCATAGTTCTATATACCACTGACTTACTACACGTAAAATTAATAGACTTGTAAAAAATAGAAATTGTTTGCATCAATTATACGAAACAAGAGGTAAAAAATGATGGAAGAGTTTCAATAAATTTCGGGTAAGAGTTTCAATAAATTGAGAATAGCGTAACAAGATTCACAAACACTTTTGATGTGTTCAATGCTCCGTTATTCGCTTACCCAATTTTATCATAAACGCACAAAATCAGCCGTTTAGTAATAAACCTTTTTATCCTTCTATCTATATAAATTCTTCATATTACATTTGACTAAATTTGTACGGTCGCTCTTTAGCGTTCTATTAATGCTAAACGCAGCGAGATCTAAAAGCGACTAGTGGTGTCGCCCTCAACCCCTGATAAAGAAGTACAGGATGTCCCAAAAATGTATCGCAATACGGAAATGTGGTGTAGCTGAGGTAATTCCGAGTAACTTTTTCCTCAGCGAAAGTGCAATCTGCGGCTTCGTTTACGAGTTATTAACGAAAAACACTGACCAATGCGAGGCAAAGGCGCTGCCGTGTGACTCAAATAATAATTATGAAACAAGAAATCTGAGGCCAGCAGTGATAGGCTTAGCGTTAAAGTCTCGACGCCTTATACCTTTCTAAAACATTTTACGAGCCGGTTGCTGGACCAAATCAAGCCAGCGTTATCACGAGTTTCCCCGCAACGTCTTTCCCGCAGCAAATATTTTCCGCAGTGGCTGTAACCAGCAGCAGGTGCGACGCGGTTTTCGGCCGCGTTAAAAGGAAGATTAACGCCGGCGACGGGGCGCCAGTAAAGTCGAAGTTTTAGCACGGAATGGCTGGGAACGTGACTGCGGGACCCAGCGAGGCGTACACGCCGCAGGGATATTAAGATGTGATCAACAAGCTGCGCTGGGACACGCAGACGACCCCCGGACCACCCCTCTCACTCTTTCTCTCTCTCTCTCTCGTTCCGCATCCCCAACGTTCTCCCCTTTTTTCCGGCAGCCCGGGCTGTCCAGTGCATTACTTTCAACTTATTAGCTGCCGGATGAAATTGCATACAACGGAATCTTCTACCGACCCGACGGCTTTCTATATTATCCCCGCAGAGACTCTCGGCCGCTCGTTTGCCTTGCTATATTGCACCAATCTCTAGCCGTATTCTGCTCGGACTACGATTCGAGAGCTTGTCGTACACTATTGCCAGAGGACTGGTTATGTTCACGCAAATTCGAGACGTTTGTTCACGTTCGTGCACGGTTCAATAAGCCAACGGACATCGGTCAATTGGACAAATGGACAATTTGGGAATAGGAGATACGATTGTTCGAGCCTTGCGGATTGTTTTTATAGTTATCGATCGTCGTATTTATTATTATATTATTCGTCGTTCGCAACACTTGCGAAAAGTGCCAACATCGATACGGTAAAGTCTCCCTAATTGACGCTCAGATCGTGCACAGAAGTGGACAATTTGGGAAGAGGAGATACGATTAATTCGAGCCTTGCGTTTCGTTTCGATAGTTGTTAGCAATCGGTAACTATAAAAACTATCCTCAATGCTCGAATAATAGTATCTCCTCTTCCCAAATATTTATAATTATTTATAATTACTGTATCGTGCACCGTTTTTGCTTCAGTTCGGTGCAATTTAGGCAGAACTTTTTTATTTTGTCCAGAGTTTAGTTCCTTTGTAATCTGAAATGCATTATCACTCTTCAGTGTCTGTGAAATTCTTGATCTCGTCTAGAATCAACTTTTACGAGCATTCTTTCATCTTCTGGGTTCAAATGATCGCTTATAGAGATAAGGCAAAAATAAAATTAATTTTCGAAACGACCAGTACCCTTCGTTATTTTGAGAATATTTTATATCATTTTTTATGCGATAATTTTTCTCCGGTAATTCGTTTGATTTTATTTCTCTTGACTCTATACGATCGCAAATTATTTAGACATGTCGCAAGCAATATTTTATACCACTGTTTTGGCTGATGATTTTTCTCGGTTAATTCGATCGATTCAATTCTTCTCGGCTCTATTCAATTGCAAATCATTTAGAAACGTTACAAGTAATGCAGATGATTGTGGCTCGTGAGTCGCTTGAACGCTAACAAGAAATTGTTACCAGCAATATCATTCTCTGAACGGATTTAATAAAATTAGAAGTAAAGTTAGCGACATCTATGTAAAAGCGTGTAAAATTCGCAGCGTTACAAATGCCAGAGAAATTATGCTAAATTTCGCCCAAGTTTTCTACTTCGGACTGTTTAAATGGCACTCACAGCTGGGTGATCAAATATTTAAAGAACAAAGACAGTTTCTAGACACCATTTGTATAATAAACATTTCCAGGGGAATTTAATGAACGTTGTCCAAATTGCTAAAGCGTCCCGGTCTCAGGGACTCCGCCCGGCTCGTGGAAATTCGCGCTTTAATGATTCCACGGTGACTTAGGAAGTTAAGCTTAATACACCGCTAATGAAACATTTAAAATGCTAATTTTCAATGCCGCGACGCGCCTGTTTAAGCCTTACACGCGCAGCTCAGTCGCCGCTCTTCGCTCCAATTTGAATAAATAACTACCGACACTTTCCATTCGATTATGCCGTTTATGTCTGTCATTTATCCTGTTTAATAGAGAACTCGGAATCGCTACGATCGATCGACTTTTAGCCTTTTATTCTTTGCCGCGCAACGTCTGCCTGTTTTAAAGACAGGATCGCATGACGAATTATCGAACTAGCTATTATATTAACTCTGTGCACTCGAAACCATTTTAACTGTAAATCTAAAATAATTTTTCTGACCTACGCTGTCTCTATTTTATATGACAGAGCGCATTTTACGCGTGTGAAATTGAGTCTTGTGATTCACAGTTATGCTTTTAACAATTTTTCAAATTTTAATTTTCTTGATGGAAGAATTATTTTGGAATGTGATATAAACATTTTTTAGTGGTACCTCGGAGTCACCACTCGAGCGCAAAGGGTTAATAATTATGTAGGTGATTGCTTTAATAATTATCACATAAAGGAAAAATATTAAATTTGTTATATTAAAACCCTTTGTAGTCGAAGCTATTTTACTTCGAAATCCAAAAGATGCTTTCCGGTCTGCAATATTTTTATTTTACATGATTCAGTGCAGTTTATGCATCTGAAATTGTGCCTATTGGCAAGTACAATAATCGCAATTTTAACAGTTCTTTTTAAATACAACAAATCTGATACTGTTACAATTATTGAATGAAAGATGGTATAACAATTTTTAGTGGCACCTCAGGCTCGCCGCTCGAGTGCAAAGGGTTAACGTTCTCAACTTAATTTCGTTCAAAGTTGATCATTCGATTAAAACACATTTACTGCAAACAGTTGTTGGATACATACTGCGAACAAATATATGTGGACACCATTTAAAACGGAATAACTTTTTTAAAATTTCGACCAGACGGGGTGAATTTTTTTGAAGTATTTTTATGTTACAAGGACTAGCTTGCTGGACAACTTGTACATAAACATTTGCAGAAATAGCAGAAAATGCAAACAGTGCAAACGATCGCAATTTTTTCAAAAATTTTTGTATCTATTGTCTGGCAAACTAGCCCTTCTACCATTAAAAAAAAAAATTGGTTTGATCCAGTTTTCGAGAAGTTATTCCGTTTTGCAAGGTATCCGTGTCTGTTCACATTCGCGACTATACATATTTCTAGAAAACGTAAGTTCTACGAAGAAACTACCGGTATTATAAATCATTTACATGCATTCTACTAGCATGACATAATAGCACGACAAATGTGTTCCATTTGGACTGGTAAAAATGCTTTCCCGTTACACGCGTCACTCGAGGCAACAGAAGCAATTAGACTCGTATCATACTTAATTAGCCGTGGCCCAATTTATAGGACGGAATTATTCTCATCGCAGCGAGGGTTAATTTCTGCGAACACGCACGTGTCGCGACGTGTCAGAAATTTTGCAGGTATCATGAATGCGTAAAGATCCCTCGGTCCGCTTATTAGCGACCGTAAATTTCTGCGTTGGCTAACGATTCGCGAAACGAGAGCGGCACGGGAATCGCGATAGTTCGCGTGCTCCTCGTCAGAAACTTGACCACGCCGGGCTCCTGATTGCGACTGCATTCGACGCTGACCTTAGCCTCTGGCCGCGAGCCACCCCCGTATGCAAATTGGCCGGCTACGCTTACCAATAAAACTGTCCGGCTTGCTCGAACTTAATTATCACCGGAAGTTATGTAACGGATTGCGCCGAGGCCAGCCGGGTCGGAGACAAACGGCCGCGCTCGCGGAACGGGAATTAGCAAGGGTAAATAACGATACCGGCAAAAGGGAAGGACTGGGAATTAGGTGGAGACCCCATCCCCTAGACCGGGAAGGTTTAATTGATCGAGGTGCCGTCGGATTAACGATGTTTACTTATTGATTCGTTCGCGACGCACCGTCTGCTGCTACGGAACGACGGAGATAATCGCGCGAATTCTCTCCCTTAACCCTAGAAAGATAACCATATGACAACGTACGTAAAAGATAACCATACGCTTCAGAGGCGCATGCTTTTCTAAGGCGTCAATTTTATACTGACAATGGATATTTATTTAAGTTAATCTAGTCATTTTAAAGGTTTGGCATTATTGTAAAAATAAAATGCATTTATATTATATATTTTTATATTTTAAGTAATTTTAAACTTAAATCACTAGACCTCTATGAAAAATTAACAAAAATCAACAGTCTTCGCAGGCGCCTCTGCGACGTAGGTTATCTTTCTCGGGTTAAGGAGGAAGTTTCTTCTTCTCGACAAAAAATATCCGCTTTCTTTTTACGGAATCTCTTGTAATGCAACTCTTTAGAAAAAGCCTCTGCGATTTCTTAAGCGATATCGGATAACAGATTTATACTTTTAATCTTGGTAGGTATTAAAATTCCTGAATATATTTGGAAATGTTTCCGACAGATGTTTGTTTTCAAATTACTTTCAAAATTTCTGCTGGAAAATTCGTTATAAAATCTGGAATATTTATTCATTATCTCGAGAGACGTTAAACAATTTTTCAATCTACTTGCACGATGTATGTTGGATAAAATTCTGCTTTGGAAGATCGGTTGCCAACCGAAGGGTCAAATGCAACACAAATGCAAGATCAAATTTCGAAATGGGTGATCTATTCGCATCGATTCTGTCAGGTTGTCAAGAAAACCAAAATGCATGCCGTTTTCGTTTTATGGCATGGCTGTTCGAAATCTTGAAGTAGATTTCGTAGTACAGTAATTTCTCTCTAATTCGCGCTGAGATTGCGCACAAAAATTGACAATTTGGGAAGAGAAGACACGATTATTCGAATCTCGCGTCTCGTTTTTATAGTTTTTGATAATCGATAACTATAAAAACGAGCCGCGATAATCGTATCTCCTTTTCCTTAGTAACATAAAAAAGTATGAGAAAGAGATAAGGCTTCCTAATAACGGAGATCCACTGAATGCCCACGTGTTTCCTGCCAGGTTAAGTTCGTATATATCATATATCATCATCTCTCTCTCTATATATGTCACTCTTTACTGCACATCCATAAGAATCCCACGTGGGTACTTTTGTTCAGCGATGTCAGGCAACGAGATAGCTCCGTGACGTCAAAGGTGTTCATATCACGTGATCAGCAGTATGGAGCGCTGATTTGGCATCAACGATGGTAGACCTACTTCAGTGACGTCACGGATCTATCCCTGTACCTGGCATCACTGCTTTTGTTTCAGAAGTTCGCGCGCGCACTTCCGGTAGCGCGCGTCTACCGTTATAAGCGGCGTCGCGACGATCCGATTGGACCGTACTTCCAAGAACGTCGAGGAACCAACGAGTCCTCCGCAGCAAGGGCAAAAGTAACGGAAGCATCGTTCCGAAATCCAAGCCGTTATCGCGAGCTCCGCATTATTCCATGAGACGCGTCGCGAGTTCTCCCGCGAGCGATGTTTAGCAGCGAGCTAAAAGACAGCGGAAAGGGACGCCGGGCTCTCGCAGCACAATTTTCGCGTGCACCGTGAGAGAGTCTGGCAATTACGGCTTTTGCTGCCGGTTCCTGAAAGTAGTTCTCGACGCGAGTCGCGGCTCCCTGTGCAGGAAGGTCGCGCGCCGTCGAAAACGTCGAGGCAACCGAGCTAGTTGTCCTGCCGTTTGCATTGCACTCGTCTCCCCACTTACCCGAAACGTTTACAGGTTAAAGGCGATGTCGTTAGGCCGTTAAACGTCAGCCGGGCCTCGGATCCTTGAGAAAAGCGCGGTGCACGTGGCCGTATGGGGGAAGGCGGAGGTCGGGGGGTGGGGGTAACGAGAGGGTAGACAAGTCGCGGGAATTACGATCGCGTCTGGCTTTTAACCCAGCGCTCTCTTGCCGGCTGGTTCCCTTTGCAACGACCGAACGAAATACGACGCTGTAAATTCGAGCTTTACGGTCGTCCCGGGCCAATCGCGCCCGTCCGTGGAATATAATTTCGCGTATCGGAGGCAGACAGAATTTCGGGAGAGCCGGGACCCCGGCTTTACGAGGGCACGGAACCTCCGAAGCTGTTCCACGACGAAATATCGATCCGGGCTTCCTCCTGAACTGCTTTGAGCCGCTACGCCTCTTGCCTAACTGATCGATTTCACTTTTCGCGTTTTACGGCCTCGCGTCGCCTCGCGTCGCGCCGCGTCGCATGAACGCTCCTATTCGCGACCACTTTTCCGTTATCGACCAATCCGCTGTGTTCGTGACACGGAAAAGCATGAACGCTCGCGGCGGGCGTGCTTCTGCTTTTCGTTTAACTATCGCCCGGTGTGTTTAGCAACCTGGTAATTAATGCAATAACGTCTGCTGTTCGGGTCTTGTATACAAGGTTATGTCAAGTAGCTGGGCCAAATTGTAGCTCTGCGCTTCGGGTGAATTTAGGTTATAGGTTGTACAGGATAATTTTACACTATTTAACAAGCTCTGTTTCCGCGGCCGTGACGGTCGAATTGATTCAACGATTTTCCAGTAATTATTTTATCGAGATTATGGCTTGGATTATTTCTTAAATGAATATGATATTAATCCTTTTTCTTAAAAGTTTTATTTTTACGTTTATTTGAGAGAAGGTATATGAACGAAATGACTGAGCGACCAAATTCAACTAAGAGACCGGCGATTTTTTTTTACATATATATTATATGTGTATTGAGGTGGGGAGGCCCGTGCCTGCCAGAAGTTACCGGCTTACCGGGCAATCAAGGTGAATGTTGTTAACAACTTGAAGTGGGTATCTGTAAATGATGACATAGCAAAGAAAATTTGCAAAAAACTTTGATAATAAATATTGATAATTAGGAAGGGTAGAGAAGGAAGGAGTAAGGATTCAAGGAAGAAAGGGTGGGAAATCAACTAAGAGACCGGCGACTGAAAATCGCCTCCTTATATACCCTTTTTGGTGTGGTCTTCTCCACCAATCAAAGACGGCCATTCGTCGCGTTTTACATTGTATACGCGATACTGGGATCGCTAACAGTCAGATCACGATGTGCTCCAACGACACCGGCGATGATGTATCCCGGTATCTATAATATTCAGTTTATATCATCATCGGAAACGGGGCGGAAATGTAAACTGATATTTTCGAATCTCAGTCCTAAGTAAACTATAGATTTATTTTTGTGTCGGAGGCTAAAGTTTCTTTTCCAACATATTTCGACCATCTATCGCTATAGTACGATTTTATCCACAAGTGCGTTGGTGCACTTGTAAAATGCAATATGCACTTTTTCTCAAATAGAAATGCATATTCCTTTGCGAGTAGATCGACTCTCTAAAACCATTCTCGGTAAAAAAAAGTATTAGGGTGCAATACCGAAAAAATGTATATTCCCCGAGATATTTCATACATAATTTTTCCTATGTCGAATCTTCACGAGACGCGACGTGACGATACATTTTTATTTGTCATTGTTATTACTGTTCACCAAGTAAAATGTTTCATGAAATGTTAATGTTTGTAGCATTGTACCATTAATATATTTTTACTGAGAATGTTCTAGGGAATTGCGATCTAATTGCAGTTCTATTGACAAAAATATGAGAAATATGAAATATATGAAAAATTATACGGTTCTATCGAGAAAATGAAAAGTACAGTTGCACTTTGCAAGTACACCGATGCACTCGTGAATAATATCGTTCTATAGAATAACAGAGCTTGTTAAAGAATGTTCAATTTTCCTCTTCAACTTTTTTCGGAATTCATTCTGGAACGAAATTCAGCTCGACCCAGTTACTAGACTCGCTCTGTGTAGGACACGTTTTTTTTTTCGAAAAATACTAACCGATACTACTTCGTCGACTAGTCCTCTTCAAAGGACAAGTTGTTCGCCTTTTAACAGACTCCTCTCACTTTCGAATTCAACGAATAATTGTTCCACTTTATGAAGTATGTGCCACACTTCGTACACTATTATTATGCTTCGTCTGTACACTACTGCCATCAGTCTGCAATATTGGAATTATAACTTCTTCCTAACTAGCGGCATGTGTATGTGGATGTTTGAGCTACATCGGTGATACATTAAAAATTAACTACGCCAATTAAGGCTCACGACGCCGACTATGTACAACTTTTCTACGTCAGGATTTGTTTTCGTCGCTATAAGCCGTTCAACATGCCTCGCAAGGACGAAGCCACGAACTACGGTGCAAAGCTACGGGCAAGCGTCTTAGCGGAGTGGGGACGCGAGAAAAAAAAGCGAAGTGTTTACATTTTCGTGCAATCCCTTCTCTCTCATCCGCAGGCATTGCCGTTATATGCCGATCGCCCGATGCTCATTCTACAGGGAGTCCCAAAAATGTCTCGCAATCCGGAAATGGCGGGTTTCTCGGATCATTTGAAGTAACTTCTTCCTTTACAAAAATGTTCTCCGAGGCACCGTTAACGAGTTATTAACGAAAAACAGTGACCAATAAGAATCGAGTACGGCTGACGCGAGGCGGCCCAGCCAACCAGCGCACGAAGTCCAGTTCCGCTCATTGGCTCGGTCGCCTCGCGCCAGCTCGCTTCTCATTGGTCACTGTTTTTCGTTAATAACTCGTTAACGGTGCCTCGGAGAACATTTTTGTAAAAGAAGAAGTTGCTTCAAATGACCTGAGGAACCCGCCACTTTCTCTGTCACTGTCTTCAGCCAATAGCGTATAGTTAACTGGTGGGGAGTCCCACGAGGAACTAAGGAAGGGACACTGTTGCTATCGAGAGCTGGAACTAGAGCCTGTCCATCAGTGTGTGTGTTTGCCCACGAAAACATGTGGGCAAAATTGAAAAACTAAAGAGGAACTTCGACGTGTGATAAAATTGTCGTGGAAAGAAATTTCGTCTAGAGATTGTGAAAACTTAGCAAGGTCAATGCCTCAACGTATTAAAACTGTTATATGAGCATGTGGTAATGTGACAAAATATTAATAACTTCTTTCCAACATTTGTACTGACTGGAAAATTTTTTTTCCACGTAACATCGTGTTTTCTCTGCGGTGTTTTTTTTATAATACATTCAATATTGTGTTATGTTGTACTTATTTACTTTATGTATATCCTACGTTCCTACGTTCTCCGTTCGTCTTACCTGGATATAAGAATATTTTATAACGCCAAAATGCGAATATTCTTTGCAAATTGTGTATTAGTGTATATGATCGGAAACTCTTTTTGCCAGGCGTTGTAGTTGATCAGCTCTGCTATAAGAGAAAATGTTTCATTCAATAGACGAAGCAAATGCCGGTAACAAGAATATTGATTAATAAGATCGTGTCCGAACGTTTGTACGAAATTACGACCATGTCATTTACAACTCTTGAATTTGTTTTTATCTAGCAAAATGAATTTGTAAGAGTTAGAAATGACTCCTTCTCTCATTTGTAAGAATTAAAAGCGACTCACTCTCATTAATCAATCAATCTACATATCTCTGTATCACCCATACAATAATTTTTTGTTTAAATCAGTTGTTTTTAATAATTGGGTAATTAATTATTATGCTAGTCTATTATAATTGTTATCATGCAACGTAACTTTTCAATTTATATTGATTAAAGATGTGTTTTTGTTTCATGAGGTTGTTGAGGTTAAATAATGATTTCTTTTTCAAATCAGTTGTTTTTAATAATTGGGAAATTAATTGTTACGCTAGTCTATTATAATTGTTATATATATATATATATATGTTAATAATTTCTTTTTCAAATCAGTTGTTTTTAATAATTGGGAAATTAATTGTTACGCTAGTCTATTATAATTGTTATATATATATGTTAATAATTTCTTTTTCAAATCAGTTGTTTTTAATAATTGGGAAATTAATTGTTACGCTAGTCTATTATAATTGTTATCGTGCAACGTAACTTTTCAATTCATATTGATTAAAGATGTGTTTTAGTTTCATGAGGTTGTTGAAGTTATTGTTGCGCCGGTCAAAGTGTCGAGCTGTTCTGACAGGAGTAAAAAACATAATGTTTCGAATGTGAGCGTGTTTACCCTGATATCTGCTACGTTCACGTCGGTGCGCCGGTTTGAAGAACGCGTTCAAGGTCACCGAGGTAGTTCAAGATCGACGATTGGCTGGAGTCTCGACGACTCCTTTGCCGGACGCAGAGTGGTCGAATATCGTGTCGGGACGGTGATTCTGAAACGCGCGGCAGGGGGATGGAGAAGACGCGAAACGAAATAAAAAGCGGTTGAACGATCGCGCCTTTGAGTCAAAGCGACTCGCGAGGAGTGAACGTGTATATAGGCGGAGCTCACACCGGCGCGCACACACCGTTCTCGTTTACATTTCGCTCGACAACACTTAACAGGTGGTGTCGGCGCAGCTGGAAGCTGATTCCCTCCTCTGTAGTTCAAACACCGAAGACAAACTCGAAGAAGACACTTTATCGCGAGCGGCGAGTTTTAAACGGCCGTTACGGCCGGACGTGCCATATTCGATGCAAATTTATTCGCACGCGTGTCACCGTTCGTCGGGCGCGTTTATTAACCCTTCCTCGGCGGCCTCGTTTCGACCCTACGGGCTATCGAAATTTCCTACGAGCCGGTTTAAGCCTCGTTAAATGTTTGTTTTAGGTTCAATAGATGCAGCAGACTTAATCATGTCTACCATAAAATCGGGATATTCTTCCAAAAGGCCCCCTCTGGCCGATCAGTACCAGCTTTTGAGGGAAGGATGGGGGATGGGGTGTATGGACGCCAAATATGAAATTTAAACTTCGGCTTTTTATTAGTTTTTGAGATATTAACCAAAAATTATTTATTAAAGGTATCCTAATCCAAATTTAACCTAGACATAACCTAACTGTTATAAATGTTATCGTTAAAGTAATTTAATACAAAATACTAGAAACTATTTAGGTAATAAAAAGTTATAATAAAAGAAGGTAAAACATGTAGAACGAAATAAAACTGGTAGAACTTAAAAAACATTGTTAATCAAACTAGTCTCACGTAGTAATTAAACAGTTTTTACTGTTTTTATTTCTAATTTTTATGAATTGTAAGGGGCGAAACGGGGCAAGGAGGGGTGCTTGAGAGTGGGAGTGGGAGTCACTCCCTCTGCGCCTATAACTACCTCTCAGTGCTCTGCTGCTGCCTCACCAACACTTGCATACCGTAGCTGGAGAGAACGGAGAACCTACGTTCATATCGTTATATCGACGGTGTTTTGTCCGTACGTTCGGTTAGTCGCCTAACGTACATGCGCGACCGAACTATTGTACGCTCGATTCGCGCTTCCTACGGCAAATTAATGACGTGGAAGGGTCTCTAGTAGTCTTAGAGAACTTTATTTTTTGTGTTGTACTCTCTGCGAGCGCTGGTGGAAGAATGCTCTTCCAACGCTGGAAAGTCGTGGAAGAGCACCCGTGGATGGAGGTAGATTGTTTATTATTGGTCAAGGCACGAATCACCCCTTGGAGGGGGGTGTCTGCCTTGACCCTTGTTGGGGCCTGAGAGGGTTTCCCCAATGGTGGGACCTTTTTATGGCCCTTGTCTCTGGACGCAACAGACGGCGCGACCCGCTGGCCCTAGTAAATTCTCTATCTTCCGAACGCATCGATTGCCGAAGTTAAAACTTCATATATAGAGTCTGCTCCCAATCCTCCCTTAGACCTCCAAATTTCATGTCGATCGGCAACAAGGACTATTCGGAAAGTAAATTCTCTCTAATTGACGCACAGATTGTGCACGAAAATGGACAATTTGGGAACAGGATACACGATTTTTCGAGTCTCGAGGCACATTTTTATAGTTGCCGATTGCGAACAATTATAAAAACGAGGTGCAAGGCTCGAATAATCGTGTCTCCTGTTCCCAAATTGTCCTTTTCTGTGCACAATCTGAGCGTCAATTAGAGAGACATTAGCATATACATTATAGGGAGACATTACTTGTACCTTAAAATCGTCCGAAGAATTCATCCTGCGAGAATTAACGTCGACATTGCTCGTGTCCAATAAAAAATGGGAACGAGATCGTGAACCCAAGTTGGTTCGAGCTCGAAATCGGTCGAGCAATTCCACGCGATTATTTCAAAATGTAACCGGAAGTTCGTGACAGGGCGAATTAAGCTTACTGTTCTCGCAAACACGTCCGGCTAATTCCGAGGTTTGCAACCCCGGTCTTTCTTTCTCTGGTAAATCAAACGACTTTTTAATGACGCTTTCGTCGCGAATTAGCGTTTTTTGGGACTTTTAACAAACCACTCGTGGAATTGCGAAGCTTTGTTTGTCGGCTTAAATTACGAAACATTTATGCGGACCTTCCTTCCTCGTTTTTATCGCGCCGGGCCTCCGCTGGAGGTCCTCTTCAGGATCTACTTTCGATAACTTTTTTGAATGCGTTGATTACAGAACTTGGTGCTAGGCATTTAACGACTAGTTCGAAAGTAGGTGCAATTTTGTTTTGTAAACACAGACTCGTATTTTCTTAGGCAGATTGCGGAAGTGTCCTTATAGAAACTTCGATTGACTTTACTACCGTGCGCATTCAAGTAAACTTCTCAGTTCAACTCCCCGCACTTGAAGCCATTTAACAAATTTCGTAGGTTTTATTAAGCGTTCAATCATCGATCGTGTGACGTATTTAAATCTTGCCTACAGTGGCTCGCAAGAGTGTGTTCGTACATCTTTTAAAACGTAATAACTTTTTTGAAACTTGAATTTTCTACTAAACGATGACAAAATACTTTTCTTAAATTTTGTTATTACTTGAAAGTTTTTAACTTTTTTACCTGAGCATATAACGAAAATTTAAAAAATGCCTCTCGTAACAAATTAAATATGACAAACATTGCGGTTTTATCACGATTTTGACCAAAAACTGGAAGAAATTTGCAGTTGTTTTAAATCTTTCAACGCCTGTAGCTCGACTCTGGGTCAACCGATTTCGATCAAATTTTCGGCACGCATTTTAAAAATTTTTGTTGTTGGCTCAGATGAGAAAGTTAAAAAACGAGAGTTTCTTATTTTTCCCAAATATTATTTTTCCCTTAGTAACAGCATAATTTAAAAAAGGCATTTTAGACGTCGTCTAGTAGACCAGTCCCTCTATCATAAAAAAAAGAAATTCAAGTCGTTTAGTTGAGTTTTAAGAAAGTTATTACGTTTTAGAAGGTGTACGAACGCTTTTATGGGCCAAAAATGTTAGAATTGTGTTCAAGGATGAGTATAATAGAGAGAAAGCTCAATTACGATAATATTCCAATTTGATTTGTGTACATAACAAAAGATTATGATACGTTGTTTATATCTCTCATTTATTACATCTTTGATATATAATCTCGTTTTTTCCAGAGAAATATTTCTAGAACTTCAAAAAATCGTCCGCAAAGGGTTATCTTTTTGCACTCGAATGGCGCCTCTGAGGCGCCACTAAAATCGTTACATCGCGTTCCAAGATAACTTTTGTATTAACAATGTCTAGATTTAGAAAATTGTTAAAAACGCATCTGTTACACGAGTCACCACAAGATTCAATTTCATACGCATAAAATGCACTTTGTCGTATAAAATAAAAATACTATAAGTCAGCAAAATTATTTTAGATTTGCAGTTAAAATGGCTTCGAGCGCAAAGGGTTAAACTCTGAATCCAAAATAGTATTTCTGTTATACGGTGTGTGCGTTACAATTTACAATACTGCGATTTGGCGCACTTTATACATATCTGTCTTGCGACTCGTACGACAATGTTGTGCACATAAACAAATTTGAGAATGCGAAAATGCTTTTAGAACGCGATATAACAATTTTTATTGGTGCCTCGGAGTCGTCGCTCGAGTGAAAAATGGTCGAATGTCGTAGTACGTATTGCAGTGTATCGCCGTGGAACAAGGAAATTTAGGGTACATGCAGCGAAGCGGCGGAGCACAACTGTTTTTCCTAGGCTCGCACGGTAATGATGATTACACGGACGACAAATATTCCGAATCTCGCCGGAAAGGCGACACATTGTCCTTAATGATGTTTCCGGGTAGCAACTTCCGACCACGGCGCTGCTCGCGTAACTTTGCAATTGCATGAATTCAGTTACAGAACTCGTGGCGCTCGAACGAAACAATTTTGCAGTGAATACAGGAGCTACACTAATTCCTGTTGGCCGCAGACAAGCGTGTTTGTCAATCATGCCCTCTGCTGGCTTCCCGGTTCCCTTTTTCGGTGTGAATAGCGCAGCGCGCGCCACGCCGCCCATATTTCTAGCCGGTTATATTAATTTCGTTCGCTTCTGCACGGTCTCCGTAATTCTATTTCACTTTTGCAGCAGGTATCGACAGCGAGTCGTGTGCAGACGCACTGCCAGCGCGGATAGCTGTCGCGAAACTCTTGGGCTGGTTAGACACTCTCTCTCTCTCTGTTGCGATCCGTAATATGAGCGATGTCTCTCTAATTGACGCCCAGATTGTCCACAAAAATGGAAAATTTGGGAACAGGAGATACGATTATTCGAGCCTTGCGGTTCATTTTTATAGCCGCGAATTGTCAACGACTATGAAAAAGAGCCGCAAGGCTTCAACAATCGCATTTCTTCTTCCCAAATTGTCTATTTTTGTTTCCAAGTTGAGCGACAATTGGAGAGAATTTACTGTAATGACAAGGGCCTATTTGAATATCGTTGTGGGCCATCGGATAGGAAAGGAAAAGGAGTGGAATTCTTGAATATTGGGAGGACTAAGCAGCACTGAACTTTCGTTACAGTGCACGAGGACAGTGCTCTAACGTACAGCGCTGCATGGGAAACAACGGAAGATAGGTAACGGATTCGATATTGGGATTATTGAAAGGATGGCCCAGGCGACGTATACATCGCGACGATACAAACAGAAGATTGTTTATTGCGTTCAGTACGGGTCATTCACCTCGGCCGGCATCAAGGCTCGAAGTTCGGCTTTGCGTATAAAAACTAACGTCGCGTTAGAGTTCTTATACACCGGCCCAGGTGATACAGTAATGTCACCCTAATTGACGCCCAGATTGTCCACAAAAATGGAAAATTTAGGATGAGGAGATACGATTGTTCGAGCCTTGCGGTTCATTTTTATAGCCGCGAATTGTCAACGACTATAAAAACGAGCTGCAAGGCTCGAACAATCGTATCTCCTCTTCCCAAATTGTCCACTTTTGTGCGCAATCTGAGCGTCAATTAAAGAGACATTACTATATAGCAATGATAGCGATCGATCACTTTTGACCGGTACCATTTGTTTCCTGCATTCTACGTCGGTGTTACGTGTCACGGATGCGTGACCGAAATCTGATTTAGTTGACATTACGGACGGTTCTATATGCGTTACATTTACCGGGACATCGTATGTCGGAATATTGTTGCGCCATTCTGCAGTCACAATATGTTATAGTTACGCGAAAATTAATTTGTACTTTGTGCTTTGAAATCGGGATGCAGTCTATTACGATTGGAACGCGAGATGGGTTCGACGCGACTTATTTCACAAACATTTACGGACGCACTGCATTTATATAATTTACGGAATTTTTAGTAGGTATAAACAGCTCGTCTGAGCCAATATGTTATGCGGCCTGATGTATAAAAATACACGTTATCAATAGCATGCTTATTCTTGGGTCAGGTTGTATCTAAATAAGGCGAGATATTGTATATAAATAAAACAACGTTCGTCTGTTATACACAGTACGTTTTTTACTTTAATTTTTCTGTCAGATAACTTCAACATTTCCACACGATTTAAAAATATTTCGAAACTTACAATCTAACATGCCACACTTAAATTCCGTACAAATTCGAGGTGATTAGTAGCAGCCGCACGCTAAAGTGCGTTAAAATCCCGAGATGAGAATCTCTAGAGAAAGAAATTCAAGCACTCCTCGCTAATTGATGCTGCATCACGGCCGAGGGAAAAGAAAGAACGAAGAATGGGTCTCGAGAATTTCTTTAAACCTGTGTCGCACGGACAGGAGAACACCGCAGCAAATGAGCATTCATGGTGGAGAAGCCTCGTGGATCATTTCATATTGTTCCTAACAAATATTGCTTTCGATCATAAATCATAAATCATGAATCTCTGAGAAAATTGTGAGCAATATTGTTCTGCTTGCAAAATAATTTAAAAATTGTTTAAAAAAGGATCGATAGCTATAGATTGCCAATTTGGATTATTGAGCAGCGACCAATATTTTCCAAACAGAAAAATAATTCCTAAATGAGATAAAAATCTGCACGATCGCAAAATTCCACTGTAAGTGTTGACCCCTTGCTCTGTGTAATATTGTATCAGATTCGTTGTAGCGTTATGAGAATTTGGACCACGATTTACTAAATATGTAGTATGTTATTCATATCTTTTACATCGAAATCCTACCTCCCTATCATCAGCGTTTAAACATTTATGTAAATGTTACCATACAATAAACATAAATTATCCGTCTTGCGTAAGACTTTATTAGCACAAAACAAATGTTAATCAACGTAGCTGTGAAATAATGAAACCGTATTCTAAGGATGGTCGAATTGTGGATTTATAGAGTGTAAGAAGCGTATTAACATTAAGAAATTTGAGAAGAAAAGTGATGCACTGAACCATGAGTGGTTAAATTATATCCGAAAGGTCTTCAAATCGTCTACAAATAGATGATATATTTGTAGAATATATAAAAAAATAATAATAATAAAAATATACAAATAAATATATTTGTAGAATCATCTACAAATATAATTTCAATATACAGGATGTCCCGTAATTATGTTAACACCTGGAAAAGGGTAATTCCTGAGGCCATTTGAAGTAATTATTTCCTTAGCGAAAATGCAATCCGCGGCTTTGTTTACGAGTTATTAACGAAAAGCACTGATCAGTGAGAGGCGGTCGAAGCCTAGATCTGCTGATTGGCTCGGCCGCCTAGTGCTAGACGAGCCTCGCCTCTCATTGGTCACTGTTTTTCGTTAATAACGCGTAAATAAAGCCGCGGATTGCAGTTTCGCTAAGGAAAAAGTTACTTCAAATGACCTCAGAAATCACCCGTTTCCGGATGTTGACCTAATTATGGGACACTCTGTATATATACTATAATTTCAATAAGAATACAAAAGAAAACGAAACGATTTATATTATTAACACATTGACGGCCGGAGTCACGTGTACGTGATTGCGCGAAAATTTGAACGATAAAAATCGATGCAGTGCAGGTTTTCAAAAAATGTATCATAATTTATATGATTAACAAAGTGTATCACAATTGCACTATTAACACATCGACTGCCGCGTCACCCATACGTGGGTGTCAAAATTATTCTAAATCAAACATTTTGCAGTAAATTATTCAATCAATGTCATATGTGCAATTGTAATTTCATTCAATGAAATACTTCGATTTTATGAAAGTTTCAAGATTTCCGTTGTTAATAACACGAACATACAAATTTGTTCACTTCTGACTAACCCAGTACCGAAATTCGCAGACAGTTAATTTCATCAGGATTGGTAAAATGTTGAAATGTTAATGAACTAATCGATGTCGTACAGCTTAACTCCCGTAGTTCTCAGCTTGATTAAATAAATGACTCGAACTCCGTGATATTTCCAGGTTGTCGGCGCGGCAGTCGAAATTAATATGAAAATTGCGCAAGAGTCTGAGTTAAATTGAATTTCATTATTTTCACAAGACGGACTAGCGTACTGGTCGTTTCCAGCGCTCGCGATACGGTTGGCGTTAGAGGAGTTTTTCCCAGGTAAAATGCGTGTCCGTCGCGGAGCGTGCAAAGCCGTGCAAATCACGCGGCAACTTGGCGATTGCGCGGAAATCCAGTTAGAGGAGCTCGCCGTGAGGCGGAAGTGCTGTCGTCTGTTCCGGGCTAATTCGGTTTCCATCGAAAATAGGCGGTCCGGCCGGGTTGCTCGTTAGCTAAACGCGTCGAAACGACGACGCGACGCCTCGGCCGGCCGCGCGGCCGGCTGCTAACTTCGGCAACGGCTCGAGAATACTCGAGCGGCATTAAAGGCTCCGACGAGAGGAGAGGGACTCGTCGCGGGGAAACCGTACGGCGACGTGTTTTTCTAATTACGCCGGGAATTGCGCGAGCGTCGAGTGTCCCGCGCCCTTTGTCGAGGATACCGTATTAGACCGGCGCTGCTCGGCCCCGGACGAAGTTCATTGTTAATGTGACGAGTGTTTTGGTGCTCGTGCCGCCGCCGAGCCGGTTGGATCATTTTCTACCGGGCTCGAGTGCGGCGTGAAACGCCGGTTGCGGCGACAGAATTCTCGTTTTGTGAGGTACAACGGCGTATATGTATAGTCCTGCTCTAACAAGTGAGCGACCCTCTAGCGGGTCGCTGCACGGATGATAGGCGGTTCTGTGCGGAATTAGTTGAATCGCTTGAATCAATTATTATTGTTATGTATCGACGAATATGTACAGTGGAAGAAGTCAGAGAACGCCATTTATAAAAGCGTTGGATCATTTAAATTCGACCAAACTTCACCCGTCCCTTGATTTTTACGCGACTTTCTTTCTTTACACGGTAAATTGTAACACTATTTACGCGCGGTATTTTCGAACGTGCCAGTATAGACATTGATCCAAACATTTAGCGAGCCTTCGAGTTTCAACAAAATTTAATGAAATGTTGCAGCAGATATCAGCAAGTCTACGAAAACTTAGTGAAAGAAAATATAATTGATATTAACGATGAAAATGACAAGATTACAGTAGCGATAGTGACTCTGAATAAACTTTTGTTTTCTGGAATGGAATAATTACTTTTTTGTTATGCATATACATGCATACATATATATATATATATATATATATATATATATATATATATATATACATAAGATAAAAAAAATATACAAAATATATATATATACATAAGATAAAAAATAATAAAATAAAAATAAAATAAATAATATATATATATCATAAAATTAGATTATATTTATGGATTTACTTATATCTTCTTATATTACGCAAATTTCATAGCTAGAATTTAATAAAAGATTTTGTTTCGGTAGAAAAGAAATTAATTCATAACGTTCATATTTGACAAATTATCTACGACATTTTCATCTCGAGTTCGATTCGCTATTATACGTGAAAACGGTTACGTTTGTAGTGGCACACTGCCGATTCCTTTCGAATATTAAATATCATTATTTATCGAAATAGTAATTTTATAAAACGCATTTTCTATCTGAAGCAATTTTCTGAAGCCATAATGTTGAATTTCGTTCGACCCACATTTTCCGTGTGTAAGGAATTTTTTGGGGAAAGATATCGAAGTATTTTTTATTGCGGACATATTTTTTTACGAGAAGGATGCTTTTACAACGAAAAATGTTTCTTTTTCATTTCACAACACGTAGTTTCGTATTCGGGCTACAAGCTTGCGGAATCCGCGAAGCGTTTCGATGACTAGTTGGTCAGGCATCGATTGAACCGTCTTTGTTACGGTCAAAAGGATACCGCGGATCGTTGAAACGATATGCAAACTGGTCATCGGGGTTGCGCTTATTTTCATCGGACCGTTCAGGGATGGTTCGTCAATTTTACGTTGACCGGTTTTCCAGAACGAAGAGAACGGTTCGAGAGCGATCGGGTATCGATTCATCGACCTTTTTCCCCGGCGCGTACGATAGTTTTAACCTGCCGCGAAAGAACTATGCGAGGTATGGTATCTCTCTGGTCTCTGTGTTGTCTAAACGTTGCTGAAATAATGTCAATTGTCCAGTCCTGGATCAACGACGAGTACGTACTATTTTAAACTTATAGAATTTTAGAGATTAAATTGTAGAACCTGAGCTTAAATAACTTTAACCCTTAGCGCTCCGAAGGCTCCACTACGGAGCCAAATGTTTTTGCATACGTTATCGTCGGCGTTAGCAATTGTTATCTGTAGTTGAAACGTGCTAAGTCTGTACCATTACGATTATACCATTTGTTGACCTTTTCTATGGTTAGCAACATGGAGAAAAATAAATATTACGATGAGAATTTAGAGCCGAGCGATACCGAAGACGTATTCGATTTTGAAGAGTTAAAAGACATTGTGGAAGACGATGTTGGTTATGATTCTGACACTTCGAGTAGTAGTAGCGAAATTATACTACCAAAGAGACGAAGAATGAGAATTATTTTGAAAGTGAAAGCGAAGATTCGTTACAAGACTTAGACGAATGGCGCGATGTTACGGAAGAATTACATATTCCAGATAGAATACCTTTCAGCGTATTGCCACAGGTCATTGGACCACAAGTTACTACAAACATTGAACAGCCGATACAATATTCTAAATTATTTTTCACGGACGAATGGGTAAATGAAATTATAAAGGAAACCAACAATTACGCAGAAAATGTTCTAACCTTGAAAGAAATATCTAGCAACTCTATTTGGCAAAGTGAATACTATGACACTTGTCCAAGTAAACCCAGAATGCACGTGGGAGATTGTTACCAAAAATATCACACCACGGTGAGTTACAGAATTTAAAATTTATCTTTTATTTACAATAGGAAAATGTATATTTATAAAATAAATCAAATCAAATGCATTCGCAAGGACGTGTAATCTTTTCCGCTCAAAATAAGACTTTCTTTATCTCAGGCGCTCCGCTCCAAAAATGTGCCGGAGTTGCTGGTAGGCAGTACTCGAGAAACGCGCGGAGCACTAAGGGTTAAATTACTTTAAAGATATGAACGGATCGAATACAAATAAATCCGACTTCCTTTTCCGCAAATTAATGTGTAAGAACGGGGTTCGTCAATTGTTAAACGGAACTATCGCGAGATCGCGTTTCATGCAAGCATCGCTTTGCTTAACTAGTCGATTGAAACTTCTGAAACGCGTCTTTCATCGAGGTTTCTCGTGTACCGTTGACTAGAACCATTGAATGTCGTCTTCCACCGCAATGTCATCACGAATACTTGACTAAAACTCCCGAAACCAGACACTCGGCGCACACTCTCGCGATAATGGCTGACCGAAACTCTGGAAAATCTTTCCCGGCTACAATCGCTTCCAATATTATTGATTAAATGTACTCTGAATTGTTATACGTCGCTGTGTCTTCCGAATAGCTCGACTAAAACTCCCCGGGAACATTTCCGCGCATCACGAATCGTTGCAACTTCAAATTGTAATCGCCGATCCCCGAACACAGACACCATAAAATTGTAGTTTCAGACTGAAGCCCGCGAAATTCACGAACTTCCGGTATGTCGGTGCTGCGATACGTTTAATCGAGTTCGACAAGCGTCGATATTGATGCTGTAATGTATCCCGTCTTCTTCGTTTATTCACTCGCATGTATAACTTTTTTTTTATTCGTCTGTGTTTTATTTCAACTTTCCGTGAAGTTAATCTCAATACGAAATCGATCTCTGAGGATACTGTGAAGTGTAATATCTTAGTGAAATTTGCTGCGCTTAGTGAAATCAGAGCTGAGCATTATACTCTAATCGTTTCGAATAAATAATTATCCAAGATAATTGTACGAATAAACTCCTTTTACTCGAATATTTTATTCGAATAATTCATTATTTTTCATAAGTTATTCTGTCTATTTATTTGAATAATTCTTTATTCAAATGATCCTCTATTCGAATAATTTTGTATTCAAATAATTCGAAACATCCTTTATTCGTATAATTCGAAAAAAATAGAAGAAATAAATCGATAAACTATGTAAAAATAGTTTAATTCCAACATTTTTATTTCAATCAATTATTTTCCATACGAATTATCCTGCACGAATAAATTCTTATTCGAATAAAATTTTATTCGGATAAACTTTTATTCTATTGAATATTTTTTCGACGGTGTCGAATAAAATTTTATTCGAATACATTTTTATCTGGATAGTATAGAATAAAATTTTATTCGCTAGTCCTTATCTTTTATCCGTCGTTCGAATAAAATTTTGCCCAACTCTGGCTGAAATTAGTAAAACTGTACCAGTATATCGTATATTATTCAAATAATTTCAGTAGATTCGTAAGATTTATTCGCGCTCCAATAATTTGTCAAGATACATCTTTTAAAGGCCCTTTTTCATAGCACCATACATCTTTTAAAGATACCTGAAATATCTGGAACAAAGATAACAGTGAAAAATAAGAGTAACATAGTTCTGGACGCATGGAATTAATGCGCGTACCTTTATATTCGTGTAAAAGTATGCACAACGACCATTCATTATAAAGAAGCTCGCGTGACCGCAGTCTAATTGCCGACAAGGATAAAAATTAATTCGTATAATTAATTTACTTAATGCGCGCCAAAAAAGGCGCATGCTGAGAAAAGTATGCGACCAACGCATCGGCGAAAGAATGAATTTTTGAGTATGCACTTCCAACTACTTATTTGATTCATTAAAATGTTACGAAGTCTGTGAATACATAACTGTGTAACTGTGATGCAGATTCGCATAATAATATGTGATATTATTAATTATAGATGTTATACATTACATAATAATATAATAGTCGCATTGTTTCTATTTTTTTAATAAAGACAACGATAATAAAGTTTGTCGATGAAGCAAGAGAGGATACAAATTAATTTTATTTACTGGAATGGAAAAAAGATATAATAATATATAATATAATAAAAATATCTAACTATAAGCTAATAATATAATAAAAATATCCAATCAGAATTGAACAATTAGTAATTGTCTCTTTCAACTGACGATCGACGATTAATCTCATCAGTCGATTAATTCGATCCTCGAGTTTCTGACAATTAATGCTTTTAATCGTTTTCATCGATCATTTAATCAGACTAAAAATTTAAATCGATTAACGGCCAACACTGCTACAAGCTGCGAATCAGTTTTACCGACAGATTAAAGAACACTGAAAATTTCAATGTAAAGTAAATTCGCCCTAATTGACGTTCAGCTTGGAAGCAAAAATGGACAATTTGAGAAAAGGAGATACGATTATTCGAGCCTTGCGGCTCGTTTTTATAGTTACCGAATAATCGTACCTCGTCTTCCCAAATTGTCCATTAAATTTCTGTACAAGTTAAGCGTCGATTAGAGAGGATTTACTGTATTCAACTTATTTTAAAATTCTACAAACGTAACGCAGTCTCTCTCTCTCTCTCTCTCTCTCTCTCTCGCATCGTTCATTAAATTCACCAAACACCCTAAAGAAAAAAAAAATACCACGAGCCACCAATTAAATGCAATCGTTGAAGAGTCAAGAAAATTTCAGCTCGCAGAAGGATCCGCGATCCAGCAATCGCTACAGGAAATCTCGGGCTGCCGCGTTATCAAACAAATTACACGAATTGCAGGGAAAGTTGGTCGGTCGGACGCGTCAAAGCAACACGAGACGTCGTCGTCGGATAAAAAGGACACCGGCGACGTCCCGAGGTCCGGGTCCCTCGTAAATTTCCGCTCGTCTAAGGTTCCCGAACGTCGCGCCGAGAGGACACTCGAGGATAACGCGACTCCTGCGTCGCGGTTTCCTTCGGGGCAGACGTAACTGGATAGCGGCGTCGACCGAGCAAGGACCCTCCTCTTCGTCCTCGCAGCGGGTTCAAGTGCGCTCGTAGGGTATGAAGATCGCCGAGATTAGCGGCGATGGCGTGCCATTACGTTTTCGTACGCGGCGTCGTCGTCGTCGTCGTCGTCGTCGTCGTCGTCGTCGGCGTGCCAACGGTAATACCGGGATTACCGAGCGGCCATGTTGCCGCCGGAAACGTCGGATACGCCGGATAACGGCACCGGGTAATCGAGATCTAATGAAAAAACTTGGGCGAACGACGTGTCGCCGCGAATCGTATCGCATAGTTCGGCAGCGGCCGCGAGTTATGACTCTAATATCGGAAGAATCCGATCTCGTTTAAGGCCGCCGCCGAGACAAAGAATCGATTCCCCGGGAAACTTTCGAACCGGGACAATCGACACGGTGCTTGGAAACGGCCGTTCGACCGCGGGACAGTCGAAACTTCGGCCATTTTTGTCGTATAAAGTGCTCCAGTTGGATCTGGACAGCTAAATATCTTCATCGTTTGTCTTCGGCTGTACGATCTATTCGCGGGACAATTTTAATGGCTTCACGGAAAAACAAGATCGTTTAGTTTTTGGATTTTCAAGATCGACGATATTTTTGTTATAAGAAGGGTATCGAAAATTGGGCCATTAACCCCTTGACGTACCATTTTCTTCGCGGTTGCTGCGACCAGAAATTTTTCGATCGCAATAATTTCTTAGAAGGGAGAGAAAATCGATGCTTATCGTGTGCCTAAATTTACTCGATAAATTAAGTTCCAATTTTAAAGGACAGAATAACATCTGTACTCGATAAGTTGTTACTAGAAATTTTCATGACGGGTCGGACTCGTCAATGTACGGCAAAGAGTTAAATAAAACACCGTGGAATACTTTTCAGTATACAGTAATGTCTCTCTAATCGACGCTCAGATTATCCACAAAAATGGACAATTTGGGAAGAGGAGATACGATTATTCGAGCCTTATAGTTACGAATTGTCAATGGTTATGAAAACGAGGTACAAGGTTCGAATAATCGTATCTCATCTTCCCAAATTGTCCATTTTTGTAAGCAATCTAAGCGTCAGTTAGGGAGACATTACTGTAATTCTATGGCTGCGAGGAACAATGCCGGAAGTCACGTGTTTTCGCTTCCGAAATATAGTTAGTTCCGAGTTATAGTATTGTAGTTCTGATCACTAATGCTTCGTATTAGTAGTATTTTAAATTGCATAATTTCGTTGCTTCTGTGAAATTTGTTTTCACGATGTTTTCATTTCTGATAAATACGTAAATCCTATATGCTTCAGTTCAGTTAATGCATTGACTTATATTTTGTTGAAACTGTGACTTGCTGCGTTTTCCTTGTATCCACAACAGAATTATGACCTTACTTTAAAGAACGAATAAGATACGGCTTTAGTGTATCACTGAAAGATACACCAAAGTGACGAGGCAAAGTGTGCCTCGTCATGTATCGACAGACCCTAATCGATCTTATTATAAACAGCTGAGATAAAGATCCAATCGACAAGATTGAACTCACGTTTTTTGTCTCTTTCTAACTCGAATTGATTGCAATCTTTGAAAAAATCTTCCTGCATTATTAACTAAACTAGTTCCTTTAACAGTACAAAAACATTCAAATCATTCAGTGGAATTTGAAAAAGAAATTATTCCGTATTCGAACATCTTCGTGTGCGACGGTATTTAGAAAATGTAAATTTTTGTTCATGTATTTTTTTTTACGTATTTGTTTACGTATTTCAAGATCTTCACCTTTAAATGATGACAATTCGATGACCCCTCAGATGACAATTTGAAAATGAACGATGTTATTAGAACGTCAGAATAATACGCGAATTTACTACTTATGTTATTATATCTATGAAAATATTGGCCTAGGCTTCTTTTACAAAGTCATCTAAATGCATTTGAACATTTGCTAGAAGATGCAGTATAAAACAATATACTATCATTTCTCCCTAATTCGCACTCAGATTGCGCACAGAAATGAACAATTTGGGGAGAAGAGTACGATTATTCGAGCCTTGCGGCTCGTTTTTATAATTGTTGACAATTTGGAACTATGAAAACAAACCGCAAGGCTTGAATAATCGTATCTCCTCTTTCCAAATTGTCCATTTTTGTGCGCAACCTGAGCGCGAATTAGGGAGAATTTACTGTACAGTAATGTCTCCCTAACTGACGCTGAAATTATTTAGAAAAATGGACAATTTGGGAAGAGGAGATACGATTATTTGAGCCTTGCGGCTCGTTTTCACAATTGTTGACAATTCGGAACTATAAAAACAAACCGCAAGGCTCGAATAATCGTCTCTCCTCTTCCCAAATTGTCCACTTTTGTGCGCAATCTGAGCGCGAATTAGGGAGAAATTACTGATACACCCTTCCCATGTTAAGAATACCAATGACATTAGAACCGAAGGAACATGTGGTGACGCAAAATTAATTTTCTTATTTTGATACATGTTATCAAGTTCTGATCCGATTAATCCAGCTTTTCTTTTAGTCATTAAATCTACTTTTAACGATCCGTAAAGTTTTCAAATAAGGTAGAAACTTTCGCAAGCAGATCACCGTTTTAAAAGCTGCTTTCAATCGCAAATACTCGATAACGCCAACTACCGTCGACGATGCTGGAAACAACGGGAATTAAATCGTCGGGAGACAGTAACGGTCGCCATGCTGGCGGTGTTGTGGTACCTTTATTTTTATCCTTCCTCCGCCCCGAGTTCTCGTTGCTTTGCTCTGTGTTTTCCACGCACTCTTTAATCCGCGGCAAATTATACTTTCGTTAGATTTAATAACGGCGCTTAGTCGCTAATCCCCGCTCTTGCACGCAACATTATCTTGATTATTTTCATTCCACTTCGTTCACTAACAAGTTGCGTTTCCCTTTTCCACTGACTTTCCATCCGTTTCGCTGTGCTGAAGCTCTTTGAGGAATTCAAACACGATGTTGGCCTTTATGTACTTTATTTATTTCGGCTCGCTATCTGTGCAAATCGGTACACTCGTAATTACAACGTGTCGCTCGTTAATCGCCTGTTAAATATTAACGGTTGGTACAATCGCTGACGAATATTAATGGGTGGAATGCACGATTTATCGATAATTAATTCGATTTTTATTTTTATGTCTGTTTCACACGCGCATTCCACTTATCGCGTTTTAATGAACTTGTTGCGTTGGCGTTTAGAGATATTCTCCATTTTCAAATCCACCGCAATAAAATCCTATAAATTAACCTGTTATCGCACTTCGACCCGAAGTGCGACACGAAGTCTGGCTCGTTAAGGGAACAACTTGTAATAATCTGTTAAGTGTGAATGTTAATCCGATCTTTTAAAAGTCGGAATAAAATTCTGTTCTCTTGTCATCAATATTTAAAAGTGCGGAATCGTTGAATTTACAATAAGGGAGACTAAATATCACCCCCTTTTAAGATTATAAATGTTTAATGAACGAACTACCATTCGTAAAACACACAAATAGCAATATAACAAAGCAATAATACACGTGAAACTACAGTCAGACCTGTTTTTACGCGGGCTTTTTATGCGATTTTTTGTGCGATTTTTTATGCGGTATATGAATACAGTCAAACTTGTCTTTGTGCGGAAAAACCGTAGAAAAAACTGTTGAAAAACCGTCGAAAAAACCGCACAAAAGAAGTCGTGTCTAGAAGACCGCATAAAAAATATCTTCTTCGTCTATGTATTTTTCACACATTTTCTCAATGCATTCTTTCACATCTATTGAATAATATTTAATCTAAATCTACAATAAAGCTATATCTCTCTCTCTCTCACACACTGTTTTATTCCCATTTACAGTAGCCCCCGATATTTTCCCAAATAATCTTACATAACAATCAATTTTCTTTTTCTTCCAAAAAATTATCGCTTGGAAAAACACTAATTAGCGCAACTGTGAAGAAAAGTCGACAGATACTAATCGCATGTAATTTATTTTTTCAAGCCAGACAAAGTGAAAAGAGTTGAAACTAGACTAATCCTCTATGGCTGGGCATAACTTCGAAGCTATCTATTTATCACGTTTTTATCATAATTTAATTTCTATAGCCTCGATGTTGTAAAAATATCTTTTTATGCTGTTTTCTCTTCAAAATCGAGGAGTTTATGCATCACGATTTCCAACTTTTACTTCATGTCAAATCGGAGAAAATGCAATCCCATTCTTGTTAACTCGATATTAATTTGTAGACTAATTAACATCGACGATTTCGAGTAAGAAGATTAATTAAATTAATTTAAATTGTTTAAAAATAAATTAAAAATTAATTAAAAGACAATGACGAGGATTAACGAGGGTGAACATGTGACACGAAGCATCGTCGTACAAGAAAATTACGATCGTCGCCAGGAAGTCGAAGGCTCCGGCAAGAACGTATTAATTATGGAGACGCGAAGTTAAGATTCGATGAATGCCAAATCGAGTGAACGTAGGCGCGCGCGAAACCAGCAAATTAGCGTTAATGGAGTGTCGCCGTGATCGAGGCGTCGCGACGCGTCGCGCCGGTCAAAGCACGGCTGAATAATTAAAATGACCATCGAGCTGATCGGGGTCGGAGGAATTTTGCGGGCCGCGGAGCGCACGAATCCCGGTCTCGCGCAACGAACTTCTTGACTCGGGTCCGTAATCATTTTTAATTAAGCCGTCGTCGAAAGATTTCGAGACCGCGGCGTCGGCGTTAACGACGCGCGGCCGGTTCAACTGCGCCAGATCAATTATGTCGGGGCTCCGCCGTAGATTATATTGTTTCGCGGCAACATTAATTAACCCCGAAACGATGAGAAACATTTACGGTTGAACAGTTATTGATGACGGTCAGAGTTGCGCTTTGAGACCCGGTTTTTAGAGGCGCTGTTTGCAATGAACGTCTCGGGAATAATGGTCTTGGGAACTACGGCTGACTTGTGACGGCCGATGCTACTTACGGCTTCCTTGATGCGGCTTTTTACTACTGGCTTAATGCGGCTAGTAGTATAGCGCCGCGGGAGCCGGGCATTATTGGCGATGCTCGAAACGATATTTCGTGGGCTACGGCGGGCTAAGTTAGTTTAACCGAGTCGGCGGTACGTGCTCGCTATTCGGCAACTGATATCAACTTTTCTTCACTTATGGAACTTATACTCGCCTACTCCTAATCTCCCTGCTAAGTATTATAAATTCCGTCGGATACGGTGCTTCGCTGTTCCTGCCGGTACTTTAATAATTACTGTTTATTCGATCCTGTTCAAGATCCCTCGGCACAGTCTCATTTTCATAAATTATTCCACGCGAACAAGGGAAAAATGTTGTTCGTCTTAGTAATAAAGAACGAACACTATTCACTTTCAATTTATGAAAACAACAGGTATAATTAATCGTTTAAATTGCATCAAAATGTTTCTAGCTACGATTAATAACAATGGTAAAAATCGAGATGGTAATTTCAACAGAGACGTCTAAAAGTACCGTGCTCTGTTTCAAATTATAGTTAAATTTTTTTTCTCAGAACAATTTGTTTATTCTAAGAATAGAAAAGAAATATTATTTATTTGTATCGGCGTATCAATGTTTTTGATGCGGATCAATGAAACGACAGATATAATTAACCATTTAAGTTCCCATCCAAATGTTCCTCGCTGCGACTAATGATAATGATGTAAAATGATAAAATGATAAAATGATATAAATATCAAGGCGGCAATTACAGGTCGGACATGTAAAATTTATATCGTGCTCTGCTCTAAATTACAGTTTAATCAGGGATCTTTAAGTATTCGTACGTTCAAAAGCTCTCCATTAATGTGTAAAATATACATGTAACAACGGTTAATGTAAATCTCGCGTATAACCGCTTTATTTTTCATTTATTTTCTATTCCTTCCTTTATTACTTTTCATTAGAGGATAAAACTGGGAAATAATATCAGCTTTCAAAACCTTTTGCAACATTTCTATCAAATTTCCGGCGGTATTGTGCGCGTTAACTCGGTCGAATTCTACCGAATATTTATGAATATTTAACACATGCACCGTTCCGTGACCCATGCAGCGAAATAAAACGTATTCCCACGCTCATGTATTTTGCAACAAACAAATTGCGTGGAACAAAAATGGTCAGGTTTCGAAGCAGCTCATTCATCCCCATTTTCGTACTACATACTTCGCTTAAACGGTACATTTCCAGTTACAAAGAAAACCTTTATACTTTTAATTGCTTTTTAATACTACGTTCGCACTTGAATCTAATTATCACCAGGCTTCGCAAACTATAATATCAACGAACTGTGATAACAACGAAAAAATTCTCTGCGGCGCACTGAACTTCGAAGTATCGTTTCCACGCGTGTGAACGCGTTCCTCATGCAGCGTGCGAGAAAATTTATGCGACGAGAAAACTCGCATGTACCGTGTGGCGATAAAAACCGCACGACCGTCTAACCGAGCAAATATGAAAAAACTGGTGATCTGTCGAATGATTGAACATCTCGCAGTGAATAAACTTTTCCCGTATTATACAAAAAAGAGTAATAAGTTTATTATACGATTTTCATATTAAAATTTATACACCAGTTCTATTCAACACTTACAAATGTATTGGAGACGCTTGTCGTTTCATTAATAATTTGTTCGAAATTTCATTTGTTTAATTAGTTGTCTCAACGATATCCCGTACGTTCAAGCTAAGTATTTCAAGTAGAAGAAATCTATAATTTGTTTTTAAAGGTGCGATCAATGAAACTGTGACAAATATTTAAATATTAATGTTCGTTCGTTGCTAATATTTGCTTATTTCACTAAATTCCTTATTCGAACATTTATTTAATTATTGTATTAACATAGCTTGATAATTATAGCTTATAGTAACGTAATAATTATAGCTTAATATAATGTAATAATTACTGCCGTAAATGCTATTCGCCGTTCGTCTCCATCTCCGGATACGTAATCAAATTATATTTCATGCGTACTTCTTTCCCCCTCGAGTTTTTATATTTATTTTATTCTTTTTAGTCTGAAGATTTTCTATTTTATTCGTCCTTGTGTGACTGCTACAGTCTTGGACAAAAAGATGGCACATATGTGCTATCTTTAATTTCTCGAAAACTGCTTGAAATTTCTCAAATGTAAATTATAGTACTTAACCCTTTGCACTCGAAGCCATATTAACTGTAAATTTAAATTAACCTTTCCGATTTATGGTATTTCCATTTCAATGACAAAGTGCATTTTATGCATATGAAATTGAGTCTTGTGACTCGTACAACAGTTAGACTTTTAACAATTCTTTGTTATTATAAAAATTATCTTTGAACGTGGTGTAACAATTTTCGCGGTGCCTCGAAGTCACCCCTCGAGTGTGCAAAGGGTTAATAATTACTACTTTCTCTCACTGTAACAAAGGGTTTATATTCCGTGGATAAATAAGCTACGTAACTTTTGAAAGAAATGTGTCGTTTATCGGTCGCCGAGAGCTGGCCGAATCTTAAACGATCGAGCAGTGAGAGTGTGTTAAGGTTCGGGCTTGAGCGGGCTTGATATTCGGTAAGGCGACGATTCCGTCGTTACATGCTAAATATTTATCGGCGGCGCGTCGGCGCAGTTAAAGAGTGAACCGGTCGTCGTCGCCGAGCGTGGAAAATAAAATTCTCGAGCGAGCGACGCGGCACGGCTCGTCCCGTCCCGTCTCGACGTCGCGAGCAGTAAAAGATCTCGAAGCTTCCACTCGCGCAGACGATATTGTTATTCAGCAAGACGAAATATTCGCGAGACGAGCCCCCGATACTATCGAGAACAACATAAACTGCATCCACTGCGCCCGAAACCGGGGGCCAGCACGTACGCTGACGCGACGTAAAACTCGCCGGGTAATACGAGAATCATATTGGGTCGCGGAAATATGCCCGATCCGTAATAAAAAGGGACCAGCACACATCCAAGCGTTCCTTAACCGTCGTAAATATCGATTCGGAGCGCGGCCGGAGATACAGTTTCGCGTCGAATCGACGTCTCCCGCGGAATTCCTTTCGAAAGCCCTCGTTCCAGCGGAATTATTTATTTATTGCTAGTGCGTGGGGAATTGATTCTGCGATCGGATCAGAGGCTCGAAAGTTTCGTATCGAAATTTCCTTCTAACAAGGAAACCTTCGAATAAGCGTTCGTTGGACCTACATAAAAATATAAATTCAAATAAATTCAATATTCGTTCAATATTTTAAGTCGAATATAAATTCACATATAAATTCTCCCTAATTGTCGCTCAGATTGTACGCGAAAAAGGACAATTCGGGAAGAGGAGATACGAACCTTGCGACTCGTTTTTATAATTGTTAAGAATCGGTGACTATAAAAACGAGTTGCAGAGCTATAAAAAAGAGCCGCAAGGTTCTAATAATCGTATCACCTGTTCCCAAATTGTCCACTTTTGGGCACAATCTGAGCATCAATTGGGAAGAATTTACTGTATTGTGCACTGGTCTGCTTCAGTTTGATGCAATTTAGGCAGAACATTTTTATTTTGTCTACCTTTGTCTATCTTTGTTACTCTCTTCAGTGTTTGTGAAATTCTAGGTCTTATCTAGAATCAATTTTTACGAGCATTTTTTCATCCTTCGAGTTCAAATGGTCGCTTATAGATTTAATTTCTCTTCCACGCAACTTTAAACAATTCATTAATAATATACGTTAAGGTAATTATTAAAAAATTCATGCAATCCTCCGCCAACTCATCAAGTTTGCAATGTTTCAACGTAAATTTACTTGTATTCGCTAATTTAGAAATATACAATATTCACTGAAAGAACTGGCGCTAATTAGCAGTAATTGGCAGTCCGATTTAGGGTTAAACTGTTGAACGGTATTCTGAATTGGCCTATTTCAACTGAGCCGATTAACCTTAATCTCTGCTCGCGATCTCTGCGCAGGTCCAACACATTCAGATTTGACTTCTTCGGAAGTAACATAAAGGCAAACAATACGAATTGTAGAATCCTTCTCCGACACACACCCACGTCATCTCAAGTTGTGTTAACTTAATTTCTGTTAGCAGAGCCTTAACATGTGAAGACTCCATATTATCATAGGACTCCATATTATTATAAGACTCCATATTATTATAGGCTCGTCCGTTAGTTTTGATCTAAGTTTTAGTTTTAGTTCTAGCTTTAGTCGCTAGTCGTAACATATTTTTTTTTTAGCCACCAGTATATGATTTAGTTCTAAGTTTAAGCTTTAGGCTAGTTTTAGTCCTACTCTTAACGTTTATGGCCATTACATAAATTCTTGTGTATAAATGAGTTAGCATGCAGCCTGTATAATAATAACGACTTCTAAGAAAAAATTTCGCTATATCGAAATACTGATTCCCTTATAAGAAGGAGAAGAATTCGTTCTCCAATTATTTTGAACGGGAAAGTAATTTGTAAAAAATAGAAAACTAAGTTCTAAGTTTAAGCTTTAGGCTAGTTTCAACGTTCTACTCTTAACGTTTATAGTCATTGCATAAATTCTTACGTATAAATGGGTTTGCATGCAGCCCGTATAATAATAACGACTTCTAAGAAAAGATTTCGCTATATCAAAATACTGATTCCCTTATAAGAAGGAAAAGAATTGGTTCTCCAATTTTGTCGAACGAGGAAGTAATTTGTAAAAAATATAAAACTAGAAAGAAAAATTTGTATAAAACCTCTTCCAGAATTTTAAACAATATCTTTACTTCAATCGACAATGCTGAAATTCAACCGGATGGTAAGCCGTCGTATTTTATAGCGCATTCTTTTTTAGTCTCAACCAGTTTCCAAGGCAATTGCCCAGTAATGTTCAGCATCCTCGGTTGTGTAACATTTTTGCGCGAACCCTTTACGATCAGAGTTTCATCAAAATTGGTAGACATCACCGAGGCATCCCCAACGAGCTTCCACCGTGAAGTTAAGAGGTAGCTGGATGAGCGGTTTCCTGGTAAATAGAACTCGCAGGATCAATTGCCTCTGTAATCTCTCAGCTGGATGATTTACTCGATTATTCGTTGCGGGATCGTGTACTATATGCGCGTCGTTTGCCGGGGCTACTGACGACGTCGAAGAGAGGTGGGTTAGTCGGCGAAAGTGTCAGAATTAAAGCGAATTTCATACATTCAGCGATGGAACTCGATCTTCTCCATGATATTGTTGCGAATCACTCCGTCCTTCTCGCGTCGCCGCATTTTATTTATAATAAAGAATATAAGCTATAATACAACTCGATTCAATTATGTTACAGATCTTTGAATTTGAAATGTTGATCGCTCGAAGGGGTCCGGTCTCGACTCTTCGATTGTCCGTTGATACCACTCTTCCGTGACAACCCCTATCTTCCATTATTTTTTAAGGAGTTGCTCACAACAGGGCAGTTTCACATTACAGCGACTTGATTTGGCCAAGTCGCCGTAACAATATAAATGATTTCCCCGCTTGCGTCACAGAACGATTGAAATTCTACGTTTCTTTGAAAGTATCTTAACCCTTTGCGATCGGCAAATTTCTCCGATGTATCAGCTAGTCGGAGCAAATTTAGCTTTTCGGTGTTATTTCTCCCTTTGCGATTTAAAGCAAATATATGGATGTTAAAAAACACAGAATTCGTTGAAACTGATTCGTTGTCTTTAATAGTACTTATAATACATAAAAACATAACTTTTTAATTTCTGTAATTTTCCAAAGTGTGGTATTTTGCAAAACAATCACCGATACGGAGTCCTGGCTTCCGAGTACAGGTATCAGAGTACGTACGTGTTTCTCGTCTTTTTCCTGGAGTTTTCCTGTCGGAACATACCGCACGGTCTTTTTTGGTTCCTGAACGAACTACACGAAGCTGATTATTTAATCTAACGTCTACGAACGATGTCGAAGGTTGCGCCGTAGATGATGTTTGATGCTGGAAATTTCCTACTAACTCATCGACTAAACATTTCACAAAATTTAAGTGTGTTTAGTGGCCTTTCGTTCTTCCGTTGGCTTGTTATTTTATGCATTATGTATGCATCGATGAAAATGAATTTAAATTTTGAACAGAAATTTTACGATATATAGAGTCCTTTTTAATTACATACATCTTGCCGCCAAAATGGCGGCATCGACTTTTACGACGACTTGCGAATACCGTCACTGTGGCGGTATCGACCGCAAAGGGTTGTTAAAGAGCTGAATTTTTATTTCTCTGGCATCTAAAACTTCACGGACACATCAAGATCATAGACAAAGGTTTACATCAAAGTTTAATGTCGAGATATTTTTCTTTCTTGTATTGATTTTACGTCGCATCGACATCGAGGTCATTAGCGACGATTTAGTGTTGGGACTTCAGATTTGTTGGTACATTTTTCTTTAGAATTTATTAAGAAAGTTTATCGTGGCTTTTATGTATTCTTCTGACGTTAGGGCTGTGTCGGGCCTAATACCGTGTCTTCGTCCGATTGATTCGGTTTCTTTACAGTCGTATAAGATGTGCTCAGTTGTTAGTGGCATAGGTTGCAGTTTGGAGGGTCGGATTTCTTGACTCGAGGTATTCGTGTGTAATTTTGGTGTATCCAGATCTTAGTCGAGCTAATATTGTCTTTTCTTTTCTGTTAATATAGCGATGCGACATTTGTTGGTGAAATTGTTGCATTATATTATGTATTTTTGTTCTTTTTGTAGTTGTCCATACGTTGTTCCATTCTTCTTTTATGGTTTTCCTTAAGTGGTTCATGTGGTCTAGGTATGGTATTGGGGTAACTGGTTCAGTTAGTGGAAGCGAGGAGGCTTCTTTTGCTGCAGCGTCTGCTCTTTCGATGGCTGCGATGGCTTGATGCGAAGGGGTAATGGCGAGATATTCTTCAGTTTCGTAGCAAACAATTTGCTCAAATAGAATAGTTAACCTTACATAGAAGTCTGAACGCTTAATTCGCCTTAGAACAGCTGCACATAAATAATTATAATTGCATTCGTTCTACATTCACTGTGCCGGTACGTCGTTACGCAATGTTACATTGTTTCCCTTAGCCTAAAGAAAATCTCATCGATAACCTTGGTATCAGAAAATACTGCGTTCGTTTCAATTTAATTCCGACCAGTAACAACGTTCAGTACATCTCACACTGCTTGCACCGATGAATATCGGTGCATCAGACATCGTTAAGTCTGAACACTTAATTCCTTAATTCGCCTTAGAACGGCTGCACATAAATAATTAGAACTGCATTCGTTCTACTTTCACTGTGCTGGTACATCGTTACGCAGCGTTACATTGTTTTCCTTAGCCTAAAGAAAATCTCATCGATAACCTTGGTATCAGAAAAGACTGCATTCGTTTCAATTCAGTTCCGACCAGTAACATCGTTCAGTACATTTCACGCTGCTTGCACCGATGAATATCGGTGCATCAGACATCGTTAAGTCTGAACACTTAATTCCTTAATTCGCCTTAGAACGGCTGCACATAAATAATTAGAACTGCATTCGTTCCACTTTCACTGTGCTGGTACATCGTTACGCAGCGTTACATTATTTCCCTTAGCCTAAAGAAAATCTCATCGATAACCTTGGTATCAGAAAAGACTGCATTCGTTTCAATTCAGTTCCGACCAGTAACATCGTTCAGTACATTTCACGCTGCTTGCACCGATGAATATCGGTGCATCAGACATCGTTAAGTCTGAACACTTAATTCCTTAATTCGCCTTAGAACGGCTGCACATAAATAATTAGAACTGCATTCGTTCCACTTTCACTGTGCTGGTACATCGTTACGCAGCGTTACATTATTTCCCTTAGCCTAAAGAAAATCTCATCGATAACCTTGGTATCAGAAAAGACTGCATTTGTTTCAATTCAATTCCGACCAGTAACGTCGTTCAGTACATCTCACACTGCTTGCACCGATGAATATCGGTGCATCAGACATCGTTAAGTCTGAACACTTAATTCCTTAATTCGCCTTAGAACGGCTGCACATAAATAATTAGAACTGCATTCGTTCTACTTTCACTGTGCTGGTACATCGTTACGCAGCGTTACATTGTTTTCCTTAGCCTAAAGAAAATCTCATCGATAACCTTGGTATCAGAAAAGACTGCATTCGTTTCAATTCAGTTCCGACCAGTAACATCGTTCAGTACATTTCACACTGCTTGCACCGAAGAATATCTCGGCGATATTATTTATTCGTTGTTTAACTGGAAACACGTTGACGAGAACACGGTCTTCAGAGTGGACCAAAGTGACCCATCGTGCTTCCGAGGAAGTTAACGACGGAACCGGTTTCCTGCCGCGTTGGAAGGAGTTCGCGGTGCGTAGATATGGGTCGAGTGACTGTTCGTGGGTGGAAGAGTGGCTTCCACCCGGTCTCGGTGACGCCAAAACACAATACCCGATAGAGGGTTTCCCGAAGTACGACGCCGCGTTGTCAGCGGAAGGTGCATTAAACGCGACGATCCTCGACGTCGATGAGCTGCTCGTCGAGCGTTTCTCGTGACGATACTCCATACTCTGTCTCCCCATTTCGTGCACAAACGTTGCGAAATACGGAACAGTTGGTGGTACACGAAGTTTGTGGGATAAAGGAGCGTAGAATAAGACGGTACGCGACAAGCTCGCGCATTTTTCCAGCAACGTGGACAAAAGGTTCAGCGATCTCTTTGACGAGCGAACATTCGCGACCACGGGACGAAAATTTCGTTCCGACGATTAATAATCCGTTTACTCTGGTAATTGTCGAGTCCGTGCCGGAACCGGTGTATAACTTCGTTGTTTCGCGTCCCGACCGGCCGGCTTTTAAGCCGCGCTCTAGGAGGTCCCGTGTCTAGATGATGGCATTTTCTCGAGCAGTGCTCCTAGGAAACGGCTAGGCCCGGCCGAACGAAGTTACCCCGCCGTCCGACGTTTCTTTCCATTCCTTTTATCGGCGGAACCGAATCGGGGTTAAATTATCGGGCAATCTGCTCGCGCCGCCGTGAGAGAAACCGATTGGTTTCTCCTCTGGAAACATCTAAATCGATGGATTTTGACTCCCGGATTCCCGCTCTCTCGTCGCGATCTTAATCTCGCCGGGATATCGACGTTGCAACTGCGACGGGAACGACTTCCCTTGAAAATTAAATTTCTGTTCCTGTTTTTCAAATACCCTTATCCTTGCTCGGATCGGTGGGATCTTTTCTCCTTTCGCCGAAACTGGCACAATAGCACTGCATTCGAAATTTTTGGCAATGCCCGATGCAGTGAACTTCTGCTGAACTCCTGTTGTCTGAGCCGCTGTCGAGGGAGGCTCCAATTATGTGAACACCTATTGTTATCATCCGAGACACGATAATGATAATTTTTGGGTAAATTCGTTTATTCGAACGCGAACTCCGATTTTTCATTTCCTTTAGCCGCTATGAAATTCTTGTAATGTTTCCGAAACAAGAATCCGAAATCCGAATTGCTCCATCACCTTCAGTTTAAAAAAAACGAGCTTTTTTAGAAGCAAATTTTTCAAAATTTTCGACAAAAATGAGGTATGAAAAGTAGAAAGTAGGAGAAAGTAGAAAGTTAAAAAGTTCTAATCGGTCTCAAAAAATAGAGGAGAGTTTTCCGAATATAACGGCAGACAATTTATTAATTGTTTTGGTACTAGATAACTATAAATTAATGTCGAAGTTTAGAGAAGTGTCGATGTGCGTAGTTGCGTCGCAATATTTTTGTATTTTTACGAAAAATTCGTTGTCCAGCATGGAAACTCTATCCGGGATCGGTTAACCCTTTGCAGTCGGAATTTTAACCCTTTAACTCGGAAATCCAAAATATATAACCATGTGCATTTTATACACATGAAACTGAATTTTGTGACTCGTGCAGCAATTACACGTTTAACTAGTTTCTCCAAATATAAACAAATTTGATAACATTGAAATTATTTTGAAACTCGATACAGCAATTTTTAATGACGCTTTAGAGTCGCCATTCGAGCGCAAAGGGTTAAAATAGCGTTAAAGTAGTAGAAGAATTGAACGAATTCTAAAATTTCGATGCATTATTTTCAATCTACAAGATTAGTTTAGACGGAAAGAATTCTCTATTTAGTTTCTCTTTCTTGCAAATGATGCAAACAATTTTTACTTTGCATCAAGATGCGCAGTCCAGTTGTTATTTATGTACGCAACCATACGAATGCAGTGTAAGCATGCAATCTCTACCGAGATTATAGATAGTCAATAAAAGAAACGACCGAGTTGAAACGTTTCACTGCGTCCAAGCTGCATTGTAAGTGATTAAAAACAGAACAGCCGAAGGAAGCTATTGTAGAATTTAACGTAACGTTTTTCTCCTAACGTGAGTTAAAAAGATGTAAACACAAAATGAATTGTGCAACACAAAACGAACTACCCAACGCAACATTAATTACGCGGCACAAAATTAATTACGTAACGAAACATTAATAACGTAACACGGCATTAATTACCTAGCAGAAAATTAATTATGTAATACGAATGAACAAAAAGACACGTCGAATAATTTGAAAACGAAAGATACGACAATTTGGCACGGCTGACAGTATCGCGAACTTCAGCAATTAAAACCATACGAAGACCATAATTTATTCCTCCCTCTTTTTCACCGTCTCGCTCTTTCGGCCCTGTTACACACCGCGCCACGCTCTGCGAAGTCTCTAGAAATTCTAATCCTCGCTACAGATTGAAACATCCACTCCAAACGCAAGCCCGAAACGCGGGAATGAATCTTCGGGGTATTAGCTGCACAATGAATCCCTAACGAGCACCATAAAATTGCTGGATCGAAGAGTTGCGCGAAGACCGGAGGGGTTCGAGACATCGGCGAGGCTAATTCCGCGCATCCCTCGGCTTGGACTTCCGCCAGGCCCTCGGCGTGGCAGGGCGTTAAATTAAGAATGGTAATAATGTTGCCGCGCTAATAATTTAGGGGCCGAGCTTTTACATCCGCCGGTGGTTAACGGCGCTTTTAGTTGCCGGCGCGCGTCCCTTACGTGTGCTCGGCCGCGCCGGGGAAAAAAGCCCGGGGTTTTATGAAAATTGCCGGCGAAGTACGAATGCTTAAATATTGAAGCGTGCATTCAAGGAGCGGCACGGGCTCGTGCGGCTCGCCCAATGGAACGTACGGTTCGCGATCTATCGCCCGGCCTGAAACTCTCCGGAGCATCGACTGGCTCGGATGTACTTTATCGGCGCAACGGGGAAACTCGAAACGAACGCGGCGGCAATTTAAGTGGCTCTGCGTCGAGGAGGATCCGGCGAATCGGTGCTATCGCGAGAACTTAACCCTTTCGGTGCCGGGCAAAAGTATCGAGTAATACCGGACCAATTTCACGAGTTTGCTAAGGTTGCGGAATAAGCTCGTAAAAGCCCATAGAAAGCTCATAAAAGCCGAAGTAAGAATGATAATTACAAAATTCGAGAAAAAGCATATTACGAAATAAAGGGGGAGTAAATTAATGCCATAATGTATTCAAATATTTGTCGAAAATCATACGAATAACGTAACTATGAGACAATATGAAAAAGAGAAAAATCAATTCTCATCTTAGAAACAGTATTTGCACGTAAGAAAAATCATCGTTTGATCATAGAATTTATGCGGATCACCTAGTATGAAGTATAGATATTGCACTTTCAATCGCTTGTAACAAAATAACTAACGTCGGATCACAAAACTAAAGGATAATGCCATGATGCACGGCAAGCGTCAGAAGGATCTCCTATAAAACAAACGAATTAGAGTAGCTAATATAATGTTACTGAAAAACAATTTTAGTGTTATTCTGAATATTTTTATTTCGTGCTATCTGGCTACTGAAAAAATGTGTAATATTTACTTATTATTATCCGCACGAATAATTTATTTGGCATTGATGCTTACTAACGCATACGCTAATGCATTCTGAATACAGTAATGTCTCCCTAATTGACGCTGAGATTGCGCATAAAAATGGACAATTTGAGAAGAGAAAATACGATCATTCGAGTGTTGCGATTCGTTTTTATAGTTATTGACTATAAATCTTAGCTATAAAAACGAGGTGTATGGACCGAATAATCGTATCTCCTCTTCTCAAACTGTCTACTTTTTTGTACAATCTGAGCACGAATTAAGGAGAATTTACTGTACAGTAATGTCTCCCTAACTGACGCTCAGATTGCTTCCAAAAATGGACAATTTGGGAACAGGAGATACGATTATTCGAGTGTTGCGATTCGTTTTTATACTTGTTGACAATCGGTAACTATAAAAACGAGATGCAAGGCTCGAATAATCGTACAATCTGAGCGCGAATTAAGGAGAAATTACTGTAAAGTAATGTCTCCCTAACTGACGCTCAGATTGCTTAAAAAATTGGAGAATTTGGGAATAGCAGAAACGATTATTCGAGCCTTGCGGCTCGTTTTTATAATTCTCGACAATTCGTAACTATAAAAACAAACCGCAAGGCTCGAATAATCGTTTCTCATCTTCGGCAAATTGTCCATTTTTGTGGACAATCTGAGCGTCAATTAGCGAGACATTAACTATAGTTAGGCGGCATCGAATACGCAACGATATATCGTCGCTGGCGCTTTTCGCAGGTGTTGCGAACAACTATGTATCATCGTTCGGCACTAAAAGGGTTAATATCGTAAGGGCCGCGTAGTATTGTGGATCACGGCGAATGCCACTCGAGGCCAGTGTAACCAACCCCCGACCGTGTGCGCACAGAGTCCGATGAGCGACGACGTTTGCTCGCGCAACCAAATTTCTTCCCTCACTCCGCGGTTTCCGGCTATAAAGTCGTCCGTGACGAAAAATGCGGCTGCTGCGAGGATTCTGGCCCGCCGGTAATCATTTACGCGAGCGGAAAGCTTTTACGACGCTCATCATTTTGCAGGATAATATTCCGTTCCCTGGAATTGACTTTACCGGGAGGCGCGACGCGTGATAGCACTTTCAGCTTGGGGAATTAGCGAGTCGAAAAGCGGCCGATGCTTTCGGACAGATTCTCGGCTTTTCTTTAAATCCTTGTCGTACCATTATATTTATTGTTGCAATGGTACAAACTTTCTGGACTGTAACAATTGTTTGGAAGAAGAAGAAAGTTTATATTCGCCGTGTGCTTACATTTATTTTCGTTTAAACGATCGGCTCCTTATTTTACAGTTCTACGAACTTCGGAGACTATTTTATGGAACGCGCATGAATCAATTCGATTATTGGAGCAATTATTGTAACGGAAACTGTACGAGGTCTGAATAAATTCGATTTTTTTCACTTTCATGCGGCGAAGCGCACCGGTCGTTATTATTTGTTGATAAACCAATCAAATTCATATAATGATATAATTATATGATATAATGATAATAATATATGATACAATTGATAAACCAAAATAATTCACTGTTAAATATTATATTAACACGTTGAATGCCCAGCGTGAATCGGTAGAGTTTCTCCCGGTGCCACGAAGAAAAAAAAAATTTACAAAACACTATAACGTATTGTCCCGAGTGTCCAGAGTCACCCCAATTAGTTTACAACTAATTCCATCGTAACTAGTAAAACGTTATGATATTTTAAATACAAATTTAAATATAAGTATAATTTGTTAATATAAAACTGTGAAAACATAGCCTTCACCCAGATATGGGTGACGTGATGTTCGACGTGTTAATGACGAAGAAATACAATTGTATTCCTACTTAAAGGAACGGAATAACGTCGATACTTAATCCATTTGCATCGCTACTGTATATAGACGCTTAATTTGTCTGGTGTGGAACAATTTGACTGATACAAACTTTGTTTGTCACGAAAGAAAAGAAGTGACACAATTTATCGGCATGATAATTATAACGTAGCTTTAGAAGCTTAAAACTTTTGATAACGTAGTCCCAATTACTTTTACCCCTAACTAAATAAATAAATAAATATGTATATATATATATATATATATATATATATATATATATTAAATATTTATATTTATATTATCTTTATTAATTCTTCCTTGAGGTGTAAATCGGTTAACCGGTTATTACTAGAAATGTCCATCACGAGTCAGACTCATTAAGGTACGGCAATGGATTGGACTTTGTCTGGTAGAATTCGTAGACGTTCGATGAAAACGAGAAAGTTTGATGAAGTTTGATCCACGAGGCCTGTTTCGATAAATTCGTGAAAGTCTGATGCACTCGAATTACTGTGTGAGGAATAATTCATTATCCAATTGGAAATGTATGACTTGGAATCGCCTCAAGTACCAGCGTATTGTAGCGAAGCTAATCTTCGCGAATGAGGTTACTGTTTGGCATGCAAATCTAGAAACTCTGTTGTGTTATATTATAGCCATACAATGTACAATGTAGGAGTACATAGACCGGCTGTTGATTCGATGACCGTCGTATTCTTTGAAATTGGATTTCCTTAAGGAAAGCACTAAATGAAGGATATATTAAATAATGGGCGATTATCACGGTATAGTAACATTTTATATATTGGGGACCTACCAGTTGAATTTTCAATTACTGCTGTACTAAGAGAAATCGACGTCTATGCTAAGAGGAATCTACATTTATACTAAGAAAAAGCAGCATCTATACTAAAAAAAAGAATCATTTCCTACAGAGAGGACGATCACAAATTAAATTATTAGATAATTAAGGAGAATTTACTGTAAAGTAATGTCTCCCTAACTGACGCTCAGATTGCTTACAAAAATGGACAATTTAGGAAGAGGAGAAACGATTAATCGAGCCTTGCGGCTCGTTTTTATAGTTGTCGACAATTCGTAACTATAAAAATAAACCGCAAGGCTCGAATTCGCAAGGCTCCTCTTCCCAAATTGTCCATTTTTGTGGACAATCTAAGCGATATTACAGGACGATTATAAGTGAAATTATTAGATAATATTACCGAGAACAACTTGTTGGCACAAGCCAGAAATAGTTAGTGCCACTAAACAATCTAATAACAAGATTATAGACTTTCGAAAATTATAGAATCATCGTCGATAGATAATGTAGAGATAGTATGTTTTGGAAATTATTCTATTTATTACTAGATAGTGACGCACACAAAATACAATACAAGAAAACGATAAAGCAGTATACAATAATTCTTGTAATCGTACGCCAAAGTCGTAAACCGTATTCGTAAGCCATGTTTATTATAATACAGGATGTCCCAAAATTATGGTATTTCTGGGAAATACTGAGATCATTTGAAGTAATCTTTTTCGCCAGCGAAATTGCAATCCGCGGCTTTGTTTACGAGTTATTAACGAAATACAGTGACCAATGAGAAAGACCGAGCTTCTGATCGATCAGTTTTTATTCATAACTCGTGAACGATGCCTCAGAGAAAATTTTAGTACAGGAAAAAGTTAGTTCGAATGATCTCAGGATTCCCTCATTTCCCGGAACTACCATAATCTTGGGATACTCTGTATAATGCCGTATTGTTATCCGTATCGTAAACCGTAATCGTGATTGTGACCGTAGCCGTGTTCATAAATCGTAATTTTATTCGTGAGCGTGATCGTAAATTGCATGTCGACGTTCGTCGCGTTCTGTCTCGTTTCCTGCGAGCGCTTTCTTTTATTGGTGCGCTGGACGAACGTTACGAGTCTCCTTTCGAATTTGGCCGTCTCGCTCGACCAGCGTCTAACGCCCGCTGATCGCGATGTTTATGCGCGACGCTCACGTACGCACGCACACGTACGTCGCGTGGGATTAACGTACTGGAGTCTGTGAGCAGCGTTCGGTGTTGTGATTTCGGAGATCGCTTCGAAATCGTTAACCTTCGGCACCAACACTAATGACGGTTTAGCTAATATCAGTATGATATCGATACCTCAAGATATGAACCTTCGGAAATTGAAATCGAAATTTAAGTTGAAATTGAAATTGAAATTTGAAACTTGAAATTCGAAGTGGGAAGTGGGAAGTGGGAAGTGGGAAGTGGGAAGTTGTAAGTTGTAAGTTGTAAGTTGTAAGCTGTAAGTTGTAAGTTGTAAGTTGTAAGTTGCAAATTGTAAGTTGTAAGTTGTAAGTTGTAAGTTGTACGTTGTACGTTGCAAGTTGCAAGTTGCAAATTGCAAATTGTAAGTTGTAAGTTGTAAGTTGTAAGTTGTAAGTTGTAAGTTGTACGTTGCAAGTTGTAAGTTGCAAGTTGTAAGTTGTAAGTTGTAAGTTGTAAGTTGCAAGTTGCAAGTTGCAAATTGTAAGTTGTAAGTTGTAAGTTGGGAATGAAATTGAAATTTACTGGAACGTTATTACAAATACCGGTAAAATACTGATACTTTTCGTTAGTTATTCTACTATCTATAAAGAAAACGAATGCTGCAAATACCGATATGAAGTCACCGCATTGACGTTATACCGTTATAGTCCTATTTCGGAATAATACCGGTATAATTCCGGTAAAATACCCATATATTAGAATGGAAAAGAGAATCACAAATCAAAAGGTACGGAAGACATGGTTCTAGGAATATAGAAGAATCCAATTACGTTTCAATTTTAATACTGATTCTGATTCAATCTCAGGAGTTTACATTCTTTTCAGCAAAACTGGTATTATACCGGTATCTATTTCGGTATTTTTACCGGTATAGATGTCAAATACCGGTAAAATATGTATGAAAAAACCGGTATTAAAACCGCTTTCGTTAATGTAGAGATAGCAAGTTTTGGAAACTATTCTATTCATTACTAAACAGTGACGTAATCTTGTGAATGCTCCTCGCGTTCTGTCTCGTGCCCTGCGAGCGCATCCTTCTATCGGTGCACTGAACGAACGTTACGAGTCTCCTTTCGAATTTGGCCGTCTCGCTCGTCCAGCGTCTAATGTCCACCCTCGCAACGTCGCGATGTTTACGTCGCGATGTTTATGTCGCGATGCTCACGTACGCACGCACACGTACGTCGCGCGGGATTAACTCACTTGAGTCCGCGAGCCCCGATCGGTGTTGTGATTTCGGAAGTTGCTCCGAAATCGAAACGTGTTCGCGGATGCTCGGGTCGTTAACCTTTGGCTCCTACAATAACGTACTAACGTAAGAAAGATTCTTCAGTTAAACAGTTTGCCCGTATATATATATATATATATATATATATATATATATATAAGAGTTGAATTATAGACTCTTATATATACTTATATATAGAGTTATATATACTTATATATACTTATATAAGAGTCTTATATATACTTATATATATATAAGAGTTGAATTAAATGAACGGCGGAGTTATTTGATATATATATATATCAAATAACTCCGCCGTTCATTTAATTCAACTCTTTGGAGAGTAATCGAAGAAACGCGAAAGGAAGTTATAATTAGATCCATAATGTGTTCCCAAAGAATGGTACGCCGGCTCCGCGAAATCGCGTGACGAGTCACGTGTGTGGAAGTTCAAAGCTAATTAATCGACGTCGCTGATCAAACTACCACCAAGCGTAACATCGTTCGTTTCCTGGCTGGCGAAACGCCTGAAAGAACTGAAATTACCGTGGTCAGCGACGCGCGCGATCGAACATGTTCATCGCGGTCTTGTTCGTGTTTCAATTCATTATCGTCTGTAGTCGGGCGCGTTCTCTCGTTCTTGCAAACAATTCGTGACATTATGTAAATAGGTAATTTCGTTAAAGATATACACTTGGTCTTGACACTGAAAGGAAAGTGATCTTTCGGAATTTCTTTCTCAGAAACTGTAAGATTTATTCAATAAATCTTTTCGTGCTGCTACAAATGTTAATTTATATAGAGTATCCCGTAATTTTTTATCCAAAAATGTTCACTAATTACAAAAGTAATGGAGATTCTGTTATAATTCGTCGCAACTTTGTAATCGATAAATATTTTTAAATAAAAAATGATGAATCACTCTTTGAAAGATTCCATTTCGAATATGAAAACAATTTTTGAACAAGGTCTTACAGTTTTTGTGACAAATACCCAAGAATTATGTTTTTCAGTGTCTTGATTGAGCATGATTAATTAAGGTTTCTGGAGGAAGATTTAATACGCGAGAATTTATGTATTTTTTTAGGAATAGTTGGCGAGACCAGGGAAAATTTCGAAGCTCGGTAGGCCAGAGATTGAGAAATCGAACCGAACGCGATCATTATTTGGGGCGGTCGCGAAATTCCTTCGCGCAACGATGGAAAATCTTCCAGCCCGTAAGTTTCACGGTCTACCGGGGTTTACACAATCCCCCGAGCGACGTTAATTGCGGAAGATTTTGCAAATGGAGCACGGGGAATTACCCCAGTAATGCGTTCGAAAATGTACCGCTCCTCCTTCGCGAATTTCACCCGGCATTAACGTCATTTATGCTGAAATTCTCCTAAGAACGTTGACTTAGCGCGCGCACATTACGACGTTCCAGAAGAAACCCGGCAAAAAATTGCTGCCTTCGAAACATATTATCGCGTTCGCCTGTTTCAAGGCTGAACGCTTCTTATAAAACCAGTTTACACCTTGCTGGTAAACGGAGCCATTACGCCGCAAAATATTGTGGCTATGAAACAAAGGTTTCGACGAAAATTATCTTGTACGAAAGAAATTTTCTTCCAGCTACCTTACTGAATGTTCTCGTTTCGCTGATAAATAACTGGTCGATACTACTGCAGGTCTTTAATGGCTGAATATTGCTATAGACCAGAAGCGTGCCTTCTAATGATTCGGAATAGTTGAAAGAAGCCTGAAAATTAACATTTATTTAACCATTTCAGTTGACTAAAATGAGAAAGTAGAATGTAAGAAATATCTTTTCGTATTATATGAATGCCATTGAAATCATATTATATTATAAATATATTATAATTATATTATATATTATATTATAATATATCATAATTCATAACCCATAATTATGGTACTTCCGGGAAATGAGAGGTTCCCGAGATTATTTGAAATAACTTTTTCCTTAGCGAAAATGCAATCCGCGGCTTTGTTTACGAGTTATTAACGAAAAATACCGACCAATGAGCGGCGAGCTCGGTTGGCGCGAGGCGGCCGAGTCAATGAGCGCAACCTGGCTTCGTGCAAGCCGAGCTCGGCTGTCATTGGTCAATATTTTTCTTTAATAACTCGTTAACGATGCCTCGGAGAAAATTTTTGTAAAGGAAAAAGTTGCTCCGAATAACCTCAGGAATCTCTAATTTCCCGGAAGTACCATGATTTTGGGACAACCTGTATAAAAATTTTCATAAATGTCACACAAATTAAACATTGAAAGAATAATCTTAGAACTGGTCGTTAGATCATATTACCCAAGATAACTTCTGGATTTACAAAATTCTACAGAATCAGGTGAACTGTTAACAGTGAAAAACTGCTTCGGTAAAGGTGCCGATACCCATTCAATTATAATAAGCATTCGAAGAATGTTGCCACCTCTATTCGAGGCGAGCCCGGCAACCGAAATTCTGCAACACCGTTCGCGTAACGAGATTAACCGGGTAGCCATCCTACGATTTGGCACATGCAGTTCACTCGGGAATTTTACGACGATGTAAATCGGTCGGTAATGGGCGCGCGAGTCGTGAAACGCGCTTCGTCGGTCCGCCCGCATCCTCGAACCGCCGCGGACGCGAGATAAAATCAGTCGATGTGTTTTTTCCGGCGGAAAATCGCCTTTCGAAATTATGCAAACGTTGTCAGTCATCGCGGAACGCGAACGATTTGCGGTGGAATCCCTACTTTCTGCGCGGGATGCGCGCGAACGGCTCGAGGATCCAACCGCTCGGCGAATTACCCCGCAATATGGCGTTCAGTTGGGGACTCGGTTCGTTGTAAAATCCTGTCGACGCAATGCAAATCGGATTTCGCCGTTCAGCCGGGCGACAGGTTTCGACGCTTTCGAGCCGCGAAAGTGAATAAACGTCGCGGCGGATCCGGCGATTTCAATGCGGGGAATCCGGCGATCATTGGCGAATGCGATTCATTAAAGTATAAACAGAAATTCTTCGGCGACGTCTACACCGCCGCGACTGCTGAATTCTGCCTTTCAATTTATGTAGAACAGAAATCTTTGCTGGCGACGCTGTATCGCGGTGTCTACAGAGAGCCGCAAGTAGAAATGGTGCGCAATGATCAGCCAAGCTGGATAAACCTGCCCTATTTAACTACATGATTCAGTAATCTTGTCAAATATTTTACAGAGTACTAAAAACGTACAAGGCGATAGTTAGTAATGTTTGATTCTATTTTGGAAAAGGTGTAAATACTTTCTCTCAGAGCTATTTTGATATTTCTAAAAATATATACAAGCACAAATGCTTTTTCTTCATTTCAAATTTAGTCTACCCCTTATTCTTGAACATCTGACGCAGCGTGAGAAGATTATTGCATTAACCTTTAAGTGCAGTAATTATTACAAATTTACATACCGCCAAGTCCAAACTATTTTTCGTGCGAAGAGAAATTATGTGCTAAAGATTTTTATGTCGAATATAGAAAAATAATATTTATTTTTTAACAAAAACTCATTGATATGTTGTCATCGAAATCATCGTGCTGTATCCAGCCAGGTATTACGATTTTATTGATTTTTGCTGCGTATATGGTGGCATTGGACCGTTAAGGGTTAAATATGATACAGGAATATCGAATGTCTGAGTATGACATGCTGTTTCTACTTACTGCATATATATATCATTCGGTGATACTATACCGTTCATACCTGTGTAGGAAATACTTGTGCGTGAAAATAGAATGACTCTTACTTGAGCAACAGAAATCAAAAGCCCTCTAATACAAAAATAATTGTCCAATAAATTATTCTCAATGTCTCGTGTCTCATTAATGTTCCATTTAAACTAATCAGAATAAAAGTGTCGAACACATGGCCGATCTTCATCATTTGGAACAATTGGTAGACATAATGAGTCTAAAAAGTTCAAATTTTTCTGCAAACGTGTAAATAAATACTAAAATATTGAGATTATCCATTATTACATAATCTACGTATAATATATAGGTAATAATTAGACTGCGGATTTTACGCATTTGTGATAAATATGAGTATGTGAAATTCCAAGCAGCGAAGATGCTAAAAGGAGTTAAGGACATTCTTAGATTCTCCATTATTTGCATAAATCATCTAAAGAAAAAGTAGATTTCTATTCGAGAATCCTGTTTCTTACACTTGGCTTAGACAATTTTTATTTTGCATAAATATACGCAGTTTACTATAATAATAACAGTAATAATATATACATAGTTAATCTCTTAGATGTGATCGACATGTATACACGTAATAAAAAAATAGCAATTTTACATCTCACAACAAAAATACCTCTCCTACGATTAAGGCTGAAATGCTTGTGAAACATAATCATAAAGTTCGCACATTTTAGAATAATTTTAAAACAACTTGCCGAAAGAGACTGGTAGTATGATCGATAAAAACATGTACAAAATTGATCTTAAAAACAGATTGACGCAGCTAAGTAGTTAATATATTTCACTATTTATTTCCACGTTTATGTATAAATTACATCGCAATTCCACAATGTTATTTGCGGCGAAATATAGAAGGGGATCGAGCTAGGATTAAATTACAACCAATTGTTATTATTATATTATATTATATTATTATATTGTTATTATTATATTATTATTCCAATTCCACCAATTATTATTCCAGAAAATTCGCAATCTAGTAATGAATTAGTCTATCTTATTTTATTATATTGTTATTATTATATTATTCTTCCAGAAAATCCGCAATCTAATAATGAATTAGTCTCTCTTATTTTATTATATTGTTATTATTATATTATTATCCCAATTCCACCAATTATTATTCCAGAAAATCCGCAATCTAGTAATGAATTAGTCTCTTTTATTTTATTATATTGTTATTATTATATTATTCTTCCAGAAAATCCGTAATCTAGTAATGAATTAGTCTCTCTTATTTTATTATATTGTTATTATTATATTATTATTCCAGAAAATCCGCAATCGAATAATGAATTAGTCTCTCTTATTTTATTATATTGTTATTATTATATTATTATCCCAATTCCACCAATTATTATTCCAGAAAATCCGCAATCTAGTAATGAATTAGTCTATCTTATTTTATTATATTGTTATTATTATATTATTCTTCCAGAAAATCCGCAATCTAGTAATTAATTAGTCTCTCTTATTCTATTATATTGTTATTATTATATTATTATTCCAATTCCACCAATTATTATTCCAGAAAATTCGCAATCTAGTAATGAACTCGTCTCTCTTATTCTATTATATTGTTATTATTATATTATTATCCCAATTCCACCAATTATTATTCCAGAAAATCCGCAATCTAGTAATGAATTAGTCTCGCATCGTAGATATTTGAGGACAGAACAATTTCATAGAAAATCCGTGGACCAGCGCACCAATTAAATTCTTCGAGTGTGGCTCGCCGTTCCGCAAAATTTTCCGGTAACAGTTTAATCGATCGATCACCGTAGGAAAACCCCGAAAACTGTTCCGAAGACGTGCGGGTACCTACGCCACAGATTAATCCGACCACATTTTCGACCCGACATTCGGCTTCAACGTCCCAGATAGCGGACTCAGCATGCAGGGCTTGGGAGGGAGGGGGACGAGCGATCACGGAACCGCATACGGAATTGGCCCAATTAGTCGTGCCGCAGAACCGAAGAAGGGACAATGAGGTCCGTTTAAGTCGAGAAAACCATTCGCTCGTTTCTGTGGAAGAACGGGCGGGTGAGGGCGACAGGGGGTGAAACGGCGAGGGGAGAGGAAGCGGCTCGACGACGAACGCGTCGATACGTGAGATATTTAATAACGAGCCGGCCGAATGGCCATCTCGAACATCCGATGGCGACGGTTGCCCGTTGGATACACGTAATCGGGTTATCAGAAGCATGGCCAAAGGAATTTCCAAAACGATGGACATCTGTGTTACGCGAATCGCCGGAATAATACTCCGCGGTCCACGTATTATAGCGATCGGCTAGGAAACGCGTAACGCGGTTGCTCGCCCCGGAATCCTTGTTACTCTAATGATGCGATAATAAGATTATCAGGGACGATTATGCACGCCACGGATCCGCGTGCCCAAGCGAAACGGAAACGGCGGACCCTCCGACGCGGAGCACCGAAGTCTTCGATGTCTGCGATATGAAAGTTCCACGACGCTGATGGGGAATTTATGGAGTCGCCGTCGGAATCTTCGCGCACGAAAGCGACCGGTAATGCTCGAGATCTCCTCGCTCGGACTCACCCTTCGCGAGACATCGAATTTCGAAACTGCGCGTCTTCGTATCACTTTCACAGCGTCGTTTGAAACGGGGATCTTTGAGTTTGCTCTGCATTTTTTGGGCTCAGCTGACTTCCGCGCGGATCACGTTGATTATGCATTTGTGCATTTATGATAAAATCGAGTGGCTGTAATACAGACTTGTAAAGAGTTCGGAAGAATTTAATTACATCGTTACACTGCTTGCAACTTATTAAAGTAATTAAGAGAGACTGTTCATTTCTATTTAATTTCTGTTCTTTACAATCGCCTTGGAAAATTTGTGGATTTTATGAATTTGTGGCAGAAGCGAGTAGCAGGTACATTTAACAATTTATAAGTATTATTGTATCAGTTAGTAATTATAGTAATTAATTCTTTAAAATTCTTGTGAAAAGAAATAAACGCGTACGTAGTTTCTGTATCTTGCAATTAATGAAGATAACTTTTATTTCGCATCAAGATCTGCAGTTTAGCGATGATAAGAAAACGACATTGCTGCAATTTTCTGTATCGGTCTTAAAATTGTTTGAAGTTTTTTGTGTTTTGCATTTTATTCGCTGTCGTCCCAAGTGCGTTAAATCTGCACTCTAGCTGTATCTAGGTCGAGCAAGTCTCAGAAATCTGAGCATTTTGAAATCTTCTTACGTCGAACTGCTCGACGATAGATCTTAATAAACAGTGCAATTCTTTTCTGTCTACGATGGGGACAGAGTTACAGCCCGACCTAGTTACTGTGTATTCTGTATATATTTTAAACTTCTTTGATAACGTGCATATAACGTGTATGTAACGATATATACAATGTGATAGTTGATGTTGAAGTCCGTCAAATATAAAACGTAAAGATTATTAAATATGCAATATGAAACTGATAAAATTGACAAAATGTAGCATAAAATTGATGACATGAACGAAAGACACAAGCTTGATAAAATATAAAATGCGTATAAAACGTAGAAAATCGCGCTTCATTTTGAATAGTTTCGAAGAAGAAACTAATCAAATAATGTGTGGAAAAAGTGCAAGAAATGCAATCTGCAATTTGTAACAAATACCAGGAATCAACAAATCCGTCGAAACAAGAAGAATTTCATTCGTCTCCGTTCGACAGCCGTTAAAAATCAAATTTATTGTTTCGCAGCTGTTTGAATCCGTGTTTCAACAGGCTATCAACTAATCTCGAAAAATTCACATACATCCAAACTGATTAAGGAAACACGAGTGTATATGAGCGAGTTAGAATCGTGATTGTGTGAGTAACATTTTCAAAAATTTTAACGTATGTCTTAAAATGTGATTCACACATGTTAAAAAGCCAAATTATGTTAACAATAAAGTTGTTAATTTGATAGAGGGACCAGTCTAGTAGACGATGACTGAAATGCTTTTTTTTAAAATTTTGCTATTACTTGGAATGACAAAAAAATAAAAATCTCTCGTTTTATTTAACATTTTCATCTGAGCCTATAACGAAAATTAAAAAAATGCTTTTTGTTGAAATGTTGAAAATTTTATCGGTTCACGTTGTTACAAGTTACAACAAATTAAAGCTCGCAAAAATCGCAGTTTCATCGCGATTTTGACCGAAAGCTGGAAGAAATCTGCAGTTTCTAAAATCCTTCAATGTCTGTAGCTCTACTCTGGGTTAACCGATTTCGAACAAATTTTCAGCACGCCTATAAGTTACCGAGATCTACAAAAGGCTACAAATTCTTTAAATTTTCGTTATAGGGCCAGATAAAAAAGTTAAAAAACGAGGGTTTTCAACTTTTTCTTTTCATTCCAAGTAACAGTAAAATGAAAAAAAAGCTTCATAGCCATCGTCTACTGGACTAATCCCTCCATCGTCTAAAAAAAAAATGCAAGTCATTTAATTCTGAAAAAGTTATTGCGTTTTAAAGGTGCACGAACACTGTACGGTCACTGTACGTCCATAGATATACAGTATGTTACATCTGTTTACACGAGAATGCGTTCGTATAACGAGGAATTCGGACATCGGACGATCGAGGCTCGACTGTAATTCCATTAGCAAAACGGAGAGACAGTGGTGCATGCGCCAGTGTAAGAATAAAAGGGGATGAAAGCGGAAAGGGCGAGCGAGTCGAGCAACTGGTCGGACTCGCGACCCTGACCGACTGACTGAGAAGGGTGCAACCCTCTCGACGCCGCGCGGAGAGGCCCGAATCCGAAGTCAAACAACGAACGGGGCAATCTTCGGCAGACGAATTTGCAGTGCGATTAGCAGAAGGACGCGGGTTCGAGCGTAATCTCGGCTTAAAACACCGCCGGGTAACGGCAGATAGGGGCGCGGGGGCGAGCGGCAGCACGCGACAGATTGGAATCTGTTTGTCGACAGGATGAACCGTCCGGCAGTTGTGCAGACTGACGTGATCTGTCTGTGCGATGAGTTGCGAGAACCCCGGCCCGATGATGAACGTGTAAACGCCGCGGCAACAGCGGCGGCGAGACCCGTCACAACTTTTTGACTTATGGTAGCCGGGGCCCGGGCTCGAGGGCTGTTGTCCCTGCCTGATGAAAGGGGTAACCGCCCCTGAATAAACACTGGCCGCGCTATTATACTCGCGTCACGTATTTAGACGTGTAAGGGGCGCGTTGACGCTGGAAGAATTTGGAGAAGAGATTGACGACAGGGGATGTTTACTCGGAGGGTGGCCGAGTGAATCAATTTCGTGATAAATTTCACCGGTCCGAGGAATCTCCCCTCTGACAATTCTGGTGTCAACGATCTTAACCAGTTAGCTGTGGCGCCTCTATTTCAGAGCGCGCACCTGTACGTGTCGCGAGAATCGAGCGACGACGAGTATACTCGTCGAACGCAATGTAAGTGTCGCTGTTAAAATATTGGATCAAAAAGACGGTTTTATTTGGTAAAATTAACAATTTTATTACTAATATTTACTTATTCGCTTGACGTTAGCATATACCATGTACATAATAAACGAAAAACCCAGGGATAATCAAATACTTATAAAAGTTAAAAATTCAAATTGCTGCTGTAGAGAGAGTGGTATTTAGCAAAGCAAGGAACAATATATAATGGCACTTCGCACGTCGAACACCAATACCGTGATTCTTTTCTAATATTATTTTTGTTTTATTATAAATATTCTGAACATCTTGAAATTTGAGAATATGTTTTTGTTTTCCTTAAAATTACAATTTGAATAGCCAATGGTCACTACTTCTTACGCACGACGAGTATACTCGTCATGTCACAAGATATTGTCATTTCTCCATGACGAGTGTACTCGTCGAACACAGCTAACTGGTTAAGGGAGTGTTAAGGACGTGTTCGACGTCGGAACTGCGAAACTTGTAATAATTATTCTACATCTAATTATTCTCTTATTCTACGTCTAGTTAAGTTTGACGTTTCTTGACGTGTTTGTAGTGTTAGTCGCGACTAGACCGCGGATCTTTATGTTAAATTACGATTGTCTGCATCAAGTGCAAGACGTTTAAGACTAGGGCAATCTTATTTCTCTCTTAAATAGTTTTAGTAAGTTGTAATTAACATGCAGCGAGAAGAGATTAGTAGAGGGAAGGGATTTTCGGGACTCAAGGACCCAACTCAAGGACTCAAGCGACGAAGTCCCGATGCTGGGCCTTGTCACAGGCGACGACATTTTCCGAGATTCTTATATGAGAGGCAATTCTCCCTTCGTTTTCAAGGGTAACGAATTTCCCTCTCCTTCTTTTTAGCAATTCGGAAACTCGTCAACTGGGATAACCGTACATCCTTAAGCGAGTCGAATCGGGTTCTTTAGAAAGCGTTGGACAGTCGAACGACACATAGCAAACGTATCGCCGCGATATTTTCTTTCGATAGGAATTATTATCGTTGTTGTTTCGTTATTGCTATTTTCCTACGTTGCCGTTGCTATCGTTTTCTCGTTGTTGTTATATCGTTGATTAGTTCATTGTTCTTGTAGTTTTGCAAACATATCTATTATTTGTTATACCATACACGAGTGCTGTTTATTATTTATTGCACACGTTAACATCTCTACAAGCACATCAACATTTTTAGCTTCTCTTGTCTTTTTTCACTGTTGCTATTGTTTTCTCATTGTTGTTATATCGTTTATTAGTTCATTGTTCTTGTAGTTTTGCAAACATATCTATTATTTGTTATACCATACACGAGTGCTGTTTATTATTTATTGCACACGTTAACATCTCTACAAGCACATCAACATTTTTAGCTTCTCTTGTCTTTTTTCACTGTTGCTATTGTTTTCTCATTGTTGTTATATCGTTTATTAGTTCATTGTTCTTGTAGTTTTGCAAACATATCTATTATTTGTTATACCATACACGCGCGCTGTTTATTATTTATTACACACGCTAGCATCTCTACAAGCACTTGTCTCTTGTCTTTTTTCACTATTCCATGTTTCACCTATACATTTTTCCCATAAATGTATAAACTTCGTGGTCTAGTCATGGCACAATATTTAGAAGATTCAATGTATTGTTGGCTCTTTCTAGAACAAAGGACACACCAGTAAATCTAAAGTGAATCCACTATTAACTCCTTGGCCTGTAACATCCCGTCGAATTCGTTATGAATATTTGGAACACGATTCATTAAATATGGATGTTACTCGTATCTTTTTAATCGAAAGTTCTACCCTTTTATCATCAATATTTAACACTTCGAGTGCCATGTCAAGATAATTGCTCATATTTGAAAATTAATTTGCACGCTGCTCTATTGCATCTCCCAAATTTTATTAGAATCCGCGCGAAACATAAGAATATTGAGTTAAAATTTGAATTTGAATAATTTTCATTTAAATAAATTCTTCATACTTCAATTTTTTGCGAAATTGTCGAGGTAGTTGACGCAGCAGTGAAGGTGTTAAACATTGAAGCCGAGGCTGGTATATAATAAATATAAATTATCTATCTATGCCATCTGAAATGTACTGCAACATACTCGACACATTTAGATTAACCGCGTCAAAGTCAATTCTTAAAGAACTCTAACAGGCCACAAATTTAAATTAAAAGATTAATAGAAGCAACGAAAGCGACGAAAATTAAAAATGCAATAACTACGTTACGACAAATGTCGATTATTTATTTTCAGTGTCACGGTCTCCGTCTCGTGCAGATTTGACGCCGGTTGTAAATTCTGAAACTATTTCGAAACGAATGTCGACGCTGAGTGAAATGTGTAAATAAATTGTTGCGAAATAATTGAGCGATGTGGATGGAGAGGTAATTCGAGAGGCGATAGGAACGGATATTTCCCGGCTATTTTCTGTACTCGAGTTTGATGCGAACTGTAAACGTTGTAAGTGTCGCACGGATTCTACATAAAGAGTAGCAATTTCTCGGTCTAATTGAAGCGCCGCTGGCAACTGCACGTGCAGCGCAGTTGATTTCACACGAGCTGCACCGCGAGAAAAATGCGGATCCGTACATATTCAGCGACGCCTGCAGCTCTCTTGTGTCTCTTGTTTCGAATGTAGAAGTCACATGCAGTTTTAACACGGTCGCTGGCCAGAGAACATTGTTCGAGGAGCTCGAAACAAAGCCGTCGAACTGTAAGCGGGTTATATCGGGAAACGTATGTATTCATATGCATGTACTCATTCATACCGTACCAAACATTTCATTTAACCGTACTAAACATTTTCGTTTCAAACATTCGAACGTCCCGATTTTAAGCGTCACCCGAGGAATATTTAAATAGCGACGAGAATCATATTCACGTTAGAAATCGGTGAAACCTGCGCTTCTGAAAATATGGTTTAGGAATTATTGATGTTGATATTTTATATAATTCACAGTTAATAATAATTTAATTAATAATCTTATATAATTTAATTGTAATCAACGAAGCTCGTAAACTGAGGATCCAATATTCTCTTCACTTGCGCCTGATATATGGTTGACTCGCACTACTGAAAATATCTCTTGCGAATCGTCAGGCTTGCTATTGGCTTAAACTACTGAAAATTGTTCGGTAAAAATATACACTATTTAAATAGCGACGAGAATCATTTTCAGGTTAGAAATCGGTGAAACCTGTGCTTCTGAAAATATGATTCAGGAATTATTGATATTGTTGATATTTTATATAATTCAATTAATAATAATAACTTAATTAATCATTTTATATAATTTAACTGTAATTAACGAAGCTCCTAAAATGAGAATCCAATATTCTGTTCACATGCGCCTGATATACGGTTGGCTCGCACTACTAAAAATATCCCTTGTGAATCGTCAAGCTTGTTATTGACTTGAACTACTGAAAATTGTTCGGTAAATTTGCAGTTTAGTGACTTTGCCCTAACTGCGGTTATTTTTCATCGGACTTTCTTTAAAACATTTTATTTCATCGTTAAAAAGAAATATAAAAATTATTATTAAATATTAGGGAATATTAAAATATTAAAATTAAATTTTGAAAGTCGTCCGGTGAAATATAAGCGCCTTTTTGGGGCAAAGTCATTAAACTGCACATTTACCAACTGTTCTGCACAAAAATGTTTTATGAATTCAGAACATACGAATTTTATGGGACAGTGTGAAAGAGAATTATTATGTAGGATGCGAAAAGTTTGTACGTCAGTTAGGGAGCGAGAAAGAGAGAGGGAGAGAGAGAGAGAGAGAGAGAGGGAGAGAGAGAGATGCGGTGCTATTGAGACGCGACATGTGTATGAAGCCAAGTATGAAGCAGCGGCGAGCGGCCGGTCCGAGTAACCAAGTGGCGTTTTTTAAGGCACGTGTGCGACTGGGCTGTTTGCAGATTTGGCGAGGCGGGAAGTCAAAACGGGGTCACTTGCGATCGAATCTGCGTCGTGATATCATCGAGAGTTTGAAGATAAAGCACGCAGTAACTTCTCCCTAATTGACGCTCGGATTGTACACAAAAATGGACAATTTGGGAAGAGGAGATACGATTATTCGAGCCTTGCGGCTCGTTTTTATAGTTGTTGACAATCGATAACTATAAAACAATCGTATCTCCTCTTTTCAAATTGTCTATTTTTGTGTGCAATCTCAGCACCAATCAGCGAGAATTTTTTTTTTTTTACTGTGTTGCATTTCATCGAAGTATCTTTCTATTTTCTCGACGTGAACCAAAAATTCAAATTCCACAATTATAAGTAACTTTAATAAATACCATCGAGATAAAACAGTATAAAACATCAAAATCGGTATCTCTATTGTTGCTTTTACGCGCTAACAGTCGATTATAAATAGGAACACATATTTTCTGATAAGTAATACAAAATGAATATGTTTCGCTTCAGATATAATCAAATCTTTATCATGTTCGTAGTTGCAGAAAATTGCTAGATTATTCTACCACCGAGGAAAAATTCTGCCAACTTTTAACAAATGAGATAACTAGATAAATTTATATGTTAAATCTCTTACTCGACACCTATATACGGACAACATTTCGCAATGGTAATTAAGAATACCGAAAACTTCGTCGCCTCGTACAATTATCTTCTACCGACCGAGGCTGATCTTGAGATCAGAATCCTTATAATTGTGTGACTAGTTCCACTAATGTTCAAAGTGGGAAGAAACATTCTCTCATCGTGTTCGCTGTAAGTCACTCCAAACAGATCCTCGATCTAATCCCACGGAGTCCCTACCTGTTTCGAACGCAAAGCACGCATGTTTGTTCGAAAAGAGACCAACATCGAGAAACTGCCGCCCCATTCCTTCAGCTTTATCACTGAAGTACACAAGAAAAATGTAATTCGCAGCCGAGGAACGTTCCCAGCTGGCAATTTCACGCGTCGCTATTTTTTGTCCCCGGGTGTGGACCATTAAATCTTCAACAGAAACAACCGTTCTTCCTGTTTCCATCGTCTCGTTCGAATCCGTGGGAGACGTGCTCCGCGCGACGAATCGAAGCGTTCTATCGGCAACAGCGCTTTTTATATAAAACGATGATCGCGTCCTGTACAGGAGCATTTTTCTCGAAGCACGCGAGACATCGTTCGATTCTGCTCACATCGGATGAGACCACGAGGACGCAACATTTTCCTAATACAGTAATTTCTCCCGAATTCGCGCCGAGATTGCGCACAAAAATGGACAATTTGGGAAGAGAAGATACGATTATTCGAATCTCGCGTCTCGTTTTTATAGTTTTTGACAACCGATAACTATAAAAACGAGCCGCGATAATCGTATCTCCTCGAACAATTGTATCTCCTTTTCCCAAATTGTCCATTTTTTTGTGCGCAATCTCGGCGCGAATTAGAGAAAAATTATCGTATTACTTTCGTTTCAATTTCTCTGATCGTATTTCAATAATCGCACTGTGCATTTCCATAACTTCGTGTACTGAACAGCATCAATATTTTCTATTAATTATGAAAACTATCGAATCTCCTAATCGTATCTCCTCTTCTCAAATTGGCCATCTTTGTGCGCAATCTGAGCGCGAATTAGAGAAAAATTATTATATTACTTTCGTTTCAATTGCTCTGATCGTATTTCAATAATCGCACCGTGCATTTCCATAACTTGGTGTATTGAATAGCGCCAATATTTTCTTTTCATTACGAAAACTAGCAGCCTGTAAAACGATCGAGATCTATTAAGAGATCCCCAAGAATAATAAGTTAGTAGGTGCAAACATTAATTTAACATAAGATCTTTGTTACTTTAGAATCATTAACACGTCTAATTAAAAATTACCAGTCTAATAAATATTTTCATCTGTATGTGCCATTGACGAACTCCAAATCAATGTTTAAACTTATTTTCTTTTCATTGTCGGGAGAAAATTAATGCCATATGCACGCATAGAAAATGAAACATAGTTTCAAATTTAGTCAAGTTTATATCTTTGTTAATTTAATATGCCGTTAATACTTTGCGCATCAGCAGTTTTATAATTTTATTATTTTCTACCATTGAAGATTCCTTAAAAAATTCTTTTAAAGCGACAGCAATTCTATCCACAATAAAACAAATTATTTGTATCCACATAATGTGTAACAACTTCTTCTGAAATTGTTATTTAAAAGAAAATTGTCGAGCTTCGTTCACGCGTAGCTCAACGATTGAGAAATCCTGTGAATAAGCTTCCGGTAAGAAAGGATTATCGGGTTAATGTACTCCTGCTTTTATGGTTTTTATACAAGATTCCTAGCGAAGTATAAACGCATCCCTTCAAGGTCATCCTTTTTACGATAACACACATCCAATGAGAGCAGAAATTATTCGTTCGTGAAATAACGTCATGCGAATATCTTCGCTTCACTGCACCTCCCCTAAATGGCTTATTCAATTCAAGTCTGTCGATAGCCATCAAGTCTATACGTTGAAAGTCCTAGCGTCGTTCTTTGTTCCCGAACGAACGAATACAGCGTATTTTCAGGCGGCGTGCGCAGCCCCGTAACGCAAACTAATTGAATCGGTATCCGCGGCAATTTTGGGGAAACTAGCAACAGCCAGCGGGACTTTATTCGCGCCACCCTGTATACTCGAAGGAACAAGCTGAATACCAACTAGGCGAAGCCAATCGTCCGGCTCCTGACCTGTTCCGGGATAAAAGCTCGCGAGGAACGGGTTGCACGGCTTAACATGGACCCGGTGGCGCCGAGCGCCCCGTGTCAAAGGCGGAAACTTACCTTTGAGCGGAAACGTAAACCGCGCGTGCAACTGCGTCCGCATGAATATGTAACAAGCGACGGGAAGTCCCGCTCGGGACGACCGATGATTTCGGGCCAATTAAAGTAGCGGCCGCTGATCGATTCGCGGGATCTTAATTAACCGTCATCGGGACCCGCTCGAGCCTCCAACGATAACCCGAGCGACGAGCGATAATAGCATGTTTGTCATGGTGAAACATATATAAGTGAACGAAAGATTAACACCTTGGGCGCCTCGTCGGTCACATATGGGTGACACTAATTTTTGACCAATTTTGAAAATTCATTTTCACTGTAATGTATTCGAACAAACTGAATTTGACTAGGGTGTTTTGGATGCGAAAGAGTTCCAACGTCATTCATTGTGATAAATATGGGCGACATATGAGTGACAAATATAGGTTATAAATGGGTGACACTAATTTTTGACCAATTTTGAACATTCATTTTCGCTATAATGTATTCAAACAAATCTAATTTGATTAGGATGTTTCGGATGTGAAAGAGTTCCAACGTCATCCATTGTGATAAATTTCAACTTTCTAGTCTCGGTTTAATTCATTAAATTGCGTTGACTTTGAGGGAATTTTAGTGGTTAATTGTCGGCGCTGAACGTGTTAAATTTTGCGAAAGAGCTCGTCCCAGAGTATTAAGAATATTTCTTTGGAGCATTAGGTTGTAGGTTTTAATTACTTGTTTACTATTAATGGAGTTTGATGACGTTTGTCTTTAAGAGGCCGAAGCAATTGAACCATGAACTGGTAGAGTAAATTCTCCCCAATTGACACTCAGATTGTACACAAAAATGGACAATTTGGGAAGAGGAGGTACGATTATTTTTATAGTTACCGATCGTCAACAAATAATAAAAATGGGCTGTAGGGCTCAAACAATCGTATCTCCTGTTCCCAGATTGTTCATTTTTTGTGTACAATCTGAGCGTCAATTAAGGAGAATTTAGTGTACTTCGTTCGATTCAAAGTACTTTTCACTAGGATGTTTTTAAAGATTTTGTAAATGTCTACGAAGACGCTACTATTGTTTAGGACTACATAATTAAAATTATAGGAAACAAATAAAAACCATCTCGTTTGCAATACTCTTCTAAAGTAGTTGCATTTCTTAATAGACAAGAAATGTTTCTATAACACAGGGTCTCGTAAAATATAATCAATGATCTTTATTTGAGAAAATGATGTTCGTAGAAATATTTCTTAGATCCTTAATGAAGATCGTAAACAATATTAGTCTATATTTCATAAACGCATTCGACCAATTATGTTTTCTTTGCTCCAACAATATTTTTTGATTCTGTCATTTTCTTTGATTCAGTCTTGCTTGCTTCAGTCTTGAATGAATTTCAACTACTCTAACACAGACTACAACGAGTCACATGCAAGATGACTTGAAAAATAAAACACCGTGTATCATTTCGATGCACTCATTTAAAATGAGAAAACATCACACGGCAATGCCAAGTGGCCAGTAATTAACGTATACACGCCCCACGTAAGTACGCTTCGTTGATCTAAGGTAATCTCGATAATATTTCACCTGATAAGCTTCATAGCTTCGGTGCTAATTTCACTAAAACCATAAACTAGGAGCAATATTCTCTTAGGATATTCGTCTAAAACCCGCGCGTTAAGCGTTCACCCTGCGGAACATATCCTGTCCTCACTTCCAAAAATTTGCGTACACGTAACTTGATTCAGCTGTATTTGCATACATCATTTTACAATTTATATTTATGTTTTATGGAGTACCGGCAGTGTAGTAATTGGAACATTGTAAATACAACGTGATTCAGTACGAAGTTCCATTTGTAATTCACAAACTAAAGCAAAAATGAATTTCGTTCTTGAACAATTTTAACATTGCAACCTGTACAATGTTGACTTTAATTGTATTTCATATTCCGTCTCATTTCATGCGTTCACGTTCGACATCGGATACGATGCATAAACATCCGCAATCTGAATATCAAATTTTCCGTCGACGCATCCGGCATTGCGCCACGCAGATGTACAAAGAATTTTTCTTGGATCTGCGATGAGGATCTTTGTCTCTTGGAGCATGGGACTAAGGATCGATTCGATTCGATTCGAAGGACCATGATGCTGTCAAGAACTTTTTCTAGGATCTGTGACAAGGATCTTCGCTTCGAGCAAAATGGTAAGGATCCATGTGATTCGGCTAACGTGTCTCCCTAATTGATGCTGAGATTCTGCACAAAAGTGGACAATTTCGGAAGAGGAGATACGATTATTCGAGTGTTGCGATTCGTTTTCATAGTTGTTGACAATCGGTATCTCGTCTTCTCGAACTGTCTACTTTTTTGTACAATCTGAGCGTCAATTAGGGCGAAATTACTGTACAGTAAATTCCCTCTAATTGACGCTCAGAAAAATGGACAATTTGGGAAGAGGGGATACGATTATTCGAGTGTTGCGATTCGTTTTTATAGTTGTTGACAATCGGTATCTCGTCTTCTCGAACTGTCTACTTTTTTGTACAATCTGAGCGTCAATTAGGGCGAAATTACTGTACAGTAAATTCCCTCTAATTGACGCTCAGAAAAATGGACAATTTTGGAAGAGGGGATACGATTATTCGAGTGTTGCGATTCGTTTTTATAGTTGTTGACAATCGGTATCTCGTCTTCTCGAACTGTCTACTTTTTTGTACAATCTGAGCGTCAATTAGGGCGAAATTACTGTACAGTAAATTCCCTCTAATTGACGCTCAGAAAAATGGACAATTTGGGAAGAGGGGATACGATTATTCGAGCCTTGCGGCCCATACGATTATTCGTTTTTATAGCTGTTGACAATCGATAACTATAATAACGAGCCGCAAGGCTCGAATAATCGTGTCTCCTCTTCCGAAATTCTCCATAAGCCTCGATCAGCGAGACTTTATTATATTTCCCATCTTCAATTTCCAGTTCACGGTGGCAGGACATTTCGAAATCTTCTGTACAACGATGCCACGGTAATATTAAACAAGGGCTCGTTCTTAATGTTGTTTCTGGTACTTCATAATTTGCTACAATAAATCAAATCTGTGTTGATCAAATAAGTACTTTTTCAATCGTTCCTCCAAAGCATTAGTAACTTTTAAATTCGTCAAACTAGATTCTGCAACCTTCAAAATTTTCCCAATTTTAGTCTCCGATATTCTGCGATGATCTGCTGCCAACATGGCGTCTGACAGCTACGAGGGTTTCCCGCCTATTGTAATACTTGTTATATCAGCGTTTAAGCACATTCAGTGCGAGACTGTTGATTCGCGAGATCCTACACGTTATCTCGCCCAGATCCAAAAATATGCAAACTCCAAGCGTCTAGATTCGGACAGACGCTTATAGTCGCCGATTGTTAACAACTATTAAAACGAACTGCGATGCTCGAATACAGTAATGTGTCCCTAACTGACGCTCAGATTGCTTCCAAAAATGGACAATTTGGGGAGAGAAGATACGATTATTCGAGCTTTGCAGCTCGTTTTTATAGTAGTTGACAATTCGTAACTATGAAAATGAACCGCAAGGCTCGAATAATCGTATCTTCTCATCCTAAATTGTCCATTTTTATGGACAAGATAATAATGCCCTGGACCAAGATAATAAGAATGTACATATTAAGAGCGAAGTATCAACGAAGTACGCGGGTCCGAATTCTTCAGGGCAGTCGTATAAAGCTTCCAAGACGTATCGTAACGAACGATCATTATACAGTAACGCGATTCAGGTTGCATCTGACGGACGACCTATCGCAGGTTCGACCGCGGAAGTCGCGTCGACTTCGTCGCGAGAGTTAACGCGGGATTGTTAGAAATTCAGTTGCCAATTTGCCTCGTGGACCGAGGAGTAGCCCGATCGTGTGTCAAAGCGTCGCGAGCAAAAGTTTGTTGCGCGGAGGAGCGCGTGGCCGAACGAGTGTCAAAGTTCGTGGTCGCGTTTCGGGATCGCAGCAATCGCAACCTACGGCCAACCGGGGAAACTATTCCTACGGGGGCGCGTTCTCTCTTTTCGCGGAGCAAGTCTCGGGCGAGACGACCAGGCAAATGAGATGCCACGCGAAAAACGAATAGATTATCGGGGGGTAGCCGGCGGAATATCAACTATGAAGCAACAATCGAGATGTCGTCGACGCCGGGACGCCGTCGACGGAAACGGACTATCGAGCGTCAGGACTTCGAAAAGCGGCGAGATCGCTGCCAGATAGCGACGACACTTTTCGCCGGCTCGCCTTCCGGTGACCCTGAGCTGATCCGCTCCCGGAAAAGCTGTCCGGGAGATAGATGCTTCTCGACTAATGATTGGGAAAGTTCCATGACGACGTGATTCGCCATGGGAATGGTTGCGCGGAGTTTCCGATGGCTAGACTGCAAATACATCTGCGAATTCGATTTCAAAACAAGCACCGTATTAAATTTAATTCGGTCACGAAGTTGGGCTAGTGTTTTAATGGTTTTGTGAGCTGAGGATGCACGAGGAGGAATCTGCATCGCAGTGACAGACAGGAGGCTGATTAACTCCGAACCTACCGTGCCAGTTTTATGAAAGGACGTTACGAAGACTCGTTCGGGAAAAACGATTGATTAGATAATAAAAATGGTGAAACGTCTAAATATATTTAACGCTAGACTTGCGGAGCATAAAAAACAGCTGTTTTATATTAGCTTTTAAAAGTAACAATAAGACACTTATTCTGACACTTGTTCTGTTAACAAGTGTTGTTGTAACATTAGCCATAAGTAACATATACATTGAATAAATAACTCTAATATAAATACTAATAAATGTTTAGATACTGATAGATGTATCTTTGCGATATGGATAATCGTGAATTAAAAAATTAGTGACCCGCCATTTTGACAGGTTTCGTAAATCTAGTGTCAATGTCGTCATTCTCATAGAGCAACACGCGTTAGTCATTTCAGAGCTCGGTAGGTTTAGTGTCTCAGTCCTTTTGAAACGATTTTATGAAAAACAGTAACACTTTATCCGAAAAGTTCTTTGGTTTATAAAATGATTTCATGCTTCAGTTATCGGGAAAATATTTTCAGAAGTCACTTTTATCGGCTGGTTGACAGAACCTAACGCTTTATTTTAGGAGTTGTTGATTCGTGTTTCTAGACTTCTAAATTGTTTACTGCGTTAGTATTTAACAGTCCTTTGATTACGTTATTTTGTAGGGCAAATGTCTATAATTGAAAGGAAAAGTAAAGTAGAAGCGCAGTCGATTATCGCCAATGCCATCTCAAAACGTTTTATAGTTAACTAGAGAGTAATCGATCTCTAAGGAGGTCAACATCACCTCAGCATAAGAAACCTAAATTCCTATTCGATAGAAAACGATTTTGCTATACACACATTCATAGGTAAAGAAACCTACGATCGAATCACAATTTTAAAAAAATGTCTGTTTACAGAAAGAATAGAGAACTATGAAACACTGATTTCGTTCTCATAATCGCATCGGTGTATAATGTACGCAAACCTAAATTCTTGTTCAATAGAGAAAAATGTTGCGTATACTCGTTTCGAGATGAAACAAAGCTAAGAAAGCGAGCGTCGTATAACACTCGAATTCATTGTTAAACTTCTAATTAAACATGTTTCTTAATATCTCAGCTAGATACCATTACCTCTAAAAGAGGTGACAGACATACATGGAACGTTGTCAAATCACAATTAAGCCTACCCTGTAATTAATACTAGAACTGCCGAGCAATCAAAGCGACTCGACATTAATGTCCTGTACAAATTGCAAAAATCTATGGATATGCAAATAAACGGGAATCGAAATTATTTTCTTCGATTATTAGAAATGAAAAATTAATTTCTGCACTAATATATTCAGTGTATCAAATTTGTTTAGGCTCTGCTAAATACAAGAAGATTCAGTTAATTTCAATTTTGATTTCATTTTGCTCTAATGAACTCCTGCAATTTATCATATGCCCTCATTTATTTGTTTATTCCATAAAGTAGCGACATCCATCTCTGGCAAGATTCTTTAAAAAAAACTTTCGCAACTAGTCTGAGAGGACATTCGAAATCATTGAATAAAATGAATCACCATGCCAGGATAATCAAGGTAATAAAGAATGCACCGAAAGCAGTGAAAACAAACCGAGGCACTGTAAAATCGAGTCCTCTCTTTCATTTTGAACGCGGCAGTTCTAGATTCCGGAAAAGAATCCGAACAATCCCCGTGAGATCAGGTTCGTGTTCCGACATCCGAGAACCTGACGTCGAACGAGGACCGATCGAAAATGAAAAAAATCGTACTCACTGTCTTTCACGCAGAATGCGCCGATAATCCAGAGTGGGAAGAGTGGCACGATGAACACGTTCCAGTGCCTAGCGTTCGCATTGCACCGTAGACTCCTCCCGACGTGCAGCCTAAGGTAAATCATGATCGTTCCACGTGAACCCTCCGCGGCTCGATCATAGCAACCGATCGCCAAGCATCATCAGCATCGTGATCCCGCCGGATCTCGCTGTCGACCAGCGACCTGTACACCGTGTTTCTCGTTCACGGGCACCTGGTTCCGCAAGCCTCGTCCCGCGTGCCCGTAGCACACGTCTCGCGCATCATCGCTTCGCGACGCGTCGCGAGCCTCGACGATCGAGCAACTTCTCGCGGGATCCTCGCGATCGTGCTGACGGAGCAGAGATCCACGTTCGAACGGGAGCCAGCCGGCGACTCGATGGATCACCACGGAAACGGAACCGACGACGATCCGGGACGCAGTCGGATTACCACGGTGTACACGCACTATCAATCACTGCGGAATCATTCGATGACTCGCACGGATCCCGATCACTTCAACAGCAACAACGAGGACGCGAGCAACAGCATCCCTCGGCCGGATCGCACGCGACCGCACGCTCTCCTCGTTTCATCCTGCGAACCCGAGAACAACCGAACCGTACCGATATCATCCAAATATCTAGCATCTACAAGAATCCTGCGGCCTGCTAATTCAGGAGGACCGAGGACACCGATCCCACAGGATACGGCACACTTTCCCTGGTACCATTCCCTCTCGCTCGACCCTCGCCGAGCGAGTTTTCTCGCTCTGCCGAACTTTCGAAAACTTTCCCACTGGAACTATCGTTCGTTCCTGGTTACGCGTTCGACGCGGTGTTCCTCCTTGGATCGCTCTTGGTTATCCAGTGGACGCCGATTTCACCGAACAGAAAACCGCGGAAGCCGACGTATCGCGCGCGCCACTCGCACTCGAGCGAGATTTCGCTCGCCCCCGTACACTGTAGCACCGAGCCGCGCGGTGCACACACGGTGAGCTATCGCGGACGACGTTAGTGTCGCCACTGTCGAGCCTGCTGCCACCACCACTCCGTTTGCCACCACCAGGGTTGGAACCCCCCACCGATCCTCCGTTTGCATCCCCCACCGAGTGGCGCGCGGCGACGGACACCGGTGTGTGACACCGTCGCGACGCAGACCGACACGCGCCGGCCCCTGCAGCCGGCAGGAAGGTCGACGCCGACGTCGACGGCCACGTCGTGGTGGCTCGTCGTCGTCGTCGTCGTCGTCGTCGTCGGCGGCGTCGTCCTCGTCCTCATCGTCGTCGTTGTCGTTGTCCTCGAGTCGTGGTGCTTCGTCGATCGAAAAGAGGCCCTGTTGTACGCGCCCGCGCACACGCTTTACCTCGCATGCGTATCGAACTATTCACATCACGCTCTCTCACCCTCGCGAGCTTTTTCCCTCTAGCCAATACACTCCACTGGCCGATTTTTCCTGGCCGATTTTTTAACAATTAACTCTCTGCCGAGACGACTCCGAGCGAGTCGTCTCGCGAAGGTAAACCGGGTCTGTGTCGAGTTCCGCTAGAATTTTCTTAGATAAGTTGCAAGCTTCGATGACGTACTTGGCTGCTCTATTTAACGCTACTGATTTCAGATGGTGTATTCGAAAGTTGTTTAAATTGCAAGGACTATTTCATTGGTCGCGATCGAATAGATTTCTTGAACCGAGCATACGCTGTCGTAAGAATTGTATTCTTTTTATTCTTCTGCAACATTTGTATGACTGATAATCTTTCATTTTCTCTATTTCCTGTACTATATATGTTTTTTATGTCTATATATATATAGCCATAGAGAGAGAGAGAGAGAGAGAGAGAGAGAGAGAGAGAGAGAGAGGGAGAGAGCAGACATAAAAAACATATATAGTACAGGAAATAGAGTAAGAGAGAGAGAGAGAGAGAAAGAGCTTGAGAGATATATTGTATATATATATATATATATGCAATAATGTCTCCCTAATTGACGCTCAGATTGAGAACGGAAATGAATAATTTGGGAACATTTATTTTTACAATATTTTGATATGCAAACGTTTTATTATCTAATATCATTAGGTATTATATAGTAGAGAACTTGAATGAAATTTTTAGATAATAGAATGTTTTGGTATTAGGACGTTACAAAAATAAATCTTCTGATCAGAGGAGCCCTACTCAGTATTATAGTAATTTCTTCCTAATTCGCGCTCAGATTGAGCACGAAAATGGACAATTTGGGAAGAGGAAATACGATTATTCGAGATTTGCAGCTCGTTTTTTATGGTTATCGATCGTCAACAACTATAAAAAACGAGCCACAAGGCTCGAACAATCGTGTCTCCTCTTCCAAAATTGTCCATTTTTGTGGACAATCTGAACGTCAATTAAGGAGATATTACTGTATTACGCTATACCTTACTTTTTCTTCATACCTTCTACGTTGTTTCATTGCATACATTTTTTATTTATTGTACTCGTGTGATGGCAATACAAAATCTCTTTTTATACTTCTTTTCGTTTTCACCCGTCCATTATTATTATTATTATTATTATTATTATTCCTATTATTATCATTATCATCATTATTCAAATTGTAAGAACTTCTAATAATTTCGATCTTGTCGCGAAGTTACAAGCGTCGGTCATGTTTGGGTGACGATAGTTTCGTGGCAACTGTCACGTGTCGGTGACACCTGGGTGACAGAAACTTTTTATCACACCAGAAGCTCAGAATTTGATCCATTAACCTTGCATTATGACAACGCGTCAGACGCGTGACACAAATTTCAGACATAATCTACAAGATATGTTATAAATATATTAATCTACTAAAATATTATTCGTGTGTATTAATTTCGATTATTCCGTTATCAAAGTCTCGTTCGAAAAACTGATTCTGTATTGTGTCCATTGAGCTGGAACAGAATTCTGCGGCTATGAAGAACATCGCCGCGAGACACAATTTATGAAAATTTAATTTAATGCATTAATTGTACTGTAGCATGCAGGATTCGTGTATTTATCTGACAAAAAGACATCGTAAAAGTAAATCTTATAGACTCGAAAAAATTATGCAATTGAGCGGCGATATCTTGGAAGTTAAAACGTGCGACTTGCGACGTTCTTCCTTGCAACGGCAGAATTAACCGTGCGATATCAAGGAGGACCAAAAGCGCAGGCTAAACAAGAAGGAATTACGTGGTATCTCGACGCTATTAATTCGTATACCTTCCAGCACATAAGCGAATCGGCTGGCGAGCAGCAAAACCAATTTGTCCCGGCTCAGAACCGGAAGCGGTCGCTCTGCCTACCACCGTTTCCGCCCGGTTCCTCCGCAATGATCCAGCGGCGCGGCTACGGGTCGCATTCGGATCGGTCCGCGTCGCAATGTCGGGAATTAACATAAATTCCCACTCTCGTCCGTCTCCATTCGCCTTCTTTCGCCTGATAGAGAGTCCTGAGACCTCACGGGTGCACCGAGAAAACGGGAAGAGGATCGTTGCCTGCGAAGCGACCTTTTCTAGTAAAAATTTTAAATTTTATTGGACGTTTCTGAAACTCGCCGATCAATGGTTTCTTTCAAATAATTGGAAAAGTTCGTGTAAAATTAATACTTTCCTCGATTTACGATCGATAGAAGTTGTGCGTTTTGTTTGCACGAAAGGGCGTATTCTACGCATAGAATTGTTCGTCTCCGAAATGGCGCCGTCTCAAGGATCACCGAACGGGTTCAGAAGCTAGCGAGCAACGTTAACATTTACTTCGAATGGACGGAGAATGGCAACAGTCCTTGGACTTTTACCCTCCACAGACGGCTTTGCCAGAAGCTCTCGTACACAAAGCATGCTTGCGCTCGGGAAAAGGAAAAATTCCAGGGGCCCGCGTTTATGCGAACTTTCTTCTTCAAGGTGAGTCGACCGCCATCCCCTAAGGATCATCTCATTTATTTCTGGTGCGTTGCGTGGGCTAGAGACGGGCAAACGCTATCTTCAAATATAGCGGAACGAATAAAGAATTCAAAGTGTACCAGTCAGCGGAAGCAAATGAAATAGACAATCCCCCTTTACAATTTTATATCAATTCGAAAGAACGGTGCGTTGCGCGTTAACACGTTCCGTGCCGAGCTTTTTTTACTCGAATCTTCACACTTTGATATTTTACTAAAACTTGATGTATTACGTGCAATTATTAATTCTGGTACACATAACAACGTAACAAAAACTTATCAACGCCCATTCTTGCGGTGGAAATTGATTCTTCGGTTCTAAATTTCTTGTAAACAATTTGTTCAGTTCACTAAGTAAACATGCAAGCGTGTACCATCGATGGTACACGTGGCACGGAACGTGTTAAATAGTCACTTTATACAGTGAAGAATGTACATTGTTGATTTACATTGTTAAAGTTGATCCATCGTCGCAAATCAGGACAGAAAGAACAGCATGTTCTGCGATACATGGCCTTTCGAAATAGTGTGAAATGTACAGTGGCCCACAAAAGTGTTCGTACACCTTCTGAAACGTAATAACTTTTTTAAAACTTGACTAAACGATTTGAATTTTTTTTAGGTGATAGAGGGGCCAGTCTATTAGACGATGACTGAAATGCCTTTTGTAAATTTTGTTATTACTTGGGATGACAAAAAAAGATAAGAAGCTCTCGTTTCTTTTAACTTTTTTATCGGAGCCTGTAACAAAAATTGAAAGAACGCTTTTCATAGATCTTGGTCACTTTTAGATTTGTGCTGAGAATTTGTTCGAAAAGATTTCAAAAACTGCTGATTTCTTCTAGTTTTCGTTAAAAAAACATTCATAAAAAAACATTCAAAACATTAAAAAAATAAAACATAAAAAAAGTTTTTGCCATCATTGATTTGTTGTAACTCGTAACAACGTCAGCCGATTCCGATAAAATTTTACCGAGATCCACGAGAGGGGCATTCTTTAAATTTCCGTTATAAGCTCGGATAAAAAAGTTAAAAAAGTTTTTTATTTCTTTTTATCATTCCAAGTAATATCAAAATTTAAAAAAAAACATTTTTGTCATCGTTCGCTATCGTCTAAAAAGAATTCAAATCTCGTAATTCTGTTTTTAAAAAGTTATTGCGAAGTTATTACGAACACCTTTGTGGTCCACTGTACCCTGTAGATTGACTTTGTTGGAATTGAAGCTGTGTCGCAAATCGATACAAAAAATCGGTACGAATTTGCAGTACGATCGAGTACATAATAAAATAACTAAATAGAAAATCATAAAAATATAGAATCCATCTTTTACTTTGCAACGCAGCTTCGCTAACAGCTTCGCAAATGAAATTCTTCGCTTAAAAAATCCTCATCGTCTGCGCTTTAAAGATAATTTATTAAATGATTATCGCTCCGTTTCACAAACGACGTTGTCCGAATTTCCAAAAATCAAGGAGCGAGGAGCTTGACATTCGATCCAGGGTGGCGTTTCCAAAAAGAATATCGCATCCTCGTGTCTCAGCCTGTCGGCAGGGTTAATCTTGTTTGTTCCGTTGTTTGACAGGGCAGGAGCATTCGAACGTTGTCAATCTTCGAAGAGTGTACATACTCAAGAGGAAGATTTTTTCGTATATAAATTGCCACACCCCTATTCGTCTCCGTGCTTCCTGATCCCCGCCTCCGCGTCCGTCCCATTTTTCTGTTTTCTCTGACCGTTTTCTGTTCTTTCACCCCCCGTAACGAAACTCATTCGGACTCGTGTCTGCCCGAGTCTCTCGGTGAAACGGGTTCGTCCCGTGTAAGAATGCGAGCCACTAGAGAGACAAAGATATCGACAAAGGGAGAAAAAGAACTCGCGAGAGAAAGCAGAAGCAGTCAGAAGGGAAGACGGAATTCCTATTAATTCCAAATAAAGCGACATTTTCCCCGGTGACGTTTGAATAGGGACGTGAATCGAACCGGTCAATTATACCGGAGAATCGAATGCAAATTCTCCGTCGTGTTCCTCCTTGGCCTTCGTCCCGTCGCCTTCCGCCTCTCTTTTTCCTCGACCTTTCCTAATCCTTGGGGTGTCGGTTTCCACCCGCACTTGTTTCCATTTCCTCGTGCCGTCCATTTCTCCGCTACCTCTGCCACCCTTCTCCCACGATGACAGGAGGGAAGCCGAGTCTTTGCGCAACGGCGTCGATCGCGGAAAACTCACGTAGCCGATGAAGACGTCGAGCAGATGTGGAAACGACGAAGCTCCAACATTTCTATTAACGTCGAACAACCGGCGACCGTCGTTGTAGAACAGGTCGCGCTGTTCAATTAAAAAAGAGAAACAAATTCGCTCTGTTCTCCCTCTGATCTTGCGGCTCTTTAAGACCGTTCTTTTCATCCCGCCAGCCAGCCCGCACACTATGTCCGCCCATCTGCCCGATTTCTCTAACGCTCCTCCTCGGCACGTTAATCTTGTTTCCCCCACACCCTCCCTCGCTCCCGGGTTCCTCTATTCCTCCCCTCTTTTTTTTCTATAAATTAGTTTGCTTAATCCATTCGCTTTGCTTCGGCTCGTTTCCGTGGCTGCGTGTTCCCAACCCCGCGCAACAAACTTTTCCTCGACGGCAACCCGTCTTTTTATCTACCCTTCTTCCATCCGTTTTTATCGTCGCGAAAGTTTGCCGGCGAAAAAAAGTACCAGCCAAGACAAAGAATGCCGCGGGAAGTTTGATGAACCACAAAGTTTCGATTCTAAATAGACTTAATTAGCGCAGAATCCTGGCCGAGTCTGCCGCTCCTTTCCTTCGCTTATGCTGTTTATCGTTTGCAACGAAGTTCCGGTTTCTTTGAACAATTTGATTTCGTGTAGCTACGTCGCGAAGCGTCGAATTCGATGTAACATTTGGATCGTTTTCGAAGGAAGTATGCAAGCTTTTATTGTTCTTTTTTTTCCTTTTTTCTATTGGCGAAGGAGTAGGCCGAAATTCAAGGTGGTCGTTAGTAGGAACGATATCGATGGCAGGGAAAGCAAAGGTGCAATTACGGAGGCGGAAGCGGAACATTGGAGGACGGGGAAGTAAAAATAGGAAAAAATTGGTACGTTTCATTCACGGTAATTGGACGCCATTGCTTGTAACTGCGCGCGGGCACCGATGCAAATGCGGCCATTGTCAAAATTAAAGCAGATCCTTTTCCTTCCGGCCGCCGCCACGTCGTTGAATCTCGGAACGAGTGCAATCTTGCGAATTTCTCAAAGTTCCGCTTAAAATAAACATCGATTGGTTCGCTTACTGTTAGGGCTTAACGAAGCTTACCGTGCCACGGCTCTCTCTCTCTCGAATGTTCCGCCGGAATACGAAGTTTTATTAAGCAAACAGAAAATTCGCAACAGTAAAAACGGGGACGGTCGTTTATTTAACGACTGCCGGATTCCTCGGAACTCTCTATCCGTGTGATTAAACGATACTTTCGAATCCGTGGTCCAAGGAAACTCAAAACGTTTCGTAAATATTTGCTTCGTGCCGCGAACATATTTATACTTTTCTTGCTCCGAAAACACACAAAGCGGCCGAAAGAAAATAGTTCAAATAATCGAGATCAAAGCCTAGAAAAAGCATTCGAGTGGAAAAATTAGTGATCAGCAGTCGTTCCGTGTTTTACACAATGATAAAACGTGAATCGGACGGCGTACCAATTTTTGACATCTCTGCTGTACGAGTTTCGCAATGGAAGTACAGCATCAATTGCCGCAAACAATATTTATGCCGCTTACCGAGGACATGTTTCATCGCTCGTACGTGCACAAAATGGCTGGCTTGATTTCATAAAGGAAATTTCGATTGCGAAGATCAACCACGTTTTCGACGTTCAATTGATTTAGACGAGGACACAATTCGTAATCTAGTGGGGATGGTGCTACGTGAAATTTATCGGTTCGAGAGATATCAGAAACTTTGAACGCCCCAAAATGATCAGCCCATAGTTATTTAACAATAGGTTCAGCATTGGCTTCGAAGCAACTGTTTTATATTGTTACGTAAAAATAACACGCAAATATTTGTACAGACTTTTTACAATTTTTATTCAGCGTCCAAATCTTTAATACGATTAAATCGATGAAAGGCAATAATCGACGAGTTTTCATCGATCGAATTGATCGTTTGATGAAATTAATCGTCAATTGTCGATTAAAAGAAACAATTAATAATTGTTGGTTTTTTAATGGAATTCGTAAGATGTTTCGATGTAATTAATTACGATTGACGAGTGACAGTAATATTTCGTTCATTGGGATCAACGATTAAAGCGAATGTAATCGCTAATTGCGATTAACGATTAACAGTAATAATTAAATCGTTAGTCGTCGATTGATTTTCTGCCTAATTATGCTTTTCTTACGATATATGTTCAATGAAACAAAATTGAATAAAATCCTATCCCCATACAAATGTATCCTTGCAATTTTAACCCTTTGCACTCGAGGGACGACACCGAGACGCCATTAAAAATTGTTATGTCACGTCTCGAAATAATGTTATTAATCAAATTTCTTTATATTTAAAGAGCTGTTGAAAGCGTAACTGTTGCATGGGTCGCAATATTCAATTTCATATGCATAAAATGCATTAGGTCATATAAAAAGGGAAAACCGTGGGTCGAGAAAACTATTTTAAATTTTGCATTAATTCGGCTTCGAGGACAAATGGTTAATAATTGCTAATTAAATTTGGAACGTTTCAAAACAATGCGATCCGTAAACGTAGCGTCAAAGGAAACGGGAACGGTAAACGGCACGAACTCCTGGGACGACATAATCTGTAAAAGCAAATTGTCAGGATTTCAATCCACAAAAGTTACAAAGAAGAAAGAGGCTACATAATTTCTCTCAGAACCAACCGATTCTACGCGAACAGTTCTCGCGCGGTGTTCGACGACAACTTCTCCGGAAGGAATGCTCGAGCAGAGAATTTCGAGAGTACAGAATCATCTGAAAAAAAACCTCGGGAACAGGGTCAGACAACTCACACGTGGGTACGAACTTTTTTCATTACGTTTGTTCGTTCACGCTATGAAACGTCCTGTAGACGCGGAAGAATTTCATTCGATGTTATCGATCCGCGTTTTTTTCAACCAAGAATCGTCTGCATCTAGCACCGCGGTCGTTACACAGAGTCCTGTGTATAGAAAATTACCCCTGGCATTCCATAAATACCGCGTGGGTGTATTTGACTAAGAGGAAGTTCGCTGGAAAGGGAGACGGGGGGAGAGAGAAGCAAGCCTACGGAGCCGCGGAATTCATGTTCAAATGCAACGTCCTCATTAACGCATTCATCCGTTGATACCGGCATCGTCATCGGGACTATGATTACCATCGCGTTTCGTTTTCATCGATGACTTTTCGATGCGCGCCCTCCTTCAGTCCCCAACGGGAACGCTCGTCTCGTCGCGCAGTGGTCCAGACGCACCAAATATTCGAGCATCGTTCAGAAATCCATCTGCTACCTGCTCTTCGATTACCTGTACAGTCATATGGGCCGATACGCTTCCTATCTGGTCCCACAAAAATTTCTCATTTCGAGAACGAGGCGGAGATTGCAAGTCTCTGTATGAAAAATCTGTTTAGAACGGATAATGTGGCGAAGTTTATCAATCAATCCAATTGGGGTGTTTATGCCCGTGGCTCGGATGCTTCTGTCTGTCTCGATGAACGTACGGTAACGATATTCATCTGGTATACAGATGTCGCTTTGGACTAACGCTTATTTGCGAGTGCTGCAATGAACTTTTATTTTCTCCCAAGTTTTGCTGGTTGGTTCAAACAATACGTGGTTACGAAGCAATACGTGTTAGTTACTTTTACGCTCGGTAGGTTTAGTGTTAAAGTCGCTTAGCCGTTATATTTTTGTTTGTATTTGATGAAGTTGTTGACTTTGATTCTACTTCTAAGATAACATACAAATAAACGTAATCGAAAGGGACACAACTGAAAAACGTCAATGGTTTCTTTTTTCTTTTAGAAAAATCCATTCTCTCTAAACAATTTTGTTTAGTCACTCGTTGGCCGATATAAGTGCTGATATCTATTTCTTATTTACAAAGAAATCGTCTGTACTGATTTATCGACAGAATGATCTATGATAAAGATGTGGTTTGCACCGCGTAACTCATTTTCAAAGGAAAGTGGAGTTACACTGATTGACATCTGAACCGTTCACATATTGTATAAAATACTGCATAGTTTTTTAAGAAATACTATTTCATTCTGTACTTGTGTACATAATCGATGGGATTTGAATTCGACTGCATTGTCTTATCTAGAAACATGCAATTAACCCCTTGACATACAAATAAAGCGGAATTTTGTGCATCCGTAAAATACTATTTAACACGTTCCGTGCCACGTGTACCATCGATGGTACACGCTTGCATGTTTACTTAGTGAACTGAACAAATTGTTTACAAGAAATTTAGAACCGAAGAATCAATTTCCACCGCAGGAATGGGCGTTGATAAGTTTTTGTTACGTTGTTATGTGTACGAGAATTAATAATTGCACGTAATACATCAAGTTTTAGTAAAATATCAAAGTGTGAAGATTCGAGTAAAAAAAGCTCGGCACGGAACGTGTTAATTTGGTTCGACTGAACAGTTATGTGCAAGCTGATAAAGAGAATGTTTTATTTTGAAATTTGGAATATTGATCTGTGGATGCAACTTCGCCGTTGGTACTGTCGAGAAGATGAGGAGGGGGAGGAGGCATCTTGAACATTGTAAACAAACCGGAATCGACGCACGAGCGAAGCAACCGAGTAATCTAATAACATACTGCACGGCGTCCGCCGAAAACAGATCTTGACGAGTTAGACTCGTCGAAGTCTAACTATGTCTACTAAGTCTACTATGAAATGAATGACGACCACAACTCGCCATTGTACGTCAAGAGGTTATATATATATATATATTTTGCATCGTGGTACGTTTTTAGAATTTATTCGCATAAGAATGGAATTACGTACGTTTGAAAAGTTGAAATCACCGTGTTGCAGAAGTGATATTAACCTTTTAGGTACGGCTGAATTCTGCACGAGGCTATTTCTCTGGATGGCAGAGTCTGATATGTACTGTACAGAGTCTGATACTGTATATTCTGTCTGTATATACAGGATGTCCCAAAAATGTCTCGCAATCCGAAAGTGGCGGGTTACTCAGGCCATTTGAAACAACTTTTTCCTTTACAAAAATTTTCTCCGAGGCACCGTTAACGAGTTATTAACGAAAAACAGTGAGAACAGAGATCAGCTGCCACGAGGTGGCCGAGCCAACGGCGCCAGCGGTCGAGCGGTCGAATCCCAGCTCAGCTGGCGCGAGGCGGCCGAGCCAATGAGCGGAATTGGGCTTCGCGCGCTGGTTGGCTGGGCCGCCTCGCGTCAGCCGTACTCGATTCTTATTGGTCACTGTTTTTCGTTAATAACTCGTTAACGGTGCCTCGGAGAACATTTTTGTAAAGGAAGAAGTTGCTTCAAATGATCCGAGGAACCCGCCATTTCCGGATTGCGAGACATTTTTGGGACACCCTGTAGACTGTTGTAAATCGATGTGAAGACAAAAGAAATGTGAAACAATACATATGAAGACGATTATTTGATTCAAACGATGAGCGAGTGAGCTACTAGAGCAAGCCACTATAGTGGCGCATCGTCCAGAGAGATGACATCCGCGAAAGCCACTATAGTGGCGTGTCGTTCTGAAAGATGACATCCGCGAAAGCCACTATAGTGGCGCGTCGTGCCTAAAAGATTAACCCTTTGCACTCGACTGGTAACTCTGAGGCACCGTTAACAAAGTTTAGATTTGAAAAAATGTTAAATTTTGCGTGCACAAAATGCACTTTGTCATGTAAAATGGAAATGCTGAAAGTCAGAAAAATTATCTTAGATTTACAGTTAAAGTAGCTTCGAGTGCAAAGGGTTAATGCAACAACCATTGCGTCTATATGTTGATTTATTACGAATACTCTTAATTTTCTCTGATCTTGTCACTGTTTCTCGTAAGAGTGGATCTATGACTGATTAGAAGATATATCCAGGAAAATAAGTCGTCGAAAGTGAAATTACTGCTACGGTTATCGTTGTTTGAACAATGATCACAAATGCATCGTTCAATATATTCATATTTAAAAGATAAGGACAACTACAAAAAAGTACGCTCAGTTTCGGAATGAGCTGTTCATTTTCTTCCGATTTCGCGTTTTTCCGGTTCGCGTTTATTCGCGAAGCGAGAGAAGACGCGACGGCGCGACGCTTCACCGACTAAGGCGGAACGTGCGCCAGCATAATGGGAATACGGGACGGTCGGGTTTTTTCGAAAATTGAAGAAGGATGCGAGTATCGAGAAACGATGAAGCGAAGCCCCGGAGCAACAAAAATACGGAGAAGAATCGGGGAAGACGGAACACAGTGAATCAGCGCGACGATAAACGCCGCGGGACGTGACCGGAAACGCGAAGGGCCGGCCGCCGACGCCCCGGAAAGCGAGCGATAATCGACATTAACACAAATTTCGAAGCTCTTCTGCTAGCTCGGAATGATGTATCGTTATCCTTAGAGTTCCGCTTTTAAGCTTCTACCCTTACTCAAATAGCCGAACACCTATTTCTTCTTGGAGAATATTCAATGCATGGCTGATCGATATTTGAACTTTTATAACTTTCGTAATACAGGAACGTATACCAATAAATCTCGACTTATTTTAAAGCTTGAAGCATCCACTTTCGAAATTTATCATTCATTTTTTTATTTTCTAACACGATTCCACATGATACAGCAGCTGGAAATCTGCAGACAGGTTTGCTCTAAATAGAAAAGTCTTCTTATACAAATAGAAAAGTCTTCGAAAACATTGAACAATTCTTTTCAACAATGATTCCGCCATAGATTTGGAGGACGAAGCTTCCTCTTTGCAACGACCTGTCAAAGCTTGATGTGCGATATTTTTAAATCGATTTACAGAACAGAGACGAAGAACAAGCTCGATGGTAGAAAGCCCTCCTCTGCCTTGATTACTGTAGGCACCATTCATTCTAAACTCCAGGAAGTAGTTTAAAAAAAAATTGTAGAGCAAAGTTCAAGCGATCGTTGTAGTATGGAAGTTTCAATCTCCAAATCTCTGTTAGGATCAGTCATGATAAAAATTGTCCACTCTATTTCGAAAACGTTTCAAACTGCAAGATTTTTAAGGAAACCTGTCTCCAGTTTCTCGCCCGCTAAATTGTGAAGAAACGCGTGACAAGGAAATGAACGATTAGCAAACATTTAAAGCTTCAAGTTTAAAATTATGCTGAAATTTTCCACGAAATGCTAACTGTTTAATCAAGAACAATTTGTGTACGGCGATTTCCTGGAGCCGTTGTTATATCGAGCCACCTTAAATTGAAATCCTCCGTTCGAATCGGAGAACTGTCCCGGCGTCGCCGTTCGGAATTAAATCATCTCGAAACAGACGGAGTTCCAGCCGTGCGAGGCAAATCATTTTCCCGTACGGAATTGGTATTCAATCTCGATTAGCCAGAACCGGACAGAGAAAAGCCTCGCGTTTTCCACAATTTTCCAAGGGATAACCAGAAATAGTTCCGGTTCGCTGTCCTGGCCCAGAAAACTGCGGACGGAACACCGACCGCGTCCTTACCTCTGCACACGTACAGAGACATACACACACACACGTTACGACACGAACACACACAGACGAAGCTTTCCTGTGTACGCGACAACTAAGACCAATTTCGTTCTTTGGATCATCCTGAGCCATCCACAGAGCGCGCCAGAGCGGTGAAATCGTCATTTTTCCGCGACGACAGATAGAGCCCGAGAAAGAGAGACAAAGCGAGAGAGAGAGAGAGAGAGAGAGAGTTAAGTATTTCACTCACGTTCCACCGGAATCGTTTTTTTCTCGAACGATTATGCGCGTTCACTAGCGCACACTTGGAATGTAATTCCTATTTTGGAGACCCGGGCTTGTCGGAGTTTCGGACACCAGAGCTTTTGCATTCTATTTCAGCTTGCGTAATCTCCGGTTTTTCCGTGCAATTTTTTTCGCTAATTTGTCGTTGGGTCTTCGGATTTTAACTTATGATTCGTACGAATAAAAAGACTTCCTTTGAAAAGGCTAGCTTTTTTGTTGAATTTTTCTCTGGTTTTATATATTTGGTGCTGTACTTCAAATTTTGTTCAAATTTAGATTCAGATGAAAAATCTTGTGATAGAAAAAATATTTTAATTCACGATTCTAATGATATTATTATAAAGAATAATAACATTTTTTGTTAGCTTTTTTTAACGAAATCTAGCTTTCTTTTACATTTTTATTTGGTTTCATATGTGTGTACTTGATGCGATGTGTCAATTTTCTTAAATAGTTAGATCAATTTTTATAAAAAGTGTTCGCGGTACACTTTCGATGGTATCGAAGAAAGAGTAACATGTCTATTAGGAACAAACGACGCGAAGAAACTGAAAGAATAATATCCGAGTTAACTTGTGTTATTATCCACAAATATTTCACACGATGGGTTAATTAAGTAATCTGCATCAACCAGAACATTTCGTATATCTTGAGAGTATAAATAACTGTAAATTGTTCTCCGAAAAGAAATATTCAGCATGATCGTCACTAAACTGCAAATTTTATGCATTTATGCGAAAAATGAATACAGTATAAATTCCCCCTAATTAACGCTCAGATTCTACACAAAAATGGAGGTACAATTATTCCAGCTTACGGCTCGTTTTTATAGTTGATAACAATGGGTAACAATAAAAACGAGCCGCAAGGCTCGAATAATCGTATCTCCTCTTCCTAAATTGTCCATTTTTGTGCTCAATCTGAGCATCAATTAGGGAGGATTTACTATACTACCTAAATCAATAGATAGATCAAAAGAACACAGAAACCTGAACGTATTAGTTTCAGTTCTTTAACATTCTACAGTTAAACAACACTACAGTTTTTTAACATTCTAACATAATATTTCTATTTGACTTCTATTCGTGCAATTGATGCAACCAATTTTAATTTTGCATAAAGATCCGCAGTGTGGTCGTCATTAGATTACGAACGAATTATAAATCATTTTAACCAGAGTTAAACAACTCGAAAGTTTGAATAGTGGTACCCGTTCGAATAAAAGAGATCCCAGTATAGTTTTATTTACCCGGGTCTAGCAGACAGCCATTAATCCCGTCGACGTTGAAATAATAGCGAAATGTAAATGCGGGAATACCGGAAATGAAGCGGGTCCCCCCTTCTTTATTTTCCTTTTTTTGACCCGACCCGACCCGCTTTTTCCCACCCCCGCAAAGCACTGTTTGTATGCATGAGTTACGGCTTAAGTTTCGCGGGGGAATGCATGTTAGTGGAATGGAAGCGAGGGGAACAAAGATGCCGGCGAGACAAATGTTTAAAACATAACACGGCCGGCCGGATATCACTGACGGAAAAGTAAATTTTCGTGTTTCGCGATGCCACTCGCGGAACAGAATTACCGGATCGTCTGAAATTACGATCGCCAATCTTCTCGAATATTAAGCAGCCTTTACTATTTATCTTAACAAGTTACTTATTCGACGTCTCGTTTTCTCACGAATCACAGCATCAGTATCGCGCTTTATCCGGGTTTTAATATCTTCCATTTAAAACGTCTTCTTGTACAAGAAATAGTTGACAAGTTAATTCTTCTTGACACGAGCTTCACTAATGTGAAATAAAAAGTATGCAATGCCGTTTAAAAGAATTAAGGTGGCCCCGATTCTTTATTGAGAAAAATAACAATTGTTTAAAAATTAAATGCTTTGTCGTATAGTAAACAGGAAACCGATAAACATTTGTTCGAAACATTATTTTGTCGGACTAACAGAAGTGCACGAGAAAATGTGGGCGAAAGTTTAAGGAAACACCCTGTATATAATACGAATATAATATAAAGTCATAAAAATAGTATGAGAAGTAGTCTCTATTTGTTCTGTCATACTTTATTACTTTAGTTAACATTGAAAAGTTAAAAAACTGTATACCAAGTTAGTTCAGATTATTAAACACCGTGCGATATTACAAGCAAAATATGCGAAATTCTTTGTATTTATCGATCACTTGCTATATCGAATTCCTTCGTCACCAAGTCCTTTTACCTTTCCGCGTGATCGCGTTTGTTGGCATGAGGAATTTTTTTCATCATAAAATTTCTAGTTACGATGAAACGCGAGATGAAAGGGCTACGAAACGCGGAGTTCGGTAGCAACGGACGCGCACAAAACGATTCGTATAAAAATTCGAAAAAGGATCGTCGAGAATGATCGAACAAAAACACATGTCATGTTTAACCATCTCTACTGCCCCGCCCCCCCCCCGACCGGAGGGGGGAAGGTATTGTCTCTTTTTTTATTTTTCGTAACGCTTTTACGCGTGCCGACATTCGACCGATCGCAAATTCAAAACTCACGCGAGCCACCGCTCTCTTCTCTCTCCCGCCGACGTCGAACCGTATCCGGTGTATTTCCTTTTTCCGAGTGGACTTTTTCCGTTCGATGCTACGGCTTGCCGTGCGGAATTTATGGCGGCCGTTATCAAGGTCAGACCGATGGGTCGAGAATCAAGAATCGGTGATTCACGAGCAGTGATAGAAATTGAATGGATAAGAGTATCGAGTTATTAACCGGACCAAACGGTTTCCACCGATCTCTGCAGGGAAGAGCGACGACGTTGTTTAACCCTTCGCAGTCGGATGTCGCCGATACGGCGACACAATATGTGGCATCGACCTTTAATTATTATTTTTCTTCGTAACTTAACGACATTTAAAATGAATAGTAACGAATATTTTTACGAATCAACGGATATTGTAAGATGCATAAAGACGAACACAAAATCTTTTACTCATCGCTTTCCAAAAAATTTCCCAGCAGCGTAATCATTTTTCTTTCAATTCGACTCTGCATAACGAAATCGCAATTTTTGCAAATTCTGTTCCGAGTGCGAAGGGTTAAACTTCACGCTTATGCGTTCGATCAAAATGGCGGAAGGTGCATGAGAATAATGGTGAGCTTTGCTAATGGATCGTGTCCTGGCCAAATATTCAAATTGGAGTATAATAATGAATTAATAATTTGTATGTTGGTGTATATTTGAACATAAGAACGTTTCAATAGTATTTATTATGAATGAAATGGCCCAAACCATGCCCAACTGACGACAGGGTGTCCCAAAATTATCTCGCAATACGGAAACGGGGGGATTCCTGAGGCTATTTGAAATAACTTTTTCCTTGGCGAAAATGCAATCCGCGGTACTGTTTACGAGTTATTAACAAAAAATACTGACTAATGAGAGATCGCGTGCGGCTGGCGCGAGACGAAGGAGCGGAACTGGGCTTCGTGCGCTCGTTGACTGGGCCTCCGCGCGCCAGCCGCGCTCGCCTCTCATTGGTCAGTGTCTTTCGTTAATAACTCGTAAACGAAGCCGCGGATTGCATTTTCGCTAAGGAAAAGGTTACTTCGAATGACCTTAGGAACCCTTCATTTCCGGATTGCGAGACATTTTTGGGACACCCTGTATTTTATATCGATATTTAATATGACGATATAATGAATTTCCCTGTGCCAATGCTACGCCTACGTAATTTATAGCTACGTCGATGCTAAGGTTCGACGGAGTCGGTCAAGCGTGTGATCTGGCACGTGTCGCGAATTCCCGGAAGACAACAAAAAATGATCTGTTTACATGTGAGTCAGGTAAGAAAAACCGCGGAGCTACAAGGTACGTGACCAATCTCCGTCGCATCGTGGCACGTGATCTCTGAATTGCCTTCGAATCGTTGCAAAAAATTAGAAATAAAAAAGTTAAGTCATCGTTTTTATTCTAGCATTATTATGTATTCATACTAACACTTTGACTGCCGCGTCAGTCGGCAATGAATGAATGCGGGTGACGAAATTATTTAAAATTTAATTTCTATGCTAATTCATAAAAATGTCTTAACACGTTCCGTGCCGAGCTTTTTTTAGTCGAATCTTCACACTTTGATATTTTACTAAAACTTGATGTATTACGTGCAATTATTAATTCTCGTACACATAACAACGTAACAAAAACTTATCAACGCCCATTCTTGCGGTGGAAATTGATTCTTCGGTTCTAAATTTCTTGTAAACAATTTGTTCAGTTCACTAAGTAAACATGCAAGCGTGTACCATCGATGGTACACGTGGCACGGAACGTGTTAATTTCATTAAAATTCGCGAAAGGTAATAATGTTGAAATAGTAATCGATGTCACATAACATTGCTTGAGATGTTTCCGGCGCGGCCGTCGATGTGTCAACGTACGCCGACATGTTGACCGTTGCTTTTTTTGCCGACTGTCCCGAGTTTCTATAAAAACGTGCCGCGAGGCTCGAAAAATCGTATTTGAGTGTCTGGCGATTACGGTTTTGAATTCCGTGCTCCGGGCGTTCTAGCGAGAGTTTACTGTATATACAATATAATATGATGTAATATGAAATTCCGCGAACGTTTCGCGTAATATTTCCAGCGTAATTACGTGTCTGTCTCGTCGTTATTGTGTGTACTAGCGTGAACTATTCACACGTTTGACGCGACGTTAAATTCTAATGAATCGCGCACGGACCGTTCGTAATGCGAGTTTAGTGCGCTCGCTAGCCACAGTGTAAAACGTGTCGAGCTCGTGATTATTCATGCTAACATTAATCGAAGCTAATTTGCAAGAAGATTATTAGCTATGAAACTTTGGCACAACGTAACCCTGATACTACGTCTGCGAAATCTGGTGGGTTCATCTTAATTGGAAAATTGTTCTCATCGAAGCTAATATTGTATTGTTTCGGTGGAGGTTCGGTTAAGTGCGTGCCGTGTAGGGTATATAAACACTGGATGAATCGAATTTTAGTAAGTTTATTTAATGAAAGAGATACGCGCGCGCGTTGACAGATTTTTACAAACTGCTTCCATAATTTTTAGGAATAAAGTTTTAATACAGTTTAACAGTTTTAATGAAGTGGGAATGATATATTGACACTTTTCTGTTTTTTAATCGTTCTTGTGTTTCGAACTGCAACTATTTCTTTTTTTTTTGTCATAAATACATAACGTTTATTTATGTAGCTATCTTCAATTATTTGTTGGTTATTATATAAATGTTGCTGTTCTACTGAAATTTAAACTGGAATATCAAGGTCCACATCTTCTCTGATGGCTGAATATTGGCAACAAAGAGATATAGAATCTGATTTCAATTTAAAAGCGGCAAATAATGTACATTATTATCCCTTTAATGACTAAGGACATTTATGGATTAACTATTTAATATTAATTTCTCTTTTCATTTGTCACTTTTAAAATCGTCACCCGTGTCTCGTGAAAGAATTAACAGATCGTATTCGAAATTGTCATCACAATTTTGACTGAATATCATTCCTGGGATTATAGATGGTATTAAAAGTGTGACGCAATGCGGCATGCTAAAGCCGCATTTTTGATCCAATATATAAATGTTTGCTATCATTTCTTTATTTTAAGCACGTTAGTAAAAAATATGTTATTATTGCACAATATTTACTGTATACAAATATTTATAAAAATTATTTGATATAAATGTAGGAAAATAAAGGAACGTAAAAAATATAAAGTAATTATACACATATTCCGGGAAAGTGTCACCTCAGATTTTCACCTAAAATTATCTCGGCTTATTTATAATAATACGAGAAAATGGGAAAGGAAAAAAATGTTTACTCAGAGTGGCAATAATCTCGAGAAAAAGGTCTCTTGTCTCATAATATTTACTCCTCTGAATCGAAAAAAAAAACATACTATCGATGAAACTATTTCAGATGAAAATCTGAAATAACTCGTCTTGTGCATAACAAATATACATCACTTATTATTCTTCATTACGGACACGTCATTACGGTCAAAATTACCCCCCGCCCCCCCAGCAACGATAGACCAAATTACCAATAAATAAAGAACTAACTAACTAGAGTCCAGCTCGCACGTGAAAGCAGAAAATACCTAAAGAATTAATTTCCCGATGGGTTTGTGCGGATGATAAATATGGATCGCCTACACGATCCACAAATCGCGGGGATAAATTTGCCGGTCGAACGAAAATAGTGGGTCTAATTTAATAATGCGCCTGCCGGGGTTACACGTGGAAAATGGCGACGGGGATGACCGAGTGCTCGGTTATATATAATTTCGATACAAAACGACCGCTCGGATTACGGGCTCGGCCCCCGGTGCAAAGTGATTTTATGTTGAATCCTGGAACGGCGAAATGGAACACGAGCCGGGATGTTTACATTCTGTTATAAAACAAGGGGACAAAGTTTGGGGCGTTTCGGACATCGTCGGCTCGTTGGAATAATACCGTTCAGGATCGAGTTTCATGAATTTGCGAAACGGAACAATTTAATGTTTAGACGGCATCAATAAATTTATTCAAATTTGTCCGAAGTTAATCCTCGATGCCGTTCAGCAAACACTTTAATCAACATTCATCCATAATCCTACGAAAGTCCAATTATTTAACGATGTGCTTCAAATTTCAAAGATTCTTCAAATTTCTATACCAGATTCATTAAAAATCATTCCAATATTATTTTACATTTCCAATTTAGATTCTACACAAATTTTCAAAAGATTTTGCATTTAATACTTGGACAGCGAGGTCCATTTTACCAGGTCACCCAGTGTTTAAAAATTACTATTTAAATATTAAGTTTCTGACAATTAATTTACGTTTCCACATGTTTTATCGAGGTCTACATACATACATACATACATACAGAAAACCGAACGTATCTAGAACAAGTACCTTAAAAAATATGTTGCAAACATTAAATAAATAAAATTATAAATGGTCCCCGATTGTACATTCCGTTATGTTTTTGTCAGAAACGTCCACCGTTCCAGTTTTAATATACTGGAAATTCGCGAACAAATAAACTGAAAATTTCAACAGAGAATACAGTGTTTAATAATTTTTTTTCCATATTGTTCTGTCGTAATTGTTGCTGCAAGAAACTGCAGCTGGAAAAAAGCATGCACGCCGAGTGCATGAATGTATCAAAAGATTTTATGGAACATTTCCAGGTTATCGAAAGCATTGTTTCGCATGTAGTACGATCCTTACAGCGCGGAATCATACAAATTGAAACGTACGATCCGCTCTTTGATAGAAACACCAAACAAATCTTTCCGAAAATAATGTCCGCCGTTAAAATACAACATCGGCGATATTTCGGTGAACGTTTTAACTCTGCTGTTTTGTACATTATTATTGTACGCATGTAATATTCGGATTTATTTGTGCTGATATACAGAGTATTTCAAAAATGTCTCGTAATCCGGAAATGGGGGGTTCTTGAGGTGATTTCAAGTAACTTTTGCCTTAGCGAAAATGCAATCCGTGGCTTTGTTTACGAGTTATTAACGAAAAATACTGACCAATGAGAGGAGAGCTCGGCTGGCGCGGGGCGACCTGGCCAACGAGCGCACGAAGCCCAGTTCCGCTGATTGGTTCGACCGTCTAGCGCTAGGCGAGCTCGTTTCTCATTGGTCACTGTTTTTCGCTAATAACTCGTAAACAAAGCCGCGGATTGTATTTTCGCTAAGGAAAATGTTACTTCAAATAACCTCAGGAGCCCTTCACTTCTGGATTGCGAGACATTTTTGGGACACTCTGTATATATAATATCTTATGCTACAGGCGATCAAATGATACACAGGGTGGACCGGAATTCGTAGTATAACCGAGTAGAGGGTGACCCTACGTGAAAAAATAAGGGAAAAAATTTGGTCGACTTTCATGGAAATAGAGTCCCGGATAAAAAAATGTTATTCACTCGGTTATACTATGAATTCAGGCCTACCATTTATAAACAGTTTTTAATTACTTCATTTTAATATGCAAAATCAATATGAAGCTCATTTGATTCCTTTATTTGATACTATCAGTAAATTATTATTAGTAAATTTCGAGTTCCTTCCGATCGTGCCGTATGTTGCCTTGATAGTATGTATGCTGTAATAATTGTTCCAAAATAATTAATAATAATAATTAATAATAATAAAAATAATTATTCCGTAATTATTCCAAAAAATAACCGTCTTTTTATTAATTCATTAGTATTCCACTGATGATCTATCGATGTCCAAAGAACAAGCGCATTATACGCAAAAATAGATCAAGCATATTATAGAAAATAATAACTTGTTTGTTTTACACTTGCAAATATCTCGGTTCACAATGACCCGAACAGTAAATTAGTAGCAACTGTAAAAAATGAAAGAAATTAGAATTTAGAAAAGTTTTACTTTTAATGTGATTATTAAGTGATGCAGAACGAAGTCATTCATACATAAAATAAATCATTCTGCAAATGACAAAATTGTGAGCGAATCGAATTTATTTCCGGTCAAATAGACCCGAACAGAACAGCAGGGTTAACATAGAGTAGTTGGAAATACGGTCGATCGGATAGCACGGGATCGGGAATGATTCGAACGCGAAAGTGAAACAGGGGAATTGGACCGCGAATATTTTTGTTAATAACGCTGGGGCCGTATCGCGAATATGAAAACCGACGTTAATGCATTCCAATTTACGGTCTGAATACGTCGTGGAAGCCGGTAATTCCGCCTTGCGGGGGAGTTAATCGCGGGGAAGCACGTGTCCCTGCGGAAACCGCCTCGGATCTGTCAAGAATTCCGCGGCGGAGGCGAGAATCTCCTCGAGGAATGCCGTGAATACAACAGCGACCTAGCCTAATGACCGCCATTCACCACAGCAGCCTCTCCTCCAACTTTTTCATCGAATCAGCCGGTCCGAAAGCGCATAGCGCGCGGCCCGAATGTTATTCGAGTCTCGGAATCATTGGAAGTCTCGATGGTTTTCGAGTGCTTCTCCGAGGACCCTCGAGCTCCAGCCGGCTCCTCGGACACGAAACACGCGAATTTTATATCTACTTTCACCACCCCCGTTCCCCGCGAACTGAATCATCCGTCTCGAAATTCGACGCGCTGATTTACTTCGCTCGCTGACGAACCAAGGGGCGCGTATGAACCGCGACTCCGCTTTGTGCAATTTATCAAAGGTCGCGTGTCTCGCGAATTTCGGAGGCTGTGCACAATTGCTACCTTTTCCCAAAAAGTTAGCCAGAATTCAGAATTTCGTACGATTTTTATGAAATTGTACACTCCTACGTCTTTGACATTGCTGAATTTAAATATGTTATGACAAAAATACGAAATTCTTCTATTCTTCTTAACTTACTTTTCGGTGAATATATTGATATTCATGAATCAGTGCATTTTTCGATATTTCATTATAATTATATACATAAAATATTAAACTGAATATGACGATCTTTATTTCAACATCTTTAACATTGTTTATCTAGATTGTTGGAGATTGACTTTATATCACGAATCTTGTTAGAGCGGATCTTGCGATGATCATCATAAAACTTTTCCGTTATCATTACAACTAAATTTACGTTAAAATATTGCAAATTTGATGAGTTAATAAAGGACTGCATGAATTTTTGGATATTATAATATTATATAATAATAATATTATATAATAATAATATTATTATATTATAATATTACCTTTTTAAAGTAGTGCGATAATCAAGAGTTAAGAGGGGAGGCTCACGATTTTATTCGAAAGTATTTCGCGCCGCTTACATGAAAGTTCACCTTTATAACATATTTTAACGGTAACATATTTTACAAGTGGTTTTTTGAAGTATAAACTATAGCTTCACACATTAAACATGTTACCATCGTGAATGCTCTGACATATGTAGGTACAGTGTGGCAGCTTTTATTACTATAAATCAACTTTTCAGGGAAAGGTGCCACTGTGCGACGAGGCTGCTTTTATCGAGAATTTGCATGGTTTTTGTTATAATTTAGACTCGTGAGCCGAATGAAAGGAGCGCGTTTCGTCAGAAAAATGGTTGGACTATGAACCACGTTGGAGAAAAGAATCGCACAAAAGTCTGCCTTCTTTTATTTTCAAATGCGAAGTAAGTCTGCTTTTGCAGCCCTGAAAATGTACTCCTGTTAAAGATTGCTCTTTGCTCTAGAATACAGTTGAAAACCAAAAATACTACTCTTCTTTTCAAATGTCACGAATTCAAACGACCGTGCAGAGTGGAACAGTTTTATGAGGAATTTCCTTCGCAAAGACCTCCAAAACGTTCAGTCAATTCTTAATCAGTTTGGCGAATGCATTTGCAGTTTTAACTTTCATAAATTCGCGCAGTTTTACGAAGGAGAATTGCAACAACAGATACATTATCGTAACAAAGAAAACGTAATTATAAGCAGTCTACAGTGAATTCTTGTGAAACACGTCCATCAGCGGGCGATTAATTTGCACCAGAGGGCAACTCGAGATTATGCTTTGCCCGCGGTGCGTTTATGTTCTTGTATCGCGAAGAAAGGAAATTACTCAGTGTTTAGTTGATACAATGCCATCAGAAACGTGTGTAGCCGAGCAGCTCATTACCCCCTGAAACGTGACAAACAGCCGGGCGAGAGGTAATTGCCCCCGGTTATGAATCATTGCTCTAATCGCGTTCGCTGGCAACGATTTCGATTAGCGCACGCGACCCCGGCTTAATAACGAATTCTTAAATGCGTGAAAAAATATGGCGCGGCGCCGCCGGTCTAGCTACAAGATTCTTTCTGAAACGTAATAATTAATTCGCCGAAATAGTTTCGCTGACGAGGCGTTAATCGCGCCCCCGGCCCGCTGCCCAGAAAACTTAACGCGGTGCTCCTGTGAATTATTGTACTATAAATCTCGGCAATAAGTTGTTACTCGGGAAAGCGCTTTATCCTTTTCCGCGACCGTTTAAAAACGCTGCCGCATGAACATAGAGATAATGGCGAGAAGAGTTATTAGAGACGAGCGTTCCGGGCAATTGATGGATAGACGAATCACTTATTTATTTGATCTATTTCGCTTGGTTCGTTTGAGTATTCTAATTAATTTTGGTCAGAAACATCTTTGAATAATTCAATTCTTTTATTTATTTTATTCGTTTCATTTGATATATGCATTTGGACAGTTTCATTTCAATTCTACTTGATTCATTCTATTAAAGATATAAGGGATTGCTTTAAAGTTGATGCTTCAAATTTGTAACCGTTAATAATTTACTTACAAGGGAAGGTCCCCAAGGTTGCCGCTCACTTTCTGATGAGATTTGGTACAGTGATAGAGCTCATAAAGCTGAATCCAATGATATTCGGTTTCGAGGGCAGACAGCTTATAGTTTCTGAGATAATTACTGTTAAAGTTGTTAATAAAATGCCATAAAGATGCACTGGATTACGCAGCGAGGTACCGCACCGCAGAAAATGACTGGAAGGGGGGAGAGGGTCCGCCGCACGTCGCGATCAGGTAGCCCGGTATCCTTTCGCTCGCGTTACTGGGAACGGTTCGGCTCCGACCGATGACGCCCGAACGTCACCGATTCGCAACATGCGTACACTTCCTCATTCGGTCGGAGCCGAACTGTTCCGCGTAGGCATGTCGTTTTTGAACGGCATGTCGTTTGCGTACTCACATGTACACGTGTAGTTAATATATCCGTGTCCTAACCCGTATACTTATTAATGCATAGGTACACATCTAATTAATGTTTTAATTCATTCAGAAAGTGAACACTTTCGTGTTTTTTTGTATAATTAAAAATATTTCCAAATACATAATTCGCACAATCGTTTCATTTGATTTATTTCCTCATCCATATTTACTCTTTTGTCTCAGCAAACAATAGCATTCATTTTTGTCACGTGTCTGCCCGAAATGAAGAAACTCTTATTGCCATACTTTCTGAACGAATTAAAACATGGGTTCATTAATTACACGTATATCTGTGTACCCGTGTATTAATAAGTACACGGGTTAATACACGGTTACATTAACTTCACGTCTACACGTGTCTATGCAGTAACCGTTCAAATACGACATGCCTACGCGGTAAGGTTCGGCTCCGACCGAATGAGGGAGCATACGCACGATGTGAATCGGTGCACGGCTCGGGCGTCATCGGTCGGAGCCGAACCGTTCCCAGTACCACGAGCGAAAGAGTACCGCAGCAGCACAATACTCGAAATATTAGGGAGTAAGGAAAGCTGGGAAATTCGCGACGTGCGGAGCACCCCCCACTCCCTGCCACGCTGTGTCGCGCTGCGTAATCCAGTGCGTCTTTCTAGCCTTGTATTTTCAACTTTGACATTAATTATCTTCAAAACTATAAACCGTTTGCCCTCAAAATCGGGTATTAATGGATTCAGCATTACAAACTCTATCATTATGCCAAATCTCATTAAAAAGTGAATGTCAACCCTGGACACCTTCCCTTGTTAGAGTATTTCTTTCACGATTTATGTCTTCTTATGAAGACCAAGACCACCATTGTGACAAACATTAATTTTGTTCTGATATCTATTAGTTAAAATGTCTCAGTTTCTATTTCTCATAGAAATAATAATGGAACATGTTAAACACGAAAAGACACGATAAACACGTTAAATATGAAATTCAAGATAAATAGTTGAACATGAACAGCTAAACGTGAACAATTAAATACGAACAATTAAGTATGAACAGTTAAACACGGCCAACACAGACAAATGTGTACAGTTGAACATCTATAGTTAAACGCGAACATAACAGCACCTAAAATAAAAATTTTTCAATTGGTCTTTTTGATGCAACAAAAGAAGATTTCGTTGTCGCCAATAGAGAATGCGATTCTGAAGATTCTACGGACATAATATTGGAGGTAAACGTTCTTCGCAATTTTCGGAAAGCTTCGGGCATGAAATTGTTATTCGCACGGGTACCCGAGAATTACTTATAAGCAACTGAATGCTACGTTAACCGTAGAATCGAGAGTTATATAGAGCACGGCAGCGTGTGCGAGCGAGCGATGTTCCCCGCCTAAACGATAATAACACGGGCTACAATGTGCAGCCGTCAATGAGACTCACGGAATCTCGTTAGTCTGTGTTTTCAGGCAGCCGGTCTGCAACCGCGCCGCGCCTGGCATCATGCATAACAATCTAGTCGCCATTTCGCAAACTTACTCCGACTGGCATTCATGAAAACTTTCGAAGGAACGCTGCTTTAACAAAAACATCTCGCACAGTGAATACTCAGGTGAATATTCCCTGTCAATTCATGAGTCGAATATTCGGCGCTGTGTATTCTACCGTTATTATTATTATTATGCGGCCCAGAATTGTGCACTCGGCGTAACCAATACAAATTTTTCTTGCTTGAGCTAATGGTAATCAAACATTTATAGGAAAAGGCTAAAATCATTCGTTTATGTTCTATAATCTATATCAATCTACCGAATTTAATGCACGAGATTATTACGCACACAGATGCAATTTTGATTTATGCATTTTTGCATTTATCAAAGCTTCCATTTATTTTCGTTTATATTTTGTACTGCGGATTACGTGCATTTACATTGCATTATTTTCAACTCGGTAAAATGATTAAAAAATGAAGTAAATTTTCACGTAGCTCCTGTAGCTTGCAATTAGTCCAAACAGTCTTCATTTCACATTTTTATGCGCATTTTTATACGCACTTTACTAATGACTATACCGTGGACATTCACGTAACATACAAATTCACTTCATTTAGTTACAAGAAACAGTAATCAGGTACCAATTTTTTTTCGTCATTAATTGAAGTTACTTGAAAGTATAATAATGTCGACATTCCAAACCGATCTTAATTCTCTTCACGGTCATGGTATTTAATATTTTGACGACCGGAGTCACGTACACGTGACTTCGCGATAACAGTTGTTCAAAAAATATACACGGTGTCCCAAAAATGTCTCGCAATCCGTAAATGGGAGATTCCTGAGGTCATTTGAAGCAACTTTTTCGTTTGCGAAAATTTTCTCCGAGGCTTCGTTTACGAGTTATTAACAAAAAAACACTGACCAATAAGAGGCGAGCTCGGCTGGCGCACGGCGGCCCAGCCAACGAGTGCACGGAGCCCTGTTCCGCTCATTGGCTCGGCCGTCTCGCGCCAAATGATCTCGTCTCTGATTGGTCACTGTTTTTCGTTAATAACTCGTAAACGAAGCCGCGGATTGCATTTTCGCTAAGGAAAAAGTTGCTTCAAATGACCTCCGGAATCCCCTACTTTCGGATTGCGAGAAGTTTTTGGGACACCCTGTATAATTGAGCCGTTTATTTTGAAAGTGGCATAAGTTACTTTACACCGTAATGAAAAGTGGTGATTTTTTAATGTTTATACGAAATTATTTATACTGAGAAAAATATCAGTATCCTGAGATAACAAATACAAGTAAATCTTCTCGAAAGTTAGCATCCATATTTTGAAACGTGTTAAAACGCAAACCCTTAAATATATCGACTTAAAAACAAACTGACTTATGCCACTTTCAAAATAAACGGCTCAATTCTTGTTAGATACAGCACTCCTTAATCGTGCGTGTGTGTGTGCGCCTGTGTCGCGTGCGTGCCGCGTGGTGCGTGCCGTGTATGTACGTGCCATATGTCTGCGCGCCGTGTGTGAGATTCGGGTGTCGTCGCGACCTCGATCGCGTCGATTCGGATGAGTGGATTGGCCCCGCAGGGCCGGGCGGTGTAAAACCCCCCACCGTGGGCGCCGTAACGAGCGAAACGCGAGCAGCGAGCAACAGCAATTAGGCAAATCAGTCGATTTCAAGAGAGTCTCCAGTTTAGATGTGATTTTTCGGTCAGTAAGTTCAGCGCGTCACGCTTCAGTACTTCAACATTCCGCCCTCGGTTTTCGCTACTTTGTCTCAAGGCCTTCGTCTCATATCTAGAACTGCTAGCTCTCGAACTAGCAGCTTTATCCTACCGAGTAGAGATGAGAAACGTATTCTTCGATTGACAAATACGTTTCGTAACCAATGCAGTTCTATCGCTCGGCGTTTATCGTCACGAGAAAAACTTCATAAACGGTATTGTGCTCGCGCGAGTAATTCTTTTGAGGGTATTTTCGAGTCTAGGCCAGTGCCCTAATATCGAGAATTACTTGACTTTCGACTTCTTGGATACGATCTGTAAAAAAGGTTTTTCCGGCAGATTAATCGCACGAAGTCACTGTCAGTCGCATTCTCGCCTTGAGCCAACGAAATCCCGAGCGGATTTTATCCTAATTCGCGGTTAATCTCCACGGCAGGATTAGCCGATTTCCATTTCTCTTGATTTCGCTCCGCTCGCTCGAGTGCGTAGCGTTGCGTGCGATTCTCGTGTATCTACGCACACTGAATCTCGGTTCTCGCTCTGACGCGTATTTCCGTGAGTTCTCTGTCTCGTTCTAACGAACGCCCGGACGCGTGGTTTCTCCCTCTCTCTCGGTCCGGCATTCACGCGCCGTACGTTTATCTTTGTCGCGCTCCGTTCGCGTTCGAATACTACGTGACGGCTAGCTTGGTTCGGCAAACGCGTACGTCACGTACGCCTGTCCTTGTCGCGCTCCGTCTACTTCTCGCACTCTCTACGCGTCTGATTTTGTGCGTCCTCGCGTCGTAGAAGCGTTCTAAGCGGTTTCTCCATCCGCGTCCGGTTTCTACACAAATCTATTGTATATAACCTTCCATGCGATAATTTTAACCCTCTATGGGCCGAATTTTTTTCTTAAATATAAAAAAATTTATGCAACGGAAAATCTATTATTATAAACCTATGTATGCTAATTAAAAATATATGTAACAGTTTAAACAACTTTATTATAATTAATTCGATTTGTAACTTTGAAGTAACAACGGCTTATAATGTTTCCACTTCTGTGCATAAATGCTTAAGCGTGAAATTCCGTAAAACAGTTTGAATTTGGCGTTAAACATAGATGTACGTTGCATTTGGAACTGGTTGCCAAATAGTTTTTTGTGGCCTTGAATTTTCCTCATCCGATGATAATTCGGTACTAAATTCATCGTCACTCTGTCAATAATATTTATGCATCGTCTGGTAAATGCTACTGGACGATCTTCATCGGACTCAGAATCTAATAAAGAATCTTCGGATCTATTACCGCTGATGTGTCTAATTCTAATTCCTCTTTTATTTTTATACGATTTTGTATCCATATTTTGGGTATTTGATATAAATATAAATTTGAAAATAGGAGAAAGCACAACTATTATCCTAAATACACTCGAATCTACCACAATATCCCAATGTAACCTGAAAGTTACAAAACTGTATCATATACAAATAGTAACAAAATGATTATTGAAAAGCAAATAAATAAATTGTTATTGATATACGAACTCAGAGCTATTATATACGCTTTTTTTTATTCAGTAAACACCGACAAGAGCACAAATAATCCCAATTGCACAAGATGGTCCCTTTGGTTTCTATCTACAGACAACTTGCAAGGTATTAATTTTGACATTTCAGGTTGATGGTGAAGCCAACCGTCATCAATATTGTTATCGGTTTTTTCAGAAGCATTATATAATTAAGACGTATACATCATCTTGTGAAAAAAACTAAAACTATTTGGTAAAATGTGGATATATTAGCTTGTGACTTGAAAGTTACATGGGCCCATAGAGGGTTAAGTAGTTGCCGTACGCGTTCTACCTGCGCTAATTGTCTTAACCATTGTATACTTCACATCGTTGTACATATCATATTCTCTATCCAAGTCCAGCGACTACTTGACGTATTGTTTGTTTTACAAATAAACTCTCGGACAACTTGTTCAATTTGTTCAACAGAATATCTTCGCGGCTTAATTAGTAGCGTTGATACACCCTGTTGTTTGGGCAACAACACTTGCTCCCTAACAATTATATTATCAACAAAATTTATCCTATTTATGACATTAATAAATTATATCATAATTGCACTATTAACACGTTGAATGCTACGGGGGCCACCGGCGACCGACGCGCCCAAATTGATAGAAATATATATATATATATAATTTAAAACAAATGTCAATATCTAAAATTCTGTATTATTGCCATCGTCAATTCAAACAGTGACCCCTGTCGCAATTAACATGTCAAATATGGTTATACACTGTAACTTATCTATTGCAGATAATATTTCAACATTATATGTATCACATAACAGAAAATTCATCGTGGCGCCACGGACAATTTCTGTAAAACCGGCGTGGCATTTAACGTGTTAAAGAAGTGTATCACAATTACGCTATTAACGATTTGACCGCAGCGTCGACCATATATGGTTAACATAGTTATCCAAAAATTAAGTTTCAAGAATTAATTTTTACGCTAATCCGTTGGAATTTCTTAATGTTATTCAGACTAGCAAAGGAGATAAGAATGTCGATAAAGTATTCGACGCCATATAACTTCGCTCTGCAATTTTAATTTAATTGATTAAAATGCTTTAATTTAACGAAACTTTTGATGTTTCCGGCGGGGCCGTCAAAATGTTAAGACGATGAAATTAGACGAGATATAGCCCATAGAGAAATATCTTTTAAAGCGTATTAGCCTTGAATGCTCGCGACAAGGTTAGGATTCTTTTGTTCATTTTTCATGCCGCCAAGATGAATTCGTCTCGGCGCGGCGGCGACCCAGTAGCGAGGCAATACTGTACCCCAGCGAACTCGGTCGGGGCCTCCCGCTTTCAATTCCGGCAAGGCCACGGCAGCGATGGAGAACGAGAACGATTTCTCCCCCCCCCCCCGGTCGCGAAACTATTTAATATCTCTCGGCGGGCAATCGCTTCGCGAGATTTCAAGGATAGGCGACATTTTCGAAATAACTGGCGCCCCTCCCACTGCTTCGTCTCAGCCGTCCGAACGGCCGAGATGGGTGTCCGGCTATTTATGCGTATGTATTATGCAGACTTCCATCATGTTGCCACGACGCGACGCACCGGCTAATCTTTACTACCTACGCACCCAGCCCCGCGATAAACAACGATTTTAACGGCTTAAATATTCATCGCGGGTCAACGCGTCTCTCTACGTGTAATATGTAATTCATGAAACTTGAAAAATTCATACCGTGCCAACGGAGGTGGGATCAGGTTATGTCTAGGCGACGATACCACAATTCGCGCGTTGCAATTGCGCACGATGCAGCCCGGAATGTTGCACCAGCACCGGAACGAGATTCCGAAAATCCGCTTTTCCCGCTTGTTCGCGGAATTGCTGATGCGACGAAAAATTGCGGATTCTTCTAAATATAACCTTTATGCGATCTTCGGATGTACATAGTTGCACGAACTGCTGAGAATAACTAACGGCACCTGGAACAGTTATGGTTAACTAATTAGGCGTGGCCGCGTCGCGAAGTTCAATCGTTTTGGGACATTACGACGTCGACAAAAACGTAAAGTAAAACATTCTGTTCTCCTCTATTTCATGGTTGATACGTTTGCTGCCAGCATCACTAAGGTATATAGTTATATTTATATTAATCGTATTAAATACATCGTATCCTTTTATAGAATATGATAAAAATGTCGTCGAAGGGAACCTATAAATTCTTTAAATATCATGTTACGTGTTGCAGTTTTAAATAATTATATTTACAAAATGAATTTGATGTGCTTTACGTGAAATACAAAATCGTGATCGTGACACATGTGTGACGCTGGGTAGCGAACGTGTTAAAAATAACCGTGATACAAAATATACCGAGTATACATAACCTCGTCACAAACGATCTTGCCGTGACAGTTTATCCATTTTTATTTCACGCTTTCATCGAGGGGGCCAAACTAATAGTGGCGTCAGTTACCTTTTCGTTATTGTGAGATGAAAGGAGATTATTGTTTACTAACACGTGTATTGTTTACTGACCAAATTTATTGTATAAAAAGGAAAAGAAAAAGAAGAAAGATTTGTAAAAAGAAAAAGTAAAATAAATTATAAAGGTACTATAAATGATCTAAACCCAAAATTATTTTAACAATAAATTTGATCAGTAAGCAATATTAGACTAAATTGTCGAAAATGTGTCGCTATTATTCTAACTCACTCGATTATAAATAATTGTTCACTAATCATGCTGCATTCGAAAGAAACACATTCGGACGACATAACGTTTTGCAATTTCTAAAAATGACCAAATTTCCATTCTGTTGAACGTTTCAAAGTTTAAAGAATTCGTACAAGATTTCTCACTGGAACGAATTCAATAAAATTTGTATTCTCTGTCCGCAACACTGAACTTTCTCTTAAGCTTCTCCAATTACCATTTCTTTCATGACAGAAACGGTCGCTAATGATTCAATTGTTAATGCTATCCCTTGGAAATAAATTGAATATTTAATACCATTTCTTTGAATAACGTTATCGCCGACGTTATAGATAAATTGCTCGAGAAATCGTTCGATTAAATTTACGTTTCCGCTGGATCTGAAATTCTTGGATTCTGTCGGAATCTTCTCGGCAATTTTTCACGATCGTCCTATCCGTCCTGGATCAGCGTGATCGGGGCGTTACAGGTGCTCACAATACGCCCCATAATTCCCCTGGTAACGGGACCCCGAGACGTTTCTTTGATTCCATGATCGATCGCGCGTGGTCGCGCGTAACACGCCTCACCTTTGAATTTCAAACGCGCATTACGCCTTGATCCCGATGTCACGTTCCTTTCCCTGTGTTCCGACGCCCCGGAAATCGGCGTCGGGACGCACCACGCGCGAGACAGAATCCATTCTCTCCGTACGCCGAAATGGTCTCACGAGCCACGCGCGAACAGAGACTTTAACGAGTCCTTTGACTTTCAAATCGACCCGAGAAGTAAAAAGATGGTGTGAACGCCGAGGCGTTCTCGCGACGCTCGTTCCTGGAATATCGAAGATATTTGCACCAATGAGTGTGAACGGGTGCATAGACCACTGTGGGAAGCCCTGGAATGTCCGACTGGGTATCGTCTTCTCGATAAAGGAGGTGATCGCAGTTTTAGTTTAGTTGATCCATTGTCATCCTGTCTGTTACAATCTACAGCGGCGGACGAAAGATTGAGACGGAAAGAAAGAAGGAAATAAATTGGTAAAGTTTACTGTAATTGCTAATCTTCTTCTGAACGTTGCGTTCAGGGCTCGGATGAAATTCATTCAGAGCTTGATACTCGAGGAAACACAGGAGACACTAATCAAAGACAATAAGCAATTTATAGAATACTTTTGGAAGCCTGGAAGATACAGTAATGTCTCTCTAACTGACGCTCAGATTGTCCACAAAAATGGACAATTTGGGAAGAGGAGATACGATTATTCGAGCCTTGCAGCAAAGTTTTTAAAGTTGTTGACAATTCGTAACTATAAAAGTGAACCGCAAGAGTCGAATAATCGTATCTCCTCTTCCCGAATTGTCCACTTTTGTGGACAATCTGAGCGTCAATTAGAGAGACGTTACTGTGCTGACAAGCATCAATTGTAGCCACTCAAAAGTTGCAGTAACAGACGAAATGTTTTAGATTTAGTCAGCGAGACATGCATCTGTGGATTTCAAGAAGAAACAAACTAAATAAATAAGTAACAATTATACAATATACGCAGAACTGAAATTAAAATCCCTGGTCCTGAAAAGAACGCTGTTGAATAGTTATTAAAAACTTCTGACAATAGCACAACTTCGATCGTACATAAAATAAGTCATTCCAGTAACGTAGTATTGTATAGTCTTTTGGTATAAGGCGATAATTGGAAATTATTTATTTATCGGTAGATAAAGTATAGTGAGTCGCGAAAGTATTCGAACGCCTTTTAAAATGGGATAATTTTATAATTGGGCTGAGCGATTTAAATGTTTGTATGTTGTTAGAGCGATTAGTTTACTAGGCAAAAAATGATTGAAACATTGTTAAAAAAAATCGCGACTGATTGGGATGATAAAAAAAAATTAAAAAATAATATTTTCTGAATATTTTTATCCGAGTCTATAACGAAAGTATAATAAACGCGTTTTGTAGATCTCGGTGATCTTCATAGACCTACGTTACTGAGTTCTGCTGTCAACAATCGGTCTTCCATCGTAACATAAAACGTTGATTGTTTTCTTCCGTCGCGCGGTTCTATTTTTAAAAAAAAGTTCTATTAGACGAGGCTGCACACATTCAATGTTTATTTCACACGCAGTGACTCGAGAAACCAATTTATGCTTGATTAAACGTCAAAGAAACTGGTTCAATATTTATACAATCGTTTAGTTACGTAACTAAATATCGAGCAGATCCTCCGATACACGGGGTGGGGGGAGGGAGCAACATTTCCAATTGATATTATCTTACTTTCGAAACGGTTCTTTGAAACGCTAATTGCTAACGAACGTGCCCGCTGTTCACTTATTTCTCTTGCACCATTTAATTCCAGAAAAACCCCGACAAAATAGGGTTAACATTTCAATTTGCTTTGCTCGTACCACCATTCGCGTTCGGTTAAAATGTTTTCTCTTTTTTTTTTAAAATAAAAAGATAGGCAGTTACAGACAGTTAAAAATCGAATTTATGCCGTTTCAGTCAGCGGCGCTCGCTTATTTATTCGGTTATAAAATTCTCTTTGGGCTGAAGCCTGTTACGGGGGCTTAAAGTTTCAATTTATGTTACTTCACCGAGTAGTCGGTGGGTGTTTCCAGTTGCTTGCACTCGGAAGGGAAAAGATATTCGCGCTTGTAAGGTCGTCAGGAATTCTTAACTCGCGTCAGGGACGCGTGCCGGACCCGAGTTCCGAAACTTTTACGCCGGTGAGAAACGACACCGGCGAAGGACAATGGTTTTTGCGAGCTCGCGTGCCACGGTGATTGTAATTTTTTTCTGGTTCAGCTTGAATTAGTGGGTGGGTCCGCATTGTCGGCCGACCTGGCGTGCCAGCCCGCGAGCGAAAGTAACTCGGGCTGTTTTATTAAATAGAATGAGCACTCCAGTTTGCATTTTATACGAACCCGGCCGGACCGCTTCCAGACTATTGCTGAACTAACTGCCCATTGTCCCGCTGGAGGCACGTAACTGCGCGCGTCGCACCGATCAGATTAAATCGCGCTGCCGTGCTCGCCTAACTTTTTGGGGCGCCGTCAACTCGCCTGTCTCCGCGTTTTCTGCGGTATCGTTTCTACGTTCGCTGTAACGCCCGATCAAAGCGGCATTGGGCGATCAGAAAATCATTATATCTCTATCGTTTGTACATTTTTTTCAACGTTTCAGCTCATGAATCTGCGGCTGTAAGAAAAAACGCCGCGTGTCACAATTTTATCAAATTCAAGTTCATTCATTAACAGCTTTATAATGATGCATTTACAGATTTATACCATAAAAACGTGGACCAACTGGGCGAACTAGAAAATAAAGAAACAATGAACTTTAAGCGTGACTTTACAACCACGGGAAAAAGTGAAACTGTAGAAATTATGTCTTTTGAATTTATTTCTGCTTTTCAATTATTAAACTCCTAGAAAAATGTAATTCTATTTAATTACCTTAAATGTTTGACGAACGGAATCTCTTAGAACTATATCGAACACGACTAATATATTTTGCTTTATAGAAATGATAGAATTGATCGAGGAACTTTTTATTATTGTATGTACTATGATAGATAAGTTGACTCAAACATTTCTCATTAAAAAACATTCCGACGGTTTCAATAGTTGTTGAAGGAAATATTATAAGCAAGAAATGTTATCTCTATTGTTAAGTAATTACAGTGTTAATTCGGTAGAATGCGATTTATTCTTGGTAACGAGTAAACCACATATTTCACGCCTTTATGAAAAAAAATGATTGAAAGTGGAAACATTTGATTCGAATTGAAAAAATGTCGCCTATTCTTGTTGATTTTCCAGTTATTAGTAAGTAAAGCGTTGCAACTCTGTAAAGAAAGGAGCGCAAAGTTCGACTCAACAAATTAATGGACCGAAACGAATGAAAAATTGTTACAGACGTGTTCGCATTGCATGCATACTGCAACGGTGCACTCAAGCGTTCACGGAGTGGTGTTCAGCATTTATGCGATCATTGCGCCGTCGTTTCGTTTGATCGCGAAATGTTCTTGGAGGGAAACATTTATGCGGCAAACGGGTTCGTTTCTTAGTAACGTCCTTCTAACGGAATGTCGCAGTCGCTTTGTGCAGCTAAATCAATTAGGCAGACGTTGTTAAACAATTAACTACCGCGACGGAATAGAGAGAGACTCTGCGCTGGCAATTATTTCCCGGACACTGTCTCCTAAACAAGCATTCTTACATCGCTGTTTTAAAAGAGTCGTGGGAAAATTGTCTATCATGCTGTGCAACCGTGAAAACTGCAACTTTATTTCTCTACAATGAAAACACTGCTAATTTTTGTCTAACATTCGATAATAAAGATCGTCGTAAAATTGTTGTCTTTATTTGGCCGAAGTAGCGTAGAAAACTTACAATATTTCTTTGTATGCCTTATACAATGTAGAATTTAAGTAGAATAGGATGATAAACAATACACGCTAATACTCACAAATCTTATTGGAACATAAGATATCATTTATCATTCATATTTATATTTAAATAAACAGTTATATATATATATATATATATATATATATATATAACTGTTTATTTAAATATAAATATGAATGATAAATGATATAGATACTTCGATACACCGCAAGGCTCATTTATTCTCTCTGACACGATTACCCTAAACAACCGACAACTCCGAACACACTTTATAATTTATAATATAGATAATATATATCGTTTAGTAAATAGGGCACTCACATAATATTCACCTTCATACCATACATTACGCAGCGACATCCTATAGACAAAAGACTCCTTCTCGTTAAATTCATCTCGCTCACCCACCAACACACTCACATTGAAAACGTATATACAATATTTTATTGTATATCTCATACACCGTAGAAGAAGTACAATATTTCATTGAATGTCTTATATATTACAAAATAAATACAATATTTCATTGTACGTCTTATATATTGCAGAAGAAGAAGAAGCACAATATTTCATTGTATGTTTTATACAGCGTAGAAAACGGACAATATTTCATTGCATGCCGTATATTCGCGTGTGCCATACATGCATAGAGCCTCTAGAGAACATCTCTGCCGAGAAATTTCGTTTCACCGTATCGTTTCAAATAAAAATAAGCCACGTGGCTGCAGCGAGAAACGAGGATTATACACAATCGCAACGAACATGTAAAAACCGGGCTTCCGCGGGCATATTAAAACAGGGAACGGTTAAGGACGACACCGTGGTCCGCGCGAACCTTTTAAAATCTCCAAGCGAAAGATAAAACGTCTGCGGACCAGATATAATTGCGAGACCCGATAGTGTACACCCGAGCTCGCCCGTCCCGTCATCGATTCGCTCCGAGAGAATAAGCACGGCCGTAGAATCGAGTTTTAAGGGCCGGCATTAATTACCTTTTGTCCGGGCGGAATGATTAAATGCGAATTGTATGGAATTCATCGGTGGAACTGGGTCAGCGGAGCGCGACGATACCGCTCGGAGACAACAAAACGTGTAACAGTTGTTGTATCGTAGCCCGTACTTATTCACCGTCTCCACGGGCATGAAAGAGCGTCCTCCGGGCCGCTCTGTCCTAAACCAGTCGAAAGTTCGCTCCATTTCAACGGCGGAATGTTATTGGCCCTCTGCCCAATTACAAGGGATCGTGCCGCTGGACACGGCAGCCCAGAAACTTTTCCGAGTTAAACACGCTCCGGACCTCTCTCCCCCCCACCCCTACCAAACCGCCGCGATACCGACCGGCTTTATCGAGTGCGGACGCCATCTTCCAGTGCGCTAATCGTATTATCCCGTCGATCGCCGAGCCGCGGATCTGCCGCGAAACGCATCGATTGCATACTGCATGTTAACCCTTTCGATACTACGGGCCACTATAGCGGCCTTCCATAAGATGCCACCGAGGTACTACGGGCCACTAAAGTGGCCCTCCATAAAATGCGACTGAGGTACTACGGGTCACTATAGTGGCCCTCCATAAGTTCGATCGTTTGTAGCGAATAAAGTCAGTGCTTACTGCAGAAAGATAATTCACCTTATTTTTCTCTCAACAAGGGATAAATAGATATGCCTTTATTTTTTCTTTCAATTTTGTTTAACTTTATTTGGATTAACCCTTTTGCTACGGGCGGTTTCTCCGCTGCGGTACCCCCGCAACGATCGACGTCTTGTAGCGTGCAGCGATGTCGCAGCGCGCCGTTCAGCAGAAGTATCGCGGCGGAAAATCCGCCCGTAGCGAAAGGGTTAAATTGCAAGGGGCAGGCGAAACGTGAATTTTTTAGATTTTTCTACTCGGTTCGATCTTCGCACCGTGATATCGTGCGACGTTCGTTGCGAACATGGACATTAGCAATTCCTTTGAAAACGAAATGAAATTCTATTCCTTTGCAACTAATAAAAAAAAATTCTTCCTGGAAAGCTCGTAGCTCGGAATTGAGAACGGTAAATGACAGACACTCGGACACGATTCTTCGAGTCCCGCGGCTGGTTTTTATAGAAACTCAGGGCAGTTGGCAGAACAATGCAGCGGTTAGCATATCAGCTTACATTAATACGAAGACATAGGAATGCTGGAATAAAAACGATAACTTAACCTTTTTATTTCTAGTTTTCTTTTGCCACGAAGATTAGTCACGTACCTCGTAGCTCCGTGGTTTTTCTTACCCGACTCACGCCCAAAACAGACCATTTTTTGTTGGCTTCTGGGAATCGCGTCGCGTGCCGCATCACACGCTCGACCGATTCGTCGAACCTTAGCATCGACGTAGCAATAAATCACATAGTCGTAGGACCAGCACAGGGAAATTCGCAGCAACCCAAAATTTGGCATTTGGCATAGGAACTACTGTATATAGCTTGGAAACCGATTAGTGTCATTCCATTAACCTTACGATTGAGATAAATAAGGATTTTGCAAATTAACTGTAAAAAAATAACAATAATAATAAAATAACAATAAGAGATCCTACGATAAGTTTGCATGAAAAATCTCGTTTTCAAAGAAAAGTGGTTTCACACTGATTTCTGAACCGTACATATGATCTTTCTATTAAACGTTTGCGTACAACTAATTGTAGGTACAAATTTTCGTTTCCTCTCGGAATCAACGCAGAGTTTTAAAGTCAAGTGAGAAGTTCGAACCAACATCCGTTATCTCAGTAAGTTAGAAATAATATATCGATCGATGTCGTATTGACATTTATGACTCGTTCCAATCATAAGGTCTTCTTTTCATAAGTAATATGATAAAAATACGAATCACGTTACCTGTGCAAACTACAACATTTATTTGACTGAAAATAACATGAATCGCCATAACAATAATAACATTTCGTTAGTATGTTTCGACATCTGTCGGCATTAACTGATACGTATTATTAACATTAACATATTATTACATATTATTAATATGGTCTATGCGATACCATTTCAAATGGACAAAGGAACATAGAGTAACAAAGGATGATTAGCAAAAGGTACAGCAGAATTGATTCTGTTGTAGAGAAGAGCAGGCGTTTCGTGATTTAAAAATAATCGATATTGTATGCCGAGTTTAAAGAATAAATAATGAATTATTTAATCGGAATTATCAATCCGAAATATACACACAATCTTGCATTAAAACTGAACTAAATAACGTAATCGAATAATGAAGATTCGCAGTTCGCCACGCAAATGTTCATGTACAGAGATGAATTCATTCAGGTCAAATGCATTGATTTTATAACAACGATGTTGTTATACCCCTGATTAAAACAACCTCCGTATTAAATTGAATTGTTTCCGATCATTGCGTCCAAAGTAAAAACATCGGTTTGAGAAACAAGATATCTGATACATAAAAAGCATTATTTATGAACAACAGGGCTGAAATAATGTGTTATTTCCACGATGAAATCTATAGATTCAACGTTGGAAAGACCATTGAATTTTCGTTCGAACGTGAATAGAGATGTTCGTCAGTGTAAACGTTGCTCGATATTGGAAGTTAAGGAACGAAGCACTCAGCCGGCACTAATTCAATGTTTTCGAAATTGTTTGCGCGCGAGCATCAAAGAACACCTTTCGGTACGTGCCAGAGGCCGGTCACTGTTCGCCGGCTCCTCTGTTTCCACGGGGACAAAGCGCGATTAATAACAATGATTGGCCGTAGTCGAATTACGGAGTTCACCTGGCGCGGGCATTCCCATGGTAAATAGCGAATCGCGACCGTGTGTTTGTCAATCGTGGTGAAAATTGACCCACTTCCTGCCCGCGCAATTATCCGTGTCTCCGTTACTTTGTGCGAGGCCCCGCTGATCGTAATAAAACGCTTCATTATAGCCGGAAGTAATGAACGGAGTCAACTGTTGTATAACATTAATAATTCATACACGAATATGCAGCTTTACAATAGTCGTAATAATAATCGTCGCGTCGCGTCGCGCTGTAGGTGGCACAATTTACACCGAACGGCTATTATTTCGTAACGATATCAACGAGACTGTGACGTATTAAAAATTCCTATGGCTCCTCGTTACGGCACCAAATTTGCGATTCAAATCTGTTTGGTGGGAAACACTTTCGCAATTATTTAGAAACGTCGGTTAAATGCATAACAGAGTTGGTTAATTGCGCGAGTTTTTAACCCGGCAGTACACGCGTGGGGGTTCAGTGGATTTCCACCATTGGGAAGCCTTATCTGCTTCTCTCTTATTTATATACATATTATATTAATTATATTATACTAATTTTGATAAAGAGACAATATATATATACTTACTATATTACATATATATATGTAACATAGTAAGTGTAGCGCTTGCGCGTCAAGCGCGCGCGTGTGTGTGTGTGTTGCGAGTGCGTGTGCTGTATGCTGTGCGAAGCACGCGATTAAGAATAAACAAATGAGTGCAACGTCTCGGGCGCTGAATAAAGAAGGAAGAAGGGTGGGAGTAGTCAGCGTCCAGCCTCGAAGCATTATATATACAACATCGAACTTTGTACTAGAATATACAGTAATTTCTGTCTATATAATTGACGCTCAGCTTGGAAACAAAAATGGACAATTTGGGAACAGGAGATACGATTATTTGAGTCTTATAGCTCGTTTCTATAGTTGTTCAGAGAATCGGTGACTTCTCCATCTCTATTTACACTTTGAGTGACAATTGGAGAGAATTTACTGTATTTCTGTATGTAAAGAAATACTATAAATTCTCTCCAATTGTCACTATTGTTATATTATATATTTATTATATATAATTATATAATAATTAATTATTATATATATTATATATATGTATATTACATACATTATAAATATTATATACATTATCAATGAATATCACATCTCACTGGAGGCCCATGAGTGTCCCAAGTGGGCACTTTTGTTTCGAAAGATCACGCGTATACTGCCAGGTTAATTAGGTTACATGCATATAGGCATCGCAAGATCCCATTGTAATATTTCGTAATCTGAGGGAACAGAGACGAACATTTAAGGATCGAATATTCAATGATCTTGCTCCATTGGCATCAAAGTTGATTGCCTTATTTTGACGTTTGAGTATGTACATGTCCGAGTGTCAGAAACGTCACACGCCAACCCAGATATTGTTCGAGACCAGTGAAAATAAGCACAGATCGCGTACAATCGGCGTGGCTCTTACTCTGACAAGATTCCCGCGAACAGAATCGTCGAAGCAGCTTCGACCGCAAGAACCCTAATTCCCTAAGCGACGCGAAAGCATTCTCGGAGGGTTGGCAAATTTCTCGGCGGTTCGGTCGGGCGACTCGCAAAGCGGGGCGGTACACGCTGATAAATAGGAGAAGAAGCTGGAAGAAGATGGACGGGGTGCGGACGAGATATCCGCGAGACGATGCCCGGCGCGACGTTCCTGAAATGAGCTTTTTACCACGGCCGGATAGCGAGTCTGGAAAGGGTCAGAGAGGAGGGGGCAGTGCGAACGGGACGGGTCGGGCTGGCTCGGGCCGGGTCCGACGAGGAAACGAGCGCGAGAAACTTCTCGATGGAGGACGGAAGCTCGAAGGAGAAGCGGACGAAGGAAAATATTAGTAGTCGCGACGTTGGCTGCGAACCCGGCATCCGCCGTCCACCCTCTTCCATCCCCGCGCCGTTTTTCCCGCAGCCGGGTAGCCTACTCATATTTCCTTCGTTTTCACCTACATCTTGACCTCCCTCGCGTTGCCTTCTCCAATGGCCAACCGTTGTCCCTGACTTTTTCTTATTTCCCTCCTCCATTCTCCACGCTCTCATTTCTCCCCCCCCCTCCGCGCGCCGCCCCTCGTTCACCTCCTCACCCCATCAGGCGCGTTATTCCATTCTTCCTAGCTGTGTTTTGTCTACCCGGTCATTTGCGCCTGTTCTGTTCTTTTCTTCTCCTGCTTCTTCTTCTCCTTCGTTTTTTTCTTCAGCCTCCCGACGACGTCCTTTTTCTTTTTCCCCTCCATCCGACGCCATTCCTTTCTGCGCTCGACTTCTCGTTCCGCGCTCCCACACTTCTAACCCTCTCGTTCCAATCCACGCCTCGACGACCCCCGTATCCAGGATCCCGCAAGCTCACCTTCGACCCCTCGCAACCCCGCGATCACGATCCAGCGACTCGCGGAACGGTTATTAACACTAGACGGCCGTTCAACGTTTCCACGGCAATTCCGCGAATAAAGCGCCGCACCAAACCCGTTCCCGACGTTTCCGACCCCTCTCCTCTTCTTCATCGGGCTTTATTATTCATTGCCGAGGGGAACGGTAAATGTTTTATTGCTGGCACCACCAGCCGCGTTTTTTGACGGCACCTCGCGACTGGTAGCTTTGATTTCGGCCCGCGGGTGCTCGCTGCACCGGTGGTTCGATTTTGCGATCGTTGTCGTCCGACTACTTTGTTCGATTCGACCAGCGTTTCAATCGCCAGAAACTGTTTCTGGCGGGAGCACTTCGCGAAGAAAGTTTGCGTAATTACGGGGGACCTCCTGCTTTAACTTCTAGCGCAGATTTATCAATCTACAGTTACGTTCGGAAACGTATGAAAAGGTTCCACGAAGTTTGTTGAAAAATGTATTTCTTAGAAAATTATAAAGTTTATTCCATCCTTGAAACAGCTAAAGCAATTGCACAGAGTAACATTATTAATGAATTCAGTGTTGACATCGCCAAGCATTAATTACTCGATTGCTCGTTTCCGTACTTTTGGATGCTTCAAAGTCGTATCTTAACACTTTATCGTCCGGTCGTGGTTGAGGCTGCCACTCAGTAAGGACTGGCTTAGTCGCGCGCGCATTTGCTCCCAGTACCGGCTAAATTTTCGCTATTCATTGTGTTGTGCTTATTCCTTTAAAAATAATAATAAATAATTATTATTATTATTATTATAATTCATAAGGATATGGGGAGGTCAGCATACAGGAGGTCAGCTACTAACAAAACAGTAAAGAAGCGAAAACCGTCGATAGCTAAAAGTCGATTAATAGGCTATCGGTCGATAAGCATTGGCAATCGAAAAGCCGATTAATAGGCTAGCGATCGATAAACATTGGCAATCGAAAAGCCGATAAATAGGCTAGCGGTCGATAAAGTGTTAAATCTGATTACTGAAAATATAGTCACAGTTAAAGAAGCGTACATATTTAAGTACGTTTGACATGTTTCATACGACCTTCAAGTAGCATAAGCTTATCGCGTGAAGGCGCACGTTCAAGCTACTCGTACAAATCATTTTTACAATTTACACGTTCTGCAAATTTTCCGGCCAGTTTCCGCCGAAGACGTTAAACTACCTTTTTTAAAAGTGTAACTGCGCGAGCCTACGTTCCGACTGGGTATCAATAGTAACATCGTTTTTTGTCGCTGTAGCGAACAGTCCATCGATCGGCAAGCAATTAATTAAATCCTCTCGCAGTGTCGCGCGTCTCGGCGTGCTTCGGAACAAAACGAACGGTTTCATTTACAAAATGGGTGCCTCCGGGAAATGTTTTTCCCGCGGGAGAAGGTGCTGCGACAGTGGGAGTCGCGAGCGATCGCGGGCCCCGGTTTCAATAAGCAATCTGGGCGGGAAAAACCAGCGAAAGACGGGGCTGGACAACCCGGTAATTAGATGTTACGCTCGACGTCGCCGCGATAATTAGCGCGAATTGTTTTCCTCCTCGCGGCAATTATCGGAGTTCGTCTGTCGTTTCTTCGTCAGGACGTCGTTGGACGGTGTCTCGCCGGGCAAGAAATAAGGGTTGCTCTGTAGAGAAGGAGGAGGAGGATTGCAGGCCGTGTATAACGCGGACGAAGATAATTGTGGCGGTGGTGGAAGCGTTGGAAAAGTTTGCCTCGTTTTGTGGAAGTAATTACACTTCTGCGACGCCGGTAAGCTGGCCTCGCTTTGACGAAGTCGCCAGCCGAGTCTGAATTACTGGCTCTTCGCTCCCTTTGTCGCATACTTTTTTCGGAAGTCGGAGAACATGGCGCACGCGCGCGCGCGCGCTGAAAATATGTCTGGTCGGGTATTAGTAATGACGGCGCGGCTTGTTTGTGCAGATTCATGTTTTCGTACTCCGCCCTGTGGAAATGAGCATCGAAACGAATCTCGCTCTTTGCCGCGCGAGTTAACGTAACAGTTGAATTCTGTGATATCTCCCTTCGTATACTAAACTTTTGGTTCTAGGACTTCGTAGTTTCGGCGCGTATTTTTATGCTTTGGAGGCGCGGAGTTGGGCAAAAATTAATCTGATTAATGATTAACGATTATAGCCTCTTAGTTATTATAACTAGTTTATAATAATTCAGCTCGCTACTTATCATAAACTATTTATAATATAAAATTATTTATAATGACTACTGAGTTCAATTATTATAAATTATTTGTAATATAAAATTATTTATCATATCCAACGAGTGAAATTATTATAAATTAGTTGTAATAACTAACGGGTTATAATTAGTTTATGAATTAATTTACAAGTGTATATATCCAGGAAAGTAGAAAAGAAATTTTGAAAAAGGAACTGAAACTGATTGTTCTGATATTAACATAAGAGATATTCCTTTTTTAAAGCGATTATAGGTCGAAATTACTCGTTTCTGATATTTTTTAATAGTTGTTGAGATCATAAATATGTTTTTAGGAGAAATTTTCTGCCAAACCTTCTTATTCGAGTGTATATTGTAATAGTAATTGTACAAAGTTTGAATAAATCCAATTTTCACATCGTTATAGAACAAGGTTATTTTAGCACAAATACTTTCGTGCTTTTTCTTTATGCAAATTTTTTATACGATATATGAACAAAATTTCCATCAAAATCCTGACATGTATAAAAAAGGTGTGTAATAAAAAGTAAAAACCCTGAAGATTATTTTGTCGTATGGTTATTTAGATGTCCAAATATATTTCATCATCTCATTACACACTGCATCAGTCAATTACATTACACATCTACATTAGCCACTTTTATTGCATACACATACAAACTCAAAACGATTGCGAGGTAATTTCTTTAAGTGACGAAACCAGTTCGATCCAGTTGAACCAGTTCGTCGTAAGAAAATACAAGTTCTTGTCTACGAGGACTAATGACTACAAGCAATGCTACATAAACAATTAAAAAAAAATCAATAAAATAGTTCACATTATAAAACATTCAAATACATATATGTACAATTTGTATATTCTTAGAAAAAGTTTGTGCTTATAAATAAAATATTTAACAATGTGAATTAATTTTGTATATTGTTTGGGAAAGCAATTTCTAGCCGCATCGTGAGGTTTTCAGTTATTTCGCATGTGAGACTATTTTTATGCTATCTCTATGTACGGCATGAACCAATATTTTTTAGTTGGGACAACTATTTTTTACAATTTCTCCTGACGCTTTAAACTGTTTTTTATGCGTTTTTCTATACGATCCGTATACACCGCACAAAAACAGGTTTGAGTGTACAATGTAAAATATTATACAAGTAATACAATTTTTTAAAACTATACAAGTAATAAATTTTTAGAACCGTTGAGTGGCCTCAAAAATGTGCTTCAGAATATTTCAGATGAATTATTTAGCCAATTAAAAGGTGCTGTTAGACAAATGAAAGTTTAGCAAATAATAAATTCTTGACAGAGAAATGATCATATTTTTTGTTTACATTTACTCTTGTTTTCGAATTTCATTTAAAGAATATTCAGAACAGTCTTAATGCACCATAAAACAGCTGCATATTAAGTAAAACCAGCTGAAATTAAACCATTTTTACCGAATATTAATCAAAGGTTAATTAAATCGATCACCAGCTGGATTTCCAGCGGATTTCAAGAGGGCGAAAAAATATTGAGAGAGAGAGAGAGAGAGATAGAGATTTCCGAACGTTTTACAATAGCGTGACGTTCACCGTCATTTCTGATCATTTTCTAAAACAGTGGAGTACACTCGCGTCGCTGATTTGCATGTAAATTACGATTCGCGCGAGCGTCCTCCGACGTCACCGGGCTGCTGCGGAAGGATCGCATAATTTCCCTGGGAACGAAAGCTGCCATGCCGGCGTGCATCGGTCGATCGACTTCTGCCATTTTCCATTTATTTTTTTTTTGTGTCGGCACAGTACGTCCGGGGGTAGCTTCGAAAGTCGCCGATGCTGTTATTTAAGTTTCAAATTGCCTGGCCGTACTCTCGTGCAACTTACACGTTTAATTCCACCGGGTTACCAATCGACGCGACGCATTATACTCCCTGGGGACTTGAGGGTGAAAGAGTAGGGTAGCTGCATAAGCCGTACTCGAGTATCCTGAAGCGACGATAAAAGCGGGGAGAGCTTTCTTCCTGTTCTGACGAAATAATATTGGTCCGAAGTCTTGCTTGTCCTCTATTTTTCCTTCCTTTTGACGATCCGTGTGTGTGTGTGTGATTCTTCGTCCCATCCATTTTTCCACTTATGTATCCATTTTTCTAATACATCTGGCGAGAGATTTTTATATTTAGTAGTACATGTTTGATCAATTCGTTTCTTCTCGTCTGTTTAAAATGACATTTTAATTAGACGCGTTCCGGTAGACTGATTCGAAACACGGAGACTTGAAAATTAATATTTTTACTTCGACTCAATTCTTAATATCGTACAAAGTAAGGTGTTTCATTGAAATAAAATAAAATAAATAAATGAAAATTATTCGTATCGTTTACAGGATACGGGATCTACACAGACATTTATTTTCGTCGCACAAACATAGCACAACAGTATCATTAAATTCTTTAAATGTTTTCAATTTGATTTAGTCATTTTTTCATTCTGTATGACAATTTCTATTACACGTTTTATAGAAACTAGTTTAACCATTCGATAACATTTCGCAGGAGGGATCATTTTTTCTTTTCTCCTGTTAGTACCTATTTGCTCATCAGATTTGTATTCTACCTTTTAGTATTGCAGTTTTTTTAAACTACTGCCACCGGCTACGAGCGGCACCCATCGTCCACAAGTCTCGGGTTTTAATTATTCAGTCGTGCTATCGTACTTTCTATCCAGATCCCGTTCGTAATGCGACTGATAAGAGCGATCTTGACAGTGATCGGGTACACTCTTTGCCTTCTCGGAAGCAATAAAAGCGAGTGACGTAAGCCTGACAGTGGCTCGTCAGTCGACACGGTTCATCAGCTTCCGTTCCTTTCGTTGTCCGCCCGGTCGAAGCCAATAAAAGCAAACGACTGGTAATCCAACGAAGGGACAGCGTATAGTGATTGCATATCCGATCGCGGTAGTTCGATTGGATCAAGAACTTAATTCGCCAGATGAGCCAATGCGGCAATCGATATTGTTATGTCGGAAATGCGATACCTTGGCGGGTCAGGTTCGGAAATATGATCCTTTTCCCGTGCAACAATAACGGGGGGACGAAAGGGAGGGCGGGATCAATAATTAATCACGGCGAAAGGTTGACACAAACGAAGTGATTATCCGGCGGGTTCGTGTTTCTTCCAATCTTCGGCCGGTCTAAGCTTTACAATTCCGAGTCTTAATTACCGAACGAATCATTTTTCCACTGAACGAGGCAATTAGCCAATCGTCTCCAAGGTTCATCCAGCGGCCCGATCCGCGCCACCGTTCCCGCGATTGCAATGAAAACGATGCAAATCGAGTTATGAGACTCGTTAGGAGAACCCGGGATCGTTTTCGCTAATTTCCGCGTTCCTTACGAGATGCAAAACTTCACTCTTTGCACTCGAGTGGCGATTCCGAGTTTGCACTCGGAATGTTTAACGGTGCATAATACAACTGGTACATCCGTTAACAATGCTCACGATGACATCCAACAACTATAGAGTTAACGTGAAACTGGCGGTTTTTAATTTTTTTCGACCATGTTCGCCCTCATCGAGAAATCTGTATAAATACGCATTAATAGTCATGATATGACACTGCTACCATACAGACATAAATGTGGTAACTTGATAACTTCGATAAAAAATAAGAGTTTGCACTTTCGTATTTTTTAGTGGCCTATAGAATGGTATAAAGAAAAATCAATTTGGTTAGGCAGCACATTCGACCTTCTTATCCGACTATGTACATATATCCTTTGTAGGGAATTCCGCTGAAAATAGATGGGGATTTTCGAAAAGAGTCTCTCTCCCAGCATGAAACTGTGCTCGCGAACAGATTCTGGGGTGCTACCGCCTGCACTCTCCGCCAGATGGATTCGCCTTTCCCGCAAATAGCCGATTCGTCTCAGTTTGCATATACAGGGTATTCCATAATTATGTTAACACCTGTAACGGGGCGATTCCTGATGTAATTTGAAGTAACCTTTTCCTTAGCGAAAATGCAATCCGCGACTTTGTTTTCGAGTTATTAACAAAAAACACTGGCCAATTAATGGCGAGCTCGTCTATCGCTAGGCGGCCGAGCCAATCAGCGAGCCAATCAGCGGAACTGGGCGTCGACCGCTCGTTGGTTCGGCCGCCTTGCGCCGACCAAGCTCGCCTCTGATTGGCCAGTGTTTTTCACTTTACACATAGCTATAAAATAACGTCAACATAATCCCTACAAGATAATCTAATACAATTAAATTTAATATACACATAATATAATTCGCCAGGAAAATTGTGACAGACACCGTGCAACACTATTTTTGTATCAGAAATTTTGTCCGCAACTATGTTTACACGCTGCAAACGCTGTGGAAGTGCGATCGAATTCTATGAAAGGATGCAGTCAGTCAAATGGGTCAAAAATACTCTTCGATTCAATTAAAACCATCGATCGAGCACATGATATCTTGCAAACAGAAAAATCGAATTAGCAGGTTTTGCTCTATTTCTCCCATTCATTCGCCAAAGTGCTGAAAGAAAACGTGCGGCATATTGCAGCTATCGGTACACGCATTACAGAATTTTCGCGAATTTTCCGCAACCGGGATTTCCAATCAGAAAATCAAAAAGAACTGCCCGACAAGTGTCTTGCTATCTGTAGTGTGCTAAAACTATTTCAGAATGTTTGCGTGCCATTACAACTTTCATTGCCAACACTCTGCCGGTAAAATATTTGTACTCTCTGCCATCGAACTATCGATACCGTTCCTCTTATTCAGCCGTATTTACAACATTCTTTACCTTCACACTCGAACGATGGATCTTTTTGCAAAAACAAAGCCGAGTGCGGTTAAGATGATTTATAATTCTATTTACCAATTTTTGACAACATATTTTTTCAGGTACTCCTTCTAAGCACCTTTTTATAGACCTTAATGGAATACGTGAGAATCTAAATTAATTCATCGAAACTAGATAGTCAAATGACCATATTTATGCTCGGGATCCAAACGGACCCCGTCATCAGACTATTAACAAGATTCGATCGTTGCAAACAGAATCTGTGTTGTTCTTTGATTTATTTCTGCTTGTAAAAATCACGTGACTGTTCGTTAATCTACGACGAAGTTCGCAGCGAAGCACCGTGGTTCAAAAATACGCAAAAATTCGCGAAATTTGAAAAGTGAAAATGCATAGAAAAATGTCATTTTGGCAATGTTTTTTTGGAGTTTTACAACATTCTGCGACGGCCTCGATTTGCGAATGCTTCTGGCACTCGCAGGTTCACCATCGCCGGCGTGACTATAAAGAAATAAACTCCGCGGGCTACCGGGAAGAGAAATTTCGTCTCGGCGGGTTTCCGCGTTCATTCAATTAAGCCGTTCCGCAAATGAATTACGCTTTCGTCCCAGCAATTTATGGCGTGCGGCCGAGTCGTGAGCCTGACGGAAATGATTATAAGGCGTCCACGAGAGAACGGGAGAGAGAAAGAACTTTGAGGAAGCACGTGCCCGGCCACTTTCTCCTTTTTTTTCGCGATCCACGGTGGGCCAAGCAGCGAATCTAAGTGGAAAATATGCAAAACTGATGGTTTTCCATTATTCAATTTTCTCCTCGTTTGTGTTTTGAACACAAACCACCGCCATACGTCGACTGTCTATAAAAATCGCACGTAATTTTTTTAATCTAGGTTGGATTAGGATTCAATTTAGGATTAGGATTAGGATCCAATTTAGGATTTCTTCAATGTAGGAATAAAAAAAACAAAATTTGTTGTAATTTCTTTTATAATTTTCTTGCACCTCACAGATCCTAATATTGTTTTGTTTGCTCAAAAGATTCTAATAAAAATTCATGTTTAATTCTTATAGAAAAACTATATCAAGTGTGTTAAAATATTGGCGGTTGCTTGGTGCAGGCTATGCCAAATTGTTACATAAAATATCATTTATATACAAAAATGGTTTAAGTACAACGTTATGTAAACAATAATCTGCAGAATTTTCCCGGATTGGGCAAAATTTTATTCGGATTACGGATAAGAGATTTAGACTAAAGAATAAGATTTTATTCGACACTGACGAATGATGATTTATCTAGATAAAGATTTATACTAATACGATTTTATTCGAGTGAGAATTCATTCGAACTAGATTTTATTAGAATAAGAATTCATTCTAATAAAAATTCATTCGATTAAGATTTTATAAATAAAGGACTGTTTCAATAAATGGATAGAATAATTCATGGCGAATAAGGAATAATCGTTATTCGAACAAAACATTCTTTTGAAAAGAATTCATTCAAATAATGATCCTACTGTTAGATAAATATTTATTCGAAGCAATTCGAATAATGCTCAACTCTGGAGCGTTCCTGCTTGTGGAAAAGTGACAATTCTTGTATCTTTTTGAGAAGTTTGTGGAGAAATGCTTCCCGAGGAAAGAAATCGTTTTCTGAGCAATGAATTCAATCACATTTTGCAACAAACGTGCGATGTATAAAAATCGTGGAGCATCGTGGCGGGACCAGCGGCATTGTTTAGCAATTGTACAATCGTGACGCAACGTCTCCGCGTGATCGGATCAAGAGAGCTGAACTTTTAAATCCCTCGCACTCTCCGCGATAAAAGGGTCGCGCGTGTGCCGCTTTTCCCTTTTGTTTCGAAGCGAATCAACCAAAACTTTCACGTGCTTCCTTTTCTTTTTGGGAGACGCGAGTTCGAAGATTTCGACTGCTTTTAGCATCACCTGTTGGTGTACCGTAAATATACCATGGAACTTTTCACTTTGACGTGCTGCCGTGGTGGAGAAATATGTTTTAGCAATCGAGGTATGCGTTTAGATACAAATTTGCGCTTTTCAATTTTCGAAATGGTCGTGAGCAGAGTTGGGCATCATCCGAATTGTTGCGAATATAAATATTTATCTAAGATAATTATCCAAATGAATTCCTTTCAGTCGAATATTTTATTCCAATAATTCATTCGTCATTAATTATTCTATATATTTATTCCAATATAATTCCTTATTCGAATGATTCTTTGCTCGAATAATTCGAAAAGGTAATATGGAAGAAATAAATCGATAAATTAAATGGTAAGAGACACTTTATATTCTATTATTTGTATTTCCATATGAATTCCTGTACAAGTAAATCCTTATTGGAATACAATTTTATTCGGATAAATTTTTATTCGATCGAATACTTGTTCGATAGTGTCGAATAAAACTTCATTCGGTAATCTTTACCGCCATTATCCGCCATCTGAACAAAATTTTGCCTAATTTTGTCCACGTTACAAAATAGTCTTGACATCATGAAATTTGTTTATACATTTAGAAAACTGTTAACCCTTTGCACTCGTGTGGTGACTCTGAGGCACCACTAAAATTTGTTATATCACCTTTTAAGATAATTTTGTTATATTAACAAAGTTTAGATTTCAAAAGTTATTAAGAGTGTAACTGTTGCGCGAGTCCCAAGAGCCAATTTCATATGCATGAAATGCATTTTGTCATATAAAATATAAATATTATAAGTTAGAAGAATGATTTTATATTTATAGTTAAAATAGCTTCGAGTGCAAAGGGTTAAAAGTGCAAGTATTATTGTACGCGCCAATAGGTTTAATTTCATATGTATAATTTACAATAAATCATAAACATATTTGATGATTTCATTGTGCAGTTTCGTTTGATCAGTTTTCTATCTTCTAATCACATTTTTATTAAAGAATAGTCATGAATAGAATAGTCACATTATTTTATGAACTACTGTCAATACCGACAACATCGAATTTTTTCAGAATTTTATTACAAAGTTTAATTACGGATCGGAATTCGTATCATGTGATATCTTACGTCTACGTTAACGTATAACGTTAAGAATCTGAAGGTAACATCGGGAAACGAGAAAATGAAACGCTACGCATAAACTAAATGATGCAAGGAGCAAGGGGCAAGGGGAATCGGCCACCCGATCCACCTAGTTTATTTCAATTTTCAGAGTTTTGATTATTAGTGGCCAAGTTACGCGCCGAGCAAGGGGCGTGATTGGATGGAGCGGGCGACCGATCCCTCTCGCGTCGATTAGTTTGTGGGTCTTCTTGTTTACCAGTAGAAGTCCATCACTGTCAATGTTTGCAAACACTATCTCGGATGAAGAGAACTGCGGCACAAGAGTAGGCGACAAAAACGAACAAACGTTAAAGACGATTTTCTCGAGAACTGAGCCCGGACAAAAGAATGTCATACCAAGTTAGCTTTTTATTTTTCACGTAGCATCGCCTCTGCTCGATTGTACTACGAATTCTGGCCCACCCTGTATATCGAGTTCACTTCCTTTAGAAGCATCGTTATGATCGAAATAATTATATAATGAAAAAAATCTGTAACATCGAAAATAAATAGAAATAAAGAATATCGTTGGGAAAAATTCGTTCACTAACCACCAATGTAAAGTAGATTTTTAGATCTAGAACTATTAAAGCGTCGCTGGGATATTAAACGTTTATGCTATCGCCAAGAGGTGCTCGTTTCTCGGGAAATGTTTCTGCAAAGTGTGCTCCACAGTACTCCCATTTCTTCGATTTAATTTGTACATTAAAAACGACTTCAGACATCCTCGGAAAGAGGAGTCTCCTTGGACAGGATAACTTGTAATAGTTCGTTTAATTCAGAATTAGCGTGAAGGATGGAGGTTATAAAAGGAAAAGTATTAAAAACACTTCTGCTGAACCGTCAATCGCGATGCTGTCTTTTTAAAATATATCCTATGGCAATTACAGTAATTTCTCCAGGAAATGCCGAATTTCGGCTTGCTGTGAATTTCAAAATTATGATATTTGCAGGAAATGAGGGGTCCCTGTGGTCATTTGAAGTGACTTTTTCCTAAAAAAAAAAATTACAATCCGCGGTTTTGTATACGAGTTATTAACGAAAAACAGTGACCAATGGGAAGCGAGATCAGTTGGCACGAGACGACCGAGCCAATGAGCGGAACTGGGCTTCGACGGCTCCTTGGCCGCCTCGCGCTAGTCGAGCTCGTCCCTCATTGGTCAGTGTTTTTCGTGAATAACACGTGAGCGATGTCTCGGAGAAAACTTTTTAAAAGAAGAAAGTTGTTTCGAATGAGCTCAGGAATCTCTCTCATTTCCTGGAAGTGCCATAATTGTAGGACACCCTGTATATAATTTATTGCTACGTCGATACTAAGCTTGATCGACGGAAAGCGACGCGAATTCCCGGAAAACAATACAAAATGGTCTATTTGGTTGTTAATTAGGTAAGAAAAACCGCGGAATTGCAAGGTACGTGACCGTCGAATCGTTGCACGTGATCTCCGAATAGCCTTTGAATAGTGACAAAAAATTAGAAATAAAACAGTTGAGTCATCGTTTTTATTCTAGCATTACTATGTATTCATATTAATGTATACCAGCACGCTGGCCGCTGGCTTTTTTTGCCGACTGCCTCGAGTTTCTATAAAAACGAGCCGCGAAGCTCGACGAATCGTGACTTAGTATTTTCAGATCTGCCGGTTTCAATTCCGATCTCCGAACATTTCTGGGAGAAATTACTATAGTTTATTTATTATTTATTATTATTTACTGTACGCGACACATTTATTAGTCTAGTACATTATCAGTCAATGTATTAGAAAAAAAATTAATTTTGAAATCTGAACAAGTGATTCTGGATCTAGGATCTTTTTAAGGTACTACGTTTTTTCCGCAGAGAAGGTTCCTTATCTTCACCATAAGGATCTTTCTGTCAATGGAAAAAGTTTTGTTCTAATTTAACCTTTGTAAAATTGAGAATGAAGATGAAAATTTACAGAAAGATCCGCAATCTGTTCATCACTAGACACTGGATTGCGTGCATTCATGACAAAAATTCTTAATTGTACTTTTTAAGACAAGAAAGAATAAAATATAATTGATCAGTATCGATACATTGCCTGCAACCTACTATAATTATTAACCGTTCAACCGCGGGCAACGTGGAATTCGCGTTCCAAGTATTTTGTAAGCGGGCTAAATATATATTTGTTTCGTTTTACGTTTCTTTCACTACTTCTTGTTAAATACAATAATCACATTTTCTAAAAATGTGACACGACTTTGATCGGAATCCTTACTTCTTAAAATTGTTTGTTTCCCTTTTATCCTTTTTAATTCAATTCTTAGGCCGCATTTGCGTAACAAATAAAGCTCGCTCGTGATTAGAGAGTTAAATAAGAAAGAATGTTTCTAAGTACAGTAAATTCTCCCTAATTGATGCTCAGATTGTACACAAGAATGGACAATTTGAGAAGAGGAGATACGATTATTCGAGTCTTGCAGCTCGTATTTATAGTCACCGATTGTCAACAATTCTAAAAACGAGCCACAAGGCTCGAATAATCATGTCTCCTCTTCCTTTAGAGAAACTTGACTGTAACTCTTGATTCTCGCAACAAATGTAGGCAATTTTTATTTCTCATTGCCATCCGCAGTCTAATAAGCATCACTGTGCCGACATTCGTCCCGAAGCGGTTAAGAAAGTCAAAATATTTCTGTAGACTACGCGTAATATCAATTTTGACATGCACTTTGTCGTGCGCAGCAGACTGGGAGCCTGTTTACACGTACTGGCGAGGTCACCGTGATTTCAGCAAGCCGCGTAGAGTCACGACAGCGTGTCGGAGCGGGACAGAGGGTTTTGGGTAGAATGGTTGAAAAAGGATCGGCCCGACGGGCGGCAAATGCGAAATCGATGGCCGTCGTTATCAGGCGACACGATCCGCGAATATTCGATTGAAAGCCCGGCACAAAAGGGCGAGCGTGCTTGCTCGCGAGTCTCGGAATACCGGCGGGGACACGCGTGCACTCGCGCGCCCACGGAAAATCTGTGTTATCACGCTCCGTTGCCTGCCTCCCGCCTCGATCGAGAAGTCGAGTCCCGAGTCTCGAAGGGAATCGATACTCCCTCGCGACGATAAGACTTATCCAGTGACATATTCGTTAACGGTTACCGGGTGTCCGAAAGCGAACGCGATACGTCACGGTTGCACAGTGGTACCTTTTCTCAAAACGTTGACCGCGATTCATGAGTTCATTCGATTTTTAGAGAAATCGGTTTTCTTATGGTTTTGGAGTTGCTGAGTTTGAACATGTCGATTATATAATCATGTAATAATTATGGAACGTCATGTAAATTCGGCAACTTCGAAGCCATGAGAATACTGTTCTTAGAATTGTACTTAGAATATAATTGGAATTAGAACTAATTCTAATATAATAATAAGAACTATTCTAAAATATAAAATTTAATATGACGATTGTAATTTCAGCATCTTTAACCCTTAGCGGACGACGACTTTTCCGGCCGAGTCAGGTAGCAGGACGAAGATAACGAAATCTAACATAAACACCGATTGTCGCCTTTCACTCGCCATTCGTCCTGCCGCGCGAAACGCCGTGGCGACCGAGAGTCGCCTCTCGTCCGCTAAGGGTGGATTTTTCTCTTCTGTTATATCATAATGTGATTACGATTTAGTATATTTAAGAGGAGGGTTATTTTATATTTTCATTTAAAAACGTTACATGCGAATTCTTGATAACAAAATATGAGCTTCTTCGAGCTCTCAGAATAACTTTTATTCGTTAGACTATGAATGAAATGGTTATCGCTTTCGAATAATTTTTGTTAGAAATTCCCAGCTGTTGAACTTCGATTTGAAAACTAAACCTACTGTGCCGATCAAAATAACCATTTTCATATTTACTATTTTTCGATTTGTTGAACTATAAAGATTCTTTCTTTAGAAACGATTTAATATATCCCTTCACTCCAGGTTATATTATAAGAAAAATGCCAGGAAATCTCTAGATATATATACATTTAATTTTGTCGTTCGTACAAAGCAACACAAATTCGCCACTTTTAGAATTGGGTATGGTTGGTGTTAAACAGACTATTAGCGATCTGCTGGTAAATACAGAATGTCCAAAAAATGTTTCGCAATCCAGAAATGGGAGTTCCTGAGGAGATTTGAAATAACTTTTTCCTTAGCGAAAATATAATCCGTGGCTCTGTTTACGTGTTATTAATGAAAAACAGTGACCAATGAGAGGCGCGAGACAGCTGAACCAATGAGAGCGGAACTGGGCTTCGCGCGCTCGCTGGCTGGGCCGCCTCGCGCCAGCCGAGCTCGCCTCTCATTGGTCAGCGTTTTTCGTTAATAACTCGTAAACGAAGCCGCGGATTGCATTTTCGCTGAGGAACAAATTATTTCAAATCACTTCCGGAACCCTCCATTTCCGGATTACGAGACATTTTTTTGGACACTCTCTCTCTTCTTCTCGCTCTGATTCATTCTTTAAATTAAAATAGCGGATATATAGAAAAATATTAAAAACTACCTAATTTAACCCTTTAACGCTGGTACCCGTATATGTCACAGGCACACTAACTTGATTAAACTCAGAACTACAGTGGCTCGCGAAAGTGTTCCCGTACACCTTTTAAAACGAAAATTAAGAAAATTAAGAAAAAGCATTTCAGTCATTGTCTAGTGGATTAGTCCCACTAGAATTTAAAAAAATTCCAGCTATGTATTCAGTTCGGTTATTAAAGAGAACACTTTAACGCGCGTGAACTTGTGTATATTTGCCAGCACGAGAAAATTGAATGACACGAATTTTCTTGTCCCTAATCGTGAGAAAATAAGTCGAAGAATTGTTCACAATTCCGGGACAACGTTGATAGATGAAAATTATTGCGCGCGAAGAAAGTTAATAAGCTAATATTTCCCATAAGAACAGCGTAAAAAGGCGAAGGCAAAAATTCGTGTAACAGTTTTTCCCAACGGAAGCTACACCACGGTAATATATTACGAAAGAGCTTTAATAAGAACGTCGCTTAGCTCCCTGTCAGGGAACCGACGACAGAAAATAACCGACCAGAAAATGAACGAAAAAAAAGTCGACGATCGTATAAAATTGACAGGGCGTACCTGTTGATCCTTCCGAAGGATGCGCCGCGGCAAATATTCAGTCCTCGGCTGCATCGCGTCAGGACGGGATCGGATCTCGTCATTAAAGAGGCATTCCGGGGAACATTTTGGGTGGATCGGCCGCATGAATTCTTCACCGATATGACCGCCCTCGTCGCGGCATACTTGTTGCATTTTGTATCGGTGCGCGCGGATAGAGAATCTGGGCGCGGGTTAACATCCATAACTTATGAGGCCGGAATGTAATATGCATATCGCGGGGAATGGTCGGTCTTGTACCCTTCGTTCCGGTACACGCGTTCCCTTTTTACCATTTTGGTCCTCCGACAGCACCGCACCGAATGCCGCGTTTGCGCTGCAAATTCTACAGCATGCGGTCGAAGCAATGCGGAATCGTGACACATGGTTCTTTGGTTACTGGTAAATTATTCGCGTCATAGGATTTGCTGATGATTGCATTTTGTTTGAGGAACGATCTTTCGCTGTAAATACGAGTTTCAATTTAATCTTGCTTACATGTAGCTTGTGCTCGCGGGGAAGTGTTTCAATTTCTATCAAGCAGCTTGCGAGATTTCCTTGCTTGATTCGACTCGTTTCATAATTGCTGTTGTGCATTTTTTTGTGCATATTTAAGAAACTGCATCAAGACTCTGAACGATTTCTAGATATCTAATAGATAACATAACAATGAAGCAAACAGAAATGGAAAAAGTTTCGTATGAACGCGATAGAGCTTACAAAAGTCAAGAATTACACACAGAAATAACAAAAAGCGGATATGAATCTTTTTCTTAATCAGCATATATTGTAATTGTTTTCATCAACTTTCCTAACGTATAGCATAATTAAAAGTACAAATATATGTATAATCAACAAATATAGATCCTATTAAATTCAAAGTATATGTTACAGCGAAGCATATAATACGTTGTTTATATTGCAATATTGTATTATTTAATGCAGAATACAAATGTAAAAGATAATAGTAAACGAAAATAAAATAAAAAGGATAACAAAAATAATGATTAAAAGATTAAAAGATTATAAAAAACAAAAATAATACTTTCGTTGACATAAAATAAATCTTCATCCTATGTTAAGATGGTTTTCTAGAAGCAAGAATATGCATCTGTGTAACATGTATCGTAACTATTGTCGGCGAGGCTGCATATCGATGTCACACAAATTATCGTTTATTACAAGATCTAGAAAGATGCCTTAATCGCCTGACAACGATCATGGCGACGATTATCGTCCGAAATAAATTTGTAAAACTTCTGTTAGCACCTTGCACCAGAGCCAGGTTGATCAGCACTTCTTCGTTCTCAATCATTTCTCTGATAACTCCAGTCACTTTTTCTATCGTCGTTCGTCCGCGCTATCCTTTCAATCCTAAATTTTGGTAACAGAGTAATCCGATTTTCTTTCGGTTCGATAGGAACGCGTCGTTACAGCGCAAGAGATTAATACACGATTCGGCCTAAAAATTTGTGGAACTAAAGCGAGGTCCGTAAAGTACCGTAGTTAAACCGAGCCGTGAATCAAAAGTATCCTCTAAAAAATTGGAACGGTAAATCCTCGATCGCCGGGGAGTATCTCAGAATTCTTAGCACCATTCCTGACAAATTGTTCATCAAGCTGAACGATCCCTTTCAGTATCCAGCCGTCGTTATCGCTTGAAAGCCGACGATTAAGCGGGCAAGCCTTTCTTCTCGGCTCCCCACTGTTCCCGGGACGTTAAATTAATTAATCAGCGAATTATACCATTAACGAGTTTATCTAATCGGTGGACCGCGCCAGCCTGCTGAACTCATTTCCATCTGTTCGAGTTGAAACTGCGCGCTGGATAATCTCTCGGCCGAGCGAGGGGCGCGAGAAGGGCGCGAGAAGGGCGGCTCGATGTGGCGGCGGGGCGAGCGGAGGTCCGCGAACAATTTTGCCATCGAAGATTCTTCGAAAAAGAATTCCCTCGTTTTCCTTTCGCGTCTCGCTGGGAAATTGTTATGAGGTAATTTTACGAGCCTTTACGCTTTATCCCCACCTCGGAAACCTTTCGCACGGTCCGCGTGCATGCGACGGCAGTTAACTTCGCCTTTAAATTACACCGGGAACCGTGCTTTGATGCATCGTCTTCGGTATTTCTTTGATGGTCGGAGTCGGAGCCGAGGAAACCGATCGATTTTTCTTCTCGGAGACGAGAGCGAGGAACGGTTATACTGAAATGGTAATTGTTATGCAAATGCAGACGTCTCTGCATCGAGATTCGTGCGTTGTTTCATTCTTTAGTTGCGGCACAGTCGCTTGATTCCGTCGACGTTACTCTCTTCCGTATTTTGTACGAATCATTCGATTCCCGGTTTATTTATCCCGCGCCTGTATGGCGAATTATACCGTGCTTTCTGCTCTGTTTTAGTTACTCCATAAAATTCCAATTTGCCCGCTGAAACAAGGAAAGCTTTTAATCAACATTTAAAAATCGAAGATTATATAAATGGGAACGGCGAGACCGTAAAATGACATGAAACGCGCAAGTAACGAGCATGTATTTTCAACGCAGAAATTCGAGACTGACGCTGTAATTCAATGCCGTTTATTTTTACGGGGAATCGACGAAGGTTAATTAGAAGCTTAAATGAAACAGATACTGTTCCACGTTGCACAATGGGGTATTTGACCTTAAAAAGTTGGCCGGGAAGTCTTGTGCAAAATATCAAGTTTCTGCTTTTATTTGATGCACTCATGCGACGTTAATGCTTCGTTAAAAGTAAAGAGTTCTCGCGATATTGTTCATTCATGATTTGTATACATCGCGAAAAAATCATGCCAACTCTTTTCTTTACAAAGTATTTCTAGTTGAGCACTTTAGTTTCCGTTAAATATTATGTTCTACATTATCTTTTCAATGATTTTACGGGTTTAAGTTTATTATACAAAATGAATTAGCCGTCAATTCGTGTGCCAACGAGAAACTGTTGACGTTTTTAATTAGATTATATTTGCATGAGACAAATAGAGACATTGCAGTCAATTCAGAACGAGATCATTTAAATCAGATAAAACAACACAAACAAACATATAAAACATATATCAATATTTATTCATTTATATATAAATATTTTATCCCGTGTATTTTTTTGTGCAAATTTAGTAAATAATGGCATTGTTAGGACTTTCGTTCTAATACAAACTAATACAAACTAATTTCGATCAAATTTTGAGTCCAACTACTCAACTAGTACGTCGTACAAAATTATCCGAATCACATATAATCAGAATTTGGCCGTTCACCCTTTACACTCGAAGCCATTTAACTCTTTGTCGTACTCTGACGAATCCGACTGGCGACGGGGACTTCCAGTAATAACCTGCTGAATATGATTGTTTACCGTTCTTTGAATTCGGAAAAAAATTCTGTTCTTTTGCCATCAATATTTGAGCGTTCAAGCAACAGTAGACACACAGTAAATATAAAATTTGCTTCATTTCCAAGAAATGATTAGAATCGAAGAAGTTGTAATCAATGCATCCGTGATGAAAATGGTACGGCAAGGGGTTAAACTCCAAATTCAAAATAGTTTTCTTGACCTAGAATATTTCCATTATATGCATGACATAATTAACGTATTTAATGAAAGTAAGTCTTTCGACTCGTGCAGCAGTTTTCCCAAGTTTTTTCAGCAGTTTTCTCAAATATGAAGAAATTTGATAATGCGAATATTATTACGAAACCGTAATGCGATCATTTTAAATGGTGCCTCAGAGCCACTACTTCGGTCCAAAGGGTTAACAGAGAACTTCCATCAAACAATGTTCACCTTTGCTGTCCGCCGCGGTTTTTTCTCGGTTCGTGGAATTTTCTGGAGTCGGAAGCGATCACGGGGCGGGGGTAGGGGGGCAGGGAGCCGGTTTATGGATAAAAGAGTCGGGACGCGAGCGCGTATCCGCTGCGCCGAAACAAAGCCTCGTTTCCACGACTATCCTTTCCGCTCGTCCCCCGACCGTGTGCACATCCTCCCCCGCGCAAATTGAGTTTCCCGGTTGACGATGCGATCGATTAACGTTGCAAATCGGCGGAGGAAAAGCGAGCGCCGCGCGCGGCGACCGATTGTTCGCGCGTGCTAACTTCGTTTGCGGCGCAGATTCACACAGGAGAATAATTTCGTGGAACAGTTACGGCGGTGTGTAATCATGTTACACCGCGTAATCGCGTTACAATTCCGCGGCCTCCGATCAAGTTTCCCCGTGGCCCGCGACAGTTCCGCGATAGCCAAACTCCGAATCACTTTCTCGGGGGAACTCTTCGATATCAGAGGCAAGATAACGGGTTCTCGAGTGCTGCTTATTCGTGGGTCCGAGAGCTTGTTATCTTCTGTGCTTGAGGCTGGACTTCACACGTGCAGCTTCTTCTTTCTTCGCATCTTTTTCTTAGAACACAGCTGGAATGCGTGCCACCTTCTGCATTCTTAGGTGAGCTTTAGAGGTTCTATATCTTATACACTTTATAGATCATGTACTTTATACACACACACATTATAAACTATATATTTTATATACTTTGTAAATTTTAAACTATATAGATTATGTACTTTGTACAAGGTGTCCCAAAAATGTCTCGCAATCCGGAAATGGGGAATTCCTAAGATGATTTGAAGTATCTTTTTCCTTAGCGAAAATGCAACCCGCGGCATTGTTTACGAGTTATTAACCGAAAACACTGATCAATGAGAGATCACTGCCGCTGCGTCAGACGGCCGACGCGACGCGGTATTGGTCCCATGGGCGGAGCGCCGGCAGCACTCGCTCTCCGATTAGTTCACGTTTTTCCTTAATAACTCGTAAACAAAGCCGCGGATTACATTTCCGCTAAGGAAAAAGTTACTTCAAATGACCTGAGGAACCTGCCATTTCCGGATTTTTGGGACGCCCTGTTGATATTAAACTATATAGATTTTATATTTTATACATTATTAACTATATAGATTATATACTGTGTAGATTATAAACTAGATTATATTAAATTTATTAGCATCCTTGATACGAACACTTAAGGATTTATATCTTATACTCGTATAAATTTCAAACGTATAAATAGAATTATTGCACCATGTTAGTTGATTCTACCATCTAGTTATCTCTAAAACTCTGTTTCGGTCGTTCGATATTTTTGTCCTTAGATTTGCGGAGCACAAGAAATAACTGTTTTATATTAATTTATAAAAGTAACGACAAGAAATTTATTCTGATTTTCAACAAGTGTTATTGTAACATTTGCCATAAGCAACGTATGAATTGAATAAATAACTCATAAATGTATCTATATGATATGAATATTCGTAAATTAAAAAATTAGCGACCCATCATTCTGTCGGGTTCCGTAAATCTAGTGTTAATTATCTTCCTCGCTTAAAGAGTGTAGAATTGAGTACACTTGATATCAATTGTATAATGAATATTGAATAAACTTTTAATTCATTTTCTTTTTACTAAATTTTACAAAATATTTAGAACACTAATTCCGCGTTGTCCGCGGCTGGCGGGTTACATTTATAATGTATCAATATTCATCAATTCTATTGATCCTTCTACTGTTTCAACAACAGCAGGCAATATTGGCAAAGCTTCACAGCAGTTAGAGGACAGCCTTTATTAAACCTTTAAGCGACTCTTATTACAAGAACAAGTTGTAATATTTCTGAATAAGTTATCTAAGTAATCTTTCACACAAACACATCCGAATAAGTCGAATAACCAGACCGCGGATATTCATGCATACACGGCATATGCAAATTTATACAATACTAGTAACCCTTTAATTCACCAAACATGAAAAATATCCCTAGCTCAGGTTTGTTACAACGAATCTTCTAATCAGAGAGACCCTAAAATCGTGGAAATACGAAACTGCTCAAAAATCCGCGGTCTACGAATAATAACGAAATAGGAAAGCTGAAACAAGAGTCGCATGAATTCTCATGGCGTGAAAATTTCTAGATAGCTGGTCGCAGCGAAACGGCCCGCAATTCTCTTCAATATCTCCGCTCGAATTGGAATCTACGTATAGATCCCACTTTCCTTAAGTCTAGATCATCTTCAGATCTAGTGGCGCTCCTTGGAAATCACGCGATACAATCGACCATTTGTTTTCTATAGCTGTATCGGGCTCCCCGGCGAGTCGTTCGGAGCGTGTCGTTATGAGGGAAAATTGTAAGAGCAGCTCCCTGTTCCGATAGTCGATTCGCTTGACACCGTTATCCCGCGCTTTATTCCCACGGAAATGGCATTTGAATAAGGCGAGAGCTCCCTGGTTGGGAAACATCAAAGTTAACTGCCAGCATTCTAGCGAGTATGTACGACGTGCAGCGCCGCCGCGTTCCACGAACGCGAGCAAATCACCGTCGCCCGGTACTCGTATAAAATCATTCTTCCGGCTTGCACCGGCGCGTTTTAATTGCTGCTGACGCGGTTAACCGGCAAATCGGGCGCGCCGGTTAATCGGTGTTCACTCAGCCGTCGATTTATCCGAGTAACACGTTTTTGACCATCGAATTAATGGCTGAAAGTGCTTCGGTTCCGCGCCGCTGTCCATTAAAACCGGACAATATATATCGCAGTTACAATCATTCGCGGAATCCCCGACTGGAAAACACAAACTACTTGGCCAAATGGATACGGGAGCGTCCTGTCGAATGCGGTCGCGATCATTTGCGATGGAGGGATCACCTTGTTGGCTCTTTGTTCGGCATCCCGTACTCCAACGACTGTCGATGTTCGACGCGCTTTTATTTTCAATCCGCGTTTCAAGGTTCCGCCAAGCTTATTTACAGAAACTAGATTTTTCGTCATTCGTACAAATTTTGAAGGTACAAGAAAACATGCACAGCGACTAACATCCGGACATCTTTTAGAACAGATTAACTTTTTACAAATTGATATAAATGATTTGAATTTTTTGCTGCTGTTGGAGGGGCTATTTTACTGTACAATGATTAAAATATTTTGTTTATTAAGTGGCTATTATTAGGAGTGTTAAAAAATAAAAAGCTCAGGGTTTTATCTTTTTTATCTGAGCCTATGGCGAACATTTAAGAAATGTTTTACTATTTTCTTTTCATTAGAACCAACTGAAATTTAAAAAAAATTGTAGGCGTTGCCTATTAAACTATTCTCTGACATGTGAAACAAGTACAAGTGATTTCATTCACTTTTTTCAAATTGATATAAATGATTTGAATTTTTTGCTGCTGTTGGAGGGGCTATTTTACTGTACAATAATTAAAATATTTTTTTATTAAGTGGCTATTATTAGGAGTGATAAAAAATAAAAAGCTCAGGTTTTTATCTTTTTTATCTGAGCCTATGACGAACATTTAAAAAATGTTTTATTATTTTCTTTTCATTAGAACCAACTGGAATTAAAAAAAGAATTGTAGGCGTTGCCTACTAAACTATTCTCTGACATGTCAAACAAATACAAGTGATTTTCATTCACTTTTAAAAAAGTTATTCTGTTTTAAATGTGTACATTTATGTAGCATTATGTAGCATTGCTTTTGTTTTATTTCGATTCCAAGGATTCTATTAGTCAATGAACGAAAGTCTCGCTAAAATCTGCTGTCTGGTGAATTAATCCAATCGAAGCATGTTCGATCGTACGCGAGTTCGTCTATGCAATTATTGAAACCACTCAGCTCCTGGGTATTAATATAAATACACGTTTATTTTAGATATTTAACATTTGTAAGTATACATGAATAAGGTTCGGATTCGTTTGACCTAAAACAGGAACAATAGCAACGATAAGACTGAGTATAGAACGGAATGCGCACTCATAGACGCAAGTGCTTCTACGAAGTTTGCATGATAAGAGATAGTAGAATAAAGGAGGATGTAATTTTTAGACTGTGCACGTTCATGCAAACTCACATTTCGCAAGTGAACCTTAAAGAAGTTGAGTGAGGAAGAATTTTATTCCCCGTAATAATAACTTCTGCAGATATAACATATAAAGAAGAACCTAAAACTGCATTTAATACCATTGAACTTTACATTTTATCACCATTTAAAAACTTTTCGGGCTGGCGAATTACCAGAAATGTCATTCCAGTAATCTTGGTGTCACTTATCTTTAGCTTTCCAGCTAACCGATTGAACGTCCCATCTTTTTCTCTCCTATTGTTGTCAACTCTCACTCATGAACCATTTGATAAATTCTCCGGATCGTAATTAATTGTAATTTTAAAAGGAGGAATCGATCATTTAACAGTTCCTTATAGGAGGAATGGATCATTTAACAGTTTGATTGCCTGACTGGAAGATGAATTTTGATTGCAAGGCAATCTAAGTTGAGGGTGACATTAATTTGTTCATAATTTCCAAAATACATTTGCACCCTGATATATCCCAACAAATTGAATTTTACTAGGATGTCTAGAATGCAAAATAGTTATAATACCATCCACTATTAATCAAATTCCGTAGATTCTGCGGAAATTTTTGGGGTTGATTTTCGGCACTTAAAGTGTTTTGATCAACAACGTGCAAGAGAATTGTAAAAACAATCGCGACGATAAATCGTGTTGATAATACGTCTTGACAATACGTCTCGATTCTATGCGACTTTTAGAGGCGCTGGTGTGGCAGTCAACTTATTAATTGAACTATAGGTTACACGTATCGAAACGGTGATTCTATTGTTGTAGTCACTTGTGTCTCCGGTCCGTGATGCGTCGAAGGGCAAAACCGAGAAACACTCGGCGCGAACTCGCACGCGGACGAAAATCCGTCCGGACTTATTCTTTATGGAGCGAATCCTCTTGAGCAGCTCGTTGAAGTTCGCTGCTTGAAAGTTCGGTTCGAGAACTGGACTCTGTGTAGGGCACTCAATTCAATGGCCCGCATCCTTCACGGCCGCGTGTTCGGCTGCTTGTCACGTCCGCGCTCTTGTCCACTATTTTCCCCATCCTTCTCCTTTTCTTGCACAACTGCCTACGAATAACCATACTATTATTAGGTTGCATATAGGTAGTCCGATCCAAATTAAATTTTTCCTACGAGACGATGTAACATCACTTTTTCGTATCAACTATACAAATGATAGGATATTTGGCGTGACCCACTTGCTAATTAATGTAATTGAAAATGATTTCAATGATAAGACGAACGTAATTATTGTCATTGAAAATTATTTCAATTACAATAATTACGTTCGTTTTCTAACAAAACGATCCTAATTGTCCAAGAACTGAAAATGTGGTTTTGAAGTACTATAACAATACAAGAATTAGTTAGATAACAGATGAAATTCGCGATATGGCCTTCTTTGGATCTGCTAGAATGAATTATTTTATGCAGTACATATACTATGTAGAAGTATACACATATAGTATAGTATGCACACTATACTATGTAGAAATAAGTATGATACTTCATATTTATCGATTACTTATATGAACTATCATACTTATTTCTACAACAGTCAGAAAGTTATATAAATTGGTCGTCCATGGTTTACCGATAAAAACGAAGTGTAAATCAATAATGACGTTATGTCCTTACTTGACAGAAATGACACGTGCATTTACGTTGATGCACAAGGAAAGTTTCATTTCGTTACCTATCGATAAAGCAAGTTTCCAAGTGATAAAGACTTTTGTCCCATTTTTAGAAGGGATCGACCACTTACGCACTGTATCAAGGCTGTTACGAATTTTTCCGTGTTGACGGTGAGAAAACTAGAGCAAAAGAGAGAGAGAGAGAGAGAGAGAGAGAGAGAGAAAGAGAGAGAGAGAGAGAGAGACAGAGAGAGGAAGAGAGAGAGAAAGAGAGAGACAGAGAGAGAGAGAGAGAGAGAGAGGAAGAGAGAGAGAAAGAGAGAGAGAAAGAAAGAGAAAAAAGAGAGAAAAAGAGAGAAAGAGGAGAAAAAAGAGAAAGATAGAGATAGATAGAGAGAGAGAGAGAGGCAGAAAGAGAGAGAGGAAGAGAGAGAGAGAGAGAGAGAGAAAGAAAGAGAAAAAGAGAGAAAGAGGAGAAAAAAGAGAAAGATAGAGAGAGAGAGAGAGAGAGAGAGAGAGAGGCAGAAAGAGAGAGAGGAAGAGAGAGAGAGAGAAAGAGAGAGAAAGAGAGAGAGAGAGAGAGAGAGAGAGGAAGAGAGAGAGAGAGAGAGAGAGAGAGAGTGGCTTTTAAACAAAGAGAAACGTCAATCGTGACGCGGCCAGCTCAATTCGATCAAAAAAGAAATTCCGTGGCGCTGGTAAAATCGATTTGATACGGTCGAGGGTTGTCCGTCCGGCTCGAAAGGGAAACAAAAGGGAAGCCCTGTTTCTTTGTACACACTCGGCGCGGTTCATTCGGCGGGGCCGCGATAAATTCTTATTCCCACGCAGCCGCGGAAGTAAATTTTCGTCGGGATTCCGTGGAAGAAGTGAATCTCGGACAACGGCTTTAAAACGCAGCTTTCCTACGTGATACGACTTCCCGCGACTTTTCTTCGCCTCGTGCTCCCCCTCCGCCGCCACGTCGTCGCCCCTCGGCGAAAGGGGGGACAGAATTATTCGCGCGGCATGCATCCGCAAGTCCCTCCGCCGGCTGCGCTATATTTAAAACGGGATTTAAGTGTTGCGCGCGGCAATTTCTCCCCCGGTTAATACTGTCATTTGCGTGAAATTATTAAGAAAGGAAAATGTAGTCCTTTTATCGCCCGGCTCCGTGTCCCGAATGCGGAATGCGCGCGCTGAAAGACCCGTTGATCGCGTGTTTTTTCAACAATCCACGATCCCCTTCCCCTTCGAGCTTTCGCGGCGATCGCGTCGCTGGAATAATAATTACGCTGTCCGACACCGATTTCGCGTTTCGATGGGAGGCGATTCGGAATTTTGCGCGTTGGTAGTCGTGAATGCCGTTCGAACGGGATTCTTGTATTTAACTATTCTACGTACTCTCGCGAATAAAACGATACAAATTTGTCTGTATATAACACTGCGAACATTCGTGCAACTGTTTGGAAACGTCCCACCGTTCATTCGAAAACTTCCAATCGAAGTATCTCGAAAACTATGCATTTGCGGAAAAAGTCGTTGAACATAAAAATTACTCGATTTCAAGGGAGAGATGTAATTGTTTTATTTATTTTATCGTTGTTGTTACTGTGATCATTCTGTAAAGCAGAATGTTACTCGTCCGAAGACAATAGAAGGCATAGAACAGACATAGATTCGTAACAATAAACCGTAAGAGACAAGTGAAATAAATCATACAGTTACTATGGAGTAGTTTAACTCTGAATTATCTTAACCAGCTAGCTGTGGCGCCTCCTTTCCAAGCGACGACGAGTATACTCGTCGAACACAGAGTAAGAGTCGCTAAAATATTGGATCGAACAGACGGTTTTAATCTTATTACTAATATTTATTTATTACTAATATTTACTTATTCATTTAACACTAACATGTACTACATACATAATAAACGGAAAACGCAGGAAAAATCAAATACTTATGAAAGTTAAAAATTCAAATTGCTGCTGTAGGATGGTATTCAGCAAAGCAAAGAACGATACATAATGGCACTTCGCACGTCGAACAGCAATCTCGTGAATTATTCATATAATTATTCATATTTTTTATTTGTTTGCTTATTCTGGCCTGGCCTCAAAATATTCTAAACATCTTGAAATCGGTGAATATGTTTCTATTTTCTCTAAAATTACAATTTATATAGCCAATGACCACTACTTTTTACGCGCGACGAGTGTACTCGTCGCGACACGAAATACTGACACTTCTCAATGACGAGTATATACTCGTCAAACACAGCTAACTGGTTAATAACAAATTTGGTCCGTGAACAATGCACGCGTTTGCAAACGAAACAATGATTATTGCACATAAATATTAGTAGTCTAATTATGTTACAGAAGATCGTCGTCCCGATGCGACAATTACGTAATAACGTATAATAATTGGCGGAATTACGTATGGGAATGCATCTGGAACGATATAAACAGAGACATTTCAGTTGAAAACGTCGAGTGACACGCGCGATATTTCGACGATCGTTGGGTTCAAGAATTTCCACGTGGTCTCCAGTCGAGGGTTAATCCCCGTCTGCCGTGCTGTGAAGCTCGCGGCTGCTCTCGTTGAGTTTTTTGATTGTTGTATTTCCCTTTATTTTCCCGTTTCAGGTAACGCGAATGCTTTACTCTCCCCCCAGCCATACGTGGAATTATGTGTGCACGTAGCCGGCGGCATTTTGCGCGGTGCACACTCGCGAGGGCCGCGTTTTGCGAACGAGCACTCTTCTCGCCTTCAGACGCACCCTCGAACGCTTTGCTCCGCTCCGCTCCGCTCTGCTCGGCTCGGCTCTGCTCGGCTTGGTCCCGCCCTCCCGTTTCTCGGCCGCGTACGGTTTGCTTGTCGAAACGTCCTTAAGCGTCGGTGTCGGCCATTAAGATCTAACGACATCGTTGCACCAACGAGTGGCTACGCGGCCCTCGCCGCGCGAGACTTCGACCTTTCTACAACCCTCCGCTGGCGCGCCATCCCTCCGTTTTCCACGGTTTCGTGTTTCCAGCAGGACCGCGAGTTGGGGTGGCATTCGTAACCCGTGTGTGCCGCCGCATTGTTTCGTTAACGAGATTATGATCGACGATATTGTAACCCCGATGAGTTCGACTCGCGATGCCGAAGGATCGGCGTCGGCTTGTAGGGCTGTCATCGACCCGATCTCCGTTCGCGCTAACTAATTTCATGGTAATTCGAAGGAAAAATTGAATTTCGCTGTACGGAGGTTCTTCTATTGTTGCTGGAGGACCGTGCGGGTGCGATCGCGTGGAGAAATTAGGTCAACGATTGATGGGGTTTGATCTTTGCCGATGAATGTTATTAATGCTCTCATTATTTTGAAGGCGAAAGCGATGGGTTTTGCATGGATTTGAATGATTCCAAGGGCGTCCGATGATTGATCCGGGAAAGCTGCTAAATCCGGGAAACCAACTAAATCCGTGAAAACAGCTAAATCCGTAAAAACAGCTAAATCCAGGAAAACAGCTGTCAGATCAGCTGTCAGAGTAATGTTTGTTTCAGAAATTGTGGTCTGATCATTGTGAACGTATATTGCTAAGTAAATTCTCCCTAATTGACGCTCAGATTGTACACAAAAATGGATAATTTAGGGAAGAGGAGATACGATTATTCGAGCTCTGCGGCCCGTTTTTATAGTTGTTGGCAATCGGTAACTATAAAAACGAATCGCGAGGTGCGAATAATTCGTATTTCCTCTTTCCAAATTGTCCATTTTTGTTTCCAAACTGAGCATCGATTAGGGAGAATTTACTATATTGTGGGGACTTTTACGATGCAGTTGATATTCATTCTTCTGCCAGTTTATTTTTTTGAATGACAACAAATAGGTTGAATATAAAAATCAATCTACCAAATAGTTTCTTTTATTTACCACCTGATATGATTTAATCGCGAAGGCTTGTGATTTTATATTTTTTCTTTTCTAATTGTTATTGTTTTTAGTTGAATCGTGTCAGTTAACGCGGACATTTGATAGAGAGAGAGAGAGAGAGAGAGAGAGAGAGAGAGAGAGAGAGAGAGAGAGAGAACATATTTTATACCTTCTTTAATTAAATAAAGGTTCTAATTGAAAGTTTAAATAGTGAAAAGTATTAAAGTTATTTCTATATCTAAATATAATTCAATAATTTTATTGCAAGAATGAGAAATTATTAATTAGCTGATTGAATTGGATTTGTTTTTATTGGTTCGCTGTTTTTTACAGGCATAAACGTCATAACAAAATATTACCGTTTCTTCATGACGAGTACACTAGTTCAAAACAGTTATTTAGCTAAAAAGGATATCGGACGTTCCGATATTCTTTATTAAATTATACTGAAATTATATTTTATAAGAATGTTGTACCTAAACGAAATATGAAGAGAATGAAACATATACAATATAATGACAGTAAGTTGCACACTTTTTAAAGAGATTGCAACTGTTAACTGGTTAAGGATCCTTCGTAGTCCGATGTATTTCTCGAGTTGTACTACTTTTAATGTTTTAATGGTACGGTTACTTTGGCGATGCAACCGATATTGATTTTTGCTCAAACTTCTTCAACAACGATTACGGACAAATGAAATTACGAAAACTGATTTTCTGGGTTGCCTGCAGAGAAATTGCTATCAGCAACTTTCTAGTGGCTGCAAAAATTCTTGTAAAATTTTTCTACCGCGAGTGCGCGACATGAACTTTACTAGTTTTGCTTCATACTAACAGCTTCTGCCCGTCTGAGCTTTGTTGCAAACTATAAAACGGAAATAAACCGTGAAAGAGAGAACCAAAGAGTCTTGTGTTTACATAAGATCATTGAGAATGGATCTACAGCTACTTTGAAGTCGTGGAATCCAGGGAAACCGGAAACTAATGAAGTTTCTTGAGGTGGTTACGTAGAATTTGATTCGAAAAGGGACCGCAGCGAGTCGGACGGCGTGAGACAAACGTGGAAGTTTAGAATTACAGGTTGTATTCAGAACGTAGGGAGAGGTGTAATGGGCGGATTGACGTTCCAGGTCCATTACAGTGGCCCGTAATGTCGTTAGCAGGCGTTTATGGGAACAATTGTGGAATTCCAGTCGATCATTGTTGCGTGATGTCCAACGCAGCTAACTGCATTACAAATATTAAACGGTTAAATCACAGCCCCCTTTCAAGTAACTACGTCGAATCACATATTTGAAAAATTTCACTTTCCTGACAACGGAGACGACAAAAAATGAATAGTAGAATAAATTCTCCCTAATAGACCCTCAGCTTGTGGAAATAAAAATGGTGACTCGAATAATCGTGTCTCCTCTTCCCAAATGGTCCATTTTCTTGTACAAGCCGAGAGTCAATTAGGGAGAATTTACTGTACTATCAAAATTATGATCGAAGATTTTTAACCATCATCTAATTATTTGGACCGGTTTCGATTTTTTGTTTTAAAGTTACTGAAATTACAAAGACTCTTAGATACAAGATTATCGAATAAATATGTTAATACCGGCTCGCATTATAATAAAGATGGCAAAAGATTTCAATAAATACAGTTTTGTCAATTCTATGGAGCAATACGCGTGTGGGGGGGTTAAAGTTACTGAAACTACAAAGGACTCTTAGATACAAGATTATTGAATAAATATGTTAATACCGGCTCGCATTATAATAAAGATGGCAAAAGATTTCAATAAATACAGTTTTGTCAATTCTATGGAGCAATACACGTGTGGGGGGGTAAAGTTACTGAAATTACAAAAGACTCTTAGACACAAGATAATTGAGTCAAATATTTTAATACCAGCCCGCACATTATAATAAAGATGGCAAAAGATTTAAATAAATACAGTTTCGTTAATTCTATGGAGCAATACACGTATGTGGTTCGGTGGGTTTAGTGTTAACAAGAGAACTACCTATATGGTAGACAAATGTGCTATATTATTTTCAATTTTTCCATTCGCAATATTTGAAATTGAGAACACACCTGCTGAATAAAAATCGAACATTTTGTTGAAATTGCTATTTTTGCTGAAAGTTCGAGGGCGCTGAACGAAGTTGCTCGGTACTAGCAGCGCTAAATAAGAAACTAGGTTGTCGAGGGTACCCCTATTACACACCGGGCCGCCGTTTTGGCGACCGTTCGTTGCAATTTCGGGATTCCATTCTTCGACGATGTGCAGGCAGCGCTCAACAAACATAGACGTGCACTGTTGCGGCAATTTGTTTAAGCTCCGAGCAGCCGGCCTGCGCTACGTTACATGGTAAACGCCGCGAAACGATATCGTAAAGTTGCTGTTTAAAGAGGATGCATATTGCACGCGGGGGAACGCGGCAGTTCGTTTCCTTCCGCATCGTTCGGGAGCGACGATAACTGCCGATGCAAATTTTTAACTGGCGTGTCGCTCGCTCAGCGCCGACACCCGACATTTTTAGGAGTTTTCGATGTTCTTCACTCAACGATCGCGTGTTCTTTAAAACGCTTTTCGCTCCGCGCTACAGTTATTTTTACCCGCCGCGGTACATACAGGGTGTTCGACTACGTGCGACAAATATTTTACCACGCTGTACGCTGTTCCGTGCATCACGTATGACTCGCAGCTACGATCGGTATCGAACAGAGTTCCGCGGTGTTCAGGAAATTGGAACATTTATATTTTCAGGATGAAATCGAACTACGGTGGACGTTCAATTCCGAAGAAAGCCCTGTGGCACAATGTGTGCGGACCGTACACGTTAAATTTCTGTATTTAAGCAAGAAAAATTTCGATCGTCACCAGGTTTACCGAGCACTAACATCGGCTGTGTTTTATCGCCTCATAAAAATAGCAAGCCAATATTCGTTCAGATTTTTAGTCATTTTTTTATCAGACGTCGAATGAAACAAATTTGTATTCAATAAATTCTATATAAATGTATCTCTAAAATTTCAATAATCGTATCATTGCGGGCACCCCGATTATATCCCGCTGTGGCCTTGAACCTAACAAACTTTGGCTCGACGGCTTTTCAAGAAAATACAACTTTTTATTTATGTATTATGTCTGATAACGATTGATGTGCGCTCATAAAATGTGTAAAACGGTGTTTGAAATTCGTGATACACATATATGATACAACGTAATTTTACTGTAACGTTCGTCATAAACCTTAAGAAACACTGGATAGATGAACCTCAAAGTAAAAAAAAGTAAGGCACTTCGTGATACGATTTCATGATTTATTTGGAAAAAAAGTGTTTAATCACTGGAAAACCCTTGAAGTACAATTTAAGTGTTTAGAGAAATATAAAACGAATCAAAGAAACTTCTTTATTTATTTAGCAAACCTTCCAAGAGGCTAGATTAAGGGCTGAGTAACCGGCACATCTTTCCTAGCGTTAAAAGCAAAGCTCTGCTTTCGGCTGAACGATTCAAAAATTTCAGGATCTTTCGGTTCGCTCGCTTCTCGACGAGATCTACAGATCTCGTAGACAATAGCACCCGGAAGTATACAATGTTCCATGAACGAATTAAAAGCTCCTATTCATTACTTACAGACTAATTATCTCTTTCGAAACAGTTAGCCGCCGATTGCTCCGCGTTCCCCATTTCTTCGAGATCCGCTCCCCGCTGTCCATTGTTTAACCATTATTCCGCTCGATTCTGCGGCGGAGCTCTTATAAACGACTACTTCATCGTCCTGGGTTTGTTAAACACTATTGTTTCATCCCTGCGCAATCCTCCAATTAGTCCTTTGAGACTGATCATTCAATGCTCGTTCGCCTATTCTACTCGCGGCGACTCATTGTGCGCGGGTTCCACGGCTAGGCCCGGATCTAATTTACATTCCCCAAAGATCGGGAAGGTATAAACAAAGTAAGAAAAAAGACACGGGTGTGGCGAAAGGGAGAGAAGAATGACGCGAGACATCCCACTTGGCCCGCCTCTTTCATCCGCTTCGGTTCCGGCTATCCCTCGATTGTCCCCTCCTTTCGGCGTCTCTTCACCGCATCGCGAACTACCCTCGGCCTTTCCTCGTACACCCCGCGCCTGTCCCTCCGCCGCTAACGGTGCGTTTGTCCACCGGGTCTGTCTCTCTTCATCTGAAGCCGCTATTTCGTCGGAGCGGTGAACGAGGACGCTCGAAACCGCTTTGGGAAACGATTCAAAGAAGCGGACGCGTTTGACGCGATGAAAAGTTTCGCACCAACTACCCCGCGACCCCTGGTGGTGCCATCTCATTCTCCTCTCTCTCTCACTCTCTCTCTCTCTCTCTTTGTTTCGCTCTCTGTCTCTGTAGACCACGGTGTACAGTGGCGATCGGAGCTGGCGGAGAACAGCGAAATCAAAGGGCCGAGAGCTGCGCGGCAGCAATTTCAATTCTTCGGGGTAATTTCTCTCCATTCAGGCGTCGACGCCTACGACGCCCCTCTGCGGATGCTCGTTCTGTCTCCGTTTATGCCCGATCCCAGCCCGACCGACGAGCAACCCCGGTTCCATGTCCCCGCCCTCCCACGCCCGCCCGTAATCCCACTAAATTGGAATTTTATTAAGCTCTGCCTTTTCCTTCCTCCGTCGCGCGTCGCTTCGCGTCGTCCCGTCCGCGTGAACCGCCTCCCTCCCACCCCTCTCTCTCTCTCTCTTTCTGTCATCCTCTCTCTCTTTTCCTCTCTCTTTCCCTCTCTCTTTCCCTCTCCGTATCTCTCTTTCTCTCTCTTTCCTTCTATTGCTCTCTCCCTCTCTCTCTTTCCCCCTCTCCTCCTCTCACTATTTCTCTCGCTCTATTTTTCTCTTGATTTCGGTTAGAGGCAGCGCCAGAGGATTTTTTCACGATCCCCGGTTTTCGACGAGCCACAGTTGTCGGTGACCTCGATCTACGGGCCAAAGGATCACTGCCGAGAGCGGCCCGGCGAAATCGGATTGGTAACTTGCAGGGAAACTCGGATAGTCCGGGAAGAAAATCGACCGAGCCAGACCACCGAGTATTGGCTTTGACGCGATTTTTCGGCTTTTGGAAATAATGAGGTTGGATTTGTCCTCGGAGAATGAAGGCTTGCGAGAATTAAACGTGATACAAGTAAATTCTCCCTAATTTTTCTTCAACTTGTAAACGAACGTGGACAATTTGGGAAGGGTATGCCTTTTCGAGCCTTGCGGCTCGATTTTTATGGTTGCCGATTGTCAACAGTTGTAAAACTCAGGTGAAAGGTACGCGAACAATCGTATCTTCTCTTCCGAAATTGTACATTTTCGTTTATAAGCTGAGAGACAATCGGGGAGAATTTACTGTATTTAGAAACGGAAGCCGTGAAATGTGACTTACGACCTGTATAATCACGAGACAAACATACGAACAGCACGGGAGACCTAAACGAGAGCCTTTCACGAATAAATGATGACATATTGGCGACACGAGACGATACGACACTATTTCCACCAGCAGTTTCACACTCCTACAATTAATACGTTCGTTACGAGCGTCACTAGCGTGCGTAGATATATTTATTGTATTTGCCGCATTAAATACGTCGTATCCTCTCATAAAATATTGTTACGGCGACTTGTCCAAATCAAGTCGCTGTAATGTGAAACTGTCCTGTTGTGAGCAACTCCTTAAAAAATAATAGAAGATAGGGGTTGCCACGGAAGAGTGTTACCAACAGACAATCGAAGAGTCGAGATCGGACCTTCGAACGATCAACGTTTCAAATTGTAATATAATTGAATTGGGTTGTATTATAGTTTCTATTCTTTATTGTAAATATATATAAAATGCCGCGACGCGAGAGAAACGGAGTGATTCGCAACAATATGATAAAAATGTCGTAAAGAGAAGCTACGAATTCGCTAAATATCATGCTACGTGTTACAGTTTTAAATAATTATATTGGTAAAATTAATTTCACGTTGTTAATGTAAAATACAAAATCGTGGTCGTCGCGTAGCGAACTTGTTGAATAACACGATTTCGGATACGCCCACAAACCAATATGAAAATTCTGTAACTATCACTTAACTTCATACAGAACCAAACACGAGACATCCGAACTAAGGATGGACACAACGCAACAAAAATCGACAAAACACGAAGAATAACGAAACCGCAAACATCGCAATCGAACGCAAAACTGAACTACATTTGTTAAGTTTATGAAGTTGTAGTGCTGTCGAATGTTCTAATTAATTGGTAGGCGTGTTTGAAATCGCTTTAGCTGAAGGCGTGGATAACTGTCAGTGGAAGGGAAGGGTCTTCCTTTATGCATATTTGAATCGTGATTGTGGCGGTGATAAAAGGTTTCAGAGCCTCAACAGTGAATTTTTCGTATAAGATAAAGTTATATGCACGAAAGTCAAATGTAAGATGCTCCATGAAATATGTATGTAGTGAGTGAAGTGTGTGCGCGTGAAGAATGTGTGAGCGGAGAGCGAGGTATGTGTGTGTGTTGCGAGTGCGTGTGCTGTGTGCTGAGCGAAACGGGGCAGCGGCTCGAAAGTATGTACATATCGATTAAGAAGAAACAAATGAGTGCAGAGCCTCGGGGGAGAGAATAAAGAAGGAAGAAGGGCGAGTGTAGTGTCAGCGTCCAGTCTCGAAACATATTATTTTCATTTCATATTTCTCTAATAAACAAATCTTTTACGTCCCTTAACGCGATTATTTATTATTAAATCAGCTTTGCGAATCATTCGTTGAATTCTGTTCGGACGTGGAATTATTTGAATTAAAATATCATTTACGAACTTTGTTAATCTTCACTGTACACCTTGCATAAAAATTTCATATGGTACACACGAGGTGTCGTGCACACCAGAAAATTAAAACGGCTGTCACGGTTAAACTACATATTATTTCGGGTCCGAAAAATTAGTTAATATTCTTCAGACGTTCTAAAGTAAAGGTGAACAGCGTTTTTCTTAAAAATATCACTGTTACGTAGTGAAAAAAAAATCCGGAAAGTTCACGCTTCGTGACTTGTTCAATACTTCGAACGCGGCTCGAGTCCGATCCGACCTTCTGTCAAAGTCTCGTGCTGCGGGCTCTCGAACTTCGTGCCCTCGCCTCTCATTGGTCAGTGTTTTTCGTTAATAACTCGTAAACAAAGCCGCGGATTGCATTTTCGCCAAGGAAAAAGTTACTTAGAATGATCTCAGCTACCCCACATTTCCGTAATGCGAGACATTTTTGGGGCACCCTGTACATACATCGAACTTTGTACTACAGGGTGTCCTAAAATTATGGTACTTCCGGGAAATGAGGGTTTGCCGAGGTTATTTGAAGTAAGATTTTCCTTAGCGCAAATGCAATCCGCTGCTTCGTTTTCGAGTTATTAACGAAAAACGGTGATCAATGAGAGCCGACTCGACTGGCACAAGGCGGCCCAGCCAATGAGCGCACGAAGCCCAGTTTCGCTCATTGGCTCGACCGTCTCGCGCTAGCCGATCTCGCCGCGTATTGGTCACTTTTGTTTTGCTAATAACTTATAAATAAAGTCATGGATTGCATTTGCGCTAAGGAAAAAGTTACTTCAAATAATCTCAGGAACCCCTCATTTCCCGGAAGTATAATTTTGAGACACTCTGCAGAATACATTTCTTTCTTGAAAATATTAAATCGTGTGATTCTTTAATCGAAATATCTGTTCGAAAGACTCGCGATAGGGAGAATCCCCGATTTATCTAAAGCAGATATTTTTGTCTAATTGCGACCGTCGGTACACGCGTCGCAAAAATTACTATTTTCGTTACGACATCGCCCATAGACTTCCATAGAGTCGTAATACTTGGTGCGCAGAAATTGCAGCGTGTTACCGCGGGGTCTCGCAGGAAAGCATTTCTTTGTAGCAACATTGGTCCAATAACTGCAACAAAGCCAGTCCCATTCCGCCGTTAATCCGGTTCCTCGAGTAATCCAGCTGTATCATTGCGCAACCGACCGAACGTTCCCGCGTGCAGTAACCTTCCGCGGATGACGATAAATCGGAGTTTGAAATTAGAGCACGCGAATGTACTGCCACTGAAAGATTAAACGGTACTCCGGCCGATGAATATTTGAATATTTCAAGCGGCCGAGTGGCGAGGTGTGACTTTATTTAACGGGGAAGTTCCTGTCGACTTTGCTAAGAGCACGAAAAAAGGAAGTGAATGGGCGCGATTGAAAGATTCATAAGGCGCGCCGCGACCGACCGTCGGGGACAAGAAAAATCCGGGGACAATTTTCTTCGGGTTTTCTCCGGTTGTAATTTTCAGAACCAACTGTCCCGATTCTACCGAACTAACCGCACCGCGCGCTTTGTCGCCGACGATCCATATTCTACTTGTCCGCCCACCGGCCATACATACTTTACCGTCCAACACTCTCTGCCACTTCATTCTACTTGCCTGGTAATTGCTTCAGCCCGGTCTGCTGCTCGGACAGGCCCGATGGCTCAATTAACTCGTCCACTCGATTCTATTTTACTTGTCCGACCACCCAGGCTTTTTACACGGACTGTTCGTCGACTTATGATGTTCATTTTGCTTGTCTGACCATCGACAGATTCACTTACGCATTTCACGAGAACCACGGTGCAGTTCTTTAAACGATGATGGATCCGATTCCATTCGTTCGACGACGAAGAGATTTCGGAACGTTTGTATGATGTCTATTAACCCCGTGACATGCAAATAAAACGGAATTTAATGAGACAAATAAAAATACTATTTAATTTGGATCGACTGAACAGTTATGTGCAAGCTGGGAAGAGATTGTTTTATTTTGAAATTTGCATTTCTGATTATATATATAATAAAATAATAATATATTGTATATAAAATTTGTATATAAAATAATAATATAAAAAATATATATATATATAATAAAAAAATAATATAAAAAAAATAAATCTACTGATTTATGGATGCTATAATAATATACTGTATATATATATATATATATATATATATATATATTATTATAGCATCCATAAATCAGTAGATACATAGGGTGTCTATATAAAGGGTGTCCCAAAATTATGGCACTTCCGGGAAGTGTGGGATTTCTGAGGTTATTTGAAGTAACTTTTTCCTCAGCGAAAGTGCAATGCGCGGCTTCGGTTACGAGCTATTAACGAAAAACAGCGGCCAATGAGAGGCGAATTTGGCTGACACGAGGCGACCGAGCTAATGAGCGGAACTGGGCTCAGCCATCTTGCGCCAGCCGCGCTCGCCTCTCATTGGTCAATGTTTTTCATCAATAACTCGTTAACGATGCCTCGGAGAAAATTTTTGCAAAGGAAAAAGTTATTTCAAATGACTTCAGGAATCCCTCATTTCCCGGAAGTACCATAATTTTGGGACACCCTATATACTGTATATAATATAATATACATATATTACGGCGTCCGCCGAAAACAGTTCTTGACGAGTTAGTCTCGTCAGAGTTTACAATGGCAAATGAAATGAATGAACGAACTCGTCATTGTATGTCTGGGGTTAAGCTGTATTTTAACTCTTTGAAGGCGTTCAATATTCCGCTTGTCTAACGATTAGTAATCTCTGTTTTACTTGTTAGGTTACTTGCAAGCTCTAATCTACTTCTCTGAAAACCAAAGATTGCTATCCCACTTGTTTCATGAGGGGCAGTTTCCGTTCTGTTGGATTTAGTATAGCTGCAATTAATAAGACCTTCCTTTACGTCACCGAACATTCTCTCATTTTGAGGGAAATGTTTATTAAAACACAGATGCAGTTTTCTAGATTAATTTCATTTCTGAATATTTGCGTCTGCTTAAAATCCGAAAAAAAACGTTTGAAGACAAATTGCATAATACATACTTTATGTTATGTAAAATAAGTAAATGCGCAGTGACTCATGAACGGGAGCGTAACTCGAACAACAACAAATCGATAATTAACAATCACCTATTCTCTTCTTCTCGCGCCGCATTCTTGCATAAAGAATCTCACACACTCTGCTTGTCTGATAATTAATCCTTCGCGCTCGAAGCCATTTTAACCGTAAATCTAAATTAACTTCGCTGACTTATAGTATCTCCGTTTTATATGACAAAATCCATTTCATGCATGTGAAATCGAGTCTTGTGACTCGTACGACAGTTAGACTTTTAACAATTTTTTTTATATCTAAGCTTTAATAATGTAGAAATTATCTTGGAGCGTGACGTAACAGTTTTAGCGGTGCGCCAGAGTCACCACCCGAGTGCAAAGGGTTAAACCTGTCTCGCGTCCGAACATAGCCGGACCACAGCTACTTTACCTTGACGATCACCAATCCTTGTTCAACTAGTCGCAGGATGAACAATATCTGTTCTACTTGTCTATACCACTGCTCCACGTGTTTGCCCGCAGAAAACTGTAACCCAATTTTCCCGATCATTAAACAGGATCTTTATGCAAAATAGAAATTTTCTGCATGAATTTGCAAGAATCACGGGAGAAAGGAAAATTTATTCTGACTCCTCAATAAATTCAGAATAATAATGTTTGACCGAGAACTGTGCCAACTAATCTGTAAATTCACGGATTCGCGAGAGCGAAGCTACGAGATGGCAGGTGAGTTTCTTGGAAATTTCTTGGACAGATAATTTTCCGAAATATTTTCCGTGGTTTCTTCGTTGCCGACGCCGTTACCGCAGTATTGGAAAGTAACATTCCGGCTCGGCCGCGAAGCTCAATTAATAATTCCCGGGCTGTTCGATAATTAAATCCGGCGATCGGCACGGCCCGGAATTGTTCATAATTCACCGTACTCCGTTAACCGAGTTTTACCGGGACAACATTCATCAAGTGCATTCTCTATTTTCGCACGGCGCGGCGTAGCTCAGTGGCCGCCCCGGATCGGCCCCGTCGGTGGCCCGGCGGTGGCCCGGGGACACACAGGACTCCCAGACCGAAAATCCATTATTCGTTGCGCCGAGACAAAAGGCCTCGAAACGTACGGATAGAAACGGCTCGCTGCTCGGCTCTCTCTCCCCATTACGGTCGTCGAGACTCCGTACTTTCAGCCGGGGTTATTTAATGAAGAGGATAATCGTCCCTTTGCGCGACGTAATGTAGTCGCCAGGAAGTCTTAATCGTATTAAAGGTCAGACGGGTAATGTAATTACTACTGGCTCCACGAAGTTCTGCAAGTTCAAGGCCAGAAATCGAATAACTCGGATTATTTCAACTCGAGGTAAATCCAATTAAAGCCTCCGTCTTCGGTGCTGTTTGTAAACAATCATGGAGGAGACTCTCGACTCTCGCATGTCCGTCCAAAAGTAGTGTAGAAATTGTCCAATATTTAAACAATATAGAATCTGTATCGACTAGGAAAGGACAGGACTAAACGTGATGAAGACGGGAAATATCGCGTACCGTACCTATATATATATATAATTAAGTGAAGTAGTTGTAATCCTAGTTGTATATATATATGAAGTAGTTGTAATCCTAGATATATATATATATATATATATATATATAGGATTACAACTACTTCACTTAATTCTACAACTTGCAACGCGCCTCACTCGACGACTCTCGAACGCTCTCTGTCTACTCCAAACACGCTCCTTCGACACCATGCCTGCCTTTTCTAAAAACGTGACAATCGCATCCGCCGGCTCTCCGTCGCCAAGGGTTGTTTTCACCTGACCCGGCCTTCGCCAACGTTTCTCTTTTAATACAAAGTCTTAAAACTACGGTCTCCTAAGCCTAACACTCCTCCTCGTCCTAAACGTACCCACTAAATTACGATACTACAGTAGTATAAAAAAAGAAGCTCAGGATCGTAACTCACACCTATTCTCGCTTCACGCTCGACACCAACGAATTACGTCCGATTTATAACGTCGAGTTTTGAACAATCGCGATTTTGCGACAATGAATGGACGAATTTCCACCCTGAGGGTTGATTGGAGTTAATTGTGTAACTTCGTGTATGCAGCGTGTTACAGAGTATGATCGATAGCAAAAAACAAAAGTCAAGTAAGCCCTTAATCGTGTTTCAACCATTTTAACGAATTGAATATGATATATCGATTATCCTCGATTCGAGGAACTGATTTTTGTCATAAAAGCGTAAAATCCGCAGAATTTAGTGATAGAATTTCATGAAATGCTAGAATGTACAGTCGGTGAGAAAAGTATTCGTACGCCTTTCGAAACGGAATAACTTTTTTATAATTGGAACGAGCGATCTAAATTTTGTCGGTACGATGGAAGAGTTAGTTCACTGGACAATGGCTGAAAAATTGTTTTCAAAAATTGCAATTAATTCGGACGATAAAAATATTAAAAAATTATGTTTTCTCTACTCTTTTGTCCGAACCTATAGCGGAAACGTGAAAATATGTACCGAAAATTTCATTGAAATCTGTCGATATTGTTATGATCTGTTAACATTTAATGTTCGCGAAAACATCAGTTTCCCACAAATTTCAATCGAAAACAGGCAATTTTCACATTTTTCAGTAGTTGCAGTTCGACTACGCGTCGACCGATTTCAATGAAATTTTCAGCACGTATATAATTCGATGTTTTCGTTCCAGGCTCGAATAGAAATGTCGAACGAAAACGTTTTTAAAATTTTTCATCGTCCGCGAACCAATTGCAAGTCCTACAAACAATGTTTAACCTATCGTTTAATATACACATGTCGCTCTAACGTTCCGAAATAATTCAGATCGCTTGGCCGAATTATACAAAAATTATTCCGTTTTAAAAGCTGTACGAACACCTTTCACGCCGGCCGTACGCGCAATTAAATTATTCCAATTAAGAAAACACTGTCGCGCGTTTCGTGAAAGGGCAACGTTAAACAGCGGCGCATCGCAGACTTTTAATTGGGATTGAAATTGAATCATTCCGGGCTAACCAGAAAAACTGTTCGGTTCCTACCCTCGTTCGGCGGCGCGAGGGTTGGAACACAATCTCGAAAGTACCGAAGGGATAATGTTCATCCCTCGGTCATGTATACCCGTGTAATCCACCCTCGGCTCGAACAACTACCCGGTTCCCTTTCACGCGTCGAGCTCCTCGACAGCACAGCATCTTCCCAGAGCTGACACGGGGGTACGGTGACAGCGCAGGGTATGGGGAAAGGATGGTTCCCTAAACACGTCGTTTGTATGCGCCACGGCTGCATAAGAAATTCGAGCGAGTGTTTGTCTTCGATGTTAGCGGGCGAGGGCGGTTGGGGAGAGCGGGAGCGGGGCTGGATGCAACTGAACGCAACGGCGCAGAAAAGATCGATCCCATCGACGAGGAAAAGGATGACCCGTAGACAGCACCGACTCGTTTGTATGGGGCCGGAGGTCGAAGATTAATGAACCTTCGATCTTCGACGGGAATCGCGATTGGACCGGCGATGCGCGTTTCGATGCATAGATTGCTGGCTATCTAATTAAGGGAATTATGCCAATTGTGCGGGATGGGCGTGCATTTTGGTGTTACGATAATAACCGGTAATGGATAGACTCTGCAAATCTTCGGTTATAGTAAATCATCAATTATGATTCGATTATAATGATTTTATCATTTTTGAAAGTCTACAATTTACAGTTGAAAACTTTTTGATGAATTGTTGGATTGCAATTGCAATAATCATTTCATTTGGGATTGTCGCATGAAGAAAGAATTTTACGATTTCACTTGGTATAACATAATAATTGAGAATCCTATTGATAGGCTTCCGTAGGATGGAGTGTAAAATATAAATTTATTTTGCCCGCGAAGAATTTATTTCAGCAAATAAGGAAAATAATGCGAGATCCTTCGTTTCTTTTATTAATTATTATTAATTATACTGTCCGAATTATTTGCAATAATTAAAGACCTTACGGTTTTGGAAATTATTTTTGATTAATCCTTGAACACCTCATTGTTTAATGTGTGATATTTATGATATATTCGATTTGCCACGATCTCTATACAATTTATAATATGAATATTATGCAAGTACAAGTAATATGATTTGAATGGCATTCTTATGACACGAATATAAAATATCATACTTATATAATATTTAATGTAGTATTTATATAATATAATATATTTACTATAATATAATATTCTCATTTTATTCAGCACTGAGAAAGTTACAATTATTCGGTACTAACCGGGATTGTCAAAGGTTAGTATTAGGTCTGTCAAAAGTAGAATTCTAGTGTTAATAAAAAGTACTTCCTAACGATGAAATTTCATCTATTACTCATATTCGAATCGCGTGTACCTGATCACGGATAAATAGCACGCTGTGAAAGGAATATTATTGTCGTGGGTCGAGTTATAATACAATTTAAATGGCACTCTTATGACACGAAATAATATAATACTTATATAATATTTATAATGTAATATTTATATAATATAATAATTATTATTATATAATATTTACTATATTATAATATTCTCATTTTATTCAGCACTGAAAAAGTTACAATTATTCATTACTAACCAAGATTGTCAAAGGTTAGTATTAGGTTTATCAAAAGTAGAATTCTGATGTTAATAAAAAGTACTTCCTAACGATGAAATTACATCTATTACTCATATCCGAATCGCGTGTACCTGACCACGGATAAATAGCACGCTGTGAAAGGAATATTATTGTCGTGGATCGAGTTATAATACAATTTAAATGGTACTCTTATGACACGAAATAATATAATACTTATATAATATTTATATAATATAATAATTATTATTATATAATATTTACTATATTATAATATTCTCATTTTATTCAGCACTGAAAAAGTTACAATTATTCATTACTAACCAAGATTGTCAAAGGTTAGTATTAGGTTTATCAAAAGTAGAATTCTGATGTTAATAAAAAGTACTTCCTAACGATGAAATTACATGTATTACTCATATCCGAATCGCGTGTACCTGACCACGGATAAATAGCACGCTGTGAAAGGAATATTATTGTCGTGGGTCGAGTTGTACGGGGACGAAAATTTGTCCTAGCGTTCGTTGCGCGTAGATAGTAAAGCATTAATATACAAGCGGTTATATGTATAAATGGTTCGGTTTCAGCTTGCGGCGGTGGTCGCAGTCCACAAGGGCTAATATCTAACAAGAGCAATAATTCTATCGTGATATACCATCTTGGAATAATCCAAAATTCGAAATAGCTATTATGAAACGGATTCGTGGACTTTCGACGATTAATACGTTGACTGCCATTCTGGATATGTGTGAGCGGCGCTATTTCTTGATCAGGTTTTAAAATTAAACGTAACTGCGATATTCAGTAATGTCTTCCTAACTGACGCTCAAATTGTACACAGAAATGAACAATTTAGGAAGAGGAGATGTGATTGTTCGAGCCTTGTGGCTCGTTTTTGATGTTAAACGAGATGTATGGCTCGAGTAATCGTATCTCCTCTTCTCAAACTGTCTACTTTTTTGTACAATCTGAGCGTCAATTAGGGAGAATTTATTGTAAAGTAAGTAGTCTCCCTAACTGACGCTCAGATTGCTTACAAAAATGGGCAATTTGGAAAGAGGAGAAACGATTATTCGAGCCTTCCAGCTCATTTTCATAATTGTTGACAATTCGTAACTACAAAAATGAACCGGATCGATCCGAAGGATCGAATAATCGTATTTCCTCTTTCTAAATTGTCCATTTTTGTGGACAATCTAAGCGTCAATTAGAGAGACGCTACTGTATTCGAATTCTATCCACGTGTGTACGCGATACAACAGTTTCTTTCTACAGAGCTCGGATAGAATTGACAAGACATGAATGTTGCAAGGATTTTTATAGCTCCGGGCACGGTCAGATACTCTGCCGGTAAGAATTCCCTTTGACGGTGGCGCGATATAAAACAAACATTTCCGAACGCGATTTGTCCGAATGAAAAACGAGGGGCGAAAGAGAAATGAAATTCGGTGGAACCGAGATCGCGGAAGAGATCTATCGCGATTAAAAATAAATTGATCAATCCCGGGCATAAATATCGCATGTATTTATAACCCGAAAGGGTTTCATTTTTCATATGCTGACAAACGCGCGCTTGTTATCAGAATTCCGGATTTACGATCGGCTTCTAGCTACGCGACAAACAACGCGGCTCTTTGCAAACGGTACGGGAAAGGATCGGAGCTAGTTCGAAATTGTTCCGGTCTTCGCTGTACGGCGTGGTCATTATAACAATTTGCTCCGTAAGCCGGGATTTCGTTAAAAATTTAATTGGCCTGTGTTTTCACGCGAGTCCCAATCCGTTTTTTTCCTCCGACGTTGCGCGGCGACGAGGCTGGTAACGAACGGGAGATTGCGACTCGCGTCATTGGTGGATTTTTATTTAAAACAAAAAAAACAAAAAAGAACGCCCGTGTACGATATATGCGGAGTACGCACGTGGTCGGACAACGCGCGCCTATTCACCGTGAAATCGGTCTTTATTTGGCCAGGCCAGTCTTAAAGCTCTATCGCGCTAAAGCCTTCGTATTAGGCGTTCAATGGCCGCGCGTTTTCCGGCCGGAAATTCCGCCATTGAAATCCGGCGGGAGCGAAATATGGCTCCGCTCCGCTGTACCAATTAAATGCTCTATCGGCCGGATCGACGCCGCTTTTTTTACTCGGCTCGGCTCGTGTGAGTAGCGATGGGTATTTGATTCCTTCCCCGGTAAACTCTGAAGAAGTTATATTCCTGGCCGAACGCTCGAAACTCTTGCTAAATTCTCGAGGATCATTTACGTTCGAATGTCTGCTTCGTCAATCTTCTTATTAACCCAATTCCTGATTTTTCGTGGCTACATCGATTAACCCGCGACAATCGTATTCGTATTTCTTTAACACGGTCATGAACACATTTTCTAAAATATACTCCTACCTTTGAAAAACATAATTTCATATTTTTTATTTACTCATATTCTATTTATTCCATATATTTTATACATTTTTACGTTTTATGTGTTCTTATATGTTTCAAATATTTTTATATATGTCACTGTTTTATGCAGCTACTATCATCAGACCTCCTCAATTCTTCAAAGGAGGTTCCGTTGTTGAGAAAAGTATATATAATATAAGTTTGATACACTTTTGCAACATTTTCAAATGAAATAAAATTTTGTATTATCGTCCTGAACTTCTAGAATTATTACAAATGTAAAATTCAACGAAACACTACAGCAGGGTTAACATAATAAATAATGGAAATATAAATAAATATCTAATGAAGCTAATTGTTGATACTGAATTAAAAAAAATTGATCATTTAATTTAACATCACTAATTATTAATAGTAACTTAATTAATATTAACAACACTTTTTAAAACGAAGTCGATTCTAATGTCATCTTTATGAAAACAACTTTAAACAATTCTTTAAAATAAATCCGGCAATGATTAAAATATCGTGAAAAGTATCACTGCTCGACTAGAATACAATTATACGTTCCGCAAAGTCAAACAACTTTTGTAAAAATCGACACTTGCCTTTCGCAAGCATACAATGGCTAAAGAACAATAAGACAGTGCCCTAAAAAATCCAACTAGCCAGGATTATTCAATGTCCGACCGAAACGTTTCTAAAACTACTTGCGCGCTGCGACTCGAAGCGTATCGAAGCCATCGCTAGATCTCGCGAACAATTATCGATTTCAGGGAAAAATGGAAGCCTCTTTGGTTGGTTCGCGGCTCATTAAAAGCGGCTGATTGCTTCGGTAGAAATACCCGAAAATTTCGAGCCACCGTTCGCATTTTCAATTCCCTTTTTCTTCTTTTTCCTTTTTTTTCGAAACCTTAAGCCCTTCATATTAGCACGGTCGAAAATCCACGGCGCCGTCGGCTTCCTCGCCCGAGATTTCCCGATCGATTTCGGGTCGCCACGACACATCTGATACCGGGCCTGTGATTAATAACGCGGGACACTTCGATCGGGCGAAAATCGGAATTTAACTAGCGACTATTAATGCCGGTCGCGGGCGAGCGTGAAAATCTAGTGACTGGAAACGGGAACGCAAAATAAAATTGTAAATATGTCACGAACAATCTCGCGAAAATATTTATTAATCGTAACTCGGGGCCTGCCATTGTTCGCAGCCTTTCACGGGCCGATATTCTTTGTTGTTTTTTTTTTCGAAACAGATTTCCGTTTATTCACACCCCGGCACGTTTCGCAGGCACATTTTATTTATTTGTTTATTTAGCCTCGGGATTATACCCGTTAGCCGCGTAACATTTTCGCAAAATATTTTGTAACTGGAAGACACTCGCAGCGGCAATCCGCTCAGCGAATGGATATATTTTCGTCGGCCCGTTGTTGTTGTTGTTATTGTTGCGCCATTGACTTCCGTTCGTTACCGAAGACGGGAACAAGTTTTTCGCCGGCTAACAGGCGATTACTTCCTGCACGAAGAGTCTCGCGGTCGTTAAAACTGACTGGGCGCACGGTTAACGAACTCTTTATTGCACGAACGCAAAAACGACCGGGCAATAGCTACACACCCGCGGAATTCACTTAAACCGCTTCGTAAAATCGCTTAAACTTAATAAAGTGTCGACTCCTTTGTCGGAAGTTCCAGCGTCGGAGCATAGTTATTCGAAAACGCGGAACTTTCGCTGAAATTGATACCGTGTCGAGATACCCCGGACACGATATCGAGCAATAAAACATTTTATGAGAAACTCGAATGTAGAACGAAATAAAACACCGGGACACTGCCTGTGTCGTTGTAATCTAATACCAGATTTTGATTGGCAGCACTTTTCCAGGTGATCAATCTTCGGCCAAGAACGAGTTTCCTGGACAAACGAGCTGCGAGCGACTGTGGCAGCTTAATATTTTTTATTTTCGTGCCACTACAATGACTAATTTCAAAATGTATTCGCTGCCGGAAAGGTACGATGTTCCTTGTTTATTTGGGTAACTATTGGGTTGGCAACTAAGTAATTGCCGACTTGTTCAATGAAATAAAAAATTTTTTTTTACTTGGAACGAAGTTTAATCTGTGATGAATTTTCCATTTTGTTCCATGACCTTTTGCCATCTCTTTGACAACTTGAAAATTCCACGCTCGTAGAAAGTCTGATCCTTTTCGGCCAAAAACTGAGTTAAGTGAGATTTTACAGCGTCATCGTCGTTAAAAGTTTTACCACGAAGGGAGTTGTCCAGGGATCGAAATAATTGGTAATCCGATGGCGCGAGATCAGGGCTATGTGGTGGGTGTAACATCAATTCCCAACGTGTGCGGCCTGGTGGAAAATGACACCTTTACGATTGACCAATTCTGCTCGCTTTTCCTTGACCCCTGCATTCAATTTGTCCAGTTGCTAACATTCACGGATAATAAAAAATAACATAATAATAATAATAATAATTTTATAATATAACATTTACGGATATCATAAAACTGGGAGTAAGAGACATCTATAACTGAAATCGGCAATTACTTAGTTGCCAACCCAATAGATTTATTTTGCTAGCCTGACCAGGTTAGTTCTGTTCATTTGGTTGCAACGAAAGATATTCGACTGGCTGACTGAACGTTCACTTGTTTCACTTACATGATCATGTACTGACTTATTTAAGTATGGAAGACTGGGTAATTTGTCTTGAAGTGGCTCACTGGTTTATTTCATTTATTTGACAGGAGAAAGGTGATTCTTTTATATGTTGTCTAACCAAGTATTGTCCTTGACTAAAATCACAGAAGAGCATATACAGTAATGTCTCTCTAATTGACGCTCAGATTCTGCACAAAAATGGACAATTTCGGAAGAGGAGATACGATTATTCGAGGCTTGAGGTTTGTTTTTACAGTTACGAATTATCAACGACTATAAAGTCGAGCTGCAAAACTCGAATAATCGTATCTTCTCTTCCCAAATTGTTCATCTTTGTGCACAATCTGAGCGTCAATTAGGGAGACATTACTGTACATCGTTTTGTACATATTGTTTTCAAGGAAATTCTGTAACTTCATTTAATTTCTTTGACATTATATCGTCTCAGACAACTTTTCTGATTCTTTGTATTACTCTTGGCAGAGAATATGCAATCTAAAGTCGTGAACATAATCTGTGAAACAAAATTATTTGACTGCTCATTGGAAAAAACGAGAAAGATTACATAATTTAGAAAGACATAGTAAAAAGTATAAATTGATACATGCTCCGATCCCTTTACCAAATAATATATAATTACAACATTTGAATAGCTCGATAAAACTTCAAAAAGCTCTTTGTGTTTCGAACAACGAACACACCGATAGAAATTTCCGAATAAAAATTCCCCTGTAGAAAACATACATTTGGATGATACAGTGGCCAGTTTTGTCGCTGCATTTCTTTTTATTCCCAGTAAATATTTTGCAATACTTTTTTATTTATAAAGCAGTGCCAGTATCAGGTTTGCGCAAGGCAGACGTGAAATTTAAAATCCGTGTTGCGAGTGGAGTCTTGGATTTCAACTTTTGTCTACTCGAACAGGATGCGGTCCCGCCAAAGTCAAACACTTCGATCAGTGCTCCGTCTCGGCCCAGTTTCTCCAGTCACTATATATAGCAAACTCGTTAGTAGGATTACCTGGCAGATCCTATCTTAAACGCGGGGGAATTCGGTGTTAGAACGGAGCTTCTGTTCATAGGTATTACCAGGCCCGAACTTAATGGACTAGTGATTGATGGAAAATTCTCGAGCAGTGTATCCGTCACAAACGAGATGTCGCGTCAGGAATGGAAATTCCTTGTCAATCGTGTCCTGGACACTTGCAAAGTCATCGGAACCGGTAACAATCTCGGGTCTCGTGTTCCATTGTCAGCGACGAGCGAAACACTCTCTTTAAGGGCTGAAACACGCTATCGCGACGGTCCCCGTCCGGTCCTGTATACATTGACGCGCATGCATCATGCCGCTCGTAGTCCGATCAAATGTAGTATGCATCATTGAAGCAAATGAGAGACAGAGAAATTACAGATTGGATCGAATTAGCAGTCGTGGATATCCTTATAGAGGAAGTTAAAAATCATAATAAATATAGTATGTAGTATATATGCAGTATGTATGTATGTATTGTCAAACAAATGAGTGACAGAGAAATTGCAGCTTCGACCGAATTAGCAGTCATGGATATCCTTCTAGATGAAGTTCAAAATCATAATAAATATAGTATGTAGTATGTATTTAGTATGTATGATTAAAACAAATGAGAGTGACAGAGAAATTGCAGCTTCGATCGAATTAGCAGTCATGGACATTCTTCTAGATGAAGTCCAATATCATAATAAATATAGTATGTAGTATGTATTTAGTATGTATGATTGAAACGAATGTGTGACAGAGAAATTACAGCTTCATTCGAATTAGCAGTCATGGATACTCTTCTAGATGAAGTTAAAAATCGTAATAAATGTATTATGAATGACTGAAACAAATGAGTGACAGAAATTGCAGCTTCGATCGAATTAGCAGTCATGTATATTCTTCTAAATGAATTTAAGAATCATAATAATTTTACCGATGAAAAGAAACAATGCCTTATCCAAAATACTAAATTGTATGCACTTGAAAACGATTTTTTCCAAAACAGTTTCAAAAACATGCGGGACTGTCGCTCGAATCATAAAACTACTTTATTATGTAATTTAAGACGTATTTTTTAAATGAACATCGCGCAATAATAATAATAACTGTGTACATGGTATAATGTAATAAAAAGTACAAGAACAATTGTACATTGCAGAGACTTTCTGTGCATTGTGATGTTATCTGTAAAAATGATCGTCGATCGAACGAAAGACTCTGCCCAATGACCACATTGTATCAGTTCGTTATCGCTTCGGTATTACAATAATGTCTCTCTAATTGACGCTCTGTCCACAAAAATGGGCAATTTTGGAAGAGGAGATACGATTGTTCGGGCCTTGTGGCTCGTGTTCTATGTTTATCGATTGTCAACAACTATAAAAACGAGCTGCAAGGCACGAGCAGTATCGTATCACCTCTTCCAAAATTGTCAATTTTTGTGGACAGAGCGTCGATTAGAGAGACATTACCGTATTTACGTTCACGGAATGGGATCAGCACGTTCGATGCAAACACTATGATACGAATCAATGGAAGAATATTTGACTTTGCGTGTACGTCCTAAACCGAGACGATCGCGCGGGCAAGTTGTCGACGAAGTTACCTCGACACCGATAACGACTCTCCTTGATCTTACAGTCGGTTTCCAGTGGCAACGTAAACTCGAGGCCAATCGAATCGGACTCGAACTATCCGGCAATCATCGAACGAGCAACCCTGATTATCGATTCGCGCTTCCATCGAAACACTTTCACGCCGCAGTTTTTACACCTCAATTTCGCCGCACACTTAGGAGCATTTCGTCGGCCGGCTGAAAGCAACAACAAGCCATTGAATCTGCTCGTAAAAACCGTGCCCCATTGTAGAATAAAGTTCGATCGATCAGCGTTTCGTTTGTTTAAAGTTCACCGCGCAATGAACACAGCTGCGAGCATCGAGTGTGAGGTTTTAATTGAACTGGCCGTCGATCGATGCTTGTTTCGTGTGAATTTGACGGTTTGCAAGATTCTCGCCGGAATAAAAGTAACCTGAATTGATTGACGTCACTCGGCGCACTGTATAGTATAGCGCGGCGGATCGACGGCCATGTAGAACCCCATCGCCGCGAATTCATCCGATATATCGAGAGACGTGTGAAACCGCTTCGCGAACGAATATTGGAGTTCTCCTTTCTTCTAATCCATATTCCAATGAGCATAATCGATCCATTGTCGATAGAGTATGTAGGACGCTAGGTTCTCGCCTCAGAAACCGCAGAGAATTCAAACAACCCTGTACAATCTTCTAGGGTAATGGTGCCAGTTGCTGTGCCTTTCGATTTGTTTTCGAACATTTTCGATTTGCCTTCGATTTGCTTTCGCAGAGCACAATTTTTATTATAAAGTGACACACGAACGAACGAAACCAGAAGAAGAGAAAAAACAATTCCCTTCGCACATTTTCGTGTAGACTTTCCATGATCAATATAAGTGCCGCTGTCTATTATTTATTTATATTGGCTTTGGGGAATAAGTTCGTAGCATTTTTATCAAAGACGATTTTCTTTTTCGTTTTCGTTAAGCTCGTGAGGCACCCAGGCTCCCAATTTTTCGGCAAATCCCATTGAACGAAGATGATCGAGAATCGTTTTATGATCGCAGTTCATTTTTTCGGCCAATTCACGACTTGTTCGGTGACCGTTCTCCTTCAAAAGTGCTTTGAGACGCTCTTCGATGAATTCGGAAGGTCTTCCGCCGCGGGGCGTGTCGTCGACGTCAAAATCGTCATTTTTGAACTTCGCAAACCATTTCCGTGCTGTAGACTCGCCTACGACACCTTCTCCGTATACGTTGCAAATGTCCCGGGCTGCTTCAGCAGCTTCTTGGCCTCGATGAAAAGCGAAGAACAGAAGGTGTCGAAAATGTTGCTTTTTACCTCCTGGATATTCCATTTCTAAGCCTCGAAAGTAATAAAAAATTGAATTACTCAAAAAGACGATTACCACAGTTTTGCAGAGCAGAAAGAGCTCTATCGAATGAATATTATACACTTTGTCGAACAGCAAGAAATCGTTGTAAAATAAAAGAAAATATAAAAACGCTACGAACTTATTCCCCAAGCTAATAAATAAATCGACCATATTGGCAGATCGAATGATTCTATGACAACGATGTGTTTGCACTCTGTTAGTCATTTTCGAAGAAAAACTGGACTCGCACTTACTGGCTTGTGAATCGTCCATGTAAAAGGCTGTGCGGCCGTTAAGCGGTAAATAAATAAATAAATTAATAACCGTCGTTGGAAAAAAATGGGGAAATAAACGGTCGGTAGCGTGCCGCGGTATAAATATGAAGTTTCTCAGGTGATAAACAGCGGGTTATCGGATCCGCGGTCGGATCGATCGGCCGACAGGAAGTCGCGGAATTACGATTCGCCAAGTTGACGGGCAATAAATCGTTAAGTAAATTATATGTCTCCGGGGGCAATGGATATTAGATTATAGGATCGCGGCACCGCCAGATAAGAGATAACGAATGGTGGAATTATACGGTCGGAGAGGAAATCCTGCTTATCATTTTTAAATAAATTACACGAGAGATCGTAGTAATGGGCCGCGACATGGGATCTATCCCGGGCCGAAGTTAATCGCGACACGGCCGAGTCGTTCGCCGGAGTCGCAACTGCGAGTCTCGGACGCGACTACAGTTGGTAAACAGCGAACGGTACTATAAATCGACGTCGCGGCAATAATTACGACTACTAGCTCGTGCCGGGAACAACAATTATTTTCGGAGCGGCAGCTGCCTGGCTCGCCGCGCCAATAATTTATCCTCTGTTAATACGCTGCTGTTTAACACACGTTTTCGCTCTGCTAAACTCGTGCCGCGAAGACCCATTATTTGCTAATCCGATTTATTCATAATCTTCACATTTTATGGACGGACCGAACTACATTTACAAGAGCCTCTCTACTCTTAATATTCGCAATAATCGCTGGTGTTCACCGAACAATCCACGAACATTTCGTGGAAGTCGGCTTTTTGCGGCGATTGTGTTTATCAACGTCTCGGAAGAGGAAATACGACGGTGTTGATCCGATTTATTCATAATTTTTTTATTTTACTTACAGGCGAAGTGTTGTTTACAAGAGACGGGACGCTTAATATTCACAACAATCGATGGTGTTCTGAAACAAAAATACCCGCGTGGGGTGCTCACGGGATCCCGGTAAGAAGTGACATTTACTGATAATGATATATGAGTGAATATTAAATATAAATAAATATAATATAAATTTATATATACGCACCCCGGGTGGGTATTTTTATACATATTTATATTTATATATATATAATATAATAATAAAATATAATAGTATAATATAATTAATATAATATAAATATAATATATAATATTTATATTATATTAATTATATTGTACTATTATGTAATATGATTATATATATATACAACAATTATGTATATTATACATTATAATTAATATAATATAAATACATATATTATATATTATTATGTTTATATTATATTAATTACATTATACTATTATATTGTACTTTTTATAGAGAAGCATAAATTATAAAAAGTACAATATAATACTATAACATAATTAATATAATATTATTATGAGAAGGGAGGGGGAGGGGAGATAAGACTTCCTAATGGTGTGAGTCTTCCGGACAGCCACGTGTGTACTGCCGAGTTAATAAACTTATCAGGTTAAGCGTTGCTTTAATTCACATGTCCATCCAAACGAAAGCCTTCTGCTCCGTCTGACGAATGACTGACACAATCTACTTGTGCGAAAAAACGATTGTTTACGTTTCTCGTCCGATCTAAATCATCGTCGATCTACTTGCCAGTTACAACTTTGTTCGAATTTCCATGCTTGACCACGTGGCAATAAATTTCTTGACGCCTCGCCAAAGGCCGGCTTAATCTTTTTATCTGTCCAAATGGCACTTTAAACTTTTCGTCAGACTAAAAGAAGTTTCGCGCCCCTAACCAAAGGCTGTTCTATAGTCCACGTATCAGGTTAGAAAGGTTTCTGACCTACTTGTCTGGCCATAAGTCGTCCTAATCCACTTCTCCGAAGTCACACGTCGTTCCAATCCACTCGTCCGACTATGGTAGTTCCATTTTACGTTTTCAGGATAGAAGCATCGAAGTATCGCATCGCGGGACGCACTCGCAATCTGTAAAACACTGATGAAAAATATACGAGTAGCCGGACTTCGAAAGCCGACGGATTTGTGGCTTCCTCCGATACGGTTTTAATACTTTGATACCGCGTCCTTAAATCGTAAAAAGTAAGAAATCCATCAAAGCGGAAAGGAGACTCCCTAATAGCGTCGATAATTCGAAATGGAAAAGTAAAGAGGGGCATGAAACGCGGTCGATGCTCGGGTCCCCCGTCCGGATGCTCGTGGCCAGTGAAAAATTCAGGACTTAATCCGGATTCGGATTTATATCCGTTTGAGGGATGGCCATACGGTCGCCGACATCTCGGGAGTTAGCCTCGATTCCCAGAGAATTTTCAACGTTATCATTTTCGAGAGAAGATCGAAGCGTTACGGTGATCTCCATCCGGCATCGATACGAAAAATGCGAAGCACGTCGCAATTTCGTTCGTTGATTCGTTTCCTCTGTTTCCGGAATTAAGGGCGATGCCTTTTTTTCTCCCCCCCGGATAGATCATGCTGTCGCGAGAGCATGCGCTTGTTTAAAAGCTTGGAACATCCGGCGAACGATAAACAATGTCGATGTACTGAACATTAGATCCTTCGCGCAGTGTATTTAGAAACAAGCGACAATTCTGCGTCAAAAATCATCGAAGATTTGTGCGATCGGTAATAGGCACCTGCTTTATAAAGTTATATTATATTATATTGTATTATATTATATTATATTATATTATATTATATTATATTATATTATATTATATTATATTATATTATATTATATTATATATTATATTATTTATATATATATATATATAAATAATATTATATATATATATATATATATATATATATATATATATCTATATATATATCTATATATATATATATATATATATATATATATATATATATATATAGAGAGAGAGAGAGAGAGAGAGAGAGAGAGATAATATTATATATATTATTTATATTGTATTAATTATATTATACTATTATATTGTACTTCTTATAGAGAGAGATAAATTATAAAAAGTACAATATAATACTATAATATAATTAATATAATATAAATATGAGAAGGAGGAGGGGAGATAAGACTTCCTAATTGGTGCGAGTTTACGGAGATCGCAATTGAAACCGGCAGATCTGAGAATAATAAGTCGCGATTCTTCGAGCCTCGCGGCTCGTTTGTACAAAAACTCGGGGCAATCGGCAAAAAAAAGGCAGCGACCGGCACGCCGGTGTACATTAATATGAATACGCAGTAATGTTTGAATAAAAACGATGGCTTAAGCTCCGGTCACGTAGCTAGTACTTATCACGTACTTTATAGCTCCGCGGTTTTTCTTGCTTGACTCACACCCAAACAAACCCACTTGTGTTGTCTTCCGGGAATTCGCGACGCGTGCCGCATCACATGCTTGACCGACTCCGTCGATCCTTAGCATCGACGCAGCAATAAATTGTACAGACGTAGAATTAGCACGTGGAAATGCACAGCAACCCAAAAATTGACATTTCCGGTAGAAATTACTGTACATTCCTGAACAAGTGTGATCAGTATACCGCGGATCTTTATGCGAAGTCGTCATTTTCGAGAAATAGAAGCCAAATAGAAATTTCTGTCCTCCTTCGATAATTTTAATAAGTTGAAAGGAATGTATCAACATTCTCGGATTCTTTAAGTTCTTCTCCTTTGCCCGTTCGTTTTTTTTTTTATAAATGCATAAAATCCGCAGTGATCAGCAGTCGTTATTAACGCTAGATTTACGGAATCCGTAAAAATCAAGGGTCACTAATTTTTTAATTTACGATTATTCATATCGTAGAGATTCATTTATGAGTTATTTATTCAATTTATATGTTACTCGCGGCAAATGTTACAATAATACTTGTTCAGAATCAAAATAAATGTCTTGTTGTTAATTAAACTAATATAATATGTAAATATATAACTATATAACTAATATAATATATAATATATAACTAATATAACTAATATAATATATAATGTATAACTAATATAACTAATATAATATATAATACATATAACTAATATAACTAATATAATATATAATACATAACTAATATAACTAATATAATATATAATATATAAACTAATATAAAACAGCTGTTTTTTTGTGCTCCGTAAATCTAGTGTTAACACGTTCCATGCCGAGCTGTGGTTACTCGACTCGTCACTCTGTCCATGTGATATTTTGACTAAAACTTGATATATTACACGTAATTATTAATTATCGTGTATATAACAATGCAACAAACATATTATGACTCATTCTTGTGGTGTAGATTAATTTTTCCATCCTAAATTTGTTATAAACTATTTTTTCAGCGCATTTAATAAACATGTAATAGAAATGTTAATGTTAATAAACATGTAAAACAAAGAATAAACGACGATTATTTGAAATGCTCCTGAGGCAAAGTTTAGCTAAAGAATGTAACAATTTAAAATGATCTAAAAACGATCATCTGGATTTCCTCTGTTAATTAATTATTGATAACAGGGAAATAGTATTTCATTTCAGAACAGAACAATTGAAACACGTTCACATTCCTCCTGAAATTTTCAGTAGGTGTCCTACACGGTTTCCAGCGTAGTACGAAGCGAAGTTCCAATAATTTCCGCGAGGTGCACGGAACTGGCGAAGATATTGTATTTTCAAGAACCACTTCCCGAAGTTGCCGCGTGGAAAAGATAAACAATAACCGGGGAATATTTTCGGAAACCGAGCGGAAAACTGGAGGCAACGGTCCGCAGTGAATTATACGCGGATTTAACGCGTGCCAAACACTCCAGGTCTCATTACAATATATTACTAGTCTAAATGCAGCTGCCGCGGCAGGCCGGCGTCCGCGTCGCGTCACATAAATAATATGTACCGCATGGATTTCCGAAACCATGAATATGAAACACGCGCACGCGGCGGCGGCGGCGGCGGCGACGGCGGCGGCGCCTGCGCCCGGAAAATGTGCTTCCGTTTTCTCCGGGACGCCGTTTTTTTAAATTAAATGGACGTACGCTGTTCATTCGCTATTCTGCCGCGATATAAACAGATGTATCGTAAGAAGAACGAGTTGCCAAGTGTATATTACGTTTCTGGCAGTCAAACCGTTATCTACGACACGCTGAAAATTCCGCGGACCTGTCTACGCAACGACGAAAATACGCGACAATAATGTTTTACCTCGAAATCACCAGAGATTTCGGTACGAAAACGTTTTAGAACGACGTCCACAGTTTTCTTTTATTTTAATTAACCCCTTAACGCACAGTTTAAAAAAAAACCGGTCAAACAATCAATTTTTTTAAATGTAAAAGAACACAATTTAGAACATTGTTAGAACAACAGAAGAAGATATAGCCGTTGATTGGAAGTAGATAAGCAATATCCAATCAAATCTACATCATCAAAAGGTTTCCATTTGTTACCGCCACTGATTCAACTTTTCAATGTCTCAACATAACCTTGACATACTACACTTTGATCTTAGCCGTCAGGCCGAGAAGCGATAACATAACCTTGACATAACCTTGACATAACCGTCCCTTGACATAACCTTGACATAACCGTCCCTTGACATAACCTTGACATAACCGTCCCTTGACATAACCTTGACATAACCGTCCCATGACATAACAATCCCATGTAAATGATTAATATCGATAAAACGATTTTTTTGCTTCGCTTTCACATTGTTATCTTCAATTCTCGATTATATTCGAGTGTGAAAAATTATAGCAGCATAAAATACAACGCCGCTCGAATTATCTCGAGTGTGCACAGTTTGGCCTGTTTATCGCGCTCGAATTAACTCGAGCGTACAAGTTAAGGGGTTAAATAGTTTTTCGAACTCTATAGCACTTCTTGCAACATTTAAATTATGTATCGGTGTGTTTTATGCAAGCACGAATTTGCTCGTAATTGAAATATACCGGGTGTACCGCGTGACTGTCGTCACGATTTTTCGAGCACTTCCGACAGTCTGATAAAAAATTGTTTTGGACAAATGTTAATCAGTCTTTGGTCGGCTACGGACTGCGATATAAAAAATTCCAGAAAAAATATTTCATTCAAAAAGAACCAAGGTCGCCTTGATTTTGTTAAATTGCTTGGCATATTTTTTACTTCGTATTATCGTGGCTCGTGTCAACAGGAATTTTATGCCATGGGGAATTTTATGACATAACTTTGACGTCGAAGAAATGAAATCAATGAATTGATGTGTTTTCGTTGAAAATTGTTTCAGTTAACATTATAGCAATGCGAGGTGTAAAATATCTAAGGCAGAATATCGCTTCATCGATATAATTTTCTTTTTTTCTTTTTTTAGTTACCGTTTCAGCTACCGAGCCTTCTCTAATTTCCGTGTGTCAATTTCAGAGTGCCAAACGGAACAATGATTCCGACCTCATATAGAAATACAGTAATGTCTCCCTTACTGACGCTCAGATTGTCCACTAAAAATGGACAATTTGGGAAGAGAAGATACGATTAGTCGAGAATCTTGCGGCTCGTTTTTATGTTTATAAATCGTTAACAATTATAAGAACGAGCTACAAGGCTCGGATAATCGTATCTCCTCTTTCCAAATTGTCGATCTTTTTTGGACTGAAAAATCGTCAGTAAGGGAGACATTACTGTAATCTCAATATTCAAAGAACAAAAACAAGTCGGTGACATTATTCGATCAGATTCAAGAACGAATTGTTCGCGCTGTCGTGTTCGGCGCATCTGGTCAGGCTCAGCGAAATGCAAGGAGCGATTTCTTCCGTTAACGTTTCACGGAGGATTTCGCTCTATTCACTAATCGAAGATTGAACCGACAAATATCACGGACTCGACAGCGACGAGCGCGAATAAAAATCAGCGCGCCGAGGACTCAGTGAAGATCAATGGAATATATGCTTCGTGTCGAAGCTAATAAAAATTTTAATAAGGGAAGTGGATCTCCGACTTCGTTCCAGGTCAGCGATTTATTCGATAAAAATATCGATGCGCCCGATGGCTGCAGCCCAGGCTGGAAGACAGATGGTAATGCACGGTAGGAAGTGTGAAACAGGACGCGCGGCACCTTCCTCGACAACGGTTCAAATTTCCAGCGCGACATTACGGCTGGAAAGCGCCAATCTGCTCGTTGCCGGGGCCATTAGATTAAACGAGGACGCGTCGCAAGCTGGCGAGCATGGGTCGCGATACTTTTCGGCGTGCTCGCGGCGCGGCCCGGCGCGGTTTTAAGTAAGATTAATAAGTGACGTTCGTTAGGAATAAATTACAACGGGGTTAGAACAGCCGAGTGTACGGTCGCCCGTTAGAAACGATGCTCGATGGCCACCCATTAATCTCGTTAAATGAGAAAAACGTGTCCCAAGGAGGGAAACAGATTACACGGATCCCCGTAACTTCCGTTTGCGGCCGTTAACCTCTTAGACACGACGCGCCACTATAGTGGCTTTCGCGGATGTCATCTCTCTGGACGACGCGTCACTATAGTGGCTTGCTCTAGTAGCTCACTCGCTCATCGTTTGAATCAAATAATCGTCTTCATATTGCACTGTTTCACACTTCTTTTGTCTTCTCATCGATTTACAACAGTCTACAGGGTGTCCCAAAAATGTCTCGCAATCCAGAAATGGCGGGTTCCTCGGATCATTTGAAGCAACTTCTCCCTTTACAAAAATGTGCTCCGAGGCACCGTTAACGAGTTATTAACGGAAAACAGTGACCAATAAGAATCGAGTACGGCTGACGCGAGGCGGCCCAGCCAACCAGCGCACGAAGCCCAGTTCCGCTCATTGGCTCGATCGCCTTGCGCCAGCTGAGCTCGCCTCTCATTGATCACTGTTTTTCGTTAATAACTCGTTAACGGTGTCTCGGAGAAAATTTTTGTAAAGGAAAAAGTTGCTTCTAATGGCCTGAGCAACCCGCCACTTTCGGATTGCGAGACATTTTTGGGACACCCTGTATATACTGTATCAGACTCTGTACAGTACACATCAGACTCAGCCGTCCAGAGAAATAGCCTCGCGCAGAATTCAGCCGTACCTAAAAGGTTAATGAGGACGCAACGAGACACGCACAGAGACCGAACGGCGAAAGGATCTGATTACGCTTACGTGACACGTCTGCGTTTTTGGCACAGCAAGCCTTTCCACGTGATCCATAGTTTTTCCTTTCGTCGTCGCCCAAGAACGTTCGAGCGGACCGGAAATTTAATTTTCACGATGAAATGGAAATTGAATCGGCCGCGAGCCGGGACCGGTTTCACGGTGATTTGAAAGGGTTAGGAATGTCGGCGAAGGCTTAGCGTGCTCGCTGCCTGCGCGCCCTAGACTCCGCTCGCCGAAGAACAATGACTTTTTCTAAGGCGGCTTTAAAGACTTTCGAAAACTGTACATTCCGGCGGAACGCGAAATACTGGCTTTCGGCGAAATTGCACTACTTGCTGTTAGAAAACTTTCACGTACGGTTTAACTACTCTTGAATCGATCGTTAAACGTTCGGTAAAGATAGACGATATCTTATCTCGATTTCGAAGAAGTGGATAAAATTAGGTTCGTACGAAAATAATCGACGAAGTATCACCATTTGCGTGTTACGTGCGATATTCTCGATGATCTTTAGAATTTTATTATACGTAAAAACAGGGAATCTACAAGAGAAATATATTAGAAGGACATTAGGATTGGATTTTAACGGGTCGGCATATATTTTATTAGGAGAGACAGAAACTTAAAGCAGTTTTACTATGACTGCATTAACCTTACGAAATCTCACTGGTCAATAGTCCCATAATCACGTCAACAGTTCGAAAGGGATGATTCCTAAGGTCATTTGAAGTAACTTTTTCCTCAGCGAGATTGAAATCCGCTGCTTCGTTTACTAGTTATTAACGAAAAACGGTGACCAATGAGAGACAAGCTCGACTGGCGCAAGGCGGCACAGCCAATGAGTGCACGAAGCCCAACTCCGCTGATTGGCTGGGCCGTCTCGTGCTAGCCGATCTCGCTCTGCATTGGTCACTTTCTTTTTTTGCTAATAATTCGTAAACAAAGCCGTGGATTACATTTTCGCTGAGGAAAAAGTTACTTGAAATCACCTCAGGAATCATCCCATTCCGAGTTTTAACATAATTACCCTGCACAGCGTTTTAGGGTAATTTACTAGCTAATATGTGTTAATAATAGAATCTTCAATAACTGTAAGAGAAATCTAATCAACCTTCTTTTTACGTAATAATCCTAGACACAATATTATTAGATTTTAATTATTATAATATTACATTATTATATTAGATTAGATTATATAGATTATTATAATATTATATTAGATTTCTAATTATTATAATTATTAGACAATTATTACAGACGACCTGTTGGTACATGATGGAGATATTAAGTATCGCTAAACAATTTATTTACTAAACATATTATTTTTCATACTTGATAAACCATATGACTTGTTAGAACAGTGATAGGAAATCTTTATCGCGAGTCTGTCTCGTTATTTTCCACCCCTTTGTTTCATCATTATAACTTCAAAGGTTCATTCTTCTTCTACTTCTTGTCTGATCAAACACCCCGTTATATTCTACTTGCTCAACAAAAAGACTCTGCGAAATGAAAACGAAACACTCGATTCCTGTGATTGAAATCTTATCCAAGCTCATTCCTGAAAGCGTATCCAGAGCGCAACTCGAGCCGATGGGCCTCGCTGTCGAATAAGTTAAAATCTCGCTTCTATCGATCGATGATGGCGCGCGGCACGTATTATACTTCGCATAGAATTTAACAGGGTAGCTGGTCGAGTTCCCGTCGAATTCCTTCTCTCGGGCAATTTTCTTTTCCCGCCGCCGCGGCCACCCTCAGAAAACGATCCCGCAGCATCGTAACTTTTCACGATCTCGTCACGATCGCTCGATCACAACCGTGCCCTCGGTGGCTCGGTGATAAATGGAGGATCGCTGTAAACCGATCAGCAGCCGATATAATCCGTATGAAGCGGCGCGCAGCAGCGGGCAACTGTTTCAAATATTCGGCTTCGGTGGCGCGACGAGGTGCAAATGGGATTTTTCGGCCCCTATAGAGCGTCGTTTGATCGCGGTGTAATTGCACTCGGAAATTACCGGGGATCCGTGTGTATACACTCTGGTGCGCCAGTCGTCTGGAAAATGAGAATCCCTCTGATCCCGACCGTCGACGGACATTATCATACAGAATTTTAAATGGCCGCGATTCCAGTTCAAGCCCCGGCAACTTTTAACCCGCCGCCGCGCCGGTTTCCATGCTGCCGGTTTTCTTCCGCAATTTATGAAGTGCGCAAACCGCTGTTCATTATTCTTTTTTCGTCACGATGAAACATTGCTTAGACCGACAGGATTCCCACCGATCTACGTCGTTGGCGAAACAATGCGACGTGTTTTTAATGGGCCGGTCATTTGGGCCGTACCGACTGTCGCTTAGAGTTGCTGCGAATTTACGCGCAATGTGCTAATCGCCTACGCTAATTGCAGGAAACGGTAAAACATGATTCGTTGACGCGGTAAGCATAATTTGCTGAAACTATTTTCGAGCATCGTTGATCGTAATTTTAGCGATATTATTGCAAACGTTTTGTCTCCATTTATTTACTGTATTTATTAAACGCGCGATTCGACGAGGTTACTTGGAAGAATGTTGGGGATTTAATTGTTTAATGTTTTTAATGCAGTTAGCTACGTTGGGTATCGCGCGGCAACATGCGACTTTGTGAAACATGCAACTGTAGATTTCGGAACAAAACAATCTAAATGAATAAGTAGTTTAAATAATAACTAAAAAAAAAAAGAATTAAATAATCAATAAATAAGAAGTACTGGTTTAGCGTCGCAGCTACGGCTAGGTAATTAGCGACGTTCCTATTTTTAGATCGTACTCTATAAATTAGTTTCCTTCAGGTAATTTAAGGTGTGCTCTACGTGGTCCTCGGATGTTAAATCTGTCTCTCCCTTAATTCCGTATTTCGTTCTCTGGATATACGATCTTCCGCATTCGTACAGCAGAATGTCTAATCGTGGTTCTCTTATCTATCTAGCTATTTTATTTATTTATTAATTAACGGATGTGAGCCCTTGGTTCACGAAGAATCTTAATTCTAAATATGAGAGACCTTACGATGACGCAAAATATATAATAAGGTCACGTCTGGAACGTACAAATAGAATAGAAAGATGAAGTAAATCTTTAAAATAATTACCGTAGATGAAGATACGATTTATGAGGTTAAATCTATGATTGTCGGAGACTCTAGTGGTGTTGAAAGGATGAATAGTGGACTGTGCGGTAAAAAACGCTGGTGTAATAAAACTATACATTTTAACCTTTTGCACTCTAAGCCATTTTAACTCGAAGTCTAAAATAGTTTCTCTGACCTACATAGTACTTCCATTTGATATAATTTACTTCATTTTATGCATACGACATTGAATTTTATGACTCAAGCAACAATTACTGTTCGCACAGTTTCTTAAATATAAACAAATTCGATGATGTTAAAAAGTATTTTCAAACGTAATCTAACAATTTTTGATGGCGCCTCGGAATCGCCACTCGAGTGCAAGAGGTGAACCTATAAGATTGGTACAGAGGAGGTTAATGTACGATAGAATGAGAGAGAGAGAGAGAGAGAGAGAGAGAGAGATGAAATGCGATGATGCGTCGTGAAGCTCACGAATGCTACGATCGAGCGATCGATTTATTTTATTTATTTTCCGAGCGCAATAGATTCAAGCGAAGGTAGACTGCGAGCGCAGTATACCGACACTGGACTGCAAGCGCAGAGAATTACAAGCGTAACTATGCATCAGTAACTGATAATTACAGTAAATTCTCTCCAATTGTCGCTCAACTTGTTAACAAAAATGGACAATTTGGAAAGAGAAGATACGACTATCCAAGCCTTGCGGCTCGTTATTGTGCCGCAAGGCTTGAACAATCGCATTTCTTCTTCCCAAATTGTCTATTTTTGTTTCCAAGTTGAGCGACAATTGGAGAGAATTTACTGTAATGACAAGGGCCTATTTGTATATCGTTAGGAATCCTATATCGGATAGGAAAGGAAAAGGAGTGGAATTCTTGAACATTGGAAGGACTAAGCAGCGCTGAACGTTCGTTAACAGTGCACGAGGGCAATGCTCTAACGAACAGCGTTGCATGGGAAACAACGGAAAATAGGTAACGGATTTTATATTGGGATTATTGAAAGGGTGGCTCAGGCGAGACGAATACATCGCGACGATACAAACAGAAGATTGTTTATTGTGTTCAGTACGGGTCATTCACCTCGGCCGGCGTCGAGCTGGAAGTTCGACTTTGCGTATAAAAACTAACGTCGTGTTAGAGTTCTTATACACCGGCCCAGGTGATACAGTAATGTCACTCTAATGGACGCCCAGATTGTCCACAAAAATGGAAAATTTGGGAAGAGGAGATAAGATTATTCGAGCCTTGCGCTTCATTTTTATAGCCACAAATTGTCAACGACTATAAAAACGAGCTGCAAGGCTCGAACAATCGTATCATCTCTTTCCAAATTGTCCATTTTTGTGCGCAATCTGAGCGTCGATTAGGGAGACATTACTGTGCTAGAAAAGACGAGTTGATTGATTGGTAATCTAAAATTTATTGATTTGATTTTAGACAATGACCGTCCAAAAACCGATGATACATTTAATGCAAAGCTCGATAAAATAGCGGAGCATGGAATCATTTCATTTATTGCATAGAACGCAGTTGGGGGGGGGGGCTTTTGCCTTCTTTAGTACATATTCCTGTGTCCTGTTCGAAACAATTAACCTTCTAATTTTATCCTTTCCGGTCAGATCGGTGTTCGGAAACAATTGTACGATATCTAAAACAACGATTTAAGAATCCCAGCGTCGAAGTGGCTCCATTTCCAGGTGACGAACCAGATCGACCGGATTTTTCGGAAAGAGGAAACGATCTGAATTTCCACGGAATATCAAGGGTCCCGAAGAAAATGTCATTCATGGTCGTCGATGGCTGTGAAGGATGGGAAATTCGTGGAAATAGAGTGACACCTTCTGTTCGACAGTCCCCCTAGAAGATCAAGGACCGAATCAGCCGGGGGAACAAGATGTCTGGCGGCGATAACAGCGGCTCTATCACGGGCAGGAACGAGCATAGGTAATCGGGTCACAGTCTGGCGGCGTCCTGGGCCACGTTTCGGCAGCCGGGACGGGTACTTCTTCCATGGACGACGGATTATCGCCGTTTGATCCGTTTACATCGGCGCTCCATTATCGCCCGGACCGATTCCACTTCGTCGTTAGAGCGGACAATGGTAGCCGGACGATGGATATGCAGTCCGTGGTGACCGGAGGAATCGATAGACCCACGAAACGGCCGAGGGTGCCGAAGAGGGATCGCTGGAACTGATCTCAATGGGTGGTCTAAGTGTTCGTCGGCCGAAGAACCGTGTCCACGTTTTCCGATCGAAACGTGTCCCAGTTTCCCCGTTAACGCCTGGCCACGATTTTTATCCTAGTTTTCGAATTAATGTGTCCATTTCGGAGTGGTCCGACAGGAAACTGGCTTCGAGATACCGGTGCACTTTGGCGGTCCGAAGACGTCGAGACCCTTGTACGATTGCTGGACGCTGAGTCGTCGAGAAATTTTTCATTTTAATACGTTCAAATCCGATTCGAAACGTTCTGTTCATTAGGATACATTAAAATTCGCGATTGAACCAATTACATGATAGAACGTGCATGGAAAAGTAATTAGTTTCCATATGTTCGAACGGTTTTCTAATACTTGTTCAAAAATCGATGACTTACGGTTAAGAATTTCTTTAGAAAACTGTTCAGAAACTATATCAATCTCATCTTGAATTCATCATTACATATTATTTAGGTTTATACATACAATCTAATAAGTTCGTTCGAGTTTTTTCTTTCGAAGAGTACGCTGGTTGTCGAAGTTGTACGATGGCATCCTATGATTAATCTCGAGGCATGGTACGAAGTGTTTTGCATGAGTTATAAATTATAGAACCCTAATCGAGCTTATTTGTATTCCTTACCTGTGGTAAATTTTCATGAGCATTTCTTGGTTCGCTCTACAGTTGCTGCGGATTAGGGCTTTAATAATGTCTATAATTTGCCAATATGATTCTTTTAGACAGAAACAAAATGGTAAATAAAAAGCATAAAACCGTACAAGTAATACAAGAATCCCCAACAGACACATAATTCTCACCTGGCTTCCTTCCACGACGGCATCTCCGTACGCAGATCACCTCAAATCAATTCACAAAATAGAGTAACATAAATGAGACGAGATATGGAACTCAACGTGACATAATACAGGACTTATCAACAAGTACCAACCCGGAACGTCATCAGGAAAGACAGGATAATTCTAACGAGACTCAGAATCGGACACTCAAGGATCACTGCAGAGACGAAAATATGAAATCTATCGAGAAACATCTCTGACCTCTGAAAACCATATCAAGATTGAACTATTACCATGAACTACTACCACGTCACACCTTGAACTATCCGAGGGAGACCCAACTGTACCAAAAAGTGTAATATACACAATTACGCGGACATTGAGCCGGAAGGAAAAAGAAGTTCGTTTGTGAAATTGTTATTTAAAAGAAAATTATCGAGCTTCTCTCAAAGACAGTTCAATCATTGAAAAGCCTATTAATAAGAACGTTCGAAGGCTTACTTTATTGCAGAGAGCCGGTAATTCGATAATCGCGTCTTTATTACAAGAATCAAGACGTTTAGGAATTTTACTCTGACCTAAGTAATTCGTTCGCTGAACGGTAATCTTAACGAACGCTCAGCCGAAGTTTTATGAAGCTTAATCCGGAGTTCAACCTGACCCATTCTGCGGTCATTTGTTAGATCGTATCACCGTACGCGGCCGACTGGATTCTTGGCTCGGTCATTAAAGAGGCTACTGTTTTCTTGAATCTTGCTTACGTTACCAATCAAAATAAAAAAAAAAGAAGAAGTAAATTGCGTGCGATGGCCTTCGGATTCTATTATCTTTCTATTTTAATCGCTGGATCTGCCGGCTACTTTATAATCGCGCGAAGTTTCACAGCTTCTTATGGATGCAACAGACGAAGAAAAAACAGAGTCGGAGGAAGTTGAAGACCAATTTTCCCGGACGATAACTTCGTTCGATCCTCAATCCGCCTCCGAAGTTCGTGATTCAATGAAGTTGCCTAATTCTTTCGAAGTGAATTGGAAGTAACGAAATAAGTGTCTCGTACGGCAAACCGTTAGCTGTTTTCGACGAGTATTTATCTTGAGGAAATAGCAACATTTTGTGTAATATACTCGTAATATACTCGTAATTATACTTGTCAAAAACAGCTGACTGGTTGAAGATTGTCCTAATATACTTGTCTAATTGTGAACGTAAGTTTGTTGTAGTTCCCTGTCGGATCGAAAGCAGTTTGAGAATCCATTTACCAAATAATCGCCAAGTAAATGGTACCTATTCCAATTATCGTGCCTAATCAGAAGATATCATTCCGTAATGTTTGATCAATGGATGTTTCAATACGCTTGCCTCAAAGAAGGATGAATTAATTCCCTGTCTAATAAAAAAGTACAATAATTTCTCCCTAATTCGCGCTCAGATTGCGCACAAGAATGGACAATTTTGGAAGAGGAGATATGATTGTACAAGTCCTCGATTTTATAGTTGTCGATAATCGATGATAATAACCTTGAAAAATAACCTTGACAATCTGTTACAATAAAAACGAGCCGCGAGTCTCGAACAATCGCATCTCCTGTTCCCAAATTGTCCATTTTTGTGCGCAATCTGAGCGCGAATTAGGGAGGAATTACTGTAGTCTCAATACATATATTGAGACATATATGTTACACAATAGCTATATTATACATATAGCTACACTTATATAAGTTATATAGTTATATATAATTATACAGCTATACAGGGTGGCCCAAAAATGTCTCGCAATCCGAAAGTGGCGGGTTCCTCAGGTCATTTGAAGCAACTTTTTTCTTTACAAAAATTTTCTCCGAGGCACCATTAACGAGTTATTAACAAAAAAACAGTGACCAATAAGAGGCGAGCTCAGCGACCGAACCAATGAGCGGAACTGGGCTTCGCGTCAGCCGTACTCGATTCTTATTGGTCACTGTTTTTCGTTAATAACTCGTTAACGGTGCCTCGGAGAAAATTTTTGTAAAGGAAGAAGTTGCTTCGAATGATCTGAGGAACCCGCCATTTCCGAATTGCGAGACATTTTTGGGATACCCTGTATACACTTATATTAGTTATATAGCTACGATTATATTACACATATAGCTACACTATATTGGCATATAGCCATTTAAATTAATGTTTCGATTTCAATTTCCCTGGATATAGCACTCGTACTGTCCGATCAGTGACTGTCTTAATCTCCTTGACTTTCTTCCCTGAAAAGGACCCAATATATTGAGTGTTTCGTGACTGACCACAATACATGTGTCCAATGCTAAGTGAATGTTCGTTGTAGTTCCCTGCCTAATTAAAAGCAACTTCAACCCATTTGTCAAATAAAACAGTACCTATTCTAATAATCAATATTCTAAGATGTCGCATTATTTAATGTCCGATCAATGCATGTTTTAACCGCCTTGTCTGAAGGAAGGTTCGTATCATTTCCCAGTCTGATCAGAGAGAGTTTCAATCTACCTGTCAAGTAAATCAATGCCCCAACTTTTCTACCCAAGAGCAAACCGCGTTAGAATTTCTTATTGTCCAGCTAAACGCTATCTGGATCCACTCACGGGTCAAAGCGACACTCTTTTCGCCCATCCAAAAGAAATTCCATCATCTCCAATGAATGCATCAGTGACAAACAAACAGAGCAGAGGAAATGGAAGACCAAGTTTCAATTTCTCGGCCGACAACTTCGGTCCGATCTTCAATTTCTCTCGAACTTGGTTCGATGAAGTTCTCTAACACTTCTGGAACGAGCAAGGAGTAACAAATGTCTCGCGCGACGAACGTTTCGTCGCAGCTTCTTGAATACTATTAATCTGTATCGCCGGGTAAAGCGGATCATTCGCAAACGACGTGCGGTAAAATCGATACAGAAGCGACGAGCAACTTAAACAGGTTTCTCTAATTCGCGAACGTAGTTCGAGAAGAGGGAATCAGGTGTCTCATCGCCACGGTTTCGTCCCACAATCGTCGCCCGCGCACCCTCCTGCGGCCGTGATTATCGACATTGTGGCTAAACGAAATAAATTGAACGCTCGCCCACCCCCCTCCCCGGCTCACCCATTTATCCGCGATCCTTTCATTCCCTTTTCGCAAATGGAAAAATTATTCTCATCGGGCCGCTGTTTCGTTCGCTCATAAATCATCGGCTCCCTTCATCTCCTTGCAAAACTTCTTTCGAGTTCGTTTGTATCGCTCTCAATTATAGAAGATGAACGGACGGTTCGGGAAAAAGGGACTGGGAAAATGAGGGCGAAGACGTTGAATTCGAGAGAGAAGTGTGTACAGCGTTCTAACTTGAGTTTGTAGTTTTTTTTTTAGCGGGAACACATCGACGAAAAGAATTTAAGAGGACGATGAATTTGTCCGAACAATTAGTCATTTAATTTTTAATGCTTCCGCTTCAGCAGTGGAAGAAATTTGGTGCAGGAACCGTTTATCAAAAGAGACTAATTTAAAAATTACGTAAAAATTTCACGGATGTTCGTAACTTTTAATTTCTCTCTGATATTTCTATAGAATGTCAGTGAAGGTATTTTACCATTTCTCTTGTATAAAATTAGATACGAGCAGAAATACATTTTTAATAAATGGAAACGTTTTGAAGAAAATTGCGAAAATTATAGTTATTCTCAGCTTTTCACCAGCAATCGGTCATTTCATTTGAAATATTTCTATTTTACCAGTAAAAGGAACTTCGTGTAAGAATATTAACAAAACTGTGATATTTGTAAACTAGTATTTTATTATTATTTTTTTATTTTATTATTACACTAATATTTTGTTATTTATCAAAAGACGCTAGTTCTGTCAATTTTCTTGTTTCACGGGTGGACACAACTAGGTAAGAAATTCGCAGAAATACATTTCGAAGGAAATTACACGAAATTGTTCTTATTCTGAGCACACTTCTCACGAACATTCATCACATAAATATGAATTAAGGTCGTGGGTAGGATAATATCAGATTAAAAATGAATGATGAGGATGCTTAAGACGATATAGAAGCTATTGGAAGGGAGAAAACGAATACAAAGAGCGAGAGTCGGGGAAGACTGGAACGGAAATGGGAAAAATAAGGAGGCGCGAAGGGAGACGGGAAGAGAGATCGTTGGGCGGCGGGGGCAGGGGAAAAATTGACTTCGAATGCGAAAGGAAAGTAGTTTTCCGAAAGATCGGGTGGTACGTTCTCTCGCGGATACCTGCAGCAACCGAAAGTTGCTCGGAGCAGAGCTCGAGATATTGTGCTCCCCAACTTCACCGTAAACTCGTTACCTGGTGCTTTCATAATTTTCTTGGCCGGCGCTTATCTTCGCTTCCGGCGCGAGACCGGCCGAGCGTTTCGCGCATTTTAAGCGTGCTTTAAGGCGTGCTGCACCGGCCGGAGCCGGCTCGACACGTCTCAGACGCTCGGAAGCGATTTCCACGCGCTTGCGTCCGCGGGAACAGCTTCTCTCTGCATTTGCATCGCGTGTCAATGCGGTCGCCCATGGGAATTGTTGCCTGCCTCCTGTTCCGCGAAGGGAGGAGGGTTCTCGCGAAAGCGAGGGGGGCGTTCTAATGAAAAATTCATTGGAACTTGCGCGCGGAAGGGATCCTCCGAAAGGGCCTCGCGAACACGCGACATTAATTTCGATAATGAAACCCATTCTCGGATTAATTACTTATTTAATGCGCCGGTTTTCATTCAACGCTCCCGCCTCGGAGCACTCCAATTTTCGAATGTGTCGGTTTTACTGTTAATTGGAGCGGATTTGAGGGGAATCTGATAATGATGGGGAGAGTTCGCGTGAGGTAATGACGCTGAACGGGTGTTAAACTGATTTCAGGAGTTATGTCGAAAAATCGGAGAGCGACTGTCATGATTTCGATAACCGTGTCATAATTATAATTATGGCGATGATCGATCTTTATTGCTAGAAAATGGGCCTTTTGAAGAGATTACGCGCAAAGCTTTGCAAATTGTGCAGACCGCTGCTCTAATAATTCGATACTGAGACATTCGAAATAAAACGTGATTTCGAGATATTCTACTATTTCATACTAAATAGTATTACCAGGATGATGCAATACTAACATGTCTTCAAATGTATAAGGCAGAAGCGTTAATCACCATGTATCTGGAGAAATATATTGAGATATTAAAATATATCATAATATTAAATTATCATATAATATATCATTTAATATATCATTATATTATATCTATATTATATATAATCAAAAAGAATCTGTGTATATTTTAATATAATGATATATTAAATGATATATTATATAATTTAATATTATGATATATTTTAATATCTAAATATTATATATATTCATAATGATTAATAATAATATTATTAATAATATTATATAAATATATGTATATTCATAATTATATTTATTTTGTTATATCTTTTTCAGAATACATTAGTAGAAAATTTAGTGAAAGTAAGATTTCATCATTTTCGAAACCCAAATTATTATTGAGAAAATAAAACTTTAAATGCTGTTTTCGTTAAACTTTATTATTCGGACATATCTCAGTATTGAATTAGGGCAGCGATACGTGGATGAACAAAAGATTCGAAGACAATAATTCACACGTTATTACTTGACATTTTCATCAAACTGTGTTTCATTCAGAATTTAATTTAATTTTAAACTACATTGTCAACTCTTCAAAACTACGTTTGCATATACTTAAAAATTTCTACGTCCTGGTATCTCTTGTTTTCACGTGATATAACTTCAATGTTCTATTTAACAACATTTTTAGAGCAACGTTGAATACATGAAGGATGAAAATGGAACCACTGAAAGTACATCGCAGCGTTGTCGATTTGCCAAATTATTATATTCCTCTCACGTTAAATTTAATCATATTTATTCTACAACTGTGCAATGGCACGATACATTGATTACATAATAGCGTAAATCGATTATTCAATTAGAAGATATTATTCCTTAGCTAACAAATGTTGAATCGGTAGAATGTTGCAATGAAACCATTTGATTAATTATTATATTTGTTTCACACACACTGTTTAGTAAGAGCTTTCGCGCAATGTTGGATACGTGAATTCGTAATATTATCGATTTGACAAATTACTATTCTTTCTCGGCGTTACATTCGGTCCAATTTTTTGTGCATGGTTCGACAAATGAAAGACGAAAATGAAACCAACCATTGGAACAACACCGTAATACCATCGATTTGGCGAATTTTCCGAAACAGAAGAATGCTTTTATAAGCCATGTTTGCAACTTCGACGTAATCCGAATGAAATACGGAAGGATCAGAGTATAAATCGTTCAATCTTCCGACAGGAAAGAAGAGGGGAAAAGACTAGCAAGGTGCCCAGCAGCAGATTGTACCGTCAACAACCGATGTTGACTCTGTCTTAAACCGATGTTCCGCGACAAGTTCGCTCGAACTAATCTTGTGCGACGGAATTAGTTCGCGAGTGTACTTAATTCATCCCGACGAATATTAACAAGGGAGCTGCACCGAGGCGATTGATACATGAGCTCGCCTTGTTTGCCGACGACGGAGATGATAAAACAGGATCGGGAGAGCAAGAAACGGGTAGCTGCAAGACCGTGTTGCATTTCTCGCGCAATAACGCTACATTGCAGAACTTTGGACGGAATAAAAATCATCTCCGTTGATTGCAAAATACAAATAGAATATAATAGAATATTCTTTCGGGTTTCAAGCATCGGCTGGTTCGATCGATGGATTGTCATAAATATCATTCGCTTTTCCGTTTAGAACTTACTTTTACTGAGTGATTGCTTCTTTCCGAATCGCATCGACAGTTACATTTCTCGTTAACATCTAACGCTACATTGCAGAACTACGGAATAAAAATCATCTTCGTTGATTGCAAAATATAAATAAAATATAATAGAATATTCTTTCCGGTCTCAAGCATCGGTTCGATCGATGGATTGTCATAAATATCATTCGCTTTTCCGTTTAGAACTTACTTTTACTGAGTGATTACTTCTTTCCGAATCGCATCGACAGTTACATTTCTCGTTAACATCTAACGCTACTTTGCAGAACTACGGAATAAAAATCATCTTCGTTGATTGCAAAATATAAATAGAATATAATAGAATATTCCTTCCGGTCTCAAGCATCGGTTCGATCGATGGATTGTCATAAATATCATTCGCTTGTCCGTTTAGAATTTACTTTTATAGAGTTATTACTTCTTCCCGAATCGCATCGACAGTTACATTTCTCGCTAACATCTAACGCTACATTGCAGAACTACGGAATAAAAATCATCTTCGTTGATTGCAAAATATAAATAAAATATAATAAAATATTCTTTCCGGTCTCAAGCATCGGTTCGATCGATGGATTGTCATAAATATCATTCGCTCTTCCGTTTAGAACTTACTTTTACGGAGTTATTGCTTTTTTCCGAATCGACAGTTACACGATACATTCCGTAATTCAGTTTTTTTTCTTTCGATTATAATTCTTGTCGTCGTAATCCATTTTCTTTTACACTGTTATCACCGATAACTTGATCGTTCAATTTTTGAAACAGTCGTTCCGCACGTTTCGTTGAACCCTTACGGGAAAAATTCGAGTAACGCAATTGTCCTCTACACCGGTAATTTAAAAAAAAAAATTGTATTTTCAAATTTGTCGCATGATTGGATTCTCGACGTTCAATCGCGCGCATCAAGAAACGTTTTCCCAGGGCTCGCGGTCCAAAAACATTGAAACAAAAACAAAAAAGGTTCGAACCCCCAAGGGTTGTTTTCACGCCTTCGATATTGCAGAAAAAATACCTGTAAAAATGTTCCCCGAGAACTCTACGTCACGTTACCTTCATCAAAATCGACGCGCGCGAGTCGGATAGGTTCCCAGGTGGGTGCGACAAAAATTTATCAAGCGTTACAATTTCCATGGTTTCGAGTAGACCGGTGTCTCGTCGGGAAGACGAGTTGGATCGCCCGGAACGTACCGGAATAATTCCGCAGAACCGCGAAGCGGAGTTCCATTCCCGGCGAAATCGTCTAACGGGCAAATTATCATAATTCGAGGAGACAAAGCTGTCAGACTCGTCAGGCAGCGCTCGATCCTTTCAATTTCGCTCTACAAAGGGCGAATTTCATTAAGATTTTCCACGCGCGGCTACACCGAGCGATTCGACTTTTGAAAACGAGGGGCGGGCGAGCGCGGCGGTGTCTGTATCGCATCCTATTTTTTATCGGCAGGCGGGAAAAAATCGTTGGGATCAAATCGAGTCCAGTGGCGCTTTTGTGAACCGGCCGTAGCAGAGACGACAATGGCGTGTGCGCCTGGGTCCGCGCGGAAAACAGGATATCCTGATGCGATAACACTGAAGATGCTGCGCGTCGCGTCACACGTTATTGGATTTTGCTTCGCGACGACTCGCTCGTCGGCGAACGGCCGCGGAATCCTTTTGTGCGCGCTCGATCGGCCCAAATTGTTCGGGATTGATTCGTTGCCAGATACGGGACCGAGGGCGGCTCGAGCTTTGTAGCCGCGCGTAAATTCGCTCGGTTCCCGCTTCATCTTCACTCGACCTCGAAGAACACAGCGACGCTCGGCCAAATGTACCGCGGGAAATTCAACGGCCACGCATTTCCGACAATTGCTATTACGTTGTCGAGAAACTTTAATCGCTGATGAACCTTGATTATGTTGCATTTAGATTACTGCTGCATTTTAGCTTTTCTCAGGTCAAATTGTTTATAGAAACAATCGTAGCACAGCGATACATTCATCTATGTTATCCGAAAACTGTTTTTTCAATGGAACGTTGATATCATTTACTTTTTTTACACGGTGTCCCAAAAATGTCTCGCAAAATATCCATTTTGATCGATACTTGTGCGTTCAGCATCTTCCTCATTAAACATAAGTTAATGAATATTTCGGTTAGTATTGGATTTTGGACCATATTGTCTTACATTTTGTATCGCATCAATTTTACAATTTCCAGCATGATTTTAAGACATTAGTATCAGGAATTATCATATTGATATTCAATATTAATATTAATATTCAAATCAACCCGTAGAGTCTTGGTTCAGGAACTTTAGTAGCACTAATAAAAAAAAGCTTTAATCCACTATTGTATTTAATAGTTCCGTTTAATTATATCGCGCGCGCGTATCAGATACTATTTTCGTCACTAATGTCTCATAATTTAGTCCAAATGGTATTCTATAATTTTCTACTTATATCGAAAATAACTTATACCATAATTCATTTCTGAAGATGTCGAAAACTATTTGTAGACCGCGGATTTTATACAGTTTTAATAAAAATGACTAGGTGGAAATATCAAGGAATGAAGCCATTAAATGAATTTAACTCGTGAAGTGCCTAAAATAGAACCCAAAAGTTCACACAAAATCGAATCATATAATTTAATGAATAAAATTGAAACCAGAAAGTATAAATTTTTCATAGTGGATGATATCTCAATTCTTTTGCACTATAATAGTCCTAGTATAATTCAGTGTGTTCGAATATATTACAACAGAAATGAATTTTGAAAATCACTCGAGGAAATGTATTAAGAATATTCATACATCCTCCTCGATTTATTGAAGTCGTCGAACGACCAAATACATTATTATGTAACTTTTGTTCCTAAAAATTGCTTTAACAAATTTTAATCTCGCATATAGATCCGCAGCCTATCAGCTCTTGTTTCCTATGAAAGAAATCCGATGATTTCTATGATGTCTTAGAATTTCGTCTGTTAGCATCGTATATTTCTGTAAAATACAGTAATGTCTCTCTAATTGATGCTCGGACTGCCCACAAAAATGGACAATTTTAGAAGCGGAGATACGATTAATTTGAATCTTGCGCCTTGTTTTTATAATTACCGGTTCTCAACAACTATAAAAACGAGGCGCAGGACTCGAATAACCGTATCTCCTCTCCCAAAGTTGTACATTTTCGCGCGCAATCCGAGCGTCAATTAGGGAGACATTATTGCAAGTGAGCAGCGTAAAATCGCGGCATAGCACGAACGAATCGAAATTTCCGGACTCGTTGTTGCTCGTGGTTCGCGTTGTTGGTTCTGGAATGACTTACCAAACACTTGGAGAATCGTGCAGAGGGCCTTAGGAGGCATCCGACGGACAGGATCACGAGGACGTCCGCGAAGATCGCTGTGAAGCAGAGCCCGGCGATGTACGCCGTAATCCACATCAGATCCAGCGTTATCGCGTCCAGGCAGCCCGGCCACCGCGCGATCTTCTTCTCCCCGCTGTTATCGTCTTCGCCGGGGCTAAGTACAAAGGGAACATTCGACCGAGCGTGGGAGCACCACGTCCCGACCGTTTTCTTCCCCTACCTTCACCTCTTCCACTTCACGGGACGCCGAAGGGAGCCAGTGGCGTAGCCAGACGAGCCGGAAGAGAACGTACACACCGTTTCCCCGAGATACTCTATCGAGCACTTATGTCATTCCGCGTGATTCTCGTCTCGGTACACCCTTGAAGACTCTTTCTCGGTGACTTTGCTCTCGATCGTCCTTAGACCGCGGATACTCGAGCGTTTCTACAACTTCGCGCGCTAATTTGGAATCGGGAATGTTGCAGGATTCTGTTGCACTTCTTAACGAGATAGTTTTGCGCGTGACATGCAACTTTCGAGACTTCGTAACCCTTTGCACTACCATCTGCTGTTCCACAGCTACGTTGATTATGCACTTCTTCGTTATTGACGATCTTTTTAATGGAATTCTCTCATTCTGTCGAGTCAAATTGCGTCTACTTAGTTTTCTCATGAGCGAAATATTTTATAAAAAAATATACAAAAATATGTAAAATGTGTCGATGATATACAAAATTATATAAAGATGTTATTTCTTCCATTGCAGTTAGTTCTAAGGTAGGCACATTATTTTGGACACGGATTTATGGCAAGAAAATATATTCTAGTTTCAGCTTTTATATAATGTATCAAGGATACTGTAAGTTATTCACACAATTTTAGATAGTAATTTGTAAAAAGAAAACATTGTAGAATGTTGACTACTTCATTAGATTAATGAGTTACTTCCAAATTGCGTATACGAAAAAAAGTCCAGCTACTGTCTCATCAAAATGAAACAGAATAAGACTCTACTTTCCGTACTCATTCGTAAAACATAAATGCAACGTTCTATTTTCACGATTTGAATCCTAAAGAACAGTGCCCACTAAATGGCATAATTCTTTCGCGAAGGTCTTTATACTGTCGGAAACATCGCGAAAGCGTGTTCAGGTTCAAGTCTTCTCTTCGAAGTACAGCAAATTCTTCTTAATCGACGCTCAGATTGTGCACGAAAGTGAACAATTTCGGGATAGGAGATACGATTATTCGTGCCTTGCGACTCGTTTTTATAGCCGTTGACAATCGATAACAGTGAGAACAAGCCGAGAGGCTCAAATAATCGTGTCTTGTCTTCCGAAATTATCAATTTTTGTGTAAAATCTGAGCGTCAATTAGGGAGAATTTACTGTACTCCGATACAAATGCATAGAATCCGCAGTCTAAGTGCAACGACTAATTTTATTTTCGACAGTGTGGCAATAGTGTAAGCAGTTACGTTCCTCTCCGCCTGCACGCGAAAGGTAAACATTACGAATGGTACCTAGTCATTGTACAAGTTCGCCGCGTAGAGACCTGTTTGAGTTTCGCGTCACGTGAAACTTGACGCGGAAATTCGACTTGATCTGGAATTGCTTGGTCGTGGATTTTGTATAGTAACAATGCATCCGCGCGTGCAGCCGATCTGGCAAAAGAGTTTTCAGATTCGATATCGATCGGAACGATGCACGCGCGTTCGAACCCGACTCCTCTATTCCTGATTCCGTTCTATCTTTCGTCCCTTACCTCGTTTCTCTTCATGCTCGCGGATAAGTATTGAAAAGCGAAATCAATTTGAATGCAAAATATGGTATTATACCTTGTCGTGCTGGTGAAGTGCGTATATTGTATAACAATAGTAGGATCCATTTTATGGCGTTTCAGTCACACATCGAATTCAAAGTATGGTTTTACTCTCTCCCTCTCCCTCTCCCTCTTTCTCCCTCTCTCTCTCTCTCTCTCTCACCCTCCCTCTCTCTCACTCTCTCCCTCTCTCCCTCTCTCTCCCTCTCTCCCTCTCTCTCCCTCTCTCTCTCCCTCTCTCTCTCTCTTACTTCCTCACCTCGCTCACTCACTCTCTCCTCAATAATTCGGTATGCAGAGTTGCAAGCGAATATATTTTCACGAAATAAAATATGGAAGCGTTCAACATACAGTTGACATAAAGAATAGATTCAAATAACAGATTTGTCTTATATTTTTATCCGAGTGCATTTTCATAATAAAATACACCTCGTGTCATAGTTTCGCGCAACAACGATTACTGAAAATTCTACTTCAGAATTGGCAGTAATGTCATACAAATATAATAAAAATAAAGTGTAATTACCTCAATCTATGGCAAATCATATGCAAAACAATTTACTGTACAATTCAACAAAAATGGGTCCAAAAGTCTGTGTGAAAATGTTTTGAAAGAAAAGATCGTTTCTTTTACAAAAATAACGGGAACACGACTTTTTCGAGGTTCTACTGTACCCGCTCCAATTCTTCTCGACAAAATGCAATCCGCAGCTTTGCTAACGCGAGTTATTAACGAAAAACTCTGATCAATGAGAGACGAGCTCACCTGGCGCAAGGCGGCCGAGCCAACGAGCGGTCGAAGCTCAGTTCGTACTCGTCTCTCATTGGTCAGTGTCTTTCGTTAATAACTCGTTAGCAAAGCTGCGGATTGCATTTTCGCTAAGGAAACTTAGTTCAAATGACCTCAGGAATCGCCTCTTTCCGGGTGTTAACATAATTACGGAACACCCTGTATATACGAAAGCGAACTTGCTTGCTCAGTAGTGGCGGAAGTTTTCGAACGCGATGAAGGAGAAAGCGAACTATTATGAGAGGCTGCTGTACCAGAATAAAAATTGCTTCAGCTAACTGTTATCTCAGTTAGACAAGAACAATTGATAAACTTCGTGAAGCTATAGTTTCAGGAACGGTAATAATTTATCCCTATTCCGAGCTTGTTACCAAATACTCCGACCACAGTCAACTGATAATTTATAAATTTAATAATATTTACTATAGTTTCCCTTATATCTTGATCAGTGATTAGCACTTCTTCGTCGTTAATAATTTCCCTAATAGACCGATACAGTTTTTATGTCTACCGCTTCTTCGTTTACTTTCATTCGTAGATTTTGGTAATAGAAGAATCGATTCGATTTAGAAGAAACGAGTGACATTCATATTCAGTAAATTATGTATGAATTCTTAATACATAATTCGTTCTCATAATGCAAGTGTTTGATACATTGAGTGCCGAATAACAATCCTAAAAATTCATTTTTAAAATAATAATTAAAATAAAGAATTAGAAGAATAAAAAGAAACTAAATTAAAAGAATCAAGAATTTAAAAAAAATATATAATATATATATATATATATATATATATATATATATATATATATATTTTTTTTTTAAATTCTTGATTCTTTTAATTTAGTTTCTTTTATATATATTCTTTTATATATATATATATATATATATATATATATATATATATATATATATAAAGTTACTTCAAATGACCTCAGAAATCACCTCTTTCCGGGTGTTAACATAATTGTGGGGCACCCTGTATATGTACAAATTTTTTTCGAACAAACTGAATGCTACTATGATTTTTAGAATGCGAAATAGTTCAACTAATTTAAATAGTTATAATAGTTATAAATAGTTATAATTTACTATGGTAAATTATAACTATCTCGTTTCGGTTTCATTAATTATATTGATCAATTTCATGCCAAACTGCATTTGATGAGGTATAATTACTTAAAATGGTAGGTAAGCGTGTAATATATTTGTGAAATTTGTATATATATCACTTAACTGTAATATCACTGTAGCATCACTTTACTGTAATATTACAGTAAAAGTGAATTTCCAAACCTAGTTAGAACTTAGTGTCATCCATAAGCGATTAGCACGGCACTCAATGTAGTAACACTAGATTTATGGAACCCGTCAAAATGACGGGTTGCTAATTTTTTCATTCACGATTGCTCAGATTGTAAAGATACATTTATAAGTTATTTATTCGATCTATGTGTTACTTGCGGCAAATATTACAATAACACTTGTTAAAAATCGTATAAATCGAATAAACGTCTTAACGTTGCTTCTATAAATTATTATAATATGATACAGCTGCTTTGAAAGACTCGAACCGCGAGCGTCCATTTGTAACTTTCAATAACTCGAACGAAGTAATTGGTTGATAATAGGAGCCGGGTCGCTAGCGGGGCTGTTTACCCTAACCAGAATCGGAGTATCAAGGATCATTTATCATTCGCGTGGGAGTAGCTCGATAATGGAGGGGAGAGGAATATTCTGCATGGAAATCTGATACCAGCCGAAAACAGGAACAAAACGAAACGCAACGAAAATGCCCGGGCTACGCCGCTGTGAGCACGGGTTGCGAAGGGAAAGAGGGAAAGTGGTGAATGCGAAGCGGCGCTGGCGTGGCTCCTCTTCGATGCAGCCCTCCCTCGGTGCCACACTAATGAGACGCAAAAGCTTTTGCGCCTAAAGGGGTGACGATGCTGTGGCGTCGATTAATGAATGTCGCCTGTTTCGTGCTTCGTGTCCCCCCGCCGTTATCAACGCGATAACGGCCCCGTACGAGCGACGACCCTCTCTATTCCGTTTCGCTCTTCCCAGACGCACCTGCTTATTTTTTCGCCTCCTCCCCTGCCCCTTACGCAGCCCCTTCAGTCCCTTATTTTTTGCTCGACAAAAAGGAACGGGCGAAGATTAAGCCTGAAGACTGTAATTATGCCTCGAGTGTCGGAGAAAAAATATACTAGCTCCTGACAAGCGGAACTGCGATGATTTTGTTGCTATTGCTTCGCGATGGAGTCTCTAATCTTGATAATTATGAGAAAATGAGACGCTCAGGGTGTACAGGTCTAGGTAACGAGATTTTTACGGCGGACGAATTAAACGAAACTCTGTATTTTTGTCATCGAGATAGTCGAATATTGAATCTGTCAAGCTTGTCGAAATGGCCGGACTCGCAATTTTGATTTACAAATTGTTGAAATTATGAGGACTCTCTCCTCAGAAACGATCGAGTAAATCTCTTTATTCGAACTTACATTATAATAGAAATGGCAAAAAGCTTAATTAAGTTGATTACTTTTAAGCCTAGAATTTTCTCGGGTTGCCAGCGATGCCATAGAATTTTTCATTTGTCTACAAACTAGCTGATCAGCTACAATCCTTGGAAAAAAGTTACCGATCATATATATTTATACAAAATATACAAAGAATATTCGAATTTTAGAATTATAAAATATTTTTTATGCGGGTAAGACGAATGGAGAACGTAGGTGAGATCTAAATAAAGTAAATAAATACAAGATAAATACAAATAATTTTTCATTTACTATAAAAAGAGACCGCAGAGAAAGCAAAATGTTATGTGGAGAAAAGTTTCCGATCAGTACAAATGTTGAAAAAGAGTTTTCGATCATGGTTCAAGTAACTAGCTTTATGTATGCCTCAAGCGGAATAAGCAAGTGTAAACACAACTCGTGCCTGTGAAAATGTAAACAAACGCTTTTACCGCTGAGGCATCTGAAATACAGAAACATTTCAGTCAGTGGATAAGTAACACGGACGTGTGCAATATGTCATCGTGTAAGTTGTATTCAAACGATTTATCCCTAGAAAGATAACCATATGACAACGTACGTAAAAGATAACCATACGCTTCAGAGGCGCATGCTTTTCTAAGGCGTCAATTTTATACTAACAATGGATATTTATTTAAGTTAATCTAGTCATTTTAAAGGTTTGGCATTATTGTAAAAATAAAATGCATTTATATTATATTTTTTTATATTTTAAGTAATTTTAAACTTAAATCACTAGACCTCTATGAAAAATTAACAAAAATCAACAGTCTTCGCAGGCGCCTCTGCGACGTAGGTTATCTTTCTCGGGTTAAAGTGATGAGTAATCGAACTTCTCGAGCAAGATAATAGTGAAAGAAAAGTCGCAGAAATTATTGAATATAGTCAGAATACGATAAGTAATAATAATATAATAATATAGTAATCTTGACATAACCGTCAGAAAAGTGGTCGTCCTCGTGCAACAAGTAGAGAAGACGTTAGAAAATTGCGTGCAATTGTTAAAAATATGAAGCGAGCAACATTGAGCAACATCAAAACAAATAAATGAACACTTGACCTCGAGCGTCTGTGACCATATTGTTAGAAATCGATTAAATGAAAAGGGCTTCACATGTCGGAAGGCAAAAGCAAATCCTTTACTCACAAAGGAACACAAGATGAAAGGCTTAAAGTGGTGTAAGGAACATGCGAGTTGGACTGTAAAGACAAAGTAATATTTAGTGACGAGTCTCGTGTTTGTCTTGGAGCAAGGGATGACGAAGGAATATTTATTTGGCGGAGATTTAGCGAAAAATTTAATGAAGATTGCATGAATTATAAACAAAAATATCAGCAATATAACATATTATCTGCAATAATAATAATATATATATATATATATTAAACTTAATGATTAAAATATTATTGATTATTTACAAAATATAATACAACATATATTCGATATTATATGTATATATATATAATTTTAATCATGATTAATAAAATGATTAATAAAGTCGATATTACATATAATATCAAATATATGTTGTATTATATTTTGTAAATAATCAATAATATTTTAATCGTTCAGATTTTATTTTGAGCCATCCGCAGTCCCACAACGTTACTTATGTCGAAAACTTGTGAAAAATAGAAGGGGATTATTTTAGGGTTATACCTGCAGTACACTGTTCCTTCAGAGAAAAATATTTGAAAAAGCCCTTTGGTGATTAAAGAACAAGTATTGGTCCCTTTTAAACAGCAACATTATTAATTTACATTAGCAACATTAAAAAGTCAGCGCAATACATCTCCCCGATTTGATCTTCGTTCTAAATATTAGTTGAGAATAATTTCTGACATTTAATTTAAATTTTCAAATGCTTCATTGAGTTCTATAGAAAAGCTGACGTGTCTCGAAGGCGCACGTAATCATTTACGGCTTGTCGTTTACCGTAGGTAAAGAAAATTTATATTGATTGCATGTCAACCTTTGTTGTAAAATTTAAATATTCACGATAGAGGATTACAATTTTATTTCGGTATAGTGCATAGCATCTATATTTTCTAGATTATGATCGGAAACTTCGTAACGAGTCTGGCACGTTGCTATAGCGCAAGGGTTTGCACGCACGAGGTCAATGAGAGCCGCGTTAATATTTTGAAATAATAAAAGAAACTCTCATTAAAAGTTTTCGTCGTACTTGTCTCGCTTAATTTAACAAAGTCGCACTTTACTGAACAAAGAGCCGCATTTGCCGTTGTTATAATGCAAGGAGTGCACGCGTTGCAGGAAACTGGGATCAGTTACGAATCTATTTTCTTCTTCGGTAACGAACTTCTATTTTAAACTAACTATTAAAGTACTGACGGTGGATGAAGTGTCAAGAAACGCCACACACGCAATTATCACGCGAGGCGGTAGGAGAAACTAAAATGCAGAAAATTTAACAAAGGCGATAAGAGACCTCAGGGTGCTATTGCAGAGTCGAAAACGTTTCACAAGGTCCCAGGGACAGTTCGCTCGCGTCGTAGAGATTTTATTCCACGAACGTCGCTTGGAAGTCGGGCGACGCGTTTTTTGCGGTTCGTTTTGATTTGCATTCGAAGCGGCCCGAAACGTTTCCGTATCCAAGACGTGTGTCCCGGCCGTCCCTTGTCTTCGCCATCTTAATTGCCGGCATTGTTCGCGGCATTCGCCGTCTAGGCGTCTTCCCGCAGCGTCTACTCGGCAAACGCTGCGGAAGCAAAGCGTTGGAAGGGAACCAGCGGGAAGGGAGAAGGAACACGGAGGAATCTTCTCTTGTTTTGTTTCAGCCCTCGTCTCCGCTCTTTTTCTCTTTCCCCGCTGGCTGTCCTCTCCATTCATCCGTCTCCTCACTCGCGGGCGCAGTTGAACGCGCTGCACTTTTTTTTATTGGCAGCCGCGCCGGTTTACCTTTTTCGGGAATCCCGGAATTCTGTCGGTCCGGGCTCATTCTGCGTCGAGTGCACGCGGCTGTGAATGCACCGCGAGGCTTCACGCCCCCGCAATCGCTGCAACCGCTGCGCTATCGCAACGTAACTGGATTCATTGCTGGCTGTGCGCTGAAACAGCAACGCCGCTCCTGCCGCGACTGTGGGAACTTCAAGCAGAAAGTTCGAATGGATGTTAACCCGTCCGAAGATGAATTTCTTGCGGGCGATTTCTGGTTACGGTCGCAGAACGGTTATGCAAATCGGTAGTTTTCTGTTAGGAACGTTTGGCAGAGTTTTATTCCTTGTGCCCGGCGCTTTATCGCGTTCATTTCGAAGTTTGTCGGAACATGAACTTTTACAGTCGTAGTTTGTAGAGTTTAACCGCGTAGACGTAGAAATAAAATCGGGGATGGAAATGATTATGAAAACGGTGAATTGAACAATGCATTGGTGCTTGAAATAGCTCACAGTACGTTTATAATGTCACGTGCGATGTACATCTTGCCACACACACACATACACACACACACGAGTAGAAGGAAATTAAAAGAAAATTAAATTATCTCTCTCACGCTTTTAATCCTTTCACTGTTTTATATTTCACCTACTCGCGTTATAATTAACCCTTTGCAGTCGAAGCTATTTTAATTCGAAATCCAAGAGATGCTTTCTGATCTCCAGTATTTTTATTTTACACGATTCAGTGCAGTTTATGCATCTGAAATTGTTGCCTACTGGCAAGTACAATAATTGCAATTTTAACAGTTTTTTAAATGCGACAAATCTGGTACTGTTACAATTATTGAATGAAAAATGGTATAACAATTTTTAGCGGCGCCTCAGACTCGCCGCTCGAGTGCAAAGGGTTAAATAATCGTTCTGAAGAAACGTCTTCGCAATCCATTGGAAAGCAAATTCTTTTTTGTGGAATATAGGAATACTAGAAATAACGTTGAAAATAACAATATTTCTACTATTCTTAAGTTTATTCATATGTTTTAAATGTTATCCTGTTCCACTTTATGGCCTCCTTATCTATTAAAATCTAGCGTGACCATGCGACAAGTCTTTAAATTTGCACAGTTTAGTTTCCAAACACCACTACAGTAAATTCTCCCTAATTCGCGCTGAAGTGCGCTCAGATTGTGCACAGAAATGGACAATTTGGGAAGAGGAGATACGATTATTCGTTTTCACAGTTACCGATCGTCAACAACTATAAAAACGAGACGCCAAGGCTCGAGTAATCGTATCTAATCGTATCTAATTAATAACGTTTTTCACATGCAGTATGCTAAGAGTGTCAGGATATACTAAAGGAAACTGTGCAACAACTCACTCAGGACATATATTTAACAACGATTCAACTAAGGGTCATTGCAAATATCTGATTTGTATATTTCCAAAAAGCATGTCACAAAATATTTTGTCGAAATAAATAATCAACGAGTGAAAAGCGCATTTTGTTATTACTTCAAGCGTGATAATATAAAACTTCTCACTGCGAAGAAAGAAGGTCCGCAAGGTCGTGAAACGAGTCGACTAAAAGTTAATTCCCCGGTTAAAAGGTTAAGAATTGAAAGAATTTCCGTGCTCAGTGTTATCCGTAAGGAATGATTAATCAACGGAGCTTTTCCTTCCGTCCGAGTGGGAAATATACGTAGTTGTTTTCGCAAGTGCTCAGTCAAAAGCGACGAAACGAATGTCTACCGTACAGCCAAGGGTAAACTTCGAAGGATCCGGTAAGTTCGAAAATGGGCGTGGTTGGGGAAGTGTAATGTTGACGTTTGAAAGTTGAACGAGGATCATTTTTCGCCAAGGGCCGAAACGTTCTCGTTTTAACAACTTTCGCGGCCCGACCTCCGATAAACATCGCCTCCATCTTCCTTATCGTCGGCCATCTCGGCCACACACGTCGACCTTCCTTTTTCACCCCCCAGCGATTGCACTTTCGATACCATTTAAGAGGACGTATCTCTCTACCCGCCTAATCTCGTTTGGGGGATCAACCGGTATAAACGAAGCTTTCGCTAGTTTTTCTCTAATTGCCTCCGCTCCTCGAAACGAGATGCTCTTTTCGAAGACCGGGCGTTCCTCGAATCTCGCAGTACTCACTTAACTCGGACTATATTCGAATCGGCTCTTTTACACGATATTTTTTTTTTGCGCTGTACAGCACAATGGTGCTGAATAAAAAAAAAAGGAAAAAAAATGAACGGACGCGTATTCCGATCAGAATCACGGATAAATAAATCCATCATCGGGCAACGGATGTTTACGCAAATATAAATTCCGATTGACGAATTTGCGAAGAAGGGAACCGAACGGGGATTTATTTATTTTGCAAGGTGTTTACTGTGAAAAAATATGAAGCTGGTTACACGTGTTCACGTTTTTTAGTTCAGTACGTTCTATTATGAATTAATCCCGGCCGCTGGGCTGTGTATTTTTGTATCGCTTACTTTTCCCCATCAAAAATATTTTCGTGATAAATGTTCCGGATTGCCTAATGCGCATTTACTGAAATTGTTACCAAAACAAAAAGTATGTCGTCAAAATTCTACCGGGTTTATTAAAAAGTACTACAATTTTTCCGATCCATTATCTCGTTGAGCACACTAATTTTTAAATAGCTTTGAAAATTCATTTTTACTGCAATATATTCGAACGAACTGAATGTTACTACAATTTCTAAAATGCAAAAGAATTAAGCTAATGGTTGCTGTGGTAAATTTTTTAACAATCTAATTTCGGTTTCATTACTTAACTCTTTGAACTCGAAACTATTTTATCTCTGAATCCAAAATAGTTTTGCGAAATAATATCTGCTCTATATGATTTAGCGCATTTAATGCATATAAAATTCAGTCTTGCGACTCATACAATAGTTAACTTTAACAGATTTTTAAATGAAAATTAAGTTGTCCGTATAAAAATTATTTTAGAACATTGTACAGCAATTTGTAGTACTGGCTGTAAAGGGTTCAATGACTTTGACATAGTTTTCGGTACTCGTTAACACTAATCCTACCGAGCAGGAGTGAATTCATTCAGACTTTCCGATATTTTCAGTTCAACTTGACGCTTCAATTAAAAAATTTATTTAACCATTTTCTACGAACGAAGCTTCATAATACAGACAATTTTAGAAGAAAAAATTTGAGACCAACCATACTGACCAGCACAGTCAGATATCCAAATTACCGATCTCCATGCATCTTCCCATTCCCGCTACATTAACGAAGCAACAAAGTAAGCATAATCCAATGAAATACACTTTCAGAAGCCGAACAGAATTCCCTATCACACCTAACACAAACCAGCTAACAGATCGTAGATCCCAATACGGCCGAAATTCATTTGAAAATCTCGTTGGAGCATCATCGATGCCACCTGTCGGTTTCCCCGGTGCATCGAAGAGAATAATTCAAAAGAACCGTAGCCCGCCTCAGTGAAATCAGCCGTGAGCATTTCACCGGGGTCAAAGAATTCAATTAAATACCGCGAGGGATCCTTCGGGGTCGAAGCCGTATCGCTTAGCCCCCGCGAACGAAAACACGCCGGCACTTCATCGAGCGATATTTTCCCTGGGCCGATCTTGCCTTGCTTACGCCAACCCTCTCCCTCCACCCTCCTGCCCCAGCCCACTTTTACGAGCCGCTTGTTCTCCGCTCTTTCAGGCGTGAAGCGTTTCCGTTATCGGCGTGCTGCTTTTCCATGTACTCGCCACGTTAATCGCCCTATTGTTCGCCGCGTCGGACGTCCTGGTCGTCGTCGGTTGTCGTCGTCTTCGGTAAGCCTCCTACGAATGTACGTGCCTAAGCCACGTCTCCACCCTTACACGAACGCTACGCTTCTCTCTCACTCTCTCTTTCGCATTCTCTCAGTCACTGTTCTTCTCTCTCCCTCTCTGTCTCATTCTCGGTCGCTCTCATTCTCTCTCTCTCTATCTCTGTTTCTCATCTTCACGTACTCTCTCTCTTTCTCTCTCTCTCACTCTCTGTTTCTCATCTTCACTTACTCTCATACTTTCTATATCTCTCTTTCTCTTCCTCTCTCTCTCTCTCTCTCTCTCACTCTCTGTTTCTCATCTTTACATACTCTCGTACTTTCACTTTCTCTCTCTCTCTCTCTGTTTCTCATCTTCACTTGCTCTCATACTTTCTCTCTCTCTGTTTCTCATCTTCACTTGCTCTCATACTTTCTCTCTCTCTCTCTCTCTCTCTCTCTCTCTCTCTGTTTCTCATCTTCACTTGCTCTCATACTTTCTCTCTCTCTCTCTCTCTCTCTCTCTCTCTCTCTGTTTCTCATCTTCACTTGCTCTCATACTTTCTCTCTCTCTCTCTCTCTCTCTCTCTCTGTTTCTCATCTTCACTTGCTCTCATACTTTCTCTCTCTCTCTCTCTCTCTCTCCCTCTCTCTGTTTCTCATTTTCACTTACTATCACACTCTTTCACTCTCTCTCTCTCTCTCTCTCTCTCTCTCTCTCTCTCTCTCTCCCTCTTTTTCTCTCAGACTCCTGGTCTGTTACCATCTCTATCTCTCTCGCTTTCTTACTCTCCCTATCTCGATCTCACTCTCATTCACCCACTCTCCGTCTCTCTGATCCTCACTCTCTCCCTCTCTCACTCTCTAACTGTCTCCTGCCACCTTCATCTCACTCGCGCGCGCGCGCGTCGGGAGAACAATACAGGGTTGTGGAGCGGCAGGGTGCGAGAGGGCCGATAGACACGGGTGTCGTCGTGTATCGGGGACAACTGGCCCTCCCAACGTCCTACTCCTCTTCTCCCCGGCCTCCTCAAGGTGCCTCCTACCCTGTATTCATCCCCCCGGTATGTGTGACACGCGAGTGGACCACCTGGAAGGAGCTTAAAGGGGAATTACCAGCGGGTGGACTGGGTGGGAACGCGGAATGGCAGTGAACTAGATTCACCCGGGAACGAGGCACGCTGACCCCGATCCGATTGATATTTATATTGCGCGTGTCGGGGATGACGGGGATGCTACAGTGACACGTGTTTCCGGGAATGAGACGGAAGAATAGAACGAAGCAGGCTGAGCGAGGAAAATGAACGCGCCGGCGATAATGCTGCTGCGAGGCTGCCTGTTCTCTGCGAGGGTCAGTCGTTAGGTGTATTGCTACCTACTTGAAACATTTGTTTTGAGAACGTATTGTAATTTAACCCTAGAAAGATAACCATATGACAACGTACGTAAAAGATAACCATACGCTTCAGAGGCGCATGCTTTTCTAAGGCGTCAATTTTATACTAACAATGGATATTTATTTAAGTTAATCTAGTCATTTTAAAGGTTTGGCATTATTGTAAAAATAAAATGCATTTATATTATATTTTTTTATATTTTAAGTAATTTTAAACTTAAATCACTAGACCTCTATGAAAAATTAACAAAAATCAACAGTCTTCGCAGGCGCCTCTGCGACGTAGGTTATCTCTCTCTCTTTCTCGGGTTAAAGTAGTAGTTGGACAATTTTAGAAGACTGTTCTGAAATTGCAGCATGTGATTTGAGGACGTTTGAGAAGTTACAAGTTCTCGATTTGCGGATTCGTTATTCGAAGATGAAATGAAGTTTGCGGATTTGTGTGAGATTTATAGATTACGAATCGGTCAACTGTTTCAGTAATGTCTCCCTAATTGACGCTCAGATTGTGCCAAAAGATGGACAATTTGGGAATAGGAGATACGATTATTTGAGCTTTGCAGCTCGTTTCTATAGTCGTTTCGACAGTTTGTAACTATAAAAATAAACCCCGAGCCTCGAATAATCGTATCTGCTCTTCCGAAATTGTCCATTTTTGTGCAGAATTTGAGCGTCAATTAGAGAGACATTACTGTACCGAGACAAAGTTACGGTGTTTTATTAGAATGTTCTGATCGCGTCTTAGAGAGTGATGTCTTTGTTGATCTCTTGTTTCTGGTGTCGACGCAGATGTTTCGCATTTTACGTACGAATCTGAGGTTCGGTTAGTACCACTATACCTTTATTGCATTATATAATATCGTACAATTATAATACGACAATATTCTATATTTATAATATTGTATAGTAATATTCGATAATTATAATATTGTATATTAATGCGTTGTTGCAATATTGTCTAACAATGCATTATTGTAATAACACACATTTAAATATTCAATATTAATGTTCATATATTCTCGTAAACGGACATACTACAAATTCTCAAAACAATTTTGTTCGAATGACTGAGAGGCTTTCAAAATTTTGAATGTGCCTGGAAATCAGTGTGTTTGTAATACTAACACATTGATGTTCAATATTTATCTTGGAGTGTACATAGTATATATGTATACAGTATATACATATACTATACTAATATATACTACATATACGCGTGTGTGTGTGTGTGTGTGTGTGTGTGTGTGTGTGTGTGTGTGTGTGTGTGTGTGTGTGTGTGTGTGTGTGTGTGTGTGTGTGTGTGAGTACGATTCTCTGTGTCGGAAACGACCATGTGACACATGTTTCTTGGGATAAAGCGGAAGAATAGGGAATGGAATCTGATACGATTCATGAGAGATGTTCCGCGAGGGAAATAAATGAGAAGGGATTAGACAGCAGGGGTGACTTTTTCTCAATTTCGTCGAGTGAAAATCGTACGTGATATTTTGAGCGATTGTATGTATGTACGCGTTCTATCGGACTGTCCCATAAATTCTTCCCAATTTTTATTGCGATCCGCATAAACGTCCGAGGGACTGATGTTTATAGTACAATGAATGTTTATGTCGCACGTGTCGGAGATGTTCTTCTGACACGAGTTTCCGGGGTTGAGACGGAAAAATGGGGAATGAAAATTGACGCGATCCGGCGAAGATTTGTTGCGCAGGGGAAATGGATGTGGAGGGATTGAACTCACGTTGGGGTGAGTTCCCTAGATTCGGAATTGGATAAGCACTTTTTGTAAGCCGTCGGTATTGCTGTGACTTTTGTCCGAAATAAATAAAATATAACTTTTAGTACCGAAATAAATAAAATATAAAATCACGAAGACATCAGAATAATTTCGTTGAAATTATTAAACGAAAAACTGCACTTTTATATCGTTTCTGTCTGTTGTAATTGGCTTAAAGAATTTCTAATTTCCATAAAAATCTGCACAATTAAATTATAGTTTTGAATTCTCATTACAATACAATTCTCATGCAGCGTCGAATCTTCTTCGGACACGACAGGTGCTGCGATACTTAAGTTTACGAGTATATATCTGTGTTTGTCATCTGTATTGGACATATCAAGAACGCCGGGAACGTTCTCTTGACAGGTGTGCTGGGGCATTAAGCGAAATAACGAGGTAGGCACACTATGACGATTAGGAGGAGACACGTCGCGACAGGAAAACGAGCTGGAAAAACGTGATCGCCAGAAGTGAGTCTGGTTAATTCTTTCGTATAGCAATCGAACATGCTGCTTCGTACGCGATTGTCCAGTAAATATAACGGCGAAACGTGATGAAGATGTATTTATTTTTCTCGGTGCGACGGCTTCGAAATAAATAAAGCAGCAATTTCAATTCACAATTTCCACGTTCGTTCTATAAAACAGAATTTATGAATTAAAGCAAAAATTACAGAAGCTTTCATTTCGCTCGGGGCTTAACGAACCCCTAAAATCTATTTATTAATTTACCGTACAATTGACGTACAAAGAGTATTGCGGATGCATTGTTAACGGTTTCAACGGAACCGTTATTTAAAAAAAAAACGGCGAAGTCACGGCCGAATTATTAATCATTTTTTCGCGCTATCGTGTATCGATTGGCAGTGCGTGGATGTAAAAATGCTCGGGAGGGCCGGTCGAATGAAAAAGATCTGCGAGAATGATCGTGACAGTTTTTCGCGACGCCGAAATTAATGTTCGTCGGCGAACGTGACATCAGATAACAGCGTGAAAAATTCACCGAATCCCGCTGCTCGCGATTAAACCTTTATAGTGGTCTAATTAATTCGTCGCCGATCGGAAGAAATTACGGCTGCCGCCACGGTTCAATCGCAGGTGTCGCGATTAAAACAACGCAAACAGCGTCGATCGTTTTCGCTTATTCGCGTATTATTCTTACGGTCGCGCGTGTTGATTTCATAAATAAATTATTCGCGTCCAGTTTGCGTGGAAATCCGGACGGGCCGGTATACATATTTCGGTTTGCGAGGCGTCATAAAATATAACCGGCGGACCGTTTTGTTATTACGTTTTTATCGAGGGACGGAGGGCGTAAATTTGTTATAACGCGTGCCGGGCACGGTTTGCTTTCTTTTATTTGAGGAGCGCACGCATAGGCGCGGAAACGCAATAGCTATTTTGCCGCGGATGAATAAACAAAAAGCAACAACAACAACCGTTTTTGCTCGATGACAGTGGCCTTTAAAAATGCACGGACGAATCGGCCGGCACGGTTTAATCCGTGTTTGCTTCAATTTTCCGTTCATAAGGAGCGATGTAACTTTTTCATTGGATCGTTCGATGCGACCGTTCAATCATCGAAAATATAGAATAATAAACACCGGCGCGAAGCATGCGCGCGAATCGTCACAATATGCGCGCGGATAAATTCCGCGAAAAATGTGGGGAATAACACGTCCGCTGGCACAAATGTCGCAGAATTTGATCGCGACGGAAGAATTGTTGATTCGACGGCGTTTAATTACTTGGATAGAAGCGTAACGCGGACACCTAAAATTGAACAGTGGACATCTAAAATTTGCGTCTTTCCATCGAAATAATCTGTTACGTTGCCAGAGGAAATATTGTACGTTGCGGCAAAAAAGAAAAAAAAACGGTGGTGAACAAGCGGTTAGTTATTTTAATTACAAGTTGAATAACCAGTGTAGAAATTGGAAGGCAAATATCAGACGAGTGGTGTAATTAAATTGGGGATCCTCGTGCATTTGCGGCTCTTGCGGGTTTAAAAAAAACAGTGGAGGTTTCGCTGGGTCTTCACAATATTTCTATTGCGGAAAATAAAATTTTATCGAGAGCACGCTGTTTCGGGCAGGAAAGTATTCTCTTTATTGCGAATCCGTATTAATTGCTGCATTTAGAAATAAATTTTGAAATTCATAGAAATTATGAAATAAATTACATTATACATGGTGTCCTAAAATTATGGTATTTCCGGGAAGTGAGGGATTCCTGAGATCATTTTGAGTAATTTTTTCCTTAGCGAAAATGCAATCCGAGACTTCGTTTATGAGTTATTAACGAAAAACAGTGACCAATGAGAGGCGAGCTCTATCGGCGCGAGGCGGTCCAGCCAGCAAGTGATCGAAGCCCAGTTCCGCTGATTGGCTCGGCCGCCTAGCGCTGGGCGAGCACGTATCGCATTGGTCAGTGTTTTTCGTTAATAACTCGTAAACAAAGCCGCGGATTGCATTTTCGCTAAGGAAAAAGTTACTTGAAATGATCTCAGGAACCCCTCATTTCCCGGAAATAACGTAATCATGAGACATCCTGTATACAAAATCAAATAAGCGTATTCGAAAAAAAGTGCGTTTTACTCCAGGAACTTTCGTATTTCATCTTATGAACTTCGAGGGGTGTTTTCAATACGAAAAGACACGTATCTCAAAGTTATTGGTCCTTTATAACATATCTAAAAATCAACGAAATCGGAGGCCGGCACCTCGAAACTCTTTTCGAATGAACGAAACATCGTGCTAACGAGTCGATTGTAAAAATTCCTCGTCAACGACGGCACGCCATTAATTATTTCGACGTCGTTTCGCAACGTTTCCGATGCCATCGGAAATTGACAAAAAAAGAAAGAATGCGCCGAAAGAGAGGGTTTAGAAATTTTTGACAGAGATAGTTCTATCGGGAGATCGTTTGCTTAATAATTGAAAGAACGTCGCCGCCAGATCGTGCCTGGGAAATATCGGAACGAGAAATATGAGCGTTCTTTACCGCGTTTCCGGATTTACTGAGAAATCGGATTTTCCGGCGACGACGACGATGGTGCCGGCGACGCTAACAGGAAATTCACGTAAAAATCATCGTCGAGCGTTTTCTACAGGGGATCAAAATGCCTCTCCCCTTCCCCCGATTCCATTTACGCTTGCCACGGTCAGCTTGAAAAAAAAGGAAGATAACAACAAGAAACAATGTAATTCCAAAGAAATAAGTAGCTTTCGCGCTGCATCGAGCACGCTCTACATTATCAAGTTAAATTAAATTTATTTACAGCAGGGAAAGGTTTAATGTTGCGGATTATGTTGTCATGAGCGCGAGATGGGAAAATTAGTTGCGCAACGTGGATAATACAGCGTGACAGCATAAAATATTGTCTAACGCGGCAGAGAAATATTAAAAAAAAGACCGCTTTCATGATACATTAGCTGCATTATTTCTTTTAATATAAATTATTCTATTCACTCGCGGAGTCTTTGAAATCAACGAATTATTTGGATTTACTGCAATTAAATACTTATCATTAGAACCACGGACATTTTCCTTTTATTTGTCGCGTTCTAACAATTAACTCAGACTTTTATGCACACTGTTCCGACTGACAAGAATTCCTGTTTCCTCTACTCGTTCATGCACCAAGCCTCTGCATGACACATTATCTATTGGCGATGATCTCATAATTTCTGAAAGTCTGTAATAGACAGTTAAAAACGTCTCAATAAGTTCTTTAATTTTATTAGGTATTTCAATTATACAGCAACAAGTCAACCCTAGTAATATAATCTAATAATTTCGTTTGTGATTCCCATGTAGAAAAAGATAGTTTAAATTTCTCTTATTGTTATTATAGCACAACAATTGAAGATTCTATTAATAGGTTTCCGGTAGATGAAGCGTTAAAGTATACTAGCTACTAGTAATTTACTTTAAAATAAAAATGTTTTATAACAGAACAAGGAAACCAAAAATATTTCTTAGGGTTTTTGTATCTAAAATACAAAACGAAAGAATTTGTGACTAGTTTCAGTTAAAAAATTTTTATTATTTAAGAATTTTTCTATTCGAGGATTTGGTGAAATAAAATATTATCTATCGTTTTTGAATGTTTAATCATCGATGCGTTAAGTTCTGCCGCAGTAAAATACAGGGTGGGCCGGAATTCGTAGTACAACCGAAGAGAGGGTGATTTTAATGAAAAAATAAGAAACAAATTTGGTATAATATCTTTTTATCCGGGCTCTGTTTTCGAGAAAAAATCGTCATTAAAGTTTGTTCGTTTCTGTAAAGGATTTAGTTTATTTAGTATATTAACATTAAACCTACCAAGCAGTAATGCTAACTGGCATGTACTGCTTCACAAAAGTGAGAAGACCGAATTTATTCGGAATTTGTAAAGTTTTTATTATAAGACTTGCTCCAATAATATAACTTATTCAAGCGTTTTCCACGAAAGAGTCTCGGAATTTTTCAGAATTGCAAAATAAGAAAGCGGTCACTTTGACCGCGGTAGGTTTAGTGTTAAAGTGTATTATTTAGTATACTATTTAGTATATATATATATATATATATATATATATATATATATATCGATAGTATATATATCGATCCTATAATTTTCTATAATTTTCCTATAATCCTATAATTTTCTTAGCGGACTCTCTCTCTCTCTCTATATATATATATATATTTAGTCTATTTCTGTGCCGCAGTTGCCTCCATCCGAGATAGTATACCTAATCAGTGACACTGATGGAAACATTCTGTTTATTGTCTTAAAATTATAATATCGATTCCCACTAATCCATTCGTGTTAACGACCTCGCAGAAGTAGGGTAAACGCGTTTCCTTTATTGGCAGATTATTGGTCTTCCTATTAGCCCCTAGGGCATGCAATACGGAATTTCCACGAAACGAGGGACTCGAGTCCGGCCGATTAAAAACAAACAACGCCTCCTGACTCCCGTCACATCTCGCTCCCCCGTGGTCGCTGTAGTCTCTAGGAGCACAGCAGACGCGTGCGCCTGTAGCGTGTGTATGTGTGTGGATTATTTACGCGACCACGAACGAGCGGACGCGTGACGGGAATCAGGAGGCGTAGAACAATTGAAACAAATACCCAAATATACTGAACAAATAGAAAATGCAAGAACATTGACTTATCCTCTTCCGATGATCACATGACTATTTGTAATTATTAGATACTAATTAGCATATTGGTTAACATGCTTTACTGTACACATATTTTTTATATTTATGTTGTATCATACGATTCTTTTAAACGGTTATGTAGTATGATGCAATTACATAATTCATTTATTATAAATGTTTGATACTACAACCAATTGAAACTAATTGAAAACTAATTGAAAGCCATCATGTTCTGCTCGTGCAGTATTAGTCTCATGTTCGTAGGCTTGCAATTCGAGTATAGGAATTTTGCTGATATTTTACGCCTAGGTTAACGTTCAACACGTTGAGAACCTGAAGGTAATACAGTAAATTCTCTCTGATACCTAGAATGTATACAAAAATGGACAATTTTGGATGAGGAGATACGATTATTATAGCGTATTAGTATATATAGTTACCGATTGTCAAGAACAATAAAAACGATTTTCCATTTTTGTGCACAATCTGTGCGTCAATTAGGGAGAATTTACCGTATCGGGAAACGAGAAAATGAAACAAAATAGTAATATAATGCAATAATAACAATAATAATAATAATAATAACAATAATAATATAAACTAAATGACGCGCAAGGGGCAAGGAACAGGAAGAATCGGTGTCCGCACCATCTAGCCACTTCCAATTTCTTTTGATTCCAGTTTTTTGTTTATCATTGGCTAATTTACGCGCTGAACAAGAAATGTAATTAGGCGAAGAGGGGCGACCGATCCCCCTTGCTCCTTGCGTCGATTAACTCATAGGTCTTCTCGTTTGCCAATGGAAGTGAGTTTCTGAAGATTATAGAAAAATTGGGACTACGGGCGAGCAGGTTAGGCAGAGCGAACGGAATCCCCCCCTTGCCCCTCTGTCGATGCGACGGACTTCTCCTGAGCAGCGGACAGTGCATAGTTAGCAACAGTTAATGTTTTTAAACACTATCTCGGGCGGAGGCATTGCGACAAAAGAATACATGAGATCGTGTAAACCTTTCACAAAGATTTGATAAAAGAACGGATAAGAAAATGATGTATCAAATTTGCTTTTTATTTTTTTCAAGTAGAAAAAATAACTCTCTGCTCGGTTGTACTACGAATTTCCGGCCCACCCTGTACACTTCCATCCAAAATACACCGACAAGCTCCTGCAGAGCGAAATGATCCCGCAATCCGCAGAATCAACATAATCATCCTCTCCACGATTATTAAATCGTGTAATCGCGAAGACGGTAGCGTTCGCGTGCAGGGCTTCATTAACCGGATTCTTTGGCGTTGCCCGCGGCGTTAATCTCCGCGTGCGATTCACTTTCGCCTTCCGTGATGCAGCTATGCGAATCAGTTCGCGGTCTACCATTCGTGTTCGCGGCCGGCCGATAGCTTTCGCGTCCATTAGCGTCGTTCCCGCGATAATTCCCGTTAAACGCGATCGTTCCGGTCAATCATACAGGATCGTCGACCTCAAAGGGAACAATCGAGCGAAAAAAATGACCGAGGAGGGGGGGGGGCGGTGGCATCGGTAACACACACGAAAAAGAAGAAAAAGCGACGGACGAGCGAGAAACAACGTTCGCGAGTTGTCTATCGGAGTTTCAACCGTGACGATCGTCAAACGAACCGTTCCCCCTCTCCCGTGCCCCGACAAAAAAGAGTGAAAAGAGGTGAAAAAAGGTAGACGAGAAGCGGGGACACTAGATTCCCCCCTCCGGCACGAGCTACTCGACGGTGCACGTGCTCGCAGAGGGTCCTCGCGATGAATCCGCGTCGCTGTGCCGCTCCTCCATTTCGTGCTTTGCTATGAATCGTCGATCTGTCTGCTTGGAATTCGCAATTAATAATTTTCTATGAGCAGTTAATACTGCCACTTATTTCCGAGACCCAGCAAGGTCGGTCAAATTGTTTAAAACCTGTGGCAATCGCGAACCACACATATATAGGCAACGCGCGCGGCAGACCTAAAAGCAGAACCTTCATGAATAACTCACGTTGTCGACGACCCAGGACAATAAGATGCTCCTATTCAGTTAGCTAAAGAAATTTCAATCACGCTTAGAAAATAATTAGAACATTCGACAACCATCGCTTAATTTCACGCATGACCGTCGCGGCAGAAACGAATTGGCGACAAATATGACAGAACAAAAATCGACGGAACACCATACAAGAATCTGTATCTCATTTATTATGTTAGCGACAGCCTATTCTTGAGGGAAATCGAAAGCAGATAGTCTGACGCTACGGTAAATTCTCCCTAATTGACGCTCAGATTGTGCACAAAAATAGATAATTTAAGAAGAGGAGACACGATAATCCGAGCTTTGCAGCTCGTTTTCATAGTTGTTGACAATCGGTAACTATGAAAACGAGTCGCAAGGCTCGAATAATCGTGTCTCCTCTTTCCAAATCGCCCATTTTTGTGTGCAATCTGAGCGTCAATTGAGCCGTTTATTTTGAAACTGGCATAAGTCACTTTGTTTTTAAGTCGATATATTCAAGGGTTTGCGTTTTAACACGTTTCAAAATATGGATGCTAACTTTCGAGAAGATTTACTTGTATGTGTTATCTCAGGATACTGATATTTTTCTTAGTATAAATAATTTCGTATAAACATTAAAAAATCACCACTTTTCGTTACGGTAAAGTGATTTATGCCACTTTCAAAATAAACAGCTGAATTAGGGAGAATTTACTGGATTCCATTTTCAGTCAATTAATTATATGATCTGGTAAAGGGTAGAGTAATGGAACAGGTTACTGTAATTCTTGCCGAAATTAATCTGTTGTTTACAACCCTGTTTCCTTAGGACATAATGAAAACGTTGACTTTATTCTCGACAGACTTCCAGTGTAATTTTTGAAGACACTTGCGACTTCTACAGGCTCTCGTAATCTTTGGCTCCCGTAATACTTCTAACGACTGAATTCTTACTGGATCGTTGAGAATCTTCTGTAGACTCCGAGGAACTTCAGAGAAAATGAAAAAGTTCCTAAAGTTCCTTGGACCCGTGACGGACCAGGATTCTACTACAGAATTCTTAGAGAATTTCTTCAGGAGGTTCTTCAGGATCGTTGTGATGTCTCGATGGGCTTAAGTAGATTATGTTGTATACTGGAAGATCACCCCTAAATTTTCTAGACGCTTATAGGCCGTCAAAGTTGTCCACGGATTCTCATAAAACATTCATGGCCGCTATAGGATGCTGCGTATATTTCAGATAATATTCGGGACCTTGAAAGTGTCCTGGAAAATGAACCGAAATACTTGGTGGACGTTGCTAGATCCTAACGAAACCCAGAAGACTTCGCAGTCTTTAGCGATTACACTCTGAGAAGGTCATAAGACTTTCTGGGGCTATGAGAGTAGAGTAGATCCTAGCAAATTTCTCGAGCCTCTTCGTAGCCTTCAGCGATTATGAAATTTCTTTGTAAAGAATAAAGAAAATTTAAAAATGTCGTCGACGGATTCTGGTACATCCTAGCAGATATTACGGGGCTTTTTATAGACACCGTCGATTATACAATTTCTACAGAGGCCATAAGGATTTCTGGGAGTCGGACGAGACTCCCCTGAGCGCCGTAAAATGTCTGCCAGGACTCCGATACTACCGAATACCTCGGCAGGATCTCAGAAGCGCGCCGAGGACTGCGAAGGAGCCTCAGCCGTCTTCCTCAGGATCCCCGGGTACTTTACGGATCCTTTAGACGCTCTGAATGATCTATGGAATTCATGAACAAGCTAAGAGGATCTCCGAAGACCTTGAAAAGCCACCGCCGACTACGCGTTTCAGCGACACCCTTTACATTCCAACCTAATCCTCGTTCCATCACACTATTCAACGCGCCATCATCCCGTTCACGATTTCCTCGGCGAGCGTTCCCGGGTAAACTCGCGTTCAGGTGTAAACTATTTTTATCCGGCGTGTTCAAAGGGACGACTGTGAAAGACCGCAGGAGGGTTGTCCGGCGGACAAGCGAGGCTGAAAACGGTCTGAAAGCGTGGCGCATCGATCCCGTTCGCCGTTTAATGTGTCACGCAACTTCGCCACTGCGTGCGACGCTGGGAGAACACAAACAAACGGAGAGACACACAGACAGAGGCTGCCGCGCGACCGCGATTCGCGGCCTCTTCGATTTCTTATCGGTTCTCAACGTTTCTCGAACCGTGCCAGCGCGTTTCCAGCTTTTAACGAGCTCTGTCCTTCTTTGTTCTAACCGGGAACAAAGGACTCGGAAAATTGTTAGAAAGTACCCGGAATTTGTCATTACGAAGTTCCGTGGCACATGTATCGAAACAATATTTTGTATGCAAGTAGGTACACTAAATACTTTCTAATCGACGCTCAGTTTGGAAATAAATATGGACAATTTGGGAAGAGGAGGTTCAATTATTCCTGCCTCGTTTTTGTAGTTGTTGGCAATCGGTAACTATAAAACCGAGCCGCAAGGCTTAAATAATTTTTGTCCATTCATTTCAGTCCATTTTTGCGAACAAGCTGAACGTCAATTAGGGAGAATTTACTGTTCCGTCTGAACTCAGTTGGGACTCTGAGTTCGATCGCGATCCATCTACCAGTTTTAGTATCTACTCATGTTGCTTACAATGGCCCGCAAAAGTGTACGTACTCGTTTTGACCTAGTTCACTAGACGATGACTAAAAGCTTTCTTTTCAAACTTTAATATTACTTGGAATGAAAAGAAAAAATTAAAAACCCTCGATTTTTAAGTTTTTTATCTGAGCCTAAACGAAAATTTAAAAAAATACCTTTCGTAGATCTCGGAAACTTGTATGCATGCTGAAAATTTGATTGAAATTGATCAATCCAGAGTCGAGCTTTAGGATTTTTAAAACTACAGATTTCTTACAGTTTTTCGTCGAAATCCTGATAAAACTACGATTTTTGCGATATTTAATTTGTTGTAACTCATAACAACGTGAACTGATTTCGATCAAATTTTCAGCATGCATAGAAGTTACTGAGAGTTACATACGACTTACTTACATATTACTTACTTTTTATAAATTTTGGTTATAGGCTCAGATATTAAAGATAAAAAACGAGAGATTTTTATCTTCTTGTCATTCCAAGTAATAGCAAAATTTAAAAAAAAATCATTTCAGTCATCGTCTAGTAGACCCGCCCCTCAATTATTTAAAAAAAATTTGAGTCATTTAGTTCAGTTTTAAAATAGTTATTGCGTTTTGAAAGGTGTACGAACACTTTTGTGGGCCACTGCAGAATTCGAAAATGAATTTCAAGTGGATCTGAACGATCTACCGAAAACCATTAACAAATTGACTGCTATGGTGGTCCCCCGTGTTCAGAGCTTGTCTTCTTAACGGGGCCTACTTATTATTTAATTCAATTTTAATCAAAAGATCAAAAAAATTTTAAACAACGTAGACGAATAGAGAACATTGTGCACTGTATATTTTGTTACGATTTTCACAGAAGGCGAACACAAAAGTTATTAAAGTATGACAGTATTCAGTTGGTCGAGAATTATCGTGACAGCAAACTCTTTCGTGCTAAGTAATATTTAACTCCTTTGGCTGGTTGCATTTCCTCAGAATAGTTACAAACAACTCGAACGTAATTATTCATGAAGCAGTGATAAATGAAATGAAATATCTGAATGTTCATTGACTGAATTTCAGTGTTAACTGTACTCGAAATACAAGAAATTTTATTTACGCTACTTGGTCATACTATGGGAAGCAACAACATTTAGAGCAGCAACTTTGTTCCAAGATGCATTTATACAATATTAATTCAAGGTGACGTAACTCGAAAAGAATTGTAATAATACTCATGGTAAAATGCAGTTCTTTTATACAAAGAATCTAAGCAAAGCCGTATTTAAACTCTGAAGCAGATAGGAGAAGACTAAAAAGAGATTAGAAAAAGTAGCCTAAACCAGAAACGAAAACTCAAACCAGCCTGCGGAGGCTTCGTCGACTTGTCGAAGTGTAATTCGATCTCAGCGAATGATGAACCCGTGCCTCTAATTTTTTGGCAGCACAGTACAACTGCATTTTTGTGTCCATTGTAACCATGTCATGTCCATAAACATCGAGCTATTATCAAGTTTTTCTTCAGATTCCCGAAGCGATAAAGCGGAAGGTACTCACGGTCCGGTTGGTCGCAGCAACGCGCGATCATCTCGGTCCCGTTTTCTTGCGACACCGGGCGGAGAGAACTCGCGTTCGCTTGAACACGATAAGCACCCGATTATGCCACGCTCATAACTCAACCGGAAAGTAATTCTTCTTTTTTCGGTACGTGCTGCGAGCTCGTAAATTTCATAAACGTGTTAGGCAAGAAACCAGTCCCGCGCACTCGGTCGTCCGAGGACACCGTGCACGATCGAACGAAGACACACGAATGTTTGCTCGATGTTTACTATTTTTGATACAGCAACAGCACACGGCGATGTCAACTCAAGTGTCACCGATCAGAATTCATGAATATACTTGGTCGGATAAAGGTGGATGAATATCTGCATATGTCGCTTTCGCTTACAGTGGGCCACAAAAGTGTTCGTACACCTTTCGAAACGTAACAACTTTTTTCAAACTCAACTAAGTGACTTGAATTTCTTTTAGATGTTAGAGAGACTGGTGTAATAGACGATTGCTAAAATGCCTTTTTCAAATTTCGCTATTACGTGGAATAACAAAAAAGAGACAACAAAAATAAAAAATCTCGTTTTTAACTCTTGTTTTTCTAAACCTATAACAAAAATTTAAAAAACGCCTCTCGTAGATTACGGTAATTTATATGAATGCTGAAAATTGTATCGAAATCAGTATATAGCTGGAAAAGAATATTTAATAAAAATGTAAACATATTAACATAAAAACATAAAATAAAACACATAGGCTCGATTACAAAGTCTTGTCACTTCTTGTCTAGACAATGATGTATAAATTGTGGATGCCCAAAAATGAGTACTCTGAATAGATTGCGAATGTTTATGCGTTTCTGATATGCACAAATTTTTCAAATGCAAGAGAACGTGTAAATTAATAAGGTTGAATAGTATTTTCAGCTTCGCTTTTCAGAAGAGAAACTTCTCTTTCACTTTCCCTTTCTCTTTTAATTAATCTTTTAGTTGACGAATGAAACTTTTATCGAGGTCGAACTTTCATAAAATGACGTAGGAAAATGAGAACTTACACAAAAATTTGCGGTCTAGTTGTTGATAATTCGAATGTTATCAACGCCGCTCTGACAGCAGAGTATCGAAGAACAATATTGTCAAATAAATTGAATAGTATTCGCATACAGATTAATTCAACAAGTTGTGTGTAATATGTTTTGTTGTACACATTTTGTACGAGTTCTGTAGTATATAATTTGGAGATGTTTTTCGTGTATAATTTGGACACGCTTTTCTGTATCTTCCCAAGAAAACAGCAAGAATTTGTCCCGCCTGATATTTTGTTTAAGCCTTCTGGCTTTCGCAGAATTATTTTGCGAGAGGAGCTGCCCTTAACTGTAATATTTGCCCGTAATCTCGCTAATAGCGTTCTTCCGCGTCTAGACCAGGGCGCCGCGAGCCTGTAAGAATCTCGTCTGGGTCGCGTAATTGTAAAGATTATTCGATATTTTCCCTCCCCCGGGGGGCACGTGCCCGCGAACGGAAATGATAATAATTATTGTTACGCTGCGCTGCTAGTCACGACCCTCTTCTTTTCGCGCGACCGTCGCCGCCGCAGCCGCCGCTGCAGATATTCTCATTAAATTTTATCTTCTCGCCGTCCGACTTTTCCACCCGGTATTTACTGTAATGTCCTCGATGTATCGTAACGTCTGAATCTACTCTGGTGGGCTGGGACAGCGGAACTTTCTTTAAAGGTACATAATTCCGATCCACTGGGTCTTCGGACAGAAACAACGAACCCACCGCATCGCATCGCGCCGCGCCGCGGAGAATCGACGCTGGAACTTTCGAGATAGAGTGGCCGACTTGACCGACTACTCGCCGAACTAAAGTTGCTCCTTTATTTGTGAAGTTCATTGTCCGACCCATTAAGCACTTCCAATAGGCGTATAAATAGAAAAGAAGTTGGGAAATCGTAAAACTATCAAGCAGAAGTTAAAGAACGGAAAATAGCTTCCAGTACACAATGACTGGACTGCCGATTTGATGCCTTGTGTGACAAAACTGAATTGATCGAATGCAGAGCAATTGCAACATTTCAAGAATTTCAAAATACTGTTGCACTGTGTTCAACTTGATCAAGTGATTGTAGAAAGAAATTTCTACGTATCTACCTTGCAATTAACACGTTCCGTGCCACGTGTACCATCCATGGTACACGCTTGCATGTTTACTTAGTGAACTGAACAAATTGTTTACAAGAGATTTAGAACCGAAGAATCAATTTCCACCGCAAGAATGGGCGTTGATATGTTTTTGTTACGTTGTTATGTGTACGAGAATTAATAATTGCACGTAATACATCAAGTTTTAGTAAAATATCAAAGTGTGAAGATTCGAGTAAAAAAAGCTCGGCACGGAACGTGTTAATGCAGACAATTTTTATTTTGCAGAACACGATCAGCAGTGTAGGAATGACTTATTCAAGTGAGTTGATCGACAATTTATAATAAATTGATAATGTTTATTTCAGTAACAGACTTGTCAAAGCTTCGAACGATTTATCCATGGTGTAAAACAAATTAAAATTGGCGATGCAAATTTCTGGAAAGAAGAATTCCTTTAAAATCAACCTTTGACCTTTCTTTTTAATCGTGTCGACCATCGGCGTAAACGTTGCTTCTAGAGAATCATCTACTTCGAAGGTGTTATAACTGAGGACATGATTTTATCATACATACTAACAGAAATCTGATTTTTCAGCGGCATTTCCCAAGTGTCGAATCACGAGTTTCAGCAAAGAGATGTCAATCTTCTTCGCCGGAAAAAATGTAATCTACCGCTTGGAGAATTTATGTGGGTGGAGGCGAAGCAATTTGACCGCGAATGGCTTTTTCGAATGTTCGCTTCTTGGTCGGCTCGCGTAGCCCCGTTTCCCGCCTAATTTCTCAAATTCCGGCGTCCGGCAATTGGTTAATTTTGTTCGCGGGAGTAATTAGAACAGTGGCGCGCACGCGAGTGTGCAGAAATGCTCAAATTCGTCGAAGTAAAATCGAGGCAAACAGCCGTGGCGGTTGTGATTAAAGTTAAACTGACAGTTTCCTGCGGCGTCCGTGAAATGGGATTGCGCGCACGGTCTCGCAATTAAACGCACGTGAATACAAAGTAAACCTGGCAGTCTTGTAAACGTCGTTACCCAGAATTCATCCGCTGTCGAATCGGTATTCGATATGATTCGTTCCATCGGGAATGGATATCCATTTATGCAAATACCAGTCGCTGGAGTAATTTCATCGGTCGGTGAATCGATTAACCGTTTCGATCCCCGTCTCTTTCAAAATTTATGCCGGCTCTCACTTTCTCCCCCCCCCTCTCTCTCTCTTTCTCTCTCTTTCTCTTCCACTCTTTCCTTTCTGAGATTGCCTTTTGCCCGTTTATACCGTTCACAGTCTAATTATGCAATTATGTTTCATCTCTGGATATCGTCTTCTCATCGCAGACACCTTTGTGTCGCAATTCAAGCATTTATTAATAAACACAAGTATAATTAGACTGCGGATTTTTACGTAAAATAAAAATTGTCTGCGTTAATTGCAAAAGACAGAAGTCAAGTAGGAGCGTATTTCTTCTTTTTTTATAGTTTTCATAATTTCGAAGCAATTTAGCGATTTTCTTAAGTTCGACTTCACCGCTCTGTATTTCGCTTGCTCACTTTTGCCATAAATGCATAATATCAGCAGTCTATTTATGACTGACTTTTAAACGGAGTTGGGCAGGAAGCAATCCGATTAATGATTAACGATTATGATTATGATTAGTTATTATAACTAATCCATAATAATTTATAATAACTAATGCGATACAATTACAAATCATTAATCAGATTGCTTTTTAATTATAAAGGTTTATAGCAGTACTGGTGATGATGAATTTTATGTTTATATATATAACAAATTTTTATATTTATTTATTCATTTTTTATATTTATATTTACTTATATTATGATTAAATATATATTATTTATATATTTATTCTATATTTATATTTATTTATCTTATAACTAAATATATATATATATATATATATTTATATTAATATTTACTTATTTATTTTATATTTATACATATAACAAACTTTTGATTCGATTTTCTTACTTAGTTTCCAGAAACAAGAATCTCTCCATGAAAATGGAAAAAACCTATTTATTATACGTAAAGGTTGGAGTAAGAGAGGTTCTAGATTAAGCCAGATGCGGTACCAATTTAATTCGTCAATGCAATTTCTTTGATAAAGGAAAGACGATCATTGAGATGAAAATTTCTAAAATAGCTTTTAAAATTGAATCTGTACGAAGATGCACAGTTTAGCAAGTTACGCGAGCGAGCTATACGAAGATTCGAGAAGCAGTTATTTAGAAACTTCATTTTGAAAATTAAATAGACGCAGCACCAATTTACTTTGCCAATGTAATCATTTTTCACGAACGAAAGACGATCATTCGGTTGAAAATGTCCCAAAACAGTATCTAAACATATGAAGCTTTATTTCATATTAATTTAAAAATATTTTGAAAGATAAATCAGTGCTATGCGCATATAATTTACCTGCTAAAATTATGTAAACAGCACGTACGGATGAATATTCTTCTTTGTGCGAGAGGAAGAAAGCATGTTTACTGAAGCAGAGAGCTTCTACCGAATCGCAGGTTTCATTAACCGTCCCTTGGATCCCGAATTCGAACAAAAATTCCAAGTTTCGCTGCAACGCGTACAAGCCGTGGAAACGAAGGCACAAGAATAATTCATTCGAGTATTTTCCCTTGAAAATGAAATAGCTGTAGGACCATCAGCTCGGGAATAGTCTCCTTGAGACCCGGCACACGCATTGCAGCGCCCAGGTTCATTGATCGTAACGTTTCCGGTACTCACTTTCTGGTGTCCGCTTTAATGGCGGCGTTACATTACTTTGAATTTCAGAAGCCGACTGGGAACGGGTTCGTTTCATAGCGAATAAAGCAAAGAAAGAAAGAAAGAAAGAAAGAAAGGAAAAAAGAAGGAAAAGGCACGAGAGGAGACAAATCAGGCGAGCAGGTTGGCTACGTGCTCTCTCCGACGTTGTAACTCCGTTTTTTTTATTTCCTCGAGTAAAAACGAGTCGTCAAAGGAACCCGTTCTCGGTCTGTTTCTGGTATTCATTAAATTTCGCGTCCGTTTAATTCGCGAAATAATATTTTTTAATGAATTATTCACGGACCCCGGCGAGGAGAGGCTCTCACGGGAGTTTAGCCCTAGGAAAATTGTATCCTGTGTTATCGTCATTCGCGAAAAAGCTGCGCCCGTCTTTCTAACCAGCACGTAATAACGCGGGCTGACAGTATGCAAACGCTGGTTCATTCATCGCTGTGACACGAAAGAAGGCCAGTAATGACTGGGCTGCGTACCTTTGTGAACGTAGAAACTCCCGGGCACCAATTTACAGAAACTGTACGGCTAGGGAAAGCTTTTCGCTTCGGGGTTCAATGAAACTAAAATATTCCAATTACGGACAGGCAAGTTTTCATTAATATCTTGGTTAGTTGATGTACAGTAAATTCTCACTAATCGACGCTCGGATTGTGCTCAAAAGTGGATAATTTTGGAAAAGGAGATATGTTATTTTCGAGCTTTGCGATTATTCGAGCTTTGCGGCTCGTTTTTATAGTTATTGGTTTGTGCACGATCTGAGCGTCAATTAGGGAGAATTTACTGTACATGGCATATCATCGCAAACTACAATGTAAACGACGAAATTTCTATTCAGCATGTTCTTCCTAGATTTATATTGCAATTTATATTGAAATATAATCGAAACTCCGAACCTTGCTATATACGTTCACTAACACTTCGACAGCCGCGTCGCTTATATATTGGTGACGATTTTATTTGCTTAGATTTGATAATTAATTTTTACACCAATCTATTCTGTCTCCCTAATTTCATTGTGTTCCGCAAAACGTAAGAGTGTTGAGAAAGTTATTCGTGTTACGTAACCTAACTCTTTGCAATTTAAATTTAATTAAATAAAATAGTACAAATTTATGCAACTTTTGAGGTTGGTGACGTGGCAGCCGAAGTGTTAATAATAATCATTTCTTTTATCAGTGTTGGATGGTCTCCTCGATCACCTGATGTCAATATTATACGTAGAATAAGTTTGGTGCTACAGTGATGCACAAAAGTGTTCGTACACATTTTAAAACGCAATAACTTTTTCAAAACTGAACTAAATGACTTGAATATTTTTTTAGACGATAGAGGGACTAGTCTAATAGACGATAACTGAGATGATTTCCTTTCTTAATTTTACTATTACTTAGAACGACGAAAAGAATCTCTCGTTTTTAACATTTTTATCTGAGCCTGTGACGAACACTTTTGTGGGCCACTGTACATGAAAGTGCAATTGGCTAAATACCTATGAGCTGTGAAGACGAATACAATTCGTAGTATAGTATAAAATCCCACAGGAAAGTTTGACTAAATTAGTAAACAATGACTCTAAAAGATTATCTATTATAAATGCCAAAAGTGGTTATGTGAAATACTAAAACACAGCGACTTCTACTGAGATGCAAAATTGTTGAAATGCACTCCTGAAACAGAAAAAGTACTGTATTTGATTTCCGAAATCGAATTCAAATTTCGAGTATTTGTAGTTCTAGCAAAATCATGTAACTTTAACTTCCGATAGGAAGTTAACAACTCATATTATGTCGGTTGTTTTCCATTCATAGTACCGATCATTGCAACAATTCCGAGAGTCGTCAATTTGCTGTTAGCGTACAACGCTGTTCTTAGAGCAAACATATGGGATCAATTCTCATTTTCCAGATCGCTTCTCAATTACAATAGAATCTCGATAACATTACACCTTTTCAAACGGAACAACTGTCTTAACATCGCGAATCGTGCAAATTTCTCGAATTTCTTCCAGAGAAAAAACTTGAAGATCATCGTTATTTCTTAATTTTCTCATCGTTCCAACAAACTGCAATGTTTGCAACAATCTTTTTACTAGCAAACGGTCAGTTTGATATCTCCAAAAAGTTCAAATAAGAACATGTAACGTCAATTACAGAAGAAATCTACAACAATCTTGCTGTTCGGTATAAATAAATATCAAGCTACTCACCTGGCTCTAATATAGACAAGTTTAGGCTATCGGAAACAGAGGCGATCCCACGCGAAGATACAAATATAAAAATAAAAGTTCGAGGGGTGGAGAGAGAGGACACGAGATAAATCGTGACGGCCGTGGCCAAAGAGTAGAAGAGGAGATCTCGAAGTTCACGGGGCGAGCATCGAGACCTCGGCTCGCTAATTCCGAAGAAAACCTGGGGGTAGCTCGTTGTTGTCAGATAAATCACGGGGGCGGCTTGTAAACCGTTCTCACGGGCTGGATGCCGGGTTTCGAGGCTGGGTAGCGTCGACGAGCCAGCCATCCCCGTGCCCTAAAAGCCGGCTGGGATCGATTAAGTGGCACCGAGAGGGTTTCTTTAAAGAGGAGCCTCGGACGCTTAGCGGGCTCGTTGGATTCTCATCTCCGCCGGGTCCTCGGGGCAACTCGCTACTAAATCTGAAACTCGTGTCGCCGTCGTCTCGAGCACTCCGGGCTGTTTCGCAGGGTGCACCGACCTGCTGGCGGGACAGGATGTCGTCGGGGCTGCTGACGGTGTCGAGTTGCTGACCTGCTCGACCACGTCGTTCACGTCTTCCTCGTGCTCGTTGTCGTCGTTCCCGTCTTTGTCGTCCTTGTCGTCCTTGTCCTCGTCGTTCACGCCGCGACATCGTAAACGCGTCTTTGTGAAAACCATTCGGTGCGTTTTAGTGTCAACGAACTTGCCATCAATTTGCTGTTAGCGTACAACGATGTTCTCGGAGCAAACACATAGGATCAACTGTCACCTTCCAGATCACTTCTCAATTACAGTAGAATCTCGATTACATGACATTACTTTCCTTTCGAACGGAACAACTTTCTTCGAATTGCAAGTCGTGCAAATTTCTTGAATTTCTTCGAGAGAAAAAATAGTTGAGGAGACATTATTTAATTTAATCTTCTCACCGTTCCAACAAATTGCAATGTCTGCAACGATCTTTTTATTCGTCAGTCAGTTTTATATATTTCTGAAAAGTTCAAACCACTTGGACCAATTCTTGAAAAGTTATTCCGTTTTAAAAGGTAATTAACATACATTCGGCAACGATTGTAAATCGATCTATGCAACGTTGCTTATTGTGAAAATTAGTACTGCGGCCCGCGAATGGCTGATTCGAACCACGGCGAAATCGAGGCTCTACGGTGACTGGGAATTGGCCCATGAGTTATGGGTGACAGATTCATTCAAATGTCTACTCAATTTTCTTCTATATTTTTGAAACTAATTTGTTCAGATCGCTGTTAATCTTCTTACTGGATCTGATAAAAACGACTAATGACTTAAACAGAGCTACCAGAAAATTATAATTGTTAGGCCGAAATAGGTCGTTAATGGTAGACTGCAGACTTTTCGCAAAATAAAGATTATCTTTTTAATTGCATCAAACAGGAACCAGGTAGATATCTACTATTTTTTCTTGCGAACGCATAAAAACTGCAGTCTAGTTAAGAGAGGATCAGTAAGTCATATTCCACCTCTAATTTTAATCTCATATAGGTCACTATGTAAAGTTATAGCGTATAACATAATACTTAAGATGTCTGGAACTTGTGTGTTTTCAATGAAGTATTTTAATAATAAATATAGCCAGCGAAACCGATGTTGGTAGCAAACGTGTTCAAGAGGTGCAATAAGTTCTCCCTAATTGACGCTTTGATTGTACACAAAAATGGAGAATTTGGAAAGAGGAGATACGATTGTTCGAGTCTTGCTACCCGTTTTTACAGTTATCGATGATTATCAATAACTCGGTAACTATAAAAACGAGCCGCAAAGCTCGAATAATCGTATCTCCTATTCCCAAATTGTCCATTTTTGTTTCCAAGCTGAGCCTCAATTATTTGTTGCACATGTATCTCTGCCCGTCATTATGCATAATCGCTTACGAAATTATTGTTGCCAGACCAGAACGTAGTTGATCAAAATTAACACGGAATCCGCGAGTCGAAAACTTAATATTTCACGACATCGTGAAACGGTTATCGACGTTTCGACCGCGAGCCCCGAATCATCCGGCGTCAATGCCGTATTGCGACACAATAATGAAAGCAGATTCAATTCGACATAATTAATATTTATTGGAACGATGTTTTAATCATCTTTAATTGGTATTTATTGAAACGCTGTGTCCCGTTGATTGTGCAACGCAATATAGGAGAAGCGAAGGTAATTTTATAATTGAAGGGAAACCCCTGTCTCTTTCAGCTTTTAACATTCCAGCCGGAGAGAAACCAAAGAAAATTATACTTGAATTTCTCTTGGTTCCGCGGGAGAAACGAGAAAAAGAAAAGACAAAGGAAAGAGAAATAAGCTTTTATAAGACACGATATTACTCTCGGCTATACATCGATATTAAATAACCAGTTCCCTGACGACCGGGATGAAAAGCTCTTCCGAATAAAATAGTAGGCGGTCTTGGAGACCGACGGAGGAAGAGGTCACCGCAATTATTCGAGCGTTCGAAAGTTTGTCGAATCGTCGAATAGGATTTCAGCCCCGTTTTCATGTCGGGTCGAGCCTCTTCCGGTAACCTGGGCCCGCAGTCGTTCAGCCGATTCGCGACGACCAATCGCCGCGGTTCGTGCTCAATGAATTAATGACGCAATTATGAAATGTATATTTGAAAGCTGTATCCATGGGCCGAATTATAACTCGGATTTAATTGATGCCGCGCCGGTGCGTATTATAAAGCCTACCTCTCACTTTCTCTCTCTCTCTCTCTCTCTGGCTCTCTCGGTCTCTCTCTTCTTCTCATTCTCTCTCGCTCTCTTAGTCTTCCAGTCTTTATTCGCTCCGATCGTTCGCCGCGCTGTCCGGGAAATTCATTTTCTCTCGGCGAGAGAGAGGAAATTTCGCTACGGAAAAATCCCCGTTTTCCGCGGCATGACTCCGGGGTTTGGCAGCCTGGTCCAAGACAATCTTTCGCTGAAATTCCGACGGCACCGTGCCAGAATGCTTGTTGACGGGCCTCTATCCGCGCCCCTTTTTTTTCACCCGCGATACGGACGATTTATTTTCGCGTAACGCGGCTGCGAAACGATCGGAGATCGGAAATGGGGGAGCATGAATCGGGCCTGTGTTTACTTCTGCTATCGGAACAACCTTTGGGAGAAACTTGAGGAATCTGGAAACTTTCGAGTTTACCCAATATTGACGGTTTTGTCGAGCTTCTCGCGTATCTGCGTGAGGAGCGACCACTCTTTCGTTTCTCGGAATTGGGATCGCATTTTTCTTGTATACCGAGAATTGGTATTCATCCGCGACATTCGCAAATTGTTAAAACGCGAGATCGTGTTCAGTTTTTTATTTGTCACTAAACCTACCGTGTACTAAAAGTAACTAGCGTGACTAACATAGCTAAAAGTAACTAGCGTAACAGACGTAACTCAATTTATTTAGCTCTGTTTTCATTTTCTTATATTGTATGATTGAATTTTAGGAAGGAAATTTATTCGATTGTGTCTTATGAAAGAGTCTTTATTATCTGAACAATTTTTAATGGAGTAGTATGATATCGGTTATTTTGATTGGCATCTTAGGTTTAAGATTAAGGAACGTTGGTGTGATTTTTAACACTAGATTTATGGAATCCGTCAAGATGACGGGTCACTAATTTTTGAATTCACCATTATTCAAATTGTAAAGATACATTTATAAGTTATTTATTCAATTTACATATCACTTACGGCAAATGTTACAATTATACTTGTTAAAAATCAGAATAAATATCTTATTGTTACTTTTATAAGCTAATATAAAGCAGCTGTTTTTTGTGCTCCGTAAATCTAGCATTAATCGATCTTTTGATTTTAAAATTAAAACATCTCTTTCTTTTAGTTCTTATAGAATAAATGAAAATTTACAGTTTATCAACGATCGGTATTTCATGTACCGGGCAACCCTTTGTTAAGATGACATGTTGCTGCACATACTGAATTAACGGACCTGTCGATAGATTTTGTAATAGTCTTTATAATAGTCTAATTCTTTAGTGCCGTGTCGGTCACATATGCCTTGACACACTAGTTTTTAACCAAGTTTTAAAGTTCATATTTTGAACAAACTGAATGTTACTAGTACATTTAGAACACAAAACAGCTAAACTAATGTTTCCTGTCTAGTTTTGTTTTCATTGAATTTCCCGCTATTTTTCAAATGTCTCGGCATCTTAGACAGAGGAAAGCAAGACAAAAGAAAATAGTCCCCCGCTAGAGAAAGGAAATAGAGGTTGTGGGAAAGAGACGGCCGCGAAGACGCTGAATGTATTTTCTCCGTCCATTTGTTCCCTGAATCCACAGAAGGATAAATTAGGTGTTTAGAATGTCGGGGCGGAGCACGCGTAAATGCATCATCGTCTGCGTTGACGGGGACAAAGGGGCTGCTTATGTCTGCAACATATGTATGTAAATAGTGGTAGCTCATCTTGCAGTGTACGCGGTGTAAGACGAGACGTAATCGTCGTGTGCAAAATTATAACATGAAGAATTTATTTTCAGGTTGCTCGGCAGGCAGGTGTCGACGGTGTCTCGGTTATAAATTTTTAAACGATTTCGCCGCAGATCGCGTACATCGCTCGAGGCTTTGAGCGACGACGTTTCTAACTTCAGCCGACTAATTAATCTGCCAGACATTGACTCGGCGTTTTAAGGGTCCCCGTTTCATAGAGTATTCCGTGAACCGCGATCCTTGTTCGAAATTACCGATTCGGTGACACCGCGGATTAAGTTGTCTGTTTAATTTAACGAACCTGTACATTCGACGTTCCGAAGCACTGTAATCAGGCTTGTGAGATTACCGCGAATATGAAGATGTTTGCACGATGTAGTACGCAGCAATTTGTGATCGGCGAAGGTTAAGAGTCCGGATTAAACGATCGAATAAACGATGTACAGTAATGTCTCTCTAATTGACGCTCAGATTGTCCAAAAAAATGGACAATTTTGGAAGAGGAGATACGATTGTTCGAGCCTTGTGGCCGGTTTTTTTATGGTTATCGATTGTCAACTATTATAAAAACGAGCCGAAAGGCTCGAACAGGAACCGCAAGGCTCTGAGCGTCAATTTTAGGGAGACATTACTGTAGACTGCGCATCTTTAGGGAAAATAAAAGTGTTCCCGCTCGATTTCAGCAAACAGGAGTTAAATAAAAATTTGTTTCCACTCTTTATATTTTCAAACAGTTGAAAACAACCGAACAGTATCGTTAAATATTTTCCCTGCATTTACAGTAATATCTCTCTAATTGACGCTTAGATTGGCCATAAAAATGGCCAATTTTAGAAGAGGAGATGCGATTGTTCGAGCCTTGTGGCTCGTTTTTTATGGTTATCGATTGTCAACAATTATAAAAACGAACCGCAAGGCTCGAATAATCGTATCTCCTCTTCCCAAATTGTCCATTTTTGTGCACAATCTGAGTGTCAATTAGGGAGACATTACTGTACTGGGTTCTTGCTTTCAGTGGAAAACTGTTGGAAAACTCTAAATTGAAGCGCTCTTAAAGAAGCATCGAATGATCTTGTGTTTTATTTTGTTATGGATAAAAAATGCATCGATCCTGATGCAGACTTGATCTTACTCTTAGCAAAACATGTTTCAGCTAGAAAATTGTTTACGTTTTACATCTTAAAAATTATTCATTAGCACGTAAAACGTGATTTAATTAATTGAGCACTTTTATTACAGAAACTACTCTTTACCAGTTAAAGCAATTTAATCTGTTGTCCTCTTTGACGACAGAAATCATTCATTACCGCGCGAAACATAATTTAGTGTAGCTCACTTTTCGAAGTTCCCGTTTAGTTGAAGAGGCTTTTACTTCACGGTATTAAATATTTGTTAAAATCCACGTTAAACATCGACAATGCCATCCATTCTATGTTTGCAACAAATACAAGCACGCTGCAATTTTCCATTCTTCTGTTCATCGAACTTTATACGTTTATTGACAAATATTAAAATGTACGAATGAGATGCAGATGATTCCCCAACGATGTTTTCAGTGAAATAATAATATGTTAAATGTTATTTCACATTATGCTCCATAATTTCTTCTAGATGCGTGCACGATGGAAATGCAGATAATTCAACGGTCCGGGGATAATGTTATTAATTTCAATGAAACATTGCGAAAGTTGTTAGTCAGACTGTATTCGTAGAGATCAACCGGGCACTATTACACGGAATATCGATAATGCAACGACATGCCTGGTCACAAAAACCGACAATCGATTAAGTTAAACGGCCCGTTTTCCCTTGGGGATACTAAAAAGAGCGGCAATTACCGTGCTCGGCCGAGAAAACATCGTAATCTAGTAACTAGGTCGATAACGATCCCTCGCCAGATAATTTGGACGGCATTCTGTCACCCAGTTCATTGACTTCCACTTCGCGTGTTAATGTCGTCGTGTCAACACGTTCATGAAACTACGGCCCGTCTGCAGCTACGAAATGACGATTTTAATTACAACTTCAAATAAATCGTTTCTAATTAAACGTAACAACTATCTCGAGTTAATTTAAATTATTGAAATGATATCATGACGGCATTTTATCTGGCGTATGCATAGCGGCTCATAAAACTGTTGGTGTACGAGGATCAAATTAATTGAATTCCATTTTATTCGTCGCGTCGTTCAATCTTCCAATTATTACTTCTTCGTCGTTAATATATTCTGACATAAGTAATTTATTTTCACTGTATGTCTGCATTGACTTTAACGATCAAGTAGTGATAACAGACAAATTCAATGTGATTTCGATAGATGAATAATGTCTACCTATACAGGGTGTCCCAAAAATGTCTCGCAATACGGAAATGGGGGGTTCGTGATGCCATTCGAAACAACTTTCTCCTTAGCGAAAATGCAATCCGCGGCCTTGTTTACGACTTATTTACAAAAAACACTGGCCAATGAGAAGCGAGCTTGGCTGACGCCAAGCTAATGGGCGGCCGAGCCATGGGCGGAACTGGGCTTCGACCGCTCGCTGGCTGGGCCGCCTCGCGCTAGCCGAGCTCGCCTCTCATTGGTCACTGTTTTACATTGATAACTCGTAAATAATGCTGCAGATTGCATTTTCGCTAAGGAAAAAGTTACTTCAAATCAGCTCAGGAATCCTGAAGTTTTGTGACACCCTGTAGTATAATAGAATTTCACACGATAATACAGTGCAAGTGGTTAATAACTTTTGAATAGATTCCTATAATCATTATAATTTAAAAATAAGTTCCTACATTTATTGTAATCTGTTAATAAATCACTATAATTATAATGTCTAGAGCATTATTAATATAACTAATTAATTAAACATAAAATCTATAAAAAATTCGCCAGGCCTTCGTCAATTTAGTTTGTCAAGAACTATCCTAACCATCTTAGCTTAACCTTTTTGCAATTAAAAAGAAGGATCGGGAGAAGCCCAGAACAAGGTGAAGTGATAAAAAAAGGATGAAGGATTTAGGAGACGGTGGAGGAATCGAGAGAAGGCGAAGGGATCGGGTAAGGGTGAAGGAGGCAGAAGAGGGTGGTTGAGAGGATGAAAAGATTAGGAAAAGGTGGAGGAATCGGGTGAGGGTGAAGGAGTCAAGAGAGGGTGAAGGGATCAGGTGAGGCTAGAAGAGTCATACGAGCGTGGAAGAACCTGGGGAAAGTGAAGAAGTTAGGGGAGATGGATAAATTAGAAAAGAGTTCAGGAATCAGGTGAGGATGGAGAAATTGGGAGAAGGTGTAGGAACTAGGAGAAGTTAGAGGAATTAGGACAAGGTATAGGAATTAGGAGGCATGGGAGAGATTAGAAGAAAATGAAGGAATTAGGAGAGGATGGAGCGATCGGAAGATAGCGAAAGGATTAGGTGAAGTTGGAGGTTCTAGGAGTCTAGGTAGCGTATCACGAACTCCGATAAACTCCCGAAGGGTTCTTCGAGTCCGACAGCTCAAGAAAAACCGTCAATTTTGGGCAGTATATCCCAATTCATGCATTCACGCTCAATGCTAGCGCCAATCCACATTTTTCCCAATAACATCTTAACACTAAACCCACCGAGACTTAAAAGTATGTAATGTGTGTCTCTTAACAACGAAGAGAACGTTTTTATTTAGGCACTTCGTCATTCTTATTATGATAGATTCTTGGACTATGAAATTTCTTCTGTGGCGGCTACCTTCAGACTCGCCAGCAAATGGATCCTCCTTTCCCGCAAGTAACCGATCCGCCTCAATTTGTATATACACAGTGCGACAAATAAGTTTCGAGACTGGCCGAGGAAAACATCGTTGAAACAAGATATATGAATATTTTTCGATTTTTTTATTCAAAATATTCTCCTCCAGTTTCAATACACTTGTCATAGCGACTCGACAGTGATTCAAATGCGTGTTCTAACTCATTTTGTGGAATTGCCTTCAGTGCTCGTGTTGAAGCTGTTTTGATGGTCAAAGTGACATTAAAAACACATCCTTTCAACTTCAATTTCAATTTTGTGAATAGGGAGAAGTCACACGAGGCCAAATCAGGCGAATACGGTGGATGATTCAACGCACAGACTTGATTTCGAGCCAAACATCGACGAGCAGTGAGCGATGTATGACTCGGTGCATTATCGTGCAACAGACACCGGGTCTCTGGATCGCGATATTCGGGTCGAATACGACGGATTCTGGTCATCAAACGCTTCAAAACTTCGAGATAATATGTTCCAGTAATCGTTTGGCCAGTTGGAACGAATTCCTTGTGGATAATTCCTTTGCTATCGAAGAATGTAATGAGCATTGTCTTGATTTTTAATGGAACTTCCGTGCTTTTTGGCTCGTGGAAAATCTTTCGACTTCCATTCCGCACTTTGACGCTTGGTTTCTGCGTTGTACCGAAAGCTCCATGTTTCGTCACCCGTGACAATTGATTTCAGGAAGTTTGGAACATTTCTAGCGGCTGCAACGACTTCTTTGGAATGATTGACACGCAACGATTTTCGGTCATATTTCAACATCGACAAGAAAGTTGTTTAGTGAGAACTGTTACAACTTTGCTATTTATGAACCGATCGAACCAAAATTGATATTACCGGAAAGAGGAATGTCACAGCTTCCAAACACCGGTGTAAAAACATAGATGGCACTGTTAGTTACTGAGATATAGTCCGAGTCTCGAAACTTATTTATCGCACTGTGTAACAGTCTTCGTCCGTCCTTCCATCCCAACGTCTAAGACAAGGCCCGCTAGAATAGCCTTACCGATGAGTCATCCAGCGGGTTCCTGCCGAAACGTTGCTCCCTCTCTAGAAGAGGAAGCAGATCCCCCGCAACCCCCCGTCATTTCAGCCGCCGCCAAACTTCAATAATTTTCTATGAAAGAGTACGATTTCAGCTACTTTAGAACACAAAGGGTGAAATCGGACATCTTTTACTCGAAAGGTTTAGTGTTTGTTTTGCTCGTGGTGCTCCCTGTGAGCTTCGAGCCTTGTAGTAATTTGCACGTTAGTGTGCCGACTAAAACTCTATTTTGCTAACCGGGTGCTCCAACAATTGGCTTCCCGGGAGACCTCTGTATCCACTGACGACTCAAGATGGATCAGGGTGGATGGACAGATCAGGACTGACGAATAACCGTGTGGCATCCACGAGGTCACCTCGGTTATCCCTACCTTTACTTAACCTAGGATGGGCGGCAAGGAATTACGGTCCAATCACTGCAATCCCAAATCAAGTAAGACTGCCCCAAAACGGTGGGCCGGGAGTTAGGAGGGCGAGTGGCAAAATAACTCCTGCTAGACCTCCCGCGCTGATGGGCCTACGTGCCCGAACAATGCCAGACCCAACCGTAGTTGACTGGACCGTACTCAAGGACCAGGAGACGTTATGACGATGCCACATGTGCTCGGGAGCGGCCCGGGACAGGCCCATACCGTCCGGGTACCCAAACACATGGCCCCTGCCATAAATCCTGGCCACTTGGCCGTAACAGTGTTACTTTCCGATTAGCATTCTGTCATTCCATCCGCACATTCAATACGCGCAGCAAATATGGCACAATTGCTACCTTCCGAAAACCCTTACGTCCCGTGCTCCGTCTGAACCACTAAACCCGACCGTTCATCACAGAAGTAAACTTCGAGAGGCCCAGAGCAGCTGCCGTAAAAACTAAGAGTACAATTATTAGCAACTGTGCCTCGGTCTGGCGCCAGCATCAGCCGGTATCGGTCGCATGATTTCATCGAAATACAAACCCCGACCCGCCCTCCTCCTCCTCCTCCGTCGTCAACCGCCGCCATAGCTGCGCCCCTTCGAGCCGATCCGCAGTTACCTACCTGCATTAAATCCAAAGCGGACGAGTAGTTCGGGTAATCTCGTAAACGAGAAGTAAGCGCGGCATTAATCCGTTCGCGTAGCGTTCCAAAGAGGAGAGCAGCAGCGGCAGCGGCGGCGGCGCGGCCTGGCCCCGCTCGCCGCGATATTAATAAACCCCTGTCCTGGACGGAAAACGGGGAAGTTGCAGTAATCCGGGGCGGGTGTTACTCGCGACCCGCCCCCGCACGTTATTGTTACATGAAGAGGTAACACACTCTCTCTCTCTCTCTCTCTCTCTCTGTCTCTTTCTCTCTCTCTTTCTCTCTCTCGCTCCCTCTCGCTCTCTCTCTTCGCGCGAACTTTCGCCCGCGGAAACTGTCTCGGCGTTGTTTGCTTGTCCCGCGTTGTTAACCCGCCTCGCCATTACTGGCGCGCACGCGATAAACCGTCTCTGTTTAGCGACGCCGAACGCGTGATACATTGGCAAAGTTGGCCGAGAATTATGCCGGCGTCGACGTTACGTTGTCGCCCGTTACGTCGAGCGTCACCGATTCCGCTCGCGCGGATTTCCTCGGTGTTCCGCGCCTGCGAAGAGGATCTCCGCTCGGTTAGACGAGTCTCTCGTCTTCCAAAGAAGCTTAACAATCTGGCATTGTTACAGCGAGGCAACGGGACGTTCGTGGAAACTCAAATTTCGCGGGACCCACTGGCGAAGCTCTGCTTTTTCAACAGTTCGACCATGTATGGGCGATGGATGGTCAGATTTGAATATTTATTTTTACGCCGATCTACCACATCTTCCTAATTCTGTTCGGTTTCGTGAATCGTGAGAATGTTGAAGCTGTTTTCGACGTTGTACAATTTAACTTTTTCATTTGAATTCGGTTAAATAAGATACTGCACATTAACTAGTTGCTGTTTAACTTGTTGGACCAACAATCGAAGTTTTGAGATACAGTTGTATATAATTTCTTAAATATCAGATGATTTTTTCTTGAGGAGTGAGTTCTATTTTTTTATTTTTATTTTTTTTTGTTTGTATTAATGGTTTTACGTCGCACCGACATCTGTCCCGGAATTTTATTATGTTCCGTGTATTAATTTTGTTTATTCTATAAATTTGAATAGGTACAGTAATGTCTCCCTAATTGACGCTCGGATTGTCCACAAAAATGGACAATTTAGGAAGAGGAGATACTATTGTTCGAGCCTTGTGGCTCGTTTTTTATGGTTATCGATTGTCAACAACGAGACGAAGGGCTCTAATAATCGTATCTCCTCTTCCCAAATTGTCCATTTTTGTGCACAATCCGAGCGTCAGTAAGGGAGACGTTACTGTACTTCGTGTTTACTGAAGTTATTGATTCATTATGCTTCGTCTCTATTAATTTCGTTTCTTATAGAAATTCGAGTAGGTGAGATATTTTGTTCTTGCCGAAGTTTTATTTCATATTCGGATCCAATTTGTGTTTAACATTAAGAGCTGCATTTCTGACAGTATATTGTATAATTATTAGTGAGCAAATGTTGGATACTTCACACGATCGAACAGGTTCTTTGGATAGTAAATACGAGTGGATGATTGCAACAACTTCCCTCCTAGACATACATAAAGCGTGTTTATAATTAGATTCTTGGAAGTTGATATATTCTAGAATTTGTAGTTCATGCATATTTTTCTGAATTTGTCTAACCAGGAAAATTGGATCGACTACCAATTGCAGCGTTAACGTGTTTATTATCAAACGATTTACGTTTATCGAGTTTTGAACCATAATTACAGACGACGCTGGTACCCGCAGACTACATCGTGCATGACGATTGAAGTCGGTGTTAGGAATGAAGGGGTTAATGAGCCTTTGATGGATTGCGTTAATTTCTCGAGCCCGGTGCGCCAGAATCTCTTTCGCTCAAGTGTTTATTCCAACTTCCACGAACATCCATTTACGAGTCCTTAAATTCCAAAGAACATCGACATTCTAATCTAAGAAAATTGGAGATAACGTGTAAATTAACTGTGTTTACTACTTTATTTACTCCGAGCGAACCATTATCACTTGTCCGTCTTGCTCTACAGGGTCAATTTCATTGACCACTAGAATTGCTAGCGCGGGTACTCCGAGAAGGACGTACTGTCCGTTGCTCAGAAGAAGTCTGTCGGTACTTGTGAATTTAGAGCTGATTTAGAACAAATTTAGAGTTGACTCAGAACTGATTTAGAGCAGTTTTAGAGCAGATATAATGCTGATTTAAAGTAAATTTAGGGCAGATTTGGAGGAGATTTAGAGCAGATTTAGAACTGATTTAGAGCATGCTTAGAGCGGATTCAGGGCAGATTTAGAACAGCCTTAAATCAGATTTAGCGTAGATTTAAAGCTGATTTAGGGCAGATTTGGCGCAGGGTTAGAATAGATTCTGAATTGATTTACAGCAGATGTAGAGCTGATTTAGGGTTGATTTAGATCATGCATAGAGCACATTTAGGGCGACTTTGTGGCATACTTAGAGTTTTAGGGCTGATTTAGAGCAGATTTATGACTAACTCTGTTCTAAATCTGCTGTAAGTCGTCCTGAATCTGCTTGCTCGAATTCCGGTCCACCCTGTACAAATGAACGAAAAATTATGTTTAATGTAACAGTGTAAGCGGATCCTAGCTTAAATAAGAAAAAGAAACTGTGTTAACCCTCGGAAGACAAATGATTTTCGATGCTCACGGGAGACGAATGCAGGGTCGTTTCGACTCATAATAAAGTCTGTGTTGGATACTTGTGTCTTATCGCTGCTGGTCAAAATAATCCTGAATTCGACTTACGTGTGTTAAATACGTGGACATCGTCCGGGAAGGTCGTCGACACGTTCTTCCGTCTGCAAAACATATCAATCCTCTTCAGATCCCCTCAAATGAATTCGGTGTTTGCCCCGAGACCTGACCAAGGTATACGGCTCGTCATTCGTCGACCCGTGGCGACATTTGTCACCGTGGAACCGGCAATCTTGGCTCATGAAAAAGCAGAGACAAATAGGAGGAAGGTGGCGGAGGACGATGATTGCGAAGAAACGGTTCCCGCGACGGTCGCGCGCGTCCGACGAGCCCGTTTCAGCGGGAAGAATTTACGAGGCGACGTGACCGGCCGGTCTGAACGGACACGCGGACGAGGCTAATCCGGAAATCCGAAATGTCCAGCGATTTACGGAGAGTACGGCCGATTTTTACGGGCCGTACGCGGAAATCCGGCGGAATCTGTGCTCGAGATTCAAACGACTCGTCGCTGTTCATACATTTGTTCGAAGGTCTTCGTTACCCGCCGAATTTTTACCGTTGATCGGTTGGCTGCCGAACAATCGCCGTCAAAACCCGACAATTGTATAGTTTACGCTCGTCATAGCGTATTCTTTTAGATGAACAGACAATTTAAGGGAGAGATAAATGGGAAATCACAAAAATGTCCAAATTAATTGAGCAAACCTGTGAATGCAATCGGACACGAATGATCTTTTATTCGTTGTTCGCAGCAGCAACAATGGGGACCGTATTAATGGTCCGTTTTATCAAATATTGAAATTTCGAGAATTTCATCATGAAAGTCGATAATTATATTTTCAAAATACTACAATCGATTCCCAAACACAATTATCTGTCTTCTGAGGTGTATTTCATGATGAAAATGCGCTCATGAGCTCGTCGCGTGAAGGTATGAAATATTTTTGTTATTTGAATGTATTCTACAGGAAGTCCCGAAATTATTATAAACCCTTGCCGTATCGTTCTCTTCGCAGTTGCAACGATTAAAACTTTTACGATTGTAATTACTTCTTTGTTAAAAAAAAGAGAAAACGTTTATTTATTATGTGATAAATTTACTGGAATAATTAAGTATCGAAGTCAATGAAATCGAATTTTATACCGATTTAAAAGAATAGAATAAAATTCATACTTAACAGATTATGACTAGAAATCTCCATCACGAGTCAGACTCGTGAAAGTACGACAAGGGATTTTTAAGAACGTTGCTTGAATTTGTATCACAGATTTAACACTAACGCTATGTCCCAATTAGATGTTGTACGAGTCGGTCAGACTTGCTTCCTATTTTACTGAAAATTGTTATGTAAAACATATACAATAGCACAAATATGTGAAGATTGAATAAAATTCGGCGAATTTCACCAGCTTTACTGAAAATTACGAGAAAATGACAATATATAGGGTGTCCTAAAATTATTGTACTTCCGGGATATGAGGGGTTCCTGAGGTCATTTGAAGTAACTTTCTCCTTAGCGCAAATGCAATCCGCTGTTTTGTTTACGAGTTATTAACGATAAACACTGACCAATGAGGGGCGAGATCAGCTGGCACAATGCGGCCGAGCCAATAAGCGGAACTGGGCTCGGCTCGTTAGCTCGACCGCTTCGCGCGAACGGAGCTCTCCCATCGTTGGTCAGTGTTTTTCGTTAATAATTCGTAAACAAAGCAGCGGATTACATTTGCACTAAGGGAAAACTTATTTCAAATGACCTCAGGAACCCCTCATTTCCCGGAAGTACCATCACTTTGGGACACCTTGTACAAGTCTATTCTGCAGTGTCTTTCAAATCTGCGAATTTGATCTAATCTATTTAAAGTCTAAATTTATTACATTTATGGCAGCGTGAACTATTATACTACAACAGAAACAAGTTCAATTTTCGTTGCTGTAACTTTCAGCGCTATTTGTAGGATAAATTGTTAAACTGTTATTTAACCAAGCCAATATGTTATATCATCCTAAAGCCAACAATTCACTTTATTCATTTGCGCAGATAGCTTTTGCTTCCGTTATTTATTCCATTGGTGTCGCACCCGCTTCGAAAGAGGCAAGCTCGGTTGCCACTCTTGTCCATCTCCTCGTCAATGAAAATCCTGAACACGATTTAACGTTTGTAAGTTATACGAAGGCAAATGTTTGCCGAACAGTGTTTATTTTAACGAGGATGTGGATTGATGGTTGGGGAAAATTAATTGGAGTGGTTAATGGTCGACAGTCGAGTGCGCGCATTTAAGCGTGGAAGTTTTAAGGTCAAGTCGCGATGGAACCGCGATTCAATTGTGCTCACACTGGAAATAATCAAATCGCTGCGGAAAGAACAGTAATATCTCGGTGTTTGCGGTGGAAAATCAAAAGCCAGCGTTTATTGACAAATAAATTGACAAATTCATAAAACGTATTAATATTCCCGCTTAAACTTTTAACCAGAACGAATCTTTTAGTTGGGCAAATGATAAAAATCGATTAAATCCTTTCCTATATCAAGAATTAAAATTCAAAATATCGTTTAGAGTCGTGTTGGACGTATGGAAAGTTACAAGAAAACTGACAGAGAAGAGGTGGTCAAAATTTAGAATTTTCATCTTGTTCACTATCAAAATATGATGAAACATAAATAAAAATAATACAATTCTTATAACAGTAAGGGATCACTCTAGCCGATATTTTCGCCAATAATATTTAAGAAAACGATGACTATCGTTTTCAAAAATTTCAATATATTCTTCAAATGTCACTTATTAAGCGTATCAAATTTGAAAATACAATACTTCGTATCTTCCATTTAAAAAATTCTTAAAAATTGTCCTGCAACCATCGTGTGAAATCTTGAAAATTGATAAAATTTTTGCAGAAGCTCCATCACCGATTACGTTAAGCAAGAACCAATTGGTCGATAAATTACGTTCCCTCCCAGCTGGAAATCTTCCCCGAAACCCGCCTAAAGCGAAATTGTATTATTCCCTTTAAATGGCTAATAACTAGGAGTTAAATGACAAATTATTTTGACAATTAACATATTTAATAGTTTGAAAATAATCTAACAGAATCGTCGAATTTATCCTCTGCATGAAATGGTACGTATTCCATCTTCTTACTTTTGTCGTGGCCGCATAAAATCCGCGGTCTATTAATAATCCACCGTGAATAGAACTTCGAGGATAAAACATCTACAGCGTCGCCCGCCATCCTGAAGATTTATGCCGATTCCACTATCGAGATTATACCGTGACACGTTTTCCATTTCGAAGGAACGTAATTGCGCTCGATGTAAGCGTCTGTAAACTTTCGAACCTCGCGTATGAAATAGTACCGGGAGTAAATCGTATATTATATTAACGAGCCGACAGCCATTTCACCGAGAATGTCCTAACCTACACCATTTGACCGACATTGATTTCGCCGACAATATTAACCCGAGAAAGATAACCTACGTCGCAGAGGCGCCTGCGAAGACTGTTGATTTTTGTTAATTTTTCATAGAGGTCTAGTGATTTAAGTTTAAAATTACTTAAAATATAAAAAAATATAATATAAATGCATTTTATTTTTACAATAATGCCAAACCTTTAAAATGACTAGATTAACTTAAATAAATATCCATTGTTAGTATAAAATTGACGCCTTAGAAAAGCATGCGCCTCTGAAGCGTATGGTTATCTTTTACGTACGTTGTCATATGGTTATCTTTCTAGGGTTAAGTAACCGACATAGTGAAATCACCGACAATGTTTCCATTGCACTTGTTTCACCGACATTGACTTTTTGTTTACTTGCCAATGACAGCCGTTCTGTACGTGGGTGGCAGCTAAACGTAAAGTCAATATCGGTGAAACGAGTGTCGATGAAAACATCGTCGGTGACTTCACTACGCGGTTAAACAATATTGTCGGCGAAAACAATGTCGGTCAAATGGCATAGGTTAGGAGATTGTCGGTGATTCGATACAAAAGGAAATTCTATGATAAAAATATTTAATCGACGAGATACGTTATAGAAATATTTAATCGATCCGTTCCATCACAAGGGTGTGTTATTTATTTTTGGTGAAGGTAAATGAGCGGATTTTCTCGCAATTGTCGCTGGGAATAACGAGAAACGTTATTTAGCGAGTGGTTTCCGTATTCCTTGGGTCGCGTGACGTCCGTCTTTTCCGTTCGAGCATAAATTTTCTAAATCTCCCTTTTAATTAGTATGTAATGGTCGGCGTCCCGCTGGACACCGTTCGTGTGTTGGCGACGATCACCGGCCGCGGATATAAAGCGTGCGTTTTAAACGCGGCACCGTTTCACAATTATCGGAGTTTTCGCCTTGTGAAATTGTTCGACTGATAAAAGCCCGGCCGGAGCTTTCGATCCGTTCGCAGACGGAATTTCAACGCTGAAGCCGTCGCCGCTGCACGAACACGAATGCTCTACATTTTCGGGGATCTCATTTCGAAATAAGCCGGTAGAATCAATTCCAATCACACTATAGACGCCTACAACGAAGAACTATAAACTCAGCACGGAACGATCTATTCACGGGAAACGAGATTAGGTCCCTTGATTCTCTTTTCTTCATTCATTCTTCAAGCTAAACTTACCTTCCTGGTCAAAATAACAAGTCCCACATTTTTTCTGTCGAAATTATCCTAATTATAAAGATACTTTCACAGGAAACAATCGAATATATACAGTGGCCCACGAAAGTGTACGTACACCGTTTAAAACGCAGAAACAATTTCGAAACTGCACTAAATAACTTGAATTTTTTTTAGATGATAGAAGGACTAGCCAATTATACGATAATTACAAAGCTTTTTTTTTAATTTTGCCATTACGTGGAATGACAAGGATACATTAAAAACACTCGTTCCTTTAACTTTTTTATCTGAGCCTGTAACGAAAATTTAAGAAATGCCTTTTGTAGAACTCGGCAGCTTATGATGAATTATATGTTACTATGTTCAATTAAATTTATAACTTTGACATAGCCTTAACATAACCCTGATATAACTTTAACACAACTCTGAATATACAAATTGAAATTGTAGTTCAAAATATTGTTGACATAACTCTGACACAACTCTGACGTTAATTTAAAAAAAAACCAGGAAAGTTCGTCCGTAAATATTACTTATTATTTTTTATTAAATTTGATTAAATCACTTATTATTTCGGGTTCGAAAAATTAGTAAATATTCCCAGACATTCTGAAATAAGGATGAATAGCGTTTTTCTTAAAATTATCACTGTCACGTAGTGAAAAAAATTCGGAAGTTCGCTCTCCATGGCTTGTTCATTGATTCGAACGCTGCACGGAGCCCTCCTTCATCTGTCACGCTCCACGGTCGAAGCACGTTGCACCCGATCGATCAACCGCTGTGAAATTCGCGCCTTCGCCTCTCATTGGCCACTGTCAATAATTCGTAAACAAAGCCGCAGATTGCATTTTCGCAAAGGGAAAAGTTACTTAGAATGACCACAGCTACTCCCCATCTCCGTAATACGAGACGTTTTCTGGACACCCTGTATATATATTTCAATCATAAAATTATTTAAATGTTTCATATATTATATCTTTCAATTATAAGATAATTCATTTTAAATGTTTTAAGGAATGCGATGTAGGTAAAGAAAGTTTTTAATTCGTCGAAAACTTCGGACGTTGCTTCAGCGGGCACAGTAATTGACGCACTTATCCTACAGTCGCAAGCGCGTGTGTACAAAGCGAACATTCAAACTCGAATTTCTCGAAAACTAAAACCCGAACGAAAAACAGGCTATTCTGCGTGTTTTTCATCTTCTGTTATGAACAATCACCTGATAACCGTTTGTACATATCTTTCAGAGATACCCTGTATATTCGCATCCACGATAAACTCGAGAGAACCGCGGCCCAGTTAAAGCGTACTAATTTTTATTGTTACTACGTGCACGTGCGTGGTCAAGATTGAAGCTGCAGATAAAAAATAGTGTCCGGTGGAAGAAGAAGGATGACCGCAATTTCGGCGGCAGATCCATCAACCGACTCTTCACGGAGTTAAAAGGTCACTGTGGAGGTTTAAAGCCCGATCGGGCGGTTCGCGTCGCTGGATGGGAACGGTCAGCCAGCGAACATGGACTAAACTTTCCCATGGTCGTTTCTGACGATTGCGATAACCGCGACAGCTCGCGCGAGCTGCCCCCTGTATCGTGATTCGCAGCGATAGTGACAGGGGAAAAAAGAGGAAAAAGAGAAAACAGAGAAAAAGGAGTTCGTTTCGCCGAGCAACACTTTCGCGGCTGCGATTCCAGCGACACTCGCGTGATCGCGTTTCGAGCAGGAGCAGCCGCGAGAAAGTGAATCGTCATCCACTGGCAGCGCCTTAACGACCAAGGAACGACCTTAGGAGATCGTGTCGGAATTATGGTCGGGAATAGGAAGCTTGCGGATGACCAGTCGTTAACGTTCCGCGGAATGCGACCGCGACTTAGAACAATTTCGCTTTAGGCAGGTCTCGGGGAAGATTTCCAGCTTGGAGGGAATGTAATTTATCGACTAATTAGTTCTTGCTTAACGTAATCGGTGATGGAGCTTCTGCGAAAATTTGATCAATTTTCAAGATTTGTCGCAATGGTTGCAGGACAATTTTTCAGAATTTTTTTAGTGGAAGATGGGGATTATTGTATTTTCAAATTTGGTACAGTTTAATAAGGGACAATTTGAAGAATGTACTGAAATTTTTGAAAACGATAGTTATCGTTTCCTGAAATATTATTCGCGATAATATCGGCTAGAGCGATCTCTTGCTGTTATAAGAATTGTATTATTTTTATTTATGTTTCATCGTATTCCGATTATGCCGGTGGAATAAGATGGAAATTCTAAATCTTGACGACCTCACCAAAAATAAATGAACTAACTAACTATTTTGATTATGGATATGAACGCAAGGATAGAATAGAATAATGGCGACACTGTATGTAAGCAGTGTATGCTCGGCCTGTTGCCAAATCATCACACCACTTTTTACCAATCCGAGACACTTTATACATTTATAACATATGAAATTTTTAACGGATGAAAACGTGTACAACAAAATAAAATTTAATAATGATTTTCATCTTACTTTCACCGCAAGGAATCAGTTCACCAATGAAAAACATATTTCACCTCTACCTTAGTGTCCACAAAATTGATTATCAAAAGCACAAAGACCCACTTATTACTTGGATATACAAGGTGATACGCCTAACCGAGAACAGTAAAATATCTCGAAATAGATCGAAGCTACGAAAGAAATAATACCATATTGGATTCGTATTGAAACCAGCAATATGACTACAAAAATGTACGGCCTCATTTAAAAAAATTACCTTGACCTTGAAATATCATTCACCATTATGTCAATAAAAAAATTATTGATACTACTGTGGCGGCTATCTCCAGACCCGCCAGCAGAGGGCTCTTCTTCCCGCTAGTAACCGATCCGCCTCGATCCCTATATATACAGAGACTTCGTCCTACCCCCACGTCTAAGGCAAGGGCCCGCTAGGATAGCCTTACCGATGAGTCCTCTAGCGGGCCCCGGACGAAAGTCTCCCCTCTCCTTTTCTCTACCCAATCGCACACCTATCAACAGCCGCCAAACTACCTAAAACATCTCTTTATACTGAACACTCATTGTATAAACATTATTTTCGGAGCTTCGATCTATTCCGAGATGTTTCACTGTTCTCAGTTAGGCGTGTAACATCCTGTATGATGTATAAATTACCTCTTAACACTTTATCGACCGCTAGCCTATTTATCGGCTTTTCGATTGCCAATGTTTATCGATCGCTAGCCTATTAATCGGCTTTTCGATTGCCAATGCTTATCGACCGATAGCCTATTAATCGACTTTTAGCTATCGACGGTTTTCGCTTCTTTACTGTTTTGTTAGTAGCTGACCTCCTGTATGCTGACCTCCCCATATCCTTATGAATTATAATTATAATAATTATTATTATTTATTATTATTTTTAAAGGAATAAGCACAACACAATGAATAGCGAAAATTTAGCCGGTACTGGGAGCAAATGCGCGCGCGACTAAGCCAGTCCTTACTGAGTGGCAGCCTCAACCACGACCGGACGATAAAGTGTTAAGTAATATTAGAGTGAACACTGTACATTAACGGATCACACATAATCATGATATGAAACATTAACTCTAGACACTACATTACAATATTACTTTAAAATTAATTACGGTCTTAGCGACCATAATAAACCCATGTGATATCTCCTCCCACCTTTCACGCCAAATACAGCGAAAAATGTGTAAAAAGTGAAGCTGCATCTAAATTGTTGCAAACCTTTCCGCAAAGAAAACGGTCGAATCGACTGAAAATGAGCGGAACATTATAACCAGGATCAGAAATCGAGCATTATTTACCCATACCGAAGAATGTTCTCTAGAGAGACCGTATTCTCACATTATCCCGAGCATCCTATGCAAACATCTCGGGCGAACGTCGCGGAAAAACCAGCCGGGAGGCTGTCGACGGTACGAGCTACGTCGAGAGGGTGGCGAGCGGGTTGAAAGGGGGGGCTGTTTCCGGTGTCTGCCGGGGGAATATAAATTCCGAGCCGCCGCGGGAAGATTTCTGAAACGAACGGAACTTCGCCGGCGGTCTGGTCTGAAACACGGAGACATTACACGGCTCTCCCTTTCCCTGTCCACGGGCTTTTCTTTTGTTTGTTAAATTCCGTTTGCGCGCGGCTCCGGCCAGGCACCGGGACCGGCACCCGCGTCTGCAGTCCGGAAACGATGTCAACGATACTCATCTTAATGCCTGTTGAACCGGAAGTGCAAGGATAAGAGCTCTACGGCCTCTCGACTCTCCGGCGAGCACAAGCGTAATGAAAATGCGCGCCGGGAAAACAAGAGGCCGCCCGCTGTAATTCGCGTGTCTCGCTCTGCGCTTCGTTTTTCCAACATCTTTTTCCGCGACGTTCCTAGCGTACTTCGTGACCGGCCGTCACCGTTCACCGGAACCGGTCAAACTTTCTACAGTAGCGGTCATAAAGAGATGGTGAACATTAATTTCTTGCACACTGCGTAACTGTCACTTCACATTACAGAAATCAATGACATACAGTGGTCTACACCTGTGTTAACAAGTGTTCGTACACCTTTTAAAACGCAGTTCCTTTTTCAAAACTGAACTAAACGTCTTGAATTGTTTTAGATGATATAGGGACTAGTCTACCAGACAATGGCTAGAAAGCTTTCTTTAAATTTTACTACTACTTGGAATGAAAAGAAAAGAATTAAACATCCTCGTTTTTTAACTTTTTTATCCGAGTTTTTAACCCTGAGTCGAGCTACAGGTGCTGAAGGATTTTAAAAACTGTAGATTTCTAACAGTTTTGGCGTGTCTTTCTGGTTTTTTTATTAACAACTTTAATATTAATTATCTCAAAAACTATAAGCCGTCTGCTCCCCAAACCAGGTATCATTGGATTCAGCTTTGCAAGCTCTATCACTGTACTAAATCTCATCAAAAAGTGAGTGTCAATCCTGGGGACCTCTCCTTGTTAGATATTCCTCATTAAATTATTTCAATAAAGCACGAAGGAGGTCGAACATATCCAGTTACAGTCATTTACACAATTTTCAGAGAGATTGCAACAGCTACCTGATTAATAGGATTGCGTTTGCAAAGCGTGTGGTTGCGTTTGCAAACGTCGGAACGTTCAACGGTGTTAAAGATCTATGCCAAAGCTGTTCAACTACTTGCCAGTGCGGGTAACCTTGACATAACATTGACATAACCTTGACTAATCCCTCTAACCCCTACTCCGGAGGACAAGAGTGCCTCTTCCAATAGTGATAGAGATCGAATGTAGATAGGAGAGGGTGAAATAGAGATTGAGCAATATAGAAATAGAATATAGAATATAGAATATAGAATATAGAATATAGAATATAGAATATAGAATATAGAATATAGAATATAGAATATAGAATATAGAATATAGAATATAGAATATAGAATATAGAATATAGAATATAGAATATAGAATATAGAATATAGAATATAGAATATAGAATATAGAATATAGAATATAGAATATAGAATATAGAATATAGAATATAGAATATAGAATATACAGGGTGACCCGAAAATGTCTCGCAATCCGGAAATGGGAGGTTTCCGAGGTCATTTGAAGCAACTTTTTCCTTTGCGAAAATTTTCTCTGAGGCTTCGTTTACGAGTTATTAACGAAAAACACTGACCAATAAGAGGCGAGCTCGGCTGGCGCGCGGCGGCCCAGCCAACGAGTGCGCGGAGCCCAGTTCCGCTCATTGGCTCGGCCGTCTCGCGCCAAATGATCTCGCCTCTGATTGGTCACTATTTTTCGTTAATAACTCGTAAACAAAGCCGCGGATTGCATTTTCGCTAAGGAAAAAGTTGCTTCAAATGACCTCAGGAATCCCCAACTTTCGGATTGCGAGACATTTTCGCGACATCCTGTAGAATATAGAATAAAGAATATAGAATATAGAATATATAGAAATAGAATGAGCATATCGGAAGATCGACAAATAACGGCAATGCGTGCGAGTGAGAGAGGAAGGATATGTAGTATGAAAACATAAACACTTCGCTCTTTCCTTTCTCACGTCCCCGCTCCGCTAAGACGCTTGACCGCAGCTATGCCCCTAGCCCGTGGCTTTGCCCTCGCCCGCCGCGAGGCTTGTTGAACAGCTCCGATCTAAGCTATGAATTTAGTGAACCGTTGCGTATGGATTATGAAGGAATTAATTTTGACACACTGGAAGTATATTGTGTAATATTTGATGAACTCTTTTGCCGTTCTCCGGTAAGATTATCTTGAAAAAGTCTGAAAAATTGTTCAACCTTTGAACCAATGTTTTTACAGCTGTCGATAAATTTTCTTTAAAGAATTTCTCCTCAATTGGTGAAATATATGGAAGAGAAAGAAATTTGAATTTCCACAGAGATCCGAAATTGAGTTTAGAAGCTGTCAACAGCGGATAGTTGCTTCTTAATAGACTCAGAAGAAGATCTAACCGAGTAGAATTCCTCTTATACTTTCCGCAAGATTTTTGATCGCGTTTCTTTTGCGCCGAATACTTATTTCCATGGAAATAAGAAACATATGGTCTCTCGATTTTCATCAAGCACGAAGGCAGGCAAATCTGCCGAACTCAATCTTGATTTCCATTTTATTAAAAAATTAGTCAAACTGTCACGACCATACTGCAAATGGCTCTGTATTTTGCATCGTCTGGTAAATTATATTCGTACAAAAATTGCTACGCACGTTGCAAACTCTTCGTGCAATTAAAAGTGTTGTTACACTGTACCGAAGTGCACTTTGAACGTAGCTATGACGAATTGACATTTGCTAGAAGAACTGCAAAATTTTGTTTCGTAAGCCGATGAAAGGAAAATTAAAAGAATGGAAAATAAATTTTATTATATACTTTCGTAGTTTTTAAGTGCACAGAGAAGCAAAGTTTAGTCGCGTATGAATTTAACCATTTTGCAACTAAAATTGTTATATCACGTTCGAAGACCATTTTTATACAATCGAAGTTTAGATGTCAAGAATTGTTAAAAGTGTAACTGTTGTACGAGTCACAAGACTGAATCTCGTACGCGTAAAATGCACTTTGTCATATAAAATAGAAATATAATACAATAAGTCAGACAAATTAGTTTAGATTCACACAGTTGAAACGACATCGAGTGCGAAGAGTTAAAAGACTAGTTCGGCAGACGGGACAACTTCGAGTCAGTTTCTTAAGAATTTGGCTTGATACTTGCGAATGGGATGACTGAGTCCTCGAACTCGGAGTAGGCGGACATCCGGTAGACGATCGCATGGCTCGCGCAGCAGCCCAGGAGTATCGTGCACACGAGGAGCAGGGTGATCGCCTGGAACGCAGATTGATTTATTTGTCCCGTTGCCTATTACTTAATCGAACGCTGAATCGATCGGCTCGGTTCTGAGCACCGGATTCGGAATCCGAGCTATGGGAATCTTGAATCTATCGGCGAGCACGTGGATAGTTGTCATGGATATACGAATCAGAGTTGTAATACAAACTGAAAGCCGAGAAAATTGAGACAGCGAGACACGTTCGATTTCCATCTATTCGATTTGTCAAACTTTCATTTTAAATTAACTCCAATTTGCTCGAATTATTTCGATTTTGTGGAGCACCTATGGTTTTCGATTCGGAAAGGATCCAAGTTTCGTTAGGCAATCAGGATCCGATACTGTCGAATTTTACGCAGTTACTTAATTTCGATCGTACTTTAATTTGACATAGTTTCGATGTAACTCAATAACCATTTAATTTCAACCATTAATTTGAGCTTCATGTAATTTCATTTTTATATGAGCGACTTTAAAGCCGAACGTGTGCGCGATAATTCTTGAACAATGAACCGCGCAATGAACAATGGCTAAACCGATTTTGCAACTGCGATCTAATGTAACAAGCATAATATTAGCGTACTAGTTACCCGCGCGCATTGTATCGTTTAACATACTTGTGCGGTTTCAAATCGATTGATTGTAGTTGCTATTAATTTGCGAGTTTAATATCTCGAATTAAACAATTCCCATTATCACTGGCTAGCCTACCGAACAATGAACAACGGATAAACCGATTTCGCAACTTCAATCTAATGTAGTGTGCAGAATATTGGCGTACCAGTTCCCGAGCAGCTCGCGGAAGTTAATACATGTGTAGCGGTAACAGGAATTTTAATAAATGAAGTTCTGATAAGCCACGAAGTTGACTGACATTAAGCAGTAACCAGCACGATGTTAAGTAGTCTCAAAATTTTGTATTAACTTCACGACAATCCGTCTACTTATAAGCTTCCCATACAGCTATTGCGCGTACAACTAGATAGTTATTACACTGCGGATTTAAACCCAAAACTTTCCGTATACAATCCAGACTGGGAACTTTTAAATGATTTATTATGATTTTACGCGTTTTTCTTATAGAAAATCAAATTTATTCAAGTATGTTAAATATTAATTTCTTCATTGCGTACTGAGTTACCGAAACTCGGTATTCAGGGACGGAGCACCGTAACTGAGACACAGTAACAGATCTTTGTACATCATAGAGACATATAGTAGAGATGAGCGATTCCGAATCGATTTTTTTCAAGCGTTTTTCGATTCTTTCGAATCGATTCTTGGATGGTTGATTTTGAAACGAATCGATCTTGGGGTTTCAAAGTCGCCATAATGCCAACAACTATTGTAGAATAGATCGGACCACTCTACTCTACGCTATTAATGTATACTTCATTTATTGCTAATACTTGGTTTTTTCAAGTTGTAAATGAATAAATATGTCAATCTAATTTAGAAGTTTATGTCCAGTATATTATCCAGTATATTATTCGTGTGACGATACTATTATAAATATTAATATGCACTTAATATTGCGTTACTTTTTTATTGAAAATCTTGATTTTGTAAATTGGTTCTGAAGTTCCATAATTATTAACACTAGATTTACGGAGCACAAGAAACAGCTGTTTTATATTAGTTTATAAAAGTAACAATAAGACATTTATTCCGATTTTTAATAAGTGTTATTGTAACATTTGCCGTAAGTGACGTACAAATTGAATAGATAACTCGAAATTAAAAAATTGGTGACCCGTTATTTTGACGGATTCCATAAATCTAGTGTTAAAACATTGCATTTTAGATGCGATTTATAAAATCGGGTTCCGCGATAAAGAATTAAGCCGTACAGTATGAATATGAATATAAATAATGTTTCGATCAATATTTTTTAAATCGATTTTTCAAGGTTCGCTGCGATTTAGAACTGATTCGAGAATCGATTTCTTTGCAAGAATCGCCTATCCTTAGCACATAGTAATTAGCTCCAAAACTTTTTCCTTCCTCTTAATATCCAAAGTCGATTTGGTATTTGTTTTATGGGAAAATGTATATCGATAAAAGAAACTTCGAAATTCACCTTCAAGTTCTCAAGAAATGTCAATTAAATAACTAAAGTTCTTTTTAATAGCGAAAACTCCTGGGGTCCGCGAACAGGGCACAATAATTGGCTCCTCTACCCTACTTCGACAAAAACAATATAAAAATTGAAGTAACTCAATAACAGCGATATTTTTAACTTGTTAAAATGATAAAAGAAAGCATCGGATGTCGCAGAGGACATTGGTCCGCATAAAATCCGCAGTCTAATTATCAATTTACGGTGTCACTCGATCGAGCAGTATTTCCCGCGACGCAGCGTGGCGCGCGAACGGGAAATATGGAAGATTAATTTTTTTTCATTTTTAAACGGTCGTGACACGCCGCGGCCATCGATTCCGGCTGTTTCGTCTAACAAGCTTCGCGGTCTCCCCTTCCGTCGAGTCAGCCGTTCGTTGACGGGGACTAATGGATTTTCAAAATAGAATTTTTCAATCGCGCGCCGCTTTCGGCCGGCCAATCGACACGACGCACGGCCATCGTCGTTCCGACGGCCGAAAATCACCCGGAATAACAGTTTCGCCCCGACGGAATGCATTTTTCAGGCGGCGATCGCGATCCGCTTCGACGGTCCACTCGCTCGCTTTTCCGGCGACTAAAAAATGTGAACCCCGAAGTCGATGATTGCCTCGTATCCGGCGACGCGAAAATGTCTGCCAAATCGGCCCGGCTTCCGGTCCTCTTCAGACCCTTGGCCACCGACACCAGACACTCTGAAATCGAAATCTCCGAAACTCATTGTTTACACGCGTTCGACGACAGTACGCGCGATCCTTGTTATTTTCATTCGATCGAAATGCATTATTGTTTCGTTTCGATTCTAGATTGTTTGTCCACAAGTGGACAAGTTTGTGCAATTTCACTCGTCTCTTGGCTGCATTTTTATCATTTCTTTTTTTATTAACATTTAATTTATCGATTCCTAAACGTGGCTGACGTTGCTTACTTCGTAACGAAGACAACACTGAATTTATTTAGGCTAATATAAAACAGCTGTTTCTTGTGCTCCGTAAATCTAGCGATAATTCTATTATTCTATTATTTTTTTATATTATTTTCTAATTTTTTAAATCTAATTTTTTATATTATTTTCTATTATTTTCTACGAAAGAGTCTTTACAATTTTAATATAAAAAATGTGAAACCTGTTATTTTTAACGGCACTGGTAGGTTCAGCGTTAATGCTAATACAAATTTAACATTTTTTTAAAATCGTCTATGTTCCATCGGATAGATTATATGACATTGTTGAATATAATCTTGTTGCTCGCTTTTAGTTGACTGACCCAGAAGTTTGTAACGACTAACTGGAGTTCTTAGTCTTCAAAATTCAATAAATTAGAATGTCTTCGCAAAAATGTTATTAAAGAACCAATAAAGATAAGAAGGACTTCCATCTCTGTATAGAAACAGTACTAATAAACTAAACCGCATAACTTATTCAAAATAGAAATGTTGTGCTTCGATTGTACAAAAAGTGGAGTTATATAAAAATGTATTTGTCCTCGTAATAGTTTCAACGAATTGATAATAATGCAACGTTCTGAAATTTTTCCAATGTCTTCGTTTATCTGCATTTCGTTTACCCATTTGTGCCATAAATACATCAAACCCGTAGTCTACTAACAATAGTAATAATAGGTAGGTATAAATGGTAATAGTAACGATTCTGTACGATGAACGTATTCGCCAACGAAGAATTCAATTTTATTGTAAAATTTTTAGTTCGACAGAACGGTAAACTTTTGGCTTAAATCGATGTGAACGGTGCACGGGTGTCAACCAGATTGTTTTCAATATTTGTAGTATTTCTTACTTATTGACAGTCGACGAGCTTTGCCAGTTGACAAAGCCGATTAACAGGCCACGGTTCGATAACCGCTGGCATCTAAAAGCCGATTAATAATCTTCCGCTCTTAAGATGTTTAGATCCTCGAGAGCATTTTCTTCGCTATTGGGTGAAAGTTGAACACTCGACTATCGATCACGGCTACGAGGGAAATGGTACACTGGAATCCACGAGATGAGTCTTCTGGACAGTCGCTACTGTTAATTGTTGTAACCAAAAAAGAGCAATAAGCCAAATGCAATAACATTTTCGTATTCTTTCAATGGCATTACAGTTTCGTCTCGACAACGATTCCCTTAGTAGCAACACTTCGTTTATACTAAACCCACCGCAGCGGTCAAGTGAACGCTTTTTAAACTTTGAGCAAAGTTTTTCAATTCAATGTTTCCGTTTTTCCTCGACTTATCGCGTGATCTTTTCTAGAATATATAGCTACTTAACACTTCAATATTTATCTCTCCTTTCTGATAATTCTAATATTAACCTTGCGGCTCGTTTTTATAGTTGCTGACAATCGGTAACTATAAAAACGAGCTGCGAAGGCTCGAATAATCGTATCACCTCTTCCCAAATTGTCCATTTTTGTGCGCAATCCGAGCGCGAATTCGGGAGAAAAATGCCGCAAAATGCCGCTACGTTTAATGTTAAACGCATTCTATCCACTCTAAAATGTGCTAAATAGTTTCGGCATAAAGAGAAACCATCGCGATATGAAATTCTTGCCTAATTTACAACAAGCCAAAGCGACGACACAGATCCGGATACGAGCGGTCCGGTAAATGCGTTCATTGTATGCTCTGCCGGAAATCCGAAGAACTTTACGATCCATGCAAATTGCTGTTATTTTACAAAAAGGGCCGGGCGAGGCGATGAAGACTTTCACGCGACAAAGTAAAAAGCTCCTTACGGCGACGATACAGGCGCAAAGGCGCCATTAAACCTCGTCAACTGTATAGGGTTTTATTGTATTTCGCAGATTCGCATACGCCGCGAATGCATAAAATTCTTATACGACTTCGAATAACATCCCGCATAAAATTAAATCGACTTTCGTCGCGGGGAATACGACGTGGCGGACCGTGTGACACATGGCCTCGGCAATGACGCTGTTAGCAAGCTTCTTAATAAACTAATGCCTTTATCACCGATAAAACCAGGTTTACGAGTTCATCGACCGTAGGAACGCGACCCGAAAATCGATCATCGCTGGTTTACTGGTCCCAGTGTTAACATCGCGTCCCCGCATAGTCGCGGATCAAAGCGACTGGTAAATCGGACGGAAGGAAGCGCGCGGGCAGGAATTCTTCTTTCGCAATCTGCAGGATTAGATGAGGCGTCTCCCCGCTGAAAAATTGCTGGAATCAATCGAGTTATCCGGGTCGACGATAAATCCCCATTTCCCGGCAGATCTAATATTCCATATGGCTGTCGCCTGTCAGTATCACTTCTTCTCTCTCAATCCGATTCCTCCTCAATCTATTCGTTTTTAAACGTGTTACCGAAATCGTACACTTTTTTAAGAAGCATAATATGAGATACGATCGAGGACAGTTCCTGTATTTATTTCAAGAAATATTCATATCCAATATTGATATGATTCTCTACAAAGTAGATAAATGTTTATGAGTTGCTTATATATGAGTTATAAATGTTTATGGGTGTCTTATGGGTACTCAGATACCCGGGTACCTCATACAGAGGTGTCCCAAAGATGTTTCTCAATTCGAAAAGGAGTGACTCCTGAGGTCATTTGATGTAACTTTTTTTTCAGCGCAAATGCAATCCGTGGCTTTGTTTACGAGTTATTAACGAAAAACAGTGGCCAATGAGAGGTCGCGTACCGCTGACGCCCCGCCCCCGTGACCACTCTTGCCGCGTCAGACGGCCAGCGCGACGCGACATTAGTCGCAAGGGCGGAGCGCCGGCCGTGCTCGCTTCCTATTGGTCACTGTTTTTCGTTAATAACTCGTAAACAAAGCCGCGAGTTGTATTTTCGCTGAGGAAAAAGTTACTTCAAATGATCTCAGGAACTCTCTATTTCTGGATTACGAGACATTTTTGGGACATCCTGTATACTCGAGTAAAAATAGTATACACGGTTCAACGAGAATTGACAGGACATATAAATAGCTGCACGCGAGCGCTGCGACTAGTCCACAGGACCGAAACATAATTCAGTATTAATGTAATATCGTTAATTAAATATTATTGTGATATAACATAATGTACAACAATGTAAGTAAGGAAGCAAATAATAGTACAAATTAATAGTATACATTTAATGTATCCGATTCTGTATTTGAATTTAAATTAATTACGAACAATTTCGTTCATGTATCAATACTGTAGTCTAATTACCAAAATATGTATTCAATAACCTGAACAATACGTTCCACTCATGTTCTACTGTTACAATACATTAACATTATTATTCTCGTTATAAATGCATTGAATTTGCAGTCCATTCATTGTTTGTATATTGTATTACATTTTGGTACTGTTCAGAAAGTACGAGATTGGCAAACGGTGTCATAAATTCTATCCATTCTCAAACTAGAAGTATTTGATTGAACGTAAATGTGAGAACGTAGTTCTTTTTTGACACGTTTCTGCAAAAAAAAGAATTTCAGTTTTCTGAAATTTGACGAGTCCCTTTATTATCATTAATTATCTCTTCACCGATCATTCGTGTATACCAATTTTTACCAAATCAATTTTAGTATTATTATAAGAACAGCGTAAAAACCAATCGAAGAGAAGCGATCAAACTCGGAAGATAATTTTCAAGTAAAACTTGTCTGAAAGTTCCCTCTTCAATACTTCGGTAAAAATTGATCCTTTCGGGGCAATTTAAGGGACCGCATAACGAACGCATCGTACAACAAGCGCGCACATTTGTCAGAACCAGTAAACGCTTTCACGAGTCGGCAATTTCGTATCATTTACTGCAACAGCTAAGATAAGCAATAACAAATTCATTCATATGGAGTGGAAATCTTTGCCTGCCTCTTGCATCTATGCTTCGATAAATCAACATCGTACTGCCGTTTGAGACGCGGGAGGAGGACCCGTTGTAACCATTTTTGCAAACAACGGCACGCGCCGGTAAAATTCCCGTCGCCAGCTTGTCCCCATAAATTTGCCACGGTCGTTCCGGCAGCCAGAGGCGACCCACGATAAAACGTCAATTTTTATTAACACGCCGGTGCGGCGCGAATTTACAGGACCAGCGGCAGGAGAGCCATTCCGCGAGTTTCGCGGCGGCCGAAGGATCGATCCACCGACGCGGCGTGCACGTAACATCTGTTACACGAGCCGTTCCCTTTCGAGACGCATACGCGAATTTCCCTCGAAGTGCAACCATTCACGCGTGCAGCGGCACTGTCGTTCGAACTGCATCGAAATTTCCCGGTGTTCCTTATCCGATGCGGTCCTATTTATCGAACGTCGGGCCCGCGACGTTTCACGAATGTGCACGGAGGGAACCGTATTCCGCAACAAGCATACACGGAATTCCGCGATACCTGCGAAAACCGCGACCAGTAATTGCTAAATCAGTGGATTAGAATCATAGCGGCATTTTCGAAAATCTTAAAATGTTAAAAAGACGAGTGAAATAAATCATAGAGTTACTATAAATTAACTGATAAATTCTAAATGATCTTAACGATAAATTTGGTTAGTAAACAATACACGTGTTAGTAAACGATAAAGCTCCTTGATTCTCATAATGAGGAAAACGTGACTTACGCCACTACATTTGGCCCCCTCTCATCAAATTAGGTTCATTTTCCTTGCATTTCGACTGTCGAGTCTTTAACCTGAAAAGTTCTATGAAATGAAAGTATTTCATTTAACCCAATTCCTTGCGTCAATATGACACAGTTCTCACAGATACCGAAGAAATAATCTATACTACATATAGATCGTCTTATTACTTCTGAACAACGTGAATAATATCCGTTAAAACATGTTTCTTCTCATCTGAAGTTTTCATTCTCAAAGAAAAAATTTTCAGAGTTAATTACTTGTCGTTGCATCTTATTAATTTTCTACCACTGTCAATTTGATATCAAAAGATAGAATAAGCTGTAGAAATGATACTCGCGTTGCAAGGACTTTTTCGATCTTGCATTTTGCAGATCCTGACGAAGTTCCATACGATGAATGGATTATGACAGATATTCATCTTTTAAAAAATCATTGAAGAAACAGTTTCAAGAGCACTTCACGTACAAATACATAGATTGTAATTTTCGAACAAAATTTTAAGAAATAACTATCTCGGCTTTAAACATTTTTATTCAGTCAATATTTGCAATGTGAATGTTATAAGGAAATGTCACTTATGTGTATTAAATGAATTGTAGGCTCGGAAGTATTATCACTCGTTCTCAAATAAGATCATCCAATTACTCAGTTCCTAGTGATTAATTTCAATCAAAACTTTCATCCAGTTCGATGGGAAATAAGATGAATATATTTATATAAAGTATCACTAAAATGATGTTTAAAAATATTGATAAACAACTGTCTAAATAATGCTAAAGATTGTCACCTGTACAATCATCGAGAGCGTCCATTTCTGACTGCTAATGCATTTCTTTATCGCGTATCCTGTACTTTCGGTCTATCGTGTGCGCTTAATTGGTTCGTCTCATATAATAGTAATTGTAATAATACTGATAATGCAGCACACAGGTAACGCGAAATGTTCGATAGTACCGCGCTGACCCGGCTTTTGGAAAATTCCCGGGCGCTGTTCGAACGGGGACGGAATTAGTGTGCGGTTTTAAGGGTAGCGCGATACGTTCTTTAGAGCTGCCGTTGCGGCGATAAAATAAAACGGGCTGCAATTTATCAGATGCAACCAGGGTTATTTATGGGGCGACGAAGCTGGCGATCGCGTCGCGAGAAATGATTAAGGTGGACTTTAATGTACGACGTGCGTTCCGCGCTGCAAAATGGCGACGCTTCGCCCACGAAGTGTCTCGAAAGGATTCGCGCGAATTCATCGATTCTTGGAGCCAATCATTCGTATCTTTACCGCAATTAACATATTTTTATTTGTCAATTATTATTATGGAAACGGCGATCGTTCACCATATTTTGTTTACGTTACATTTATATTATATTATATTTAAATTATATTTATATTATATTTATATTACTTATTTATTTATATTTTTATTATATTATATTCATATTTCCATTTATAAGATATTTTGTTTTTACTTGTTTATTTATTTATTTTTATTTTTATTACAATAGTTTCTGCATTCGATTCTCTACATTGAACATTCTGACTTCAACATTATCCTCTTAATCTAAGTTCCTTAAGTTACTACATAATTTCGTAAACAATTTGGTTTCTTCTTTACTTTAGTGTGCCCTATCCTTAGTCGAGTTTTCTTACAATTTGTTTTCATCTCATTAAAAATACTGCGGGGTTGATAAAGAATATAGGTACTTAATCTAAGTCCATTTGGGGGTGAAAAATTCGAACCAAGCCATTCTTGGTTCCACTTATGCCAAATCTTTTTGGTTACGAGTTTCTGAGCATTCTCAAATAGGATTTTAATCCTATGGATCTATATTTAGCTCGTTATTATTTTCAGGAATTTCAATACTGTCGAGGTTAATTTCACAGGGAGCTATGTTTTGGTGTTTGTTAAACTAAGATATTCTTGTTATAGAAACTGAGAAGAACTATAATATAAAAGCAACGATTTTTTAGATAACATTTTTGAAAAAATGTGGAAAAGCTTTTTTCGAATTTAAGAAATTACTTCGACGATTATTACACGACAAATGTGTTCGACCGAATAACAATCTAAAGTTTCCTATCATGTCTGAATTTTGATTGTCAAGCGTTTGAATAGTAATACCCGATCGCTATTGTTACCGCTCTCATTGATATTGTTCATAGCATTGTGTTCCGGACGTCGGCACTGTACACCTTTATTTAGACGAGTATAATTTATACTGTTTACCGTCTCCATCGCTTCGGAAAATTATGTCTGCCCGTTACATTCGGCTCTATATTTGCCTCTAACTGTTTGTCCCGCATCGAGTTTGTTGCGATGTGAGTTTGTTAGAATTTGATGGATTCCCAAGTACAACAGTTCAGGTCCGAGTTCTCACGATTGAGCTATAATTACTTTCCACCGTTCCGTATTCCGAATATTACGACTAAACTACGCGTTCCATGCATTCGCAATTTACTCGACAGCGTAATCGCAACGTTTTCCGTGTTCCATCGCATAGTTTTCCAAAATCCAGAAATATTTCGGAGCTGTTTCCCGCACAAATCTATCATCTGTTTCTGTAAATTATTCAACACGACACATTCTTCTCGATCTTCCCTTTTGCAGTACCTTTTGCAAAGCTTGCAATTTAGTCAAATATTTTATTCAGTATCACGTTTCCTCGATATTTTTGCAAAAACCTTTTAAAAATATTCCACACCTTTGATACAATTTTAAAAAAGTTATTTCGCTTTCAAAGGTGTTCGCATATGCAAAATTTTCAATATACGATACAAATTGCCGAGATCCGCGAAACACATTTTTTAAATTTTCGTTATGAGTTCACATGGAGAAATTGGAAAAATCGTGTTCTATTTTTTGTCATTTCAAGTAATAGCGAAATTAAAAATAGGTATTTTAATCATTGTACAGTAAACCAGTTAACAAAATCAAGTTATCTAATCGAGTTTTTTAAGTAAGTTACAGCGTTTTAAAACATGTCCGAATACTTTTCTTACTCGCTGTATTTGTCCACGATCGTCGATCTACAAGAAGTATCTTCAAAATCATGTTTTCAAAAATTGACGAACACAGTAATTACTTCCGGAAATGCCAAATTTCGGGTTACTATGAATTTCCCAGTGCTAGTCTTAGGCCTACGTAATTTATTGCTACCTCGATGCTACGGATCGACGGAGCCAGTCAAGCGTGTGATGCGGCACGCGACACAAAATTGTTTGTTTGGGTGTGTGTCAAGTAAAAAAAAACCGCGGAGCTACAAGGTACGAGGTAGGTACAATAATTTCTCCCTAATTCGCGCTCAGATTGCGCACAAAACTGGACAACTTGAGGAGAGGAGATACGATTATTCGAGCCTTACGGTTCGCTTTTATAGTTACTGATTGTTAAAAACTATAAAACGGGACGCGGGGCTCGAATGATCGTATCTCGTCTTACCAAATTGTCCATTTTTATGCGCAATCTAAGCGCGAATTAGGGAGAAATTACTGTACTAGGAAGAAATTATTGTTAAATCGTGGCATATGGTTTCCGAATTGCCTTTGAATCGTGACAAAAAATTAGAAATAAAAAAGTTAAATCATCGTTTTTATCCTAGCATTACTATGTATTCATATTAATGTACCCCAGCATGCTGGCCGCTGCCTTTTCTTACCGACTGCCCCGAGTTTCCATAAAAACGAGCCGCGGCGCTCGAAGAATCGCGATTTTGTATTCTCAGATCTGCCGGTTTCAGTTCCGGCCTCCAAACGTTTCTGGGAGTAACTACTGTAAAGCTAAGAACGGTCGTAAAGCCGTCAACCGTGTAATTGTGAAATTGATCCATCGTCACAGGTTAAACGTATGCAAATCTTCGAAGAATCGCGCGCAAACAGTTTTGACGAATCGTTTCCAGAAAGAAAGTTTCAGTGTTTGCGTCGCGGATGCTGCGTGCATCGGCGTTGTAATTCGCGGATATCGGTGTCTCGGCGACCAATTATCCGCGGGACCAATTTTCTACGTCGCATATTCTCGCATATCCGTAAACGTTTTCGTTCGCCGTGGTCGGAGCGTGCCGCTTCCGTGACGCGAATTTTCCGGCGTGGAAACGCCGTCAACGAATTTGTTTAATAACGAAAACTGGGACGAAAAAAAAAAAGCACCGGGACCGGGTGGGAAGGAAAAAGGACGCGGCAGAGATAATTGACGATCGTCGGGCGAACTCACGGGGGCCGACTCGAGGAACGTGTCACGTTGATTTATGGGCCGGCGATTGATTAAAATCTGTCTTCGACTATTTGCCGGCGGAGGACGAAGGAATTTACGCGCGGATCTGTTTGCGCTCGGCCGCACCGCCGAATAATTTTATTTATGAATCGCGGGCGAATAAGCCTGTTTGTAACAAATATTGGCGCTCGTAATTGTGGGGAGGGGGGGGGTACGCTTTTTAGTTTTCGATAACTGTCCGGAGGGTTTCGATCGGTTCTAGTAAACACGCGTCTCCAATTTGTCAATCATGATTTCGTCCGTTTGATGTGCTCTGACGAAACCAATGGTAAACGATTTCTTATGCGACGAAATTACAAAACGCTCTAGGGTTTGCTTTTGTAGAAATCACGATTTGGAACGTGCATTGGGGATACACGTCTAATTATTATAATTAATGAATGCGTTTTCAATCCGTGTAGTTCTTTGTGCACCGATACTCGAGTGTTCGCGTACCGAAATACACGGCTAATACATGGGTACTCGTTATTTGCCGTGAGACATTGTAGCAGCAAAAGGGAACTCTATTTTGCTGGAAAATGTAAATACATTCATTCATTTTCTACAAATTTATAGTATTTATAATACCTATAATATTTATAATATTTATAATACTTACAATATTTATAATATTTATATTTAAAATATTTTTATTTATAATATTTATAATATTTATATTTAAAATATTTATAATATTTATATTTATAATATTTATAATATTGTGTTGTTGATTTCGATCAATTAAGAAGCGAAATGAATATTGCAATTCTTTGTAATGTTTGTACGCAACGGATGCACAAAATTTCACAATTTCGTTATTGGACATTTTGATATTTATTGAAGCGTATAATTCGTTTATAAATGTATTCCTGCTATTGTTTAAATAAGAACGGGAATTTGATGACTGGTTACTAGTAAACAACATTATTATGGTCTGATAATTATTAATTGAATTGTAAAGAGTGACATCGATTACGCGTAATTAGGCCCACATGTTTAACGCAGATAGAATTTAGACTATAATGAAATTGTCGTAACCGATCAGCATTGAGAAACTACTATTTATTTAATTTGAACACCTTTTCGTTGCACAATGAAGAAGAAAATTTTTGTAATTATATATTACTAATCCAATGAAAAATAATTATCTTGACCTTGTTCTATACAATAATCTAATATTATAAAAATATAATTGCAAGTATTATAAAAATTGACTTCCGTGCACTATTAATACAAATACTTAATACAAATACAAATACAATACTTCTTGCAATTAATACAAAGTTCGAGTTTTGGGTCAAACTCCGCGCTTTTTCGTATTAAATAAAATGTGCCCAAACCTGCAACAACGTATAGCAAAACCATACAAACAGCACCAATAGAACACCGTGACGAAGCATAGAAATTCGAAGATTAGAAAGAAAGGGTTCCTGTGAATTATTAATTAGTGCTCCGACAAGCTGAGATTTTCAATTCGCGAATCGGTCGGGCGTGCAAGTGGACAAAGGGAAATAGGGTGAAAAAGAAGGCCGGTGGGAGAGGGAGAGAGAGAGAGAGAGAGAGAGAGAGCTGTTTAAAAAAAAAAGAGTTAGAGCAAACCTATTAGAATTTCGATCGATCGGTCGAGCGGCTTGCGGGTTCCCGGTTTAACGAAAACCCGGCGCGGCGGTTTCGGCCATTAAACGCTAGGATCCCGTGGCCTTTCCGCAGTCGAACGTCGAACACCGTTCGATTTACAAACGGAAATTTACACCTTCCACCGTGTTTCGCGGTCTGGCTCGCCGAGATTTAATCCGGAATACCTTCGCGGCCGCGGCGGCGATCAAATATTATTGAGGGTCGCTACGTTTAAGTAGAACGCTGGAACGTTTACTCGGGCCAAGCGAATTGATTTAGCTTTGCGGCGGATTTCTTCCCTGGCCGGCACCACTTCACCATCAAGCATAGAATCGCGGCACGGTCTAACTCGTTAGAAAGGTAATTGAAAGGCGGGGGCCAACTATTCCTATCGATTTCAGCCGCGATTTGTAATCGAATCTACCGCGCGCGTCTACAGAAACGCTCGAATATTACCGAGTTTGGCTTCGCTTAGCTAGAGTGTGTCATTCGATCGGACCCAAGCTAGCAATTAAGCTTCGCCACGAATTAATCGGTCGATGCTCCCGAAACATTTCTTGACCATCGACAGAAAACTTTCGAGAATAAAAAATTAGGTTGAACGGGACTATCAAGGATACACATTGGATCGATTACGCGAGTAATGAAATTCTTTCATTTTGGATTTTACAATTTTATTGTTTATATCGTTGTCTTATTGTTTAACCTCTTGCTGAGTAACCCCTGCTTTAACCCCTTGCTTTTGGTGAATAAATTGCTAGAACAGAAAGAAAATATTTACATTTATTATGTAGCTCTTGCAGTAGAATTTTCTGCACAGCCAGAATGATTAGACGTTCTTCGATCGTAATAATTTCGTAGAAAATAATAAAATATATAATTGTTGTGTGCGCACATCTATTTCAGTGCTTAAGTATTGATGTCGAGGGAAAGGATTTTATTTCAACTTAAAAAAACGGAATAACATTCATACGTAATAGATCATCGCTGAAAATCTCCATCACGAATCAGAGACACGTCAAGGTTATTTACGTAAATTATATACGTCAATTTTATTTCGATTTATAAGAAACGAATAACATTCATATTCACTATATTACATTTGAAATGATATTATACTGCTTTTAGTTCAGGTACAGTATTTACGCTCGACAGGCAACAAAATTGATTAGCGAAATTATTAATGAAACTCGAAAGGAAAGAATCTGGCCACTATTTGTGAGAATATTGAAATTACAATACGCGGCCGAACGGCCGGTATTAAAGTTAAGAAGTTCGCGATTGTAAAAGCGTTTAATTCAAGCGGATTAATAACGATTGATTGGAGAAAAGAAAGAAACGGACGGATTTAATTAAACCATCGGCGAATTGAAACGCTCCGTGTATCCCTTCTTAATTTCCCGAACGGTTACAGATTGGCCGCTAATTTCGCTGGAAAAATTCAGTTCTCGGCCACGTATCGCGTCTCCGGAGTGCACTCGAGGGTCGACCTTTAATTTCGGGACTAGCTCGCGACTGGGAATTGCGAGTGGAATAGTCTCGGGGCAATGTCAGTTGTCACCGGAGGATTTCCGACATTCCCGACCCGTTTGCTATTTAATTAATTTAAGGAAAATGTGGATCGTACGATCCAATTGCCAGCGAAACTATCAAAAATTACAATGAAACACGAAGAATCTTATAATAAGAGTGTCACATAGAATCCTGCATAAGAGTATAATAACATTCGATTATTTTTAACGTCTTAATATTTTATGCACATTAATTGCTTGTAACGAGAATGATTATACTAGTCTTATGTTTTCCAAGTAATTTAAAGACAACATTTTTTGATTTAACGTTAGAACTATTAAATTTGTCCAAACGACTAGTTTTGCATTCCTTTTTTACAATTCCTGGTATTATGAAAATAAAATATTGTAAAAAACTTCTTTATTCTAGCATTTATTGTAATAGAAATCGTATGAAGTTTAAATAAATCCTAGAAAGTAAAACGATTATCTAGTTATGCATTAATGATCAATCTACCCAGAAGTAGCAAACTCTCTAATCCAACATTTGAAGACAGGAATATGTAAGAAATAAATCAGTAAACTATTAGGAAAACACTTCATATTCCATCATTTTTATTTAAGTCAATTATTTTACGTATTAATTCCTGTAAGAATGAATTCTTATTCGAATAAAATCTTATCCGAATGAATACTTATTCGAATAAAATCTTATCCGAATGAATTATTATTCGAATAAAATCTTATCCGAATGAATACTTATTCGAATAAAATCTTATCCGAATGAGAATTATTATTCGAATAAAATCTTATCCGAATGAATTCTTAATCGAATAAAATCTTATCCGAATGAATTCCTACTCGAATGAATCCGTATCTAGATAAATTTCTATTCAATCGCAATCGATAGTGTCGAATAAAATTTGATTCGTCGTCCCATCATCCGAATTTTGTCCAAGTCTGAATCGAATCAATTGTTTGGAAATTTTCGACGAATGATCGCAAAACAGCGAACGGTCGCAGAGAGTCTTCTGCATCATTCAGAGCAGAATCACGGTTTCGTACCGACGAAATTAAGCCGAGGGAATACCGGTCGCCAGCATTGATTCATAAAATATTCGACTGTCACCGGCGGCTAGTATTCTACCCGAGGAAGTTGCCGACGGGAGAAATTTTTCAGGAGCTCGCGGTAAGACGATCTGCTAGCCAGAGGAGGACGGACTCTGCCGGAAAACTTGCCCTCTCTTCCTAAGCAAAGATGCATGAAGCTATTGTTGTCGGCGAGCAACAGGAGCCGTGTTCTACGAGAGCATACCTGGCCGAACCACGATTCGCGAGAAGGATACCTGAAGAATCGAGCCTTGATTCGCGGATAGAAAACTCGGCTGCGAGCTCGAGGGATTTACGCGTGGAGAGCCGAGTTTCGAATTCCTAGGAATCGCCGGCTGCTGGATCGAATATGCAAAAGTTCGACGAGCGAGAACTATCGACAGGCGAATTTATTGGGTTAATAAGCGTGTAATAATAACGTTTCGCGAGGACCGTTCAATTTATCGGGTAGCGATCGATCGATCGGCAACGAGTCCACCCGTGGTGACTGTCGAGAGATTTATTCGCTGGACCGGGACTTGATGAAATAATGCTGCTGGAAACTTTATTAATACGACTGAATAGCTACGTTTTGCTTGCCCTCTCCTTTTCCGTCTGATAACTGCAACTTTTCCCCGTTGGAATACTGCTGAACATCTTCGGTATGCTCTACTTTTATTCTTGCGGACTAGATAATTGCAATACGTTCCGTTACGATCATGGTTATACACATCTATTATTTTGTCATAAGGGGGCAGCCTCGTCTAAACTATTCAAATAAGGATGATTTTCGACCATTTTTCTAGAACGTAAAACATTCATGAAACTTTTCGTCACTTTCCATAGATATTCTTTGATATTTCAAGATACAATAAATTCTCAATGAATACTCGAATTTCTGTATCCTCTAAAATTGATATAATTTGTTGATTGCATATTATTTTAGAACTAACGTTCTAACTGACGTTGTCTCACTAATTCGATTTCCAAATTATTCATCAGCGTTCCAGTAAAATAACTCAATTTCTGTGTCCTTTAACATTGATATTACTTCAGTATTTTTTACAGTAAATTCCCTTCAATTATCCCTCACCCAGAAAGCAAAAATGGACAATTTGGAAAGAGGAGATACGATTATTCGAGCCTTGAGGCTCGTTTTAATAGTTAAGAATTTTTTATAGAATAATCGTATCTCCTCTTCCCAAATTGTTCATTTCTGAGCACAATCAGAGCGTCAATTAAGGAGAATTTACTATACATGAATTTTTTCTCGCCACATCTCCTCGACGTTTACTGAAGTAATAAATCTTGTTCTCCCGGTCGACAGTGTCGATCGACGTGCAGTCTAGCATTTTTTTATCTTCAATCTGGAACAAAATATAAAACGAAGCTTTTTTCGTAGTGGAATCACGCGTTGTACGAATCTACTTCATTCGTAATATTAATTATTTAGACTGTGCTTGTTGCATAATTGAAATAAAAATTTTACGCTGAAATTTTTTCAACATATATTTATTTTGTAAACATTGATTTAAGCTCATGCGACGCCTAGTTCTACTATAAAAAAAGTATCGGTTTTATATTTTGTTCTAGATTAGAAATGATACATTGACATTTTTATATTCGTGTACTCAGTTTTGCCATAAATGCCTAAAATCCGCAGTCTGGTAATAATGTATCGACAGCGATCATCAAACTTAAACGAACGCGCTAAAATTTAATTACGGATAAGTTAATGTTATATTGATTAGCTGGGAAACAACAGAAAGAAGTGAACGCGAAGGAATGAAACCGGGCAGGAAAAGTATTTGTTAACGTGGGAAACAAAAATGAAAAGTAATGAGGGGCTATAGTGTTGCATTCGGCAGAGATGATGGCGAATACTGCCGCGGCAAACGTGGAAGCTCGCTGCTCAAGAAAAATTCCTTTAATTCCCAGGATGCATCGCGCTCGCCCACGGTAATTGTAATTCTGCTGTAAACGAAACCGCGTACAGCCTGGTCATGTTTTAACGTCACCTGTTTCGATTTATCCTTCTCGTTCCAGGGTGGAGCGAGCGCGAGTCAGACGTGCAATAAAATGAAACAGTTCGATAAGAATAGAGAAGAATTAGATTCTATGCATTGAACGGAGAATTTACCGTAACTCACTGGCTCGATAAATCTCTTCGCGCGAGCCAGTGTACTATGCCTGTTCTCTGCGAGAACTGTTTTATTTCGTAATTCGCCCATTTTTTATTAAAAAAATAAATATTTCATATAACCTTTATACACTTCTAAAAAGAAATTTAAATCGATGAATTTTGCTGTATTTATAATGTAATTGTCTAAGAATGCAGATTCATATAAGACAAACAGGAAGAAATCATATTCCCTTAACTATTGAGACGAAGAAAATGGATGAATTTTTGTCTCGAGGAATGTATCAACGTTAAAACGAATTTTCATCGACTTTTACTTCGATTTTTATGCTTTATGCTTTTAATCAACAAACGATGCTTAATTTATAACACGCTATCTTAGAGACACGCATCTTGCAGCACAATTAAGAAAACCTCCAAAATTGTATAATACCTAAAAAGAAAACGGAAAATTAGCGAATTTTTATTACCAAAATTTTGTGAGATTTCAAAGTTATCGACTAGCGTTTAAACGGATATGATTGCTCGGTAATGAGAACTTCAATATCCCTAATTTGATTGTCTGAATTGTTTAAACCTTGATGATAGACCAAATATTTTTGGCATAAATATCCGATGGATTTTGTCTGATCCACGAGCGAAGTAAATTAATGGGGTCAGCCAAGACTTTCACTGGTTCTAAGCTGGATAACGGACCCCGTCACCTATTTGCGAATAAGGCAAACGGGGCGTACACAGGCTGCATTATGCATACGCTAAAAGCATCCTCCTCACTGTCGTGTCACAATGAATAAATAATTATCTCTATCCAGTGAAGATTCCGCCAGCTGACGAAGTGTGCTCCTCTATGCACGCGACAAACTACTTTCTCGAGATATTCATACTTTATACACGGCAGCTCTGTGTTCGGTGTTCTCGCGACGCGGCGATTAGAAACGGGACAGTGATGAGCTCGCGGCCATGAGCACTCGATATCGCGCCAATTTTCTGCTGAATAATTTTCTTCGTTATCCTACGTTTAGCCCATTTCGTCATCGATGTTCTGTGCGATTAGTTGAATTTACACTAGGTTTGACACGTCCTAGATTTTTTAATTCACTATTATTGTAATTATAAAGATATATTGGAAATGGGTAGATAAATAAAAGTAAAACGCAGTGAATTAAACTTATCCCTTTTAGTTTATTAATTTGATGTACGAGGAAGGACCGTCTTTACTCTCCTGATTGCTCCAGGAGACTGAAGACTATTCACAAAGACGAAACCAAAAACGTCACCTAAAGACAAAGAGCACTCTGTTCTATATACATATGAAATCATTGTTTATCTAATGGTACTCTGGCGAGACTCTCGGCGTCGATTCGTTTTTGTAACTTATATGCTAGAAGGAAAAACTTCTGAGTATTCAAAAGAGAGAAAATAATCCAATAAGATACATTTATGGGGAATTTTTTCGACAGTTTTATCGGACATACACTTACGGACAAAGGTTAAGAAACTTTTTCTTATCGTTTAAGATTTTAGTAAAATTTGATATTTTAACAAATATACGTCTTATTAAATTGGAAGTACATATTATAGCGAAGCATGTAACGCATTGTTTATATCGCAATATTGTTTTATTTGGTGCACGTGACAAATAAGGAAAATAATAAAAAGAAATGAAAAATAAAAGAAAGATTAAATATTAAAAAATTGGAAAGAAATAAAATTGATATTTTCGTTGAGAGACGCAATAAGAATCTTTATCCTATGTTAAGAATATGTTTAGTAAACCCAAGAATATATATCTCCGTAACACGTTTCTTAACTTTTGTCTGTAAATGTGTATTATAATAAAAATCCCAAAAAATCTGAACAAACACGTGCTTGTTATTTTTACGAAACAACATAAAATAGCTGCTTTCAGAGCTTCGTAAACGTGATGCGAAATACTTGTACAACAGCAGGTAAAAACATTTAATTAAACATATTTTTCACTTGACATTCTGGAATTTTATTACCAGAGAAACGCCAGGAACGTCCAAACGGAATCGCAATAGAACTGAATACTTGTATAAAATATCACAGGCTAATTAGCGCACAGTACTTTTAATGAATTTAAGGACATAGTGAAGAGAAAATATTCGGACAAATATTATATATTCAACGTTCGCGCAATAATGAAGCATCGTGCCGGATGTATTTATCGATGTTCCAAAAAGATGTCTAAAAAAGTTATAACTAGCTAGTTGAACAAACAAGCATACGGCGAGTAAAGGAAAAGCAGTTCGAGCCAATAAAAAGCGTTTGTTATTTTCCATGGGCACGGTAAATATTTCATGAGACATTGCTCCCGAAATACGAAAACTTTGCGCGCCCCTAGAAACACCACAGTTTTTAACGAAGATTCTGTATTAAATTCTTCGGCGTATTCTGCTCTGTTAAATGGCAAAAAAGATAGCTCGGAGTAAATTAACCAGTTTCAATTTCTCACGCTATTACTTTGGGAGTTTTTTATTCGGGAACACTAAATAATATCGTTCTGGCAGATTCACAGGGTGTATAAGCATAGATCATCGCTGCACGATCCTCATAGAGCGGCAGACAGTCGAAAAGGTACCATAACTCGTGCCGTTTTTCCCCGTCGATCTGATAATTTGTCGACGATTTATATCGAGCTTTGCTACCGCCGCGGCGGACAGGATTTAATATATGTTTGCTTTTTTCGCGGTTGTCAAGGGTGCTATTGTCGGCGATTCCTTTGTCTCCCATCCTAGACTATCGATCCTGTGTTCGATAGGCAGTGGTTTCGGCGAAACAGCGTGTGTACCTTCATACATAAACATTTGGACGTTCGAGAATGTATTTGAACGCTTTTCTGACATCCGAAAAATTGTCGATATTCGATGTATTGCAAATTCGTAGAAAGAAATCGTACAATAATGCGTTCCGATTCGTTTTAAAGTTTAAAATTTCTACTTTCAGAGCCTACAAATTAATTTGTTCTAAGATGTTTGAGATGAGTTCATCCGACATTTAGATGCTCCAACATGTTTCACCTAAAGACACGTTTCCTCTAGATAATAACAGACAATTTGAAACGACTTATAAAACATTGAACAATCTTTTTCGTGATTGAATCTGTTATGGATTTGTAGATTCAAGTTTCTACTTCACAACCATCCCAAAAGTGTACGTATGATTTTGTTGTTGTTTTATTGTGCTTCGAATGAGAAGTATGCATAGCAAAAATATAAAATACTATAAAAGTTTCGCATGGTTTAACTTGTTCTTCAATTATGTTAAATAAAACAATCAAAAAGTGTACCACAATTTTCGTGGCCGACAATGAACACGCTGCACCAAATATTTTCTATCACAGAATAATCTCAAAAACGAAAAGATCATTTTCGGTAATAACAGTAGAGCCTTTCTTATCCTGTTACCAAAACATTTTATTATCTAAACATTTCATCCGAGTTCTCCAGTAAATGACAATATATTTGAATAATACAATAAATCATGCAATATCTTAAAATAATACAATAATAGAACGTTTGGGTAGAATATTTTAAAAACAAATATTCGGATAAGGAAATCTATTCTGTACAGTTTTTTCCAAAAATGTCAAATTTCGGGCTGCTGTGAATTTCCCTGTGCTAGTCTTACGCCTAATGTAATTTATTGCTACGTCGATGTTAAAGGTCAACGGAGTCGGTTAAGCGTGCGATGCGGCACGCGACGCGATTCCCAGAAGCCAATAAAAAATGGTCTGTTTTGTGTGCGAGCAGGTAAGAAAAATCGCGGAGCTACAATGTACGTGATAGATACTGGGTACGTGACCGTCGAATCGTGGCAAAAAAATTAGAACTGAAAAAGTTAAGTCATCGTTTTTATTCTAGCATTACTAAGTATTCATATTAATACCAGATTTATGAAGCACAAAAAACAGCCGTTTTATATTAGTTTATAAAAGTAACAATAAGATATTTGTTCTGATTTTTAACAAGCATTATTCTTTACGATATGAACAATCGTAAATTAAAAAATCAGTGACCCGTAATTTTGACGGGTTCCGTAAATCAGCTGGCGGCTGCCTTTTTTTGCAAACTGTTCCAAGTTACTATAAAAATCAGCCATGAGGCTTGAAGAATCGCGACATAGTATTCTCAGATCTGCCGACCTCCGAACATTTCTGGGAGAAATTATTGTATTAGGTTTACCGAGGAATAGTTCCATTATGATAGTATAAGTACGCAATCTACAGGGTGTCCCAAAATTACGGTATTTCTGGAAAAATGAGGAGTTCCTGAAGTGATTTAAAGTAACTTTTTCCTTTACAAAAATTTTCTCCGACGCATCGTTTACGAGTTATTAAGGAAAAACAATGACCAATGAGGGGCGAGCTCGCCTGACACTAGGCGGAAGAGCCATCCGAGCTCGCCTCTCATTGGTCAGTATTTTTCATTAATAACTCGTTAACGATGCCTCGGAGAAAATTTTTGTAAAGGAAAAAGGTGCTTCGAATGACCTCGGTAATCTCTAATTTTCCGGAAGTATCATAATTTTGGGACACCCCGCATAGGAATTCGGTGTGGGGAAGGAGTGAAATTCCGTGGGAACGCGCGGAAACGTGTGTGGCTTGTCAAGAACCGGCGGCGGATATCGCATAATAATTCGATCATGCGTCCTAGACTGTGCTCACCGTTTATGCATTTCACCCGGGACGTGGAGCGTGGCGGTCGAAAAAAATATGACAAATATATATTCGGGTCGCTTGAAATTCGAAACGGTGAAAGAAAATCGGAACGCACGCGCCGCTCGGCGTCGCACAAAGCGGAATATTTCGCGGCAGCCAATGGCGCAGAAAAAAATGAATTCTCGGCCGTCTCGTTTCACGCCGGCTGACGCCCTTTTTTTCACCTAGATGTTCGCGAAATTGCCTTCCAGTATGAACCGCCCATGGTCCCGAAGGTGCTCTCTCTGCCCTCCACGTACACTCCGCCGGCATTCTCCTATTTCTGCGTGTCCCCGTTCCTTCGTATTACCTTCCTTTCAGTTTTCACGTTATTCTTCCACCGCCGCACCGTTCCGCTGCCCCGCCAGCCGCACCCGCACTTTCACTGGTTCCCACCTAGCTTTTCCTTATTTTTCCATTTATTCTATTTCGCTCCCTTTATTTCCCCAAGTTCTCGAACTCTTTCTGATTGCACGTGGTCTTGCACCTCTCATGGCGCTTCTTCCGGTTAGAGTTGCCTATTTTTCGGTTATGGGACTGCACGAATGTGTCGTCTCTTCAAGTGGAATCATATTATACGAGGGTGTAAAGTTCTACTGTTTTCTAGGTAAGGTTTCTTCTGAGATAACATAAGGTGGGCAATTTCTCTTATTTATTTATATATTCGTTGAAATAACAAAGTCGGAGCTATTTTAAATCGAAATTCGAAATAGTTTTTCTAGTATATATAGTATTTCCATTTTGTATAATCTAGTGCATTTTATACATGTAACATTGAATTTTCTGACGCATGCAACAGCTACACATTTTACAGTTTCTTTTTAATACAAACAAATTTGTTAATGTTAAAATTATTTTGAAACATGATAATTGCAATTTTTAATGGCACCTTAGACTAAGGCTTAAATTTAACATTAAGGCGCCTTAAACTTAAATGGCGTCTCGTCACTCGAGTGCAAAGAGTTAAAACATTGTATTGCAATTACATCGGTGATTGCAATAAAATAAAACAGATTCTGGTGATGGAATCATATAGCCTAAGATCGGTTTCCAATTTCGATATGGCGAATAATGGAAGTATGTATATAATACACACAGGGGTATTAAAGTCAATTAAATTCGATACTGCAGGACAGTCGATAACATTATAAATCATTTTAAATAAGGAAAGTACATCTGCAGCGATCCTCCAATTCTCCAATGTGAACAAATTAAGTGCTAGCAAAATAGGGTCACAATCATGGTCAGTTCTTAACATTGGGATCCCCAAAATACGAGAAATTCTCATTCTCAATTCTCATTTCTCAAAATCTCAGGAATTTACCTTGAGTTCCTTCGATAAGTCATTCGTATTTGGCTTGATAAGGAGACCAAGTAACACTTGGGTATTCGAAATGAGTTATAATTAAAAAATAGCATAGGGTCTTAAGAACGCAGAGTGCTTACAAAAACGCATAAAAAATCCTAGACTCGGATTTGCACGATAAACTGCGTTGTTGGAAATATCGTTAGCGTAGAATAATTTGTCGCGGCGAGGAACGTCAGCGTATATAACTTATAACATTTTCCACGTGGTCGTTGTGGACTTCAGTTCGACAGTTCAAACTTTACTCTCGGCGTCCGATAGGGTGATTCCTATTTTTCAACTTCCCACTTTTTCTAGTCTTACCACCCTAAATTGCGACGCTTGGTGAGAAAATGATGCCCGCAAAATTTCGAAGCAATCGGACAACGGGAACCAGTGCCACATTTGTGTTTAGGTTGTGCCAAGGTTGTGGTGAGTTTTTATATGTTGCTTCTAAAAATATAGACGAAATCGTTAAATTTGATTTATCATTCGATACATCGTGTGATACAGAATCTGACAAGAGGGAATAAATCGAATCCAAACGCACCGATTTCGATGAAATTGTTGTGAGACCTAGTTCTCGAAAAAATATTTGATATATGTACTGTATATTTTTTTGTCGGTCATCATTCATGTTGTAAGGATGAAACCATCCCTTGAACGTATAGCCGTATAGCGACAAGAGTGCACGACTGTTTACATTCACCTTCTTACTCGCTGCGATAGTGGAGCTGCTGTAAGAGGGGGAACGTAAACACAAAGGTGTCTCGTCGTCGCGTACCTTTTATTTCTAACGTTAAGTGCTGCTTTAACCTTTTTAATAATAATTCATAGATTTTTCTTATATGTATAACACGAAAGTGCAACACATTTATACAGCGATGTCTCCCTAATTGACGCTCGGATTGCGCACAAAAATGAACAATTTGGGAAGAGGAGATACGATTGTTCGAGCTCGTTTTTACAGTTCTTGACAATTCGTAACTATGAAAACGAATCGCAACGCTCGAATAATCGTATCTCTTCTTCCCGAATTGTCCATTTTTGTGCGAAATCTGAGCGTCAATTAGAGAGATATTACTGTACGTCACGTGCAATAAGTCCTGAGTTTTTAAATCTTTCTAAAACTACTGTGATTACAGAAATTTAACCCTTAAATGCATGAATTAATGAATTTTATTTAAAAAATAGAGTTATAATTTTTCAAATAAGTGGAAATCGGGAAAAATATTAAAAAAAATTATAAGTCATATCTTATAGGGTTTTTATTGAAAAATATTAATGATTCATTTTTGGTACACTATGCAAAATAGACATAAAAATTCTTTAGTTAGTATGACATATCTATAACAAAATTATAAACCACATGCATACCACACCAAAACAAAACCAACAAACCAATAAAGGAAGCATAGTACTAAATACATGTCGTAATTATTACCATTAGTGCATGTTGTCCCATTTTTGCATCAACACGAAATAAGCCCTCCATACACATGATAGTTACGGAATATAGACAGAAGTACTAGCAAATTAATAAATAAGAGCCTTACCTTTAGAAAATATTGTTTGTTTAACGAATACACCAAAATATTTCTAAATAATCCACTTCCAAAAGTACGTAAATGAACCCGCTATCAAAAATGCGCGCCAATTGGTATAACGTCAGAAAGATACAAATATTGAAGTCAAATGGCATTATTTTAGTTAATTTTTGATAAGTCAATGGACAAAGGAATCACTGCCATTCAGCCAAATGTATCGATATCAAAACTGTTGTCGGGTATCCGCGCAAAAAGTTATTGATTCATTTTTGGGACTCTATGCATTTAAGGGTTAATATATTATAGCGGGAAGAATAATGCACATTCTTTTCGTTCACGCTGATAATAGGAAAACGGTGTCGTAAAACGGATTATTGAATTGAAATGTTATTTTGTTCGCAAGTATTCATCGTATAGAAAGGAGTTTCGCGCAAAGAATTAATCCTCGTCGGGCATTTTAATTGCAAATGACCAATACAGACCGCTCTAAGCCGAAACGATTTCATTGCGGCAAGATCGAGCCTTGTGTCTGGCTGATTTACAACGGCGGATAATATTGACATGGCCGCCTCGATCGATCCACGCTTAGATTCCTGTTGCCTGATACGTTCGGGTAATCCGGTACGTGATCTATAATACCGGAGTTCGCATACTGATGAAGACTCGCTGTGCGTACACGGACACGCGGCCGGTTCACTTGAAACCTGCGGAAGTAAGAGGATCGTGGGTCACGTCTTATCAACGCGAGACTGCTTCATCAAGGCTGTCCGTCATGTCGGCGCGAAATTCTTTAATCGGGAATTTCCCTCGGAATTCTGTTACGTGGGGAATTCTTAATTCCGTTATGGGTTCATCCTCGATTTTACAGAAATGAGCCGTTTCTCATCTGGTTCGCTTAAAGTCTAATTCTTCAGATAGTAAACGCGGGAACATCCCTGGAACATATTTCATTTTTCAATGCGCACACTTTGTACAAGCTTTTCACCGTCCCCGATCGCTTGTGGGATTATTCCACTTACGGTACGGGTTCAACTAAATATTCACTGTCTTATACAGGGTGTTAATAAAAACCATTCAATGTTTATACGCTATATGGGATACATTGTACTGAGTAAAAGAGCTTTAGTAAACACAGGTCGAAAGGTTAACCGTTTCTGAGATATAATCATTTTTGTTTGCTAGTATCATGATCGACTTAATTATGGAGATATTTAAGATGCTTAGTGTATTCCTGGCCGATAAATAACTTAGAAGAATTACGTAACCGAATCCACCATCAACAGAAATGTGGAATTTTCGAGAGAGAGAGAGTTCGCGACACCGTAACAAAAAGATGCAAAGCGTGTATAGAAATAGAAGGTGGACATATGGAAAATCATCTGTAAACATCGAATATTTAGTAGTAAGTCAATCATGATACTACCACATAAAGAAAAATGTTTATATCTTATTTACTCAGTACAATGTATCCTATATACTATATAAATATTGAATGGTTTTTTCTGAACACCCTGTACATTCATTAGTGTACCGTATACATCAATTTTGATGGTAATATCGAAGATTTTCTCAATGTGTAAATTAACTCGTAATTATTTAAAGAAGTGGAAATCAGTTGCAATTTTGTTATTTGTTATTGGGATCGTTTGGCGAATTTTAGAAACCGATTGGAGGTGTATTTTATGTCATGTTTTTTAACTATTTGATGTAAATGGTATGGATATACATGCGACCAGATACATGTAAATTGTGCATTGCTCGAAAGGTATAGGGCTGGTCGTACGTCCAATGATTGATGAAATACAGGGTGTCCCAGAAATGTCTCGCACCTGGAAATGGGTGGTTGCTGACGTCATTTGAAGCAACTTTTTCCTTGGCGAAAATGCAATCCGCGGCTTTGTTTACGAGTTATTAACGGAAAACGGTGTCCAATGAGAGATCGCGTACGACTGACGCCCCGCCCTTGCGATAACTGTCGCCGCGTCAGACGGCCAGCGCGACGCGGCATTGGTCGCAGGGACGGAGCGCCGGCCGTGCTCGCTTCTTATTGATCACTGCTTTTCATTCATAACTCGTAAACAAAGGTGCGGATTGCATTTTTGCTAAGAGAAAAGTTGCTTCAAATGACCTCAGAAAACTCCCATTTCCAGATTGCGAGATATTTTGGATCTTTTAAAGCATGGTTTGTTCTAAAATCTTTGCATCTAATGAATTTATACCTGCTACCAATTCATAAAATACGTACGTATTCTAACAAGCATTCTTCAAAACGTTGAGGCTAGGAGAAGAATAATTTACAGGGTCGTCGTTTGCCAATACAATTCCTCGAAGGACACCTTAAAAAATCTGGACTAACGACTGTACGACCGGGTCACGTTCCAAAAGAGAAAGTAGCCGTTAAATATGAGTTCGCAAATCCTATTAGTCACTTACATCGCGAACAATTAATTACAGGGACAAAGTTCGTCGGTACAGTCTGTCGACAGGTGGAAATAATTCTTCTGATTACGATACGGTGCAATCCGTGCGATCTAGCGCCCCTCCTCCCTCTGGAATGAGTGATCCAGCAATTTTGTAGCATTAAAAATACAGAACGTTTCGTCGAAGAGAAAGCAATTTAGTGGCGTTTGGAGCCAGCGCGGCGTTTCGCGCGTGCCTGCGAACCATTTTTCACAGCTTGTTTCGAGAAGAGACAGAACGAGGGAGCGAGAAAGGGCGAGAGAAAAAAAAATGAGAGAGGGTGGGGAAAAAAGAGGCGACGGTCTCTCCGTTATTTTTCAATGTTTGATAATTCCGGAAGAGTACGTCACCACCGCTGCGCGACCGCATCATCGCCGCTCCCGCTTTGTCGGCTTTTCGCTCGCTCGCTCGCTCGCTCGCTCTACCAAATTACACCCGGCCCCGCTGGAAAACCAGCTTTTTTTTGCTGGCGTGATCCTATACAGAGAGCGATGTTTGCGTCGGTCGCGGGAAACAGTATCCAACGCGGCCGTTTCGCCGCGGATCAGCCGGGGACCGGCCGCGGCAGATTTAATCTGTTTGCAAATCGGTGCCGGGTCGCGAGTGTAAAACTGCCGGCTGTCGCGAATGAACTCGCGCTTTTCCGCGTTTATTAAAACGTCGTGGTCGGGGCCCGCGACACCCGCGAAATTGCGCGCGCGAAATGTTGACGGTCGCGCCGGAATTTCATCCCGAAACGATCCGGAAAGTGAGATGAAGTTTGCCGCCGGTCAGCCCTGACCGAACTGCTGTCAGTCTGATATGGTCAGACGCGTCGCGAAATCGCGAAAATGTTCCGGGCTATGGATGTCAAGCACTCGGCCCGGTAAGGAGCCGGCAGATGATCTCGCGATTCACGCACAAGCGACTTCCCTTAGAAAGTATGGGACGGCGCAAAGTCGCACGCATTTTCGGTGCACGAATTCGGAATTCATTTGAAAGCATACGGATCTCGCGTTTTTGCTGAAATAAAGTCTGACGAATTTCCTACATTTTGTGTCCTTCGAAGTATGTACAGGGTGATCCGTTTAACTTAACACGGTGGAATATTTCGCGGGGGATTGAAGTTATCAAAAATATGTTCCTACAAAAGTTGTTTGGCATCGAGGAGGACGTTAGGTGACATAAATAATATTCCTACAATTGTAGTGGTTGGGGAGTTATTGAAGTTAAATTAATATTTTTAAATGGGAGCCTGTAGTTTTTTATCCATAATGTAACAGCGTTTGTTGAGACGAATACAATGACCTACAACATAATGTTATTCTATATAGTAAAATGACATAAAGTCGCTAGCTGAACTTCACGTTACGTCAAACGACGAATAAATGTATCAAATGTAACTGGCCCTCCGCGTCCTATCCACCGATTTTGAGAATTATTGTTCAACCAATCACGGGCGAATGCGACGTAATTCTTTATTTATACATTTGACAAGTACGTTTGTAAAAATGTTAAGCACCTTTCGGAATTAATATTTTCATTTAAATAATAAGGTCTTATTATTATTCTTTTTACCAAAAAGTAAGATATCCGATCATTTTTAGAGCGTCATTTGATACAGCTACTCGATATAGTCACGTAGAGTTCAACTAGCGACTTTATGTCATTTTACTACATGAAATGATTTCACGTTGTAGGTCTCAAGAAACGTTATTATATTATGGATACAAAAAGTACAGGATTCCATTTAAAAATGTTAATTTGACTTCAATATCTCCTCCACCACCGCACCTGTAAAAATATTGTTTATATCACCTAACGTCACCCTCTATACCAAACAACTTTTGTAGCAACATAGTTTTGATAACTTCAATCCCTTGCGAAATATTCCACCGAGTTAAGTTAAACGGATCACCCTGTATACTCTGATGGTAGACTGAGTCCGCATGTATTCGGACAGGCACGTGTATTATTTACATGCTATCGGGCTAGTCGAGTTTCGTTAGGAAACACAATCCGACTTTTCTACGCTGTAAGTTTCTTGAAGCATTATTTGTTAGTAGAATGAGTCAATATGCGATCAGACATGTATAATTAGTGACTTTAGATACAACGAAGTATGAGTATGTGTTTCCAAATAGGATATATTTCAACAGAAATTGTTTATTTTATGTGACGAAACCAGCCAATAGAATAATCATACATGTAGTCAGACATGGTGTAACAGTTTTACTTTTTACTTTAATTACAGAAATATTTATTATGCTACAGAAATTATTTATTAAACTTAAACAGCAATTCGATTGTACTTCTACTCTGTTTTGAAACTCAACAGGTATTCTCCATTTTTGTTGTTCGAAGTAATCCTTCTTAGTAGAACGAATCTGTATGCAGTCAGGCGTACACAAATTACGATGCATTTAAACTGCACACAAATTTTTCTAACAGTAACTGCATCGGAATAACCTTTATTAATACAATGAGTCGTAGACAGACGGTTGAAAACCTTGAATAAAAAATGCCAAAAATTAAAGAAGAACACTTGCATAAAGTTTCTTCCGCCTCTAATTCCAGAGCATACGTGGTCGATTATCCTGTAAAATCGATAGAAAAATAAGTCTGACAAGAGGTTCGAAAAATAATGTTCCAGATCGAACATTACCGTCGACATCGAAGTAAACCCGTCTGGTTCGCCGGCATGGTAGATAATTGACATGGTAATTGACATCGCGAGCAGGATTTAAATATCAAAAACATATCGAATAGTGAGAGCTTACAAATTTCAGCTGCGCGCATTCGTCTCCGCCGGGACAATGTTGCAAAATGTTTTAATGGAACGAAAACAGCGGGCGCGCGGTGTTCCGGTTCGGTGGCCGTGTTTGCACGAACAGTGTCGTTGTTTATGTTGAAATCGGAATCGGCGAGCGTTAATTTAAAAAAATTGAAATGGACCGCTCCGCTGAGTAGGAACGATTAATGCCTAGTGTTCCGATTCAATATCGAAATTGCGGAAAAGCTTTTTGCCGTGATTCCACGCGCGATGCTCGCCTTCGTTTCTCCGGCGTTGTTGTTTTCCGCCCCCCCCCCACCCCCGGAGACAATAATTATAAAAGATGGCGCGACGGCCACGATGAAAAATGGCTGACCTCGAAACGAGCAATTAATCTTCGTTCGACGCTGTAATTGACCGACGGAACAACTGCACAACGCAACAACGACCCCAGGCGGCGTCTCAAGTGTGATATATTAACAAACGCAAAACACGGTAATAACCGCGCGTTACGAACGACTTTCTTTTCATTTTTCTGCCCGTCTTCCGTGTTTCCAGCTACGTGATTTTTTGCACATTTTCTATTGTTCTGCAAATTAAACGCGCAAGAATTTTTTAATCGAGCAATTAAACCCAGTGTCTGATAAGAGTATTAACGTAGAGAATTAATATCTTATAAGTTATGAGAATATTCGTTAATCGCACAGTTCGATTATGTGTCCAAGCTGCAAATAATAACAAAAGTGAACAACATATCACGATCTTTTATTATGTATACAATCAGATCACGTGCTTGCAATTTCGATCGATACGTCGACAATCGTCCTCAAAGGGCTACACAACGCCAGATCCAATGAATTTTGAAGTTTATGAATTCGTTGTGTTACACATACAGGGTGTTCCATAATTACGTTAGCACCGGGAAAGAGGTGATTCCTGAGGTCATTCGAAGTAACTTTTCCCTTAACGAAAATGCAATCCGCCGCTTTGTTTACGAGTTATTAACGAAAAACACTGACCAATGGGAGGCGAGCTCGCTTAACGATATGCGGCCGAGCCAACGAGTGGTCGAAGCCCAGTTCCGATCATTGGCTCGGTTGCCTAGCGCTAGGCGAACTCGCCTCTGATTAGCCAGTGTTTTTTTGCTAATAACTCGTAAACAAAGCCGCGGATTGCATTTTCGCTAAGGAGAACATTGCTTCGAATGACATCACGAACCTTCCATTTCCGTATTTCGAGATATTTTTGGGGACACCTCGTATAGGTAGACATTATTCATCTATCGAAATCATATACAATTTGTGACATCACATTGAAAGGTTACTTCAAATGACCACAGAAATCACCCCTTATAGTATATATATAGTATATAGTATATATATAGTATATATATATATATATATACAGGGTGTTTCATAATTATGTTAGCACCGGGGAAGGGGTGATTCCTGAGGTCATCAATAACATCGGCAGACGCGTCGTCGTTGAGAATCAACATGGTGAAAGTCACGCGAATGACGCAACATGACGCAGGTTTAACAAAACGTAATATCCTCAATCATCAAATATATTATTCCAGAACCTTCAAAAGTTGCACTAAACATTACATCTAGAAATTGTTACAGAAGTTCCTCGTTTCTTTAGAATTACAAAAGCGAATAAAGAATTTCTGATTTGTCCGTTATACATTTGAAATCTCAGAAACTATTTTAAAAATTCTGTTCAAACGTGGAGATGTGTTAATTTTGTATCTATTGATTTCATTTGGCCGAAGTTTGTGGTCTGGTTGCGGTGACTTGCGAAACAAACGTCCCGCTGAAACGGGTTCTGCGCGGGCGAAGTATTTCTGCGAAACGCGTCCGCGAGAAACTTGTTCGCCAACGGGGATGCTTCCGCAACGGGCGAGGAATGTTCTTCGGTAACGGGGTGAAGAATTCGGCATGGCTCCCGAGACGTTTCTTCGTTTCTTTGTGCGAGACTGATGGAGAAATGGCGAACATTATTTGAATCCCTGAGGATTCGTGCACACAACTTTATGAGGATCGTTTTACAGTTAATCGGCCGAAGAATTGGAGAACTGCGGGGAATGTCCGGATATTTCTTCGTGAAATATTCGTTTTGCCAAATGGAAATATCCCGGCGTTTAATTGCCAATTGTTCAATCGTTCGAGTATTTATACGGACTCCCAGGCTCCGTAAACGAGTTTATAAAACAAGACAGAAATTTCTTACCGATAATTGCGCTACTCGTTAAATAAAAACCCGTAACGCGGGAGAAAACTAATTTTTAACCAACGTTTTCGCCGTCGCTATTCGTTTCCCTAGCAAACGTCGTAGCTATTGTTTCATCAAAATTAATACGAACAAATTGATCGAAGAATTAAATTTGTTTATAAATTCGAATTTATATGCAAACTTATAGTAATATTTACGGTCGTAGAGATGATACGTGCGTTGAGATTTTCAAACTTTCCACGCGAAATCAGTCTAACTTTGTCGAACAAGATAAACATTAAACATTATGGTTTGTAAAGCTCAAAGCTCAAAGCTCGAAGCTCAGAGCTTGAATCTTAAAGCTCAAAGCTTAAATCTTAAAGCTCAAAGCTGAAAGCTCAACTGCTCAAATGCTCACAGTTCAGTGTTTAGTGTCGGACGTTCGAGTTTCTTCTAAAACATGTACAATTCCACGGGATTTTAAATCTTTGGCGACCATATGATCTATTATGCTATCCAAGTAAACGAGTTTATAAAACAAGACAGAAATTTCTTAACGATAATTGCGCTACTCGTTAAATAAAAACCCGTAACGCGGGAGAAAACTAATTTTTAACCAACGTTTTCGCCGTCGCTATTCGTTTCCCTAGCAGACGTCGCAGCGATTGTTTCATCAAAATTAATACGAACAAATTGATCGAAAAAGTAAATTTGTTTATAAATTCGAATTTATATACAAACTTATAATAAATATTTACGTTCATAGATAATAAGTGCATTGCGATTTTCAAACTTTCCACGCGAAATCAATCTAACTTTGTCGAACAAGATAAACATTAAACGTTATGGCTTTCAAAGAAAGTGTTAATACATACTCCAGTTTCGTCGTGTTTCACATTCTTAAGTGTCTCGTAACCGTGCAAAACTCGCGGAGCGTTCATCAGTGACAAACAGAAGTTTATCTTTCTGATTAAGAAGTCCGGCGGCGTGTTTGCGTGAATAATCAACGGCCGGGTAATTGAATCAACAAAGTTTCAAACCTATTGGTCGCGGGGAATGCTAAGGGAATTACATTCCAGGCATTTTTTTTTCTTTGTTTGAGTGCCGTGTTCGGCATAAGAGAAGGCGTTCCGGCCAACCGTGTAACGAGTTTGTTACAGTACGCGCATTACTGTAACGAACTTTCCCTCGTTCCAGTAATGCGTATTACAGTGGGTTCGCGTGTGTTTTGTTGGTGTTGGAGGCGGACTGCTTCCGGTCGTAGCGGTAAGTTTCGTTCAACTGCTGTATAATGTGCTGCAGTATCAGAGAAACAGAACATAGAGAGAAAACGCAGCGGCGACGAGTGAGACGCCGGAATTTTTAGATACATCGTGCATTTACATTTTCATAGAAGACAATGGACACATCGGAACTGCGAATTTTTCCAAATTAATGCACGATATATAATTATTTTATGCTCCATGTTCCTTGAACGGTAGCTTCAATTTTCTGTACAAGTATTTTTCTCTTATCTTTTAATTATCTTTTAATCGCTGTTGCATTCTTTTGTTTGTGCCAGTTGACATTTTTCAAAGACATCTTTAATTTCAAGATATATTTTCACGTTCAAATTAAATTTCTGTACATTTCTGTAGATTTTCAGGTTTCGGTTCAAATTTGTTCACACGTATTAATTGAATCTCTTTAGGATTATTTGTAATCGACAATGCAATCGTTAAATAAACAACATTTTAAGGAAGAGATCGGAAGGTCTGCAATTCGAGATTTTTCTCAAGAGATAGCACTGGATAACGTCTTCAGGTATGAACAGAAAAACTTCCACGTGTTGTTTTTGATCAATTTAGTCCCGAGGAGAAAGTGATCTCGGAACAGTAAATCACTGTAGAATTCATGCTTAACTCTCACAAAACGGAGAGGATAGCCAATAAATCGATCAGAGGAACAAGTTCACGGCCCCCTACAATCTCAAGCCAGCCTTGCGTGACCGAGGAAAGAACACGGTCATAAAAGATCAACCGCATGCTCACTCTTCTTTACGGATCCCCAAATACATTTTCCAACCCTCGAAATCTCCAAGACCTACATCATAAAATTACAATTCATGAATTACACGGACAATATTTACTTCTGTGTAGAACCAGTCGATAAAACCAGGACTGCATACCATTCTCCGCAACTATTGCAACCATCGTGTTTCTCACCGCTGTGAAGTTTTGTTTGTCTCAGACTTTGCGATAGAAAATTGAATTTGATAATTCATAGTGTAAATGCTATTGAATAGGGAATTGAAAGCATGCCCGTTCAAAACTCGGCAATACGAAAGTTCACTTTTTGCAAACATCCGACGTTCAAATTCATTTTCGTCGAAAACACTGGATAAAACAATTTTATTAAAAATGTTTTAATTATTGTTTCGTCTAGATTAGCCAACGTTTCAGTTTCTACTTCGATTTCGGATCGGTAATGTTATGCCGACGATCATTTTTCATGAAAAGTATTCAGTTAGCATCGATGGATCCTTCTGCAAATCTTGCTTCTGGATCTTTCTGCAAAACGAAAATGATCTTCATCGTTTGCAACAACCGCGAGTCATATGGAAACTGCATTTTTTCTTTAATAGCAGCACTGAGCTGAAAATAATGCGTAGATGTCTTTAAACATTTTTTACATATTTATTGTTTCAATGTCATTTGCCGATTTTTATTATAAGTACGTAACATCTGCAATCTACGCAAGGTAAGTAGTATATATATATTAAATATATTAAATATAATATAATATATTAAATATATATAATAAATATAATATAATATAATAAATATAATAATATAATAAATATAATAATATAATAAAATTTAATCTAGAGTTTCAAGGTAAAGCTATAGTATTTCCATTTGTGGCTTAACAACGAGTCTCAATAGTTTCTTATGTCAAGGTTATGTACACCGGCGTGCTGACCACTGCCTTTTTTCGTCAACTGCCCGGAATTTCGTTCCCTTCCTCTCTCTCTCCCTCTCTCTCCCCCTCCCTCTTCCTCTCTCTTCCATCCTCTCCCTGTTTCTCTCCCTTCCCCTCTCTCTCCCGCTCCTTTCCGCTCTCTCCCTCTCTCTACCTCTTTCACCCTCTCTCTCCCTTTTTCTCTCTCTCTAGCCCTCTCCCCCCCCCCTTTCTCCCTCTCTCTCTCGCTCTCTCACGAGATGTTGGCAACTATAAATCGCAACTTAGTATTCCCAGATCTGCCGGTCTCAATTCCAACCTCCGAACATTTCTAACACAAAATTACTGTACACAGTAATGCTAGAATAAAAACGATGACTTAACTTTTTTATTACTATTTTTTTTTCGCCACAATTCGAAGGCAATTCGGAGGCCACGTACCACGATTCGACGGAGATTGGTCACGTACCTCGTAACTCCGCGTTTTTTCTTACCTGACTCACACCCAAACGGACCATTTTGTGTTGTCTTCCGGGAATTCGAGTCAAAAAAGCTGCGCGAGTGCCGTATTACACGCTTGATCGACTCCGTCGAACCCTAGCATTGACGTAGCAACAAATCACATAGGCATAGAACTCGCATAGCCATAAGAAAATTTACAGGAACCCGAAATTTAGCATTCTAGAGAGAATTTACTGTAATTACATTTGGATTTTTCTTCATTCTTTGTCTCGGCAGCACCTCTAATCTACATTTTCGTGTGATCTTTGTAGCATGTACTTTCGTCTCGCGTAAATAAAAACGCGATTTTGTCATCAGTTACAAAGTGTTCTTTGCCGGTGCTAACTATCATCGATAAACGAACGGACAAAATCGGTATCGCCGGCACACTTCGCACGCTCGCGCATAAAAGCATGGCATCGCGATCGTATCACCGCCAAAGTTGCCGATCGTTTCGCCGACGAATCGACGAATCGATTCGATATCGGGCCGGGCACGCGCGTGTTCTCTGTTGCCGGGACGTCGATGAAGAAGCCAGCCGGGGGAAAAAGGAAAATATATTACTCCGTCGGAGGGACACAGAGCGTCGAAAGATCTTATTCCGGTCGTCGCGCGGTCCCTGGCCGTAAAGATAAATTCGAACGGTTAGAGAGGTGGCAGGAGGCGAAGAAGAAGGAAACGAAGAAGGCAGAGGACGGGATCGTGGGTTAGGAAATCCAGTTTGTACCACCGAGCTCTTTCACGGACTCGCCGGTCTGATAAAATCAATGAGTCCGTCCTGCTTTCGGACAGCGTCGTTTCGTCCCCGTTGCGAGGAGAGTTCGAGGACGTATTTAGGCTCAAGAGCTTCGTCATCGACGCGTCCCTCTTCCCCTAAACCCCTCGAGCACCGTAGAGGGGCCCCGCGAGCATCCTGGAAGCACACCGGTCAGCTGATCGAGAATCCGGCGTGTGAAATTTAAGGGAAAATTCTGGTCGAGTTAGGCGACCGTCGAACCGACTGTTGGCCACTTAAATCTTCGCGGACGATTTCCCCGTGATCTATGACGGACAGGGCGCACCGGAAATAAATTTCCCTCGGGCTACCGTTCCTCGTGTTCTCGAGGGAAAGAGATCCTCGACCTATTAACCCCCTCGACGATGTGCTCCCTTTCTGGCTGATCTGGCAGGGTGGATCCGATTCCGCTGTTGCCGGGACTGTTGCGCCGTCGAATGACCATCCGGCCGAGAGCCATTCGACGTCTTGCTTCGAGATTTATTTGTACTTCACCTGCCTTCCGTTCGGCTCTTCCGCCTTCCTTTTTTGCGATTGCTCCACGGGACCATCGTCGTTAGATCGATGCCCTTGGATTATGTATGTGGTTCTAATTCTGCGGATCCTCTGCGGAGGGAGCTAAGTACGCAGCATTACGGACGATGCTGCGGCAAAGATATATTCGATTTCTGAAACCGGGAATTCCTGCTACTCCGGTCGAAAGGTCGGTTTTGCTCAATGACTGAGAGATGTTTTCTTAACGTTCAACGTTCAATGCCCAATGCTCAATGCTCAATGTTCAATGTTCAATGTTCAATATTCAACGTTCAACCTTTAATGCTCATTGCTCAACGTTCAATGTTCAATGTTCAATATTCAACGTTCGGAGTTCAAAGCTCAAAGCTCAAAAGCTCGAAACCTCAAAACCTCGAAAGCTCGAAAGCACAAAGCTCAAAAACTCAAAAGGTCAAAAGCACAAAGCTAGAAAGGTCGGAAGCTCAAAGCTAAAAACTCAAAGTTCAGTGTTTAACACGTTCCGTGCCGAGCTTTTTTTACTCGAATCTTCACACTTTGATATTTTACTAAAACTTGATGTATTACGTGCAATTATTAATTCTTGTACACATAACAACGTAACAAAAACTTATCAACGCCCATTCTTGCGGTGGAAATTGATTCTTCGGTTCTAAATTTCTTGTAAACAATTTGTTCAGTTCACTAAGTAAACATGCAAGCGTGTACCATCGATGGTACACGTGGCACGGAACGTGTTAATGTTGGACGTTCGAGGTTCTTCTAAACATGTACAATTCCACGGGTTTTCAAAACAGGTTTCACAGACGCGCCTCAACCTCTTGGTTTCTTCGGCGACCATATGATCTATTATGCTATCCAAGTAGACCATTTTGACTCCTGTATATTTGATTAAATTGATTAGGATAGAATAGAAGTAGATGTTCTAACGCGGTTGGTACGTTGCAACGGGTACAGATAGGTGGTTGAGTTTTCGATTTTAACCTTTTAGGCACGACGCGCCACTATAGTGGCTTCTGCGGATGACATCTTTTAGAACGACACGCCACTATAGTTGCTTTCGCGGATGTCATCTCTCTGGACGACGCGCCACTATAGTGGCTTGCTCTAGTAGCTCACTCGCTCATCGTTTGAACCAAATAATCGTTTCACACTTCTTTTGTCTTCACATCGATTTACAACAGTCTACATGGTGTTCCAAAGATGTCTCGTAATCCGAAAATGGCAGGTTCCTCGGATCATTTGAAGCAACTTCTCCCTTTACAAAAATTTTCTCCGATGCACCGTTAACGAGTTATTAACGAAAAACAGTGATCAATGGGAGGCGAGCTCAGCTGGCGCTAGGCGGCCGAGCCAACAGCGCCAGCGGTCGAGCGGTCGAATCCCAGCTCAGCTGGCGCGAGGCGGCCGAGCCAACGGCGCCAACGGTCGAGCGGTCGAATCCAAGTTCCGCTGATTGGCTCGGTCGCCTCGCGCCAGCTGAGCTCGTCTCACATTGATCACAGTTTTTCGTTAATAACTCGTTAACGGTGCCTCGGAGAAAATTTTTGTAAAGGAAAAAGTTACTTCAAATGGCCTAAGGAACCCGCCACTTTCGGATTGCGAGACATTTTTGGGACACCCTGTATATACAGTACACATCAGACTCTGCCGTCCAGAGAAATAGCCTCACGCAGAATTCAGCCGTACCTAAAAGGTTAAATCTCCACAACGGTGTTAGCGATATGCAATCGTGGATTTTACGTGGACACCATTTAAAATGGAATAACTTTTTTAATAAAAGTTACTTAAAAAAAAAAAAATATCCGTACGTCCTTTTTTACGATGTACACAATAGAATTATCTGTCTACATACATTTTAATAGAAATGAGTTCAATAAAATTATTTAATAGTATAACTGTTATTTGATGATAGAAAATGTATAATTTGCTTGGTGTTAGAATTTCAATCCAACATATTGTTTGTTTAGATCAGGATTTTTTTTAATTTATTACCTCTAATATTACTTTGTAGAGGCAGCTAAGTAGCAAAAATTATATGTATATTTATACGACTTGTAATTCATATGTGCAATTATATATGCAATTCATACCATTTGTTGCTACTGTGCCATTAGAGTGATTATTTAGACTATTTATAAGTATTGCATTATTAACATTTCTTTGTAGAAGAACTTACCAAAACTTCATTATTCATACTCCTTCAACAATTCGTTATTTATATTTCAACAATTCGTTGTTTGTACTTCAACAACTCATTAATTATACATCAACAATTTTCAGAAATTCATCTTTTACGTCAGCCACCGATGTTACGACACATTAGACTAATAAGTCAAATTACGTGTTCGATTTTCAACTGTATATTAGAATATTTACTAATTACTATTTATACATTATTATTATTATTATTACTATTTTTACATATTTATTTTACAACTATTTATTAGAATATTTATAAAAGTCGTTTGAATCGGCAGCAACACAGATACTTATAGAAGCGTTATCAGAGTCGTCAATGAATCGAAGTAACGGGGCCGGAAGCACCCGAGTGAACTGTCTCGGTTCTTAACCCATTTCGAACAGCTGTTCCGAACGAGGTACACTGAGGCAAACAGCTCCGAGAGGACACGTTTCCGGCAGAGTCTCAGACACGATGTGATGCCGCTTGTTTTACGACACCGAACGCAGTCCACTCCGAGGTAGAACCATGGTAGATGGCCAGCGCGACGAAGATGTCGTTTATGTCGCCGATCATGCACTGGCTTGATATCCTATCTGATTGCCAGTACCGTCATTCGGTACGTTATTCCTGTATTTTGATGAACATTGAATGCGTCTTTAAGCGTTCGGCAAACTACCTACTTCGGAGCGTTCGTAGAATTAAATACCATAAATTGCAACGATTTCGTCAACGCTGCAGTTAACGGAAACATCTAATAGTGAACGTAATACGCAGATTATAACTAGATTAACGTATAATTATACAGAGAATCGTCTCGACTCATCGATATTTTATGCATTTTATACAATTGTTCTTCCTTAGTTGCAATAAACAGCTATTATACAGAGTCTCCCAAAAATGTCTCGTAATCTGGAAACGGGGAGTTCTTAAGGTCATTTGAAGTAACTTTTTCCTTAGCGAAAATTGAATCCGTGGCTTCGTTTACGAGTTATTATCGAAAAACGCTGACCAATCAGAGGCGAGATATGCTGGCGCGAGGCGGGCGAGCCATCGAGCGCACGGAGCCCAGTTCCGCCGATTGGCTCGGCCGCCTAATGCTAGGCAAGCTCGCCTCTCATTGGTCACTGTTTTTCGCTAATAACTCGCAAACGAAGCTGCGGATTGCATTTTCGCTAAGGAAAAAGTTACTTCAAATCACCTCAGGAATCCCCCATTTCCGAATTACGAGACATTTTTGGGACACCCTGTATAGATATTTATTCCGTCTATTAATCACTTCGATAACAGCGTTTCCGAATTCTTTTAACGTTTCACTTACTCGTTCCCGTCATAAAACGTCCTTCGTACATTGAAAAATGAAATCAGGAATAAAGCATAAACAGCGCATTGACTTCCAATGGACTGTATTATTCATAATTGATTGCACATTCGATCTTGTTTCACGGAAACCATCGTGAGTTCCATAAACCGTTATACGTAAAATCAAACTTCGCTACACATTGCTCGGTGTGTCCGTCAAAATACAATCTCGAATTCGTCTGTCAGTGACATTATCGTCCACAGCGGACCGACAAACAATTCCGGCGACTCGTTCGTCGTCGGCATCGGAATTTCGAAAATATGAAACGCGATCGATTGGATTCTGCGCGTCGGGACGCCGACTCCGAATCTCGGAGTGTGCTCCGTTCTGATAACACTTTAATTCAGATCGTTGAATTCAGTGCAATCTGGCCGAGCCTCGCGGCGGCGAGACGAAAAGCGGGCGCGCTCCCGCTCGGCAAAAGGCGCGAGCTTGTTGCAGGATGAAAACGAGAGATAAAAGAGCCGTACTTTATTCATTCCACGGATGATAGGCGAGGGACCTACGACAATAACCCGGTGATACAGTTCCGTTATTGGCGCAATGAAGCCGTATATATTGAGTCGTAAAATGTCGTTTGTTTACATCAGAAACCAAAATAGTGGATGCCCACGGATTTGATTTGACGCCGTGTCACAAGTTGCGAAGCTTAATCTCGATTATGGCGCTCGTGTGCATACACGTCCCGGAGATTATGGAGCATTATTGGGTGGACAGCTGGCATAAACTTCCGTCTAACCCCTCGAGAAATTCTGTTTTTGTAGAAAAATCTACGGTCTAGTTATTACCATACTGTGGCCATTATTATACTGTTGCTGGCAACTAGAATTTAAACCCTTGCCATATCATTATCTTCGCAGTTGCAACGATTAGAACTTTTTCGACTGTAATCATTTCTTTGGAAAAGAAGAAAAAGAACGTGTATCTATTACGTGCTTACATTTACTGAAATAATTAAATATTGAAGCCAATGGAATCGAATTTTATACCGATTTAAAAGAACAGAATAAAATTCGTACTTTTCGGATTTTTAAGAACATTGCTTGAATGTGTATCACAGATTTTTAACACTTTTAATTAGATGTCCTACAAATCGGTCAGTCTTGCTTCTCTTTTTTTGCTGAAAATTGTAAATGTAAAATGTAAAATGAATAATAGCAAAAAAGGAAGATAGAGAAGACGCGGTGCAGTAGCACAAATATGTGAAGATCAAATAAAATTTGACGAATTTCACCATCTTTACTGGCAATTACGAGAAAATGACGATATACAGAGTGACCCAGAATTATGGTATTACCTGGAAATGAGGAATTTCTGAGATCATTTGAAGTAACTTTCTTCTTAGCGAAAATGCAATCCGCTGCTATAAAAACGGGCCCCATAGTTCGAATAATTGTAGCTCCTCTTCCCAAATTGTCCATTTTTGTGCGCAATCTGAGCGTCAATTAGAGACACCGACATGCTGGTCGCTGCCTTTTTTTGCTGACTATTCCGAGTTTCTATAAAAACGAGCCTCGAGTCTCGAAGAACCGCGACTTAATATTCTCAGATCTGCCGATTTCAATTCTGACCTCCGAACATTTCTGGGAGAAAATACTGTATCTTCATTTATTTTCATTCCTAGATTTTCATAACAGAAGAGAAGAGAGAATCTAATTTTTAGAAGAAAATAATTTTATTCCTAGTTTTGTAGATTATGCATAAGCTGTTTTAATATTTATATGAACTATATTGCATAAAGTTACGAAAGCACAAAATAATATAATAATAAGCATATAGAATAATACAAATTGCACATCATTTTTAAATACACTGTGATCATTAATGAATATTCGGCTTCAGTTAAAATGCGATGCTCGCTAAACATATTCCATAAAATAAATAAAGACAGAAGAGAAGTATCAATTTATGCATAGAAACCGATTTATACATTCACTACCGATCATAAGTACTCGAACACATACTCAATACTGACAGATGATGTACTTAAGTTACGACGTTATGATAATTTTTCAAATGAAACTAGCATTAGTAAAATGGTTTATTTTTATGCAGGTGATAAACTTTTCTAATATTTCTGCATTTTCTGTTCGCTTATATTGCAATGTTTCCATCGATTAGATTTTGAAGTTTTAAAAACTCATCGCCGCTAATTTTACTTTATTCGCTTCACATTTTTAAATTGCCAATATCGCGGGGTTCAAGCTTATACAAATGAACGTATATGTCTGATGAAACTAAAAAGTAACGATATGAAATATGTACATTGTGACGAGGAGGAAGAACGGAACACGAGATAATTCTCGTATAAAACTGGATTTTTTCGCAATACATTCCTGCGCACGGTTTTGCCGCAAGAATTTTGTCGGCGTGATCCATTAATAAATATTATTCACATTGCTGTATAATAATGTTGTATTCAAGAAAGATAGGGATAAACGAATAAGGAGAGAATATTTGCTTCGATGATAAGTTTCGATGATATTTCCGAACATGCACGTGTCCGGATACTTTTGAACTGTACTGTAACGTACGTGGTTCTTACAAAATTGCTACGATCTCGATATCTTTGAAAAGTCGACGCTGTGAAACCGCGTGATTTATATTAATGAAACTTTGTCCCGTTTGTTTGCCATTTCATAGATATAACTTGGCACAGTTATGTGATACAACTTGCCCAGTCCTGTTGGTCGTGGAAGCGACAGAATCGATTCCGATTTGCTCGCAAAGGGAATTGCGAAATGCTGTTCCACATCTATTTGCTAGTTAATAATATCTGGGGCCGACAACGAACCGGATAAAATATAAAGAGAATGGAATGCTTTACCAAGCGGGTTCCTGAGAGGTTCCTCAGCCTGCTATTTTCAATCAGTATCTTCCGCGATCGTATCAGTCTCTCGCGGGCATTTACCGATGCACGCGACGCGAACGTATCAAAGCCCGGAGAGAATCAAATTTTCGGCGCAACACCGAAGGATCAATTCCAGCCGACGACGCGACCTATTAAGTGCTATCTCCTCGTCTCTCGCGTCGCCTTCAGAATTTTAATACTTTCTTGATCAAATTTTTTTTTCCCCGAACCGCTAGACACTTGGCACTCGCGAACTGACTTCTTTAGAGCCGTACTGCTGACGTGTTATCGAGCAGTAGATCGATTCTTCGAACGGAACTTGGAGTTTCTTTATTATTTCAGCTACCGGAACTTTGTGTAATTGTGCAATTAGAAATTGTGAAGTTCGTACGCCGAGTAATATTGTAATATATTTATTATATTGTAATTTAATAATGTCTCGTGTGTGTTAGACCGGTGTAAATATCGTCACGTGTTCTCGATATTAATTAGCGTTTCAATCGGTCGCTGTTACGTTCGTTTGCGTGCGTACCTTGTGCTCTTATTACCTTATCGTGTTTATTATAATTATGTAATTTAGAATATCCGTCTCATTCAATAAAGTACAGTGTGCTTACAAAATACGCCCGTATTGATACATGGCAATCTGGTTTTCAATATTTCGGTATAATTGACACACATATAAATATAAAATAAATATAATATAAATAATATAAATATATAAATAAATATAATATAAAATAAATACATAGAAAATAGAAAAGTTTTGTTTTTTCATTTATACCGAATAAAAATCTGTCTGCCTTTCCCGTAAAATGCCAGTTCCGAAAAGGAAAATTATCTTGTGAATCTCAGTATACGTAGAGATTTATAGTATATTCCCAGTTAAATTGCTTCCGATGAAGTTAATTTTCAGAACTGAGATTATCATTTGTGTGTCGTTATTGCTACTCATTAATCTTTAATCTTCGTTACGATTACGATATTAATAATTCGCATTTCAAGTTATTGAGAGCAATTATGATCTGAGTAATCGGGACATTGTACGAAGCGTCTTCTAAATCACAGCCTAATGCAGAATTATTAATTAGCAACATCGAGGAACAATTCGCTATTGTTCGCTACTTGACGTTATAGGATTATTCTCGCAATATATCACAATATCGAATTATATCTGATATCTGCAATTTTTTTATACAACTCGCAGAGATTAGAGCCCGTAGAATTAGCTGGAATTATAGTTAATCGCGCTTCGCGTGCGCATGCGTGCGTGCGTGCGTGTGTGTGTGTGTGTGTTATATACTGTGTGTTATATACTGTGTGTTATATACTGTATATTATATACGTTATAATACTCTGCAGACATGAATAATGATCGACCATTAGTTATAATTAAACTGCGGCTTTTATGCATTCGTATTAAATACAGACGCAAGTGGGGAGCGGGGTGGAGCAACGAACTAAAAATATCGGCATGAATTAATCACATTTTCATCTGTTATTTCATTTAATTTAATGAACCCGTTGACGAATTAATTCGTTTATAATTCACAATAATTTATCGCGATTCGACGTGCACGTAATTTAGAGCATCGCCGCCCATTATCTAAATAGGAATACTATATTCCACGAAATGGCATACGATAGCATCCATTAACCTTAATCGCAGTAACTGAGAATTCATAAACCATTTCATTAACTCTTGACAATTGGTCTCGTTAAGTGTACAGCACCAATCTCATTTTCAAACGTTTACAATCTCGAACAATAAATCGTGTAAACGCATCATAAACGATATTTGCTGAATGAAATAATACGCCTGAAATGTTAAAATACCATCGGTCATCCAATCAAAAAAAAGAAGTTGTTTAATTTAAGCAAATAAATATTTCGTCCAATACGTGAGCAATTAAAATTTCTGTTTTCAGTTCTTATATTTTGTTTCCTGTATATAACTCGTTTTCATGAAAATAAAGTAGAATCTCGATTATTTGAGGTTCCGTTGTTTCTGTTATTGAATCGCAAATTTTATACGTTTATGGCAGAAATTAATAGGTCAAACACAAAACAATAAAGACATTAGTGGAATTTAAGGATATTGTCATGTTATTTTCACCTTGTTACGATTATTAAAGGAGGAGAAAGACATTTTCGTCTATTATCTTAATATGTTTTAATCGCATTCCAGTTTTAGCCGCAATATGGTAAAATTATCTTGTTCTGTGTTTTATTTCCCCCGTCAGCTTAATGTGCATTGCAATTTTCAAATCGCACTTCAAACATCAGAGTAAATTCAGTTTCTTTAGAAAATCGTAAATTCATATGTTTATCGTATAAACGCGTATACTTTTTTTATCGACCACCATCCATGTATAAAGTTGAAACAGCCCCTAAAGTTAGGGATAAAATGTACATTTAAGGGATGCTTTCACCCTTTCAACACGGATGGTGCCCGATAAAAAAGAAACGTGCGAAATATTTTTCCGAGAACTACCTCACACAAAAATTTTATCGAAATCATCGTGTCAAGATTCGTTTCATTCCCCCTTGTCAGATTATACAGGATGTCCCAAAATTATGGTACTTTCGGCAAATTAGAGATTCCTGAGGTTATTCGAAGTAACTTTTTCCTTTACAAAAATTTTCTCCGAGGCATCGTTAATGTATTATTAACGAAAAACACTGACCAATGAGAGGCGAGCTCGGCTGGTACCAGTTCCGCTCATTGACTCGGCCGCCTAGCGTCGAGCGAGCTCGCTCCTCATTGGTCATTGCTTTTTGTTAATAACTCGTAAACGAAGCTGCGGACTGCATTTTCGCTAAGGAAAAAGTTGCTTCAAATCACCTCAGGAACCCCTCATTTCCCGGAAATATCATAATTTTAGGACACCCTGTATATTACTCTGGTAATATAGTACATATAATATAGTATACCCTGTAGATTACTATGGTAAATCTTTAAAGATTTTATACATATTATTTAGAAGTAACACACGAAGTTCACAATTATTCGGCTAAGGCATTACCTTCTAGTAAAGAAAAACGTGCGAAAGTATTTCTAGAATAACAAAATACAATTATAAGTTTGAAAATAAACTTACCTGCTTCCAAATTATAAAAACATCAGTTTCTAAGCAAATGATACAATCTAGAGACGCAAAACTAGAAAAAGTGTAAAGTCCAAAAATAAGGATCACCGTATTAACTCCTTCGCGCCGAGCGCCGCATATATGCGGCATCCACTCGACGACCTGTGAGTACGGGCGTCGCATATATGCGACATCGAAATGGAGTGTATACAGAAGACGCAGATGTGTAATTTGTAGCAAAAATGATAAAAAAAACGGATTCGCGGTACGAGTGCAAAGATTGCGATGTTGGCCCTTGTATAGATCCTGGCTTTCAAATATATCACACAGAATTATATCATTAGTTTTTACATATTATTATCTGTTAATAATTTTCGTCTCGTTATTAATTATATTAAACATTTAATCGTTAGGCTTTGTAATTAAATAAATACCTATGTTACCTATAATTTTGTAAGTCTTTTTAAATTAAAAATGTAAATATACTTGTTACATTAGAGCAACGATTGTTTTATTCGGCACAGTTATTATTTAAGACTTAGAACAACATATATACAGAAACCACGCGCACCGTGCATATTTCTAGAGCTAGTTTCCGTTCGGTGACGGTACTTCGGCGGATGGAGCTGCCGTAGCGAAAGGGTTAAACTATCACCTGACAAATTGCGGTGCACGTTCTTTGTCGAATCGCACCTATCCCGATGGGCGTCGCGGCGTCCCTCCGAACCCGTAAACCGCTCAGTAGCTCTTCAATTATCCCACGCTCTTACGTAATCGCGACGTTTCCTTAATTATCCCGGGATGGAATTAGGGAGGTAGCCTTACCGGCAGGAGGGCGCGGGTTCGAGTCACGTTGTGCTCTCGGTACAGGATCCATGAGGCGGGGAACGTGAGCGTACCGGCGACGACAATGTAACCGCTAAGGGCCACGATAATCCTCGTGGGTCCGGGCACCAGCTGAATCACGGGCAACCGAACTAGGAAACACCAGGCGCCGCTCGACACCAACGTGCACGCTATGGTCAGCAGTAACGTGCCGCAAAAGAACAGGTAGACGCTGACCATCGACTCCCGATGACCCTGGACACAGAGAATCTACCGTGAATATCATGGTCAGTCTACGGACCTTCCGCTATCGCGAGTTTCGAAATGAAACTGCAACCTGCTATGCAGGACCTTCTCATCTGATTCTACGGTACACACAAGTACATTGTCGCACTATATTACAGAATTTATTACGTCTTCCAACGAGTCGACTGCACTGAATTTTACATTTATCGAAGAACAGAGCTGCTGGTTTTGTTACAGGCTGCCTCGGATCTTTGTAATTGTTGCGAACGTTTTCGCGACAATTTGAGAGAATTGTAAACAATTGAGCACTAAACTTAGCGAGATTTAAACTAAGATCAATATGTGAGTCGCTTTATAAGAACGACAGGACTGAATGTACACGGACTTTACATAGACTTTTTTATTACGATGTAAGCTCGAATACAATAATGTATTCAATCGTGTCGTAAAGAAAGGAGTCTACATAGTTCGAAGAAATTGAAAATAAACATTGCGATTTCGGTGTCAACGACAACGTTTCAGCGATCAGAAATAATTCTTGCAACGATCTATAATAATGAGAAACAAATTAAAGGATTCCAGAACATGGTGAACGTGGTATGTAATCAGAAATAATTGGAAAGATAGTCTGACGACAATACCAGTTGAAGATGAACACAAAAGGGGAACATTTGCTCGCTGTACGGACGAAACAGCCCGGCCGTTATTGCCGCTAAAAACGCCGTTTTCAGAAAGCTTCGAGAAGACTATCGATTACAGTTGGCGCACGGTTAGTCGGCCACTCGAGATCTGTCGTCTATCCGAGAAGTTCGATCAGCCTCGCCTCGCCTCGCCATTTCGAATTCCTAGCAGCCCGAAGATCTCGCAACGCGTTCGGATAGACGTATCGCGTAAGACAAATTGAATCAGATCTGACTACAGCGGCGAAACGATAGTCGAACAACGGATGGATAGGCGGAATGAGTTTTTGATTGGACGAACCGCGGCAAGAGGTTTAGGATCGTTTAATGGGAGTTTGGTTGCGAGTAATCGATTGCGTTTTAGTAGCATTAGCGTGGGCCGCGGGTGCCGGAGCTTGTGCAACGTGGGAAGTGTAATGTTGCGTAATTAATGAAAACCGGATGACGTTACTTTGTAGTCCCCGATACAATTAACAGTTCGCGCTAAGCGGATCGTATCCTGTACGAGAAGAAACGGAGACACACATACACACACACACTCCGTGGTTTCCCGTCTTCGAACGGGAACTTCCGCGTGGAACTTTCCTTATCTCGGCGTCGACGATATGCTTCGCGTCATAAAGCGCCTCGATGCAATTCAAAAACGGGGAAAATCGATCGGACAGATGCATATAAGTCCGATCTCTTACAGACGGCACTTTAACGAACTCATAATAACCCCAGAGACCGGGGCAAGAATAAGGGGGAATAGAGGTGAAGAGAGACCGAAGTGGCGCCCGGAGAGAACGAGATATTCGAGGGGACCGAGCAAAAGGAGACGGCTCGCGAGAAATTTTCATTTCGCTGGAAAGTTTTCGCGGCCCATTGAAAGTTTAAGGAGCTTTCGCGGAACGACGATTCCACGGTGGCGTATGTTAATTTATGTGCGAACTGCATTACGCCCGTAATGTATTCAGTATTCACCTGGCGGCGAGCGCCGGATTTCGGTCTATCTGTCTCCGAATCTACGATCCTCCCCGCGGTATTCTTCAGCTCGGCCGTATTATACGCCGACCGCGAGCCGTGCCGCCGATTTAAGACAGCTCGACCTGGACACAGCTCGTCCATGCTCGCCGAATGTAATATTATCACGCCCGCGTTGCAATTCAGAATCGATACGTTGCTGTTTGCGACATTACTGCTCTGAAAACGGTTGCGAAATACAGTAATTTCTCCCTAATTCGCGCTTAGATTGCGCGCAAAAATGGACAATTTCGGAAGAAGAGATACGATTATTCGAGCCTTGCAGTACGTTTTTATAGTTATTGATTGTCGACAACTATAATAACGAGACGCGAGGTTAATTGTCCATTTTTGTGCGCAATCTGAGCTCGAAGTAGGAAGAAATTGCTGTATACGGCTGTTCGTGTGGACCGATCATGTCCCATGACAGTGTCCCCTATTTGACACTCGCGGATTGAAATTTATTTAGGATCCGAGATTATGGGAAAAAGTTCTTCCATGTCGTGTAACGTGCTACTCTACTCTTATATTCCCTTCTGAAAGATTGTGGTTATGTCCGAAAATTCTGGTACTTCCGGGAAATGAGGGGTTCCAGAGATCATTCGAAATAACTTTTTCCTTTACAAAATTGTTCCCCGACGCATCGTTTACGAGTTATTAACGAAAAACAGTGACCAATGAGAGGCGAGCTCAGCTAGTGCGAGACGGCCGAGCCAACGAGCGGTGGTAGCCCAGTTCCGCTGATTAGCTCGGCCGCCTAGCGGTACGCGAGCTCGCCTCTGATTGGTCAGTGTTTTTCGTTAATAACTCGTAAACAAAGCCGCAGATTTCAATTTCACTGAGGAAAAAGTTACTTCAACTGACCTCGAGAACCCCTTATTTCCTGGAAATATCATAATTTTAGGACATCCTGTATAGTGCCGCCATCACGTCCACAAATCAATCATGTAAGTCATAATAAGTCACCGAATGATCGTACCTTCTCTTCCCAAATTGTTCATTTTTGTGCGCACATGTCCTTTTGTATACTAAGCGATAAACAAGATTGCGACAAAATTTAACGTCGCAAAAATATTCGGACAGTGAACGAATGACATTAATTCATTAAAGAACATATGCAATAAATAAACAAAATTTATGTTTCCGCTTATTTTAAGAAGTGCTTTATTATATGAGAAAACAATCGATTCGATAATACTATCATAAACAATAAAAAGGAGCAATAATTCTACTAACAATATCGTGTCCGAATATTAATGCGAGTCACTGTATATCGATAAGAAAATCTCCCAAACATCGTTCAATAATTTCCATCGATTTATTTTTAAAACGAATAGACACGCGCCATAAATACGTAACAATTTGCAGTCCACTAATTGCCACACCGATAACGTATCCTAACGCGTCGTCAAAGATTCACCTAGCGAGGTACCATCAATTCTCTCGAGTGTGATACTTGTTTGAAGACGGTATATGCTTCGATACCGGCCGATCGGTTATAATCGCAGCACGAACAACGTAACTCGCGGCGCATGTTTGGTGCTGGTACGTCGCGTTTATGGTTGTTTGGCATTGATGTCGATTCGGTCGAACCACATCGCCGTTGAGTAAGCGTGAGAAGCAGCCGGTTTCTCGGCGTATACGGTTCCTTGGCTCCTAAGTCGGAGGGAGGTCCATCTGTCCGGCAGCTATAGCACTCGTCCGTTCGTCAAATATTTACAGAACGCTAAGGACAGGGTTTACGTTCCACCTGTTACGGCTGTACTTATGCCCGGGTTCCTTGTAATAAAGCGAATCGATCAGAACAGCGACGGATGTCCGCGATATCCAGCTGCGGGGACTGTGGTTAAAATAATGGAGCTCTGTCACGGTATGCACGATCACCGTGTTCGCTTTTATTAGGCTCGGCGAGTTTTCCGAATCCTCCTGGAGCATAAACCGCAGGTATACGAAACGGAATTCGTCGTACAGAATATCCGTAATTAATTGTTTATAGCATTCGTTCGAGGGTTGTAGGATCGGAGTTCAAATAAAGAAGCCTATTTGCGTAACCGAGAATTTTGGGGTGTGTGTGTATTTGTGAACACGTGTGTACTTTGTAAACGCAGATCCTATCTCGATATTAAACGGCATAAACTGGTTTGATATACTGCCTCATAATTTCATTCGGTTTTAATTAAATACCGGTTTGATGATTTTATTTGTTGCGCTCGATTAAGGCAGCATTTTGGCTGACTAACAGGTAGATACAAACTATCGTTCTCGTAGATAGAATTGAGTTTGTTGGACGTTGTTTGAATCTGAGGAAAGCTTTTTTTGCACACTAACAAATTGCTTGTACGTAATTGCTTGTAACAAGCTTGAGACTTGCTTCTAAATGCCATAAAGTAAAATATTTCTAAATAAACCAAAATATTTCTTTTCTTTTGTGGTGCAAAATGTATTTCTTTGATCTGTGGACTCATAAACCAAACAAAATTCATTAATTTCAAGCGAAGTTGATCATCGTACCATCAAAATTAGTGATCATTACACTGCGAATCTTTATGTAAAATAAAAATTGTCTGTATCGATTGTAAGAAACAGTAACCAATTCGAAGTTTCGATTTTCCTGTAGCATTTTCAATTTTTTCACAATTTTATTTTGGTCATTTCACTATTCTATGCTTCTTCTGCCCATTTTTGTCATAGATACATAAAATCTGCTGTCCAGTGATCACATTTTCCTTGATGCCTTCTCATTAGTTCCATTACTAGATTGCGCATCTTTATGCGAAATAAAAATCGTCCGCATCAATTTCAACACATTGAAGTCAAGCGCAAGTTTTTTAATAATATTATAATTTTAAGAAGTTATAATAATAGTAATAATATAATACCATAATACTATAATAATATAATAATATAACAATATAATAATATAGTAATATAATAATATAATAATATAACAATATAACAATATAATAATATAATAACATAATAACATAATAATTTTAAGAAGTTCATATCAATATATCAAGATTCTTAGTTCCCTTTAATAGTTTCACTGTTTTTAATTATATCTACTCATTTCTTCTATGAACGCATCAAATCCGTAATTCAGTAAATACTGTGACAGTATATTACAGTATTACAGTATTATAGTTAACACAATTTTCGATGTTCCAGCAGCAATTTCTGTTCCATAAAACCATCCAAATTCTCAGCGAAGATTGACATCGATGCATCAATGTTTACTCGATTCGCGCGTTACAGCGGTTAAAATCGACAGGGCGAAGTATTTTTGCCGAAACCAGGATCAATGGAAACAGCGGTTAACCAGCGAAACTGATAAGGTCGTTTCACAGACGAACGATCAAGTGGCGAAGCCCCTTTCGCGAGCCGAGCGCAAACTGTACGCAGTATCCAATTATAGTACGCGCACGATGTGTATATCTGGGCGTACAACGAAATTTTCTCGAGAAGCCGGCTCCGTTAATTATTAATTTGGGGGAAGTTACCAAACGCTAATTACCAGCCCGGGTATGAGAGACGCGGGAACAAGGTGGCCGTTTGTTTGCCGAATCCCCGTGACTGGGAGCATTTTTGGAAATTATTGGCGGCCCCAAACGTCGGTATAATTCCGAGGAGCGTTATCGATGGCTGCACGGGGGAATGGATATTGTAATTAATTTCGTGACTGGTACGCGTTGACCGATCATAATCGACTCGTTAATAATGAATAATTGTGTCTCTTCTAAGGGAAATATTCGAGAATTTTTCGCCGCCGTTTAACGAAATCAGATACGAGTTCGCCGCTCGTGCTGGACTGTTAATCACGTTATCGCTATTAATGTTATCAATTATTTTTATTATTGATCCGCCCGTATTAATCGCATGTCTGTAATTTTATTCGTATCGATTTAATCAAACTAGATCTCCCTTTGCTACGGTGTTTAAAGCAGAGCTCGCGAAAATCGGAATTCAAAAAGAGATTTCTATAATTAATTGTTCTCTAGGTCAGTTTGTTAAATTTTCTAGTAGACGCTAAAAATTTTAATCCATTGTGCGTACACGTTTACCTCAATGTTCAAACGCTGCTGACGATGCAATTTTGCAATGCAATGCAATTCTAATGTGACTTCGAAGAAGTGAGAAACATCCATGTTCGATAGATCCTGTTTCAACAAATTGTATAACCTGTTCATTAACCCTAGAAAGATAACCATATGACAACGTACGTAAAAGATAACCATACGCTTCAGAGGCGCATGCTTTTCTAAGGCGTCAATTTTATACTAACAATGGATATTTATTTAAGTTAATCTAGTCATTTTAAAGGTTTGGCATTATTGTAAAAATAAAATGCATTTATATTATATTTTTTTATATTTTAAGTAATTTTAAACTTAAATCACTAGACCTCTATGAAAAATTAACAAAAATCAACAGTCTTCGCAGGCGCCTCTGCGACGTAGGTTATCTTTCTCGGGTTAAAATACATATCTCGAAGTCGTAAACTTCTTTCTTCGATGATTCGCCAGGAGACTATTCGCGATAAAACAATCGGCAAGAAATTCAGCTTACAGAAACGTAAACAGTTGTGACAGAAAACATACGGAGCAAAGAAATTTGCATTACATGTAGTTCATATAAGAAGCCAAACAAATGCAAGGTTATGCGCCCCTTAAACGTAGACAGTGACTTGCAAGTCAGCCGGTAAAATCACAAGCAACATTAGAACAACAAACGTACACCGCGGCGCACGGCGACCATTAATTTAGGCGAATTAATAATTGTCAGCGCGGCACGATGATACTGTTATTATATTCTCTTCCTCGCCTTCATCTTTGCCGCGATGTTATTGTTATTGCTGGCGCTGTGTAACCGCGCGATATTATGCCATCCCCGTAAACGCGTGTATGCGTGTATATATCACGGAGTATTAAGCGTGCAGCGTCGCAACCTCGAGAGTCGGGCCTCGGGGACGCTTTATTCGGCGGCTTTAGCCGCGAGACGCCACCGAAATTCCAACGGGGGAGCCAAGAGACCAACGACGCGTTCAATTACAATACTTGCCCGCTGTTTTCGCCACTTTTAGCGGCCCCGCGGAAGTGCCGGGCGTTTGTTTCCGCCCGGGGAAATGCAAGGAATTGTTAGCGGGCTCGAAATGCCGGACCGCGCCACGAATTGGTATGTTAAGGGCCCTAGAATCTTTCCGTAACGCATCCCGCGCTTCGTTCCGCAAAATTGGATAGAATTTTTCCCCTGTCGGTATTTATCTAATACGGGAAACGTAGAATGAACTTACTCAGTGGTTTTATATAACATGCTTGCTCTATTCTTCTGCTTTAACGTCGTTCGATTCTTTGGAAGGTCAATGGCACTATTGGAAAAAGCAATCGTTCAAAAAATAAGACGATCCCCAATTTGATGTCACGTTTAATTTCGTGCGACCGCCTGCATTTGATCCCGTTGAGATTTTCTTTTTTAGGTACAATTTAACGTTACATTCTTAATTGCCATCGCTAGATCGATGTGTAAACACGTTCGAACAACTTATACAAACGTTACTGTCTTTCCTCGATCTATTAACCCTTTGCACTCGAATGGTGACTCTGAGACACCACTAAAAAAGAAATTCTTAATTCACGTCCCAAAATCATTTTTATATTATCAAAGTTTAGATTTCAAAAATTGCTAAAAGGTTAACTGTTATATGAGTCATCGCAAGACTCGATTTCGTATGCACAAAATGTACTTTGTTATATAGAATGGAGATACTATAAATCAGAAGAATTATTTTAGATTTACGGTTAAAATGGCTTCGAGCGCAAAGGGTTAAAATTATTGAGAGAAGAAATACATTTTCGTTTAATCTTGGTTTCGTACGATTAAACATTTTTATTCTTAATCCCGAACAATTAATTCCGACGAATCACGACAGTCCAACACCGATAATACCAATAAAACGGTACCAATTGTCTTTTCACTTTCGGCAGCAGCTTGGACGCATTCCGCGCGCTTCCCGCGAAAGTTTTGAGCAAGTATGAAAAGGATAGTCGCAGTTCCCGGTAGCAGGGATAGGAAAGCAATCGCCAAGTATTAGGGTCGTTACTCATCCTCGCGTACGTCGAAACTGTATCCGTATTACGCCAATGCTTCTATTATACCGTGACATTAGGCATTTCCGTTTCTCGCGAGTGTCGCAACGTGTCTTCGCCCCCGCCTGCACGCCCCCGTTTCTTCCCTTGGTGCGCGAAACGGGTTACGTCAGCGAGATATTTACACGAGGGGGTGGCGCACCGTCATTCCCGTTCCAGGAACCGAAGGAGCTGCGTACGTGACGAGCCTGGCGACGTCTCACGGGCAAATTATAAGCTGTTCGAGGTTCAACCGGGTCTCTTTGCCGTCGGGATTGTTTCTCCATCAAATTTGTCGCCATCAAGAGGGCGAGGGAACCAACCCCTTTGTCGGATCGTTCGAGAGGATTTCGCGGTTTCTGTCATCGTGGATTCGTGGCTCGACGATTTTTATGTTACGCGAATTTCGGATCGCTATACCAGTCCTCGATTGCTTCGATCTGTGACGAACGAGATCGCTGCCTCGATGGAATTATGCCTGCAAATTTTGCGTGCGAATTTCGATGCGTTTCGATTTTTTTCGATGCATCTAGTAATTTCGTAGATATTTCAAGTGACTGATTTTGACTGCTCGATGAAAATAATAGAGGAAAATAGATGAATATGGATTAGCGTTTTGATTTTTTTAATATTATTCTTACGTATCGGCAAATAAAAGATTTTTACTACAATGACATATTTATGCTTTAGTTTGGAAGTTTTAAATATCTAATGTTATAAACAATAGTCGATATTGAAGTAGCATTAAGAAAAGATAAATTGTATCCAAGAAATCGGGATTCAAATATGAAAAGCGATACTAGCTATAATACTTTCATAAATGTTAATGCTTTCTGTAATGTTTTCCATTTAATACACAATTCAATAAAAAATCAATTTAACAAATAGTTATTTGCGTTGCAAATGGAACAGTCTAAAGTCAATCGCTTTGACCGGTCAAGTAGGCCTAGAACAGAGCTGTTCATCAGATTGCCCGTATGAGTAGCGATTTTCAGCCCAGGATAAACACGCCGATCCACGGGCCTCATCTAGGCCCCATCGAGGCTCCACTACCGAAAGTACTGCCTTTCCTTAACACGTTCCGTGCCACGTGTACCATCGATGGTACACGCTTGCATGTTTACTTAGTGAACTGAACAAATTGTTTACAAGAAATTTAGAACCGAAGAATCAATTTCCACCGCAAGAATGGGCGTTGATAAGTTTTTGTTACGTTGTTATGTGTACGAGAATTAATAATTGCACGTAATACATCAAGTTTTAGTAAAATATCAAAGTGTGAAGATTCGAGTAAAAAAAGCTCGGCACGGAACGTGTTAACTGCTTAGACCCACTGCCTTTTCCTTAGCTCCTCGTGGGACCCCGCCAGTAACGACACGTTATTTGACTGAAGACTATGACAGAGATCGACTATACGAGATCGAGTGAGATTGAAATTAAGTGAGATACAGTAATCGATCCTGCCCCTGCATGTCTCCAGGCCGCTGCTTGATCCGTCCACGAAGATCGATATAGAAATTTTCTTTGTTCTGATTGGCTGACGATTCACTGCCGAGATAGTATCCACTGCGGATTGGATGCTCAGTAAAATGGCGGAGGTGTGCGCGCCACCTTAGGGAATAAGAGAAGCGTGCAGGAGTAAGTCCCATTACTGTAGAATGAGTATCAGACGATCGGTATGTAATAGCAACGCGTGCGAGTAAGAGAGGAAGGATGGCATGAAAACGTACACCAGTGCTCGAAATGCTTCAGATTGTTTCGGAACGCTTCGGAACGCAACATTAGGTTCCGCCTCCTCACTACCGCTGCAGCGTTTCCGCTCCCCGCGTTGCTACAATCGGCGTACCGCCGGAACGTCTCGCCCCCCGCGATACTTCCATCGGCTTACCGCCGCGGCGTCTCGCTCCCCGCGTTGCTCCCATCGGCTCACGGCGACGCGGGACGCGAGGCGCTGCGGCGGCAGTCAAGAGGCGGAGTCTAATGTTGCGTTCCGAAGCATTCCGAGCACTGACGTAAACACTTCGCTTTGCACTTAGTCCATAGCTTTGCCCTTGCCCGCAGCTAGGCCTCTTGGACAGTTCTGGCATAAAGTAAAAATCTCACTCTATTAAACTGTAGATCTTCCACGCAACATAAATATATTGCCCTGTATGTGTTGATTCATCAAATAAATCGAATATTGAACGACGAAATTGTCAACAAATATTTCCAGTGGTAGAAATGATAGAAAGCCAAGCGATGTTAGTGCACCATTCGGGGGCAGATGTCCGAAATGGCGGCGCTGAAGATGGATGGATTGATGTACCCGCTTCGGATGTCCGGGTGTGATTTTTTTTTGTCAAATTTCAAACCCTTGTAGATTATACGCGATAAAGCTTTCTACCCCTGAAATACAGCAGCAATTTCGATTTCTCATTTGTATCGATTATGATGCCCACGTGCAGCCTCGGTTTTTCAATAACTAATAATTGAAAGGTTCGACAGTCGACACGGTCCCGTTGAATTTATTGATTATGTATCACAGCAACGAATTTTCAGTATATCGGGTCTGGTTGGCGGACAGAAAATTTGTTGGAAGGTGATATCGACGGCTGCGATGCTGGCGTTAATTAAAATTACTGTGTCATTGCGTCGTCCATGGAAATTTGGACAAAGGGTGATTAAATAATCGATAGAAATTTGACAAAAAGTTCCTGTGGCAATCGCGATCTGTATTAAAGATTTTTGCTGGGAACAATGTTTCTTCAATTTTCTAGAAATTTTTTCCTCTAGTTAATAATCGAAACGATTTCGTGACATTCTACGACAGAAGACGTTGATTATTCCAAACTGGCTGCAACTAATTATAATTAAATATAATAAAGCTTCGCCTGAAATATCGAAATGCTTATTTCGCTACTAACTATCTTTCTCCGTTATTTGAAACATTATTAATTCTATCAAAAATATGAAAAGGTCGTGACGTCAAGGAAGAATCGTTTTGCGTTCAATGAGAGATATCTGTAATTAATTCCTGTACAAGTAATTGTCTTCGCAACGCGTCCCACTAAATTATGCGAACCGTGAGTCTTCCAGACACCTCCGGCCGACTTGTCCCCACCTTTTAAACAAACATTTGCATAGCAGTCTCCGTGCCTTTATTAAAACATCGCTTTCATAACTGCTCGTTAATGGATTTATTTTAATTAACTAATTTCCGAGCATGTAGACGGACCAATTTGCTTAAACCTCGATTCCTCTGGACGAGGCCACCGGTATTGGATGGCTCAGATAAAAATTGTTAGCCAACTATTAATAAAATGCTCGTGCCGTGACTGTGGCAGAAACTATGTAAAATTGCTTTCCTAATGTGCCCGATTAAAACATTGAAGTCCGATATTGGCAATTAATTTTTCTTTAACCTAAATTGTTCGGTATCTGCACAGCCGATAAAGCTCTTATTGATCCGAGAACTCCGCCATTTCAGTGTAAACGCAGTCGAACATAAATGTACTCGGTAAAATAGTCACAGGTCCGTTCCAATGGGTCTCGCGGATATTCTTCTTCTTAGATAATTAAACGCTTAACGGAATTATCATTTATTCCACTTCGCGATGTGTTCATCAAAACATTTAATTTAACCCTTTCGCATTCGTTAACATTGTTAAAATAGTCACAAATCCGTTCCAATAGGTCTCGCGGATATTCTTCTTCTTAGATAATTTAACGCTTAACGGAATTATCATTTATTCCACTTCGCGATGTGTTCATCAAAACATTTAATTTAACCCTTTCGCTCTCGTTAACATTGCTAAAATAGTCACAGATCCGTTCCAATGGGTCTCGCGGATATTGTTCTTCTTAGATAATTTAACGTTTAACGTAATTATCATTCATTCCACTTCGCGATGTGTTCATCAAAACATTTAATTTAACCCTTTCGCATTCGTTAACATTGTTAAAATAGTCATAAATCCGTTCCAATAGGTCTCGCGGATATTATTCTTCTTAGATAATTTAACGCTTAACGTAATTATCATTTATTCCACTTCGCGATGTGTTCATTAAAACATTTAATTTAACCCTTTCGCTCTCGTTAACATTGTTAAAATAGTCACAGATCCGTTCCAATGGGTCTCGCGGATATTGTTCTTCTTAGATAATTTAACGCTTAACGTAATTATCATTTATTCCACTTCGCGATGTGTTCATCAAAACATTTAATTTAACCCTTTCGCATTCGTTAACATTGTTAAAATAGTCATAAATCCGTTCCAATAGGTCTCGCGGATATTATTCTTCTTAGATAATTTAACGCTTAACGTAATTATCATTTATTCCACTTCGCGATGTGTTCATCAAAACATTTAATTTAACCCTTTCGCATTCGTTAACATTGTTAAAATAGTCACAAATCCGTTCCAATAGGTCTCGCGGATATTGTTCTTCTTAGATAATTTAACGCTTAACGTAAATATCATTTATTCCATTTCGCAATGTGTCCATCGGAACGCTCGATTTAACCCTTTCGCTCTCGCTGACGTGTTGCGTCGCGACGCCGATACTGTTTGCACAAGGCAAGATGGACAAACTTTTGATCGCTAAGGGCGACCTGTTTTTTTAAATTATAGGCGGTCTACCAACATCATATGTGTTAAGTGATCATAATAAAAGCAGTAACTTAAAGCCAAAAATAAGTTGAAATTTGAAATAAGCGTAGATAATATCAGACAGGCGGGCGATTATAAGAACAGTTACGCGTCGATCAGTCGACCGCGGTTGACGCTTTGGCCACCCCTGGCACAAGGTCGCAGACGAGATATCTCGCGACGTAATGCCGCTAATGACGTAATACCGCGGACGTGTTATCCCGTGACGCAATACCGTTCGTGCGGTGCCACAGAGAGACGAGTAAACACGCTTCAATTCGAGCAAGCCTAGCGGCTCCACAGACGGAATAAAAACAGAAGCGCGCGTTTACTCGTCTCTGTGGCATGTGCGTCGCGAGATAACGCATCCGTGGTATCGGTGTCGGGACATAACGCGTCCATGGAAGCGAAGCGGTTAACGAAGGCACTTGCGAATGTAACGAAATGATTAACGCTCTGGACGTACCATTTTCTTCGCAATTACTGCGATCAGAAATTGTTCGATTGCAATAATCTCTTAGAAGGAAAAGAAAATTGATGCTTATTTATGTGTGTGTGTGTGTGTGTGTGCCTAAATTTATTTAAATGCTTAAATATCGATGACAAGGGATTAGAATTTTATTCCAATTTTAAAGGACAGTATAACATTTATACTCGATAAGTTATTACTTGACATTTTCATGACGAGTGAGAATCGTCAAAATACGGCAAGGGGTTAACATAATCGTGGCAGTTTAACACCATAGAATAAATAAGGTGGAAAAGTTTACCTGTTCTACATGATACAAGCTTATCTTACTATATTATGTTTCACCAGGAAAGTATTAATTACACTCTTGTCGTTAACGGATCATCACACAGAGTTAAATTACAAAAGAAAATGAAGATTCACGTACAACTTTCGAAATGCATATTAATTTTTCCAAAAGCGTTTATCAAGGACTTCGTCCATCCGGCAAGTATTTACGAACGTTGAAAGTGAGTGGCGGGTGTTATTTTATTAGAATGACAATTCTGACTTTACATGCGTACTATAACGCATGTTTAAATTAAATCTATTCACTCGTTTTCCATACAAGAAAGTCTTTATAATAATGTCAGCGATCTCGAAGTGAAAAATGTGTAACAGCTCGAAATGGCTGGTATAGGAGGATTAGTGTTAAAATTAACCTTGAAAGTTCTTAACTTATTCTTTTATTTCTCTGACGACAAATATTGAATGAGACGGAAAGTTCGTTTCGCTTCGCGATTAAATTAGAAAAGAAAGTCAATCCGCTAGTCAAAGTGAACTAAAAACAAACACGGTTGTATTTACAGTTGGCAAAAAACAGTTTTCGGACATCTTTTAGAACGGCATACTAAAACTGAATTAAAAGACTTGAATTTTTTGGAGATGTTAGAGGTACTAATTTACTGTCCAATGACTAAAATACCTTTTTTTTAATTTTACTATTACTTGGAATGACAAAAAAAGGAAGATAACAAAACTCATATTTTGTAGCTTTTTTATCTGAGGCTATAACGAAAAAATATGTATTGTAAATCTCGCGAACTTATACACAGAGTATTTTCTTTTCTCAGAGAGACGATTTTCTTTTCGCTATCTTTAATTGTTTGTAACACACAACGTCAACCGATCTCGATAAAATATTCAGGATACATAGGAGTTACTGAAATCTGCAAAACACATTCTTTAAATTTTCGTTGCAGACTCGGATAAAAATGTTGGAAAACGTGAGCTTTTATTTCTTTTTTATTGTCATTCCAAATAATAGCACATCTAATAAAAAGTATTTGATTCATTGTACGGTAAACTAATCCCTTTAACATCTCCAAACAATTTAAATTATTTAGTCCAGTTCGAAAGAAATTATACCGTTTTGAAAGGAATCCGAATACTTCTTTCACCCGCCGTATTTACGCCATTCAAAATCGTCGTCATTCAAAATTGAAACGAATTTCCAGTGGAACCCAATTCCCTCTCAGGACCAAGAAGATCCAAGAATCAATCAATGCCGCGAATCGACGTCGCTCAGTATTCCAGGAAATTAGCCGCACGGTGATCAAGAATTCAACAATTCCATCGATCACGAGGGGCAAAGTGAAAAACGTCGAAATACTGTCCACGCATCGTTTGCAACCGATAAGACCGTGTCCGTCGGATGCTGTGGTGCCCTTAGGGCGGGAGTGGGGGGTGGCAGATACGAACGAGGAGCGTTGGATTGGGCTCCCGGGGTCTGGGAGGGGGGTGACGATTAACGAACGATTATTAAAGCGGCCCCTTATCGCGGTAATTGCGTGGAATAAATCCAGGTAGCGAACGGAACGAGGACGTCGTCGACGTCGTGGCAATTTTCTGGCTCGACGAGCGTCCGGATGATGATACCCTTTCGTCCCTTCCTACCCCTCTGTCGGAAGACTGCCCCTGTCCCTGTAACCAATACTATCTCTTTACACGCGATACGATAATCTTTTTACCGTGGTACCGTTAATCGCCGATCGATTTTGCATCCTCGATACAACGCACGAGGGACCAAACTGCAATTCTAATTAATAAGGAATCGTAACAAATGGTGATAAGGGACGGTGTTGGAGGTCATTGCATACGGAGGCGAAGGATATGAATATTGGAGGCGAAGGATATGCATACAGTAAATTCTCTCTAATTGACGCTAAGCTTGTACACATAAATGGACAATTTGGAAAAAGGAGGTACGATTATTCGAGCCTCGCGGCTCGTTTTTATAGTTACCGTTTGTCAACACAACTATGAAAACGAGCCGCGAGGCTGGAGTGTAATCGTACTTCCTCTTCCTAAACTTTTGTTTCCGATTGAAGTTTGTTTCCAAATGAGCGTCAATTAGGGAGAATTTACCGTATTTTGATTTTCGAACTCTTGGTGATTTGGACAGTGAGATTAATTTCAAAGTGCTCCGCAGTTGCATGAATTGTGCATCAGCCTCGTAAGAGAAAAGATTTTGAACTCTTTGCGCTCGAGTGGCGACTCCGAGGCGCCACTAACATTGTTTCATACCACGTTCCAAGATCATTTTTATACAATCGAGGTTTAGATATCAAGAATCGTTAAAAGTATAGCCGTTGAACGAGCCACAAGACTGAATTAAAATAAATAAGTCAGAAAATACAATAAGAAAAATTAGTTTGCAAATAAAAATATTAGTTTCAGATTCACAGTTGAATTGGCTTCGAGTGCAAATGACTACTATCTTGGCTATTATCGACTACTACTCTTGACTATTATCGCCGGTCTGTGAGACCGACAATAGTACTTAAAAAAACATTGTAGACACAGCACGAAACCAGTCGATAGGTAAACTAGTTTTATGATAGGCACGTAACCCGACCACCGAAGAACCCGCATAAACGGAGCCCATTTTACTGATCTTGAATATTTGATTCTTCGTTACCCCGAACCGCGTTGGGCCCGCTATGGATCATTCTACAGCGACGTTCCTACACCGACAACCGAGTGAAAGGGACTCTGCTGGAAATTGGCAGGAGTCACGTAGACAGTGCAACGCGTCGAGAGGATCGTAAGTAGATCCGACAAGCTCCTCCTTCGGTTAGAAGCTTTTTGCGAGGAGCTCTGTTACGCTGGACCACGGTGATCGATGCTGACGGGGGTTGTTCCGCGTTTTATTGCCTCCTGAAGGGTTGGCGTGTCCCCCGAGCATCGCGGGGAACTGCGAGCCCAGCCGTTCCTTACATTTGGGTAATTTTTATTGCGTGGCTGCACGTGCATCGCTGTTTGTTTTATTCATTAGCTTCGATGTTTACGACCGGCGGATTTCGGAGTTTGCCGTGGCCCGTGCCGCGAACCGGATTGTTTCGTTGCAAAATTCTGCTCCCCGGCAAACACTTCTGTGCAACGTTGTCGGGGTTTCCCAATGTTGTTCTATATAACGAGTGTGCTTATTTTTGCTGCTGCAATTATCATTGTTAACAACGGACGCGGTTTCGCGGCTCGAATCTCGTTCGATGTGTTTAAACAATATATTTCCGATTTGCGAAAAAATCGTGATGCTTACGTATGTTGTAATTTAGCAAGAAAAGCACGACGCAGCGATGAATCTGGTTTCATTTTATAGTATGAAGTCTTTGCTATTGGGGTTCATTGCTTGTTCTATTCTTAGTGATTTTGAATGTTTTAGCGGATGGATAACTGCGGCCATGTTTTCTTTCGAAGATATTATAAATTGAAGGATCTCTCTCTTCGAAAGAAAGCATGGCCGCAGTTATCCATCCGCGAAAACATTCAAAATCAACTAAGAATAGAACAAACAATGAATCCCAATAGCAAAGACTTCATACTAAAAAATGAAACCAGATTCATCGCTGCGTCGTGCTTTTCTTGCTAAATTACAACAGCGTAAGCATCACGATTTTTTCGCAAATCGGAAATATAAGTATAATAGTTTACTAAATTATTATATATTAACATAGCGATAAATCTAGTATTATATATATATAAGTTACAATCTTAATATATAAATATATATATAACGACTCCCTAAAACATGTCGCACGAGTTTTGTAACTGTTTCATATCACGCGAAGAGTAACTCATGCATAATCAATTTATTATTCGAAAGCACCGTCACCCGCGCCAATGCTTCCGCATCATTTATTTACATTTCTATCGTATTAAATTACCTACATATTTTTAGCTTTCCACGAGCGTCGACCGCTTCGTTTAGAACAACAATATTATCATGAATTTCCATTACCGCGTAATCCAGGGTGTTGCAATCGCTCGGCAGTTATTAATCTCGCACGGCATCGGTAAATAATCGGGACAAACGATTAATTACTTCTATCAGCCGGATGATGAAATCATTCTGTCGTGGAGGACCGTGAAAAATAATCGTCGAAGCAGGCGGTTAATCATTTCCGAGGCTCATGCGAACGTCAACCGGCCCGAATTCATCGTGTGACCGGCCGCAGTGAAATTAATTAAATGCTCATGAAGTCATTCGCAGCGGTTAGATTGTATTTTTCGTTCTCCCGGCACCGCGCGTTTCGTGTTTCTCGTGCGCGCTTGCGCGCGCGCGCGCACGTTCACCAGCCAGCCCGAACAATGCATTCCCCGGCGACGATAACAATGGCCGATCGTTCACGGGTTCAGTGTACCGTTCGCGGGCAACAATCAATCTTGTCAGATGGCTCGTCTCATTGTCTAATAACAATCATTTACGCCGGGGACGCGATTAATCAGCGGCTTAATAACCCCGCAAACATGACTGCATCGATCCGAAATCATTAGCGGCGCGTCTCCCTTTAAACATTCATTCATCTCCGCGCGAATGAACTAATACGGCCGTGTCCCTGATATGTGGCCCGGAAACACTGGAGATCTGTGGCGGCGGTGCGGAATGCGTCTCCCAAGGTGCTACTAATTTCTTCGAGAGACGACGATCTTCGAAATTGCGGGACCCGTCGCCACCGCCGCTGCCGCTTCCGACGCCTTAGCGTCGATCGTTATTAGACGACACAAATTCAGAGAAAATTGTATTTTATTAAGAAACGTCCAGCACGTCTAATCGTGCGCCAATTGTATTATTTTCACTGTTTAAATATTGCTTCACGCCCTCTTAACATGCTTTTGTAAATTGCAAGTTCTGTAACTTCGCCTGTAGGTATACTGCGGATTTACTATTATTGCGTTTATATGATTTATTAACATTTTTAATAGAAAGAATACGTTTTTATTTAACACTTGTTTTATAGAATTGATGTAGACATTCAGAAGCATTTCAGACGTTCTAGTTGCGTCTTTCTCTTGTTTCGAGATTTTTCGAAATTTTAAGTTGAAAGCGTTGGTCGTAGGTCATTTTTATATTGGGAATTTTAGTTAACACGTTCCGTGCCACGTGTACCATCGATGGTACACGCTTGCATGTTTACTTAGTGAACTGAACAAATTGTTTACAAGAAATTTAGAACCGAAGAATCAATTTCCACCGCAAGAATGGGCGTTGATAAGTTTTTGTTACGTTGTTATGTGTACGAGAATTAATAATTGCACGTAATACATCAAGTTTTAGTAAAATATCAAAGTGTGAAGATTCGGGTAAAAAAAGCTCGGCACGGAACGTGTTAATAGGTTTGGTTAAGATCTGTACGACGTAAGAAACTAGATGAAGAGCGTGGGAGAGATGAATGTGAGCGCGGCGCGTCTGGCCGGAGAATTCATGCGGTGTGCATTCAGTGCGTGGGAAGAGGGTGTGTCTATATTTAATCTATTGTTCGTGACTTATTAAAGCTTGTTGCAGTTCTTGGATCAAATCATTTGCTCACAATCCTCAAAAATCACCAACAGAAAGGAATTGCTGAAGTTTTTATTTTTAGTCATTAGAGTTAGTCATTTGACTCTTAAGAATGTTCTTTCATTATCTAAAAGCACATTTCGCTTCGTTCAATTCTATTCTTAACCCTTTGACATACAACTAAAACGGAATTTGATGCGTCCGGAAAGTGCTATTTAATTTAGCTCAACTGAACAGTTATGTGCAAGCTGAAAAAGATAATGTTTTATTTTGAAGTATGGATTACTGATTTGTGGATGCAACTTTGTTATTGATGCTGTCGAGAAGGTGAAAGGTTGGGGTATCTTGAACATTGTAAAAATAAACCGGAATCGACGCACGAGTAAAGTGACAAATAATAAAGTAACTAATAATATTCTGCACAGTGTCCGCCGGAAACAGCTCTTGTCGAGTTAGGATCGTCAAAGTCTACAGTGGCACATGAAATGAATGACGACCCCAGCTCGTCATTGTGTATCAAGGGGTCAGAATAAACATTGCCCGACTCATGTTGAAAATCAAAATTGTTTGGTAACGTTCGGTATAGTTGTGTGACTCTAATGGTCGACTTTGTGCACAATAATATTGTCAAACCAAAGAGGGAGACGAAACGACATTATATATAATCAATTCATAGGATATAATGCATTCATAGGTCATTTTGGAAAGTGTTCGGCACATTTATGTAATTTTAATAATCAATGTTGTGCATAAAGGCATCATCAAACAAAAAGAAAAGACCAGGAGGAATTGTACATGATTAATGCATCGCATGTCATACGTTTAATAAAACATTTTCTAAAAATACGAAATATGCAAATTATTTCATCGAGTAAAAACTTTCTTGTGCTAGAAATATTTTTTAAATATTATCATACTTAACAAATTAAGGTACACCTTTTTCTGAATTTCACTATATCTATCTAATATTATTACTATTTTTAATAAATCATTTTCTAAAAATACGAAATATGCAAATTATTTCATCGAGTAAAAACTTTCTTGTGCTAGAAATATTTTTTAAATATTACCATACTTAAAAAGTTTAGGTATACCTTTTTCTGAATTTTACTATATCTATCTAATATTATTACTATTTTTAATAAATCATTTTCTAAAAATACGAAATAAGCAAATTATTTCTCCGAGCAAAGCCTTTCTTGTGCTAGAAATATTTTTTAAATGTCGCCATACTTAAAAAGTTTAGGTACAGCTTTTTCTGAATTTTACAAATTCCCGTATACCATAATACGCATAAAGATCCGCAGTAATCAACGTAACGTATCATCCAGCAGCGAATTAAAATTACAAGCACATTTACATCCTTCTGCATAATCAAAACGCCAGGAATTCTGACTAGGAAAAATCAGCAAAAATTCGTGGGAGCGCCAGATATTTTCGCCTCGGTAGCAGCCCGGAAAATCGAGTGCAAAGTCGACGATCCCGCGCAACATATTCATTTTCGCATCTTTCGTGGTAACACGTGTTGCGATAATATTTCCAGGCCGAGTGGGCTAATGGTCGATCGACTCGCTGGGCTCTTTTAAATACATAAATCATTGTATCGGCTCCGGGCGAGATGTATCGTTCCGAAATGAACTCTCTTTCTTCTCTAAGCCTGTCGATGCTGTTTTCCATCGCGTTCGCCAAGCTAATAGACCATTGTCGGCACAATTTATTCACGTCGGTACTTCGTGCTTGATTCTTCCGCGAGCTGCTCCGAAATCGATTATCTAGCAACCGGTTCGGGCCGGCTGCATTTTTAACAAGAGAAATTGTTTTTCATTTGGTCCGCGTTTTTCTCGTTACCGGCGGAATAATGCGCTCAATTCTAAATAAATAATTCGCGAACGGGATCATTCAGAATTCCGTTTTCTGTGCCGAGCGGTACAATAACCGATTATTATTTTCCGTTGAAAACCGCGAGATTACCGGAGATTTTTCGCCACAATACGCGATTCTAATTGAAACACCGGGCTGCATTGTCGGCGATCTGAAGAAAGCGCATTTACTCGGTCTGTTTATTGTCAAAGCGTTCGGACGAATGTTCCTCGGTTTCCAGCATTAACAACACGCCGCCGGCACGTGAAAACGGCAGTTTCCGTGTACAAAATTATTCCGGTTTAATTGTAGATGGATGCATTTCCACCGGGCAGCGATCCGTTGCGATACCTCGCGCCACAATCGAATTAATGTCATTATTTTAAACGATTATTAAAATTACTCGGGTTTACCGTTCCGTCCCGTGGAAATTTATCGAATTCGCCCTCCCCCGCGACGAGTCCCGACGGATGACCGAGCGACACCCATAACAACGAGTAAAATCATTAAGCGCCCGATAGCTGGACGCGCGACTGTCACACTGTCACGTTTCACTTTTCTAATCCACTCGATTTGATTGCGTTGCTCCGCTAGGCAACCGCGCCCTCATTAACGCGGACGAGCCGAACGAGCTACGAAAAATATTCCTTTTCAAGCTAGACCATATCAAAATCTCCGTTCTCTGTTAATGATTCCGTTAACCCTTCGCGCTTCAAAGTAACACATCACTCAATAAGTCTCCGGTTAAGCTAAGAAAAACAAATTTTTTTTTAGAAATTCGACTTTATTCGTCAACATACTCTTCTTCAAGAGTGATACATTCGTTCCAACGCTCCTCTAACTTTTCGATGCCTTTTTTGTAGAACGATTTGTCTTTGTTCTCAAAATAGGCTTCCGTTTCGGCAATCGCTTCAACATTCGAGCCAAATTTCTTTCCCTGGAGCATCTTTTTAATGTCTGCAAAAAGCCAGTAGTCGCTGGGGGCTAGATTTGGAGAGTACGGTGGGTGGGGAAGCAATTCGAAGCGCAATTCGTTCAATTTAACCATCGCTTAACCGCGATCCGAATCGTCGACACGTTGTTGTTTTGAATCCGGTGTGAGCGAACGCGGCACCTACTTCGAAAGCAATTTACACATGCTCGAATTGTTGTGTAAAATTGTAAACACGCTATCTTCTGATATCTTCAAGGGGTCAGCCATCTCGCGCAATTTCACTATACGGTCTTTCAAAACTATTTTGTGGACTTTTTTGTGTTTTTCGGAACAACTGCCGATTTTGGGCGTCCAGAGCGTTCAGCATCTTCGGTATTTTTGTACGATCGCGTTTAATTTTAGCATACCAGTCGATAATGGTTGATTTCCCTGGTGCAGAGTCTTCGTAACGCTTATTAAACCACTGTTTGGCTTCAACAGTATTTTTTCCCATCAAAAAACAATGTTTAATAAATACACGAAATTCTTTTCTAACCATTGTTTTGAAAATTACAAAACTACTGTAACCTGTAAACTAATCATCAAAATGTCATGAAATTTTGACATGTATCGTTTGAAGAATGTTACTAATCAGAAATCATATAGGTTTGTCAACAGTATTGCCATATATGTGTCAGACCGGAGACTTATTGAGTCACGTGTTATTTTCTTTCTTTTATCTCAGAGAAATTGCTATAACGCAATCCAAGCATATTCCCGTATGTAACTTTGCAACCTAACTCGAACTAAATTGTTCTACGTACCACGTAATTTACTCATGAACATAACGCGAATCATGAAAACAAAGTATTAAAGTATTAATGCAAAAGTCAATGTCGAGTCTGACTCGACGTAGAAGCGCAAAGGATTAAGCTCCGGGAAAGGATTAAAGTTTTATTAAATTCGATTGTTTCTTTCCGCGAGATACGTGTTATTTGTGAAAGGAAATTTTCGCTCATTAAGGACAGCTGGAATCTCGAGTGTCCTTTAAAGCAAAGTTAGTGGGACAGAGATATTATTTTTCATTGGGCCACAGAGCACCGGTTTCCTCTGGGCGAATAAATTAATCGTTCCGTGTGGCCGTCCGCGAACGGCCGGTCCACGCTTTCAGGCTGCGTAAGAGCGACAATTATCAACGGCATACAGTGCTCCGTCCACTCGTATATTCGTTCCGGAAATGGCACTGACCCTGCCTCGTTTCCGTCCTTCCTTCCTTCCTGCCTCCGTGTATCCCCGCATATCGCGGTCGTAAATTCGTTTGGCCATTAACTCCGGATACGACGCGGATTCCATCGCTCGATCATCGAACGATCCTAATTTTCCTCGGATGCTTGTCTTAATATTTTACTCGCGAAGCCGTTAGATTCCTTCTTGACATTCGAACAATTTTACAATTGCGAACCTTTTCTAATTATTGTGAACGGAACAGAGATCGGAAATATATTAACATTGGAATAGAATCCTGGTTCTAATTAGACAACAGAGAAAATTATTTTTAGAATTCGAGGAAAAGTATTAACATTGGAATGGTATCCTAGTTATAATTAGGCTGCAGAGAAAATGATTTTCAGAATTGGATATTAATGAAAAATATTTTCTGGTCATTCTTATGCGCTGTTTCTTCTGATAAGAATGAAAATGAAACGATCATCGAACGATCCTAATTTTCCTCGATGCTTGTCTTAATATTTTACTCGCGAGGCCGTTAGATTCCTTCTTGACATTCGAACAATTTTACAATTGCGAACCTTTTCTAATTATTGTGAACGGAACAGAGATCGGAAATATATTAACATTGGAATATAATTCTGGTTCTAATTAGACAACAGAGAAAATTATTTTTAGAATTCGAGGAAAAGTATTAACATTGGAATGGTATCCTAGTTATAATTAGGCTGCAGAGAAAATGATTTTCAGAATTGGATATTAATGAAAAATATTTTCTGGTCATTCTTATGCGCTGTTTCTTCTGATAAGAATGAAAATGAAACGATCATCGAACGATCCTAATTTTCCTCGATGCTTGTCTTAACATTTTACTCGCGAAGCCGTTAGATTCCTTCTTGACATTCGAACAATTTTACAATTGCGAACCTTTTCTAATTATTGTGAACGGAACAGAGATCGGAAATATATTAACATTGGAATATAATTCTGGTTCTAGTTAGACAACAGAGAAAATTATTTTTAGAATTCGAGGAAAAGTATTAACATTGGAATGGTATCCTAGTTATAATTAGGCTGCAGAGATAATGATTTTCAGAATTGGATATTAATGAAAAATATTTTGTGGTAATTCTTATGCGCTGTTTCTTCTGATAAGAATGAAAATGAAACGATCATCGAACGATCCTAATTTTCCTCGATGCTTGTCTTAACATTTTACTCGCGAAGCCGTTAGATTCCTTCTTGACATTCGAACAATTTTACAATTGCGAACCTTTTCTAATTATTGTGAACGGAACAGAAATCGGAAATATATTAACATTGGAATAGAATCCTGGTTCTAATTAGACAACAGAGAAAATTATTTTTAGAATTCGAGGAAAAGTATTAACATTGGAATGGTATCCTAGTTATAATTAGGCTGCAGAGATAATGATTTTTAGAATTGGATATTAATGAAAAATATTTTGTGGTAATATTCTTATGTTCGTACTTAAATGAGAAGAATTTTATGATGGACAATCTACTCTGACTGTTATAAATAGAATAAAGAAAGGAAAAATATTAACACTGGAATATCCTGTTTATAAATCGCGCTACAGAGAAAATAATATTTAGAATTAGATATCGAATTAAATATATACGTATTGTGTTTGTTCTTGTACATTGTCTTTTTCGAAAAGAATAAAAATCGGACGTCATAAATAGGTTACCGCAAAAATGGCAGCTTGTTCCGAAAGTCATAAAAATTCCTCAAAATTTTATTCCGATTTACGTCGCGCTATTCTTTCCTGTTGTGAGAAATGTTTTATGATTGGCAATCTACACCGACTGTTAAAAGCAGAACGAAGAATGGATCAATATTAACACTGGAACACAAAATCCTGTTTACAAGTAGACTGTAGACACAATAATGTTTAGAATTAGATATCGAATGAAAAATATGTTACGTTGATTCTTCCAAAAAGAATGAAAATGAAACAACAGCATGAAACAGATTACGATAAAAATGATCGAGATTCCTCGAAACTGCTTGTAAAGTCTGAATATTTCATCCCGTCGTGCGCGCAACAAATAGTAATAAAAGTCGACCGGCGAGAATAAATGTTCGATGTAATTATTTACCGATAACAAGGTATTATTTCGAGCGACACTCGTCCGAGTAATTATTTCACGGGCTAACGACCATTTTGCAGAAAAACGTGCCGGCATTGTACCACCGTCGATCTCCGTCTTTAATTAATGTCGTTCGTTAAATTTCCCTCGAAGCCGATAGCCTTGTTTCACGTGTCAGTCGCGACGCTGGATCACGATTCAGACCTCGATCGCGATTATCATCGTTGGAGTATCAACGGGGCACCGCGGCCAATGTTTTACCAATTATCACTGATCCTGGAGTGGACTTACGTAAAATTAACGAGTCGATGAGCTGCGAGCACCGGGCGAATAAAGAATTTCTTCTCGTTAAATCTCGTCGCGGTGTCGCGCCGCGCGGGATTCTTAATGCGACGCCTTTAATCAGCAGTCGCTAACGATCATTGAGCTCCCGCCGCGCGCGATAACACCCGGTGCATATGATTTGGTCTCGCAAATTGAAAGTGAGCGGGACCGATCCGCTGTGAGACCAATGGAATCGCGCGCGTATCATTTCCAGATAGGATTCGCAGACGAGAAAAGCGTTCGCGATTCTTAATCAGAACGTGATAGACATATTCATCGCCTGATGACGTTCGAAACCACCTTCGCGCTATTCATTCGGCACAAGAACCGAGGAAACGTGCAGGAATTTATGACACGTTTTGGTCGAGACTGTGGAACGCAGGACTGAAACATGTCGATCAGATTTATTTTTCCATTTGGAGATGATACATTTGTCCAATATGAATGAGACACTCGGGTAGAGCAATTGTGCCAAAATATCTTTTAAATAAGGCCTGATAACTGACTACAAGAGCTATTGCCGTTTTATCACGAGTTATTAATTTCTTTTATTAATAATTAAAGCCCTCCGCGTCTCAGAAACTTATTTTTCATCATAGCTTTTTTTAATAGATTAGGTTCTTTTCTCTTGTTATCTAATTTAATTTAATTATAATAATAATATAATATAGTTATAGTAATATAAAAATAATATACAGGGTGAGCCACAAATTAGTCCCCACGATTTTTCAGCCCCCTAGTCTGACAAAAAAATATTTCCCATCAAAGTTAATTAGTATTTAACTAATTATTATTATAGTATTAACTACTGTTCCACTCGCTCTGCCTGATCTGCGCGCCCGTAATCTCCACTCTTCTATGACCTCTCGAAACCGACTTTTATTGGTAAATGAGAAGACCCACAAGCTAATCGACGCGAGGAGCGAGGGGGATGTTCACCCGCCCACGTAATCACGTATCTTGTTCAGCGCGTAACTTAGCCAATAATAATCAAAAGTCTGGAATAAAAAAGAAATTGAAAGTAGTTAGGTGAAACGGGCAACCGATTCACCTTGCCCCTTGACCCTTGCGTCATTTAGTTCATGCGTAATGTTTCATTTTCTCATTTCCCGATACAGTAAATTCTCCCTAATTGATTTCTAACTCCCCTAATTCTCCCTGATTCTCACTAAATTATGCAGAAAAATAGACAATTTCGGGACGAGGAGATACAATTATTTATTATCTTACGGTTTTTATAGTTGTTGGCAATCGGTAACTATAAAAACGAGTCGCAGGGCTCGAATAATCGTATCTCCTCTTCCCAAATTGTCCATTTTTATGTGCAATCGGAACGTGAATTATGGAGAATTTACTGTATTACCTATAAGGTTCTTAATGTTGCGCGTTAACGTGGGTGTACAAAAACATAAATATAAATAATATGTGTATAGTATATACAGCACATAATCCAATGAAGCGTTAATCAAGATGCTAATTGGTAATTAGTAACTAGAAATAATCATGTGTTCATCAGAAGAATCTGAAGTTAATGCTTCAGCGATAAGTCAACGCTCTTGCATCTTGTATTTGTTGCGTCTGTTTCACTTTGTCTCGATTGTTCTACGCCTCCTGACTCCCGTCACGAAGCGTCACGAACGTCTCGTATGCCCGTGATCGCGTAAATAATACACGCACACACACACAGCTACACAAAGCTCAGGCACACGCGACCGATGTGCTTCCAGCCGAAATTTGTGTCCACGGGGAGCGAGACGGTGACGGGAGTCCGAAGGCGTTGTTTGTTTTTAATCGGCCGGACTCGAGTCCCTCGTTCCGTGGAAATTCAGTGATGCGTGCACTTGGGTCTAATAGGAAGGAATCATTTCTGTCAACAAGGGAAACGCGTTCACCGTACTTCTCCGTCCATTTTCCTGCATAATCTTAATGTCAATTAGGGAGAATTTACTGTATCGGGAAACGAGAAAATGCGAGTATCGGTCTTGTACTTTTCTCGGCGGACTTCTTCTGAGCAATAGACAGCACCTCCCGCGGACGTTACTTGTGGAAGTGGACGATTGCAGCTCCCGAAACTGCAAAACTGCTGTTTTCCCGTTTTGCAGAACTGCTTCCGAAAAAACCGAGGAATTTTTGAAAAATTACCATCGCTCTAAAAATTATCGTTCCTCTGTTGCTCGATGCAGAGTCCACAAATTAAACATTTTATCATATAAAAGTGGTTCGGCCGTGGGTCACGTTTCACAATTTCACAATGCATCGTATTAACAACAAGCCAGGCCTCGGAAAGTACACCGTCGAGAAATGCATTCGACTTTGACGGTCATTAGCGCGGCATGTAACGATCCAATGGAAAGAGCGCAGAGAGCGAGTAAACTGAGAAAAATATCTGACACGATGAAACGAAAACCGGCGGACGTGGCGCCACAATTTAGCGAAACGGCGATCGGTACTCGGCAGCCGCAAAGCACGCGGATGACGATGCGATGCGTCATCTCGAAAATTATTTTTTCCCGACCGCGGGAATTTACGCGGGCATCGAGCAACCGGATTAACTTTTTAATTAATCCCGACCGCTGCTTACCGTTATTTCATCCGATCGGATTTCGGCTAACCAGCCGACGCGTGGGCTCGGCGAGCGGGATGGGGCGGCGGACGGGGCGGAAACGGGCAGCCGGATCGATCATTAAATGAAACCCGCGAATCGATCCAGCGAACAATGTCGGGGACCCCCGTTGTAATCTATTTCGCCGTAGGGCCGGGTTCCGCGGAATTTCGGAAAGTAATGAAGCCATCGTTCCGGGATCTCGCCGGAAGATAATGTCGGGCATCGGTCAACAGAACCGGCCCCCCGGAAGATTACGTATTACATCGTGAAATAGACTGGACCGGGGTTGCATTATGGGGGTGGATGGTCGAGGGAACCCATCATCGGCTCGATCGCCGCTATTTCCGGGATTTCGGGATTCGACGTGTTCGCCGGCAAGACCGCGATGCGAAAATTGATTTCGAAGAATTTTCGAGGATTTGCCGGAAGGTTGCGCGGCCGGCTGCAAGAAGGATAGGGGGTTCGTGAGATTCTAGCGGGCCGCTATCTGCGCGTTAAGTAGCCACCCCTCGGCCGCTTCCGTAAAACCGGGGGTAAAAAGATAAGGGACTTCATTTCCTGGCGATATCGCGGCCGGAAATCTTTGATGGCCCGAAGAGCAGTGGTTAATTATAGGGAGAGGGAAAAATTGCGGGGGTGGACCGCCAGATAAAATATTCGCGAGGAGTCGGTAATCACTGGGGAGCCCGGACGCGGGCGATCTGTGGGTAAAGAAGATTAATGCACGGCCCTCGACGGGGACGTCAGCTAGTGAATTCGACTAATTTTCGTCGACAGAGTTTGCTAACCCGGAGAACTATCTAACAATCGCTCTACAATTGTTAAACTTTTACTAAATATATGGACCAGCTGGCGGTACTCACTCTGTACAGATCTTAGGCTTTTTAGCTAAATTTGTATATGCATTCACATTTTTGTATCATGTTAAATGCGATCGTTTTGCAAGCAGATGATAACTCCGTTTAGCCGGCACTTCTTTAATGCGTTTGTAGGGTTAAATACAATTCTGATGTACGAAGGTAAACGAATCCCTAGGAGCTTCTTATGACGTTTTAGAAGATCGTCGCTGTACTGGAGTCTTTTAGTGTATTTTTAGGAACTTTAAGGTTCCTAGGAAGTTCGTAATATTTTTTTAAAGACCTTGAGATGAACTGGAACTTTTTTATGTCTCCCTAGGGACCCTGAAATTTAGTGGACGCATGTAATATTTTTCTAGGGACCCTGGCGGCTGCTGGAATTTTATAATATTTCCCTAGGGACTCTGAAATGTAGTGAACGCTTACAATATTTTTTTAGAGACTCTGAAGGTTACTGGAATTTTCTAACGTCTCTCTAGGGACTGTAACGTTTAGTGAACGCTTGCAAAATGTTTTCGGAGACTCGGAGGTCTGCTAGATTCTTCCAATGCTTCTGCAGGGACTCTGAAGTTTAATGGATACTTCTAATATTTTTCTAGGTACTCTGGGGATTACTGGAGTTTTCTAATAGCTTTCGAGTGCTTCTGATGTTTAGTGGACACTTGCGATAGTTTCCTAGGTACCCTGAGGGCTGTGGGAGTTTTCTAATGTCTCTCTAGGGCCTCCGAAGTTTAGTGGACGCCTGCAATGTTTTTCTAAGGTCTTTGAAGTCTTCTGGATTTTTTTAATGTTACTCTAGAGACTCTGAAGCTTACTGGACGCTTGCAATATTTTTCTAGGGTCTCTGAAGTCTTCTGGAATATTTTAATGTTACTCTAGAGACTCTGAAGCTTACTGGACGCTTGCAATATTTTTCTAGGGTCTCTGAAGTCTTCTGGAATATTTTAATGTTACTCTAGAGACTCTGAAGCTTACTGGACGCTTGCAGTATTTTACTAGGGTCTCTGAAGTCTTCTGGAATTTTCTAATGTTAATCAAGAGACTCTGAAGCTTACTGGACGCTTGCAATATTTTACTAGGGTCTCAAAAGTCTTCTGGAATTTTTTAATGTTACTCTAGAGACTCTGAAGCTTACTGGACGCTTGCAATATTTTTCTAGTGTCTCTGAAGTCTTCTGGAATATTTTAATGTTTCTCTAGAGACTCTAAAGCTTACTGGACGCTTGCAATATTTTTCTAGGGTCTCTGAAGTCTTCTGGAATATTTTAATGTTCCTCTAGAGACTCTGAAGCTTACTGGACGCTTGCAATATTTTTCTAGGGACTCTGAGGTCTGCTGGAATCTTTTGATATCTCTGTAGGGACCCTGAATTCTGCAGGAAACTTCCAATACATCAATCTTTTGACTCTAAGATTCACTGAGAGCTTCTAATATTTTTCTAGAGTCTCTGAGGAGATCTAGAGAATCTTCGTAGATCTCCTGAAAGTAGCAAAGGTCCCGAGACGTTCCACTCAAAGTTCACGTCCAACGTGACCCGGTTAAGTCCCTGAACCGTCGATAAACACCACCAGGATTCCGTGCGCGGTTTTATTGCTCGGTTTTCAACATTTTTCCTGGCCTCGCCGAGCGAAGTCGAGTCAACATCGAAGATTGCCCGTCGATGCTTCGGACACGCGACGGCTCTTTCGCATTAATTTCTCGGCCACGCGATCGCCGGTCGTCACGAGCGACGATTACGCGATTATTAACGCGATTATTTATCGGCGCTCGGGATCGATCGTTATGAATAACGTCAAATATCTTTCCAGAAAATCTGGCCTGTGTCGTGCGGCTCCGCGAAAAACGCGGTCGTGAACCCGCGCCTATGTACATATGTATACAGAGATGAAAAAGGAATAATGCGGTTCGCACAACTAGCAGAGAGGGAATGATTGGGAGAGGGGTGGGGGGTAGACGTCGGAGGCCAATTAATTATAAGCTCGAAAATTACGACACTGTTCTACGAACGCGCGCGAGAACTGCCTCGGAAATTGTTTGGAAGCTGAGCCGGACTCATTTCGATAATCCTTCGGATTGCTCGATTTATATTGGAACACGGCCGTGATTCCGTCGAACGCAATTAATCGGTTCGGCCGATCAATAATTCGCGCTGGAAATCAACGTTTTTGGGCGCAGTTAGTATATTTTATCCCGCGAATTACTCCGGCGTAGTCTGCGTCGCGTTTCAAAAAATTTCAATAGACCATCCCCGATCGTTCCGTTCGAAACTTCGAGGATGTGAAAATAAATCCTCCATTCCATCAAATAACTGTCAAACATGTATTTTATCGCAATCGATCCATTCGGTGCTTCATAAATCTGAAAAATTTGCAATTTAAGCACGTGCCATACCGTCGGCGTCCCAAGATGCTCTTTCGGTTAGGAATTTCAAAGGAGACTCTCAAGATGGCAGCCGGTCGCCTCGATATATGTATAAACAGAAATCTAATATTGCGTAAAATTAAAATGCCATCCATTTTCAAACATAATTCCTCGCATGTTCTGCGTTATTTTTCTTTTTCTTTTATTTGCGCAAACCGTGTTACAATACATGTCATTTACAATATTAAACTTAGGCTAACGCGTCGGTAATGTAATAAGTATATATCCGTTGAAGGCACTTAATTGATTTGTAGACGTAATGGCGGCATTATGTATTTAAACCACAATCTTTCGGAAGCGAACATAAGGATAGAGTAGCACTTTACACGACATAGGAAGCATTTTATCCCATAATCTCGGATCATAAATAAATTTCAATCCGCGAGTGTCAAGTAGAGGACACTGTCATGGGACATAATCAATATTTTGTTTCTCGTGTCCACACGAACAGCTACATTCATTTCAGCTAGAGAGACATTAAGACTAGAAAGGCCAGATTCGATTTTGCTAATCGTCACAATGGTTTGATCGAGATAGTTTTTCGCTCGTATACAACAATTTCTTCCTAATTCGCGCTCAGATCGCGCACAAATATGGACAATTAACCTTGCGTCTCGTTGTTGATAATCGGTAACTATAAAAACGTGTCGCAAGATTCGAATAATCGTATCTCCTCTTCCAAAAATGGCCATTTTTGTGCGCAATTCGAGCGCGAATTCGGGAGAAATTACTGTACCAGGATTTTCATCCTCCATCGTGAATCCAATTTGACTAGGTAGCATCTCGCCTGGTTATGCATGGCAACGAAAATGCTGATGAATTTGTGAAAAGTGCGATAAACTGATCCAGACAGTTCCGTCTACTAAATATAAAATATTTTATTAAAGAGATTTCACACCGATTATATAGAACTTTCTAATGCTTTTACTTTTCATGCAATACCTCATTTTTGTCGAAAATTTTGGGTTTTTGCCACTGAAAACTGAAGATGATGGAGCAATTCGATTTTCGGATCCTTGATCAGGGAGTGAAGCTCTACAAGAATTTCATAGTGGCTATAGGAAATCAAAGATCGTGTCGGACAGTGTAATCAATGAAGGTCGATTCATGTTCGAACTTATTAGTTCGGCGCACTGTCGGCTCGCAGTCACAATTCCACGTACGGATTTTTATTTCTGACAGTTACAAAGGTTTCCCTTTTGAAAAATTCTCGTGGATCCGAATCGAATTGAAATAGAACAATGTTAAAGGGATCGGAGACCAGTGTTAACACCGTCAATCGTGCGTAATCTTCGGCACAGCTTTGTTACGCGCGTCACAAACGCTGTACCATCCCCGCCATCGAAAAACCGAGGAATGATAGCGGGCGGGTCATGCGTTGCACCAAGTATTTTTCCATCGCGGCATTACAAAACGGATCCCCGGGGATCGCGAAATTTTTTTTTGTTCGCTCGTTCCGCGAGGAAACCGTACAAAATCGGTTCGCGTGTCACCGGTTGCCGACCTCCGGCTGTCGTGTTCTGGCGTATTAACCCCGAAACATTTGCAATGCTGTTGAATGACGATCGCCGGTGCGCGCGATTATCAAATAAAATTCGAGGGGCGAGAAACGCTCTTGTGCTTTCCTAACGAAGCGAACGAATATAAAACGGAGAGAAAATCGTGAAAGGTACACACCGGGACAAAAAGGTAACACGCTTTTAAATTAACGTAATTGTTATTTATTTAGTCTATTATTTATTTAGAAGTGTAATCGATTGATCGTACGCGATGATTTATATAAAATATGTAACAGGAAACATTAATAGCAAGATAGAGTAAATTCTGCCTAGAATGCCATATTTCGGGTTGCTGTGAATTTTCCTGTGTGATTTATTGCTACGTCGGTGCTAAGGCTCGACGAAGTTGATCAACCGTGTGATGCGGTAAATGACGGAACTACTTTGACTAGAATTCCCGGAAGACGATACAAAATGATTTCTTTGGGTGTGAGTTAGGTAGGAAAAGTCGCGAAGCTACAAGATACGTGACCAATCTTTGACGAATCGTGGCAGAAAATTAGAAATGAAAAAGTTAAGTCGTTTTTTTAAGTTAAGTTGTTTTTATTTTAGCATTACTATGTATTCGTATTAATGTACACTGGCACGCTGGGCGCTGCCTTTTTTGCCGACTGACCCGAGTTCGTTCTCTCTCTCTCTCTCTCTCTCTCTCCCTCTCTCTCTCTGTCACTCTCCTTCTCTCACCCATTCTCTTCGTCTCTCTCACCCACTCTCAGTCTGTCTGTCTCTCTCTCTCTCTCTCTCTCTCTCTCTCTCTTTCTTTCTTTCTTTGTTTCTTTCTCTCCCCCCCCCTCTCTCTCTCTCACAAGATAGCTATGAAAACAAAGAATCATGTCCCTGAGTGCCGGCAGATTACCGTTTTCAATTCCGAGCTCCTGGCCTTCTAAAGAGAATTATATATATAAATATTATTATAATTAATATTATTTATATAATATAAATAATATATTATAATTAATATTAATATTCCGTCACGTTTCAAAATAACTTTTTTAATCATATTTATTTATATTTAAAGAACAGTTAAAGGCGTAACTGTTACATTAGTCACAAAATTCAATTTGATATGTATAAAATGGACTAGGCTATATAAAATGAAAATACCGTAGGTCAGAAAAGCTATACTAAATTTTGCGTTATTTTGGTTTCGAGCGCAAAGTGTTATTATATTATATATTGTCCTACTCTTTCTATATATATTTCCAAAAAAATTATTACTTTTCAAATGGAATTGTTGAGACTGGCGAGATTCAATCCTATTTCATTTCTGTATGTTTATTGTGGCATTTCGGCCTAATCTTAGTTGTAGTGTTAAATAAATAAAAATTACGTTATACGTTTAAATCGTGCTATATTTTTGTCGTAGAGCGTAATGGACAGAATTTTAAAGGAATATTTACCGTCGGGCATGGTATTCTATAATTTTCTAGTAAAAGGGAAACATCGTTCTCTCTTTCCCATTATGTCCGATCGGAAAGGCAGATCCTCGTTAATGAAAACTATAGAACATAATGGATCGGAAATTAATCGAAGGGATTGTATTGTCGTTCCGCGATCACTTTCTCTGTTAATGGTTCAGTGGTGTGCAGACAAAGTGTAGCAGTCGGTGAAAGCAATGGATAATGTCGAATATTATTTCCAGGTAATGGAAATGACTCGGTATGAGACACGTGGTTATCTGCACGTTCGCGGACACTTCCGATCGCTGATTGAATTCTGATCGCTTTCTTCGATCCGAAGGCTTGAAAGTTTCATCAAATCGGACCGACTCGTTTAATGACGCAAACTCTTTAAAGTTGAATTTAATGGAGGTAGATCGAGAAACGTCCTACAATGATTTTCATATATAAATGTCAGCCCTAACTTGCAACCCTAACTCTATGGGTGCTTGTAAACCGCGAGAGAACGTGCATACTAGCATAAATGAATTGCGTCATTATTATATATTTACCGCAAAGAGTTTTCCAATCGATGTAAGAAGGTTTACCCTGCTTTAGACATTCGTAAAATAATCAACGAAAATGAAAATTTGTATAGTCAGTTAGTCAGTTATATTGTCAGCAATAAATGCAACGTTCGCGACACCGTGTGCCAGTAGAAAAATTATCCTTAAATTCGGACGATTTTATTCTAATTCTATTCTACCAGCAACACGACAATAAACGTGTTAAGAAGCGGATGTAACCGACGCGGTAGACCGTTCTTCGTCAATATTTACCCCGTCAAATTATGTTGTAATTTACAATCACTTTCAATATTTATGAGCCACCCGTCAGCGTCCTCGTTCCGCCATTAAACTTTATAATTAATTTTTGAAACAGGAACACTCAAACATGCCTGATTAAATGTCGCGCGAGCGCTTCTGGATTAATTGCTAATTTTCGATGTTGACGGGTGTACAGGTTGGTCCACAACTCCGCGCCGGAGGGAGAACATAAAAGTAATTATCGAAGTTCGTGTAAACATATGTACACCATTTCGCCGGAATGTTGCCGGCCAACATATTTACGAGGTCGAAATATTCGCCGTCGATTTGAAAAGAAGGCGCTGCATTTTACTGGTTTTATTCAATAATTTCAATTCATCGCGAGAAATATTTCATCGCATTGTTTCTGGTCAAAATAATTCGTTAAGCTGTCATCGATAATCTGTGGATCTTTATGCGAGATTAAAATTTCCGTCGACAATTAAAAAGAAAAAGGAGCTACATTTTGCTACTTTTATTTAATAATTTTAATTAATCGCAAACAATATGCTAGATCTTTTCAGTATTTGATGTTTTAACTGTTTCAGGTTCCATCGACACTCGTTTTCGGCATAACCGAATAATATCTGCAGTTCAATGGCGAATAGATTGTTCATCGACGAAGCGACTGTCTCGATTTAATTTCTATCTAGAAATGTTGTAATATAGATTGCAAGAATTATTGCAAGAAAAGAGAACGCTCTCTATATTTTTTTCCCCCGCAATGAAGAAAAACAGAGCCGTTGCGACTTGTTAATCTACAGTCCACGGATCAAAGGTGATCGAAAAACAAAATGGCAGTAACGCGCGGGTAAAAATCGAGCGGAACAACACGTTCGCGCGCTTGTTATGCATTGTTTACCATCACAAAAGTCGATGCATTATGGAGCATCCTGTATTTATCAGGCAGAACGCTCTCCGATCGATCATCGAGATTACATTTTCCCGGGCCTCGTAGCAAAATCCTTTGATAGCGCTTCGCGAAGTTTTTCGCCCGCAAATGGGTTTGGCTTATGCCGCGTCTCTCATAGGTTACAAACTTTTTCCGGTTTGTTCTTTAGATACAAATAAGGCCGGAAGGCCGTGCAGTAAGAAGTTCATAAACAAGTCATTAAAAAGTTCGAAGAATTAAAAAGTTATGGGACGAGCCACGAAATGGCCTGGTTAATGCTGATCAACCAAACGACTGAACTTGGATTAACTTTGACCCAGTGTCACGACCGTGCCGTCTAAATTCTAATTTTCTGGCTGCAAAATTAAATTCACATTAATGGCTGCCGAGAAATCGAGTTTAAAATATATCGGACCTTTTAGATCGGCAGATTTTAAAGCTCTAAATGATCGCATCTAAATTAATTGTGGCACTCGTTGCAAAAATCACCGCATTTTAATGTTTTAAATGACGAAAACATCGGATCATATTAGAAAATTCTTTGTTCGTTTCAATTATCTCGTAGAAAGTCGATAAATGAGCATTTCATTTGTCTTTTCTCGCTTCCGAAACTAAAGCTGGATTTAGTTGTTTTTACATGCAGCGCCACAATTGTGCTTGATTTAGATTGCATCATAAGCAAAGATCTCGTTTGAAACTTAATTTATGGACTTTTTGTTAGCAATTCTGGTGGGTGCACTAGCAAAGTTTGGAAAGCTGTGGAATGTAGCGAACCGAACGACGCGACGGTTCCAAGATAGGGAGCAGAGTGCGAGCGGCGCAGGTGACGAGTACTCGTACGTCCTCGCGATAAATGGCTTGGAGAACTTGTAAATTTCCGGCTGGTTTACATACACTTTAATAGATATAATAGGTATTTTTCGAGGGGAGAAAGTTGGGAGAAAGTGGGAAGTGCACTCGGTGGGCCAATCCTGGCGTTCTTTACGAGCGTCCTCCGGCGAAGTACAACCTCCCGAAACACCGCGATACGTTTCTTGAACAAGCACCGATGCGAAAGGAGAGTCTAACGCGCTGAATTATGCAGAGAATTTAATGGAACGAGAGCTGCGTCCTTGTTTAATTCACAGTTATCCGAAGTCTGGGGGCCACGGCGGCGGCGGCGGCGGCGTCGAGGTGCAACTTCTGGCCTCCGGAAGCGATATCGACAGCGTAGTTTTAATTATTAATTAATAAATTGCCGCGTGCCAAGGTGTTGTTCCTCCGGCCGGGCCGGCGCGGATCAATACTTTATGCGATGATCCGAGTTTTTACGTTTCGACTGCGCTGATACGTTCGACGCACGGAAATGGGGCGTGAATTTTCTATGAGCCTGAAACACGAATTTCGTCGAATGAAAATATGAAGTGCACGAACACTCCGTTGCCCGGCCTTGTTAATGCCATTGAAGAGCTTCGAATTAATCCTCCCCTGAATTTCACCGGGTCTTATTCCGTCCAGCCGAATCGATACCTGCGGACCGCGTTTTTGTGGATTCATTGAATCTGGCAGCAACGGGAAACTCCGTATAATGCGCGGCACGGATCCCTCCATTATACGCCTTATTTGAGAACCCCGGTAAATCATTATCGCGAGCGGACTTTTTCTTTGCGAGAAAACACGGTCGATGGAAAAAAAGTATTCGTACACCGTGCAAAACGGAATAACTTTTTCATGATTGCACCAAGCGGTCTAAATTATTTTGGGAATTCAATAGACAATGACCAAAAGCAAAATGTTGTTAAAGATTGCAATTAAGATGATGAAGAAAACTGAACAATGATATATTTTCAAATTTTTTATCCGAGCCTATACAGTGGAAGAAAACGCGTTTGGTTGATCTTGGTAACTTGTGCGCATGCCGAAAATTTCATTGAAATTATTTAAGCTCTTTTATGAACTGGTATATAACCATATCAAGGTTATTCCAAGGTCATGTCAAGGTTATCCCAAAGTCATGTCAAGGTTATGTCAAGGTTATTGATAATATTCGTCATATTTCTCCAACAAACATATCCCTTACGTCCTTTGACGCGACTATTATTTATTAAATTAGCTTTGCGAATCATTCGTTGAACTGTGTTCGAACACGGAATTATTTAAATTAAAACATCATTTACGTACTCTGTTAATCTTCACTGTACACCTTGCTTAAAATTTTCATATGTTGACCTTGACATAACCTTGACATGACCTTGGCATGACCTTGACATAACCTTGCTATCGATTGTCAATAACTACAAAAACAAGTTGCCAGGCTCGAATAATCGTATCCTCTCTTCCCAAATTGTCCATTTTTGTGCGCAATCTGAGCGTCAGTAAGGGAGACATTCCTGTAATCCCATAAATCCAATCATTTTCTCCGTGCTAACCTTGGATTTTTATCCATTTTTCGACGCAATCTCGCGTTTCCCTGCATACGTATATAATTTCGTCGTAAAGCACGATCTTCCAAACATTTTACAATAAAATGATAATCTTCGAACCGGCGGCTTCTCAATTATAAACGTTCGTAACGCACGAAGCAACGCGAGACGGATGAAATTCACTGACGGATAAAATGCATCGTAACTACGACAAAGTATCCACCGATATGGGCACTGGAGCGGAAGAATTATTAGTTGAACGAAAATGGAGCCAAAAATGAAATGAAGGTAAAGCGACAATAGCCCGGTGATTCTACAAGGGTTAACAGGCGCGATATTGGGTTTCGGCAATATCGCAGCAGGAATTCATAAATGAAACGGCGATAAAAGTGCCCATATCGTCGAGGCAGTTACCACGTTCTTCGAGCGGGCGGAACAAAAATTGCGGAGGGTATTCCTTAACCTTTAGCCGGTTCGCCGGGCCATGTAAAATGCATTCGCGAGCAAGTTGCGGGGCGTCGGGTACGTAAAGCGTATTCATGAACGGGTCGGTGTCTCGCGCGGGGGGCGAGGGGGCGTACCGGATGCGGCGGGTCGCGTAATGGCGCGTAAATTACAGCCGCGGTCCTATCTTCAAAAAATACAGGACAACTCCGCGACGCGGCGCGTTTTCGTCCGCATTAACGGAACTTCTGTTATCGTGGCCCCGCAGGATCGCGATTATCTCGGCCGCGTATTACGTTTCTCGTGTGTAGTCGCATTCGACTCGAATTTCCCGCGTGCCCCCTGATAAACGAAACTGGAAACGGGAGAATTTAGGACGCCGTGCACCGCCGGCATGACCACTGCAGGCTGTTTCGTACAGCGTGCCCGGTCTGCTCTATTCTGTTCTATCCTGTTCGGGCGACGGAATAATGCGGCGCTTGCCCCTGCGGCGAGTAACGTTAGATCATCCCCTAAACACTTGTCACTGTGATATTCTGTACGTACGCTTCTCCTCGTTCGCGCGATTCACGTGTATCTCGCAAAGAACTTCGCGTCATCGATTTTACCATTAACGTGTTACCCGTAATTGAAGGCTGCTCGCAGAGAGCACTTTTAAGCGCTGAATTTTATTTTCAATTGGAGAACGCGTTTCGCGGCAATGTTGCTCCAGAGAATTTTAGGTCAACTTCCGTTTACAGGTTGCGAGATCTTCGTAGAAACCGACGCGAGTGCCGGAATGCATAGATGCGAACTAAATATTCGTAACGATTTACAGAATATAGCGTAATATACGATGCAATTACGTGCATATCAGCATGATCTTGAAAGCTCTGAAAAATTACATTGAAGAAAGGAGTATTTTTGCATCGTATTCGTGTCTTGATACCAGTCAAATTACATGTAAGACATTTTTTCGTAACATCGCTATTTAGATGGAATATTCAGATAATTAAGATGGAATATTTAGATAATTAATTGAGGAGATATTTAGATGGAAACGTTTACGTCGACCACCGCGTATACATGTTAAACAACAAGACCGCATTTACCGAAACACTGCACGATTTGGATAACAAAATACTTATCCTCTTACTGCATCGTTATCTTCATGGTTGAAATGATTCAAATTTTTTCGGTTGTAGTAATTTCTCGAATGAAACTGAAAATTCATATTTATCACGTGCCTACATTTACTTGAATAATAATAATAATAATAATAATAATAATAATCTGTTAAGTACAAACGTTATATTCCGTTCTTTTAAGTCAGAATAAAATTCTATTCTCTTTTCATCAACATACAGGGTGTCCCGGGAAATGAGGGATTCTTGAGATCGTTTGAAGTGTAGCGGCACACGGTCGGCGACCGTAATAACCATAAAACTGTCCGCTTGCAGATGTCAAGGGTTCGACAGAGAGAAAACGTCCTTGACGTTTGGAAGAACCGGAAATTCCTTTGTCTCTTTATTTTTTATCACTGCCACATGTACTGCAGGCCTAGTCGCGGAGAAAGTCGCCGGCCGCGAACCGCTACCCGGCCGAACGGCCAGCGCGCCCCTACAGCGATGGTTCGACGATGGCTGCCTCCCCCGCCAAACTAAGCGGGGGAAAAGAAGACAGAGAGTCTCCCAAAAAGGCGTGGCCTTTTTGGGGGACATAATATAAATAACAGCGGCAAGAAACTGAAAACCTTCTCGTCTAAACATTGCGCCGAGCCTCTACACGTTTAACTATTCCGCCGCGCTCCATCTCGTATCCATCCGCACCGCACGTCATTTTATATACATCTCCGAATAAAGTCTAGTGCAATTTCACTCTGTGTCCTTCCGTTGTACCCCGAACACAACCGCGTTACAGAAGTAACTTTTTTCTTAACGCAAACGCAATCCGCGGCTTCGTTTGCGAGTTATTAACGAGAAACAGTGACCAATGAGTGGCGAGATCGGCTGGCGCGACGTCAGAGACGTAAGTTGCTTGAAAAGACCAGAAAGCGTCTTTGCAACCTCGATAATCAGGAAATAAATCATATAAAATCCATCCTTTTAATTGGTTAGATTGTCGTACTAATAAACGAACACGTTTCTATGGGGGCTCGAAAAAATAAATGGAGGCAACTTTCGTCGTCGTTCGACGATTCTTTGATCCCGAACCGTGGAGCTGCAACGACGTGCAGTATCGCGCGCAGGTATTACGCCCGGAATTATATCAGCGCGGAATTGACGTAATTAAAATGCAAAGCGCATTTCCGCGATAGTAAATGAGATACAAATAAACGATTACGAGGACGCGCGCCGGTAGCGTGGGGGCGAAAGAAGAAAGGAGAGAAAGAGAGAGAGAGAGAGAGAGAGAGAGAGGACGGATGCTTCCGAGCAAAAAAACGCCAAAGGGAATTGCATTTATCATTTGGCTGCCGCTGGCGTATATAAATTCCCGCGGGTTCCTCGCAGAGCGCTGCCACCGTTAAGATATTAAAAAAAGGACCATATGTCATGAATATTCATACGTTAATGCGGCACGCGTTACGATGAGAGTGTTGTTACCGGCGGTCCCGCGCGCACGCGGTATCATTTCGGAATCATGGGTCAATAATGTGCGGAAACAGCGTAGAACGATTAAAGAGGCGCGATCTCGAAACTTCTAAATTACGATTTCACTCACTAACAACTCGTAACAACACCCGTTAACAATACTGAAACATCTTGTCAGGCTCATAATGATTTCACACATGACCTATTAAATATAAATGTCTTGGAAATGAAAGTAAATGAAGACGTACAAGAAGCAGCAATTGCTTTGTTTTATTAGGAAAATAATTAAGGATGAAAAGGTACTGGTCAACGTACCTATAAAAGAAATCGTAGCGTAAAGATAAGTAAAGTACAGTGAAGCACAATAAAGGGCAATAAATTACGGCAAAGATAATGTAGATTCAAGTAATCTCGTGTTTGTTTCGGTAGATCTTTGTATCTGAGTCATCTCCGAGACTCTGGTCCCTATGAAAACAATGAATCTTCGTTGTCATAAAATTGGATTCGAATCGATGCTGAATTTTGAAAAAATAATTCAAAATAACGCCCAGTGTATTCACGGGGTTCGTATATTATTATGTAAAATAGCGAAACGAAATTTCTTTATATATTCGTAGCCTGTATCACAATCTATATTTTCTTCCGGATGACCAGGTGGCCGGTGACTCATGGATGCGACTCTATGTCACCGGTGACGCATACTAAATCTTTATTTGTGCACCGTATGCATTACTCGCATCCTCAAAAAGAGAAACTTCGCAATTTATGTGTATCATTTCTCCGCGGACCCTGAAGATTCACTGTGGCGCGCTTACGCCGGTAGAAGAAGCACGAAACAGACTTCTAGAAAGCTTTCTAGAAAATCAGAAATCCACGAAACATCTAAGACATTTTAAAAATAGAAAATTATGTGTTCCCTTGAGGATTTTAGCAAGTGGAAAATAAAATTCTCTTGCTTCTGAATACGTCAAACTTGCTGCGACATTCTTTTGGTAGCAGATGGACATTGAAGAAGGGAGAAAATTACGTCTCTTTTTCTTTTTTCTATCCAAAAACAACTGAATTTTGTTGTGACACTTCCCTCGCGGCGATAGAAGACATTAAAAATATAGAAAATTATTTCTTCTCTGAAGACCATTGATAAGATGAAATAGCCGGACTGTTGAAAATTTCTATAGTTTCCCCTATCAGAAAATGTTTAAACCTCGCTATGACGCTCGCATGGCAGCAATGAAAGACATTAGAAAAATACAAAATTATTCCTTCTCTTAACAAAATGAAACACTAAGATATACAGGATATTCGATAATTATGTTAATACTGGGAATGTCGTGATTCCTGAGGTCATTTGAAGTAACTTTTTCCTTGGCGAAAATGCAATTCGCGGCTTTGTTTCCGAGTTATTCAGGAAAAACAGTGACCAATGGGAGGCGAGATGAGCTGTCGCGCGGCGGCCGAGCCAACGAGCGAACGTGAGGCGGCTGAGCCAATGAGCTGACGAAGCTCAGTTCCGCGCGGCCGCCGCGCGACGGCTCAACTCGTCTCTCATTGGTCAGTGTTTTTTTTATTAATAACTCGTAAACAAAGCCACGTAGAAATTTTTTGCAAAGGAAAAAGTTACTTCAAATGACCTCATGAATCACCTGTATCCGGATGTTAACTATTATGGAACACCCTGTATATCTTGGTGTTTCATTTTGTTCAAAGAATAATTTTGTATCATGCTAATGTCTTTTACTGCTGCCATGCGAGATTTAAACGTTCTTGGATAGGAGAAACTATACAAATTGTCAACAGTGTGACTATTTAATCTTGTTAATAACCTTCAGAGAAGAAATAGTTTTCTATGTTTTTAATGTCTTCTACTGCTGCGAGGGAAGTGTCACAACGAAATTCAGTTGTTTTCGGATAGGAAAAAAGGAGGCGTAATTTTCTCCCTTCTTCAATGTCCTGTTATCAAAAGAACGTCGCAGCGAATTTGACGCATTCAGAAGCAAGAGAAACGATAGACGTTCCCAATTTTATTGTCTACTTGCTAAAATTCTCAAGGGAACACATAATTTTCTATTTTTGAAATTACACCCTGTATAATCGAAAATCATTATCCCCATCAGTAAACTTCAAAAACGTCCGTGGATTACGGGCCGTGCTAAAGGCTGGATTATTCGTCGCAAGATAAAGCGGCACCGTAATCTTTCGATCAACAATTCAACGTTACTAATCGCTGGCGCGCACTTCACCTTGTATTATTAATTTATTCTAACGACGGTAATCTCGCGTGCGGATAAATAAATAAGCTGGCCACGCACGGGCTCTCGCGACCGTCGACGTTAAAATAATCCGTACGAGCCGAACTCTGTCACGCGATCGCTATCGACCGGAAGCTCGCGCGTCGATGCCTCCCTGCTCGACTCCTTTCTTTTGTTCCTTTCCGTTCGCTAACCTGCTTCGCGCCGGCGATCGTCTCAGAATCCTGCTGGTCCGATACAACGGAATTTGCCAGGGATCGCGTACTTCCGCTTCGACTTCGCTTTCCCGCTTCCTCATCGCGATCTTCCGCTCGATCGTCCGTTCCGTGGAGCTCCATCGAGCTGTCGGAACACGAGTCCATAGGAGACGAGAAGTCGTTTACCGCCGGCGAGGATACACGTTCAGACGCGGCGCGTGTGGCACTCTCGGAACCGGAAGTCCTCGAGAAAGTCGACTAGCTTCGGGCGATTCTCTGGCTGCACGAGACGTTTCAATGAGCGTGTCTTGCTGCTTTCATTTCACAGCTTCATTTCACAGCGAAAAGTCGCCGATCGGAAAGAGGGAATTTAAATGAAGGCGATCCGCGGGCTTAACTTTCGTGCTGCGGTCAATTTGTTGGTGAACGTAGACGAGATTGCGAGGAATATGTTTCTGCCTCGGCGAGTCCAATTAATGTGATAAGTACGCTGCGGATCTTTATGCAAAATAAAAATTGTTTGCATCTATTACAAAATAAAGAAGTTCGGCAAAAATGTATTTCATCTCTCAACCCTTTCGTTACTGCAGTCCGCGCGGCCATAGAACCGACACCGAACGCGACACTACGCCAAAAGTGCGCACATTGCGCATAGAATCGGAAAAATAGAAAGTTGCGTTACGTACGTTCAAAACGTGCTTTTAGTATGATTAATCAGACACAATAGAATCAAAGACACTTTATACTCGGTGTTCCAAAAATGTCCCTCAATCCGAAAATGGAAGATTCCTGAGGTCATTTGAAGTAACTTTTCCCTTCGCGAAAATGCAATCCGCGGCTTTGTTTACGAGTTATTAAGGAAATACATGGACCAATCGGAGTGCGACTGACGCAGCGGCAGTGGTCGCGGGAGCGAGACGCCAGCCGTACGCGATCTCTCATTGGTCAGTGCTTTTCGTTAATAACTCCTAAACGAAGCCGCGGATTGCATTTTCGCTAAGGAAAAAATTACATCAAGTGACCTCAGGAATCCCCCATTTCCAGATTGAGAGACATTTTTTAGACACCTAGTACATATGTGGATGCCGATTATAATTGAGGCTAGTAACGAAAGGGCTAATGATTTTATTAAATTGTAATATATATATAATGATTTACTGAATTACTAAATTGTGAGTAACATGAAATAGTGTTTCTCGGTTCTACGAATGTTTTCATTGTTTCGTACATTATTTACCGATTTTGAAGAAATGATTGAATGCTTAAATTTCGCGGTCTAGTTATCGATAAACTGGGAATTTTATGTATCTATGGCAGAAATGGAAATATCCAATTCCGAGGAGATTAAATGAGAACAATAAAATACTCGTGTTTTCATGAATGCGAAAAACCGCTAACGATCTTGTTAATTCACTGTTGCCGAATTTTATGTATCTTTCGAAATATGATTTTTTAAAACATTTAACGTACCGTGCAACTATTTTTGCACAGTACAGGAGAAATTTATAGCTTCGTGCATTGGTTTATTAACCCTGGAACGAAAACGAGGCTCGTATATGCGCTACACTCGCATTCATTACACCGCAAATAAAACAAAGATATAGCTAAAATTCATCGACATTTCATGAAATCCTGATGGCGGTATTTTCAACAGAATAAAATTGATACGCCGAATAGAGTGAAAATACCTGTGTTTAAATTCTACCTCTAAAAACTTGTTTCTGAAGAACGTGCTACCGTCGAAACACCGGCGCCTTAATCGTGGGATCTGATTTAACGAATGGAAGCAGAAACGGCTCTTAACGTCGAGAGAAAATTGAGGAAATCCGCGATAAAGAATGAAAGCTTGCGAGGTTTCGGCACTGTTCAAACAAAAACGGGATCGCCACGGTTCTTGCAGATTCGCGATAAGAAATTACTGAAAATTATTCTCGCGTGCAAACGCCTCGAATAAATTTTCACAACGTCGTTTCGAACGGTGCCGCGCGGGCACGTCGACGACGATTTCCCTCGAACGAAATTCTCGATAGCAAATTGCGCATTTTTCCCGTAAAGATGAGAAACACGGCTATTACGAAAACATTCGTCGGCGACCGTTTGAAAGACCGCGGGCCGCTCGAAAATTACGGAAGAAAAATCGGCCGGATGGAACTTTTTTGCGGGCGCCATTGTATTTTCGCCCGTTAAAAACAATACATATAATTCCGTTCTAAATTGTTTTCGCCCTCCGCGTTCACCACGCGCCGCCGCCGTTTCGGACGGTTGTAACCGTGACAGCTCTAAAAATGTTGGACCGTCGTTTTTTTGAATGCGCGATGGCGCGCTGGCTGCGCAAAGTTTCGACGTGATAAAGGTGACACGGCCGACGGATTCATACATATATTCAACCGGGCCGCGAGTTACGAGCGCCGCCGTTCCCGTTCCGCGAAAACGCGGCCGGTTTTCCATAATTTAGGAGATGAATTTCAAAACGGCGCATCTACACTTTTTAGGAGAGCACGACCGGCATCTACACACCCTGGTACGGCGCGCGACGCGCCATTGCACGGCGTTATGCGAATTTAAGGATCCCCGTACACCGACTACGATTACGCTTCGATGTAACTCCGGTTGCCAGCCGCAGGCGCCTCCTGAATGGAAACTGGATTGGAGACGATGGTTCGAAAGAGTAGATATAACTCCAGATGTTGAAAATTGCTCGATTCTTGTATCGAAAAATTAACGATACACAAAAATAGAAAAAAAACTGATGAATTTTAACCAGTGAATTTTAACTTGAATATTCCTTTTTTCTCAGATACTTCATTAAATTAGCCTCAAATCTGACTTTATAGATGATATTATATTGATATTATTTATATCAATAATCAAACAATGTATAAATATTAATTATATCAATATAATCAAATATTAATATATAAATATTAATTATATCAATATAATCAAATATTAACATAAAAATATTAATTATATCAATATAATCAAATATTAATATATAAATATTAATTATATCAATATAATTAATATTATTTATATCTCTATATTGATATTATTTACGACGCGAGACAAATTTGTTCTGTATCAAGATACATAATGTTTTATTTTAGACGATTCTAGGACTTCGAGCAGAGTTTTACGAAAGAAGCGTACTTATTTCGTTCCGCATCAATATCTTCAATTTTTATGTTTAATTATAGTAGCGCACAGATCAACTTTCCCATAGAAATTATACAAATAATTTTGCAAAAATGCTTTTATTTATTTGATGGTCGCAAAGTTGGTACGAAAAGAATCCATTCTTACCCGACTGATAAGTTTGACGTTGGACAAAAGTGTTTGCAGGTACAGCCTCGTATTAATTTTAAACACCATCCAATAATACGTTTGTTTCATCAAAATATGAACTTGTTTTTATTCAAAACGATTATGCTAAATCAAAGAAACTTTCCATAGGTCGTATGGAATTGTATAGAATTCGTTAGAAACATATGAAATACAGCTGAATAAGTAATGATACATAAATAATATAATCTTACTAATTAAATCTGAAGAAAAGAATTTAATATTGCATAGTAGCGACAGTCTCCCGAATGTCTACGTCGAAATTGACAAACGGTAACTGATGAACCGGTTTAAAAGAATCGTTATCATAAACAGCAACAATCACAATAAACTTAAGAAGTACATAACCGTACGATTCCGGAGGATATAAAATTATCAGAACTAACATCGTCAACTGAAAGATATCCACCACAGGACGGGTGAAACAAAGTGGAGGACCGGGAGCCGCAGAGTCCCAGAGACTCCGTTTTTCGCCTCGGTCTCTAAAACTCGACGGTCTCCAGGTATCTCGCGTGCTCTGCTTAAATACAATAGATATAATATATTTCATATAATAACGTAAACAAGATACCGATTTGTACAAATATATCTTAATATAAAAATCATGCTTGCCCGGCCGAGAAAGCGTCACGCTCCGCGAGCGAGCGTCGTGCGTCCGAAAACTGTGAACGACGACTAGGGTTGTTGGATGAATGAAACGGTTCGGATCGCGTGACTATAGCTGGACGATGGGCTAACACGCGTCGCATCTAATTCGGATGTTTTCGTGTAGTTCAGCACGCGGTTCTATACATGAAAATATGGTCGGGTCGCGCCTACCTCCGCGCTCCTCGGCTCTGCTTAATCGTTAATAGGACCTAAATTGTGATCGGGGGTTCGCGAGGAAACCGCGTGACAAGGTACTTTCGATTAGTTTTCATCCTTATCCTAAACGTCTCCGCCGTCTCTCGTTCGCTTAAAATTACGTATTCCCGGTTCGCTGGCTGTCCGCGGCTCTAATCCGCTGCAGCACCGAACATCGACGAAATTGGTTTCTATCTATCGTTTCGTTGGCTCCGACGGAACGTTCCTGCTATCACCGAGATTCTCCGCGCGGATTCACCGCGAATCCAGAAAGTCCGCGAAACACTGGAACGAAATCCCAGCCTTTCCGGCTTGGTTCCTCTAGACGCTAGATAAATTAGATACATTGAAGTCCATCGGTAGCGAGCGTTCGTCCCCCTTCGATATATCACCTTGACAGAGGTCCCGCAATGCACCGGGACACCGCATCGAATACCCTGAATCCAAAAACAACGGCCGAGATCGGCGGACCTCGAGGAGTCGGTGACGGTCTCGCGATCAGTCCTGAACTCGGACCTTCCCAGCGGTCCAGTTCGAACCGGTCGGGTTTGGGAACGCGTCGACGTCCGCCGGCTCGATCGCCCGTTGCTATGTTAGCGAGCACAACGCGTGTTATCTGTGGTAGCCGTAGCCGTGGTTGGTGAACACGGTGGCCTTCAGCGTGATGGACGAGACCTGCGGTGTAGTAGCGAGGGCCTCGAGCATGGAGGGGCACAGACTCTTGGCGAACGCGCCGTGTCGCCACAGTTTGTGTAATAGCAGCGACGCCTTGGTGTGGTAAGGTCTGCAGATCGTTCCTCTGGCGAACGAATCCCGAGGACACAGTCTGCACTTGAGGAACCTCCGACAGATCAGTTGGTGCCGTCTCCGGTACCAGGTTCTTATTTCGCTTAGCCCGTCGGTCTCCTTGCTCGATGTGGACGACGAGTCTTCCGGCTGCTTGCTGTCCTGGCTCTCATGGCTCTCATGGCTCTCGTGGCTCTCATGGCTCTCATGGCTCTCATGGCTCTCCTGGTTCTCCTGGTTCTCCTGGTTCCCCTCGTTCTCCTGGTCCGTCGATAGGTCGTCATCTTCGAACTCCTGGTTCCACGTAACCTTCCTCGGCTGGCTCTGCTTCCTGGACCGCCTCTCGCCCGGCTTCCGCTCCGCCCAAGGACGCTCGGACGGCTCCCCGGCTGATTGGGCTCCGCTCGAGCCGCTCGCTTCGGGAACCGCTTCGGGAACTGCTCCGTTGCTGCACGCAAAATCACGGTTTAGTATAGTAGCGGTATCCGCGGATGATCCAACGCTGCGACCCTTCGGGTTGCCGGGTCTTTCGGAACCCGCGGCGAAGCCCCACTCGTGCCCGTGGCCGGTCGTCAGGTCGCAGCGGTCGTCACCGCTCGACCGCCTCTCCTCTTCCAATGTCGGGTACGCCATTGTCGCTGCAGTTGCAGGGGAGTTTACCATCTCGTGGCTGCAACCACCGCGGCACTGTTCCATAAGTTACGTTCGCGTCATTTTTCTACCAATGAACGGGGCGCGACCCCCGCCGACGCGGGGACACGCTCTTCGATATAAGAGAAAGAGACAAGACAACACGTGGTACAAACAAAATGGTGGAAGCGAGGATCGGCATGGCCGATTACTTCGGCCATTGGCCGTCCTGCCCAGAACACCGAAAGCAAAAAAAACGAAAGCGTGCACACGCGAACGGAAAGGAACGGTCAACCAAAAAATGACGCTGCAACGTAACAGAAAATTGGAAGGGAGCGGGGGAGCGGGACTTCGGCGATTGGTCGCAATCAGGGTGCCGAGTTTTGCACACGCTGCACAGCGGTTTCTGAGAAACAACTTGTGGCCAAAATTCGATTTTCCGACTTTCATATTCGAACGAGATTCTGTTTCTTATGTATCGGAAGCTCCTCGGAACTTCGAAATCCAGAATATTCGCAAACTCACATAACTCTGTAATTAGATACAGCGTTATAAAGGAGATAAAAGTATGAGATTAAGATTACAGCTAAATGTTTGATTAATCTATCAACGACCTACTGCTATATTTATACCTTGAAACAACGCTACAATAATTTCAGCCACAAAAAGTGAATTCCCAGGCCACTGTGCACTGTCGCGTGACGGGTCTAGACACGATCCCACTTCTCCGAAACTTTCCGTCGTATTATTCTGACCGTCGTGGAAACGTTCGATTATTTTGCTTGGACGATTTGCATGTTAAATCGGGGACTGTAATTAATACCTTAAAATTTGTTCACATTTATCGAATGCCAGGAAAGGAACGGCAAATTGTAATCACTTTCAAATGGAAATGCAATATTGTCGCAATCTGCTGCAATTTGCTGTGTAGCAAATATTCATTGGGTTGTTAACGACCGCGTAATTAGCGAGAAAGTGGGACGTGCGATTTCGGGTTGCGACCTGTCGCCGAATAAATGTGATTCGACGGGTCGAATCACTGTACTTGTAATGGTCGAAAGAAACTTTCAATAATTTCTCACACGAAATTGTATCATTACCATGTGCGAATAAACGAAATTTTGAACTCGCTCGAACAGATAGAAGAAAATTTAGAATACTGTGAGAAAAAATTATTTTAGCCTTTCCTTTGGCCACCACTTTAGACCGTAGACATTTAAAAAAAAAAAAGCGTAATAGTCACACTCGCAGCTTAGATCTATGACAACGATAGGGAACCAATTTGTTTTACTATTGACCATGTGACAGATCTATCGACCAATCTCTACTGTTGAGGGAGAATGGAGCAACATTAAACATAATGACACAGCATAATTGTCATGACCGTAACATTAGCTCCTTATCTTTTGATTAATTTCTAAAGGCTACGGTGTTGCTTCGTTTTCAACGTTTTACAAGCAAGAAAATGATCGATACATTTAACATATTTTCTATGCTGCTATATGAAATTCAAAATGTTCATATTTATTGCTGGACTTTATGTTCAGTAATCGGTATTACTTTATGCATTTGTCACCTTTACATCGATTCATAATCGACAGAATTAAAGAACTTTTTCTATCTCTGACTCGACGATGCAACAAGGCGAGGGGTTAGAGATAATAAACATCGACACGTCGCTGCGGAAATACGAGTTGCAGGGTGGATAAAATGAAAGCAGACAAATAGCATGGCGACAGGGTACCGGGAGATGCTTACCCGAGTATCGTTGTCGGTGGTATCACGGTGGTAGCAGGTGCGATGGCCGGAGCTGGTGCGGGAAAAACTGGTGGACCAGGTGGCGGCCGACCTCCTCCCACGGGACTGTAAATTTAATAATTCTCCATAAATAAGGGCACTCGTTTGTTAACCGCGAGCTACGGCACTACAGTGATCAACAATTCCACGGAAAATGCTCGGCAATTTCACGGTAACGCGCCGACATTTTCTACAACCGAATATTACAACTAATTAGCTGAATTCCCAATTCGGTCGCTTCGTAATGAAAATTACATTTACGTTACGCTCTGTTTGAATTTTAAATAAGACCGAAAGAAAGAACAATTTCAGTCGGGAAATGTGCTTTTTGCGCGCATGTCAAACGATCTCATGAAGTTCTGTTCTCTCTCAACGTCCTAAAATATAGGAAAATTAGAAATAAACAATAAATATCGATAATACCGTTAATGCAATCTTTCCATGAACAACATTTAAAATATCAAGAACGAAGCTTCGATGAAACTGGCTCTTGATGAAGTAAATATTACTTACTGAAAAGAGTAATATTTATATAAAAACGACAAGATTCTGAATTTATAGAGGCTGCATTTAATTTGCATCGAAGCGTGCGCTCGAATTGATTGGTTTACTCAATCGTTTCCAATCGGGAATATTTCTTAGTAATGTCAAGAGTAAGTTTGAAACGAAAAATGCGAAACTGGTCATTTTGATCGACACGGTAGAGGTTCGGTGTTATTTAATTCGCAGACAGACGCCCCCGTTTTCAATTTACCCCAAATGAGAAGCGACAGCACTGCTTCCGCAGTGCTGCCGAGACAATTTAAACAAAAGTTCCTAATCCTTCTCCTGCAACAAAAATCGGTCGGACGCGAAAGGCCTCATCAGGGATCACCAGTAAATTTGTTCTGCAGAAATAATTCTGTTTAAAGGGAGGGGGTGGCTAACGAGAAAGAGAAACACACGCGCGATTCGGCGCGGCGGCGCTCGGCGCCCGATTGAAGTTTAAATCTGGCGACCGCTCGTTACACATGTTTGCCAATGGCGGACGCGAGCGAAAAAGTAACGACCGGGATTAGTCGATGTGATCGGCTTTCGATTAAATCGTTTTAATGAATCTGCCGGCGCGGCACCGCCGGAAACCGCGCCAGCGCCAAACTAAACACGACGAGATTTACAACGGCCGACCGAAGCCGTTCGATCAGACTTCAATTAACGGAGCAGAGCAGAGAAAAACACTGCGAGTCCGACGTGTTTCGTTCCCACGGCTTTCGATTCACGTCGCTCGATCGCGTTTTCCGAGCGATCGGCAAAGACGGATGACAGGGTCGAACGCGACACGGTCGTTTAACCCTCGTGCATCGCTCGGCACGATTTCGCTAGAAAATAAACCCTTGTTGTCGATTGGACCATACGCGACGGAAACTGCGTTGTGTTCTTGTTGTACAGGTTTAATTATTCCGCTACTAATGGATCGATTGATTTTTGTTTAAACGACGCCGTTCGAATGAGGCGTTTACAATGATTCTGACAATTTTTCAGACCCGTTTGACGAGCCTTTAAGGTGCTCTCTTTATAGATTAATCTATCAAGTGATTTAAAATTGAAATGGTTTACGTTAATTTGAAATGTTTGATTCATTAGAAAGGCCTCAATGAGTTCAGTTATTCGAGGCAATATTTTTTCGATTGAAGACAGAATTCGAACTCGACAGAATGGTTTATGCAACAGTTTTTCTGTTTAACTAAATGCCTATTCCTGATTCAATTGAATTTACGATATTCAGATACGAAATTTAACTGAACAATGCACGGGTACGTATAACTGGAAATATGATTATAAATATAGTTGGAAAAATAATGTAGCGGTGATTTTTGCTAATCCTACAAAAGTGAATCCTAAAATAGTGATTCGACTAAATTAATCTCTCTAATCAATATAACTACAAAAATGATTGTATAAAAACAATCCCGTAAGATCTAAATAACAAAAAGAGTGAAAAATGATATTCAGACTAAAATGTCACAGGAAAACTCTTACTGCTCAAGAAAACTGAATCAAGAATAAGATAAAGTCAAGACTGTGAACAGCTTAGAAAAACTATAACTTGGATCTGTCTTCAAAAAGATATTTTTCAATCTAGAAGTTTTGAGAATGAAGGAATTTGTTAACGCGTTCTTACTGCATGGGTTGTTGGTGGCGGTTGTTTGGTGGCGGCGAGGCCGGCGCCGTGGATGTTGCAGGTGCATTCGCGCTGCTGACACGATGCACATGGAGCTGGTGCATCTGCAACTGTGCAGCATCCTCGCCTAGGAACGAGCACCTCGAGCACTGCCGCCTGTTGTGCACCTTTAGCACATGGGTTGCTAATCGCTCGGCGCGTGCAGCTTTGTATTCGCAGAGGGTGCAAGCGAATGGTTTCAGGTGCGTGTTTAAGTGCCGTTTTAGGCACCAGTTGTCCACGCCGCTCCACGAACAATAACAACAGGTGTACCTGAAAATTTGAACCAGTTAGTCGGGAAAGAAAATCGACGGGGATAGTTTCGATTTCTGATTAGACACATCTCTCACTATTCGCATAATAGTTTAGCGCGACAAAAGAGAATAAAATCGTACGTGTTACCGCTGAAATTGTAGACAGTGAGGTTTGGTAACAAAGTAGAGCTAAATATGCCTTATCGGATTCTTGAAGAAGTTAAAATAAAATTGCGTTGTTAACAAAAATGTATCATCTTTAGAGACGCTATAATTTTCAAATATAACAAGAACAAATAACGAATTTGGACAACGTACAGACATTTTGTTTTACTAGACAGTGGATCTTAATGGAGAACAAAAATTTCCTACATCAATTGTAAGAAACAGGAATTAAATAAAAATGTTCGTATTTCTTCTCTTAATAACTTTAAAAAGTTGTCAATAACGTAACAACATCGTCAAATCTTCCCGATTGCGTCTCTTTACAAACATATTAACTAAAACCAAATTTCGTACATTTCCTCATACAGGGTGTCCCAAAAATGTCTCGTAATCTGGAAATGGGGGGTTCCTGAGGTTATTTGAAGTAACATTTTCATTAGCGAAAATACAATCCGCGGCTTTGTTTGCGAGTTATTAATGAGAAACACTGACCAATGAGAGGCAAGATCAGCTGGCGCGAGAGGCTTCGCTCGTTGACTGAACCGCCTCGCGCCAGCCGAACTCGCCTCTAATTGGTCAGTGTTTTTTCGTTAATAACTTGTAAACGGAGCCGCGGATTGCATTCTTGCTAAGGAAAAAGTTACTTCAAATCACCTCAGGAACCCGCCATTTTCGGATTGCAAGACATTTCTGTGACGCACTGCGTAATACAGTCATTGAAAATCCTACCCATAAGCTACTTCCGATTGAGAAAGTGTTGATCATTCTAAAGTTATCATTCAGTGCTTGCATTCAAAGATTACTCTTTTATCATGGAATGATAAGAAAGAAACAAATGATAAAATCGATAAAGAATCTGCTACCTTCTTTCCTGGGCTCCTTTCGAGCCACCCTTAAGGTGACTCTTGCTATTGCACCCTCCATTTTGGACCCTTCTGCCAGTCGTACAGTTCGCTGCATCTGGTTGCATTATACTTGGTGCAGGCATCGAAGTTGCCTGATAGATACCCGTGGTGGTCGTGGTAGTGCCGTTGCCAGGGTTCGGCTGCAACTGGTAACTCTTGTTATTGTTAAAACCAGTCGAATAGTTGGCATGCTGTTGCTGTTGTTGCTGGCCGTTCGTGTTTCCGTTTCCGGTGCTGCCAGCGGTTGTATCTTGTTGAAGTGGCTTGGGTGCACTGGACCCTGCTGGTCTACGTATCCTGGACAGCTCGTAGCCGTGTTCTCGGTGCATCCTTAGAAAGTGTTTCTTCACATGATCCGCACGATTGAACGGTTTGTAGCAAATGTAGCAGTGAAACGGCTTTTCCTCGCGATGGATGTTTTCGTGGCGAGTGTAGAGATCTCGTCGATCAGTACCATAAGGGCAGTACGGGCACGTGTATCTTTTCCCGCTGGCGGACACAGTCGCGGACGCCGGCATCGTTGTCGTCGTCTGGAAAATTCATCATTTTTGTACAAGGAAGCATTTTGAAATATTTATTCGGTTTGAATGTTTGGGTTTGTCTCGAATTGCTTCGATGTTCCTAATGAATCTACAACCCGTGGCAAAAAGTATTCGTTCGCGTTTTAAGATGCAATAACTTTTTTAATACTCCATTAAATGACTTTCGAATTTCTTTTAAACGTTAAAGGGACTAGTTCACTGTGCAATGTCTAAAATGCTTCTTGTTAATTGTGCTGTTACTTGGAATGAGAAAAAAGAAATACGAAATATTTGTTCTCTAACTTTTTCATTTGGAACGAAAATTTAAAAAATGCTTTTCGTAGATCTAGATCGTGTTGTTATTAATTACAAACAATTGGAGACCATCAAAATCGCATTTTAAGTAACAGCCGAGTTAAAAAAAAAGGTATGCTAGTCATTATATTGTAAAATAGTCCCTTTAACATTAAAAAAAAAATCAAATCATTTAGTCCAATTTGGAAAAGATGCGTTTTAAATGCGTTTTTAATGCGTTTTTAATGCGTTTTAAAAAGTGATCGTATATTTTTGCCAGGAGTTGTAACAATGCTTGATGGGATTCGGCAGGTTTTTTAATTAGGTAAATAGTACTGCAGATATGTCCATCGTAAAAATGTTTCGTAGTAACTTCAACGATTATATTTTTCGAAATATAATAAAGTTTTAGGTAACATTTCTTTAGACGAAAGAATCATCCCTTAGCTTGACCCTAATAATTATTTTTAAATGAAGTACGAATATAATCACACTTGAAAATATACAATGACTCCTATTAATATTCGGACACCTTTTAAAACACAATAATTTTTTAAGACCGGATCAAACTACTTTAATTTTTGTTAGATGATAGAGGAAATAGTCTATTGGACCATAACCAGAATGCTTTTTTAAAAATCTTGCTATTGGTTAGAATGATTAAAAAAAATAAAAACTTTCATTTTTTAACTTTTTTATCAAAGTCTATATAACGGAAATTTAAAAAATGCATTTTGTACAAACACATTGAAAATGTCATCGAAATCGACATACGAGCCGTAAATAATTGAAGATCGGAAAAATCGCTGTATCGTCCCGTTTTTTGACTCTTTCGATAAACAAGTGCGAGAAATCTGCAGTTTATTCAATCTTTTAACGCTTGCAACTAAACTTTGCGTTAACCGATCTCGATTAAATGTTCAGCACGCATATTATTATACTTATCGAGATATACAGAACGCGTTTTTCTTTTTGAAATTGTCGTTATAAACTCGGATAAAAAAATTTAAGGAACGGAATTTTTTATTATGTTTTGTCATTCTAAGCGATAGCAAAATTGTAACAAAACTACATCTAAACAAAATTCAAATCGTTCAGTCCAGTTTTCAAAAAGTTATTGCGGTTTAAATGGTGTCCGAATATTAATGGGAGTAAGCGTATGTAGGAATTAGTATGTTTTGGAAACTATTCTGTTTATTGCCGAGAAGTGATAAACACAAAGCACAATACGCGAAACAGTAAATTTGTGTACAATTAGTTCCGTATTCACACACCAAAGTCATATTTCTTCTCAGTAAGAAATTCGTTACGTAAATTGTAATTAATAATTGTAATTAATAATTTCACGCGAATTTGCACGTGACGTCCGTCGAGTTCTGCTGCCTCTCCTGCGAGCGCGTCGTTTGTTCACGCACCGGTCTAACGTCACGAGTCGTCTTTCGAATTTGTTTCGTTGTGTCAAGTTTGTTTCGTTTTTGCGTCGTTAGACCAGCGCCAAACGCTCGCCGATCGTCCTACCGGTGTCGCGACCCAAACATCGCGGCGCTCACGCACGCACGCACACGTTCGTCGTGCGAGGTTAACGCCCGCAGAATAGTCCGCGAGCACCGATCAGCTGTTATGATTTCGGAGGTAAATTTCTACATATGAATAATTATACTGAATAATTATATGAAAACAAATTTCCCTGGAACACCGTTGCTCTCTCGCTCTCTCTCTCTCTCTCTCCCTCTCCCTCCCTTTCTCTCCCTCTCTCTCCCTCTCTCCCTCTCTCCCTCTCTCCCTCTCTCCCTCTCTCTCCCTCTCTCCCTCCTTCCCTCTCTCTCCCTCTCTCCCTCTCTCTCCCTCTCTCTCTCCCTCTCTCTCCCTCTCTCCCTCTCTCCCTCTCTCCCTCTCTCTCCCTCCCTCTCTCCCTCTCTCCCTCTCTCTCCCTCCCTCTCTCCCTCTCTCCCTCTCTCTCTCTCTCTCCCTCTCTCTCTCTCTCTCTCTCGTATAGACTATTCAATAGATTATTCAATTCTATTCAATTCTTTTAAACGTTCGTCAAAATTATAAAAATTATATGTACTTTCAGTATGGTATTATTTGAAATTGCATACATTCACGTTCGAAAGCAAACATTTCAAGAAACGATTTCGTCAGCCTAATTACCCCCAATAAAACCTACGCATTGTCATTGAAGTTACCTGGAGGCCAGGTAAAAATTTCCCAACGATTCGGGCAATGTGAAATTTTTAGGTACAGCTGGTTTTCACTCTTATGAAACTATTAATATATAACTAAAAAAACTATTAATATATATAGTATATGTTAATATATATTAATATATACTACTAATATATATACAGAGTGACCCAAAAATGTCTCGCAATTCAGAAATGGCGGGTTCCTCGGATCACTTGAAGCAACTTTTTCCTTTACAAAAATTTTCTCCGAGGCACCGTTAACGAGTTATTAACGAAAAACAGTGACCAATAGATGAGTACGGCTGACGCGAGGCGGCCCAGCCAACCAGCGCACAAAGTCCACTTTCGCTCATAGGCTCGGTCGCCTCGCGCCAGCTTAGCTCACCTTTATATATATACATATATAAAAATAATATATATTATTTATTATTACTTTTTTATTTAATATATAACAGCAATAGAATAAAACTTTCAGCAATTATTTATTAGTAAATTAAATAAGATTTGTCGTTAGGTATAGAACTAGCTCGTCAGTGAAAATCGTACACTGTTGGTTACACTGTAAAACCGGTGAAATCACGATTTTCACTGACCCGCTAGTTCTGTACGTAACGACAAAGTTTATTTAATTTATTAATAATTATTGAAAGTTTTGTTTTTCCGTTGTTATACATTAAATAATGTGAAGTATTTATATTATATACGCGATTTAGTAATTTCTTACAATTATCCCGTTTTTATAAATAAAAATCGGCAATGGCCGAAACTTACTTGATGGAGGTGTTGTGGCGCGGGAGAAGAAGGCAACTCCTGCAGTAGGAAGGTAGAGGTGACCGGCAACAGGGTGGCAGGTACGGTTTGCGTCTCCTGTGTCCGCCTAGACGGCGGCGCTACTCGCTCGGCTCTTTCCCGTAACCTCTCCAGATATGAGATCACTTCCTCGATCTTAAGATCCGACTGCAAGTAATCCTTGCGCGGAGAGTGATGCCTGTTCCTGCTGTCGTCTGCGAGGATCCTCGAAGAATGAACCTCCAAGAAATGTTCGGACACGTCGCGAGGACCTCCTCTCATTACGACGCCTGCCGAATGACGAATGACGTCAATTTCATTGTCATCTACGAGAGGCCCGACCCTCATTGCGCGGCCCCACCCCCCACCCCCTCCCTACGCTTGAAAATTTTCTACTTTCTCTGCATACTTCAGAAACTTTTACGAACATGTTTTAAACATTTAACTATTAAGTTAAATGTTAAAAAATGTTAACTATTAAGTTAAATGTTTAAAACATGTTCGTAAAAGTTTCTGAAGTATGCAGAGAAAGTAGAAAATTTTCAAGCGTAGGATTACCGTTGCTGTGCTATTTAATAACAACAACATTTATTTTAAACAACATTTAATTCTCCCTGATATGCAAGAGTGGAAAATAAAATCATTTTCATTGGTTCGAAATTAAGCTTTTGCACTCGAAGCAACTTCATACTCTCGAAATCTAAAGTAGTTACTCCGTCTTATAGTATTTCCATTTCATGTAACTTACTGCATTCCATGCTCTTACGACATTTAAGTGAATTTTGTGACTCGAAAAACACCTCATCATGTTTTTTTTTTAAATATAAACAAATTCGACGATGTTAAAATAATTTTGAAACATGATATAACAATTTTTGATGTCGCTTCAGAGGTTGCCACTCGAGTGCAGAGTAGTCATGGCGTACTATTGGGTTGGGGAATAAGTTCGTAGCGTTTTTATATTTTCTTTTACTTTGTGCTGTGTTTGACAAAGTGTATAATATTCATTCGATAGAGCTCTTTCTGCTCTACAAAACTGCGCTAATCGTCTTTTTGAGTAATTTAATTTTTTATTACTTTCGAGGCTTAGAAATGGAATATCCAGGAGGTAAAAAGCAACATTTCCGACACCTTCTCTTCTTCGCTTTTCATCGAGGCCAAAAAGCTGCTGAAGCAGCCCGGAACATTTGCAACGTATACGGAGAAGGTGTCGTAGGCGAGTCTACAGCACGGAAATGGTTTGCGAAGTTCAAAAATGACGATTTTGACGTCGACGACACAAACAAGTCGTGAATTGGCCGAAAAAATGAACTGCGATCATAGAACGATTCTCAATCATCTTCATTCAATGGGATTTGCCGAAAAATTGAGAGCCTGGATTAAATTCGAAATCAGAAGGTCTGACGTCGTCGACGTCAAAATCGTCATTTTCCAAAAAAATCGTAAAATAAAAGAAAATATATAAACGCTACGAACTTATTCCCCAAGCCAATACTTTCTTCGCTGTTGCTGTTTCTGAAATGTTTTTCGATTCTAATAATTAGACGGCGAATTGAATGCATTTAGGACGAAAAAAAATTGGGTAACAGCAATTTTAAATGGTAGAAAAATTATAAGAATTTAAAAATATCAATGTATTATTTTCAGATGTATTATTACACACCAGAATCAATGTATATCAATGTATGTCAATGTATAACAATGTATATCAATACCAGATGAATGTATTATTACCAGAATGACGAAGGAATGAATAAACTTGCAACTTAGTTCTTATTTCTTGCAATTGACGCAGACAATTATTTTGCATAAAAATCCGCGGTCTAATTATAATCTTTTGGAACAAGATTTATATTTATTGCCTGTCTGAATTTACTCGAATGCTTAAAATACTGATCACACGAGAACAGAATTTTATTCCGACTTGAAAGATCGGAGTAACATTCGTACTCAACAGATTATTAAAATACGGTAACGAATGAATGAAAAATCGCTAGATGACGAAGAGTTGAAAACAGTCTGGCAGACAGCTGTTGAAGCTTCTTATAGCGATTGTTGTCTCAGCCAATTTGGCCCTCTCATGATAAACTGCAAATCTGTATGCAAAATAAAAATCTTCTGCCCCGTCTACAAGAAAATAATTAAAAATTCTTTCCCCTCGTTTCGTAATTTACCCGACCGCGTGCGTCGCAAATGCGCGAAATCTGGAGTGACTGGTCAAACGATTGCTTTACTATAAACACATCTCCCAAATAAACTGCCGGAAGAAAACCGATTAGTTCCGCAGATAGTACCACTCGTCCTCGGGGATTAGTCAGTCACGATCAACCCGAATACAACCGTGCAAATAGAAAAGTACATAAATACAAGCAAGATTCGGCCGGTCGGCAAATCGAACGAAGGGGTTAGAAACGGCGAGGAAGTATCGCCGATCGATTTACTCGCTTGCTCCTTCGTTTAGTATCCGCAATATAGTACGCGAACCCCATTAATTCCATGTACCGGTGCGCTCGGCCACGTAATTGGTTAAATTCTCCGTGTAACGGAACGAAAGTCTCGCTTTAACAGCATCGAGAGTCTTCGAACGCGACGCGTACATACGGAAACAATAATGAGACCCCAACTCAAGGATATTTAGGGTCGGGACAGCTCATCGGTGCCGCGAGGAATGGGTAGGGGGTGGTGGAAAGGCATTATACGACGCGACAATTCTTCCGTTTGCGGAAGGGAGGCCGGGGTCCTTAAGCCGACCCGATGACACAGAACACGCCGGGAAATTACTGACCGGGGCAGTAAAACTCTCTTGTCCGGGAAAGCGGCTTACCTCCCGGCCGGGCTGCGTTTCGTTATTGTTTACCACTTCAATTCGTTGTCAGTCTGGCCGGAGGGGCCACTTCCGTGCTTGCAGTACCGTTATTCCGACGATATACCTTTCGCCGTTACTTCTCATTGAACCCTCAGCGGCTGTCGTTGCAATAATTAAACGAGCCCCCCGAAACTCAAGGTAAACTTGTCGCGACGCGCCGTGCCTCGAACTTTTCTAGTTGCCGATGGTTATATTTCCATGCAGCCGACTCGATTTGTTCGTAATTTATTCTTTCCACAACAATTTCATACTTAGACATTTCTAATTAATGAGAAACTTCCAAACGGAATAAACAAAATGCCATAAATAATCCCGGAATAAAGAAAATCCCATTGTATTTCATTCCGTTTTAACACTAGATGTACGGAACGCGTCGAGATTGGCACGAATTTATTAAATTTGTTAATTTACGATTGTTCAAATTGTTAACATACATTTATTCGGGGAATTTGTTCGGTGAAATTTTTCCATGGGGGTTGCTTTTTTTCTGGCTTTCCAGTGTACGTTCGAATGGTCGAGAAAAGACTAACAATCGAAGTCCTGAATCTAGGAATGTAATTAAAATAATTCCTGAATTCATTTGTTAAACAATTTTGCGCGTCCAAAATTGACGAATTTCCAGCGTTTCTGGCAGGCTGATGTGCCTGCTCAGTTCACAGACATAGTTTAATGAGCGGCGCTGCCAGATGGCAGCACGCGTATCGTAGAACTGCTTAGTAACCAATGACCTTGACATAACCTTGACATAACCTGTCAAAAACGCTGGAAATTCGTCAACTTTGGATGCGCATGACTTCGTAACAAATGAACTCAGGATTTATTTTAACTACATTTCTAGATTCAGGACTTTGATTTGTGGACTTCTCTCGACAAAATCCACTTCGATGTACATTGGAAAGTCACGGGAAAGTTCAGGCATTTATTCAATAAATTGATTTCAGAAGTTTCGAAGGTTTGAAGTGAAAACAATTAATTTGTGGATAACGAAGGATAAATTCAAAGTTCTGTAAAATGCAATAATATAAAAAATCGTTACAACTCTTTCATGCAGGCCACTTTCAAGCTTCAACTTAACGTGACAAAAAATGGCCGAATAAACTATTAAATTAAATATGATTTAATAAAATTAAAACAACCTAGCAAAAAGTGGACTTACACCAGTTTTGCTTTAAAACGCTCATATATCATAACAAAAACGGCTCAAAATTTGGATAGATGTATGCTTGTTATTTTTATGAAAGACTATAGAATGGCTGCTTTTAGTGCACCGTAAACCTAGTGTTAAATAGGTGGTAGTAATTATCTTTCGCCTATCGATAATACCGATATGTAAAATACGATTTTAATCTTGCATTGAAAATTTGCAGTCGAAACTTATGAATGAGACACTATAAATTCTATCAATAAGAACTCTATAATTTTTTAACGGAATCCTAGAGCCCATATTGCGCGATCATATTTAATAAGAGAAAGGTACGAACCACATTCGTAGCACCTCCAGGTCGCTTTTCCGGCATGGTAAGCTGCGATACGACTTCCATCGGTTCCTTTAAGAGGCTCATCTTCGCACGTCCAGTTGACGTCATCACTTCCGTCGGTACCATTTTCGGTGTCCTCGTCATTCTTATACGACACCGATGTCTCAAATTCGTTCTGAACGCTCGACGCTACACGAGAAACAGGTCGTAAATACCTTTTCCTTAGAAGGTTAAATATGAACGTCCATAAATCATGAATTTAGAATTCTCTTGAGAATACCAGTGAAATTTTACGTTTCGGAACCAAACTATTGAGTTGAAAATTGCAAAATAACTATCACAATTGAATAATAATTTCAATAGAATTCGAAAAAGATCGTTATCTCTTTTCGACTTTCGTCTCAGCGAAACTTTTAACGAGGAAAATAATGTCGCGAATGCTTATTTCATTATTACAATCTACAATTAAATTGAATACTTAACTAACTTTAAATTTTTAAGATTTAAGTCTTTATTGTTTACTAGTCTATATTCTCTTTGGCATATGAAAAAGCGAATACTAAAGTAAGGAAATTCCTTTTCGTTTTTACTGTATACAAATTCACAATCTCCTGTTTGTAGCAAATTTATTCATATAATTTTTAATTTAGAATATAATAACAATTAAAAATTTCTAATTAAACTTCTATTCAAGATCTAATAAAACTTAATTGTCTATTAAAAATCTAACAAAACTTAATCGTCTATTAAAAATTTAATAAAACTTAATTTTCTATTAAAAATCTAATAAAACTTAATCGCCTATTAAAAATCCAATAAAACTTAGTTTTTTATTAAAAATCTATTGTAATTCAAATTTTCTATTAAAAATTTATTGTAATCCAAATTTTCTATTAAAAATCTATTGTAATTCAAATTTTCTGTTGAAAATTTATTGTAATCCAAATTTTCTATTAAAAATCTATTGTAATTCAAATTTTCTATTAAAAATTTATTGTAATCCAAATTTTCTATTAAAAATCTATTGTAATTCAAATTTTCTGTTGAAAATTTATTGTAATCCAAATTTTCTATTAAAAATCTATTGTAATTCAAATTTTCTATTAAAAATTTATTGTAATCCAAATTTTCTATTAAAAATCTATTGTAATTCAAATTTTCTGTTGAAAATTTATTGTAATCCAAATTTTCTATTAAAAATCTATTATAATTCAAATTTTCTATTAAAAATTTATTGTAAACCAAATTTTCTATTAAAAATTTATTGTAATCCAAATTTTCTATTAAAAATCTATTGTAATTCAAATTTTCTGTTGAAAATTTATTGTAATCCAAATTTTCTATTAAAAATCTATTGTAATTCAAATTTTCTATTAAAAATTTATTGTAATCCAAATTTTCTATTAAAAATCTATTGTAATTCAAATTTTCTGTTGAAAATTTATTGTAATCCAAATTTTCTATTAAAAATCTATTATAATTCAAATTTTCTATTAAAAATTTATTGTAAACCAAATTTTCTATTAAAAATTTATTGTAATCCAAATTTTCTATTAAAAATCTATTGTAATTCAAATTTTCTGTTGAAAATTTATTGTAATCCAAATTTTCTATTAAAAATCTATTATAATTCAAATTTTCTATTAAAAATTTATTGTAAACCAAATTTTCTATTAAAAATTTATTGTAAACCAAATTTTCTATTAAAAATTTATTGTAAACCAAATTTTCTATTAAAAATTTATTGTAAACCAAATTTTCTATTAAAAATCTATTATATTATAATTCAAATTTATAATAAAAATGTACTGCAATTAGTCTATGTTTGCTTAAAAATCTGCAGCGTATATAGCAATACGAAAATAAAGAAAATTCTTTTCCGTTCTACTCTATAGAAATTCATAGAGACCTCTGCTTCCATGAAATTTACAAATCTTTAAGCCTATGTTTACATCTGTATTTACAATTAAAAGGAAATCTCACTTCGATGATCAGGATCCTCGCCGTAGAGTTTCCTGGTGATTTCCTTGAACATATCCTCGTAGCAGTCGAGCCTGCTAATTCCGGTGCCGCTGCCCTCCATTTTTGAAGATCCCGGCGGTCACCCAGTATCCTTGGAACAATAAACCCTGCCCGCTCGGCTACCTGCGCACGAAGTTGTAGACCGTAAGTCGGGATACAACTAATAATCCACGAAACACTCCCCCCCGAACCCCAACCCTCCCACACCCTCCCTCCAGCAATTCCATTTGCCTCGCCGTTCCGGCTGACCTTAAATTTACAGGGCAACTCTTTCCCGCGTATTCCTTTCGCTCGCTGGAGAATGTAACCCTTTCTCCGGAGTAATTGGGGCTGAATCGATAAAGGAGCCATGGTAATTGGGTCATCGAACCTTAATTAAATGTTCAAGGAAGGCCAGGCTTCCCCGAATCACTGAAACGGCTCAACTTCTCTTCTTCGGCCGGCTAGTTTGCATAGGTGATGCCAGGAGTTGTCGGCTTTTCAACAATTCCGATTGGAAAATAATAATAATTTAGGACTCAGAAGAAACGGATGGTTTAAACAAATTCTTTGCTTTGGGGTTGCTGCGATTCTGAAGTTGCTTTTGCGAGGATTTACTAAACATATATTTATTAAAATCAATTGACTTGCGGCTTGACAACTTCGAGAAGAACTTTTAACGCTTTAGTTTTATCGTTTTGCTGTTATATTTCACTGTTGACAATTGTCACAATGACATTCGAAAGTTAGAAATTATCGCGACAATTAATTTTCTGCTAGATAAACCGAGGCGATGTGGGAAAACCACCCCCGCGAACTCTATTCAAAATATGAGAAGGACTTGATTAAATTTTTTCTTGAAAAGAAATTCTCGCGTCTGTTATTTTCACGAGGTTTCCTAGGTTTTATGACGCAAGAATATTTCGCTTTACGGAACGACTTCATGTAGATGTTAGATACGCAAACGTTAGGAGGGCAATAATAACAGTGGACACTTTCGTTGATATTTCACGAGGTTACGAAAAAAAAAGTGCACGCTGCGCAATCTACGAAGAAGAGGTGGCTATTGCAAAGTAAACTCCCCGCGAGTTTCCCGTCCATCTCACCCACTTCATTTTTCTCCCCTTGGCTCTTATCTTCTATATACTCAGCTGCACCTCGTGCATACAATATATTCAAGTGAATCGTCTTCTTGCGGGAAGACGGAGCTGCATATGTAAATCTATTTGCCTCGGGAATTTGTTAGATCGAAGAATGAACATCGAGAACTATTATTTAAGAGTAAACATCGAAGAGTAGTATTTGCTTTGAGAATCAATTGGACGGAGAATAGCGAATAATATCGAGGATTATAATTTACCACAAAAATTTTGTCGACCACTAAAAGTCGATATTTAAAACTATTTTTTGATCGATCCAGTCCCGACGTATAATAAACCGTGCCGAGGCGACAGGAACACGCGGAGAGACGCCAGGTCTCGGTATCAGAGGCCTTAACAAGCTCTTGCCGGGGGTAGCACAACGGCATTCGAATCAAGGCTGTTACGAAGCGTTTAGGTGCAGCGATCGACGTTACGGATCTTCAATTAGAGGCTCTCGGAAATCAAGTACACCGGCGCGATGTAATTATTATGCGCGGCGGGCGTGTTCCGAGACGATCGTTTATCGGCCTCGAGGAAACTCCGGCACGTAGACACTCTAATTCGATTGAGAAGTCTAATGGCACCATAATATCAACTGATTAGATCATCTCGAACGCTCCCCGACTGCCTTCCAAATAAATATTCCGCAGAGAAAGTAACGACTCGCTCGGAGTAATTTTCTCGTTTCGGTCTTTCCAATGCTCTAATAGTTATTTAATGCAGCCGGTTCGATTAATTACTTCGACACGATCTTATCGAATATATACTCCGTTCGAAATAAATCGGTTCCGTTTGCTCGGGATGCATTTCTAAAGCGTACGGCAGCGTTCAGAAATGAGTTGTAAACGCAGGAAACGTAAAATGCATAGGCTCTCCGAGCGTTCGTGTGTTTAATTAATTTCAATGGCGCCGGGAAACATTGTCGGTTGTGTGTGGAGACCGCTTAAGGATATTTAAGGGCGGAAGGAAGTAATGGGGGATGCTGTGGGAAAGCACTCGAGGCGACGCAATATCCTTTAGAAAGGAACCACGACGGCGAAGAAGGACCGTGGAACACAGTTACGGATATTCCAGCAGGATCCCGGGCAACTTGATCGACGGTTAAAGTCACTTTGTAATTTACTCGAGCGTGAGCGATCTTAATTCTTCACCCCCGCCGCGTCCTACGGGGAGCAGGCGTGGGCGAAAAATCCAGTCCTGATTGTGTTACAGAGCGTTAAATATTCATGAACGGAAAATCATTCGCCTTTTGAGCGTGGTACAGTGCAGAGGCTGGCTGAAAAGGGGTATCGATTTTCACTTAGAACTCGAACCGAGAGTCTTCGCTTCCTTCGCGACTGAATTTCAACGAATTATTCAATTTTGGTAGCCGTGTCTTCGGAAATTAAACTTCGCGACCGACTAAAATTAAATGGAACAAAATGCATCGCTAACCTCGGCTTATTTTCATCCGCTATCCTCGTGGAGGATGAAGGATATGGAAAGCTGATATTCATCGGGGCGCAATTCGATGAAAATCGTTCATAGAAATCGACTATTGGGGATAAGACAAGTAACGCGATTGATAATACAGCTGACGAATATTAACCGAACGCAAATCTTTCCCCAACTACCCTAACGGTGCCCCATCGGCCAAACGACCCCGACCCTTCGAGCGACCGTCCAGGGAGGGAGGTAAAAACCAACCACATGGCTCAGGACTGGGATCCATAGTCTAGGCACCCAGGCTCCAACCGACGCAGCCATCCGGGCGTTTAACAGATTTCTTACCCTCAACCCTAATACCCAAATAGCTGCCACCTACAAAAAACAATCCGAGAGAAGCGGCTTCGATTTAGTAAATGCGAGACCGACGTTCCTATTATGGCCGCTGTATCATTCGCAGATGGCCGGCTTAACTTCTTGTCTTTACAGTGAGATATGAAGCAAGAGGTAAAATACCGAAAACCAGATCTCTAGAAAGATTAAATGTACCGAGACTTTCGGAGATTTTCGGTGATACGGTCTTCCTTTTCCTACAGCCGAGGATTTTCGAGCAATTTTTATTCCAAGCAAGTGGAGTACGTGTCCAAAAATAATATCCGCTAATCTTGAACTGTCAAGAGTAAAAAGATCAATATCGGTGTGAAACATTTCGATATTATTTATCTGAGCGCGAATACGTATCTGTTGGGATTAGAGGGTAATACTGGTGCGAAGTTTAGCCGAGAGGTATTTTCGTAGAAAGCCCAGTTCGCGGGGAAGTTTGTTTTGTAAATGTATTATATAATAAACGCGAACGCGATGATCCTTTCTTTTAACATTAAATGAACTTCCACACCGTTCCCAAACGCTGAACTTCTATTTGCTTCCGAAAATCTATTGATATAAAATAAACATAACTTTTCTTTTCTGTTATTGGATTATTAGGGACGGAAATCGAATGGGGAGGGAGATGATCGGCTAATCGTAGAGAGGTCGAAATATTCGCCAATCAAAGACGCTCAAGGTGAAAAATCAACGTTGAATTAAAGCTAAGGAAACGCAATATTTCCAAAAGAGAGAAGATTTCTAACAAGTTATCCCGGCGAAAATATAAATACAGGCTGAAATCGACCACCCTTCGATCCCATTCACCGGCAATCTGTAAAATCGATAGCCGGGTGAAACGAGTTTACGGAATTCGATCCTATTCGTGAAACCAGAACTAGCAAGTACCGCTGGGAAGCGTCCCAAATAATACACCCGACTCAACGATAAAAAGAAAATATACAGAAAAAAGAAGATACCAGGCGGAATCACAGCGCACGAAAATGTCTGCCTCCGTGGAGACGATTTTTCAGCAATCTGAGCCCTTGTGTCGAAGTCATGCTCCGACAATGGAGCCACGAAGCAGCAAGATCCGAAGGAAAAAGTTCTTCGTTCAACCAGTTGATTCAACCCCGAGAGCACGCATCGAGCTGGATCCCACCCCGCCGGTATCCAATTGATTTCGATCGGACGGCGGAGGAAGAGCACGGTTTTCGGGTGGGTGCTGTCCGGAATGAGGAAGAAGGAGCCTGGCGGCGTATTGATCGTGCTGCCGCGTGAGTGGAAAACCGACGAGAGAGGGATAGAGAGAGAGAGAGAGAGAGTGAGAGAGAGAGAGAGAGAGAAAGGAGAGGAGCGACAAAGCGCTAGAGTAAAGGAGAGAGGAGGGGAGAGCGGCAGGCAGGTAGGGAGACAGAAATCGTGCACAACCCTAGTCAGCGAACACGTAGCACCGCGACGTGTACTGTCGGTGGTGTGTAGAGGGCCGGTGTGTGCCAGGGGTGGGCAAGAACGTTCGGTATGTGGAAGGGGTTATATACCGGCTCCGGAATAAATCAATATTCCCCTCCCAGCGATCGAGGACACGTCCTGCAGAGGCGACAGATGGCGGCGGAGGGGGTGGACATCCGAGGCGTTCGGCTTCTGCGCCGGTTGAGAGCCACTGTCTCCGAAGAAAACCATGCTGGCCTGGAGGGGAGATGCGGGTGGGTCGGCTAGAGGGAGGCATAAACGCAGACGGTGTCGAGGGAACGAAGAAAAAAGAGAAGCCGAAGGGGCAAGAGAAAGAGACGGAGACGGCGAGGGAATAAGCAAGAGCTGAAAGGAGAGAGCGAGGGAGAGAGAAAGAGAAAGAGAAATGGGTAGTGAGAGAGAAGCAGTTTAAGAGACAGCTCGAGGAGGGGGTAAAATAGGGGAAGGAGAGTTGGTGGGGTGACGGAGGAGAGAAGGCGCGCGCAGTGTGCCATTCAAATTCATCCGGAAATTATTACCGACTAACCAAGGACGGCGAGCGGGTCGGTGCGCGCGCGCACACCGCGCCCGCACATGAGATTTAGAAATGTATAGGGAAGAGTGGCCCGTATACTTCTCTGGAGGACGGTTCGAGCCGAACGTGTTTCTCGCTCGTCCAAACACAATCCGTTCGCCGCAACCGGCGACTTCTCTCTCGCAGTCCGCGCGAAAGTAGGCGCGCACACACGCGGAAACGGAGCCGAGGAGGAAGAAACGGCCGAGAGCGACGACGACAACGACCAAGGAAGAGAAGGAGAAGAAGGAGAAGAGAAGAAGAAGAAGAAGAAGAAGAAGATGACGAAGGCTCGGCCAGCGAGAAGAGGCACGCACACGCGACGCGCCGAGACGCGCCGCTCCGCGCCGCATATCGAGCGTTCATCGCTCGTACGCGTCCCGAGCACCGCGGAGCCAGCGCGATCCACTCGCGCGCGGGCCGGCGTCGTACATACTCGCGTTCACCGTTTCTTCGGACACGTCTCTCTCTCTCTCTCACTCTCTTTATTTTTCTCCTCTCTTTCTTTCTCTCTCTCTCTCTCTCTCTCTTTCTGGGCGAGCGAGCGAAGACACGCAACTTTATTCCGCGCGATGCACACGGCACGCGTTCTCCTCCGTCATTGGCTTCTCTCCTCTCCTGCACGCGCACTCTGTTACACGCTGTTACACTCTGGCACACTCCGGTCACACTCCGATCACACTCTCACCGATTCCTCTACCATCGATTCGGAATTTCCACGGCACGCGAGAATCGCAAGAAAGAGTGGAGTGGAGATCGCAGACAGGATCGCCGATAGTCTGGCGCGACGGTGTACTCTCCGAGGTGACAGCTCCGAGAGAGGACGAGACCCGAAGGAGGTGGACTCCGCGGAACCGAGGGAGGAAGGAGAAAGGACGCTTCTCCATGGGGGGGCCCTGGGTACATAGGAAAAAATTGAAGCGCGCGCGGGTCCGCGGGCCCCGCGGGGTCGGCCCCGAGGAACGACGACGATTCGATTGGCACACGGTGGCGGATCGGCGGATCGGCGAACGGAAAGAGAGAGAGAGAGAGAGATAGAGAGAGAGAGGCTGTTGGTGTGCTTTTAGGTACTCACGATTCTCGGCTGACAGGTCGGACGGGTCGGCGGGTGACGTGCGTAGGCCGCCAGGCCCTCGGTGGTGTAGCCTCGATGGAAATTTCGTTGTTCGAGAAAACGTTGTGCTGGTTCGGTTGCAGGTTGTTTCCTCGACGGCAGTCGGGTGGCGAGTGGGTGGGCAGGCGGGGTGGCAGGCGGACAGAAGTGGGTGGTGCGGGTGGGTTGGGAGCAGCGGCGTGTGGGTGGTGGGAGTGGGGTGAGGGAACCCAATACCACCCTCCTCGCCCATTCAATCCTGCAGTATTAGGGGGAGCAGTCGAGCCTGTTCCCGACCCTCTCTCCCCTCTCGCTCCCTCCCACCCGCCCTGCCTCTCCGCCACGCATATCCAGCCAGGAACGTCTACGACGACGAGGATGATGTCGGCGACGACGGATGCCTGCACGCTTGTGCTTGTATTCGTGTTCGTGTTCGTGCTCCTCACGGTCGTGGTCGTGCTCGTCGTCGTCGTCGTCTTCGTCTTCGTGTGCGTGCTCTCGCGATACCTTCGTATGCGTGGGCGCGTGTGTGCCTGCTTGGCACGCTCTTCTAACACGGAACCCTGTCTCCTTCTTTCTTCCAGCACGCACTCACAGTCACACGCTCACTCGCTGCCACGCACAGACACATCACTGCCAGCCGAAACCTCCCTGCACGTGTTCACGAACGCTGCCTGCCAGCCGAGGGGCGGATTCGGTGCCGACACTGACAGGGGAGGGAGGAGAATTTACGGAGGCCCTTCGAGGTCCTTGCCGAGAGAACCGTTCCTCGGAAGGGTCTCGAACGTTTTGGGCCGCTATGGGCCCCCTGGCTATATTTCTTCGACGCTGCTGCGTCGAATAGCGCGGGGGTGCGAAGGACGTCCCGCACCGGATGTTTCTAGCTTTCTTGGCGCAACGGTGGTTGGGGCACTTGGGATATTTTTAGGGTACTTTAAAGTAACAAATTAGGGATGCTGTATTTCGACAGGACTCCAAATTGAACGTGTTTCAAAAATACGTAGTCCGCTTCGCTGGTGATGCTGCAAATATTCGTATTTCTCAAGGTTTAGCTAGACGAGACTGAAAGCATGATTTATAGTTAATTAACACCGCTGGTAATGTTAGTATATAGCGATTCAATCGAGGTATTGATACTTTCGTTTCCCTCCCCTATGTTCGATCTTGCTAATACTTGAAAAGTAGTCGAATACCTTGTTCTCTGAAAATCACGTAAAAATTCGCTCGTCTTTCTATCACGTTATTGAAACAACTGAAACATAAAAGAAATTATTTTTACATTCACATTTTGCTCTCCTTTAAACTTTTCTACGACCATTAGGTTGAAAATTCGTACCGTAGTGAAAAAATCACGGACAAGAAAATCAGACGAAAATTTTGATTTTTGCCCGATTTCTGCGCCAAGCAGATTCAATACGGATGACGAATTCGTAACAATCGGACAATATGTTAACTGCCAGGGAAGTTGCATCGCAAACTCGCGGATTGAAACTTCGCGCGCCAGGTGTTTTCGAAGGCTTTCTATTTATAGGAGAATTCGATATCTGGGACGAAGAGTCGATAATGAGCTCGCGGACCCTGAAAATTGCCTCGCATTCGATCCTCCGATAAATTCCCGGGCTTCAATCCTGCCAATTCGTATCTCTTCCCTTTTATTCCTATTATTAATATCCTTTTTCATTGGCCCCGGCGAATGGAAAGGATCGGAGTTGGATAATCTCCCGGCGATGCGCGATTCAATTTCACCGGAATAGTACAGAAGTCCCCCCGATGGAAGGGCTTTAATTCCGAGGAATGGTGTAATCGTTTATTGTTTCCCTGTTCCACGGATCGTCCTAAGAAATTGCAGGTGAAACGAGCTTGGCGGAGTTGAGTGGCTGTATTCTGGGGCTGGAATAGCTATAGGTAACTGTTCTGCCGACGGAAACGGGCTCCGCTGTTGTATCGTCGTCGGTATTTGTGTCGCGGCACTGTAAGCTTGAGCCAAGGTCAACTAGGTGCCAGCAGTCACGGTTCGCAACGGAGTTGGTCTGCTTTATCCACCGGGTTCCGATCATCCCCTATGAAATCGAGAAGCCGAAAGATTATTTTATAAAAATTTAGAATTTTTAGAATATTAATATTAGTAGAATTTTAGTATTAATATTAATAGAATTTTAGTATTAATATTAATAGAATTTTAGTGTTAATATTAATAGAATTTTAGTATTAATATTAATAGAATTTTAGTATTAATATTAATAGAATTTTAGTATTAATATTAATAGAATTTTAATATTAATATTAATGGAATTTTAATATTAATATTAATGGAATTTTAATATTAATATTAATAGAATTTCAATATTAACCCTTTGCACTCGAGTGGTGACCCCGAGGCACCGCTAAAAATCTTGCATCACGTTCCAAAATAATTTTAATATCATAAAAGTTTAAATTAAAAAATTTGTTACTAGTGTAACCGTTGCATGAATCACAGGATTCAATATCATGTGCATACAATGCGCTTTGTCATATAAAATGGAAATACTATGAGCCAGGAAAGTTATATTATTTTTTCAGTTAAAATAGCTTCGAGTGCAAAGGGATAATACAAATTTAGAATGTATTTATATAAATTTAGAAAAACGCGATACAATGCAAACAGGAAATTTCCATAATTCTTTCGAACGTTAGGATTCTCTAGCTTCAAATTATACATATTCGAAGCTATTCTTGGTAAATTTTCACGGAATTTTTCGAAATATTCTAATGTGTTAAATTGTAGCCTAAGGATATGCATTAAATATTCATTGCGTAATTACAGAAAGGGACTTCTGCGTTCTGTCGATCAATTTAGCGCATTTGTTGCGAAGCATCCTCGGCAAATATTTAAGGGTAAGGTTATTCTTCGGCTAACGAGTGGAGCGTTCAGGTCTATTCATCGTTTCGTCTCTATGCTAATGGAGCGGCGTTGAATTTTAATAGCCAGAAATTCCCAAAAGGACGAGTGGAAGACGGCCCGTGGTCGGCATTGTGTAAAAATGTTTCGCGGGACGCGCTATAAATAAATGAGGCGAGTACACCCTAAGGACGGGAAGGGCGGTCAGTCTCGCGTAAAAGATGACGCACCGTGACGTACGGGCGTGCGTAAACGCGCAGGAAAATTATGGAACGCGTGTAATTTTCTCGGGATGACTAAAGGGCGGAGGGAATTGGGAGGATCGATCGGTCGCAGTTCCCGAGAGCCACGGAACGAGTGTCAGTTACATTTAAACCATTAAAGAATCATACGAAGAAAGGATCGTGTTTCCCGGGGAATTAAAACTGTCAAGATTAAAATATCCATCGACGCGACAAAGAGTCGAACGTCATGAAACATTTCTGGAGATAATTCGACATTATTTTTACGGAGCTCGATATCGCCTTTTAAAGATCCCAATGTTCGAAACGATAAGACACACTAAGCACGCTAGCCTTCACCAGGGAGTCAACGTCACACTGTGTCGCACGTGATTCGCGTCATCGCTTATTATTCTCACGCAGATCACACGCGTGCTGTTGCGCCGGGAACCTCGCGAAAATGGCACCTGTTACGTGCGTTCCATCGATTCTGTAAACATTGAGTCAGCCATAGTTTCTCCAAGGATCCTCGGCACGTAAGAAAATGTCCCGATGACGATAATCGCGATAACGGAAGGAACAGAATGTGAAAACAAAAGTGTAAATAAACTTCCTGCTATGTTGACACGATTCATTTCTTTTTACCGTTCAAGAGATGTCTCCGATGAAATGAGTAAGATCTCTTTACAAAAAACTCTTGAAACTCTTTTGACGTTCGCGTATCTGTCTTGGGTCTGCTAACAGCACCGGAAAGGTATTTATTCGCAAAGAGGATATCGTCTAGAGATGCATACTTTGAAACGCAGTTTAGTCATCTGAGTGCCCGTGTATTGGGGTGAGGGTTAAATTAAGTGTACTTCTTTTTAGTCGAATAAATTCTCATTCTGCTTTAACGAAACTTTAATCTTTTGACCAAGGCTATTCGAAGGTTATGTTATGCACATCTGAATACATTTATCAGCTTCGCAAAATTTGAAATTGCATTAAAAAGAACTTTTCTTCCAATTGTTCCCATCCTCCAAATTTATTCTTTGAAGCGGTTTAACCCTTTGTTCGAGCGGCGACCCTGAGACACCACGAAAATTTGTTATATTACGTTTCAAAATGATTTTTATATCAACAAAATTTCGATTTTGAAAGATTGATAAGAGTGCAATTATTGCGCGAGTCCCGAGAGTCAATTTCATGCGCATAAAATGCATTTTAATCACGTTTAATAGAAATAGTATAAGGTAGAAAAATGATTTTATATTTACAGTTAAAATAGCTTCGAGTGCAAAGGGTTAATACATTGGCTGCCTCGGCAGCAACGAACTTTAAAGTCGATTTTCTCGAAAACCGAGCCCGCGATAAAAGAACGTCGTACGAAATCTTTTCCATATTTTTCTCATGTAGAATATCACCCGTTTCTCGGTTGCGCTACGAATTACGGCTCACCCTGTACATTAATTTACCCTTTCTACCCTTATTTCTCGACTTACGTTCGCAACATCGGAACCACGTAAGTTCGTGGCACGTCTGTTAACATTCGTCCCTGACCGAGGGTAAACCAAAATAGTCCCCGAACGTCAGAGTAGCTCGCGCCATACAATTCCCCAAGTGGCACCCTAAATAATTAAATGCCCGCGTTAGAGACTAGATCGTAATAGTCGTTGACAGTCCCATTGACAGTCTCCCACTCGCTGGCGTATCGTGCATCGTCGATCGCCGTGGGCCGGTTAGATCGGTCGTCCATCAGAGCGGGTCGTTCGCACGCAGGACCCGCGAGCGAGAACTCTGCGCGTCCTCGGGCAGCGCGTCGAGAGCGAGAGACTCGGCTCGGCTTTGCGCGGCCTGCGTCGGCGTCGGCGTCGGCGTCGGCGTTACACGGTCGGCGGTGGCGCGGCGGATAGAGGTTCGCGTCGCGGTGCCTCGCGTCAGCGTCGCTAGGACCGTCGACGGAGGCAACAGTGGTGGCCAAACGAGAAACGACAGGAAACGAAACGAAACGAAACGAAGCGAGCGAAGCGAGACGCATCGTCGCGTGACCGCGTACAATCCGCCATATTGGCCGCGAACTCTTCAGCCGGAGGCCGTGTGAAGCGAAGCTTCGCTCGGGATCCGGTGGCGACGCAGGGGGTGAGAACGAGGGCGTACCGCGTACACCAGCGTGTCGTGTCAACCCGGCGCGAAGAGAAGGTCGACAGGGGTGGTGGAAGAGGGCAATAACGTTGCAAGACGCGCCGAGATACGCCTCGAACGTTTTCCACGACAAGTGACAGAGAGCCGGAGAGGGAGAGAAAGACAAAGGGGGAGAGAGACAGAGAAAGAGAGAGCGAGAGAGAGAGAAAGAGAGACGGGAAACCGGAAAGGGAGACAGAGAGACCGGGGAAAAAAAGCACAAGGAGAAGGAAACGGAGGGTAGAGAGAGAAGTGTGCCAGTGTTCGATGGCTGAAGAAAGTGTCCAGTGTGTCAGATGACTCCCGAGAACCGACTTCGCCACCCTCAGCCTACACCCTCGGACCCTCTGAGAGAAAAAAAGAGAGAGAGAGAAAGAAAGACTGAGAATCCCCAGCTCCTTCGATAGGATACGTCATTGAATCCGGATGATTCGCTCGGAGCTCCATCGAGTCGCTCGAGATTTGCTCGACTCGTTCGTTGAACTGCACGGGTAGCCGGGGATCGGTGACATCGCTTGTTGCGACCAGCCGCCATTCTCGCGTCGAGGGACTCGCGTGTACCGGCGGCGGGTAGCACGGAGATCGATTCTCGATCGTCGAAGGTGATTTTCGCGGATCGAGGCGGTATGCGGTAGGTGAATCACGACGACTGGTCGTTCGCTCGGTGTCCAGCGTGACAACGCCGTGGGCTCGTCTCTCCCTCTGGTCTCGACTTCTGCCAATCAATAACCAGCGCACCGACTCGTTCACGCTCTGCTCTCTCTCTCTCTCTTTCTCTCTTTCTCTCTGTCTCCCTCGCCCTTCTCTCTCTCTCTTTCTCTCTCTTTCCCTCGCTAGCACGTTCTCCGTCTGTCTCGCCCTCGTTCTCTCTCTCTCTTCCTCCCTCCGGCTCTCTCCGTCTCTCTTAGCCAGGTCGATCCGGCGAAATCAGTCCGGCGCGGCGCTGAAAAATAGTCTAGTTACATTGAGAGGCTCGCGATGTTTTCCTGTTTCCCTCTTCCGTCCGATTCGCGGCACTCCCCGCTGCTCCCTCGACTGGTTGTTCCCTCTTTTGTCTCTCCTCCCCTCGTTTCCGCTGTTCCTTCATCGGCGCCCTTTTAAAACGCGTCCCTCTCTCCCTTTGGAGCGGGCGGCCGGCCGAGTTCTCTCGTCGTCGTCGTCGGCGTTTCGAGCGTAGAGACCGGCGAGCGACAGTCGTCGACGGAGGGAACATCGCGACGCGACGCGAGGCGACGCGACGGCAGCAGAGGCCAGAGGCGGCGGTAGCGGCGCTCTAGCTGGCCGCGCCAGCGCCCTGCAGCTTCAAACAGCCACGAAACCTATTTATACACCGTCAACGTAGCGGACGACGTAGCGAGAACAGCGCCGTGTTCGGCCACCCACGCGAGCAACAGCTCGCGAGTGAGAGAGAGGAAGCGGGTGCGACGACAAGCGGAAAACACCGTCGCCGTAGCAAACAGAGGAAAGAAAACGGTGCGCGGCCGGGGATCCGTTATCACCGCCGGAGATTCTACCAAAAAAACGACGAGTTCCGCGAAACCGAGTTCGACGAGATCGAGTTTTTTCAACGAAATTCCGCCTTGGAAATCGAGCACCGACAGAGGAGGAGGGACCACCGAGAGAGGAACGGGATCGAGAGGGGACCGTCGTCGTCATCCCCCGTGGCCGTCGCGCGCGGTGCCGCCACAGGACGATCAATTCTCTCTCTCTCTCTCTCTCTCTCTCTCTCTCTCTCTCTCTCTCTCTCTGTAGCCGTCTCCTGCGTCCTTCGGTTCGTTGATCGTCCTTCGTGGTGTTCGGCCGGAAGTTCGGTGGCCCGGTCGATGGACGCGGCCGCAGGCAAACGGGACCCGACGACGAGATGGGACAGGATCTATGTGGTGATCGTGACGGGTGTCGGGAGTGCGGCGCGAACGGTGCCCACCCATAGGGGACGCCATTGAGAGAGTCTATCTTTCCCTTGGCCGTGTGATCGACCGTCGCGCATCCGCCTTCCCTTCTCGCATCGTGTGCGATCTGCGCGCGGCTGGGACCCGCGGCGGCTCTCCTCTGTAGAGGTGGATGGGGTTGGGTCACGTCGTCGCGTCGTTGTGTGCTCGTCGCTCGGTCGGGTGTTGTTGAACGTGGTGGCCTGGTCTGGCCTGGTCTGGCCTGGTCTGGCCTGATCTGGCCTGGTCCGGTCTGGTTTGCTCGGGGTCTGGTGGTTCCTGGTGGTGAATCGTGGCCCGAAGGCGGTGGTGAACGGCCGGAAGGAAAGACAACGGGGGCCCAGGTGCTCGCTCGGCTCTCGGAGTCGGAGGGCTAGGCCTGGACGAAAGAGAGAGAGAGAGAGGAGAGGAGAGGAGAGGACCGTGTCGCGCAGAGGGAGGCGGGAAATGGCCGGTGGTGTATAATGCGCGAGGACGATCGTCGCGCTGGACCTCGCCGCGCCGATTCGAGCTGTTACTCGCCGCCGTCCTCGAGCACGCCGGAGCTGGAGTTCCCGTAGCCCGTAGGCGGTGGAGGAGGAGGAGGATCTCGAAGAGAGTGGTCCCCCGCGCGAGTGGTGTATTACCCTGGTGCTCGTATGTGTCCGTCCGTGAGTGCGTGAAAGGAAAAAGAACGCCCGCTTCGGCTCCCGGTTGTGTGTCGCGGCCGCGGCCGCGGTCGGTTCGAAGGGTCCTCAGGAGGGAACGACCGGGTCCTCGGCAGCCAGCCCGCTAGGAGCATGCAGGAATCGGGCGAGGCCCGGAGAGGCCTTAGTCCCGCCGGCGGACCGGGATAAGCTGATCTATCCCGCACGGCAGGGTGGAGGTGAGATCGCCGAGACCTGGCCAACTAGCTGCTCCGACCGTGAACACGTCGCTTAGCTGAGACCTCGAACGCGGGAAGCGAGCTGGTCTCGCTTTTGGGCGCATGGAACATGATAGAGGTGAGGCCGATGCGATATCGATTGAGAGACCCAGAGCCTGTCGATGGCTGCGAGATGTCGGAAGATGCCTGCTCGCGGTCGACGCCGCGCTCCGTTTTACCCGCTCTCTCTGTCTCTCTCTCTCTCTCTCTCTCTCTTACTCACTCACTCACTCTCCCCCGCCCTCTTTCTTTTTCTTTCTCTCGCTCCCTATCTTTCTCTCTCTCCCTCTCTCCCGCTCTCTCTCTCTCTCTCTCGCTCGTTCTCGCTCACTCTTTCTCGTTTCCCGATGCGAAAGCGACGCTTTTAGCCGCAATTCGGACATACGCTATCGCCGCCTTCGAGACACGCCGAACCAGAACAGCTGGAAGGCTTCGGTGAACCGTGGATTTGGGTTAGACGCCTGCTAGCTAGTCGCACACGGAGCCTGTTGATCCAACCGGGATTTATATTCGGCACGGACGAAGCGCGACTGACACGCGCCGAAACTGCCAGACCTTCCGCGCGATCTACTCGCGGCGATCGAACGCGAGGCGGTGGGGGATGGGGTGCCTTGGATCGCGCCTCGAACCTTGGACCACTCGAGATGCTATCGTGGTTTTTGGCCAGGATGTTCCGTCACGCACATTTTCCTTTAGAAGATATTACAGCTTCGCGTCTTAACACTCCGATTACCACCATATCGCAATCCCGAAAAATCCCGCATCTTCTGAATAGTTTAATTAACCAGTTAGCTATTTTTAAGAAATGACAATATTTTGTGTTGTAACGAGGTTCACTCGTAAAAAATAGCTTACTGGTTAAAAAGGAGATATACTTATAAAGTATAATAATACTTATAATATAAGTAATTAGTATTACTATTAATTATTATATATTGGTATTATTAATAGTATTTTATTATTATTACTAATAGCAATACTTATAAAATAAAGTATTTTATGAAAATATCGTATTTAAACAAAATATGAAGGAAATAAGTTACAGTAACTTGCGCAATTCTCAAAAAGATTGCAATAACTAATTGGGTAAGAAAACGGAAATGGAAAAGTTAGATGTGATCATTCTCCTGCATATAATAAATCTTGGCATATTTTAGTCTGTTTGAACACGTCATCATAACAATTTCTTCTACGTTCTGATCGTAGAATAGTGTTGCGCTTATACGAACAACGTGGTCGATTCCATCGTGTCAATTAGTTGGACAAACTTGTGTATACTTCGGTGCTTTTCAATTCGATCTTGGAAACAATCGTTTTTTATAGTACATTATCGTCGAAAACACAGCTTTTACCGCGCAAGTAACAATACGGGATGAAGTCGAAATTTTGGAAAATGTAGCCATAGTATCACGAACTTGTGTACCCGATTTAAGCAAATTCTTATCCTGCCTCCAGTTGGATTTTGCACTGACAATTTTATTCCATGAAGTTGACATAAGCAACGCAAAATTTGCACTACTCGAGTTTCAGATTTAGATACATATTTATTTGTGTCCCTGAGATATTTTGTTTTCACAATATGTACACGATTTGTCTATAGAAACAATAAAATATCTTCAAACAATACATTTACGTATCAGAAAGCACCAGAAAAACAATTTCCAAAATCTACATCGACTTCCAGGTTTGTCGCATCGGAAACAATAGTTACATCGACAAACAGCCACATCAATCATTTCGAATCGATGAATCTTTGAATTATTAATTTATTCGACGCCGAATAAAATAGTCGAATACCTTTTCATTCGAGCATTTATCATGTCTCTCAATGACCGAATCATTTGTGATTGCAAAAATCGAGCCGGCAATCAAAACTTAAACAGAGATCAACGTTCGAATATTTGGAACATCTCTTTCTCGTCTCGACGTTTCTCTCAGGCCGTTCGTTCTTCCGGCTTTCCGCAAGTCCAAGAGCATGAATCAAACTTCGGTTTGAATGTCGCTATAATTACCAGACCGAGGATAGGAACGCGGCGGCGGCGGCGACGGCGGTGGCGGCCGTATCTCGAACAGCGTACTAGAATCGATCGGAGGAATTTCATTTACAGAGAGATACGCTCGGGTGTGCGCGCGCGAGTCGAAGTGATTCCGCCGTTAACGACCGGGGAAAAATACACAAAAATCGGGACTGGCTCGCGCGAATACACGCGCACCGCGTCGAAACAAATTTAGGAAGCCGCATTCCTCATGCGGCACACGTGCTCGCCAATTGAGCAACGCGCCGCGCCGATGATGGGGTCGATCCACCGATACGCATTGGCGTCGATAACGAGCGGTCCTTCGGTTTCGAGAAACGTTCGAACCGGGATTCGAGTTCGGTGCCGTTCGGCACGCGTCAACAAGTGTCCGGTAGGAGCGTTGCATAATTAGAACACAAGTGGCGCGATTCGAAACGCGCGCGTTAAGTACAATGATAGCCTGACGGCCCGGCGATTTATAAAAATAGCGGAGGCGCCGCTTCGCGACAAGTCGCGTCGCCGCGACGATGCGCCATTTTTCCTTTCGCTGTTTTTCGCTCGATTCTCCTCCCGATGCTGGTATTTCGGTGCGGAAAATATTTTTATATTCCGCCGGGGGAATGTAAACATTGTGCGAATGCACTTTTTGGCGCGGCTCCAACGGTTGCGGGCTGATTCAGTGCCGGGAGATGCCTCGTCCATCTTGTATCTGTTACGCTTCCCGTATCGTCCGGTAAATATTATTTTGTTAAATGCAATTTCGCGGCGATCGCTGTTCGAATGCAATAGTCGCGACGGTTGTTACGGCTCTCGACGCGTTCCCATCGTTTCACGCCGGTCTCGCGGAATTCACGTTTTCACGAAGAGATACATCTCCGAGACATATATTTTCTTTTCGTTATCGCTCTGTTGTCGTTCGATTGTGTTTTTATACGAGACTACGCAGCCTTTTCTTAATGGGAAACGTGGCTGCGAGCTGATCTGAAATCGCTTCGCGCGGCGAAGTATTTTTGAAAATGTGCCGGCACCCGAGAAATTCGAACAGCCACGGCGAGCCTCGCTTATGTAAACACCCGATTTCAAACAATATTTCCTTTAATAATCTTCGCTGTTTCTTTTCCATTAGAAATTCCCCGCTTCCGTGCATTTTCGACGCCTCGGCCTCCGTTCCCGATACCTGGTCCGACGTGTATTCGTGAGAATATTAAGAACACGCGCCGGCGAAATGTCGAGAAGTGTTCTCGTGCCGAAAATCTGGGCCGCTCTCTAATCGGTCACCAACCATACGAATATTAGAACATTTATTTGAACAATAAACAAATGTTCCAGAAGCATCTGAATTTTCTCCGATTTATTTTCCCACGGAATATTCTCTAAACGTTTTCAAAACCCGCCGCCGTTATAAATTGTCTATAACGTCTCCATAAACAATCCAATGAAAATATTATTTACTCCATTATTTCATCCGGACGTTATTTACTCTATAACGAGAAATAGAAGGACGGTTCTCCCGAAAGTGTTTGGGAAGCATTCTAGAAAATTATTTATTGTTCCCGACCCTCCGGATATATTTTCTCGCGGAACGCTTTCAGATTGAACCGCCCGGTTTTTGGAATATTCATGGACGGTCCATTGTTCCGAGGGAACTCGAAATTGCGATTCGCGTTGTTGACAATGGAGTCGAGTAATAACTTCCATCTGGACGCACACACGTGCGGCTCGCGGATCTCTGCGAAAGTCTGCTGTTTATCAATCGCTGCCCACAGCCTGTATTAGCGACTCTCGAGTGTGGTCGTTATCGTGCGAAGCCTGAGCAGATCATCGATGTACACCGTGGCGTAAAAATAAAGCGGCCCCCCAGAGAGCGAGCTAGAGAGAGAAGAAAAGAGAGAGAGAGAGAGGGAGAGAGAGAAAAAAAGAGAGAGATGAAGGGAGAGGGAGAGAGATAGGCTGTGCATGCGCGACGCTTTGCTTATTGGAACCTCGATCCACGAGGTTCCTTTACCGGATCGCAATCATTTGGCAATTACACAATAAACACAATCACTAGCGCATTGTTTTTCTTAAATAAATTTTGTCAGGGAGAAGCGGCCCCCTAGAGAGCGAGCTAGCGAGAGAAGAAAAGAGAGAGAGAGAGAGAGAGAGAGAGATGAAGGGAGAGGAAGAGAGATAGGCTGTGCATGCGCGATGCTTTGCTTATTAGAACCTCGTGGATCCTTTACCGGATCGCAATTATCTGGCAATTACACAATAAACACAATCACTAGCGCATTGTTTAAATAAATTTTGTTAGGGAGAAGAGCTCCGCCGATACACCCCTGAGAGTGGACTTTCGGTTGATCCGTTCCTCGTGATTGGATCGATTTAATCGAAAAATAGATCGTTGCTTTTGAACAGCAAAATTTAGCAACTTTCATGCTAAAATCTAACAATTTCTCTTACTATAATATATAAATTAATTACAGCAGTTTGAGCCGAAGAAATATTACGTTCCGTAGATCGTTTTATTATCGCATTTCGTTTGAAACATACCCGAATGCGTCTAAATGCGCTGCAGTTATCGTGTTTCCAGAGATTGAATTTACGAAGTTAATTATCGCCCTTTCCATCATGCTGATATTTAATTAACGTGTCGATTTGACAAGGGACATTTGACAAGGCAGAAAAATGAAGGTTGGACGAGGACGAAGAATTTAGATCTTTTCGAGAATCGGATGTTAATTACAGTCGAATCGAAATAATAAACGTTCAATTTGCTTCGAACCGTGAGCGAGAATTAAAACATTGCTTTCTTCGTGCGACTATTATTCCTGACATTTCTGAGAAACGATCGAACCCGTAAAACCGTGAAGAGTTGAAAGAAACATTTCGATGAAATCATTGGAGATCTGTGTACGCGGAAGACAAGCCGACATTTGAAACTGTGCCGAACCGTTTTGCAATTAATGTTCAGTGGAACGGGAATGTTCGCGCGTTCGTGTCGGCAGTTGAATTTGTCTAAAATTATCCGGATCAGGTTTAAATATCGAGTCCGGAGGCGGCGATGTTAAAATAATGGGATATAAAAAGACCAGCAGTGGGCGCCATTTTGTCTTCCGCCCTTTGAGCGTGACGCGGACGGTAAATCTCTTCGGCCGAGTCTTTTGCATTCCCGTATCGTTGTTTCCGCGTTAGCATCGAAAACACTGAGCGGATCGATAGGTGCAGCTGACCGTGCGACAATACTATATCCAAACTAATTGGCTGCCTTTTGAGAGCTTATGTGTCAATTACCGTACGGTCAGCTTGTTTCAATTAGAGCTTAACGACTTTATCGTGCTTCCGTGTACGAATCGGCTGTGATATTTTTTTTTTTTTTTTTCGAGTGGTCAAATAAGCCAGTGGCCGATCTGGATCCCGATGCACGCTAGATCGGATCGCGTCCCAATTTCTTTGTGGACGGTTTTCACCGTTCGCGGACACCGAGTCCCCTTGAGCCGACAATTTTTTCCAGCAGAAAGATTAAACATATCGCGCGGACATCGCGGTGTCATTTACGTGTCTCTCGGAACTCGTTCTAATCGCGGGCCAAGAAACCGTAAGATGCAAATGAAGCCGCCAGCTCGAGGAAATATTAACATCCGAAATGTGTTCTGAACGAAACTCCGGCCGTGATTCTTGCGGACGCGCAAAAAAGTTGCCCGAATACGTTTATGCAGATAATACTTCTCGGTTCATTAATTTCTCGTTCCCCGATCACTTTCGTCGAGTTAGAATCCTCCGCAGGAAAAGTTCTCGCCGCTAATGAGAACTGATAAGTCGCGCGAACTGATTTCGGGTTACCAACGCTAGCGCGCATGTGGTGCCATTAACTATCAAAGTTTACCCAGCTTTTTTTTTAATGAAGCTTCAGTTTATGTTGCGAAGTTCCGTTGCTTCGGCTGGCGAACCACTGCGTTGGTTTATGCCGCGAAACTTTCCGACCCTGGCGAAACACCCACAGTTTTCGTGTTTTCCATTATGTTGTCTTTACCTCTGCTCGTCTTTCCATAAGAAGCCTGGTCGTTTATGGTTGTTTAATAATTCGTTGTCGGTCGTTCAATCAAATCATCCGTTTGCTCTTATTTCGGGCGCAATTTTAACTTTACATTCATCGAATAAGATATATTAAATTTTGTTGTTCTTTTATTACGTTTATTTTTTTAATAGCAAATTGTAATATTTCTTGTTCCACTTAAGGACTCGTACGTCGAGAGCAAACCAATTGATCATCCCACGGTAATCGGCTCCACTAACCTACTTTTGACATAAACAAAAATTGATGAAGACGCGAGTCTATGAATAAAAACTTTGTTTATTGCGATATAGTGTGTTTCTTTGAACTAGTTTGAAAATGTCACAGCCGGCGCAAGTAGGTCAACGAAGAAGTGGGTCGATTGTAGTTTTCGCTGTGTGCTCGTTATAAACGTTCAATTTCATTTGTAATCTCGGTTGGAAAAGTGTTCGATGAAAATGAATAATAATAATAATAGACGAAGGTGACCGTATATTTCGATAAACAATGCTTATTATAAAGCAATTAGATGGTCGGTGGAAAGGTCGTTCACCTTAGTAGCTTGTTAAGGAATTTCGGAGCGCTAAGGTCCAATTGACCTTAACCTGTTAACTGGGGATAATAGGCGTAGTCGCCATTTATATTCTCATACAACTCGCATCTCTGACTTCTATATAGCTTTCTCATTTACTTACATACAGATTCTTGAAAAAACGTCGTGAGAAACAGCAATTTAATCGGTAATTTATACGACTTTATTTGAACGAATAAATTTACGTAGAATTCTGCTTGCAGAGTTGGATTTCTTAATATAAAATACATAATTTTGATACGTACAATACTTTTATAAATCCAGTAGTAAATCCAGTTTTTAAAACAATAAACCGCTTCACAAAATTCTTGGAACACACAGAATTATTAACATTTTGGTTGCCGCGTTACGCATACAGTGACAAAATTAGTTGGACTGATTTGAGAATTAACTTTTTACCAGTTAGCTGTGGCGACATTTTCGAAAAGTTAATAGCTAAAATGTGTCGCAAAAAGGAAGCTATGCCGAGTGTACTACCTAACCTAAACACCATATACGATTTCTTCATAATAATTATTTACGTTTCTTTGTTTGTTTTATTTCATCTTTCATATATCGGTCAAATATATTTTAGTCTCCACTAAAATTGTAATTTCAACTGTGAATTTTTACGCATGATGCATACTCTTCATAACACAAAAGATAGCCATTTCATTATGATGACTATACTCGTTAGAAGCAGCTAACTGGTTAAGCTGATCTATTGTATCCTCTTAATTTTTCATTAGGATCTATAGAACGTAAAAATTTTCAAGAGTAATTGATATCATACGCCATTACATTTCGATTTTTTATTAAATACTACACTTGAATTTTACAAAAAATTTTTAAAGTTGTTGGCGTGACAGACAAAGTGTTAAAAAGCCAAAACTCAACTTTCGCAACCTAAGTGCTCCACTTTTATCTGTTAAATTCCGCCAAGATCGGTTTCCTGTCGATTAGAGCTATTCCGACGGTCAAAGATAGACTTTGGATTACCACAGAAATCGCTTTAAAAATTCAGGTAAGGGTTAAACAGTGTCCCCCGCCAGTCCACTGCTGATCAACGCGATTGGTGTCTAGTATCTCGACGCAACCGGGTCGTAGGTCGCCGATCGAAGCCCTCCGGAGTGCCGGGCTCGTGTTCTCCGCGGAAACCGGGTCGCGAAGGTTAAGGTCGAGTGTCCGCTGCGCGGCTCAACCGTGCTTATTTTCGGAGCGGAGAAGCAAAAGGGGGGCAGGGACGTCTGACTGACTGGACGCGATCTCGTTTGCAGATGTCGAGCGGAATCGGTGCACCTGCAATGGGGATCGGCGTTAGTCACGGGACCGGGGGTGGCGAGGGTGTCGCCGGTGGTTGCCGGATGCGCGCCCAGAGCCAAGGTCAGACTCCTGCGTCCGACTCCTCGACGCAGCACAATAATCCGCAGCAGTCGTCCCAGCAGCAGCAACAGCAACAGCAACAGCCGCAGCAGCAACAACAGCAGCCGCAGCAGCAACAACAGTTGCAACAGCAACAGCAGGCGCCGTCGTCTCAGCAGCAACAGCAACCACAGCAACAGCAACAACAACAGCAACGCCAAGGCTCGGGAATCATGGGCCGCTCGAAGAAGGATAACTGTTGCCTGTGTTGGTGCTGCAGTTGCTTGTGGTATTACCGTTCCTGTCTATTTGCATTTTTTCTGATCCCTTGGTCTCCGTTCGAATAGCCGGTTGCTAACCTACTCTTTCGTTTCAAAGATGGCAAAATTTAATTGACTCGATGGATAAGAGATAAAGACTGACGAATAAAGTTTTATTCGACACTATCGAATAAATATCCAAACGAATAAAGATTTGTTTAGATAAAAATTTATCCGAACAAGGTTTTATTCGAATAAGAACATGTTCATATAGGAATTCATAAGGGAAATAATCGATTTGAACAAAACTACAATATAAAGTATTTTTTTTCATAGTTATCAATTTATTTATTTCACATTCCTTCTTTCCAGTGCTGCATCGAACAGTTTGTTACTTTTGGGATATGTTATATAGGGTATGAGATATTGGAAATGGAATATAGGATATGGGATACGGGATACGGGATATCGGATATGGGATATGAGATATGGGATACAGGATACGGGATACGGGATATGGAATATGGGATATGGGATACGGGATATGGGATACGGGATATGGGATGCGGGATACGGGATATGGGATATGGGATATGGGATACGGGATACGGGATATGGGATATGGGATATGGGATATCGGATATGGGAGACGGGATATGGGATGTGGGATATCGGATATGGGATATGGGATACGGGATATCGGATATGGGATACGGAATATGGGATACGGGATATGGGATATGGGATACGGGATATGTGATACGGGATACGGGATATGGGATATGGGATACGATATATGGGATACAGGATACGGGATATGGGATATGGGATATCGGATATGGGAGACGGGATATGGGATGTGGGATATCGGATATGGGATATGGGATATCGGATATGGGATATGGGATACGATATATGGAATATGGGATATGGGATATGGGATATGGGATACGGGATATGGGATATGGGGTATGGGATATCGGATATCGGATATGGGATACGGGATATGGGATATGGGATACGATATATGGGATATGGGATATGGGATATGGGATATGGGATACGGGATATGGAATTCGGGATATCGGATGTGGGATATGGGATATGGGATACGGGATATCGGATATGGGATACGGGATACGGGATATGTGATATGGGATATCGGATATGGGATATGGGATACGATATATGGGATATGGGATACGGGATATCGGATATGGGATGCGGGATATGGGATACGGGATATGGGATATGGGATACGGGATATGGGATATGGGATATGGGATACGGGATACGGGATATGGGATATGGGATACGGGATATGGAATATGGGATATGGGATACGGGATATGGGATACGGGATATGGGATGCGGGATACGGGATATGGGATATGGGATATGGGATACGGGATACGGGATATGGGATATGGGATATCGGATATGGGAGACGGGATATGGGATGTGGGATATCGGATATGGGATATGGGATACGGGATATCGGATATGGGATACGGAATATGGGATACGGGATATGGGATATGGGATACGGGATATGTGATACGGGATACGGGATATGGGATATGGGATACGATATATGGGATACGGGATACGGGATATGGGATATGGGATATCGGATATGGGAGACGGGATATGGGATGTGGGATATCGGATATGGGATATGGGATATCGGATATGGGATATGGGATACGATATATGGGATATGGGATATGGGATATGGGATATGGGATACGGGATATGGGATATGGGGTATGGGATATCGGATATCGGATATGGGATACGGGATATGGGATACGGGATATGGGATATGGGATACGATATATGGAATATGGGATATGGGATATCGGATATGGGATACGGGATATCGGATATGTGATACGGGATATGGGATATGGGATATGGGATATCGGATACGAGATATGGGATACGGGATATGGGATATGGGATACGGGATATGGGATATGGGATATGGGATACGGGATATGGGATGCGGGATACGGGATACGGGATATGGGATATCGGATATGGGATATGGGATATGGGATATGGGATATCGGATATGGGATATGGGATATCGGATATCGGATACGGGATATGGGATACGGGATATCGGATATGGGATATCGGATATGGGTTACGGGATATGGGATATGGGATGTGGGTTACGGGATATCGGATGTGGGATATCGGATACGGGATATGGGATATCGGATATGGGATATGGGATATGGGATACGGGATATGGGATATGGGATATGGGATATCGGATATGGGATACGGGATATGGGATACGGGATATCGGATATGGGATACGGGATATGGGATATCGGATATGGGATATGGGATATGGGATATGGGATATCGGATATGGGATATGGGATACGATATATGGAATATGGGATATGGGATATCGGATATGGGATACGGGATATCGGATATGAGATATGGGATACGGGATATGGGATATGGGATATGGGATATGGGATACGGGATATGGGATATGGGATATGGGATATGGGATATCGGAGATGGGATATGGGATATCGGATATCGGATATGGGATGTGGGATATCGGATACGGGATATCGTATATCGGATATCGGATATGAGATATGGTATATGGGATATGAGATATGGTATATGGGATATGAAATATCGGATATGGGATATGGGATATAGAATATCGGGAAATGTTTGAGCATGTGCCAAGTTTTTATTGCATCTTTGAAATTCTTTGTTGCTTTTGATAACAACGTGTATTCAAGGTTTTCGTTCCATGAGAAATTCCTAATATTCTCATCGTACGCTAAACTTTTGGGGGTAGGTTTCTCACACGTTTAATTCGAATTACCTCAGATATAAAATAAAACATGTGTCGCTTAGTCTTTGAGTACTAAACAAGTAAGTACTAAACAAGTACTAGCAACCAGCTATTTGAATGGAAAGCAAGGATCTTATATAGTCGCATTGGACGAAATTCTAGCGTCCTTATTACGTGGTAGAGATGGGTGCAATTTAATTTGAATAATACTATCTCTACAAGATAAGATATTCACTTATAACTGAGTTATCACTGTTGCCAGTGTATCGATCAGGTCAACTTCTCCATTATTCAATTATAATTCGCGGTTAAGCCGTAGTGTTAGGGAAAATGGCCGTTTTAAGAGATGCAAATTCAACGATTCTCATCCTTAATTAACCCCTTGTCCTATGGCTGTCTACGATGATTAAAACTACTTTGTTTTTCGCAGTCTCTCAGCAAGAAAGGAAAAATTTATATTTATCATATTTGCAATATTTGAATACCGGTACCGAAAGAATAGCATGCGATTTCGAATTTTGAAAGAAAAGAACTGTTAACAGAGTCGCTTTCAAATCTTTGTAACGACTCGATATGCCAAGGGGTTAACCCTTTGCACTCGAAGCCATTTTACATCCAAATCCAAAATTGTTTATCTGACCTATAGTATTTCTAATTTATACGACTCAGATATTATATTATCATTATTATATTATTACATTTTGTAACGTGACATAACTTCGAGCGCCAGGGATTCGAATCTAATAATCAGGCAGGCTTTCATCGCAATGCGAGAGTGCAAAGTTTCGTCGCAATGCGATCTCCATTGCGTTCTCCGGGAACGTTAATTTCTCCGATGGTAATGATCCCTTCCGTCGTGTTCGCCTCGGGAACGCGTTCTGTAAGCCATAAGCGCGAGCTGTTCGAAGACAACGGACAGTATAGCGAGGGAATGAAAGAGAGAGAAAAAAAATGAAGGAACGAACGAGCCTGTTTGAAAGGTTCGTTCTCGGCTCGGTGAAAAAGTGGGAACATCCGACGACGATCGATCCTCGAAACCGGCTGCCGATAAACTCGCGTGTATCCTGCCGCGTGACAAGCCATTATCGCCCCGTTTCGTAATATAATCGTCGGCGGAACGATGTCAGTCCATTGTCTTTAAACGGAGCTACGACCTATTTACCGTCGAGCAGACATACCTACGTACACTCTTTCTCTGTTTCATGCCGCGCGTAGGAATAAATGGTAAGCAGGCCGTATGGGGCTGGGCTTCGCCGAAGCTTGCTCTCGCACCTAATCGCCACCTAATCGTCGTGCCCCGAATCGAGATTACTGAATAGGGGTTGCAACCGGCGGAAACCTTATCGCTCCGGGAGAAATTCGAATTTCATTATCTACAGTCAACTTTCGCTTCCTTCCTCCCTTCCAGCGTGCTGCGATAGCCGTGCTTACATGTAAACACAAGCCTGATTGTAGGGGTTCAAAATTGTTTGGCAATTACTCGTGACATCTCTGCTGGATTTTCAAAATAAACATCTGCGGAATAATTACTAGTCTGCGGATCTTGTGCACTTGTGACGAAAATAATCCATTGCACAACAGTAGAAACATTTAAAGAATTCGGTGCGAAAGGAACAAATGAAGCTCCTGTGTTTCGCAATTTGTATATTTTTTAGTTATTTATTTATTCATTTATTCGTGGCAAAAACTCTTCGGTACTAAGAAAAAATAGTATTTCCAACCTTTAACATGGCTGCCAATTACTGCTAATTATTGTTTCTGTAAATATTGCATATTTCCAACTTAGTAACTACAAGTACATTTACGTTGAAATATTGCAAACTTGGCGAGTAAACAAGAGGATTACATGAATTTTTAAATAATTATATTAGCGTATATCAATGATGACTTGTTTAAAGTACATGTAAAGTAAAGTACACGTAAGTTACGCATGTGAGTCAAAAAGCATGGGGCAACGTCTGTGCCTAGCGGCAAAGCGAAGTTTGTGCTGCACTCTTGAATCACATATTAATAACATCGAATGTGACTTATAGTATGGAGACCAAATGATACCGCTGTATCCCAGAATAGATCTTGAAGAGAAAGTAATAGTAATACCGAGGTCAGTAACATGATTGAGTCGGGTTAGTAAAATACCATTTAGAGTATAACTACAACCTAGATTGTTTTGTAAATAGGTTACGAATTTTCCCAGCTTTGAATTAGTGAAATACGGATCAACTGTTTGAACGAAGTTCTATGAAGGTTTTATTTTGCTTTCGGTTTAATCGAATATGCTGAATATTATAGGGGCTCCTTTCAGAGCCAACTTGTACCTCCTTTCATCCTTCGTCGCGAAGCTAGATGAAAAGAGGCTTTTAACTTTTTATATGAACCAGCCTTGGCCAATGGTATACAGTTTGAGAGTTGCTTGCGTCCCGATATTTCTCTTGTATTTATATATTCCGACGACCGAGTATTTTATTCGTAAATGTTGCCTCCGGTTTACGGACTTTATTCGTTCGGAATTGATTTGCATTCGTCAACCGCGATGGATCATTTTTCACAAAATTTAATTGGGGTTTCGCCGTGTTTTCAACTCGGTCAAAGGTTTCCAATTTTTTCAGCTTCGTTATCTTCATTTCCTTCCCTTTACCGTCGCAATATGGGATGAAAAGGAGCTACTAATTTGACCTCCGGGTCGGAATTATTCAGGGGGTGGGGGGTGGTAGAATTTATTCGAGGGCTGTTAACGCATCGAGTTCTAGATTCTCAATTGTCTCTTATATCATTTTTCAGCCATGGGGAAGATCGATAACGGTTCCCCGCGTAACGAGAGAACGACCTGAATTTATCCACTTCATTCCGCCATTGTTGTTGAGGATCCATGCATCCAACTATTTCCGAAATCTGTAATTGGCCTCCGGACTGTTTGCTGCAATGTTTCGAGGGCTTCCTGATACCTGGATGAATCGAGTCTCTCCTCTATGGACGTTTAATTGATGTTTTATACGTTCACATTCTACGCTTTATTTTGATTTTTAAACAATATTTCAATATAATTTCTGCTTCAATTTTTTCCTCCTTTTTATACATCGAATAATGGAGCTTCGATCGTCACGCTGCGACGTTCTTCCGTTTCATTTATTTTTTAATTACTCCCGAAAACAAACCAAAGCCACCCCGCACTAACCCTAAACTCCACTACCCTAATTATGTTTAGGAGAAAGCCCATTCTCCTGGGAAAGGAAAACATCGTTCGTGGCATAATTCACGTCATAATTCCTCTCATTAAACGTTGTCACCTACAAGCTTGTACAATTATTGAAGGATTAACAATCAACTCGTACAAAACTACATAAAAAAATGGAACTGATATAATTTAACCTTAAAAGGTTCGTCCATTGTCAAAACCAGAAGTACAATCGTATATCGTGCCGATATTCCATTCGAGTTTTGTAAGAAGAACCTTCAATTATTCGATCCGAATTTCCAAAACTCTCAGATCATAGTATCCAACGTCTAAGCCTTTCAAAGTTAAGCAAAATCAAAGAAATCGCAAGTCTCCGAAGAATGGAATAGACATAGTTTTCGGCGTAAGGGGTGCGCGATTTCCACCGTCCCCGCGAACGAAGACCACCCTTCGGCCATTAACACGGGAACAATTTCACGTCGGAGGAGGCCAATCTCTTTCCGCCGACAAAGATTTCCCGACGATAACCGCCCCCGTTCGTAACCGCCGCGGAAAAAAAACCTTCCGGATGCGTAACACGTGTCCACCCTCGGCGGAAATCTGTCCCGGCGAGGGAGGAACGAAGGTTTTCCGGCTGCCGCTATCTGCTTATTTATCCGCGCGTCTCTCCTCCGCACGCTCTATCCACCATTCCCAACGTTATCGTCCCGGTCGGTTGTTTGCAGAAACGAAACTAGAAAGTTTCCAGGATAATCGTCGGAAAGCGAAGAAAACCTGCGAGCCCGCACTCCGTGCTTCGTTCGCCGCGCGACGGACGTGCGCTCGCTCGTTTCCAGTTTATATCGACCTCGGCATTGTCGGCGGTACGGGACTCCCTCCGTAGCGGCGCGTCAAACGAGAGTCGCTCTTTGTTCGGTCGGTTTTCTTCTTCGTCGTCTCTTTTCTCCCGCCGCTATTCGGCTGCGATAACGTGGACAGTTTCCGTCCGTGTTCCCCTCGCGGGACGATATCGGGGGTGGTTTTGATACAATTCCAACGGATAAAACGAATCCAGGCTGGAACCGCAGTTCCTGGACGTCGCTGGGTCGACCTTGATAGTTCGTGAGTACGAACTATGGCCGCGAACATTGCGAAACTTTCCTCGTTTCGATATGAAACACAGCGACTTCGTTGAAACGTTCAGTTTTCGGAAAAATGTCTCTACATATGTTGTGAAATTTGTGTCGCGACTGACAAGAAAACTCTGCTGACTGACACTTTGCACAAAGTGTTAGGCTAACCTAAGAATAAGCTGCGTTTCGTTCACGCTTGTTTTCTTTTTCTTTTTAATTTAACGGTGAAATCGACGCTGTTCTACGAACCGAACGTTCCACGTTCAGTGCTTATCAATGAAAAATGATAAACGACAAATGACATGCAAAAGTAGTTGAAATAAAAGTTGTGCCGTATCGCTGGTCCCACAAATCTGTGCAAAAATATTTTCGATAGAAATCATGTTTTCACGAAGATGAGAACGCATATGGCTTCCTCGAGAAAATCAGAGGTTTACAGGCCAAAAATATGATATCGGCTTTATTTCAAATATTTTTAGATAGCTGTTGCAAAACACTTGTGCAAAGTTTCAGTAAAATCGGCGTGTATCGATCACTGGGGCACCTCTGCGAATCTCTCATAGGATTGCAGATTGAAGTTTCTACTTTACAAAGATCCGCAGAAACTAGATGCACAATTTTTCGAAGCCGACTTCGAGAAACGAAAATGGGAAAAAATTTCAGTCCTGCAACAACTTCTTGGTGTATCCGATACCATTGTCAAATTTCAGAATTGATTTGATTAAAATTTCTACTTTATTATTTCTAGTAACGAACATCCTAAACAGAAGTATTGTTTCCTTAGGGAAGATCAACCACCTGCTCGTTGCTTAGAATATTTCGAGATAGAATATTTTCAGTCTGCATAAAGATCCGCAGTCTAATAAAATCGAAATTGGACAAATTCGAGAAAAAATAGGTCGCGACGTCTCGCGAAACTGGGATGTAAATTTCTCTAGACTTCACTGAGCCAATATGTACCTTCATCGCGTCTCGTTTGAAACATCAAAACGCTACCCTTATCGATCTCACAGACGCCATGTTCTCGATCACCGTTCCGAAAGCCAGCGAAGGAGGAGACCGACGAAATAAACACTAAAAGACGTGGTTTTGTCGACAGTTTGACGGCGATCGGCGGCAATTCGGCGGGTGCAGAGGGCGCAGGCGACCAGGGGAAGAAGAAAGGTAACGCGGGCGTCGGCGGCGAGCACGGCAGCGGCGTCGTCGAGCACGCGGGTGCGGGGAACGGCCTCGAGGACACCATGGAGAGCAGCCTGGAGGAGATCAGGATGTGGGGCTCCTCGTTCGAGAAGCTGATGAGAAGCACGGCCGGCCGCAAACTGTTCAGGGCGTTCCTCAGGAGCGAGTTCAGCGAGGAGAACATCGCGTTCTGGACGGCGTGCGAGGATTTCAAGCGGGAGAGCAATCCTGAGAGGATCAAGAAGGAAGCGGAGTTCATCTACAAGGAGTACATATCCGAAGACTCGTCGAAGGAAGTGAGTGACATTTGTCGTCTCTTTGATCGCCGTTCTTGATCCTTCAACCGAATCGATCCCCCTCTTTGCTTTCTTCATCCTTAACCTCGGTCGATGCCAGGCTTGCTACACTTCCCTTTGATCCTCGCGTTGCTTTGTTAACCCCTCGATTCTTCTCCTCGAGTCGACGTTTCTTTCGACTTCTTTTCCCTTAGCCCGACTCCATTTAATTCATTTCTTTAATTCTTCTCCAAGGCTCCCGTGCTTTTCGTGCCGGATCCTTGATTACTGCGAAACTTTACCTCCTTTCTTTTCAATTCTGCTCGTTCATTCTTTGACTAGAGCTCTTTTAACCGGCGTTTATTAAAACCTGTTTCTTCGTTTTCGCTAACCCCTTGCCGTACAATGCTCTTCGCAGTTATAATGATTAGGAGTTTTTCGACTGTAATCATTTCTTTTAGAAGAGACAGAATATGTACAGGGCGGAACACGCAACTTGTGCGCCTCTTGTTACTTCCAAAATATGCGTTGCATGAAAAGTTTTTTTGTACAAAAGATGCATGAAGGAGCACATTATTTGAGAGGAGCACATTATTGATCAACTTTGTTTTTTTATATAGATTACTATATTTTTTACATCAAAATATGGATGAATATCGAATTCTGAGTAAATAAGTATTGACCTTTATTAGCCCTAAACCTAATAGTTAACAAGTAATTGAACTTTATTTTTGGAATAAAAAAAAATTTGTGACAAGGTTGAATCTCCAACTTGATACTATGTGAAAAAAATTGTCAAGAAATAAAGTGAAATCACTCGTTAGCTATCAGGTTTAGGTCTAATAAAAGTCAATAAATAAAATATAGTAATCTATCGAAAAAAAACGAAGTTGATCTTCAAATCTCCGAAACACCTCCACTTATAGAAAAAATTAATTCACTACATATTGTGTGTACAAAATGTTCTCGTGCGACATATATTTTAGAAGTTATAAGAGGTACACAAGCTGCGTGGTTCACCCTGTGTAATTATTTTGTACCTACATTTACTCGAATGCTTAACATGTCGGCTGACAAACACGAGATAATTCGCGATAATTCTATGATGACTCTGTTAAAGGTTCAGTAGTAACAAAAGAACGTCATAGAAAGGATTTATTTATTATTTTCTATATTTCTATTTTCTGTATTTGTTTTTAATGTCGCGTCTAGAACAGATTTCTTCAAAATAGGCTTGACAAAAATTTCTCTCACCAGTTACACTCGCTGAAATGTGATAAACGGTTAAAATATGTTTTCAAAGTTTGGTCCCCATTATTTCAACTCCTATAGAATTCAACTCTTCGTTCCAAACGGTTCAACCTTTAAATTATACCGAAGGCTATCGATAGATCAGCTTATTAGATAGAAATCGCACCTGCAACCCAGCCGCCAATAAATTCCCAAAAAATCCTGCTTCGATCCCTGCTAGGTTGAAAAGTAGAATGACAGATAGTGGTTTCTAAACGGAACTGTCGGCTTCAGGTGAGCCTGGACGCTCAGGTGCGCGAGATAGTGAACAACAACATGGTGGAGCCGACCCCGCACACCTTCGACGAGGCCCAGCTGCAGATCTACACGCTGATGCAGCGGGACTCGTACCCTCGTTTCGTGAACAGCGATATCTACCGGCGGGTGGCCAGACTGGACAACAAGTCGGCCGCGGCGAGCAACGAGGAGCACGGGACCGGCAAATCGAAGGGGAAGAAGGGCACCACGTAATCGGGGTGGCAGCGGACCAACACCCTCCGTCTCCAGAGCGTCGTCCTTCGATCGTTGAACGCTTCGATCGGGGACCGCGTTTGAAACGTTGGCCGATGACGAGAGACCCAGCAGGAGGCATCGGCGATCATAGACGATCGGGCCTGGATCGGGGACCACCGACGATCCACGGCCCGGAACCACCGACATCCGGATAACCGGGACATCCCTCTGTCGCGAAGCAAGGCCCCCATTTCAAGCGGTTCCCGCTGACGGGGACCGGTCGGGGGCCTCGGTGACAAAGAGGAAGATGCTCGCTAGCGACTCGCTCTTCCACGCGACGCCACATCGGGGCCATGTGAACACGCTCGCCGCGTCTGCGAACGTGACGCACGAACTTGACGATGGACTGAATTATTTAAAAAGAAAAAAAAACAGAAAACCGGAAAAACGAAAAACAAAGAAAAGAGAACCAGAGAGGAATCGTCGCACAAGGATAGGATCGAGGAGGCGACCGGGAAAGAGGATCGGAACGCGAACGGCTTGCAATCTCGAGGATCGACGCCGACTCTTCCTTCCAGGATACTCGGGCACACGCGGGTCGAAAAAGATCGGGACAAGCAAGGGTCGGTCGGGGATGACGTTCGTCCGTCACGGAAGTTCCTAAGTTCATCGTCCGAGTGTCTTACGACTGATCGTCGCCGATCATCTCTCTCTTTCTCCCGGCTTGTCGCGACCGCTCTCTCTCACTCACTCTCTCTCTCTCTCTCTCTCCCCCTCTCTCTCTTTCTCTCTCTCTTTTCCGCTCAAACGATCTTTCTCTCTACTTCTCTCGAGCCTTCCGACCCCACCGATATTTTTCTCCTCTCTTTCTCGCTCTCTTTCAGCGTGCCCCCCCCCCCTCCGTTTCATCGTCGAAGGAGGTCTCGCGGGACGATTGTCGAGGATCCACGATGTAATCGAGCCACGGGAACTCGAGGGCACGATCGTCCAAACGAAAGGGACTTCTGAATTGATGGTTCTGTTCTGTTGCTCGATGTTTTTCGATCGTTCTTTCCGTTTTTTTATTTCGCTCGAAAGCTACAATTCATCCTCGTGTGGAACGCTGCAATTTTTATCTAGATTTAGAATTCGTTTGTACTAGAATAGAATGAGTTTTATTCGGACTCTTTAACCCTTTGGCTACGACAGATTTTGACACATGTGTACTGTGCGCGCAGCATACGATAGCTCGTTGATGTGGTCGAGACACTGAACCGTGTTACATACGTTCGTGAATAATTTTATTTATTTGTATTTTCAATAACCGAGCGGGACGACTGCTTTGCGTCACATGGTAAAAATAGTAAGCAATAATTGTCGCACAGCAAGGAAGAGCAAAGTTACAAATGATAACAAATAGAACTCACTGCGATAGAATGAGTCAGAATATAGAAATACAATGCCTAAAGTAACGAAATAAATCGCTATTATCTGAATTCGATAAATTAATTTTATAGACGACATAGCGCAAGTAAGACCGAGCTTTTAAATGTACGAAAAGAGCGACGGAAGATATCAGCAGAATCGCTAAAACGATCAGCCGTAACGAATGCTTGATCTGATACAAATAATAATAACTTCTGATCAAATTTGCCGGTCGCTCGTAGGCGACAAAAATTTGCTCAAATTTGCTGGACGCCGATAGGCGCCATCGGTACATCGTAAGCAAATGTTCAGGGCGCCTATAGGCGCCGATGATAGTCTATGGGTTAAGGAGTTGGAAATCCGAATTCGTTCAATTTCGTTCACGAAGATCGTTCAATATTTGACAGTTCACGCGTTCGTTGAATTTTTCCATGAAGTTGCACTGTCAGTGACCTATTAAAAGAAATGCTGCTTCACACGAGGATTGCCGCATAGTAATTCGCGGCCCGATTTCCCGTGGCTCGCGAGCGTCTCGAGATCGGAAGTCCCTCTCGAGGGACGCTCGAAACAGCGGCCGACACGACAGAAGCAATATTCATCAGCGGGAACGAATCTCATCGATCGAATCGATCGTTAGTATACGGAGATCGACGGGGGAGCGTCGAGACGTCGTGACCTTGCACACGAAACTCCTGCGCGCGAGAAGGGACTCCTTTCCCGATCGTTTCCCCCAAGCCAGGAACGAGTCGAGCCGTTTCCGCGGGAAAAGGGTCCCGTTTCCGCTCGGTCTTATTTGTTATACCGCGTCCAAAGCGGCCGCGGGCGATCGCCGGGTGTTAAATTGATCGCGGAAGCACCCTCGTTTCGTTACAATCGCGATTACTGCAACGGGACCACGAGAATAGGGGGTGACTTTTTCTGGGATGCGACGTGGAGTTTCGTCTGCAACGTGTTTGCCCGATGGACCTTCAATCTTCCGAACCTCGCGGCGAATTGTCGGAAAGCCGAGGCGAATTCGTGGCGGGCTCTGGTCGAGACGAATCGATCGATCGTCGAGCGTCGACGGAACCGTTTAAATCATCCTTCAAACCGTTTCGGAGCAGCGGCGTGCGAAATCTTTGGATGCGAGGGATTTATACTTTAATCTTTTCAAGACGGACTGTGAATAAATAGACTGTGGATTTGATGCATTTATCGCAGAAGTGCGCAGGCGGAGCATAACACAGCGGAAAGATTAAAAGACTTTAAGAACGCTGTTACACTGTTTTACTTTTGGTTCGTTGCAATCGAGGTGGACAACTTTTATTTTGTATAGAAAAACCCGCGGTCTACTTAGAAACTATGTTGTTCATTCTGTTCGAAGGGTTGTAAGAGATCGTCGAATGTCGTTTATGCATTTAAAAGGACTGTTTCTAGTTTAGTATCGTCTCTCTGAAACAAAACAATGCAGACTTACAAGCATGTATTCGTACAATGGCCCACAGTATGGTGCATGAATCGAGATGCAACGCGTCTTGAAGGAGATCCGAGAAAGATCTGCGAGAACGATCTCCGTTCCGAAACATTTGGTCAGTCTTGAAGGGGTTAATGTTCAAGGTTCAGTTCCGTGTAGTCGGTTCATGGGGGACGTATCGCGAGACGTTGGTGTACAGGAGATGGAGACAGAGCTCGAGAGGATGATCTTCCTCGACGACGCCGGGCCACGTCGCGACGCTCAACTTCCGTTTCAAGTAATTCGCCACGGTGAACGAAGGGCACCGGCCAGCTCCGGACGGCGTACACCGAGTTACTGCCAGCGAGACACACCAAGTAACGAACGACTACTTCGACGACCAAGGTAGAGAAACACGAAGAATGGGACGACAATGGGTATGATCTAGTCAGCATCGGTCGAGGACGATGTCGTCGATGAAAGGGGACATGGCCTAAGCAGGGGATGCTCAATCGGGCCACGAGTTCGAACCACTTCCGAGATCCGAGCAGCCGCCATTTTGTCGGCACGACGTGGAAACGTCGCGGCGCCAGCTGTTTCCCGGCGAACAAACCAGTTACTCAGCAATTAAACGATTCACCGTCGTTCACGAAACATCGCTGCGATTCGGCCGTGGAGCTTCGTGCATTTATTATAGGTTCTTTAACACGATGGAAGTTTAGTTTTCGACCGAAGAGGGAAGGACATTTTTTCATTTCCGCAGTCTAGTCATGATTCAATTTCGTGGGGAAATTTGAAATGCCACGTTCCCGCAGAAGAAGTTGAGAAACGTAGATTATTTTATCTTCACTTCCATTTGTATTAAAGACAGCGGGGAGCGCGCAAACGATTGTCGCGAACCGATTTGGAAACCGAATCGGAAAACGATCGGAGCGAACCCGGGGACCGTGCAACGACCGCACAAAAGGATCACGCATTCGTGAACGCGCGCACACGACTTGCCACGTGCCCGGTGTCTCGTTTGCTATTACACATCCGCACAATTTTACAGAGTCGAAGGCAGAAGCTCGTCAACCTCCCTAGCGACGCGGGACGCGGGATGCGGGTTTCCTTTGAACATTCATCGAGCTCCTTGAATCGACAAGCATCGTCGGTCCACGATCTTAACGAGTCACTTTACTATAAAAAAAAATAGTAAGCGTTAACCCTGCGGCGGTCGAATTTAATCGATCTACCGATATCTTCTCGCGTCCTCCTGTTTTTAAGAAATACATTCTGTTGCGACCGCGGCAGGGTTAAGAAGGATCTACTATTTTGTAAACAGATGTGTTCAATTATCCTCTGTTATAAACGCGAATGACAAATTCTTCACAATGACGAAGAAGAGTTCCTTATCGAAGTTTCCTCATTTCATAGTTAAGATAACGCTTTCGCCATACTCGTCGATCGAAGGAGCATATATCGGACGACATTCTGCGAACGGCCGGAACGTTTTTCGTTCACTTTGTGCCAATTTCCTTCTAGTCGGGATTATTTTAATCGGTGATTTTTCCGTGAACAGAGAATGAGACTGGGGACAGGGGTCGCTGGCCCGAAACTCGCACGAAGCTCGTCGATCGCCGACGCTCGGGAAGATCGAACTCGATCGATTGCAAAAGAAATCGAAAGGAAGGAAAAGAAACGAGAGGGAGAAGCTACGCGAACCAAAACGAGATCGACGAGCGCGCATCGTCGCGAGTCGATCGCCCTATACGTGTGGGTGTGGAGAATAAGAAAACATGCTGCAAAATGAACGATGACAAAACCAAGTCGCACAGTCAGGCACAGCGTTTGGCTACTGCCCTGTAGATAATATTATAGATAGTTACCACGGACGAGGGAGGAGGATTAAACTAATTATACATGCAAATATATAAATATACATATATATATGAATATAAAAGGAAACAAAAAAATATATATATATTATAAATATATATGGAATCACGTACATGTGCTACATATGTTCGGCACTTAAGGGCGGCGGGGCAGAGAGAGAAAGGGCGGGAGAGAGTGGGAGGGAGTGAGAGCGATACGACGAGAAAGAGAGAGAGAGAGAGAGAGAGAGAGAGAGAGCATCGGCGAGAAAGCACACCGTTTTTTCATTCTTTGAACCTGTCGTACCACTCGCGGGGCTAATTAGTCGCGTGTCTCGGCGAGAAGAGAGAAAAAAGGACGCGACGCGCCGCCATTTTTCCGCTCCCGTGCGATCTCTTTCCGCCCCCACAAACGATTATCGACCCTCCGTGAACGATTCTTCAATCTTGACCCTCTATCACCGGATACTCTACTCCTTGTCCAGCAACAATTCAACCCAGGGTACAAATTAAGGAACACAATTCAGGGTAACGACGGTTTTTTTATCGACAAGAAACGAGGCTGCTTCGAACTCGACCACGCGAGAAACACACGTACGCGAGCTTAACGATTTGTAAATGTAACACGGGGGTTGCCGAAGTCCAGCGACGCTGAGAAGAGAACTCGTTGTTTTACCGAAGTAACCGGACTTCTTCGAACGTGCACCGGATGGTGCGCATGTTTTCGAGAAGAGTTTGCACGCTTTCGCGAAATACGTTGCTTCCGGAAATTTAGCGAACACCGATAATGCGTCGGATAACTTTTCTACGTACTTTCGTAAATATTCGTGGAAACATGAAAACACGGCGCAACACCGCGATTTATTTATTCGCCTCGAAAGCAACAGCGAAGCTCGGCTTCCAAGTGTCACAGCTCGCGTCACAACGATCCGAATGCAATAAGATATCTCCAAAGGATCCGTTTTTCGATGAGAAAATCTTCGCGCACTGGTGCATCGACTTTCGAGAAGTTCGGTTACTTTCGCTACAAATCTATGCCGAAGGTGTGCAGACGTACGCAGGAATGAGAAGATGATCGGCGGGATGACACAGGGTCGGTAACAAGCAACAGTACACGTGCCCGGCGATCGATTTCCTATTCCTTAGCTCATCTTCTCATTACTGCGAAGCACGACTGAAGTAGAGATCGTGGCTTCGAACGTGTATGAACCTTTTATAGGCCGAATACAGATCCAATCAAACTAAGCATTCTTATCGTCTCTTTTACAATTGTTTTCTATTCGAAGATTTTATAAATTGCATTTCCAAAACGCACGAATATTATTGATTTTTGGGAACGTTCGCCGAAGAATCAAATGTATGGAAGATTCAAATCGGACAATTCTGCGGAACGCGCGCGCGCGTTATTACTTCAAGGATGTTATTGAAACTTTGTTGGTGTATGATACAGTATTAAAGCGATCTCCCGAAGCAAAGACGACGACGGCGCGAAGAGAAGATTGTCAACGTTCTTGTCGGGGAACATTGCCGTGTAAAAGGTTAAGAAATCAAAGGTCCGTGTTCTTGATACAAGATCCTCCTAATCCCACGGACGCGCGTGGAGAAGTGTATCAACCGGAGGTCTCCGTTTCACGCGTGTGCGGCGCAACGCGTTCGATAAACGTGTTCCACGCGTGCGTTCACGTGGAGCACGGATCTCTCCGTTGGAGATTGTGCGGGTACGTTTGATTCGCTTTGAAACGAAGCTGACCTTCGCGGACGAAGGAGACGGCGAGTCGGCGACAAAGGATGATCGCGAACCATTTGCCCCGATTCGGGGGTTGGAATTCAATGGGCCGAAGTGTCCTCGTCTCCCTTGCTTTGTTATCGAACGCGGGCCACCGCGGAGAGTCTCGAAGCGAAAGAACGTGGAGGATACTCGAGGCACGCGGCCGAGAGCCTCTTCTGCTCGAGAAGGGGCGGGAAAGTGGGTGCACAGGGGGCAAAACGGAGAGAGAAGACGGTCGGAAGCTGGTCGAGCGTCGTCTTCACTAATAAACGCACAATTTTTCTGAATCCTTCGATACCCCCCCCCCCCTCCCCCAACCACGCGCTTCTTTCTTCCGGTGACACCCTTTTATAATCGTCGTTTGATCCGGTGGTACGCGTTTTTGTATCTTCCGAGCGACAATATTTGTACGACAGAAAGAGAGAGAAAGGGAGTCGCGCGCGCGCTGAGATCGCCGTTTTAATTAGAAAGCGGTGGGCGCACAGTTTTCGCTCGGTTCCATGACGCGCATAGGCGTCGCCAGGTGCACGAGGACAGGGGAACGGGGAACGCGAACAGGGACGGACTCGGACTCCACCGTTGTTCTTTTCTTTTTCAGTTCATGCGGAATGGGACGATATGCAATAAGATAGAGAAAGAGAGAGAGAGAGAGAATGAAACATGTTGAAAGAGAGGGTGAGAGAGAGAAAGGTATGGAATGTGAGGGTTAATAAAGTGGTGAAGAAAGAAAACGATTTTGCTGGTCTTGAAACTGTTGCCTGTGTTACGGAATCGATCACGTCCACTTTCACATATACAATCGTCGGAATCCCAGTCTAGACAGTTAATCCAATTCAATGTTCCAGGTCGTATCGCTAATTACCGACGGACAAGGAAGATCTCGAATGTGATCGCGATATCCTTCGCGGATCTTGTTAAAACTCGCCCCGCCCGGGTGATATTCAATTGTCACGTAATTAAGAGGACACCGATATTATTTAATGTACAGTTTTAGAAGGTAATTTTTGATAACCCGACAGACTCGACTTCACAAACACTTTCGTTCGCGCGTTTCGAGGAACTGTCGATTGGTCATCGAAGAGAGCGAGCGAGAGAACGAGAGAGAGAGAGAAAGAGAGAGAGAGACGTTCTATGATTCGTGCGATTAGGTTGGTGCATAGGAAAAAACGAGCCGAGTTTTCGTAGACGGAGACCACGCCATACCTCGCCATTGACACGCACCGTACGTATACTTTCCCCCGTTCTGTTTCGTTATCGCCATGCATCCGACTATTGTTACCGTTCCTCCACCGATTTGTACACTACCTCGTCAGATAAGATTGTATTATAATTATGATTATTGACGTCGTTCGAAGAAGATTTTGTAAGTGATATCACGGATTACCGCGACGAACCAGGACGCGACGGTACGAGGATTGAATATTTTATATTGTCGATAACTCGAACCTGGAACGTTTCCACAGCTTCTGGTTCACCATTCGAGTCATTTGGCGAATTAAACGAATTAATAAATAAAACTATCGTAAAAAAGGACTCTTACAGCCTCCGAACTCTCTCTGTCCGACGACGCCTGCGCCACGAGACACGTTGGCGAAACTTCGAGAGGGGGAAGAAAACTGATTTCTATATGCACCAGCCTAATTTTTCTCGTACTCCTACCTGCCACCGTTCCAGCATTCGTCCCACCCCTCTCTCTGCATTAATTACTTCTACACCGTGGAAAAAAAGGTTCGCGCGAACGGTATGCGTGCTCGCGCCATGCCCTTAAAGGTGCCATCCGGCTTCTGGCCATTTAGGGACGAAGGTCGACGAATGGCTCGCTCGTTTAGCAGACCGTGCTCGGGTCACTGCCATCGGCGAGCATCTTTTTGCCGGCACGACTATCCAGAAACGCGTGCTTTCGCGAAAAAATGCGAACGCGATAGCTTGACGGATCGCGGTTGACCTTTTTTTTTCACCCTTGTCGTATCGTGGCTGGACTGTTGTTGGAATGCGTTTCACCTCTGGGACACGATGTCCGTTGTTGTCAACGCTTGACATACAGCCCGATTTTTTCTCGCTTCTCTGCGGGGAGTCCGGATTAATTAGGAGAAATGGCGGACGTCGAACACGTACCGCGATGTTTTGTAACACATTCCTGACGATAGCTTGGGACTTCTTGCTGGCCCTCGGGCTGGTTTTGGAAAACCGAGGCGTGTTTCGATCGATGGGAGGAACAGAAGAACGCGCAGGATGGTAAGAATGCTCGGGGGTTTTTGTTTAGGGGTGGCTTCTTATTTTACGCTGCCGTAAACTTTCGCTTACCTCCGTTAGATCGCGCCACGGGCTTCGATGGAGAAATTGCGGTTCCGTTGAAAATCGTGGGAAAGGTGGGATCTTCTGGATATTGATCGTGAACGACGAATATTTTTCAAACCAGTTTTCTAATTGAAAATGTCTACTTCGTGTATTGTTTATTAATTTATTTTTCGTTTTATTTCAATGTTTTTGGATGTCGTTTAAGATTTTGAATTCTGGCCGGTTGGGGAGATTGTTCATTTTTCAATGAAATTGTTGGGAATCGTATTGGAAATACATTGTTCGATGCTCGGTTGGTAATGCTGGATGCGATCTCCAGTGGTAACAGCTTCGCAGTTCTCTACATTCTCGATGGATCATTTATTTTATTTCAATACAATTTAATTGCTTAACAGTGTCATCTGTATTCGACTTTAATAGTTCGTAATATTGATTAATTTGTTATTATCCCTTTTTATTTATAAGTGGTTGCATGTTTTTTTTAGCAAGCTATTCTTATGGCGCCTTTTTAATCACTCTGCAGTTTTAACAAACGTATCTTTTTCCTTATTTACAAGGGAAAAAATTACGATAAAATCGAGAGGACAGTAGGTTGATGGAAAAGAAGAGAAACAACGATGAGATTAAATGGAGTGGTCGAGAATGCAAAGAAAGGGAGACAGTAAGTGAGCAAAAATTAGAGATAATTACAAAATGATAAGAAAGGATAAAACAAGAGAATTGAGGGAAACGCCGGAGAGAGAACTTGGAAAACCTCTAGACAAGCTTTTAGCGACCAAACTGCGAAACTGATAAAACTCGAGTTATAAGATAATCATTTTCTAAAATTCCCGGAATCGATAACTGTATCTAGTCGAACTAAGGGAAAGCGTACCACTTAAATTTACTTTCACTATATTAGTAACTCGGTAGCATTTCAAGATCCTTCGATATCAACATGAATATTGCTATATCACCAACAACTTTGAGATGCATTTTAATTAATTGTGCATGGAGAAAATGTGATTCGAGTCTCATTCCTCAATCATGTTTTAGCCACGACCAATTAATGTTTACGATTCTGATGAAACGATATTGCTTGGAAAGTTTGAAATCCTGGCAATTTCACCCTTGTATAAAAACCACGGAAAACGATTAAATGGTCTAATCCTTTACGCTTGAAAGAGTTTGGACCTCACAGTTTGGACGTCTCAAAATGTCTAGAGAGCACAGTTAACAATTTTATAAAACGATTAACATAACATTTTCAGTTTTACGTACACGAAGACAATTACAATAACATTTTCAATTTTTTGTAAATGTCATATAATTTGTCGTATAATTTTCAATTTTATTATTTACACGAAGATAATTATCGTTACATTTTCAATTTCGCCTGTATGAAATATCATTTTCAATTTTGCGTACGTGAAGATAATTGTCGCATAATTTTCAATTTTCTGTACACGAAGATAATTATCGTAACGTTTTCAATTTTACGTACATAAAGAAAATTATTATCGTGACACATTCAATTTTTTGTACATAAAGATAATTGTCTCGACATTTTCAATTTTTGAGCATGAATACGATTATCATAAAATTTGCAATTTCATGTAAATGAAAACGATCATCATAACATTTTCAATTTTATGTGTACCCACACGAATACGATTACCATAACATTATTGAAACCCCATAAATGGATATAGTACCTTGAAAATTAGATGAAATCCGTGCTCGAATAAAGAAGATCACGAAAACGTTTCGATATCGGTGTCCAATAATTTTGTCGCAGCTTACGAAAACAATGCGTATCGCCGTAATTAGTAGGTAAAGAGAAGAAACCCGCAAGAAGGTAGTAGCCTCCCATATCGCCACCTCCGCCAGGATCATGCAGGATAGAGCTATCATACGAGTTCCTCCCTATTATACCAGCTGAACCATTTCACGGCTGCCTGTTTACTGCCGGTCGGAAAAACCGATGAGCAAATTCCTAAGCAAAAGCGAGCATCTCGTCACCGCCTCTAAACCATAATTTGCTCGTCGCTGGTTAATCGTGCCCATTAAATTCTCGATTACATCCGAGCCAATTTATCCCGGTAATTTCGCGTGATCGGATCAAACCGATGCGATTGGCGCTCGCTCGCTCGAACACGCGCAAGCTCGTCTTCCACCGCCCGGAAAAATGATGGGGAAGCGTAATTGCTCACTCGCTGATAGGGGCGAGTACTCGCGTCGCGGGTCGCGAACGGGTTTACGGGGTTTACGGGGTTTCGCGGGGTTTGCGGGGTGCCGGGGGCCTTACACCTCGTGCCTAGCGTGCGAATGAAGCACCGGCGCTGCCAACAGCGTGGGCCTTTACCCGCGAACCTAACCGTCACGGTTTATGTACTCGCGAGGCCTACGCGATTCTCAGCAGCTGCAGCTGCGACACGCTTCCTTCGAGCTCTCGTGTGTGCTCTTCGAAACGGCCCACTCGCTCGAGGACGCGTGAGCTCGCAGACGACACTTTTACGAGGCCATTGTATACGGGGCGCAGAGGAAGCGCCGCTGCAACTTCCGGCGGTCGTTCGGCTTTTTAACCCTTTGCGGTCGAAACTGTTTTGCCTCTGGACACACCGAAACTTCGCCGAACGAATTTATTAACGGTTGCTGCATAGGAAATGTCGGATTTTCTTTAGACGCGGACGCTTGTCTCCCTGTTTTCGTTGCGCTTTCGTTTTTGACGTGACCTCGTTTATAGTCGTACCGTCTATTGTCAGAGTCACATCTCAACATCTCAACAACAAAGAAGATTTTCTCAAGTGTTCCATTTTGTTATTTGTTTTGTATCTGGTAAGGATATGAATTCAACTGGTATTCGTGTGTAATTTTTTTATATGAGTATAAACTTGGGAATAATGTTGCAAAAGCTGCACGCAGTATAAGCCAGGCGTTTGGGGAGAATACTGTTAACGATCGAAAAGTGCAGCGATGGTTTGACAATTTTCGATCTGGTAATTTTTCCGTACAAAATGAACCGCGTGGAAGACCCAAAACGTCTGTGAAAAATGATGCTCTGAAAGTATTGGTGGAAACGAATGTGACTGGAGCAATTCGCTACTCATTCCTTCGAACTGAGGAGACAATTACAGCCGAAAAATACTGTCAGTACATTGATCAAATGCATGAAAAATTGAAAATTATACGCCCATCGCTCGTTAATCGGCATGGCCCAATACTTCTCCGCGACAACGTTCGGTCGCATACGTCGTACAAAACAATTGCAAAATTAAATGAATTAAAATATGAAATTTTGCTGCTCCCAGCTTATTCACCGGATCTTTCGCCAACCGACTTTCACTTTTTTTTTAAACATTTAGAACGATTTTTACGAGCTAAAACAGTATGAAAATGAAGACAGTCTGAAAAATTCCATATTTATTGATCCTAGAGATCAGAATTTCTTTAAGACAGGCATCTGTGCATTAAAATCTCGTTGGCAAAAGTGTATTGAAGCAAATGGAGCATATTTTGATTAAATAAACAGAGCTTTTGGAAAAAGATATGCAGTTTTATATATTCACTTAAAAATCCGACATTTCATACGTAACAACCTAATATTAGCTGCGGAAATTATTTCTTTCACGATTTCCCGATGAAATTATTATTTTAATAACTCCTTACGCGGTATCATTTTCTTGAAAGTTACAACGATTAAGACTGTTCTGATTGTAGAAGTTTCTTAGGAAAAAATAAAAGTTAACTATAATTGATAAGAAGAGATGAGAATGTTATTCCGACTCAAAACAATGGAATAACTTTCATTCATTTCTATCACGAATCAGACTCTTCAAGGTACGACAAAGAATTACGATCCGTTAAATAGGAGTTACAATCTGATACAATTTGTTTACGAAGCTTAAAATCGTTTCTCATTATAATAAAATATATAATAATTATATGGTAAGGTATTAGAAGGTCAGAAGAACAATTCCAATGATAAATCTGATCTTTCTATTTTTATATTCTAACTAGCGCAGCAGTTTTCTTGAAAGGGGATTCTAGGAGTTCTATCGTTGAACTTTTGTTGACTTTAATTAGCTCTATATTAACGAGATTTGGGTTTCATCTATATTCAAATTATTTGTCGTGATTCCAATCGGATAATTAATATTAACCTCAAATAAGTAGATCCAACAATACATGCAAAAATAAGTTGAAGAAAAAGAATTACATTTTTTCATTTAATATTTCGTTTTCAAGAAAAATTAAGTATGACGAGAGGTAGAACTGGTATTTCATTGCCAGATGTGTCAATTGATTCCTATTCAATAGTATTATTTCTATTCACAATAAATTGAAAAACAAAAGAAAGTGACAGAACTTTTGAAAGTTTGTTACATACTGAATGTAAACATTTCCTTTTTATTAGTGAACATTAATTTTTCTCGATTGGTATACACTAATTTCTCTAAATTGATATATATTAATCTTTTTCTTGATTGGTAAACGTTCATTTCATTTGGAATTACTATACATATGTATAGGGTTTCGAGGAAACTTATATTAAAATTATTTCTCAATCTCTTTAAGAGTGAACTGTTAAGGAATTAATTAAGGTATGGTTAGTTCGATTAGTTTTGGTTTCAGTTCTATTTCAAGTTCTATTAAAATATTGTTGAGGACGACTTCGATGATGATATCAGTTTAGTCTTCGACATCCTGGTTCTTCAAGGAATATTACGCTGCTTAATCTCTCGAAGAACGACTTGTTTACGATTGGACAGAAACGAGCTTTGTTTCCTGTTAGTTTTATTCGTTCGCATATAGTTAGAGGAAGATCATGTTGTAGGTGCTTGCGTAATTGCTAATACAATTAAGTAATAATTTATACATAAATCTTTTAGCTCTTGAACGATTTTTACGAATCTGATTTACCATTAGACGCGTTAAATATAGTCTGAACCTGAACGACAAATTCCATGCTCATTAAAATTATTATGTTATCACGCGTTGATAAGTTCTTGTCGCAGACAGGATTCATGATGGTTTTGCTGTTGCGAACTTTCTATTCCCTAATCAACAATTAATAACCGTAACTAGAACACGTCATTATTACTATGCATCAATAACAAAAATATATCTATGAAATAGAAATTAGTGAAATCGTCAGATTCAAGATACTGTAAAATTTTTTCTAGCTTATCATAATTATCACTATCAAAGTGTACGTTTTAGAATGTATCTATTTAGCTAATTTGAATTTGCGATTAGAACATATTAATATCAATGAAACGTTTAGATCAAAATGGTCTTCAGCTCAACCATTCGAAGATTAAATACAAGAAGTTTTCTAATCGACACCAATTATCCGCAACAGCTCCAGCGATACTTTTCAGAAAATAATCGGGTTTTGCTTTCTGTCGTCACAAGTAATGTCAGTTAAGTAGTCGTAAACAAGTCGTTCTTCAAGAGATTAAGCAGCGTAATATTCCTCGAAGAACCAGGATGTCGAAGATTAAACTGATATATCCATCGAAGTCGTCCTCAACAATATTTTAATAGAACTGAAATGGAACTAACCAGAACTAATCGAGCTAATTATACCTTAATTAATTCCTTAACAGTTCACTCTTAAAGAGACGGTCGTCCGCGTGGTTTATTTTGGATATCGAAATCTCCAGATCGGAATTTTTCACACCATCGACGTACTGTACGTCCATTAGCCACATCCTTGCCGAACACCTCGTTATCATTTCGTCTTGTCTGCGCTGTATTAGTTCCACGACGGAACTCGTATTCTAAAATAACGCGAATTTTTTACTTATCCATGGCTTATATATAATCATATTATACTAATATTTAATCCTCAGACGACAATATGACAGACTATTGAAAACGAAAGAGTGCGTCTGAAAGCCAAATGGCGTATCCTTTCTCATTGCAACAAAAAAAAAAGAAGACAAAGTCGAAGTGAGATATCGGAAACATTGGATATCAAACTCGATGCTTTAGGTAATCGGACATTTCATACTTAATGGTCTAATGTTTGATCCTCTAATCCCTGACAGTGAAAGAAGAAGAGAGACAGGTATTGGAAAATGAAGCAGCTAGGGCGTTACAAAAATGTCTCGTAAGTTGAAAATGAAGGTTCATGAGGTCGTTCGAAGTAATTTTTCCTTTTGCGAAAATGCAATCCGTGGCTCTGTTTACGAGTTGTTAACCAAAACCAGTGACCAATGAGAGGCGAGCGCGGGAACAATGAAAGGCGCGACGGAAGAAGCGAGCTACGTTCAGGCTCGGTGCCGCGTTCGAAGCAATGAACAAGTCACGGAGCGTGAACATTTCTGAACATTTTTTTACTACGCGAGAATGATAATTTTACGACAAACGCTGTTCATCCTTGTGTTAGAATATCTCAACAATATTTAGTAATTTTTCGGACTCGAAATAATAAGTAATTTAACCGTAACAGCCGAATTAATTTTCTGGCATGTATGACACCTCTTGTGTGCCAAATGAAATTGTCACGCGGTGTGCGCAACGAAGATTGATAATAAGTAACCCCGACGAAGTTCATAATAAATCGAGGAAAAGAGAAAGAACACTGAAATAAAAAATTTTGTCAAATTTTAAAGAGCGGTCGGCTGACTGCTTCGGTCAGTTTAGCATTAAAAAGCGAATTACGACTAAATCTCATAGTACAGTCGCTGGTCGGAGCATCGAAAGTACTAAAAGGCCGGCTAAAGCCATAAGCGGGGGAGGCGCGGGACCATTCCCGAGGCTCCTAATTGAGATATAAGAACGCCGCGCCGGTAAGAAACCCGTCGCGATAACCGCAGTTTCGTGCGCGAAATTCCGCGACGCGCGTTTGGCCCGGGTGTAATTTCCATCGTTCACGGTTAAATCGTGGCACATTTCGTGGCAAGGCTCCGCCGTGGATCCGTGTGCCCGTAACCGTAACCCATAACTGTAGTATCCATTCCCGTGGAACCGCAAACGCCACGTGAAATCCGACGCGGATACGTGTACCACCGCGCGCGTCTCGACAATGTATATTCCGGCGGTGTTTCTGGCCATCGTGAAAAGAGGAATCCGTCGTTCGGCTACGAGAGCTGCTCGCACTGCCCGCACTCGCTTTCTTCGGGCTGCACGGTGTGTCCAGACACAGACGGCCATTAATTTCCTGACGGGATCAAGCACCGCGAAGCTTCGGCTACTTTCTCCGGCGCGGAGCGGTCGCGACACGTTTTCTGTCACGTTCGGTCTCGACGGGATTTTTAACCCCCTTGTCTCGCCGTTTCTTTCGCAACCTTTTGGGGATACCTCTTCTTTTTTTTTTAGAATAATTTGTCGACGGAAAATTATTTATGGTGGTCGATCGATTCGTCGATTATTATGTAACACCTATAAAGTTTTAATGCAATTTGTAGGTCCCTCCATTGAAGATGAACGATTGTCGTTAGATGAGGAAAGATTAAAATTTGTATTTACGTTTAAATTAACATCTCGATCGTGAACTGTCTCGTAAATGACGAAGAACCTTATTGAAAGCTCAACGTTGAAGTATCACTGTGATTCGTAGAATTTCGAATTTTCGAACAGACTGTTCATTCTACATTTTCATGAAGTATTCGATGCTAAACGAGCCCAGTTTGATCGAAAGTATCAAAATCGTCATTGAACTACTCCGTTTCTGGCAATTTATTTACGATGGATTATCGATGGATTATCTAGCAAAATTACGAAAAATATATCTAAGAAAATGGTGAACAAATCTGAAAACGACCCTAATCATCGTAGTTGTACCTATAGTTGTTACGTAGTTGTTACCTATGTAGTTGTCGAATCGATCAAGTGGATTAGAATCATAGTGATGTACGCCAGATTTTCAAAAATTGACTCACATCTTAAATTATAAACCATATATGGAAAAATGTAAAACAAGAAAGAAATGAAAGAAATGATGGAGTTACGATAAATTAACTTAACTCTAAATTATCTGAACAATAAATTTAGTCTGTAAACAATACGCATGTTAGTAAACAATGATACTCTTTGTTTCTCGCAATGAGGAAAATGTGACTTTCGCAGCTACGATTCTAACGCATTCGATTGGCGAATCAAGTAAACGAGAGTCAAGTAGACAACGATACTGGAAAGTTGGTTAAATCCTCGTGAAAGTTTTACGAACAAAATGGAGCACTCGGAGGACCAAGGAAGCAGGTCTCTGTCACGATGAAGTTCTCAATCCTATCGATTTCAGAGCCGACTTGCACACAAAGGGCCTGGCTGCAGTTAAGCGTCCCAAGGCTTATGCACGCGTGCAGCCGATGCAAAAATCCTCCGGGCGGCATCGATTCGCCCCTGTATTTTCTTTTCTCCTGTTTCTCGGGCCGGCTACCGGCCGGTGCACGCCGATCGTGGCGATCGCGATCGCGGGGACCGAGGAGAAAACCGAACCCGGTTAAAACTCTTTCTCTGCCCCCGCCTGTGTTTGGCTGCTCCGCACGGCCGTGCTGACATCGTTTTCACGGCCTTCTGCTCTCTTTCGCCTTCTCTCACTCTGCCTCTTCCTCTCCTGCTTCCTCGTCTCCTCTATTTTCATACTTCGACTCTCTTTCGCTCGCGGCTCCTCTATCACCGGCATCGATCGACCGATTTTCATCGCATCCACGGGCTCGGGCTCGGGCTCGGGCTCGGATTTCTCGACCAAATTGATCGGGATCGAGCTGACCTATAGAAAATTCGATTATCCGCTGTACGAACTGTTTCAGGAACTGGTAACCCTGCTTCGAAGATAGATCGGTGGCTATTATGTAAAGTTATTTGCCGTGCTTAACACGTCGTGTGCCGTTTCGGTCGCATACGGGTGACACTTATTTTTAAATAGATTTTGAAATCTATTTTTATCGTAACTTATTCCAACGAATTGAATATTACCAGGCTGTTGAACTCCTTGGCATACAAATAAAACGGAATTTGATGTGTCCGAAAAATAATATTTACAGTGGACTCCCGTGTAACGCGCTCCCATAAAAAACGCGGAGTCGTATAACGCGACGAAAAAATTGCGATTAGTACTCATACAGCCCGATAAACAATCCCGTATAACGCGTAAGATAAATTTAACATTTTTATATAGTTTCTGATTTCTGAAGCTGACCAAGTAGCGGTTTATAAAAGAAATAGTGATACGTACACATTTAATGATACAAGAGAAGAATGATTTTATTCAACATTTAATAAAATTAAAAATATGCACTTCACTATTCAACGTTTATTCACTATTGGAAATATCAACAAATAAGTTCCAACGACGCCGTCTTGTTAATATTCATTGTACAGATTCATCGCTTGAATAGTACATAATTTTCTCTTGATTGTTATCGTTGATTAAAAACAGTTTTCTTTTTCAGATCATTTTTAGATTAAAAGTATGAGGATAGACAATCGCTAAATTGTCTTTTAAATTCTGTAAACCGCATTATATTGACGGATCAATTTTCATAAAATGTGTTTCTAACGTTTTAGCTATTTGTAAACTGTTTCAAACCTGAACGAAACATTTGAATTCATTCTTCATTACTGAAGACAAGCAAGGCTGGGCGTGAGTGAAGTTATATAAATTGGTCTGATAATGTACGTCCTGTATAACGCGATTTCCAAATGAATCACGGAACGTATCCTCCGCGTTCTACGGGAGTCCACTGTAATTTGGCTCGAGTGAACAGTTATGCGCAAGCTGAGAAAGAGAATGTTTTATTTTGAAATTTGGATTACTGATTTGTGGATGCAACTTTGTTACTGCTACTGTCGAGTAGGCGAGAGGGTGGGGCATCTCGAACATTGTAAACAAACCAGGATCGACGCACGAATGAAGCAACCGAGTAATCTAATAATATACTCGTATAATTAGACTCGTCAAAGTGACACATAATATGAATGATGACCCCGACTCGTCATTGTATGTCAAGAGGTTAAAATGCAAACGAGCTGAAATATCATCCACTATGATAAATATGAATTCTCTGCTTTCGGTCTCGTTGATCTTCTTATTTGTATTATGCGGGAATTTCGGAATTGATCTTTGGTATTTGACGCGTAAACAAAGAATCTAGTTTGCCGATTAACGCTAACATGCTGGTAATTTTGACCGGTTTCATATTTTTTATTTTAAGCTTGTTGATATCGTAAAGACTCTTTTATCCCCTTCACTACTAAGGAAAACGCTTTTCCTTAGTAAGTAGTCCTTCCTTTTAAAATTGACAATTGTCGTATTTAATTATTGGCTATTTTCGGCACAAAACGCAATTTGAAAAGATGTGCAAATTGTGCTAAACGTCGCATAGAAAATAGGACGCATAATGTATGTGCTATACGCAATGTTCATATTTGCTTCACAACTAAAAGAGATTGCTTCGCAGAATATCATAATTATTTAATATATACTTAATTTATAATTATTATTAATAATTAATTGATATCATTACTATTTGAATTAACATTTTGTTATAATAATCCAATAAATAAAAGACGTTACATAATAGGCCTAACCATAATTTGTGTTACCTTTGTAGTCCGTTGGGAAAAATATTTTCCATAAAATTGCAAAAAGCTACACATTGTTACGTATTTTTATCTAATATTTAACCTTAGCAACCTTATGGTCCTGTAAGGGTTGTAGGAAATAACTAAATAGATTCCTTAATTCGAGCATACATTATAATGAAAATTGAGAAATGTCTACATCAATTCCGTTCTGTCATTCTTATAAACCCACGCATGACAATCGCATTTAGTACCCGATAGATTTAGTATTAAGATGATCGATGTCACAGTTTTCTGTTTTAAAATCATTCAAATCGCATGGACCTTTCCATAGGAAACGACTGGATACATTCATTTGACAAAAATTAGAATCAAAGAAAAGTCTCCTTCGCCGACTAAACGATTATTCATTATGAAAAGAAAATGCATAAACGGCCGCAGTCCAATTACAAATAAAAAAGAATGGCGAAAGTTCTAAGTAGATAAATAGAAAAGAAGGTTCTAAATAGATGTCTTGTCGTTCTTCTAGAGCCACACACAGCGCTAATCTCGCGAAGAAGAAAATGAACCAACAGTTATATATATTCCTTCTCCCGCAGGATGTTCCGTAAAGTGGAAATCTGGCATCAAAGCTGGATCAGAAGCAGCGATCAAATTAAATTTGATGTGTGCATGTACATCGTGCTCATCCGTGAATTCAGGGAAAGAGTCGAAAACAAGGTTGGAATAACGAGTCATACGGTTAATGGAGGGTACGTGGCGCCCGAAAATGGCAAAGCAGCATTCTTTCGCGATTTCGCACGATGTTTATTCTGTTATGTAAACAAGCGAATTAACGATATTAAATTATAATGAAAAGTACATGCAATTAAGGGAAAGGTTTCGCCAGATGTTACAGATGTTACGCTACAAAAAGAAAATGTTCGTAAGGCTGGATGAGAACGTAGCCGATCGCTTCGAAGGGGGGGAAAAAGAAGCGCGCCATAGAAGAAATGATTTTCAAGTAATCGGTTCGGTCCCGAAGGAAGCAATCGGACCGGATTATGGCTGGCACATTTTTACCGGGACGCTGTTGCTCCGGCTTTTGCGAACGACGGTGATTTTAACGAGCGTTCTCAGGACAACGGACGCCCTCGGCCGCCGGAAACCGCGCGGCGCGGTAATCGGATATAAAATGGCAGTCGGGGACTCGGGTAATTAGCGGCGCAACCGGCGCGCCTTTGTCCAGCGTCCGCGGGGAATTAAAGCGTTTATAGTAATTCGGGGTTACAATATGGCGAGTGCGCGGGGTACGCGAGATCTCCGGGGGCCCCCTATAAACAGCGTTCGTTATTGCCGTTACCGGCGGCCGGATTATCGCGATTAATACCGGCGATGGTACCCGAAGCGACGCCGAATACGACGGCGGAAATGATAAAATTAGTTGACGCGCGAGTAAAATTCGCTGGCCGAATACCTGCCGCACTTACCTTTATCAGCCGAAATGTCTCCTTGATGCTCGCGAGCTCCTTGCAAACCCGAAAAGAACGGATACGATGAAATTTGCGTGCTTCTTAGACGATGCATTTTTCTCTGCATTGTTATTCGCCGAAATAGACCTTGTGCAGGGAATCCTGCAAATACCGAATTGAATATTCTTGGGTGCTTTCTCATTCATTATTTTACTTACTTTTCATCGAATCGCCTTTTTGCCAAATCTGCAGCAGGAAGACGACTTCTTCGTATGTTCACGATATTGTAATGTCTAGATTGTGGATTTCATGCATTTACGGCGAAATCGTGTGGATATAATTTAATATAAGATTAAAAGAAACTGAGAATGTTGATATTCTAATTCGCACTTATTTAAATGATTAAGGAGAGAAATAATCTCGCGCATGGTTTGTACGTCTCGCAATTGATGCAGAAAAGTTTTATGTTGCATCAAGATCCGCAGTCTAGCGATGACCTGTAATCCTGTATGTTCGCGATATTATCATGGCCTCTGTGTTCGTGATATTCTGATCATCTGTATGTTTATGACATTATGAACACTTTCTATGTCCGTGATGTTACGATATAACTTCTAATTTTATATTTTCGTCAGGTTGTAATAATATCAACGAGACTCTTTGTATAACGGGATGAAGGGACCCACAACTTCAGCATCGTTCTTTTCTGCCGCGTATCGCGAAACGTGAGAAGCGCTATAATATAATCCGCGGACGTAAAAACACGGAGATCGGTCGGATAGCTGTCTCCCCACGTGATAATGAAACAGAAAGGACAAATAAAGCGCGTCGACCACTTTTTCATTTCCTTATACCAAAAATTTAACTTTCAGCATTCGTTGAATCCGTATATCTTTTATTCTCGTTTAGCAGCCAATGCAACAATGATAGCAGTTCGAACTAAATTAATTATGCTTAGCTATTATTGTTCTACGTTACTCACAGAATTTACCAGATCGAATCCTTAGTTTTTCGAAGAGCTGAAGCAAAATCGAACAGTGTATTTGCACAAGATTTTATTCTTCATTCGAGACTCTTCTGCTCAAGAAATTACTAAAATTACTAAGTACTTGTACTAAAGAATATTATCAACATACAAGTGGCCCACGAAAGTGTTCGTACCCCTTCTAAAACGTAAGAACTTCTTTAAAACTGGACTAAATGACTCGAATTTTGTTTAGATGACACAGGGATTAGTTTACCAGAAAATGATTTACATGCCTCTTTTCAATTTTGCTATTATTTCGGATGACAATAAAAATAACTCTCCGTTTTTTAACATTTTTATCTGAGCCTATAAGAAAAATTTGGAAAATGTCTCTCGTAGATCTCGGTGACTTACGTGCGTACCGAAAATCTCATCGAAATCGGTTAACTCAAAATCGAGCTACAGGCGTTGAAAGATTTCAAAAAGCTGCGGATTTCTTCCAGTTTTTGGTAAAAATCATGATAAAACTGCGATTTTTGCCATCTTTAATCTGTTATAACTCATAACAACGTCAACCGATTTCGATGAAATCTTTAGCATGCATATAAATCACTGAGATCTACGAGAGACGTTTTTTAAATTTCCGTTATAGGCTCGGACAAAAAAGTTAAAAATCGAGATTTTTATCATTCCTTCTTTTCACTCCAAGTGATAGCAAAATTTAAAAAATAGTATTTTGGTCATCGTCCGGTAGGCTAGTCATGCTCTGTCATCTAAAAAGACATTCGAGTCACATAGCCTAATCTTAAAAAGATCATTGCGTTTCAAAAATTGCGTTTCATACTTTTGCGGGAAACTGTAGGTATTACCAAAATTGTCGCGAGAATCGTCGACACCGTAACCGCAGCCTAAGCTCGATTCGGTCGTGCAACTATGCGACCGATCGGTAAACAAACGATCGTGCGAGGTGCACGAAAGTAATGGCGGCCTGCATTACTCTCGTCAAACAGCAATTAGCGTGTACGTTGAGGCGAACACGGGGCCAGGCGATTAAACGTTAAAACGCCGCGTCGGATCGAGAACGCTTCTGCGGTGGATCGATGGATCCCCGAGCAGTGGCGGCGGCGCGGCAGCGCGCGTCCGACGATCCTGCTAAACGATTCTCCTCCGGCACGGTGGTTGCTTAAAGAATAATTAACGAGCGTCCTCAGCACGGGCGCGATGCGTGTTCGCCGGTACGACCCGCGTCGTACTAGACGGATCGCGGTGCTGGATCGTCGATCACGGTGCAAGTTTCACTCGTGGATAAATACGAAGCACGGGTTGCTCTCTCGATTCCGGGTCTCTCGTACGGTAGCGCGGCCTTGACGAGATCCCGTGTTACGATATGTCGCGCTGGAAATAGAGGTCGTTTTTGAGATCGCCGGCCACGAGACCGAGAGACGTGAGTTCTTAAGCCGTTACAGGACGGAACGCCGAGCGTATATCGCCGCTCGATCGACAGATCCTTTTTGGCGGACCAATTGAGCTGCGTGTCGCCGGCAAATGGACGGAATTCCTTTTGCTCGCGCGGACAAGCCATCGATTCAACCGCGACAGCGAATGCGCTCCGATATCGAGATTATGTTTCGTGATTTCAAGAAAATTTCATGCCGGGGACTCTGCAACCGGACTCAAGAAATGACGACTACGAGCCGACTCGGCTCGTATGCGTTCTCTGCTCGGCTAATTGCTGTCTTCGCGGCGCACAGTGGTATGGGCATCCGCTTTTTGGATCCGAATGTCAATTTTTCAAGTTCGGCGCATCGACGAAATTTTTATGCTGTAAAGTGATAACTAGACTGCCGGTCGTTGTGCAATGTAAACATTGTTTTGATTAATTTTAAGATGTGGTTGTTGCACAGAGATTTATTTCTTCTCTTTCGTTAAATATAATATAACAGTATTTTCAAAATTTGTTAACATTTTGGCTATTGTATATTTGATATATCTATATCTATTATGAGTTTATATAAAGATCCGCAGCCTGATGATAAATTTTCTATTTTTACAGTTCATTGTTTAAACATTCAACTGAGAGAAAATCTGCTTTCGCTGATGAAATGATTCGAAAGGTTCAAAAGCTTCAAAAGACTCCTTTATTTCTTATTTATTCGTAATATTTAAATATTGCTTTACGTAAACTCATAAAACGTTAGATTTTAGGAAGCCATTTTCAGCTCTACAAAATCCGGGGTATATTTATTTATTTCGTTTGCTGGCAAATTTCTTCGGTCTTTCTTCAGACTAAAATAGAATAGACATTCTATTTATAAAAAAATAATCGATATTATTTATATTTCGTTATATTTTATATTCTATATATATATATATATATATATATATATATATATATATATATATATATATATATATATATATATATATATTGCCAATTTCTGAGCTGAAGGTCATCCAAAGGTCATTCTGTGGTAGATCACTAAATTCAGTTTTTCATCAGCTATAACAATATGGAGTTAAAAATACATAGTGCTATTTAAAAAAGTCAAGGTGACCTTAGTTTTTTATTGAATAGAAAAATTTTTCGCACTTTTTATTAATGCACTTTACTCCCATCAGAGTACCGAATAACTTTTATTCGAAACACTTTTTTGTCAGATTGGCCTAAATGCCTCAAAAATCGTGGCGACCGTTACGGTGAACAGCCTATATGTATATGTATATTATATTTTATATTCTATATTCTAAATATAACAGGACACTTCCCGTTATTTTTCTTATATTTGACAAATTTCCACGTTGTATAAATGCATGAAGTCTAGCTTTGAGAAGCTTGCAGAACAACAAAGAAAATGTCTACCATTTTGATTGCTCACTGATTTATCATTTTATCAAACCCTAATCTACGTGCATAGCGCTACGATTAGACTGCAACAGTGTTTTGTACAATGTATTGTTCCTCAGATTGCTACCTGTAATTAATTTTGGTCAGGGTTGCGGACTCCTTTTGCCGGTGGAGGCTCGGAGGACCAGGTATTGACCCTGACGGCCATTCAACCGAGCCTTCACACTTCCATCCACTTCCATCCACTTCGCGCCGAATGTCTCATTTAAATATTGCCTAACACGGCCAAAAAGAATGTTACGAGCCTCCATAAAGGCTGCCGTGCCTCCGCCGAGATTAATTTACGATCGTGTCAGGTGTACATTTTTCAGTTGTGATTTTCAGCGTCGCAACACCCACGAAGTCCTTCGGACATCGGGCCGAAAACGTGTGGGTACAATACGAGACAGTGATTTGTCGGATGGAGACATTTCTGGTTCCTTCCAGCGCGGACGTTGGTGTGACTTCTGATCGAGCGACTGTTCCTGACAAGGACGTCATGAACGATTAATGGACGGCTGCATTATCGACGATGTTCTTCTCACATAATTCCGCTTAAAGGTCGCCACAATGTCGAATGGTTTGTTGACCACTATGCGGAACTTCTCCTCACAAGTGGCCTCTTTTATTATAATTTGTTTCTTTCGACATCTTTTCGCAAATTAGACATCTCGAGTCTGAATCATCGTATACAAGATTCAACGTTATTTCAAAATTCAACGGATACGAGTCGTTCACAATGTTCGTTTTCATTACTCGAGATTCTAGTTTAAGTTTCAGACTGATTTTCTTATCCGATTGTATACCGAATATTTCATGTTTTCATATTTTTATTACAGGATTGTTTATCCGCGATTGATCGCGGTAATTGAATGTACGCCAATGTACCGAGATTAGTACACAGTAATTAGATCAGCGCACACAAATTGACACACAGTTACTAGAAAAGCCTCGGGAACTGACACACGGTAATTAACTTTTCATCTTCTCAATGGCACAGCGATTCGCTCATAAACCTGTTTCGTGCGTTTTGTTAAGTATCTTGCGTTCTTTGTATTTTTCAATTATGAACAAATTCGTACTAGTATAAAAGACATCGACGTGTAATTAAAATGCTTTAAGAAGCGTGATATAGGTAGAACAACGATTCCATTTATCGGAAACGTTAAACGTCGCTTTAATGGGCACGGTAATTGGCACGCTTATCCCGGCGAATAATTTTCACAAATCACCGTCAAAACGCTCGAAATAAGATTATAAACTTATATCGATCGTTATTTATCCAAGATCGATCTACGGTATAGAATCGTTAACGATTTCCCGTTGCAACATTTTCGAGCGCCTATTCCAAGGTCACCAATTATACGTCCACTGGTCATTACGTGTCCGCGAAAGCAGGCTGGATCTCCTCGAGACCATGTTATCCTCATTATCAGTTATTAGGCTGGATGGCCGCGCGCCTGCGTTCCTAGTGCCCCTCCTTGCCCCTTAATGCGGATTAATTTCATTCCCAGCGGCGAAGTATTTGCCGTGCATTGGCGCCACATCCGCCACGCCCTGTAATTACGTCCCTGACGCGCCGGTGCTACTCATTAATCGATCCGTGCCGCTGTGCAGCGTTGCGTTAAAAATGCACCCGATTCTTTCCAATTAATCGGAACATCCGGAGATATAATTTCGTCTGACGGGCGCATGTGCAACAGACAATGCGTATCGACACCTCCTGAAACTCTCTGGCATCCTGATGCACCCGAGCTGCTTCTTCTTCTTCTCCATTCGACTACGATTTTTGCAATCCTCTCTCCTTTCGCGTCGATCGTTTCCTTCTCTCTCTCTTTTTTTTTTAAATAGACGTAAAATTGCTAAGCGAATAAGCAGCATAGATGTACTTTGTGGCTTGACGAGGCCTAAACTTCGATTTAATAATGCTTGTTAGAGTATATATATATATATATATATATATATATAATAATTATATAACTAAATATATAAATATATATAAATATATAATTATATAATAATACAGTATTTTGCATTTTATAACTAAATATATAAATATATATATATATATATATATATATATATTTATATATTTAGTTATAAAATGCAAAATACTGTTTTCGTGCAATGCTACATTTGAGACAAGTTTATTGTCTTACTATTTTTAATAAATACAATTTTTATTTCTCAGTAAGCTCCCTCACGAATTTCTGAATTTGTAATAACCGTGTTCTTAATGTTTGCCAAATTACAGTAACTTGGCTCATCGTCAGTATTTTTCGCTTACATAGAACACTTTCAGCTGGCATTAGAAAGGGTTAACACTAAACGCAACAAACACAACCGACATGTATCGTTCTATAAGATCGACAAGACTAAATTTTTATTCAATAGTCGCTCGAATTAAGAAATCTATTAAATCATTTTCCGTTATAAAGATCTTTTATAATGCCAACGAACTCAAGATAAAAAATGTGAAACCGGATAAAATGACCGGCATGGTTCAGTGTTAAATATCGAAGGTTCCATATGACAGTTATATTTATGAAAACGTGGTTAAGAAAAAGCGGTGAAAGTCTTTGATTTACAACCTCACGAACCGTTGAGCTCCTAAATATTTTTGCTGCGGTATCATCTTCCAAAGAAGATGGTTAAACCATTGCACAGATCAAGAATATTATTTCCATCGAAGGTGAACTTCATCACTCTTTTTCTAATGCTGTTAGTGTAACGTCAAGAATCCCTCGGGGTACTTATCTTGGTCCACTACTTTTTATCCTTCTCATTAATGACATTTATCAATGCTTCCTTTATTCCTACTTTCTGCTTTCCGCCGACGATCCAAAGATTTTTCGTACAATTTTTTGGACTTTAGCAGTATTGTACTTGTTCGACGCGACCTTGACAATATTGTATATCGGTGCCAACGAAACAAACTCTGTCTTAAATATTTCTAAGTGCTCAACGCACCGTTTCTCAATTGCTGAAACAAATATTACTTTTACGTTATGTTATTTTCGCATAACTTCGTTTATTCGAAAGAATTATTCGATATTTTATTTATTAATAATATTCAACTCAGCTGCTGTATTCTTACGACAGCACCTCTGTCTTAAATATCTCTAAGTGCTCAACGCACCATTTCTCAATTGCTGAAACAAATATTACTTTTACGTTACGTTATTTTCGCATAACTTCGTTTATTCGAAAGAATTATTCGATATTTTATTTATCAATAATATTCAACTTAGCTGCTATCCCCTTACGACAGCGCTGTATAAAACTTTATACCCGTATTTTATTATACCGACGGGTTCAAACCGTTTCTAAATAAATAAATAAATGAACAAACTTTAACTTCGTCTCACGGAATTCCAAGGTTCCCTCGAACACAGTTTGAAGACCCCAGTCCCAGCCCGTATTTCCGTCATATCGTCACAGATCGCATCGCCGTCGGGGGTAGTTTTTTCTCGGCTTCCCACCCCCGTCTCCTCCACGGTGTACCGGCGCGCGTGATGCGCCTCTCGATGGCTCCGGACACAGGTACGCGTCGATGCAAGCACGCATGCACCTATGCACGCGTGCATCTAGCTGGACGTGCGACGCGCGGGGAGGGGGATGGGGCGATGGGGGGGAAAAGAGAGAAGAGGCTGCGTTCGAACGGAGACAGGCAAGAACCACGACGAAAAGGGAGTTCGCGAGGGATGGGCGGTGGTTCAGCGGGATCCAGAGAAAGAGAGGGATCGCGAGAATCAAGGGGCGAGAGGGAGGCGCGAGGAGGTTCGGGTGAAGCGGGAGGGAAATGTCGCGTGTGCCGTGGAGAGACGGAAGGAGAGCAACGGGAGCGTGGATGAGAGACGGCAGGGAGAGGCAGGCAGATCGACGCACATGGTGGCACCGCGCCGGGTGAAATGGAGAGGACAGCGATCGCGGGGCGGCGAGGGGGCCCGGGGAGCCGAGAGAAATTTCTCGATCAAATAAACGCGTTTCGCGGCGCGGGAGATCGCGACCACGCCCTGTCTTCTTCTCTGCTGGCGCGCGGCGACGCAGCGTGGCGCGGCCTTCCGCGGGTCTTTTCGAGACAGGGACTAGGAGAAAGGAAGATTACGCGCGACGCGTCCGCTCGAGTTCGTAGACAGGCTTCCTTACGAGTTTGTCGCCTGGAAGATTATCGGTAGACTGCGGATTTTATGCATTTCTGTGAGAAATGAATTAACGGCTCGATCAAGAGCTTCCGCGATACAAGGCAATACGATATTTTCTGGAACGTCGTTGTCTTCTTGAAAAAATTATCGATAATATAATCTCGCGATGCTCTTGTTTAAATTCCCGGAATAGGAAATATTGATCACGTTTCGCGACTTTCTTGGTTTTTCCAATGATATCGAGTAATAATAATATCCAATAATAATAATAATATTCGAGTAATAATAGTATCGAATAATAATAATAATATTCCAATAATATCGTTAATTATCGCGACTTTATTGGTTTTTCCAATAATATCGAATAATAATAATATTCGAGTAATAATAATATCCAATAATAATAATAATATTCGAGTAATAATAATATCGAATAATAATAATAATATTCCAATAATATCGTTAATTATCGCGACTTTATGGGTTTTTCAAATAGTATCGAATAATAGTAATAACTAATAATAATAATAATTTCGAATAATGATAATAATATTCCAATAATATCGTTAATTATCGCGACATTCTTGGTTTTTCCAATAATATCGAATAATAATAATATCCAATAATAATAATATTCGAATGATAATAATATTCCAATAATATCGTTAGAATCGTCCATTTACGACAATTGTCATAATTTCGTAAAAACGAATAGTACAAAGGTTATAAAGATTTCGTTGATAGAATTAATGTTATTATTGTAATATTTTAAACGCTGCCAAGACTCGTGCCCTGGGTTACATAAAAGGACGGTTTAAAAATCGGCGATTTTCTAAAAGGGACCAAGTTCGAACGAAAGAACGCGATAAGATTCGTAAAGCGTCTACGCCAATGGGACGACTCCCTTCGTCCTGCGCCGCTCGGTGGAATCCTTGAGACACTCGTTTCGTCTCTTTTTCGCGTACGCTTAATGAAAGTACGAAATCTCCTTGAGTTTTACAGCCGAGCTATGTTCGCCACCGAGAAACAATGTCTTTGTCACGTTTCTCCTTCGTCAATCTATGTATTCGGAACGTAGACAAATTGCGTCTACAACGAGATTGATCTTGAAACATTGCAGCGAAAGGTCACGGCACCGGCGAGAAAATGCTGACGCAACGAATCGGACGGATAGAGTCTCGAACAGCGCAATATCAATTAACCTGGAATATTTCTAAACGCTAAATCATCGAGCCTGTAAAAATTGCATCGCTCAAATTCCAAGAATCGTAGGATTTTCTATTCGCGTTATTCTAGCACCGACATGCTGGCAATATCGAATCACGATCCTTGGGCAAATTATCCCGTTGGTGGAAAAATCATTTTCAAAGGCGAGCGTACTTACGCCACACCGGCGCGGCGGCGTCTGTCGATTTTTAATTCGATCGGAAAATATTTCCCGGAATGAATATTACCGGCGGTTCGCGCAGTGGGTAATAGAATCTGCCCGGTTTTACGACAAATTAAAGCGTTTTATGATTGATATCCCCGTACCCTTCGGTGCCTCCGGCTGCGATATTAAATGAGTATTAAAGGGGAGGGGGGCTGCTCCCTCGACATTAATTTCAATGGGTCCGCGTAACAGTAGCGGAGTTACTCGCAACGGCGAATTGGCCGATCATCCGTGATCTTCGTTCCTTAACGCGCCCCTTAACGAGTCGGGCAATATAATTTCGAGTGGTACTAATGACGCAATTGGCGAAACAAGAACGCAGACGCCGTTCCCCGGTACGCCGATACTCACGGCCATTATTTTATTGCGGATTTTATTCACTCGCGCGTAACTTTCCCGCTGCACCGGGGAACGACCGTTCCGAGCGTCGTTTCTGTTATCAGCATCGCGACGTTTATTGTGATTAAAGACCGTTTTCTGATAGCAGCTTTTCCCCCGCGGCAGCCGGCCGCGACCGCCATTCGTTATCCGCCGACTTTTTTCTCCATCTCGACAGACACGCTCGCCGTGCGCCACGACCGACGGTCCACGGAAAAGGTCAACAGCGTACACTGGCTGACCGATTGAATGGTAATGCGTGGTCGGGCACTGCCGACTCGATACGACCTTCGTCGTGTGACCGCCATTCTTCCCGTTTAATTGTTGCAAGGCGCCGCGCAGCGAACCGTGATACATATTTCACGCGAAACAGACTCGAAGCGATGAAACTGCCAATTTTCTTTCTATCGAGAAAATGGAATTCGAATTTCGGAATTCCATGCAGAATCTCTATGAGAAATCTTGCTTTTTGGATTTCAAGTTGCTTTCCTTTCAGCGACCACAGTAAGTCCAATTTCTTAGCTGCAACTTTGTTGTGAACATCGATCTACGTATGTGTGTATATACTCTGAATTGGAGCACCTGGAAGCAACGGGAATCAAGTATCATTTTTAAAATACCGAGAAAGTCGAGTTTCAATTTCGGAATTTTATCGAATAGTTCTATGAGCAATCTTGCTTCTTGGATTTCAAATTGCTTTCCTTTCAGCGACCATAGCAGTACAATTTCTTAGCTGCAACTTTGTTGTGAAAATCATCATCTACATATGTATCAAATGCCATTTTTATAATACCGAGAAAATTGAGTTTCAATTTCGGAATTTCATTGAAAGATTCTATGAGCAGTCTTGCTTTTTGGATTTCAAATTGCTTTCCTTTCAGCGGCCATAGCAGTACAATTTCTTAGCCGCAACTTTGTTGTGAAAATCATCATCTACATATGTATGTACCCTGAATTGGAGCACCTGGAAGCAACGGGAATCAAGTGCTATGTTTACAATACCAAGAAAGTCGAGTTCAAATTTCGGAATTCCATTGAATAATTCTATGAGCAATCTTGCTTTTTGGATTCGAAATTGTTTACATTTCAAGGGGTATCACAGTAGCCTAATTCTTTCACTGTGTTAAATATTCTTCAACTTTGACCTAAACGACAATCTACATTGAACACAGATAATGCGAATAAAAAAGATTCAAGTGTCAGTTTTCTGGTACCAATAAAGCCGTGTTTGAATACCGAAGTCTTCATGAAAAAATTTGTTTCTTGCATTCAGCCGAACCAAAAATACAAAACTGCAATCTAAGATGGTAGTCGGTTTCCAGAGAACTGTACGAAGCTTTTGAGCGGCACTTGCCGCTGCCGAAGACACTCCAAGAGGCTCGTATCTCAAAATAAAGTGAACTTTCTACGGCTCATACATATATTCAGAGCCCACTGCGCGGAGCTAACTAGACAAACCCGGCAAGAAATTCGCCCATTAATGGTGTCCTCCTGAAAACTGCCCCCCTGGGAAATTACTCATCGCCTCGGGGGGTTCATCCTTTTGCGGAAGCGCCGATGAAGGTCTTCCGCCATCCTCTGGAGACGAACTTTCGCGAAGAAGAAAGAATGGAAACATAAGCGTGCTCGATCCCTCGAGACATTTTCCAATCCTTGAACCCGAGTGTGATCTATTTTCAGTTACGAGACAATTCGAAGAGCACATACTACACATATATTCCTCATCATGTCGACTTGATCCAAAGGTTCCAGCATAATTGTAATTATCTCAAAGTTGATCCGTACATTTCATTCTAAATCTTGATCTGCGCAGCCCTACGTAGATTACACAAGTTCCTTCAAAGGTACTATTAGATTAACCCTTTGCACTCGAAGCTATTTTAACTGAAAATATAAAATCATTTTTCTAGCTTCTAATATTTCTACTTTATATGACCAAATGCATTTTATGCATATGAAATTAACTCTTGGAATGCGCACAACAGTTACACTCTTAACAATTGCTTAAATCTGAACTTTGTTAATATCAAAATTATCTTGAAAGGTGATATAACAAATTTTAGTGGTGCCTCAGAGTCGCCACTCGAGTGCAAAGGGTTAAGTATTGCAAAGTTGGTCTCATATCTTCGTTCAAGATCTTGATCTCCGCCGCCCAACTGATCGCATTATTTCAAGATCCTTTACCATTTACTTTGTCACCAAACATCTTTTAAAATATGCTGTCTTGAAGATCAAGGTTGATCATCGACGTTCATAGGTTCTAGTCTAAATATCTCAAAATTGGTCTCACATCTTCGTTCAAGATCTTGATCTCCGCCGCCCAACTGATCGCATTATTTCAAGATCCTTTACCATTTACTTTGCCACCAAGTAACCTTTAACACGTTGAATGCCACGCCGGTTTTACAGAAATTGTTCGTGGTGCCACGATGAATTTTCTTTTATGTGATACATATAATGTTGAAATATTATCTGCAATAGATAAGTTACAGTGTATAACCATGTTTAACCATGTTAATTGCGACAGGAGTCACTGTTTGAATCGACGATGGTAATAATACAAAATTTTAGATATTGACATTTGTTTTAAATTATATATATATATTCCTATCAATTTAGGCGCGCCGGTCACCGGTGGCCCCCATGGCGTCACCGCCAAGTTAAGTGCTGGTCACCGGTGACCCCCGTGGCATTCAACGTGTTAAGACATAATGTCTTGATGATCAACGCTGATCATCAACGTTCATATGTTCTAGTCTAAATATCTTAAAATTGGTCTCATAACTTCGTTCAAGATTTTGATCACCGCAGTCCTATATATAATAATAGATCAAATTATTTCAAGATTTCCCACCACATTACCAAAGTCACTCGGTGTCCTCTAAGACATCATCGCTACCCTCCAAAGATTCGAAGTTAAATGTTCCAAAATTGGTTTTATAATTTCCAAATCTTGTGATCTGCACAGCTTTGCGTAGATCTATTTCCAGCTTCTCTACCACATCACCAGAGTCACTAGGTGTCCTCTAAGACATCATCGCTACCCTCCAAAGATTCTAAGTTAAATGTTCCAAAATTGGTTTTATAATTTCCAAATCTTGATCTGCACAGCTTTGCGTAGATCTATTTCCAGCTTCTCTACCACATCACCAGAGTCACTAGGTGTCCTCTAAGACATCATCGCTATCCTCCGAAGGTTCTAGGTTAAATGTCCCAAAATTGATTTTATAATTTCCAAATCTTGATCTGCACAGCCTTGCATAGATCTATTTCCAGCTTCTCTACAACACAGGCGTCCTCCAAGTCACCATCATCATCCCCCAAAGATTCTGGTCCAAGACTCCCAAAGGTCGCGCAATTTTCTCCGAAACCTTGAACTTGAATCTAGCCTAGTCCCCGCCCGGCTGCCTCTTTCAATGGATAAGTGCCTCCGGCCGTCTCCAAAGATACCTGCCTCCAGGAAAAGCTCCAAACCGAGTGACCCCAAAGATGGCCAGAGCTGGATGGACGGAAGCGGAATCGTCGTCGGCGATTTGCTGGCTGGTATCGTCCGCGCGCGGCGACCGGAGAATTTCATTGAACAGTTCTTTGCCCGAGGCCGATCCGGCCGAGCCGTAATAGGCAGGAAAATGTCTGCAGGACGTGGCAGGATATGGCAAGTGGAGCTACTCAATTCGCTGAACTGGTCTGGCGTGTGCTACCGCGGAATCGGTCGCAGCTGACGTTGAATGCCTAAGTCGACGTTTTTCCGTCAAGCATGTAAGCGAGGAGCCGAGTCAACAACCCTCGTGTCCCTGGTGCCCTAAGCCCCGTGGCGACTCGTGCGCGCGAGCGCGAGCTCTCTCTCTCTCTCTCTCTCTCTCTCTCTCTCTCTCTCTCTAGAGAGAGAGAGAGAACACGAGCGCGTCGAACGACCACGACCAAGATCACCGACGACTCGTCGTTGCACGACAGCGCGTGTTCGCCTTCGACGATTGAAAACTATCCGCGGCATCTTTCGATCGACTCCTGCGAGTTCCTTGTTCGCGTTGATGGTTTATCAAGGAGCCGGCTACGCAGATGAGAGCATCGGAGTACCTTTGGATTACTTGGGCGTTGCTTTTCGAGGACGCGCGTTTCGATGCTGGGGAGGATAGGCTGAAGTCGAACGACGTTGATAAGACGTTCCGAGGTACGAAGCTTCGAAATGAGTCTACTGATTGGGTTTTTACTTTTGACAGAGGTTCCGTTGCACGCGGTGAAACGTAAGTGATAAAGATCGCGCGGGTCGTTGCATTTTGTAAAGATAAAGGTCTGTATAATGATTTTGATAAAGTAACTTGAAAGTCTGAATTATTTAATGTTGCTTTTGAAAAGAAGCGGTTTGGGATATTATAGTGGTTAGTATCGATTAGCTGGAGGTATTAAATCGTTGAAGGAAATTACCAGTGTTGTGTTAATAATACAGCTCGAATTTTCTGCAACGCTATTAAGATTCTTAAATAACCAAGGTCGAACAAGTTCATAAGGGATCTCATGAACTGAATATTACTGAAATATGAATATAAATGGGATCATCGCAATGTTCAAAAAGTGAAGTACTATTAAAATATTGACGAATAACGAAGCCAATGTGCTAACACTTCCTAAAGTATTTTACTTAAAAAAAACGTCACCAACGATTCTTACATTAAGAAACAAATAATTTCAGACGAGTACATCATGTTTATCTTATCTGGCAATACCTAGGCTGCATCCTCGTGTAACAGAAAAATGATCTACATCGATAGCAAGGAATTGAAACCAACAAGTTCCACGTCTTTCTAACAAATTAACCCTTTGCACTCGAAGCTATTTTAGCTTTAAATATAAAATCATTTTTCTAACCTATAGTATTTCTATTTCATACGACAAAATGCATTTTATGCGCGTGAAATTGACTCTTCGGACTCGCACAACAGTTGCAATCTCAACGATCTCTTAAATGTAAGCTTTGTCAATGTCGCAATTATCTTGAAACGTGATATAACAAATTTCAGTGGTGCCTCAGGGTCACCACTCGAGTGCAAAGGGTTAACACGTACCGTGCCGAGCTTTTTTTACTCGAATCTTCACACTTTGATATTTTACTAAAACTTGATGTATTACGTGCAATTATTAATTCTCGTACACATAACAACGTAACAAAACTTATCAACGCCCATTCTTGCGGTGGAAATTGATTCTTCGGTTCTAAATTTCTTGTAAACAATTTGTTCAGTTCACTAAGTAAACATGCAAGCGTGTACCATCGATGGTACACGTGGCACGGAACGTGTTAACTAAAAATCCTTTCAATCTCCAGTGATCCACTAATGTCATCGTAAACACACGAAATTCTCGATTCAACGATAAAGTCATTTTTATCCAAAAAAAAATCCTCAAATAGTCGGTTACCGATGAATGAACAGCAAGGTGTTCGCACTCGCAGATGCAAAAATTTTTTCTAATAATCGCGTTACGGAGGATCGTGATATTCGCAGAGCCAGAGCCGACTTCCATTGAGAGAGGAGCAGAGTTTCCAGTTTTAAATGGTCGCCGAGCCTCGTCGGTTTGGAGGTCGAGACGATTCCCGGACGATAGCGGTCAATGAAATTCCGCAGGCCGGACGCGGGCATCGCGGATCGACGAAAAGGAGATCGGCACGACATTCCTGGAGTTGTGTGGCGCGCGTTGGCGAAAGGCTCTCGCGTCCGGCTCGCGAAAAGGAAAGGGACACACCCATGCATAGCACATACCGTGTTGCGGGAAATCTGCTGGCTTCCAGAGGGGAATCCGTGGCATCCGAAAACTGTATCGAGCGCATGCGCGATGCCATTAACGCCCGGCCGTCTCCCGGCGAGGTAATATTATTATTACCGGGGCATTGACCGACCCCGATTTACTAGAAAATTCCCCTAACGATATTCTCTTGAAATGCGGCTGGTGCGGTTCATTCAAATGTTACGACACACACCGGCGATTCATCAATGAATGTTCAAGGTAAAAGATAAAAACCTGTACTGAAACGTTGAACGAGGCTGTTTCGATTCAATCGTATTAGGGTAGGGAGGAGGGGGGACCAGTGAAATTGGTAATGAGCATAAATAACCGACTGGAAATATTGAATTTATGCTGGTTTCAGCCGCGCGAACGTAATCATTGCGATCGGATGAAAAGAAATTATATTACATCATAGATTTTCACCTAGCCGAGGGTCTAAATGTATTATAATTATACCCGAGGTATTTAATCTCTGCACGAACGTAGTCCTCGTTGAACGGAGAAACATGAAAATTATATTACAAACTTTATTCCGGATCTAGATCGGTTTAGATAAAGCCGTATCTGATTTAAGAGGTTCGGTATCTCGCATGGTAGACCATAAAATAGATAATCGAAGACCAATCTAAGGCAGTCTAATCACGCGCGAGTATTCGAACAGCGTCGAAGATAAGGCGACGTTGGCATCGATTCGGTCACTGAAAACGTTCGAATCGACTGGCATTCGCGCACGGGATTCCATGGGGCTAGATCACGGAGTCCCTACGGGGTTGTCAGCGCTTGATACACGGTCGCGCGAGCGACGCTGGATGGACACTCCGAGGCGGCGTCTCTTCTTCTGACGGCGTCGCGGCCGCAGTCGCGTCCAGTAGTGGGTTACCGCACACTACGGGCAAGGTGAAAGAATGTCAAATGATGATTGGTCATTGCGGTGGCCAATGAGTCCCCGACTTCTCGTCTGGTAGGTAGGCGCTCGCCGTTGTGCGTACCGGCGCCGCCTCCTGGTGCATCGAGCTATCAAACTGCACATAGTTGCGTTGCGCCGCTCGTAAATGCCGCCTTGATACGATCTCGATCTCTGACCAAAAGGGTCACCCCCGGACCGGGGAGCCGACACGGTATCCTTTGGAGAACGCACGGTGAATTAAATCGTACGATAATCGGATTTAGTAGGTCTTTCGGTTGACTTTGGCGAAGGTCTGTGGCTGGACATGTAGCTTGTTAGACGTAGTTTACGATTTGTGTGCAGATATTCGACTTGTACGGCAGTTTTACGTTAGCTCGTAGCTGTGTTAACCCTTTCGAGTCTATCGGGACATACGTGTCTCACCTATGTATGCGTTTCGTACGCCTATTGGGAGAATCGAATCCCGTTTTTCCACGATACACGAATAAACCAGTCTTAGAATGCATACCACGCGCGTATTTGTTTACATGTAACCAATGGGACACGCGTGTCCCAGCCCTTGGCGTTTAAAAGGGATAACCTATGCTAATAAAATCAACATTTCTTGTTATTAGCATCGTAAAATTTGACTTCAGATGTAACGCAAATTAACGAAAAATAAATCACACTCCAGAGGGTTAATGTTTAACCATTTGTACTGTGACGACGAGCCAGACTCGCGATTCCATACACAATCTACTCTAAATATGATCACTTTTTCTAAAGCGAAACACAAAATTTGTTTCTTCTGTTGTATCTGAAAATGAAAGTAAATAAAGACATATAGGAACGAAAAATTTAGCCTTGATCTATTATTATAAACTGACAGCTACCGAACGCCAACAAATGGACAGGTGAAACATAAAACTACGATGAGATTAGAATCGTTACAAAAGAAAGCACGCGTTTGGTTACGATTTCCGTCGATCGACTTCGAGAGTATAATTGAACAGAAACGATCTACAACGCTAGATATCGTCAACGAGAACCTCAAGTCGCACGGTATCCGACGAACGATGATGCGTCAGGTCGTTCGACCTGTCGCAAATATATCGTCGTTAAGAGCCAGCCCGGATTAGGTGAAACCCAGATCGACGCTCGGCCGACATCGGCAAAGCGAGGATTAGATACACAAACCGTCGTACCGCTCCCTAAGTCTAATTTACACGACGATGATTTACGGACTGTTTACCGGGACAACATTAATTCCGCGGAGATACGCTTGTCTCATTTGCAAGCACCCCACTGGCAAGCTTGTTTCGACACCGCCCGTACTCACGGAAAAACGGCCGGCGCATCGTACCTTAGGATCTATTAAGCAAAGGCTCGGTGTATGTCATCGGTCATCACTAACGGGCTCCGGCGCTGCTTCCTGAGCTCGTGACTGCGTTCTCTTCTTGTCGTGAATATCGTTACAACAGTATTTACTTCCAGCGTGGTTCCGATACCGATATACACCGGTATAATACCGTTAACGCGATATCAACCTGTCGCGACTTCACGGCGACCCACGATCGCGGAGGAATCGCTGGAAACAATGCGACTCGCGCTGCGTGTACGACACCGAGGACTATAAATCGACGGTACGGGACCTGTGCACCCTTCGAGGAATTGCTTCTTTCGGTATTTTATGGCAGGCTTTTTCCCTACCGCCGCTGTAATAACGGATGCGGATCCGTTGTGTGGATCCAACCATTTGCAGCCTCGTGGATCTACCTTTCGATTGTTCGTTGTCGCGTTGTCTTTGCGCTCCAGTCTGCCTGAAGAATTTTAGTTAATTTTAGTTAATTAGTATTTTAGTCTGCCCGAATTTCATACTTTGCGTTTACTTTTTCGTTGGATCGCGGAGAACATCAGGGTGATTTCTAGCCTGATGTTACCCTTGAGGTATTGAAAATCTTGTTGAACGTTGGGAAGAAGTTGTTAACAACAAGGGCTTTTAGAAGTTTATTTTTCAATAAAAATTAACAACTAATTTATAAATAATGCAATTGATAAATTAGTTGTTGATTTTTATTGAAAAATAAAGTTTTGAAAAATTGATTAAAGCAAAATGATTGATTAAAAGCAAAAAGAAGGAGGCTCATTTTTCTCAACTTGACATTTATATAATACAATTTATAATATAATATAATATTATAATTATAAATATATTATAAATATAAATAAATATAGTATATAATAAATAATAATAATAATAATAATAATAATAATAATAATAATAATAAATATAATATAATAATATAATTTATAAATAATGCAATTGATAAATTAGTTGTTGATTTGTATTGAAAAATAAACTTTTAAAAAATTGATTAAAGCAAAATGATTGATTAAAAGCAAAAAGAAGGAGAGGCTCATTTTTCTCAACTTGACATTTATATAATATAATTTATAATATAATATAATATTATAATTATAAATATAATATAAATATAGTATCTAATAAATAATAATAATAATAATAATAATAATAATAATAATAATAATAATAATAATAATAATAATAATAATAATAATAATAATAATAATAATAATAATAATAATAATAATAATAATAATAATAATAATAATAATAATAATAATAATAATAATAATAATAATAATAATAATAATAATAATAATAATAATAAATGTAATATAATATAATAATATAATTTATAAATAATGCAATTGATAAATTAGTTGTTGATTTGTATTGAAAAATAAACTTTTAAAAAATAGATTAAAGCAAAATGATTGATTAAAAGCAAAAAGAAGGAGGCTCATTTTTCTCAACTTGACATTCCATTTTAATGATCTGAAAAATGAACATAAATCAACTCGAACAAAAAGATCAAAACACATATTCCGGTAGAACAAAACATCCTCCTTCGAACAATTTGAAACATTATGCCCCAAAAACATTTAATGACATGCGGAATGTTAAAATTTAAAAAAAAAAGAAGACGACGGGAACTTAGTTGCCAAACCAATACTGCACAGCTGTGTTAGCAAACGCAGCATAATCTGTGCAACAATCAGAAATGTACAAGCACTGATTCGTTTCTCATTTAACGTCCATATCGACATAGCGGCTCGTCACGAACACCGTACTGTCATCAAATCTGTTTCGCGAAAATAAAACTTTCACGGGGTAAGTGGCATCGGTCTCGCGTTTAAGCATAAATACACGGTGTCCGTTGCTGTCGCTGCAGGACACCCAGCCCGCCGAATCCCGAAACGCGATCCCCGCGCTGCATGCTCGTACGGAAAACCCGGTCGTCGCTCGTTTTCTGCGGCGATCCTCACGCGATCCGCTCGAGGCGGACGTCTGCTCCGCGGCTCCGATCGGAAGCTTATAATTCGACGCAGCCAGTGCATCGTTGCCTGTAATATGCCGTGCACCGATGCACCGACGCCGGCCTGCTGCGGGATCCTGTCCCGGAGTCGCTGGTACGTGACCATCATTCAGGATCGGCCGATAAATAATTATCGATAGTCCGCCGGTCGTTGTAAACGAGAACCGTCGAGCAGGAAAAGATTGGTGAAGGGGGAGGGGGGAGAGGGAATCGTCGCAGTCTGTGGCTCTATCACGGAGACACCGACGACGCTCGCGTTATACCGGCGACCATTTTATCGGTTTCCACGACGTATTTTCACCGGGCGACCGTATAAATCCCGGGCGATAGCATCTCGACAAATGAAATTACAGGGCGAGCCACCTCGCTCCCCACCGTTAGCCACAACTACATTGTACGGGCCGGTATCAACCGGCGTCATCGGCTGATGCCGACTGCAACGAGCTCTTCCGCGCACGGAACTCGCTGTCGGGCGAGGGTGAACATTGTGGATACAGTCTAAAGAATCCGCCGAGATTACCCGCTAATCTCGTCTGTGACGCATCGCCACCTTGAAATCGCCGGGGATGAGGTCTAACCGCATCGCCGGCGAACTACTGTTTAGGCGAGAGAGCAGTGGTTAGTCTCAAATTAGCCCTGATCATGCCAAGGATGTTATTCGATTTTTCATTTTTTACTACGTGCCGTGTGATTAGTTTTGTGTCTTCAACGATTCGCTAGATTATGTATTACACTGCTGAAACAAGGATGTTCTATGCGTCTCCTTCTCTCGGCTCGATCGAAGAGAGGTATACTTTCGGAATTTCTTAAGAGAGGAGCTGTCTTTACGAAGCCTTGCATATGTGCTCACACGTGTCTCCGCTAATGGTAATTTCTGTGTTGCGTGATTTTGTCAAATCCTTGAGTTCCGGACATTAGCCGGAACAAGAACGCGGTGAATTCTTTTTAGTCGACGCTCAGATTGTGCACGAAAATGGACAATTTGGGAATAGGAGATACGATTATTTTTATAATCTATAAAAACGGTAACTATAAAAACGAGCTGTAAGGCAATGATAGGTAATGCCGCAAGGCAAGGCAAGGAATAATCGCATCTCCTCCGCCCAAATTGTCCATTTTGGTGCACAATCTGAGGGACAATTTGAGAGTATTGACTGTATATAGTGTTGCCATTTTCTCACGATATGCAATTGAGCAATAACATTTCGAACTTACTATTCGAAACCTTCGAATATTTTTCTACGGAATGTTGCGCGGAATATAATCTTTTATTTTACGTTCATGAAGTGCGTTGTTAATATTTTAAATTACGTCGATATCTATTTAGTCACTTTCTCATGTCAATATTTCTTTTACAGTACTTTCGTCGAAAGAGAGCCTTTCTTTCGGAATTTGTTTAGAAAAGGCTCAAAAAGCTATCTTAATGAAACTCTGCGAATGTCTTCACACGCGTCTATACTACACATAGTAATTTTTATGCCAAACCTCCGAGTTGCAGATTCTAATTTGAATAGGAGTACAGTAAATTTTCCCTAATTGGCGCTCAGATTGTGCACGAAAATGGGCAATTTGGGAACAGGAGATACGATCATTTTTATCGTTTTCATAGTTCTCGACGATCGTTAACTATTCAAACGAGTCGCAAGGCTCGAATAACTCTATCTCCTCTTCCTAAATTGTCCATTTTCGTGCAGAATCTTAGCGACGATTAGGTTAGAAGTTTCTCTCTTTTTCGATTTTTTCAAAGAGATGCATGTTTCGGTAATTATTAAGAAAGATCTAGACGAGCTACCTTTCTGCAACTCTGCGAATGTCTTCACACGTGTCTAAACTACGCATAGTAATTTTTATGTTTGCGTGACTTTGCCAAACCTCCGAGTTGCAAATTTTAATTTGAATAGGAGTACAGGTAAATTTTCCCTAATTGACGCTCAGATTGTGCACGAAAATGGACAATTTGGGAACAGGAGATACGATCATTTTCATCGTTTTTATAGTTCTCGACGATCGTTAACTACAAAAGCGAGCCGCTAGACTCGAATAACTCCATCTCCTCTTCCTAAATTGTTTATTTTCGTGTAGAATCTTAGCGACAAATAAGTCAGAATTTTCTCCCTTTCCGATTTTTTCGAAGAGATGCATAAAAGATCTAGACGAACTACCTTTCTGTAACTCCGCAAATATCTCCACACGTGTCCTGCACTACACATGGTAACCTTCGTACCATGTAACAGCGCCAAACCTATAAGTACCAGACAACGTTCGGATCGCTGGTAAGAAAATCGCTTTGTTTTAACGCTGTCTGCAACTTGTTGCAGCGTTGCCCATGCGACAGGACATTTTCGGGCAAAAATACGTCGTCCCACACAGCCTTCGCTTTCAAGGAGAGGTTACTCTACGGAGACAGCGCGTTTCGTCGGCGCTGATAGAGCGCTCACGCGGTCGTATAACCGGAGGTCCGTTCGATAAATAACAAGGGACGCTCGAAAAGCGGACGGTCCCGTCGAACGAACGCCATTATAGCCGTCGCGGGCGATAGCAACATTATACGAGGCAGTATAGATCAGCGTATCCGGTCGTCGCGACGGCTGAGCGTATAAATTCCGAAGGGCGCGCGACGTTCCGCGCGGAATCTCTACGGATCGCGAGCAGATTCTCGATGTATCTGCCTCGTTCGCCGACCGGTTCGCAGGTCAACGGGGAAGAATCGTTACCGAGGCCGGGGTCCGCGCCATTATCCACCGACCCGAGCTAATTTATGAATGGATTATGAATGGGCGAGTGCGCGCGCGCGCGAGCACGAGGTCGCTCTCGGAACTCGTTGTTCGACCGAGCTGCAAAACGCGGCCCAAATGGAAAATCGGCTTTAACGGTGCCCGGAGATAAATGATTCCGCTCGTAACGAGGCTTCCTTGTCGCGACTGTGCTTCTGATGGGATGATTTAATAGGCTAGCCTGGTGGCATGAGACTGCTTTAATAATGGCTGCTCGAGTTTCGTTGGCAGCGAAAAACTTGCCGACGCCCGTCGACGTTTATTTACTAATTGGCATTCTATGGTATATCGTGCGATTTTCTTTGTAGCTTCGGAGTTTTATTTCGATGACCTTGATTTAGCCCGTGTGTAGGAAAACGATTGAAATTTCGAGTTCGTCTATAGCACTATTGACACGTTGAACGCCGCGTCACCCATATCTGGGTGTCGGCTATGTTCTCGCAGTCTTCGTCCAATTGAAGCAGGATTTTCGAGGTAATTTATAGTAATTTTGTACACGACTATAACGAGTATAGACAATATAGGGTAACGATAAAGTATAAAGTAAACAAAAACAAACATTATAAATATACTTATACATATAATAAAATAACAAAATAAAATATAAAATATACTTAGACTAACGAATTATGCTTATATTTAAATTTGTTTTAAAAATATTATAACATTTTATTAGTTACGATGGAATTCGTTGAAACATTGTAAACATAATTGGGATGACTCTGGACACTCGGGACAATGCGTTATAGTTTTTTGTAAATTTTGTTGCTTCGTGGCGCCGGGAGAAAGTCTACCGAAGTATGTATCGCACTCGAGTGGTGACTTTGAGGCACCACTAAAATTGTTATATCACGTTCTAAGGTAATTTTTATATTACCAAAGTTTAGATTTTAAACATTATTGAAAGTGTAATCGTTGTATGAATCACGAGACTCAATTTCGTACGCGTAAAATGCGCTTTGTCTTGGAAAATCAAAGTACTATAAGTCAGAAAAATGATTATAGATTTACAGTTAAAAAATCGTTTCGAGTGCAAAGTGTTATTTTTAAAAAATGGTAATTGATATATCGTGGTTTATTTTAAATACAAAAATCTAAGAAAACGCAAGAGCGAAATACATTTTTTCAGAACCGCGTCGCAATAAGATGCAATACTACTTTCTTTTTCACTTCGTTCACTGCTGTAAGCTATTTTACGTCTAGATTCGCCGTGTTTTTTTCGGACAGATCGCGCATGGTCCGAATTAAGCGATCCCTGTTAAAACCATAGTCGTCTTGAAGCAGCACTAACGGCACGGTGCTTTTAACGGAACGAACGCTCGTCCGTGTACGTATTTATACGGTCGATGTCGGTTGAATATGGCCTCGTATAATGTCCCTATCGCGGGCAACGGCGCGTAATGGGCTTCGTTCGACGGCCGGCCACGCTGTTTTAGGGACGCGGCTAAGCATCGGTAATTATTTATCGGGACAACCGGAACGAGGATCGTTCGAACGAAACCGTTCCACGGATTATCTGCTTCGAATGGGGTGCGTGTTTCCTACGCGGTGTCTCCGCCGCTCTTAACTTCTGTCATTCTTCAGGATTTCGTGGCCGTGTTCTAGCGATAGCTCTTCTCCCCCTTGGTTGCGACATTATGGCGAACCTCGTCGTCCCGTAGCGACTTCGTGAGACCTGTGAGATTTTGCTGCGAGGCTCCTGAAGATGAGGTAAGTAGACATAATTGCTGGACTGCATCAAGATATCGAGCGATCCAGGGTGACCGAACGATCGGACGTAATTGTTCGAAGTTGTCGTTGACCCCTAACAGCGAATGGATTAAGGATCTTTATGTTAGATATGTTGTCTTTAATATTATCGTTATGGATGAAGTATATGGTAACGTGCAACAGCGTGGCACCTATATTAATTCCCTTAGTTTTTAACCCTCGCTTGTCCCTTTGGAAGACGAAGAAGAAATAATCTGTTCCATAGATCGTTTCATTAATTCCGAACAACGTGAATAATCTTTCGTTAAAGCCTGCCTCATCTCATCTTAGGTTTTTATTCTTACGGAAGGAATTTACGCAGTTAATTATTTATCGTTCCATCTTATTCGTTTGTTATCATTGTGTCAATTTGATATCAAAGGAGAGACCATTCTGTAGAAATTAGGGTCGGATGAGGGTTGTACTTATTGTATAAAATGTTTAAAATTGTGAACCTGAAACGAAGGTCCTCCGTATAATTGCAGTAATCGTGATCACTGCATTCTGGAGCAGTGGAAAGTAGGGTAAAACGGAGACGGAAAGTTAATTTTGCTGCTAACAAAATATTTGATGGCGAGAAAGATGTTTAATGTCTCCAAAAACATTCAGCGAATCTTGAAATGTGAGGAAACAATGCGTTTTATCCAAACGAAAGTTTTGTTTAACAATGGGAATACAATTTCCCAAAAGTAGTGAAATTCTCCGTTTTACCCAATGGGTAGGGTAAAATGGGGTATCTATTTAAAGTCATGTAAATTTTATGGTAATGAGAAAATCATTTTTTTTTTGTACACATATTTACTTATATACTTATTGTAACTTATTATAATTTACTATTTGCAACAATCACATATAAAATTGTCATCATATTCTTCTGCATTTGTGCAACCTTCGTGAGCTCATCCTTTACAAACTAAGCACTGTATCCAGTCCTCTTCCGACGTTGATTCCATATAGAATTCATCACAAAAAATACATGATTCATTAATATTAGTTTTTAGTAACTTTCATTTTTTTTTCTTCTTTTGCCACTTTTAGCTTTCATTATTACTCTCCTCTGCAGTGTAGTTTCAGGGACATTATAATATTATCGACCCTCTTCTATAATTCATTTCCTTCTTTAAACCTACTTCTATTGTTTCGGCTAGGTCTTGTTCTGATTAGCTTTGCTTATCAGTTTTTCAATGATATTTCAGTGGCATCTGAATAATACAAAACAAAAAAAATAGTTTAGTATAAGTGTCTAATGTCGCAAGAGAAAGAATTATTATCACTGTATGAGATATAGGGTAAAACGTACCCCATATATATAGGGTATGGTAGCGAAGATTTTTATTAAAGATAGTATAACATAGTATGGTTCAACATTACATATATCAATGAATGGAAAGCCAAAATACTGTGGATAAATTCATGAATAAAATGCTGCACACACCGTAATCCGTTTTTTATACGTACAATTTTTATAGTTTCTAGTTCACACGCGTAATATAAATCTTCCAGCACGTTAAATTTTTTCGAGATACGTTCAGACGGAAACTGCTCATTGCATGGGTCTGTGACCGATGACAAATTTTTCTGGGTTTGTCTCGAACCTAATACAGTAATTTCTCTCTAATCGACGCTCAGATTGTCCAGAAAAATGGACAATTTTGGAAGAGAAGATACGATTGTTCGTGCCTTGTGGCTCGTTTTTCATGGTTATCGATTGGCAATAATTATAAAAACGAACTGCAAGGCACGAATAATCGTATCTCCTCTTCCCAAATTGTCCAGTTTTGTGCACAATCTGAGCGTCAATTAGGTAGACATTACTGTATCACGCGTTGCCTACAAATCGCCCCTCTTATTTTAGAGAAATAGACGTGCCCCGTTTGACCCGCCTACCCCGTTTTTCCCTATTTTCCCCTACTGGAATTCGGAGACAGCAGACTGTTCGAAAAATGCTATTACATCGAAGTGGAGGAACATTTGCCAGTATCTCCATTAACAACGAACACGTTTCTTCCTCTGCCAATGAGTTATTAGCGACAATGTGGCGTCGCCACGGGAAAAATCGAAGGGAACGGGGTTCGTTCGTGTAACGAACTGTTTGTGGTTCCCGAAAAGGAAGCGGCAGATGACTTCTGAAAGCGGATAAGTTGTCGAACCGTCGGAAAAGGAATGCCAGAAGCGTGTACCTTGTGTACACTGGAAAACTCAATTTAGTTTCTTGCATGACGTGCGCCGATAGCGTTTCTCAGGACATCGATTCCTTCTTCAAGCACGATTTTTTTGCCCAGTTCTTCTGGAGCGATCCACGACGACTCGTTATTAAACCGAACGCCGTTTATTTTTTGTCCGGAAACCGGTACGCGTCTCTATTATCGTTCTCGCCATCGCGAATTCGCAGGAAGCACGTCCCCGCCGCGGCCGGGGTTGAACGCTCCGATCCGTTCGTTCCTCTCTTTTTCCTCGGCGCGTTTTAACGATCGTCCCGAGTGAAAATTAATGGTACACAAGAAGACACGGAATATTGAGTCGTCCTCGTCGGCCAAACGTTCCACCGCCATCGCGATAACGATTTTTCACGGCGGCCGATACACACGACCGTCACCGTCATGACGGATACACGCGAATCGGCCGGGGCGAAAATTGGCGTAAAAGCGATCCCCGCGAACGGCTTAATTAAAATTGTCGCCTGCGTGTTGTGATTAAACGCCCCGCGGAAGATGAATCGAGGCAATACCACCGCAATTTATTCCATTTTATTCCGACACACAGATCGAAAGCACCGACAGTGTAAATTATTGATGAGGCAGCACGGTCGCGGCGGGTTATTCTAAAATTAGAGGGAACGACTGGCATCAATTTGCAGCCCGAACTTCGCGCTTCTCGTCTTAAAGATATCCTACCGGTGCCAATTCATTTTCTTAACGAGATATTCGACCGTAACGTGGATCGGGAAGTAAAGTACAAAAGTGGAGCGATCAAATACGTGGAAGGTTAAGAATCTCTTGTCCGATTACCTCTGATAAGAATTGACAATTAAACAGCTAGCGAAGCGGCACGTTTTTTTTGTTTTAATGCGTTTAAGTCCAGAAATGATTCTTGCATCGCGTCTTTCGATTGATTGTGTACATATTTGCTATCATAAAATTGTTGAAATTATAAAGACCTTTTCGCAGGAAACGATTCGATTTCAATGAAACATTAAGCAAAACAGGATAATTAGATTCGGTCTTGTCATTCTTATACAGTAACGAACTATTAAACTATTCTACAGATTTGATGCGTTTATATAACGAACGTGTGAAGTATACAAATTTCAATTACTAGAAATATAAAAATAACCGAATGTGTTGAAGTAATTAAAGAAAGCGTAAAACGGAACATTTCGATCTTGTTACATTATAATCGGATTAAAATCGGCGCCACTCGATCTCCCGTGCCCGAAAGTTTCCCAATGGCGTGTCTCGATGCCCAGCCAGACTTCCCTCGATTTTTATGGCTCGCGACGAGGTAGCACCGTTCAAAGCGCAATAAAGCTGCCGTTCGATAGCCATAAACAGCGTTAATTGGAATTCTCGAAGCCGATCGATCTGAAATATTCCAAACTTCTTCGGGACACGCCGCGGCCGAAGACAATCGCTCGCGGCCTCTCACATTCTTCCAAACGTTTAGCAATCGGTCCGACGACAAACACGCGGCCACGTTTTATCGAGCGCACAGCATCAAACGGAAAAGCCCGACCGTTTTAGACGCCAGTCATTACGCGTCGTTGCGATCGAACGATCGCCGGAACGTTACTAGATCGGCGCGATTGCGCGCGCGGACAACGGACCCGTGTAATTCTCCACGCGTCGATGGTTAATTATGAATTCCGTTCGATTGTCGAACTATCGATTGCCCGGACCCGGCTATTGTCGGCGATCGAGCCTTTCCCCCGGTGTCCCTGATACTTTATCATTAGACCGCCGATCTTTGCGAAAAATAAAGATTTTCTGCGGCGCGGCGATTGTGACACGGCGAAGTTGAACGATAGCGCGTTTTCTCTCTCGATAATTTTTATTATTCGTGGTACAGTCTTTTATTGTCCTCAACATTATTTTGCACGAATCCGCAAAATAAATCGGCGCAATACCTGTAAAATAGAGAGCTTGTTCAAAAGGATGGTAAACGTTTGCGAAAAGTTTCATGCATCTGATTGGACAAAAGTTTAATTCACCAAAAATGTATTAACAAGATGTATTAACTTTTTTTTAACTAACTTCGTAATTTAAGATCACTGCAGCAGTTTTATTGAAAAAAGATCGCGTCTCAGATTGTATTGATATTTCAACAGAATTCACGGAATTTATAAATAAAACTATGCACTTTAGAAAGGAAAATAGAAAAAAGTAGTCAAAGTTGATTGATGGTGGAAAGAATGAAAAGGATTGGTTTTGTCTGTTCAAAATGGAAAATACTTGCAGATCGGATGTTAACAAAGTTAGAGCGCGTGTATCGAACCGCGAACGGTAGTGCAAAGCATGTATGCGCAAAGAAACAAGTAATTATCGGCCGTTTAATCGGTAAATCTCCGTTTCCGCATGCGCTGTTTGCATGCTGGGCTAGGTAAATGCGTCGAGTAATAAACCGCGCCGCATAATGAAGCCTTCAGACTATGACAGGCGAAATCGGTGGAGAGAAATCGAATCGGATCGCGTTAGGCGAACGCGAACCCTGGCGAGTCCATCAATCATGTGAAGAGACAAGTGAACCTTGCATGGACAATATCTCGAACGCGGCACGAGATCGTCCGATAACCCGGCAAATAATTAAACGTGTACTAATAATTATTCGGACTAAGTTATCGTTCCCGAAATAGAAGTCCATTCAATTTCCGACTGCGCGCCGCAACGCGGATTTTACTTTTCACATTCCGACACGCGCAATAAAAATTGTCCGCGTAATCCTTTCGGTGTTAGAATAATAAAGTAGACATTGAACCTTGAAAAATGTTTAATCGACGAACGCGCGTCCTTCGAGGACAAAATAGAACAATTAACACCGTTTATCGTATCGTTAATATGAAATTCTATTGATCCTAGTCTTTACGAGCAATTAACGCGGAACTACATTTTAATTATCACGTACATTAGAACCATTAGCACCATTCATGGGTTTTCCACTAAATACGCGCATTATTCAATAAACGTGGACAGTAAACAGGCGTGCGGAACCAACATTGCGCCACACATTGCGTCCGTGTCAAAATGAAAATCGTCGAACACCCGTGGCAAACCTAATTTGCATATCCACCGATCGACAGTTGCAGTTGCACATGCAATTTCCTCGGCCGTTTCCACGCGAGAAGACTCAATCCATCGATCCTACGTCGATGATAACGGATCTTCTTTTCTGCAACCGTGTATCACCGTTACGCGTTGCCCGTAGAATTGCTTGTCGCTGCACAAAGAAGCGCGAAACCATCTGAAAACTCTGTGATTCCAGTGCCCTAACACCGGCGCGCAGCTTTCCGATGATTCGTTTCCTGCTTCGGGCGTGTTTCCCTCGCCGCAGTACGCATTCCGTTTCTCATCTGTCTGCATCGGAGAAAGGCAATTGAAGTAATGCTACCTTCGTTTTTTTTTTTAGGCAATATCTCGGAGATCCTTGGAAATTGAATTAAACGACTGGGAGGAGGAAGGTGCGTATGCAAAAACTGACACGTGATTTCTGCCTCTAAGTGCTAATCCTTGGGATTGTAATCTGTAGATTGCGGATATTTATGCAAAATGATCGTCCACATCTGTTGCAAAACAGCCGGACAAAATTGAGATTCGTTTCTTCCCGCGAATATTCAATCTTCTCAATGTTCGTGCTGTTTCAAATTGCACCTTTACGTTTTTGCCGTAAATGCATAAAATCCACAACCTAACGATCAGACTCGTGAAGCGATTTGAATCTGATGCAGACGAATGTTGTATATGTATTTATCGCTATTAAAAGGTTCATGACAATAGGGAAAAATGTAGTCTCTGAAATAGAAATAACCAAGATTAAATCGATCACATTCACCGAAAAACTTTCGATATACTCCGCAACATTCTTCCTAAGTCGAGTCCACTTTAAAGGGGCACAAAAAAAGATACGATTCTAATGAACGTCAATGAGATGATTTCGAATTTGATGTGGACGAATGGTGTATCTATTTACCCCTCTGAGAAGGTCCTAGAGAAAATATAAAAATTCAGTCTTTGAAACAGAACTATAATCGATCACATTCACCGAAGAACTTTCGATATACAGTCAATTCTCCCTAATTGACGCTCGGATGGTACACAAAAATGGACAATTTGGGAAGAGCAGATACGATTATTCGAGTCTCGTTGCTCATTTTTATAGGTGCCGATTGCCAACAATTATAAAAACGAGGTTCAAGCATTGAATAATCGTGTCCCTTCTCCCCAAATTGTCCATTTTTGTGTACAATCTGAGCGTCAATTAGGGAGAAATTACTGTACTCCGTAACATTCTTCCTAACTCGAGTCCACTTTAAAAGGTCACAAAAAAATACGATTTTAATGAACGTCAATGAGAAGATTTCGAGTTTGATATAGACGAATGTTGTATCTATTTACCGCTACAAGAAGGTCCTAGACAAAATATAAAAACTTTGAAACAGGGTTAAGATATAATCGATCATTCTTTGAAGAACTTGCTATACTCTACTACTTCTTCCTAAATGAAATGGAAAGCATCGAAACCACTCGAAAAGTTCACGAAACTGAACAACTCTAACGAAGCCATTAAATTCGCGACATCATCTCGAACTTCACCAACGGTACACAACGAATCCGAATCAGACCACAATTAACCCTCGGAGCACAGATCGCACGGCACATTTACAATGTGAAAGCTGTCCACAGAAACGTCACTGGTCCCAAAAAACGGTGGAAGCTACGGTTAAATAACGATTCCGCGCGAGCACTCTTCAAACAATGGAGGACCGTGATCGAAGATCGCCGCAGTGTCTCTCGGAAAAAAAAGCTTCTCCCCATGACGATGAATCATGCGATCCACGGAGGATGTCGCGAGTGTCCACCCCTCGGCGAACGTTCGGGACGTTAAGGGCTCGCCTAACCGTCGGCGGATCGCGTGAAATCTCGAGGCCAACTGCCAGGTGATATTTCTTTTCCATTCTTCGTGTTTGGCCGCGCGGTGCACGCACACCGAAACGCGCCTCTTATCGAGCACTTCCGTCCGCTCGTGGTCAGTTGGTCCGGTCGGTCCGGTTTCTCCCATGGCCCGTTCCACCAGCGTACCGATTTTTACCGGTACCACGACGTTCGTTACTGTCGGCGTAATCCTCGCACGTGTGCCCGGCTCTCTTTCTTGCTCTCGAGAAAACTTCCGAACGGTTGCCCATTGTAGTCCACCGTTTTACGAGACGAGCGACTCCCGCGAACGAGTTTTCGTTCCCACAGAACCAGCGGCGGAATTAGAAGCACAGAGAGAAGAAAGAGAAAGAGGGAGGGAAGTAGAAAGAGAGAGAGAGAGAGAGAGAGAGAGAGAGAGAGAAAAGAGAGCTTTCAAAGAGAAAAGAGGGAGGATAAAAAAGAACTGCGAAGTCGCGCAACCCCCGGACTATCGATGGTCATCCCCAAAAAGGACGTCGCCGGACAAACGTGTGGTCACTGTCCTCCCTTGTCCGTGTCACCCTCGAACTGGTCCCTTGTCTCACACCTCTTCGACAGGTTGCCGTGGATCTTCTGCCTGCTTTGCGGAACCGGCTGACCCGTCAGCCCCTACGGTCGCGTTATTGTCCAGAAACCGGATTCCAATGGGCGCGGATGGACGGAGGTCAGTTCGGGGAAGGGGCACAGACCAGTTCCCGAAGTTTCGGCGGAGGATGGGTCGCGATCGGGACGAGGGTTGCGCGAGATTATGGGGCTATTCTATTTTTAATGATAGCGAGCGACCCCGGCCTCTGGGAAGAACTCGGCTGCGGGCAGGGCTTGCTTAAGTTCCGTTTACGCGTCCTTAAGGGGGATCACGCTTTTTCTTGAGAAGAAAATCGATTTCTCCATTGCGGAACTTTGTAGTTTCACTCTATACACGTTTTTAACATTTTTCTTGGAGAAACAATCGATATTTCTATCTTCGCAGTCGAACTTTATGCGTCCTTGAGTGGCGATCTCACTTTTTCTTGAGAGAAAGATGGATATTTTTATTGCAGAACCTTATAATTTAACTTATGCGTTCTTAAAGGGGAAACTTACTTTTTTATTGAGGAAAGAATTGACTTTTATATTGTAGGACCTTGTAGCGTAACTTTATGCATTCTTAAGGAGAGATCTTCGTTTTTCTTTAAAAAAAAAAATTAATTTTGTTACTGCAGAATCTTGTAGTATAACTTCTTGTATATGCCTCCATAAAATCTCGAGATGGAGTTCACAAGAAGCTACTTTTAGAATTGAAGGAACGGTGAATTGTTACTAAAAACTAGTCGAACTTTGAACTGCTATAATTTCGTGTATAAAAATCTTACGATAATCTGTGTATGCTTATTTTATAGAGTCGAATCTCTACTTTCACGATGGCACAGATAACTTTTAAGATATTTCTTTGTCTGAGTCAGGAGAAGTTTAAAGATCAATACTGAAACGTAGCTGCAAAAATATTTCTCCTAAAACAGCGTCTTCTAATAACAATCTTAAGATTCCTAGCAATAATCACTTAAGTACGAATGTTATTTCATACTTTTCCAAATCGGAATCAAATTAATTTCTCTTCTCAACAACGTTTAAGCACTTAAGTGAATCTAGACATGCAAAAAATGTCCGTTTCTCATAGATAACAATTACAATCGACAAAGTTCTAATAATTGTAACTGTAAAGAAAATGATACTGCAAGGAATTAGGCGGTAGACCAATCAATATATGGAATTTTAGCATCGTCTTAAGGAAGAATTTTGTTATCATTTCTGCTATTGAAACCTAGGTAAATCATGCACATCAGCGGTCTAACTATAACTATCCTAAACTTGTTAATGGTTTCTATATTTTAGCACTAGATTTACGGAGCACTGAGAGCAGCTGTTTCATATTCGTTCATAAAAGTAACAATAAGACATTTATTCTGATTTTTAACGAATGTTATTGTAACATTTGCAGCAAGTGACACATATAATTGAATAAAAATAAATGTATCTTTTCGATCTGAACACAGTAAATTCTTCCCAATTGTCCTTCAACTTGTGATGGACGATTTGGGAAGAGGAGACACGATTATTCGAGCCTTGCGGCTCGTTTTTGTAATTTTTGACGATCTATAAACAAATATATATATACTATAAACAAATTGACAATTTTTCTTTATAAGTTGAGGGACAATTGGGGAGAATTTACTGTGATCGCAAATTAAAAAATTTTAACGGATTTCACAAACCTAATATTAATTCCACACTCGTGTCAGTTAGAAACGAACATTGAATAACTTTCCGAATATTGTTTATAGGTTTCTGCCGCAGTTGGACGTTCCAGAGGCTTCAAATCGCCCCAGTGTGACCGAAGTTAATTACGTTATTTCGCACAAGAGTCCCAGCCCCTTGGAAATCCTAATGCGCAGAGACCGTCCGCATACATTATCGCCGACTGTCCATCGTCATCGAAATCCGGTTTTCGACAATACCAGATACGCGCGGTGTCCTCGCACAGTGTTGCACAGTTCCGAGGGTCAAACAGTTCACCTCGTAAAGGGGGATGACGGGACGGGAACCTGCCGCGAGAAAAAATCACCGCGATTTATTATACGGTGCGCGTACGTTTCTAATACCGCAATTGTCCATGGATGTTCGGCTGTTTCTGTTTCGACCGAGAAAAGACGCTCCACTTTTTATCCGCTTCTAACGTAATGTCGACACTTTGTTCATGAGACCTTCGGTCAAGTAGGTAACAGGGCTGCGCGCATAATGACACTTCGTTCTCGTATAATACTTGGATCGTGGAATAAATTGGTATTGTCATGATTATTTGGGTCACAAGATTCTTGAAGCAAGAAAGAATCTTTTCATTCCTGCAAATGTTCTTCTAAATTAAATCCACTAAATCTTCCAAATTGAAGCTTATGTGACGATATTTACAGTATTAATTGTTGCTAACTAACAATGATATTTAACAATTTTTCTGTTTCAAGAACTGGATAAGGGTTGCATTCATTACTGGATCCATGTTTGAGTACTAATTTTCCTTGAAATATATTATATATAATAAAATATTATGAAAATGTTATATTATATCATATTATATTATATTATATTAAATTATATTATATTATATTATATTATATTATATTATATTATATTATATTATATTATATTATATTATATTATATTATATTATATTATATTATATTATATTATATTATATTATATTATATTATATTATATTATATTATATTATATTATATTATATTATATTATATTATATTATATTATATTATATTATATTATATTATATTATATTATATTATATTATATTATATTATATTATATTATATTATATTATATTATATTATATTATATTATATTATATTATATTATATTATATTATATTATATTATATTATAGTATATTATATATATTATATAAAAATATTATATATAATATATTTAAATATATTCCTTTCAATATAAATAACCAGACTGCGGATTCTCATGCGAAATAAAAACTTTAATAAAAACATTACTAAAAAGCAACAGAAATTAAATTAAAATTAATTATTAATTTTAACAAAGTGAAGAGAAAATATCAATGCCCTTAAATTTGCACGACATGTTTACACTCTGGTGTATCATCTACTCATTTTTATTATAAATGCATAAAATCCGCAGCGCGAGTGTCTGCGGGACGAGCCACGGGCCAGATTTGGTCCACGGGCCGCGTCTCGTCCACACCTGACCTAGACTGCAGATTTAACCCTTAGCGGACGAAAGGCGATTCTCGGTCGCCACGGCGTTTCGCGCGGCAGGACGAATGGCGAGTGAGAGACGACTGTCGGTGTTTATGTTAGATTTCGTTATCTCCAACCGAGAGGAACACGCTATCGGTTCTTGGAAAGGTTCCTTAGCTGTTGTTATTCTTTCATACGAAGCGTGAAAAGACACATTAGATCAGAGATAAGATAAATATTAATTAATAAAAGGTTTTTCTAAGACTGCGGCTCTGACAATGGCTCGAGCACCCGAATTTACACACTGGCAGATTCCAATACGGGTGATATTTGCGGAATTTAACCTTACTATGGCAGCCTTCAAACAGAAACATTGACAAGATCGGACCTCCCAGTATCGACAAGAATTCCCTTACACTTATACACAAAACCCAATGCTGTTATAAATTATACCAAATTCATGGGCGGCGTTGATCTGGCATATCAACATTGTTCGCGACGTACTGTTTTATGAGAAAGTTCCTGAAGCGGTGGCGCAAATTATTTTCCTGGGGACTAGAAATTCGTCGAATCAATTCGTACATTATCTACAAACATGTAAAAAGGCAGAGAAACGAACAGCCAGTTACACGCTTGAACTTTCGCAAAATTTTGATCAACAAATTGAGAGGAGATTTTCGTCAACCACGAGATAGATCTTCAAGTTCGACGTCCAACTCTGACGAAATTCGTCTAAACGAGAAACTGCATGTGATTGTTACTGGCACAAAGAAAGATTGCAAAGTTTGCTCCAGTCGAAACAAACCAGGGGGAAGACATGAGACGACCTATTTCTGTGATACACGTCCAGATAAACCAAGAATGCATCTTGGTCAATGTTTTATAAACTATCACTGCCAAACGAAACTACAAATCATAATTTTTGTAAAATTATATTCATAAAAGCGTGAATATAGATAAAGTAACGAAATATAACGTTTTTATAAGATAATTTATATGTAAGATCATTTTATTGTACCATATAAGACATTCGACGTATTTGCAAAAATCGCCTCGTCCTGCTACCTTGACTCGGCCGAAAAAGTCGTCGTCCGCTAATGGTTAATGCACTCGCGAGAAAAATGAACAGCTGATATATATGAAACAGTAAAATGAGTACCGATCGTCAACTTCTTAAAATTACTGAACGAGGAAACAAACGTCTGATCCTAGTAGCTTGCAACTAACAATCCATTTCCTACACAATTCATAACAAATATATCGATTCAGCTAACAACAATAATAAATCATAAATATACATATACCATATACCATAAATATACCGTAAATAACAAACCTAGCAGTAACAAACAGTATGAAGTACCCTGGCAATGTAAGGACGAGTAGATGAAACGGGAAACATTCGAAACAGCGTTAATTATCAATATCTTAAAATAACTAAAAGAAAACACAAATATCTGATCTTAGTACACTAATGTCTCTCTAATTGACGCTCGGATTGTCCACAAAATTGGACAATTTGGGAAGAGGAGATACGATTATTCGAGCCTTGCGACTCATTTTTATAGTTACCGATTGTCAACAATTATAAAAACTAGATGCAGCGCTCTTCCAAAATTATCTCTCCTCTTCCCAAATTATCCATTTTTTTGTGCGCAATCTAAGCGTCAGTTACGAAGACATTGCTGTATCTCGCAACCAGCAGTCTATTAAAAGCAGAATTCCTAGAAGACACATCGACCGAAATATTCCCAAGGAAGCTAGGCGGTAGCGATCGGGGTGTCGGGCTATCTATCAGATTTCGAAAACTCGTCCTATAGTGACAGTGGCCAGCAACCCTCGGACGTCCCGCGTCAGGATGTCCTCCCCTATCGGTCTTCTTCTGGCACGTAGGGTGACCACGTCCAAGGGCAGAGAGCGGCCGGTCAGGCATTGTCGAAAACCGGATTCCGGAGCCAGGATGTCCATCGTTAATGTATGCGGATGGGCATTACGCCTGATACGTGGAAAAGGGGTTGCGCGACCGGACCTTCCCCGTTCCCTCTCTCACGGGCCCGACCTAAGGAACAAAACGGGGGCTGAGCATGGTACCGGTGCGCAACGGGGTCCCGCCCGATGACCCGCGGAATCCGGAAACCCGCTAAACCGGATCTATTGGTCAGTTTCACGTGTCTTACGGGTGCCCCGTTTACCGGCTGCCCCCCTGTTCTCGTCCCCCGGTTGCCCCCCTATCCACGTTGGTTCCGTTGGCATTGAACGCGGCCTTCTTCTTCTTCTTCCTCTGTTCACCTGTGCACGCGCACTCGCAGACATCTGCGAGCCGAGGTTCGCCCAGTGGCCGACGTCCACCGGGACCAACACGGGGCCCCGGTGAGAACTGGACACCGGTACAAGTCTCAAGAGCGAGAATCTCATTGTCGGCTGTGTCTCGTGCGGGCCTACCGCTTCCTCGAACCTTCTCCTTGACAAACGGGCTAGCAAGGTACTCTACGACGACCGTTGATATCGATGAGTCCGATGAGGGATTTTCTCGTTGGCACCGTTCGGGATTAACCTCGGACCCAGTCACCGGTGAACGGACTTATCTGTCAGTGAATGGACGATCAGATTTATCCTCTGGGGCTGGTTCGGCGACGGAATTTTGCACGTGTCGCTCAGCGAACGGCTTTTAACTTTTCACTGGGACGGTCGGGAAGTTTCTTAGAGCAATTTTTAATGCCACCCCTTTGGTGTGCGTGCGGGTAGAGTAGGACGATTAACAGTACACACGAATACTCGCAAAATATATTGGGACATGAAATAGATATTTGTATAAGTATGAATATGACTGATAAATAATGAAGATAATTCGGTACTTCGACTTAAGGAGCTCACTCATTCTCTTTCGTGCGATTAATCTTGACGGTAGCATATACATATAATATGTATCATTTAGTATATCAGAACAAATTATGTAATTATAGCCTAGACGAAGGATTCTCACTCGTTAAATTCATTCACAATCGGATATATAAAATCAACAGTTTATAGTGAATCTATAGAGAAATTGTCCATCTTTGAACTTCTGTAACTTCGCGCATGTCGATGTTCCACCTGCTCTAGTCCTGAAGAGCGAAGTTTCTACTTTTACACTTTCGAACTTAACTTTCTGAAACATTTTTTCTTATTATAATCCAGAGCGAAGAGGCGAAGATGATTTTTTTATTTAGAAATTCAGACGGTTCACATTCGTTTCAATGTCATCTTATAAAGTAATGTCTCCCTTTTACAATGATCTCCCCCCCCCCCTCTCAAATCTCGAACAACAATTTTTCCTCGCCGTATCATCCTGCTCCGAATGACAAACTATATTTCCTCACGACTATAATTGCTGTGTTTCTGAAAAAATCTGGTAAAAAATCAATTTCAAAAGGTCCATGAATAAACGTCTACATTTAACCCTTTGCACTCGAGCGTCGACTCTGAGGCGATGTTAAAAATTTCTACACTATTTTCAAAAGAATTTTCACGGTTTTCACGATTTTTCACGGATTTGTCACAAAATTTGTCTGTGTTCGATAAATCGTCGAATAATAATAGAAATCTTCTATAAGCATACGCGTTTAATTTCATACGTGTAAAATAAAAACAATCATACCGAATAGCAACAGTGTAGATTGAAACAAATGCCTTCATTTTGAAGTTGAAATAGTCTCGAGGGCAAAGGGTTGAAGCAAGGATCGCATAAAAAGATATTCAATTATTTATCTAAATCGAAAACAACCGAATACAAAGCTTTTAAAACATGTATTATAGATTATAAAGCTGGCACAGCATTTATCCATGTTTATGAAAATTCTGTTGCTCTGTTGGAAGAGCCGCACAACAATATCGCCGGCAGTAGAAAGCCGCATAACCCAGCGACTTGTCAGACAGGTCGACCGTCAGCTCCGATGGAGTGTGAACGCGGCGTGTCGCTGACAACTATATCATAAGCCCTCGGCGTTATGCCTGCACGAGACGGCGGACTGTACGTTTCATTTTTTCCACAGTATATTTCGACAACGTAACGACTGCTCCGCACGTAACGAGAGAGCAACGAGAAATCCGGAACGAGGCTCGCGTGATCGGCATTCGTGCTCTCGCGTCAGCCATTAGACCCGTAATCGGACTGCGATGAAAGATGGTACGCTCTCCTTTATTTGTTGCACCCGATAAAACACTCGTTCGCATCCTTGTACACGCTGTTCCTCCAATGAAATCAAAACGAATCGGCAAGATCTTATTCGGACTTTTGCATCGACATCTTATCGTCCATTGTTGCATCTTCTGAACATATTTTTGAATATTTCTTAAACATTTTACTGTAAACAGATTTTTACTATCTAGCGAATTCATCAATGTATAGTTTAAACATCGATTCATCAATGTATCGTTTATACATTTTAAACTGTGATGTTGTACTTCTTTCTTAATATCTATAACTCGAAAGGATTTCTTGCTAAATGCTTCAATAGGAAGGACCATGTCAATCGTGTACCCCCTCCTTCCCTAGGGAGGTGACGCTTTCAATAATACAATCTAGTAATTTGTGTGAGTAAATGAAAATTCTTCTAATATCAAATTTTATTATCAGAAGTATTGATTTAGCCTCTATTCGATACGATAATAATAAAATACACAAAAATGATAATTAGAAACACGCGCTGAGAAAACATGTGATAATAAATTCAGCAATATTTTCTAAATGTCAATTCAATGCAGTTATTTTTGTCTGTAAATTTTCGTTAGACTTTAATCGATCCAATAGGATTTTCTCGATGTTCGACAAATACTCGAACGAATTTTCGCAAGAACCGCGCGACCGTTTAGCGGTAAATTTTGACAAACGTTCGCAATAAGAAAAACTCTGGTCATAAATCATCGCGGGGTGGCGATCCATTGGCTGCAACTCGGATCTATGAATCGGACGATCGCGTTGCACAATCCGCGAACGACAACGCGCAGGATTTATCGTCGACTTAAGGACCTCCTCGGAACCGCCGTCGGTGACGAACGTTCTCGCCGGATCGGTAATCGAGGAGTATTTTCGCAGCCAGCGACGGTTTCGCGTCGTCGACGAAAATAGCCGCGGCCCGGCGTGCAATAAAAATTATAATTTTATCAGCCGAGCGTCCTTCCACGAAGAACTCGCGGGGACACGCTGCGATCGACGTAATTTACGATCCCATTTTTGCTGGCTCGTTTGCTCTTTCTCGCCGATGGAAATTTTTACATTTAATTAGCCGCCTAATTATCGCTTCCGGACGAAGGTTTTTCTCTTTCGATGCCCCTCGGCGAGAGGATGTTCCTGTCGGGATCCGAATGATTTATTCCCGGCGACGTCGTCGTCGCGTCTCTTGTCGTTAACTGAATTAAATCGACGAGGTCTGAAAGTTTTTATTTCCGCAGAATATTTCGTGTTGGCGATGTTATATGGTGTTTTATTGTGAGCCACTCGTTAAATTGCTCATTCCGTTTCGTAACACTCTTTTGAACTGTAAAGATTTACAACAGGGGGGCTGCCGGCGGAATAGATGTAAAAGTCGATTTTAATGTGGGAATGTAGGCAGAGCGGTCGGCTAGGCAGCTTCGTTTCGTTTCGATTTGCTATTTATTATTGACGAGCCGATAATGTAATCTAACGAACGTAATAACATTCGAACGGAATTATCTGTCAACAAACTGACTCTTGTAATTTCGAAGAACCATTACCGTATCCGATGTAATGTCAAAGTATACATCAATCATCCTTCTTCTCACTTTGCTAATGCAAAAGATTTCTGTAGTTATATTTAAAAACTACACATTCTCCAGTCACGAAAAATAAAACCTTCGATAAGATGAACATTAGAAAATTACAATGACCGAAAGGAATATTTGTACACGATAATGGATCTGACTTTTACCAAAAATTATTCTTCAAGAAAATTTTCAAGCAAAATTAACCGAAGATCTTTTTCGGGCATAATTGAACTGCGAATCTTTATGGAAAATAAACCTCGTCCAATTCGATGGTAGGAAATGGAAGTTGGATGAAAATGTATTTCTTCTCTCAATAATGTAAGTAGATCGAAAACAATCTAACAATATCATAACATTTTTGAATCCCTTTACAATTTTGTTTTCCATTCTTCTATTTCTATAAAAAGAAATTTTGCAGAAAAATAAATCCTTCGATAAGATGCACATTAGAAAATTACAATGACCGAAAGGAATATTTGTACACGATAATAGATCTGACTTTTACCAAAAACTATTCTTCAAGAAAATTTTCAAGCAAAATTAACCGAAGATCTACCTCGGACATAACCGAACTGCGAATCTTTATGGAAAATAAACCTCGTCCGATTCGATGGTAAGAAATGGAAGTTGGATGAAAATATATTTCTTCTCTCAATAATGTAAGTAGATCGAAAACAATCTAACAATATCATAACATTTTTGAATCTCTTTATAATTTTGTTGTCCATTCTTTTATTTCTATAAAAAGAAATTGCAGAAAAATAATTGCAGAAAATTCACAGTTCGATCGTAACCTTCGACTTTCGCCATAAAATAATGCGGAATTCCTTACAAAATAAGAGGCAACAGTTTTTTCTATGCCTCAGTTCGCAAGAATTGCACAAGTCGCAAAAGCGAAAGCAACGGAACCACTTTCAAATTCGCATTAACGACGAATCCCAGTGTTCTCCGTCTTCCTTCGAAACTCCTCGACTCGAAAGGGCGCAGTAAATCAGCCGATAAGCCCCGTCGTGGCCATTTTGTATTTTCATGTTGTCGACGGTAATTTCTCGGCACGTCGCGAGAGCCCCGCTGAAAATTTCGGGAATCCGTGGCCGAGGATTTTTTGGGGGTCGCGTCTTCCGACGTCGCGTTAAGTCAGGTCATGTTATGGTGGTTATCTCCCATGGGGCTGCGACAGGAGACGCGACGCGGAGAAACTCAACGAGGCCTCGAAACGATTCCAGCGGCGCTGTTTCATTCCGGCGTGGCGGGCTCGCTTCGTCCTTTTGCGGATTTAATTTATGGAGCGATTTTAATGCCTAAAAATACCATGCACCGTCCCCGTCTCGAGATTCCAAGCGGTTCCTCGCCTTTCCAGATTCTCGATCCTTTTTCTTCTTCCCCCCCTCTCTCTCCCTCCCTGTCTCTCTCTCTCTCGCGTGCGCGCGCGCGCGTTTAACACCGGTCTGTCGTTCTTTTTCACTATACTTTTTATTTTTGACGATGAGGCGAAACGTTGAAAGCAGAGCTGATGCGCGTCGGGAGAGACGCGCGGAGTCGAAACTGGTGACCAGGATTCTGCAGCGAATCGAAAAGAGTAGATGGGAGACGAGGATTTAGAACAGAGATGGTCAACAGCTTGCTCGTACGGGCAGCAATTTTCAGCCCAGGGCAAACACCGATCGACCCTATTCCCTTGGGCAACGGTCCCCTTTCTTAGCTCCTCGTGGGATTCATCGCTAGTAACGACGCGTTATTTGGCTGAGAACGGCGACAGAGATCGATCGCAGGTTACGCCGAGATTGAGAGAAATAGAATGAGCAACGGACTACGGATTATTTGAGGATTATTTGAAGATCAGAGCACTATTCGCGACGTCATAATCGGGCCCCGCTGATTCGCTGCCGGCCGCAAGATCGATGGTAATGTTCGTCATTTTCACGAAGATACTCGAGGCAGGACGAAAGCGTGGAGTGTTTTTTTAAAAGAATTTCGTCTCTGACGAGAAGATTTGGTCGAATCGACGTCAATCGTTGTTTTCGAGAAAAGGAGAGCGACGAAATGTGGTCGAAAAATGATCGACCCTGTTCCCGTGGGCAACGGTCCACTTTCTTAGCTCCTCGTGGGACTCATCGCTAGTAACGGCACGTTATTTGGCTGAGAACGGCGACGGAGATCGATCGCAGGTTACGCCGAGATTGAGAGAAATAGAATGAGCATGGGACTACGGATTATTTGAGAATTATTTGAAAATCAGAGCACCACATCTTCATCTGAAAATCACATTAAATGAACTAATCTCTTCCATCGTTATAGATTGTTATATATCGTAAAACTATAGTAAAGATTTGTAATGCAGTGATCTCTTTCCAAAGAAGCTGTATAATCTATTTATCTAAAACTTTATAACTTCTCGATAACTTTTTGTACACACGATGTAATGCAAAATAATCTCAAAAGAGATTAGAATTGCTTGAAATAAGAAAGAAAGAGCTACAACACAGAACGAAGACTTCGCAAAATATTTATATTAATTTCTAACACTCGGAAGAGTCTGCTGACGTCAGTAGCTGACAGTATCTACCAGAAACTCGGTGCAAGTTTTTACCAAAATTGTGATTTTGCTATGCAAAGTTGAATTGAAATGAAAATCATTGCATCGCTGTGAAACTTTATAGGAATTAATCGATAAAAGATTTTGTGTTTTCATTCACGTGTTTTCCGTGAATATCTAAGAAGATAATAATTCAATGTCATCGTATCGGCGACATCGAAGTGCAAAGGATTCAAAAGGAATGTTACAGAACGAGTGGCATCGTTGGTGACTTCAACGCACGATGCGCAGCGTCGCCGCGCGCTTAGCTCCTAAACAAAAAATAATCTAAGAGAGCAGGATCATCTGTGCAGAAGGAAATAAATTGCGAGAAAACGAACACGAGATAATTCCGCAAAATGTGCATGAAAACGAACAGAGGAAAGCGAATTCAAAGGGTGGATAATCAAAGACAAAAGAGGAGCGTTCCGAGCGCAGAAGGAGCCAGAAAATAGATTTGCAAAAACAACGAAAGATGGATAGACCCGGGGACGGAAAAACGGACGGGATGATCGGCTTCGAAAAAAGAAACTGCGGTGCTCGCAGATTGGAAAAATGCGTGAAACTGCAGGCACCGCACGCTGAAAGTCTCACGGCGCGGCGCGGCTCGGCTCGGCTCCGCTCGGCTTGGCTTGGCTCCGTTTCGCTCTCGGGTCTCGATCGAGTGCAACTGAATTGCAGATATCATAAATCGATGATACTCGCCGGATCGTACACGCTGCGGGCTTTTCAGCGTCTTTCGCCGGGTTACGTAGCGAGGCAACAAGTTATAGGTTTCGCTGAAGTTAAGTATGATTTATCGTAACCAGTTGCGTGCGAGCTTGCCGGGGTAGGAGTCCGCGACCGATGGCTTTTTATCCGCGTGCCGATTCCCTTGCTTTTATTAGATATCGATTCCCCCGCCGTCGCGGAATCCCGGATTACCATAAAACGTGGGAGCCGTGATAAATGGAGCCGGGCTCCCCGCGACTCGCGGGCGATGAAAACCCTTCGTTCGTCGATTTCCGGAGGACGATAAATCAGAGCGACCGGCACAATGCTTCGGACATCCTTAATTCGATCTGTGAACAGTAGCCTCGGAAAAGGTATCGAAATTTTTGTAGGTGTTTCCGAAGAATTTTAGAGAGATTTTGGAAAAACGCTAATCAAGTTGTTTCGAGGATATTATTATTTAAAATATTATCCGAATATTTTTAACGTCAGAACTATCTGGACCCAGACGCGACTAATGTGTATTTCATTGCAACAACAAGATAGGATTCATTCAAACTTTTAATCCTAATTTCTACTATATTGTAATATATGTACGAATAATGAAGTTTGTCAACGAAATTTTTCATACTTACATTTTTACCATTTCAGTGGCTATGAAAGAAAAGTTCAGAAACTAGTCATCCTGACCGGTTTGATAGTTCGATTTGTTTTGGATATTTCATTTAGTAGATGTGTTGAACGTGCGGAGATTGTTTTTTAGGAAACGGTTGTACAAGTTTCTTAAGTCTAGATATATATATCTAGTAACTTGAACATCTATCGAATGTGCTTAAAGAATTATTTAGCATCCTCTATTTCAAAATGCGCCGCGTGTATACGCATTTTTCATCCCTACGCGTTTCATGTTTTATTTTAAATAAAGTATTCTTGTACGAAAATAAAATCGTTGAGAGACGTTCTTAAAAAACAGATACAATAACAGTGAAAAATGTAACTGTTTTAAACTGATCATTTTAAAAAGATTCTTTAAGAGGAAAACAGACAAGTTTCGTGAATTGTCTATGTAACTAATTATAAATAAATATTATATTCAAAATATAATTTTAACCGTAACTTATATTTCTTATCTCTAATTTCAGGGGTATCTTTCGCTCTTCCATCGCTTTCACAGATAACCTGACGACGTTAAAAGCTCCATTAAATCGAAGCAATTTAGTGAAATAAAAATTTGAAAAGTTAAGATTTATGATATTGAGCACAACAATCTATTCCTAAATACAGTCGAATAATTCCGTTATCCATGTATGAATCAAAGTGTCAAAGGGGACAATTGTAAATAATGACGAATGATTGTAGAATACCTTCCGAACCTTATACAACACGAAAGCAGTATTACGCAGAGAGTACCATATTTTTCTCTACATACTTCGACAGTGTATCCCACAAGTAAAAATGAAACTAAAATGTTATGTAACAAACAGTCAATAAATGCTTGGTTAAGAATTCATGACAAAAATACAAAGTGTGATACAAAAGCTACTAAATATACCTATATCTCTATGTATAGTACAATATATGTATAGTTTGCCGTTATAGAGATCCATGATTACAAAAACATTTAAACATATCGCAATCTACATGTTCATGTTACTTAACCCTTTGAGTCCCAGGGGTCATTGAAAAAACACGGTCGAAAAGCGCGATATCGCTTGTCTCAATATGCGTACTATTATTCCATAAATATTTCTAGTTTTGTTGAATAAAAATTATTGAGAGCATAACAATGAAATACAAACTGTGTTACTTGTATTATTTACATTTAAAAAAAAGCAACTATGCAATGTACGTGTGTCAGTAGAGTTGAGCACGCCACTTCGATAGTCTGTGAGATCCGTTGTCCATAGCGTTCAAATGTCTTGAGCTTTTCGGCACAAAATCTAAACATTACGATAGCGCTGCTTCGGACTCGAATGGTTAACATCGACGTTACGGTTGTCGTTTCGCCCTGTGTCGAACTGAGAGCAATAGCATTATCATATCCGCACACTTCTTATTTTTGTCACTTCTGAAGAAAACATTTATCGACTTTTTGTTGTGCAACATTTTATCGTTATTTTTACTTGTAGAACAGACTCCCGAGGTGTGCAAGGAAAAATGCGGGACACCCTGTATGGTTTTAAGTCTCGGAGCTGAGAATTTAATTGCCAGGCAAGGGGTTAGAACGATATTAGCCTAAACCATTAAGCCGAGCCGGAGCTCCATAATTCAGTAGCGTCGCCCTCGTAAAGTACCCCGTTCCGCAACCGGAAGTCGCGACCACCCCTCGCCGTTCGAGAGATCGGCTCGGCTCAATTAATATCGCGGCGAACGATAAGTCGGAGAGCAGGCCGGGGACCGGAGCGTGCGGCCACGATCCATTCAGATAGCCGACCGGATTATTAAATTAAGTATTCCTTAAAATCCCGCGGCAGCGGCGCGCATTAATACACACTAAATTACGCGGCGGTACATTATTTCCGTGTGGCGGCTGATAAATGCCGGCCATATCGGTCGCGATAATTCCTCGGAGGACCGCGTGATAAATTATTCCGCGGCCCCCTGATATAACGCCGCTCCGCACGCAGACGATTTTTCTTTGGATCGGGCCGAAGCGGGTACGCCTCGCGGAGTTTTCCCAAGCGGAGAGAACGCGCGCAGGGCTCGCCCGCGACCGCCGCTCCGTTTCGTTCCTCTCCGGACCTCCAGCTGATCGCCGCCGACGATATTTCACAATTAAACTGGTTCGGCCGATGGCGCGTTTAATTATTCGCGACGTCATAATCGGGCCCCGCTGATTCACTGCCGGCCGCAAGATCGATGGTAATGATCGTCATTTTCACGAAGATACTCGCGGAGCGCTCTTTTAAAAGAACTTCGTCCCTGAAGATTTGGTCGAATCGACGTCAATCGTCGTTTTCGAGAAAAGGAGAGCGACGAAATGGGGTCACGGGGAGGAGGGACGATATCGTCATTTTAATCGGAAAATTATGGTTTAGTTCTCGATCCATCATTTTCTTCGTCGCGCAGCAGAATTTGAAAATAATTGTGTAATTCGTGTTAGTATTATCATTCGCCACTTAATGGCAGTGTCAAAATCGATTTATGGCTTATAGATGACTCAATTGTTAGGCTATTTGGATTTTTCATAATAACGTTTCAACAGTTAAACTTTAATCTTGTTTTCGTTTAATCTCACTTTTGTTAGTGATTAATTGAGTTAGTTTCGATGAAAATTTCTTCTTGAAACGCGATGGCTGGAATGCATTCAAACAAATAATATATACTGTTTCATTGAATCGAGATTATGTTTTTATAATTTGTCAATAATATTAATTTCCAAATAATTTGTCTTCCTCTTCGAATAATGCAACATTGGACGGCCTAATATTTCTGTAGAATCAGTGCCACTTAACGTCACTGTTAAAAAATAATACGACTTATAAAATTACGCAATTGATGGGACATCTGTATTTCTTTCAATAAAAGTACAGAATTTCAGCTTTAATCTCGTTTTAGTTCAACAAACTAACGTTTCTTAACGTTCAGTTAAAATGTGTCCCAGCAAGTGGTACGTACTGTTTATTCGAATTAAAAATCCAATTTATCGTTCTTTTATAAGAATAATCCAACATTAAACGACCTAATATTTCTTCAGAATCGGTGTTACATAACGTTAGTGTCAGAAAATGACACGATTTACAACGCGTCAGATGAAAAGCGTACGAGCGAACGTTACGTACTGTTTATTCCAATTAAAAATCACATTTATCTTCCTTCTCGAGTAATCCAACATTAAACGACCTAATATTTCTTCAGAATCAGTGACACTTAACATTTAGTGTCAGAAAACGACACGATTTACAACGCGTTAGATGAAAAGCGTACGAGCAAATCGTACATACCGTTTATCCGAATTAAAAACCCAATTTGCCATCCTCTTGAAATAATCCGATATTATACGGCCCGATATTTCTTCAGAATCGGCGTCACTTCGCGCAGTATTAAAACAAAAAACAACGCGGCTCGTAAGACGACTTGATAGATAGTATATCAGCGTTTATGGTAATAAAATTACAGCGTTTAATACTTAAATCTCGTTTTCATTCGGCGTTCAACTTTTGTGGCATGCGTTCAGCGCTATCCTAGATGAACGTTTCTTCTTCAAACTCTTCGGGATAATCCAAACATTACATGATTTCATATTTCCTCGGTATCGGGTGGAAAACGCGTCGAAACGACGCGAAGAAGGCCGAGTATCGACTGAAAAGTGGGAAAAACGTCAGGCCCGTATCGAGTGGCTCGATTCCAAAGAGAGCAGGCAGACCCCGTCTTTCGAAGCCGTGAACGCGATCAGCTCCACACGGCATAGCTATCATCCTATTTGCTCGTTTTCTCCTTTTCACGTGCTTCCCGCGAAGCTCGCCAGAGCGGCGCCGCTTAGAAGCCGCGCGCGATAATGGTAACAGCGTCCACGCGTGGAACGCGCGCGTGCAGCGTGCAGCGTGCAGCGTCCAGCGTGCACCCGCCGCAATCGGAAGGTGGAGCCTGGCTTGGGAACGGTTATGCATTATGATTTACGTTCGTGCGCATTGGTGCCGCGGTTGCAACCCACCGTCTGACACGTTCACGCTGGCTTTGCGTGTACGCTTCGAGAGATCCTAGGAACGTCCGCGTCGTTCCGCCGGATTGTCACCGAGGTCCGGCTGCTACGGGGGGGTTCCCGTAGGGGACCGACCCTTAATTAGATCAACCGGATGAATCCGCTTTAATTAGCTCAAGCGAATGGACCAGCCGACGCGACAGGGTCCCCGACGGTCGTTGCCAACGGATCTACGGTGACGGGAGATGATTTAGTGGGCCGTCGTTGACGTATCGCGATAGCCTGCAATCTTGATCCTGATAGAGGATGAGATGTCACCGATCCGGCCGCCGGACTCCGGGCATTTTTCTCTTTTTGGTCGGCCTTGGAGCGATCTTGCCAGAGGTCATACCGTCAACGGTGTTATAATTGAACAGCCCTTGGAATTCAGAGCGTTCCTCTAGGTAGGAGGGACTGGGAGAAATTGATGCCCAAGGTGGGTTAATATGAACAACGTAATTATCAATCAATTATACGCGACCGTAGCGATCGTTATTATTCAGTTTTTATCCTTCTCGTTGCGCAAAAGTAAATATTCGATCATACCAAAGATTCTATTGTATAAAACTTCACGTTCTTCATTTGTTTCAATTTCCTTTTGGCGATTTCAAGAGAAGGTAATTACGTTTTATTACTTCGATTGTATCGTCTGCATTTTTTGCTGGAAGTGTTTTTACGCGATGACTTCGTGCGGGGCTGATTGATACTTTTTCTCTGGGGCATGTTGATACAGTGTATCATAGCAAACGATGCCGCAGAATAGGATGTATAAGAAAGAAAGAATAAAAAAAGAAGAAAGTATAAAAAGAAATGTAAACAAGAGAGAAGAACACTGTGTAAACTGCAAAAGTTTTTGACACCGCAAAAGTCTAAGTGTGCAGTAAGTAATAGTGATGATAAAGAAATTGAAATCAATAATAGTAGCGATAAAAGAAGCATAAAGAATAAATTAATTAAACGAAGTAATAATAGATGTGTAAAAATAAAAAATGAGTCAGAATCAGAAAATGAGGTCGCTCTGTGCGTCATTTGTCTTGAAGAATTCTCGAAAATGACTAATTTTTGTATTGTCCCCTATGTCAATTAATTTCAAGCAAAATTATTTCATTTATGCGCTGTGTATACAGTTACTCATAACATTGAGCGCACACCTTTCAAAATGCAATAACTTTTTTAAAACTGGACTAAGTGATTCGAATTATTTTGAAATGATAACGGAACTAATCTATTAGACGATTATCAAAATGTTTTTTTTTTAATTTTGCTATTACTTGGGATGACAACAAAATAAAAGAACTCTCGTGTTTTTTTTACTTTTTTATGTGAATAAGGCTCAGATAAGAGATTAAAAATGAATTTTTTATATTTTTTTTTGTTACTCCAAGTAACAGACAAATTAAAAAAAAAGACATTTTAGTCATCGTCTAGTAGACGATGATCACCTCAATCACCTAAAAAAAATTCAAGTTACTTATTCCAGTGTTAAGAAAGTTATTGTGTTTTAATAGGTGTACGCTCAATTTTGCGAGTAACTGTATATTCAAGGTTAAGCGCTGTCTCGATTTCCTCGCTCGCGACTAAGCAGCTAATTATCGAGTAATTGAATTACCACCATTGATCTGTCCATTATTAATGCTGAGTACGTCAGCTCGAACGCGAATTCATTATGCGATGTAAAATCGACAGGCGTCTGTCTTGCATCGAGGGAGCCACGAGGTTCTCGAGGCAACGAAGAGATTGATTTACGCCAGCTATAATTCTCGGTGGCTTACTTCTCCGGTTAAGGAGAAATTGACTTACGCCGGACTCATTTTCCATCACTCATGCACGGCATCTGTCAGCGAGTCCTGTTGGATGAATATTTAGTCTTCCACTAGTCCCTAAGTATGCCGGTGATTGACAATTACAGATTTATTCAGCTTAGAAGAATTGTTGCCGCTGTAACTGATAGTGGACTGTGCTCGAGTATTCTCGATTTTCTGGATATTGTTTATCAATTCTTTTCCAGACACTGTCTTGTTAACGATTCTTGTTGTAATTCTCGTATTTGTTCAAACAATCATAAATTCAGAGAGAAATAGGAAATCAAAGGAATAACGTAGGATCGTTAAGAAAAATGTACAGACTTCTAAATTCATCAATTGTAAGGAAAAGCTCGGTCAGCGAAATTAACATGAAACATTGGTCTTAACTTAACAATTTAACCTGTGACTAAATAACCTCAACAATTGAAATCGGAAAGTGAAATTGAATGATGTTAGCTACTTTTTCAACACATTCTTACGGTTTCAATTAAAATTAGAAAGATGCAATACATCGGGGCAATTGTTAATGTTGAATTCTGAACAAATAATTTCACATGTGGGTGACACGGCAGTCGAAGCATTGACACGTTTATCTACCGGCGTTGGTTTCGCAATTTTTCAGAGGCAACAATTCATAGGTAAGAATTTGTCTTAATTTTGTCAATGACAAGAGCAATTTCAATTATGTTCCAACGATTAATTCTAATTAATTCTAATCTATTAATTCTAATCAAATGATTTCGTTCGAGATTATCGTGTAGAACAAGGCTTTTGAAGATTCCTCTCTGCACAACATAATGATTATGATAGTAATAACAGACTTCTAATAGATGAAGTGTTAAAAAAGTGAAACGTAATGCGATAAACAAAATAAAAATACAAAAGCAAGGACTTGATGAAAAATTAATGCTAAATCTACCAAGCTCGATGTAACGATGTAGCGATAAAAAGGTTATTTATTTAAACCTCTCGCCATTTTTATTATAACGTACACATACTTGAATCATGGAATTCATTTAATCATTTTCTACGAAGAAGTCTTTCTTTGAAACGAAAAGAGCGAAATCGGCCATTTCGGCCGGCTCGATAGGTTTAACATGATGATTATGACAGTAATAACAGGCTTCTAATAGATGAAGTGTTAATAAAGAGAAACGTAATGCGATAAACAAAATAAAAATACAAAAGCAAGGACTTGATGAAAAATTAATACTAAATCTACCAAGCTCGATGTAACGATGTAGCGATAAAAAGGTTATTTATTTAAACCTCTCGCCATTTTTATTATAACGTACACATACCTGAATCATGGAATTCATTTAATCATTTTCTACGAAGAAGTCTTTCTTTAAAACGAAAAGAGCGAAACCGGCCATTTCGGCCGGCTCGATAGGTTTAGAGTTAACGAATCTCGTAAACGTTCTGAAAAAAGTCGTGGGAACGATGCTTGAAAGTCAGAATGCAGGGAAACAGGAATAAAAGAAACGGATCAGCGAGGAGCGCTAATTAAAGAATCATCGGCGGGAAGAGCCACCGTCACCCGGTGGCCATGTTGGATGCCTCGGTTTCTCATTAAACTGCGTGCGGGTAATGAGGTTCGACGAAGACCGGAGTGCATCGATCACCGCCCACCGACCGTGGTTGCGCTGCCGGCGTCAAAATCCGCGCAGGAAACGTCGCCGCTCGAGAAACGTCTGTACATTTAGACGGAAAGTCCGGATTCTTCGATTCGAGCATTCGAGCACTCGTGGTCTCCGTTATCGGTTGCCGTGGCCGACAAGCAGCCGTCCGATCCGAGAACAGCGTAAACGTGGTTACTCGTGCATATTCTCTCCCGTTCTATCATGGTCTCCCTATCGGCCCGTTTCCGTCCCTCCCACCGGTCTCTCTTTCTTTTCTCCGGGCGTTCCCCGACGTCCGCCTAGTCGTATTGCTCCGTTAAATCCTTCCTGCTATCTCGACCGGCCCTGATAGCTGTCCCTTGCGAACGATAACGCTCGCGAGAGATACGCGACGAGATTACGCGCCGCTCGTTCGAATTTTGCAATGCAGATCCCGGTTGAGCGATACGCTGAATTGATGGAACGGGGAAAAGCGGCGGCTCCGCCTATAAATTGAAGGACGCCGCGATTTTGTCACGGCGGAACGCGTAATGAAGCGTAATATATGCAAATGACGTAAGACGCCTGACAGACCACTCCGCGACCGAACCTGTTCTACTTTTTTTTCCCGCCCGTTCCCGCCGCCTATTTTCGGAAATGCCGGGCCGTTTCCGAGCGGAAGCCCCGGACGATGGGCAAAATCAGCTTAATCATCGTGCCGGTACGTTCGCGCAAATTGCTGTGCTCCGATCATGCGAAGTAATCTTTCAACGTTCATTTTTCTCAGTTGATTGTACGAACTTGATAAGGTATAATACGCAATGCGATCTTCGTTTCAAGTCGTCACGGAAATTAACACTTTACTTACCGGCAGACGGTTAATAGGCTTTCCCATGCACGAACTGTGTGAAAGTTTTCTTTGTTAACTAAACGATTACACGGTGTAAAAATAATCAAATAAAAGTGCTATTATACGTTGTTTATTTATGCGTTCTCTTGTATTTGAAACACACCGAAGCGCACAACATAAGTATAATAGAAATATGAAACAAGAATTTATAATATTTATAATGTTATAATTTATAATATTTATAGTATTATAATATTACTTATAATATTACTTATAATATTATAATTTATATTACTTATAATATTATAATTTATATTACTTATAATATTATAATTTATAATATTACTTATAATATTATAATTTATAATATTTATAGTATTATAATATTATTATATTTGTATTTATAATATAAATATAAAACAAGAAAGAAAAACATTACACTATTTTCATATTAATTCCCATGATAAATTACAATTACAAGCAGCGTTCTCAATTTTTTTTCAAATTTTAAATTATTAACGAAATAAAAATTAAATTAATTAACGAAACAATAATTACTACCGTATGAATCACTGTCCTTGGGTCTTCCATTTTAACCCCATGACACACTAGGACGAGTTGGGTTCGTCATTCATTTCATGTGCCACTGTAGACCGACGAGTCTAACTCGTCAAGAGCAGTATATTATTACGTCACTCGGCGCTTCACTCGTGCGTCGATTCTGGTTTGTTTACAAGATGCCCCCACCCTCTCGCGTTCTCGACAGCAGCAATAACAAAGTTGCATCCACGAATCAGTAACGCAAATTTCCAAATGAAACATTCTCTTTCTCAGCTTGCGCACAACTGTTCGGTTGTGCCAAATTAAATAGAATTTTTATAACGCATCAAATCTCGTTTTATTTGTGTTTGTCAAGGGGTTAATAGAGTAACACATAAGTTGGAAGAGACACAATCATGCTGAGAGTGGGTTCGTTCCCTTTTGTATTCGAAAACCAATGGCGGACAAATCTTCACACAATTACGGATTCGAACCGAGTATGATTATATTTGTATATATATATATATATAAACATGCGAACCAGGTACACTAAATTATCCCTACAATGCCAAATTTCAGGTTGCCGCGAATTTCTCCGTGTTAGTCCTAAGTCTACGTGATTTATTGTTATGTCGATGCTAAGGTTCGACAGAGTCGATCGAGCGTGTGATGCGGCACGCGACGCGGCTCCTTTGACTCGAATTCCCGGAAGACAACACAAAATGGTCTGTTTGGGTATGAGTCAGGTAAGTAAAACCGCGGAGCTGCAAGGTACACGTGACCAATCGTAACGACTGTTGATGGACAAGTTCTCCGTCGAATCCTGGCACGTGGCCTCCGAATTGTCTTCGAATTGTGGCATGTGGCTTCTGAATTTCCGCCAAACGTAGACCCAAATAACATAACTCCACTGATATTTTCTATTGAACGTTGCCTTTAATATTTTTCTCATCCTTCTTTTTTCTTTGTTATAATTACAACGCGCGTAATGAAATGAAATAAATTATTTACTACGTATAATGAACAAATATAGTCTAAAGCATGTCGTGTTCGGTCTCATTTTAATTGGAAGAATCTGACAAATATATTAAACATGTATAAAAAGATTGTAAACAAAAAACAGTTAAGGCAACGTTTTTATTCTAGCATTCTTGTGAATTTATATTAATGTACACCGTCATGCTGGGCGCTGCCTTTTTTTGCCGACTGCCCCGAGCTCCGGGCCTTCTAGGGAGAATTTACTGTACATATTTAATTGTAATTTCATGTTCGGAGTTGACTTTAGTTGAGCACGGAGCCGACAGTAGCGCAATATTTTTCTTATTAATTCAAAAGTACTTATTAGTCTTATTAGTCTAAGTGCATCTTTTTTACTTAACTTTCTGTTCCTTGCAATTTATTCGAAAAATTTATTTTGCGTTTATTTTGTATAAATCACTGCCACGTGGAGGCGGCCACTAAAAATGTAGGGTTGCAGCGTAGGTAAGATATGTTCTATCAATTATGCATCGCCGTAGATACGATAAATAAACACGCACCTGGCCGATCGAATTTACTCTCGCAGCTTTTTCAACGAATATTACACCGTCCGATAATTGTTAAGAGAAAATCCACAGTGCCGAATCTCAATTCTGAATGCGATCGAGCATTGAAATTTCCGGGCGCACGTTCGTCGCGCGTTGAAATCACCAGCGTCACTTCGGGCACTGCGCAACGAGCGCGCCGCGTTTTCAATGTTCGTTCTCGAAAAATTCCGGAGCTAGATTAAACGCAAGATCGAATCAAAGTAAAGTTTTTTGCGCCGTTGATTTAATATCGCGAGCGAAACAGACCACGACGCGCGAGCCACCGCGATTTCTGAATAGTCATTGTTCAACATTTATAGTGTCGCCGTTTCTATGATAGGTCGTGACAGCGAATAAATGGTGTCCCGCCTTGAATGAGACTAAATGGCAATTTTTCTTGTCCCGCATCGGCACACGCGCCGCCGCAACACTAACATCCGCGACCGTTTCCACGGGATCGGGGGGCCATTATTTTCGAGCGGAAACTGTATAAATCAAGATTCGTCGCGACACTTGTCCATTTCACTCGCTGGAACATTCGAGATTGATTTTATACGATACCGCCGCGCGCGAGTATTCGCTTTCTGCGCCCTCGGAGAACGCGGATAGCGTCGGTGTACGCACGGGGTCCGCGGTTTGTTATTAATGTTACACCGCGTTTCCTTCTACGATTTTCAATCTGGTTCTCGGCGTTTCTTTTCCTTTGCTTCTTTTTTTTCCAGCACCGGGAAAGAGTTACTGGACGAGCGGCGCGTCCTCCGGCCTCGTTTACGCAATAATTCAGAAATACTGTCGCATTTTTCAAAGCCGCCGCCCGACACCCGAGCATTAACGTATTTTTATCAGCGACAGAATTACACCGTCAACGTTCCCTCGGCTGCACGGCTCACCTCTTATTCAATCCAATTACAGCCGGCCGGCCGGCCGGCCGGTCCGCAAACAATTTCATTTTTCCCGGGCGCGTGTTGCTTCGATCCAGCCCGACGCGACGCGACGTCGGACCATTCATTGAAATTACACGCGACGTAAGTTACTTCTCGCTGGAATTTACATTCAAATTGTAATTAAGCCGCGACCATCTCTGTTTTATCTGAAATTAACCGACAGAAATTCTACGCTCCCTCGGACGTATATAGACATAACCGGTGTCGCCGCTCAGCGGTTCTCCGATCGATACTTTATCATCGAGATCTGAACACGATTTCTATCAGATAGGACAGCTACGTTTCTCAATCGATTATGCCGCATCGCTTTATTACTATTTATTCGTAACAAGAACTTGCCTGTTTTTATTATCTACGCAATTATCGTCGAATCTACGTGTTTCGTTTAACACCTCGCCTCTGCGCGGCAGGAAGCCTCGAAAATTTTACAAAATTGAACTACATTATTTAATTAAATTTAGATTGAAAAGCTACGTTGCACGACGTTAATTACTTTGTCGACTTTCTCACGTTTCGTTGATCGTAACCAAATTAGGAGCATATCACAGAGTAGCTTCGAAATTAATTTTCAAACCTGTGCAAAATAATTTTGCCGTCCAGATATGAATGACGCGGCAGTCAAAATGTTGGCATGAAATTTTTACGGAATGAAGTTCGTTATTGGATGTTCCGAAGGGACAGAATCTTTTATATTATTTAATATGATTCGATGCGAGTGAAGATATTGTTCTGGCTATATTTATACTTTAGAGTTTGTATAATACAAATTCTATGAAACTATTTCAGAACATTTGCTAAACAAAATTCTATAAGAAGAGAACAAACAAGTCTTGTAGATTGTCTTTGTAAATTATAAATAAATATCGTATGCAAATTAACTGTAATAATTACTTCGTATCTTTGCGGCACTATTCGTTGAATAAAATTGATTACATCGATTGAAAAATTGTTTAATATCGACGAGCAAAATGTTTTGTAAGAGCAAAGTTTTTACTTTCATTATTCGTAAGTACTGTTTAAAGTAACGTTGTTTTTATCTCTTCAGATAGGATCTTGAATTATGAGAACATTCTTTAAAACATTTCCACGGTCTAAGTTAGGTGATTGACACGATTTCGGGAATCCGTTTCATCACAGCGCTGTTTAAATGTGCTCGATATCGAGCATTTATACATACGATCATTATACTCGCTACCTTATACGACAGGTCATAAGCATAAATACTGTACTGCTTATTTTTTCGTTCGCGGCTTCAATGACGAAGACGAGTTATGATTATTATTTTCGTATTCACCGGCGATTTTCATATTTTTCCCATTATAACAATTATTTGATTAGCACAAATGCCGTGTTCTGTACACGCCGAGGCGACGCGATTACTAAATAACTGGATGAAATTACTGTTCATCTGAGTAGATGTAATGATTTTCAGACCTAGCTATTCGAATATTCTAACATTCTGCACCAGGATGTCATTCAATATTTTATGAAATTAGAGTATCATCAAAATTTGAATCGCTCAGAGCGATAGCAAAAACTCAGCAAATTCTAATCGTTTATATCCATATTTACATAAGAGCTTCGGTAGTTATTTTTGAAAATGTCAACATCGGCACGACTCCCACTAAACGTTTGCAAATAATTTCAATCTTCGATAAATCTTATTACTTCGCATTTATTCTGTATTTACGTTTGCACTCGAACCATTTCGATCCAAACGCGCGTAACAAAACAATCCCGTTCGATCGCATTCCCTCCAGAATTCCAATCATCCGCGATTCCAGCGCACAAAAGGGTTCTATTCCGATTTCGCGACAGCCGTCGGCCTCGCAGCCAGCAGCATCGACGAGATCGTCGCGTCAAGCATTAATACATCATTTAACATAAATCTACCGGACTCGGTCAGACATTTCTGAACGGTAGCGATCGTAAAACCCGTAACAAATGTACGATTAGCTCCCGAGTCTTGATTCGCGAAGCGAAACGAATGAGATCCACTGTGATCCGACGCCCAGTGGGATCGTTCCGGAAGCAACGGATCCGCGGAATTGATATTTAGATTAGTTAGCCAAGCTGTGCCGAGCAGCGTCTCGTTATTACCATCGATTATTTCTGCTATTTGCTCTCGGCCTGTACGAGAGATCGTAACACGGAGGTGTTACACGCGCGGAAAAGATGTCCGGCTGTTCGATCGGCCCGATAGGCTACCAACGGACCCCGGCACCGACGTCTTTGCAATGCAAAACGGCCCCGCAGAACCGAGATGTCCCGGAACAGACGCGATGATAAACGCGATCGCGAGACGATCCCGAGAGCGACGCCTGGCGACGCGACGCCTGGCGACCTACCATTTTCATTGATATTCAGATCGGGTCCGGTCCGCTCGGTCCCGGCAGACGTTGTTCAATGGGGCCCCGCCGGAAAACCGGACTCGAAATTGCCGTAGTTTTTCGCGGATCAATGGAATTCCCTTTTCCTCCTTTTCTTTTTTTAACGAACTCGGACCGGTTGGACGCAACAGATCGCTGAAGAACGACCGGGATTCCGGCGTTCCGGACGCGTAAATAATGCGCGGAACGCCATCGCGAAATCCACCGGGACATAAATCAACGGCGGCGCTGATGATAATTTGTTGCCACTCGCCTGTATCGCTGATACACGAGTGGCGAAATGGTAATTAACCGTCCGATTTTACCTTTTTCCCGGGATCCAGATCGGATTTCCGCGGACACCGCTGGATTTATCTGCATCGAATAATATCGATCATTAGCAGGATGCCTGCGGACTCGCCAGGCCTGGGAAAGCTTAGCGAACGATTTCAATCGCGGTTCTGCTCGTTACAGATTCTGTATTGTTGATAATTTGCTGGATAGAGAACGAGTCTCGTTGTCGCATTCAACATTGGCAACGTAAAAATCTTATCGGTCGATCGTGAATTGTTATGCGGATTTCGATTGGCTGCTGCAATTATGGAAAGCAGGCTTTTGATTGGTTTATTTGATATTTCCTTTTTACGGTATTCTTTGCTATTTGGTCATTTTTTATTAGAAGTTTAGAAGCAACGCGGGCAGCGAGACGCTGCGGCGATTGTCAGGAGGCGGAGCCCAATGTTCCGTTCCCAAGCGTTCCTGACTTAAGTGTTTCATCCACAATCTAATTCTCCGAGAAAATTGGTTTAGGTACGTTGAAAAATCCTCGCCCGGAAAGGGTTACAAGCATACAGTATTTCCCGACAAATATTTTTAAATCACATCTTAACACGTTGAGCGCCCCATCGATCACATACGGGTGACACTAATTTTTGGCCAATTTTGAAAATTCATTTTCATCGTAACATGTTCGAACGAACTGAATTTGACTAGGCTGTTTCGGATGCGAAAGAGTTCCAGTGTCATTCATTGTGTGAGAAATTTTAACTTTCTAGTTTCGGTGTAATTAATTAAATTGCTTCAAACTTTGAGGGAATTTGAGTGGTTGATCGTTGGCGCTGAACGTGTTAAGTTTACTTTTCGTCCGGAAAATGATCATCGTCTGAAATTTTCAGCGACCGAAATATGTTTTGCAGCGTCATTTTGTTTCGTCTATTTGCTTCGGACCGCGATTACGATAAGTGGTTTAATATTCCCAAGCGGTGGCGCTGTGGGTTTAGATATAAGAACAGTACGTTAAAAGTATAGGTTTGCACAACTAGTATAACAATTTGCATGTAATTGTTGGCTCCGCGGCGAGCGTATTTACGTTCGCCGGTGGTCGTTCGGGAATGTGTTTTTAAAGATTCCGAATTGCGTAAATATCTACACTCTAATTGCCAGCGGAGTGTCGAAGAGGAACCGACGACGATCGATCGCGCGTAACCGTTTCAGCAACGATCGCGCGATCCTTAATAACAGGATTCATCGTCACGTGTTGTACCTTGAAATGCATTGTGGCTCGCGGTCGTTGTTACAACTTGTCATCCCGCGAAAAGAAATTCAGTCCTCGTGCACGCGGCTTATACCAACCGTTCACCTATGGCAGTAACAATTATTCCATTATAATAATGATAGCAAACGTCTTCGCGGCACGCAACCGTAAACCAAACGATTCCAACAAACGAACTAATGGCGCCCATATTTCGCGAGCTCCGCTTCCGCCTCGCCTGTAGCAACAATCGTTACTACTTCATCGCGGCGATCCTTATCACCGTCCTCTCCGACAACAAACTGTTTCTCTAAATGCAGGAGATCGATCTTAAATATTGTCTTAGGCAAACACGAATTAATAATACAGCATAAAATGATAGGTACTCGTTTAACGGTATCGATCAGCTGATTAAATATTAGTAAACGAAGAAAGAAATTTTTGTTTGGTATCAGCGCTTTGCACTCGATGCAGACATTTTTTTTATTTTGCATAAAGATCAACAGTCTATTCATGATCGCATTCCAGAGTCGCTACGCTATCAATGATTTCATAAAAAGGGAAAAATAATATATTAATTAAACTAGGGTGACGAAACTCGAGGACTAAAATTCCTACGAAATTTAATCACAGTAGATGGTGATTGAATTCTTTTGCATACGTAATTGTAGAATTCAGTTTGAGTGAATATATTGCGATAAAAATGAGTTCTGAGAACTAATAAAAAACGACCGACGCGACAGCCGCGGCACTTAATAATAAAGTCTTGAATTCATTTATTTATTTATTTATTCATTTATTCGCAAGAAAAAAAGTTTAGTACAAAATGGAGGTAATACGTGCGGAAAAAAGCAACATTACACAACAGAAAATATTGTCGCTTATAGAGACTGATAAAAAATAATTATTGTACGATATGTTGCGATCGTACTTTTATAGTTCTTGGGGATTGTTCAATTACATTTGTTTTCGCGTGTACGGAGTTAGCATGACTCCATTTATTTAAAAGACTCGTGAAACAAATAATAACGATACTATGAATTAACGTAACTCTAAATTGTCTTAAGGATAAATTTGATCAATAAACGATGCATGTTAGTAAGCAATATCACTCCTTGTTTTTCGTAATATGGAAAAACGTGACTGACGCCACTATGATAGCAATCCACTCAAATGATACTGTCATATCCCAGAATAGGTCTTGTCGGTTCACAGTAGAGAAAGTTTGAGTGTATCAGTGTTGTCGAAGAATTTGAAAGCTCTATGAATAATTCGCACATACGATGTAAATTTCCCACGAAAATTGACTGTTCGCAAAATCAACAGAATTTCCTCCCCCGAACATCACAGCACTCGCATCGTTATTTTTAATTTACAGCCTCCGCAAGTGTGAGGCTTCCTAAAATATGAAACAGGGTGAAGGTTCACGACCAACGAACCCGGCTCGGAGCCGTCGTCGACCGGCGGTCGCCGCGTCGCGTCGCGTCGTGTCGCGTCAACTTTTTCCTATTTCCCGTCACGATCGGAGTCCGCGGAGTCTTGTTTACACCCGGTGTGATCGCCGATCCATAAATCCTGGATCGACGCTCGTACATACACGCCGGGCGTGGATCGTGGTCGGCGCAGCGCTCGGTGCGCACGGAACGCAGCGCAACGGCCGATTATTATTGGCGGAATAATTATGATCGGTAGGCCGTTTCGCAGAAAACCAGCGTATACGAATCGTCTCGCATGCCTGCTCGTAATTAATAACGTAAAAGGCGTCCACAAAGCTGTCAGCCGGCGGCCGGTCGTGGGGGATGGAGGGGGCAGAATTGCAATTTGCTGATAGGGAATAGGAAACGCCTATGCGCTCCATTCCAGTTTCTCCTTTTCCTACCCCCACCGAGATGCTTTTCCGTCGTTTTCCTTTTGCCGTCGGACGACGTCGTGTCGTCCCGGCTATTTTTCCTCCCTCTACTGTACCCTCTCCTCTCCCCTATCCTACTCTCCTGCAACGATCCACGGGATCCACTCGAGCCTCCTCTAGTTTCTAGATCCTGTCTGCTAACTGATCCTCCGAGTTACGCGGTCACGTGTTGCGCTAGATCTGTCTTGGCCATTAGAGGCGTGCTCGATTCGTTCGAGCACCTTACTCGAATTTCGAGTCGACTAACGATCGATCTCCAGAGCTGAAACGAGCTTTCGAATTTTTCGAAATCGACAAACTGTTTGAAAAAAATGGGAGCTGCTTGAAATATTCGAACGGCTCAAATACTCGTGATTTAATTAATAAAGCACATTGATTAACCCTTTGCACACGAGTGACGACTCTGAGGCGACGCTAAAAATTGCTACACTGTTTTCAAAAGAATTTTCACATTATTGAATTTGTCTGCATCCGATAAATTGACAAATAATAGAGAATTTTTCTGTAAGCATACGCGTTCAATTTCAATCAAATAAAAATAATCGTACCGAATGGAAATACTGTAGGTTAAAACAAATGTTTTCATTTTGGAATCAAAATAGTCTCGAGTGCAAAGGGTTAAATTAGATGGTTATGTGGTAGCGAACAGCCCTAGCGTTAACGAATTAATCAATTTTAACGATCCACTAGAATGATCCCACTAACGATCTATTTACTGATCCTTTGAATAGGATTCTCAATTTGGTTAAAATTAATACTAACGACATTGACTTCTACATTCATGATTTTAATGAATTTAAATATCAACTCTATAATGTTTTCAGAAGCTAGAATGTCCAGTTTGTGTTTGTTTTGTATATTGTAATCATATTGTGTTCATTTTTGTTATTATTGTTATTATTATTATGTTGAATGTTTGTAGAAAAATTAAAACGGCGTTCGGCCTATTGATGCTAAATGAATAAATAGCGTTACATACAATACATGTGTTAATATTCAAGTAATTCGAGCAGTTCGAATATTTTCGAATAACTTGACAATTTTTTAGCTGAAAATTCATCGTCGCATTCAAGTACCCTGCATTTTTCTAACAGAATAAATAAATAAATTTTCCGAACAACGACAAAATTAGTCGAATTCTCTGTTAACGCCTTTTGTACATTGATATTGTAAAGATACATTTCTGAATTATTTATTCAATCAATTTGTTACTTGGGACAAACACTGCAATAAAAATAAATACCTTTATTTTATAAATACTTATTTAAATTTGATTTAAATAATTATATTTAATATATTTAAAATAATTTTATTTATTTTAGTAAATACTTATTTAAATAAAATTTTAATAAATACGTATTTCATAAACGCGTTTATTTAATAAACACTTTTATATAACGTAAAATAGTTGCTTTTAATTCCGCAAATCAAGTATTAACTCTCGACTGTGTAGATGAAGTTTATTTCTTTCGAACCTACCACTTAAACCAATTTAGCTAAAATAACAGGTTTCATTAAAAGACGCTCGATTATCGTTGATCATCATCGAATTACATTCAATTAGATTCAAGATCCATTTTCGTTCAACTTCTACATCTTGCAATCGCCTTAAAAAAATTCGTCTTGTCTTTCCTGATCGCTGCCAAAACGAGTGTATTAAATGCTGCATAAAGAAACGATTCGCAGAATATCTTCCGGAGAATTCAAATATAAAATCCTGCCCGTCGCAGGCCTCGTAAACGGCGACTGGACGTGACGAATAAAGAAATTACAAATTCAGTTCTTAATTTGGACCTTCGTCAAACTTTTCCAAGGCTCGTCGGAAGATAAAATTTATTGCCGCGCCGCGTTACGGGCCCGGCCTCCCATCAAAGCGACTCGCAGAAATCGAGTCGCGAAATATGGAACAACGTCGGAGTTTCTCCGCAAATTATGCGCCCATCTCGTCGTCGAATCGCTCGGAAATTGCGTCATTGCGACGACAATTGCGCGGGAACTCATCGGAACGGCTTTATCCCGCCACAAAATTTTACGGCCGTGTATCGGCACCTTAATTAGCATACCGTCGTGTTATCGCCACCTCCTCCTACACGATCGAATCGTCGTCGATCTTCCATCTCGTTCGGCGTATCGATCGGCCGGAAGCCAGCGATCCGAGCATTCAATTCGTCCGCTGCTCCGTCGATATTTAAGAAGCTGATTGTATTTCGTCTGCGCCGCGAGTTTCTCCCCGATTACGCAACCAGAAGTCACTTTCGAGGCGGTTTAATGAAAGCTCGGATCGATTAAACGATCGATACGATCGCTGGCGTTGAACGACGCGACGGCCGCCCAATTTCTTCGAGCAGTTTCACCGGGCCCCGGTATTCTACCATCGGCATAAACACGCAGAAATGTTGCCGAGCCGATCGCAGCTTTCCTGCGGAATCTTAATCAGCCGATGAATTTATGGTTATAATTTAATAAGTTCGTCCGGTGGCGCTGCACGCAATCATTATGATTATTTTCAGCTCGGGGCACTTTTAAAGCATCGCGCGATGGAAAGTGCAGGCTGCGACGCGATAACTAGTGACGCGGCTTTGCTTGTAATGGCTAGAGGTATGAGGAAAATCTCGGACGATGGCGTCACATCGGTACATACGTAACGCTATAATATTTTCCTGTTACAATTCATACGTTGCGTTCGGTATGATTAATCGAGGAGGCCTCGGGTATGTAACCACATTATTCAAAACCATTACCATTCAAAGCACCATTAGTTTAAGCACACTGTTCATTATTAAAAATCAACTTCTATAAGTTATAACTGGAGCGCGGGTTTTAGCCATTTATTGTGTCAGATTGTCTTATTATGAACCTGGTTCGAATATCGATCAGTGACTTTGACGGAGCAATGGGAAAAGAGGCATGGGTGAAGAAGACAGTACAATGTGGATTACTGATTTCTTATATTTAGATTGCGGATGTTATGGATTTCTAGCAAAAATGGCTAGATCGAATACAAAATTGTACACGCGCGTGAAAAGAATTTGATAATATGTACAGTGTCCCAAAAAAGTGTTCGTACACCATTTAAAACGCAGTAACTTTTTTAGAAACTGGATTAAGTGACTTCATTTTTTTTTTTAGATGTACAATTTAATAAAATTATGAAAAGGGGAAAGACATTTTCACTTGACTTGCGATTCTTATAATCAGCTTAAACAATTTTTATTTTGCATACAAATCTCTAGTTACATTGTTATTCGTGTACAACAGGTAAAGTTATAATTATTAGTTCATTAAATATTTGTCGAAGAAGATGCTATAGATTTCCCCTATGATAAATCCATCATTTATGACAGAAATGGATCGACGTTAAACAGTAAAAATATAAGAAAAATGTAAAAGTATGTAAGTTTTTTTTATTTTGCACATATGAAATCGAATATGCTTATACAAGTGTATGCTTATATTTGACAATTTATCGAGCACAGACGAATTTAACAATGTGAAAATTCTTTTGAAAATAGTACAGTAATTTCTAGCGTCGCCTTAGAGTCACCGCTCCAGCGCAAAGGGTTAAAACTATTACAGAAAGATCTAAATTTCTATATGGTGGCTGTGTACTGCAATTTATACAAATAGTTCTCACTTTGCATAAAAATCTTTAATTGCAACCAGCGAGTGTGCTTTATCGTAATTGTGTACGAAAAGCATTTAACACACGGAACACCTAACTACAATAAATTCTCTCCAATTGTCCCTCAGCTTGTAAACAGAAATGGACAATTTTGGAAGAGGAGACACGACTATTCGAGCCTCGCGGCTCATTGTCATAGTTGTCGACAATCGGCGACGAAAACGAACCGCGAGGCTCGAATAATCGCGTTTCCTCTTCCCTAATTGTCCACTTCTGTTTACAAGCTGAGGGACAATTGCGGAGAATTTGCTGTATACAGAAGATTTATCTACAGTCATATGCGATCCTCCAGAGAGCCGCAGCGGCCGGAAGAATAATTGCCGCAATAAAATCAACAATTAGAATGAATTATACACGGAGGTTAAACCGACCTGCCACAAGACTTAATCCGAAAATAACACCTACCATAATCCAACACCATTCACGGAGCCTCCTAAATTCCATCCCCAAGGAGTCAGCGCCGCCAATAAACCTCCCCCAGGGGTTCACGAAGGTCCGAGCTTCCTCTATCCGTAAACCGAGAGGTAAACCGTGAAGTAGAAGGGTCCGGACAGAGAAACAGGGAAAAAGGGGAAAGGAATATGTAAACCCCCTCCCACTTCTTCGCCGCGGATTTTCCACATGTCTTCCACCCCTGGCCAGGTCGCTATCCCGGCGTCAGATAATCTTTTTTCCCTTAGTCACTCGGATGACCTAAGGTAAGGGTCCTCTCGTAGGTACACGGGACTCTCCTACCTGCCTGTCTCGTTCCCGGCGTTGCCTTCATCTACCTGGCTGCCGAGGGTATATTTATCTCGGGCTCTTATACGTGTACGCTGGCAGGGAGGGACGGGGAGGTAGAGATAGATAGATAGATAGATAGAGAGAGAGAGAGAAAGAGAGAGAGAGGGAGAAAGGGAGAGAGACACAAAGAGACAGAGATGTCAAGAGTTAGAAAGAGAGAGAGAGAGAGGGAAAAAGAAAGATACGGAGACATATAAAGAAGGATGAAAAGAGAGAGAGAGAGAGGGAAAGAGAAGATACCATGACATATAAAGAATGATGAAAAGAGAGAGAGAGAGAGGGAAAGAGGAAGATACCATGACATATAAAGAAGGATGAAAATAGAGAGAGAGAGAGGGAAAAAGGAAGATACCATGATATATATAAAGAAGGTTGAAAAGAGAGAGAAAGACAAAGAAAGAGATATAAAAGGCGAGAAAGAGAGACGAAGGCAGATAAAAAGAGGAGCGCAAATAAGAGAAAGGGAGAGAACAAGAAGGACGGATAGAGAAGAAAGAGAAAGGAAGAAAGAAACAGGAAAAAGGGAAGAGTAGAAGGAAGAAGGAGAGAGAAAGGGAGAGACGCACGCATAGGTGAGAGTGTTAGGCAAGAGACAAGCGGCCGAGGGATGAGCGTCAGCGGCGCGGACGCGTTTCGGAGATGGTGCCCCATAGAAACCGTCGGGAGGAGATGCACCTGTCAGGTCGAGGAACACCCCCGTCAGGGCTTTACCTGACGAAGCGTAAAAAGCCAAAAAACCTTCGCCACCTCTCTCTGTCTAGCAACGGGGGGAAGGTTTCCCCGGCATAATCCTCGGCATCGTAACTTTTTCGGCAGCGTCGGGAGGGGCAGCGCGAGCGCAAGGACCGCCGTGCGGCGTCGCATCGTGGCGCATTCCAGCCGTGAGAACCGCACCGTTCACGTATTTTATTTTCCCGAAGATTCGATAGATCGGAAGCTGTCGATTGCACGCACGCCTCGAACGGAAGAGACCCTTTGTGATGCTAAGCGTTGTCGCCGCGTCCGAGTTCATGAAAATATTCATCACCTGCCGGCGGACTAATTACCTCAGGCCCCGATATGAATGGAAATTGAGTCCGCTGGGAATATTATTATGTCGGAGGTCGAGTGAAAGCGTTTCACTGATTTCCTAACGCCCCCTGCTGATTCTCTCGAGCATAAGCTCATTTGTGATTTTATTGTCCACGTAGATCAACAATTCGACACTTTTGTATTTTATAAACGTTTGACTTTGAAATATTTTTACTTTGATTGTCATAGGTGACCTGTTCACAGGTTGATTAGTTTGTCCACTAAAAATTTGACAATTTCGAAGTAATTTAAAATTCTTCTTTAATCTGTAGCCATGTTACAGATTTTGATGAAATTTAATCTAACTAAAAATGTCACAATGTGCTATGTTTGTTTCTAAATCTGTCCGCAATCTGATCCAAAGACACTGTGATCCAGCATTTTATTGTATCCATATATTAACAATTTGGCACTGTAATAATTCTTTTACGTCTATAAATATTTAGACAGATTTCGTTTTTAAATATTTTTAGCTGATTTTATCATGACATTAAAGTGCAATATTTGAATCTGAAACGTGATCCATTAACGCGTTGTGATTACCACTTTCTCAAAATAATTCCACAACATCGAAGCAATTTAGTTAGGGAAATTGAAATTGCAAAGTTAAAATGAATTAGAATGCTTCTTTAATGCTCAGTCGTGATACAGATCCTAATAAAATTAAGTTTACCTAACAATGTCACAATATACAGTGACTCTTATTAATTTTCGGACACTTATTAAAACGCAATAACTTTTTTGAAACTCTAATAAACGATTTGAATAATTTTGAAAAGATAGAGGGGCTAGTATACTAAACAATGAGATTAAACTACTTTGTTACAATTTCGTTATTACTTGGAATGACAAAACAAAATAAAAGACTCTCGTTTCTTAACTTTTTCATCTGAGCCTGTAATGAAAATTGAAAAAATGCGTTACATGCATTTTAAAAATTTCATTGAAATCGGTTAACACAAAGTCAAGTTACAAGCGTTAAAAGATTGTAAAAACTGCAAATTTCTCACACTTATTGGTGGAAAGTGTCAAAAATCAGGACAAAACTGCATTTTTGCGATCTTTAATTGATTTAACTTACCGAGATCTACGAAACACATTTTTCAAATTTTCGCTATAGGCTCGAATAAAAAAGTTAAAAAAACAAAAGTTTATAATTTTCTTCTATCGTTTTAGGCAATAGCAAAATTTGAAAAAAAGACATCCCAGTTATGGTCTAGTAGACTGGTCGCTCTATCATCCGAAAAAAAAGTTCAAGTCGTTCTTAATCCAGTTCTAAAAATGTAATTTCGTTTTGAAGAGTGGACGAATATTAACGAGTCACTGTACATTTGCTTCGAAATCCCATCCGAAGATAGCATGGTATACACGTCTTATGTAGCAATCAACGTGTTAATATTACTTTGATGTACGACTGCACGAAACGAATGTAATGCCGTTCGTAGCGACAGAAACAGCCTGCAATCACGATGCACCTGAATCTGTCGGTAGTTTTCCACCGTCGATTTTTCCGGAGAAACCGAGTGGCCGATCGCGGTACGAGTTTCGACCGCAGTCGATCGCCGGACGAATATTAATGATGCGCGTCCTCGAGGTCATTTTGCAACCACCGCGTGTGACGTAATTTTTCCACGATCCGCGACGACGATGATGTTTCGCCGTGTTCGCGTCGGAGCCACGGTCCCCGCGGAACAGCGGATAATTTATCATTAGACGGTTGCGCAATAAACGTTGATTACTCCTCCCAATCCCTTTGGTCAGCTGAAAATTTTCAAGCCGTCGTTATTTCGTCGGTAGATATTAATTACTAGCTAGTTGCGCAATAATACGGCAGTTAGCGATGTTTACTGCGAGGCGAGAGTGGCCGAAGACGAACTTAAACCTCGCCGGATGGCTGCGCCGAGTATTTACGTTACAGTGAAAGCCGTCGAGCACTATTGACAAAGTCATTTCTAACGGTCCCATTCGCCCGGTAATTGAAAGGGGTGGCCGATAATCAACGGCCGATCGAAAAAAAGAAGTTTTATTGTATTTTGATGGCGGATCCGGCCGATTGTTGGTACCGGCCACTCGACGAAATCCGAGGATTATTTCTGCATTCTTCGCCGGCGCTATCTCCGGCAACATCTCGGGGCCTTTTCATCTAATTGCCTGTAAGTTCCTTTTCTCCGAGCGGGAAGAGGATCCCCCGACCGCAGCGATTAGATCTTTGTCGCGGTCACGCGTCGCTCGGATAGGCATAATTGTTAATACTAATACTGTCCCTTAATAATTCATCTGTTCTTTTTTCGACTTCAACGTGTCTCGCCAGACAGCATATGTCAAATTCTAAAAGATTGCCATCCGTTTCTGTTATCATTTTGTTGAATCAATTCTTGGTACAGTAGTAGGGCGAAATTTTTCAGCTTTTGCAATATATCGAATTATATCAATTTCTTAACACATGACTGGTATATCGAGGTCAATATTCTATTATCTCTATTTCGTTTTGTAGTAAAATTTTCATTTTCCACGCTTTTTATGACGTTGTACACTAAGTAAAAATAAAATATATGAATAATGAATAGATTAAAAAAGATAATAAAAAAAGTGCATTTTTGCACTTTTTATTCGAGATCTATCACGACTTCGGTACAACGATCATTTCTGTGAAAATTATCAGTTAAGGGCTATAATTTGTCTTACAGCGTAATGGTTTAGTTTCTCTTTAATCTTAAAAGATCCATCAAAGTGATTCAAACTCAATAAATTGTCGAGTAAACGAATGATCGGCAAACTGCGAATTTTATGTTATATTCTAAAACTATCAGAACAATTTAAGAACGCTGTCTTATTATTAGTCTGTGAATTTTATGTTATATACTAAAAATATCAGAACAATTTAAGAACGCTGTCTCATTATTAGTCTGCGTATTTTATGCATTTATGAGACAAATAACTAGTTCAAACGTAAAATAGCAAAAAAGATTTCACAACATTATTATATTACTGCGCATTCGTTAAAATGATTAAGAAAAGAAATAAATGTATACATAGTTCTTGCATTCTGCAATTAACGAAGACAATTTTTATTTTGCGTATGTATATAAAAATGATTGAGGAAATAATTCTTTATCTACTTTGTTTAATGATCTATTGGGTTGGCAACTAAGTAATTGCCGATTTAAGTTATTGATGTCTCTCACTCCCATTTTTTTGATATCTGTAAATATTATATTATAAAATTATTATTATTATTATGTTATTTTTTATTATCCGTGAATGTTAACAACTGGACAAATTGAATGCAGCGGTCAAGGAAAAGCGACCAGAATTGGTCAATCGTAAAGGTGTCATTTTCCACCAGGACAATGCTAGGCCGCCGTCTTTGTCCACTCGGCAAAAATTAATGGATATTGTTTGGGAATTGATGTTACACCCACCATATAGTCCTGATCTCGCGCCATCGGATTACCACTTATTTCGATCCCTGGACAACTCCCTTCGTGGTAAAACTTTTAATGACGATGACGCTGTAAAATCTCACTTAACTCAGTTTTTGGCCGAAAAGGATCAGACTTTCTACGAGCGTGGAATTTTCAAGTTGTCAGAGAGATGGCAAAAGGTCATCGAACAAAATGGAAAATACATTACAGATTAAACTTCGTTCCAAGTAAAAAAATTTTTTATTTCATTGAACAAATCGGCAATTACTTAGTTGTCAACCCAATATATAGCCTAGCGATGGCTACTGCAAACAACAATATGTCAAGAAAAAGCTACGGAAAATGAATACAAACCAGCCTAACAGCCTTCACTATTTCGACGAACGATTTCGTACAGCGTTCAGTACATAATGAATCAAAGTATTAAACCGGCGACGTTTCACAATTTCCGAAAAACGAAAATCCCATTAGCAAGCTTTAATAGAAGTGGCTCGTAGAGGTAGAACGATTTCATGGAACATAAAGGTCGGTCGCGCCGAGAAAGCCGGCGATTCTGCAATCTCGCGGATCTACGCGATATCCTTTCGATTTCAGGCATTCGTTACGGAGCTTTTTCCACTCGCTAATCTCGCCGAACTCAATAGACTCCAACTCGGTTTTCTCAGTTAAAGGATTTTTACAGGAGAATCACTGCCCCGGTATAGGCGAGTCGGGCCGATTACAGGCTAATCGTTATTAGATCGGCGTTAAACAGCGCCCCGGTGTAATAACACGGCGCGTCGCGAGGGCTCGGGAACGAGCGGCGACGGTAAACAGCGCGCGGGTTAATGATTCCGGTTTACGCGCGAATAACTTCTTAAACGACCGTTTAAAAAGCGCACGTCTGAATAAACCGAAGAGCTCCGCCGGCCGTGTCAGGAGTGTCGTGACTTCCAACGACGCACTCTGCTCCGAAATCCCCGAATCTACGAGAGAAGACTGACGTCAGTTTAAGAACTTCTGTTTGCATAAATATTAGGGTTCCGAATGATCATAGTAGAAATATATCAAATTGCAGTCAATATATATTTTACAGAATTCATCACGAATGAAGGATATATTTACGCGGGTGCTCACATTTAGCCGAAGCATCCTGTATAGATTTTAAAACAATTGTTTAATCTTATTTTAAATTTTACTTACCCATTTGTGGCGCGAATTAATCAAATCTGCAGTTTATTAAATCGGAAGGCAGAAGATGATATTTAAAAAATTTATTTGCAAAACTCTGTAATGGAAATATAACGAATAGCTTCATCATTTGTTTTACATTGCATATAAAATGAACAAACGCATTGCTACTAATCATCGACGCTTACAATTTTAGTGCGAGGCTCAACATTGTGTGTTTATAATAAAATTCAGTAAACTTTTTGTTCCATTGTGAAAGCTCGCAGAACCGTGCCAAAACGGCGTGCCGGCCATTTTGCATTGAAATCTGTGCACGCGGCGGAGTTCGCACGGACCCGGGCCAATAAGGAACACGCGTCAGCCGCGAATTCCTTTTTCTCATCCCCTGTCGTGCTTGATATAGTGTGCTCTGAAACAATGTTCCTGATCGGTGCATCGAATCGACTTAAACGGCAATCGAAACAGGTTCTGAAAGGTTTACACGCTCCGATGAGAATTAGCCTGAGTGTTTAAAGCGCTCGCAGTCGAATAAAATGCTGATGCGCGGCTCGTGGAATGTGCACTTTTTTCGACGCGAAATGGACGACGAGCAACACGTTGCGAACCGCAAATGGGTTGCAACAATTTCGTGGAGGCAAAAAAAAACCCGTTATCCGGTGCAATTTGTAAATCGGCTCTTCATTAATCGGGTGTGTGGTGTATTTTCGACTTTCGATTCAGACAGCGACAATTCGATATTTTTTTTAAATACGCGGATATTGCTTGGAACAAATACAATCGTATTATCAAATTTAATTAATCGAACACTTCATCATTGCTTGAAACAAATACAATCGTATTATCAAAATTAATTAATCGAACACTTCATCATTGCTTCGAACAAATACAATCGTATTACCAAAATTAATTAATCGAACACTTCATCATTGCTTGGAACAAATACAATCGTATTATCAAAATTAATTAATCGAACACTTCATCATTGCTTCGAACAAATACAATCGTATTATCAAAATTAATTAATCGAACACTTCATCATTGCTTGGAACAAATACAATCATATTATCAAAATTAATTAATCGAACAGTTCATCATTGCTTGGAACAAATACAATCGTATTATTAAAATTAATTAATCGAACACTTCATCATTGCTTGGAACAAATACAATCGTATTATCAAAATTAATTAATCGAACACTTCATCGTACCAATTATATGTTGATGATATATAGGTGGAATTTTCTTTCTCGCTCCTTTTGGATAGCCACTTTTTTCTTTTGAATACTGTAAATGTTTTATTTCTGTTTCACAATGTATTTCGGTAAAATGTGACCGTAGAAGTGAAACACGATATACAATATCAATATCGGCGACATAAATTCACGCGTATCAATTTCTTAAGGTTAGAATACGATAAATTAACTATTCGAATTATTTATTACACTTTTTTCTTATCTTTCAGTATCTACCATAATCGATCTGGTTTCATAAAGAACATATTTTTAACAATTCCAAAAATTCCCCATCTGTAAAGCGTTAATCAAAGACTCCAGCAATTTTCAAGTTATGTAAACAGAAAATTATATAGAATATATCATATTATACCTACTTTTTAAAAACTTCTTTGTATATCTTTTCATATCCTATTTCTTACCGTACACTATGAAACAAAGGATTTTACCATTGACATCAATAAACTATTATTATTAATATTACTACTGTTATTCAAACACATTGCCATTTTCAATCCTTTTCTGATCACGCAGTATTAACTCTAGATTTACGGAGAGCACTAAAAGCAACTGTTTTACATTAGTTTATAAAAGCAACAATAAGACGTTTATTCTGATTTTGAACGAGCGTTATTGTAATATTTGCTGCTCACAAATGTATTTTTCAAATCTGAATGATCGTCAATTAAAGAATTAGTGACCAGCTATTTTGACGGGTTCTGTAAGCCTAGTATTCAAGATTCTAATCTGCGACCTGATTCTTAACACATATTCGTCCGGTAATTTTCCTGCAGTCACTATTTTAACGCATTTATGTTTACGTAAATCATAATTTAGTCTGCCAGGTGGATCGAATTTTGGTGTACGCTTTGTTGGTTTTAATGAGAATTAAAAGAACAGGAATCAATTATTTTATATAATATACAAATGACGAATTTTCGTTGTTTGGCTATTGGTGATTGTTTGCGAAATAGAAAAGATTTTTAGCATTTAAAAAATGCCTGACCATCGAAGAATTAAGGACGCGTACCGATTTTTCCTTAGCACGGAGATACATATGGCACGTTCAGCAAACAGCGCAGAAAATTCTCCGCGTCTCTGAAAGTTTAAATATGTTGTCATTCGCAATCTAAACACCCGGCGGCGTGGCCGTCCGAACAATTCCGGTATCTTCGGCGTCTAGTCGCCGGAGGACTCGCCGGCATTCAAATCACCGGCGATATCATGCGGGGCCGGGGCTCCACGGCCGATAAAAAGCCGGGCCGCTTCGTTTCAGGACTATCCTTGATGGCGGGTCCCCAATGGCTGTACACCAATCCACTCGGGCTGCCTGTGTAGCGCTGGCGACACATAAGTCGACACGGAACATTCACAAAGTCTCTCTCGCACACTCCATCTCTCTCTCTCTCTCTCTCTCTCTCTCTCTTTCTCTCTCCCCGGCGGCCCCGTGTTCGAGCACGCTAACCCTCTTTTCGGCGCGGCCGTTGATTGGGCATATCTGGGCACCGTTTCGAGGCCCTTCCTCGGCCATCGCCGCGCTGTTCTAACGAAGGCGAATGCAAATTTCACCGTCGGCTTCAATTATTCCGCGCTTCATACGCCCGACGTGCTTTTGGACCGACCGCCTCGAGAAAGAATTTTTCAACGTTTTAAAACGCTGCCGGGAAGGTATCGGCCTAAACATTTATCGGCCTTACGAAACATTGCGAAAATATTGTCCGGGAATTTTGCAAAGCATTAAAACGTTGCAGGAGAAATATTATATATATAGATTTGTTGCGGAGAAACTCACGAGTCGAACGGTTTTTTTTATTTATTCTAAACTTGAGAACAATTTGACGAAGTTGTTCGCAGTGGTTCTGGGTGAATAAGATTTCGGTGTCTTTTGCAATTGCTTTGTTAAGGAAGCTCGTTATTCATATGAAGAATTATAATGCAAAATATATAAAGTAAAAAATATAAAAGTACAAGTATTGTATAAAAGTACAGTATAATATATAATATAAATATATAAGTACTGATTAATATACGATGTGAAAATATGATATGAGAAAATGATTGACTTTTAATATAACAATAGTAGAATGGTGATGAAAAATATATTTTTCTACTTAATTATTACATAAGCTTACTGAAATTAACTCATAAGTGTAGGAAGTCTCTATTTTGAATGAAAATATATATTATTGATGTAATTCAGTATTTCTTAACAAGCATGCATCAAATCTGAGTAAGAAAATAAAATGCCTATTTTCTACTAATTTCAATTAACTGTTTTATTATAAAAATTGAACAGAATCTTTTATACAACTTCTACCATAGAATAAATAAATATTGGCATACATAAATATACATAAATATTGGCATTATAGATTGTCCATGTTTCCAAAGAATTATTTTTCCGTATTAAAATTATCCCAACTTGTATTAGCTACATTTCAATTCAATAATAATATATATATATATACAACTATATACGGCAGTACAAAATCAGAAAAGCAGCAAACGAATAAATATATTAAACGCATACAGAAACCGAATAAATTACATTAAAAAATCACGTAGCTTTACTATAATTTCTTCGACCGCGGATTTTATGCAAACTATTCAAAAGTGTCCACAACAATTACAACATCATTGCGAACAATAGCGCGGTATTTATTCAGAAGGTATCGCAAGTCTGCGAAACGATAAATCTGCCTAAAATATTTCAAGTATCGAGCATCGATTCTTGTCACGCTAGAAACGAACGATTGATTAAAAGCCGGCAATCGTCCCGTAAAGCAAAGAAGCACGGTTGACGAAATGTCAGCTCGTTAACGAAACTAAACGAAACGGAATGGAGCGAAACGGGGCATTTTCTTGCCGGTTCCGCGGCCGTATCGCTGCCGGTTTCGCAGCGGCCATTAAGGATCCCGGGAGCGGAGTCAATGAAACGATCTCCTTATCCCCTCGGCCGCGCATGTCTGAGCGGGGTAACTGTTTTCCGTTCTTGCGAAAAGTTAACGGCACGGCATGGCAGCGCAATTTCGCCGGCTTCACGGCGGCACCGGCCACGGAGGTACGCGGGAATCGCCGTACACAGCGAGATCGCAAGAACGGCCCTCGAGCATTCGCGCGATTTTCGCGTACCGTTACGCAAGAGCGGCTTAATTTGTCGAGGATCGATTTATCGGGGCACCGCCTCGGATCGGTCGACTTCTTTCGCCGATTAACCTCTTGTTTACTCTGACGGCGGCTTCTTGCCGCTTCCCGAGATGCGAAAAGTCATTGTCAAGATAAAAGAGCGCTCTCCAACCTGTAATAAAGGAGAAATTCATCGTCCATTTTTGCAATTGCCATCGCACATTATTCCGGTGCTCATTTTTCTCGAAAATACGTCTTTTATCCGACGTCCGTAATATTGGCTTTCGAAAATTCAAGATTAAATCAGTGCACAGTAAATTCACCAAAATTGACCCTCAACTTGTGCAGGAAAGTGGACAATTTAGGAAGAGGAGGCACGATTTTTCGTGTCTCGCAGCTCGTTTTTATCGATTGTCAACAACTTTACAAGATGAGAAACAATTTCTTACGATATGCAATTGAATATTGGACTAATCAATAACATTTTATATTTACTATTCGAACTATTGTCATATTTTTGCACGAAATGTTGTGCAGAATATAATCTTTTATTTTACGTTCGTGGCTTTTACAGTTTTTTCTTTCACAATTCCTAATATTGTAAAAATGTTTCTAGGAGAATTTTTTTGGATACACCTCTTTATCCAAGCACATATTATTAAAACTCGGAATAAAATCCATGTATTTTTATACTTACTATACAAATTCTTCCAATATTTTTGTATGAAATGTTATATAGAATGGAATCGTTCATTTTAAATTCATAAAATCTATTTCTACAAATTGAAGATTGCAAATGGCACTTGTATCGATTCGACAATTATGGCAATTTATAGTTTCATTTTATTTTCTTCTCTTTTGGGAGAACGCGTGCTTAGGTATTACGAGAACAATTTTCTGGTCAACTTCTGTTTCAAGCAGATTATGCGCGGCGAACAATTACCATAAATGTCGCGAGCGTAGACTCGAATCTAATTTATTATCTCGGCGTGACAAGTGCATGTGACCTGTTTGCAGAGACACGAGCAATATTAGTCCTCGAATTTGCATTAACGCGAAAATGTGTACTAGAACATTTTGATATTCGCGGACGGTGTGTTCGTGTTTCTTTCGCATACATTGCGATGCCACGCTAATAGAAGGTCGCGTGAATTTGAATGAAAGTCGTTGGCCGCTTCGACAAAATGCATCGAACGCGATGCAATTTAATTCGACGACTAGCTAATACGATAAATGTCAACCATATCCGCTATTAATTACTTCACGGCAAATAGCCATTCTAGTCATCATATTCGAGATATACGATCCATTAACGATTATCAATATCTTCATTCGGTTAACGAAACCCTATCGGCACCGTGCATTATTCATGCCCGTAACAACAAAATATATAACTTCGACAATTAGAATTTTACTTTACAAAAATGTTACTACGTTGTAACCCTGCGCGACACCGATAACACCGCCGCCTGTTTTATGTATCTCTCGAAACGAACTCCGCGTTGCATATTTAACGACGCGTTATACCACTCAGATAAGATGAAGCCACCTGACGCATAATTAAATGCACTTCAGTTTCCCTGCTAAACAGCGAACGCTGTTGCGCCATTTTTTGGTAATAAATCCAATAGAGCTTTGTGCGCGCGTCTCGTATACTGCAAGATTTATCATTATTACCCCCCACCCTTCAACGGGCAGAACAAACAAGCTTTGTGTCCACGTAATAAATTCGCAATAATAACGATCCTTATCAACGGTTCTTACCTCGTTTGGAGAACAGAAGAATTTTTTGAACTGTGCGATGTTCAGGAAAATTACTTTGCTCGAATTCCTCGGTTAAATTATTATGGTTGAAAATTTAAAAGGCAGCTTCTTTGCAGCTTTCATGGAAACACAACTTTCGGCATACGAGTTGATTTCCTTTGACTTTTTGCGCACTAATTTTAACGGAAGTCGGTAACATTTTTATTTCATTCTCGCTACAAGAAAGGAAATATTTCCTCTGCTCTAATTTTGACAATAAATTTACACAATTGATAGAACAAGGTTTCGCGTTATTAAATTTCTTTTGAATGTTCACGACGATTCAATTCAGGACAATTCATACTTGGCAAAAGGAGAATAATGCGTACCACTTTATTAACATTCTTGTGAATGTTGTTAACTCATTCATGTTGGTCTAATGTATACGCAACGCTGTTTTCAATTTTTCACGGGAGCCAAATATTTGTATCAATTCAAAATTATATCGATATCTATAATGAAGCCACTTTCTCGCCTTACGCAATTAATAATTGGATGAAATCCGGGTATTTTTGTACTTGCTATACGAATTAGTCCAGTATATTTGTTCGTCGGGTTGAACATAATCTTTCATTTCGCATTCATAAAATGTGTTTCTAAAAATTGGAGATAACAAATACGACGATCACGTTCGCGGTCAGGATCGAATATTTTCTGGCAGGGGTAGTACATTCGTGAACGCGATGCGGCGGCGTTGGAAAGATCGAGGAAGGCGTATCACGCGAAGAAAGTTCTTTTTCTGGACCGGCGAGGTCGGCCCGGCAACCTGATTTCGCCGATCACGATCCGCCCGTTGTCGGTGAACTCGCCGACGCTTCCCCGCCGAGGCTAATTGTATCCATTAATCGTGACTCGATTAAATGATTTCGGTTTAGACACGCTCTGTTAGGTAGTCCAGTTTTTACAGTGTAAATAGGCTCAAGTGTACGCGCGCCGGCCGCTTTGTGCAACGGATTGCACAATAACGATCCTGAAGAGGCAGCGAAAGGAACAGGATCACCGATTCACCGGCTGTCCGCGCATTTTGCCTGCGACGAGATTGAATATCGGTACAGGTTTTTCTAATGGGAAAATCACGTTTCGCCTGATCGTACAAGACTGCGAACCGCAAATCGCTGTGATTCGCCGGTAGATGATTCAACCGTTCGCTTGTAGAGTGTGTAAAATTAATGTGGTGCCTGATTTCGATCGGATGATTACAAAGATCGAGTCCTTGACATATTCTGATTGTCGATAAATTATCGAATAATTGTATAACCGCGGCTGCTAAGACCGCGCTCGATGAGTTTACGGCCGGAAAAAAATTAATGACACGTTCCCCTGAGGTCAGCGCCTCAATACTTTTTCGTTTAACCTTCCGCGCGTTTCGCGCGTTTTATTTCGTCTCTTAATATATTACGAGTCGCCATAAATCGAACTCATTTGCAAATGCCTATTAGGCGGCCGCGGTCCGTCTGCATTTACATCGCGGAGAAGTCTTCTCAAATAGATCGATCCTACTTCGTTTTTATTCGAACGAAATTCATTTTACGACGATTCTTGCGCTTCCGAAATTATGCATATTTTACGGCGCGAACGTGACGTATTCGCTGCTGCCGTAAAACTTGGCAGCCATTGACGCGCTTACGCGTATAAATACGGAACGATTAAATTGAATTTGATAAGCGTGAATGACTTATGAAACTTGTGAATATTCAATTCTTCCAATAAATTGCTGGAACATTATTAACGCCGTAGTTATTTCGGTCGGTCGAGAAATGTACCACAAATACGCGATACAATTTCGCATCTACATCGACAATTTTGATACCAGTAGGTACCAATTTATATGCCGTAAAACAGCAAAATTATTTGTACCACTATGTTCCGAAGAAATTGAACATCCTGTTCGAAGATCGAGTAATACGAAAATCGCATTTTGTCTTGGGAGAAGGAAAACGTTCTTTCGATCTGTCCTCACAAAAATGCGAGCCGGCAATCTAATCGTGGAGCAGAGGTATGCAATCAACGGCTACACACGTAAAGACATGGTGAAAGAAGTTTAATGAATTTAGTTCTAGCAGCCAATCAAATTTTCCACGTTCCCCATAGCTCATGCAGCGGTTCGTTGCGAAACAACGTCACGCAGGAAGTTTGAGCGTACTGTAACGCTCGTAGACCACAAAAGAAAATTTATTACGGGAAAATATTGCGCGGTCGTTATTGTTTGCTGAATTCGCCGTTTTTACGTTCGCGACGGCGGAGGGGATACAACGGTCCGCGTAATTCCTTGCGGTTCTGCAACATCGTGACCACGGCGCGAGAGTATGACAGCCGATAGCCGGTAGGTAATGAAACGTTTATTCCTCGCGCGATATTGTTAAGCGATGATTGTTATCGGCGACTTTCCCATTCCTGAGAATCGGTCAATGCGGAGAGCGAACGGTCTCTCTCTCTCTCTCTCTCTCTCTCTCTCTCTCTCTCTCTCTCTCTCTGTGTGTGTGTGTGTGTCTCTGTCTCACCCTCTCTCTCTCTTTTTCTCTTTTTCGCTCTCGTCGAGCTGCGGCTACACGCCGTTTTCACTTCTCGACTTTCGCGGATGGATGGAAACACGCGAATTTTATCGACGGTTGCTGCGCGTACCTTTATTAGAATGTATACGGTGCGGATCTTTATGCAAATCCGAGCTCCCCGAGGACTGATCCATGAAAATAGGAATTTTATGCAAGCTGGCTATCTCGACAACGCGTTTTATCCGGTCTTTCCTCTGTGTCTGACATTTTAATGGCACAAACATTGAAAACCTAAGATCCGCAGTGCTTTTTCAAAATTCCTGCATTTTACAGATTCTAATCGAGGTTTGTACATAATGAATTAATGCATGAATTCGTAGAAATTTGTGGGAATTAATAGGAGTTAGTAGGAATTAGTAGAAACGAGTAAGAATTAATATACATTTTTTAATCTGGAGAGAACAAAATGTTTCATTGTAACATTTATCCTCTAAAACATTTTGTTACGCGAAAATGAATATTTATATTTATTGTATCACAACTGTTACTTTAATGTTTGAATATTGATAATAGAACGGGAGAATTTAATTTCGATTTAAGAGTCTAACACGATGTTATAAACCGAGGTATATATCATGTATCTATCAATTTATAAATAAAAATTAATGTCGCTCCGTCTTACACAACGTTAATTGACAAATTAATTCAGCAGTCAGCAATCGTGGCTATTCATATAAATATCTGACTTCGTGTTTAAGAATTACGTAACGTCGACAAAGTGAAACATTTTTCATACATTATTGCGTCAGTTTCGGCTCCAAAAATAGCTCTGCAGAACTTTGAAATACATTGCGGTCGCTGTAGGTTCGAATGTAGGTTCCACTTTCTTAAAAATTGATTTTTCTTGTATCGTGTGCAGTAGCAGTTACTGTAGACACGGAAAAATCCGCAATCTGATAAGGACCAATTCAAGCTGCACTGAATTCGCATTGGCCAGTTAGTTGAGTTGCTTCGGAATGTTATTATGCAACTCTTAATTCTGTCTCTATCAGTGTTTATAAACGAAGATTAATGTGCGTTGTAAAATCTACAGTTGTTGAAATAACGCGCTGATATGTAAGTATCAATTTCCATTCTGATAAACGAAACCTAGCGTTCTTGACTTGATAGATAAAACAGACAGTGTCACTTTCAAAGAACTATTTTTGGAAACCAATCTTAGTAACGTGCATCGACAAACCTTTGAAGTTGATCATTGAAAATACATTTTCAAAACATTATGGATCGTAGAGAATAAGAAAGATTTAAAAAGTATGTCTCATCAGAGAAAAGTATGTCTTCTTGTACGGTATATATTGTGTCGATTACTTTATGAAGATGTCGAATGTAATCTACTTAATATATATATATATGAATATTGTTCACAACTTGTACATCGAAATGGATTTCAATATTAATAAGGTTGATATTTGGCCATTATATTTAATATAGATATACACAAAAGTCAATTCTCTTTATCCTCGAAAAGATGGAATCAACGTAGTTGTGTAAGAAATCGTAATGCAAGGATTCAATGTTTGTTTTTATTCTCTAATGTGAATCATAGTCGCTTTACAAAATATATTGTGCATGTGAAATATTTTCGTAGGTCCTATATCTAACAAAGGTTTCATCAAAATCGACTTGTGTAACTTGAATGTCTTGCTAGCGACTAATTGTGCAAGTAGATAATTAAAATAGAGTACTCTCTCCAAGCAGATTAGTATACGTGAATGTATTTATACGAAATATTCTTTCCACAATCAAACGTGTGCATCATTTCTTTGCATGTATTGAACGAATGATTAGTTTAGTAATGACGATTACTTTTAAAATACATACGAACGCGAATATGGTTGCCCAGTAGCGGATGAACGAAGTAACTATTATCGAGTAATATTTGAATGATAGAAAAATGACCCGTCGTTCCAAGAAAATAAAAATGCGATCGGGTTAAAAACTTCTCGATAACGGCCGTGTATTTTGGAGCGGATTTCTGCCGTTCGCGTTCGCTGATGAACACATCTCGTGGCGACCGGGTCGCCTAATCGAAGCACCGCAGTGGTGAACCGATGCGGCTGGTTCGAGAGTAATCGTGACACGGCTTCCGTGACACGAAGTGATAAGGACCGGGCCTTGACTCGGCCCCGGAGGCCGGCGGACGTCCCGCGAAAATAAATTTTCCGACCGCGCGCCGATTAGCGCGACTTCGTGACGTAAATTAGAGGTTGCTGCTCGTCCTGATCGCGGTCCGCTCGCAGGCCGAGCGTTTAACCACCGATAACCTCGCGAGCCAGCCTCGCCGCTCGTATGCGTAACACTTTCGATACCGTTATCACGACGCCGCCGCTCGCGTTTCCTGCCGACAATCTCGAAGCTGGAGCACCAAGCTCGGCGTCGATAGGCGCCCAGCGACACGAAACGCGACCAACGAGTCCGAAGTCGCCGGACCTGTAATTGCCCGGGAAGGATTTTTCGATTCCGTTTCATTTCTCGCGGACTCGCAATTAATGGTAAACGGTGATAATCATTTTTTAAACGCGGCGCGCGCACGCACCGGCGCGCCGCTGCAAACGTGGTGAAAGTTCCGTGCGAGCGCGCGATCCAGGCGCGCACTGCTAGGCGAGAAATAAATTACTTTTTACTCTTTTCCCCACCGGTCGCAAAAAAAAAAGGAAAAACGAAAAACACTAATGAGCATCCTGTGGATCTTTGACGGAATTGCACGTTCGCGGAGATTATTTAGTAAAAAGCAAAACGAACATTTCGCAGGAGCCTTCGGGCGAAAATTAAGTTGAAGTGATTTATCTAGCGCTAATTTATAGAGTATTTCAATTCGATCTGCAAAGAACACCGTAATGAACGGTAATCGAGCAAAATAAAAATGTTCTGTAAGAAAACGGACAGAAATGTCTAGTTTGCTTTCACAATTTCAATAAGTCGAAAATAATAGATTCGACATTCTTGGAGTCTTCCGATGTTCTTGCTGTTCCACGTAACAAAAAGGTACCCATTATGGAGCGCTTTTCAGACCGTATAAAAGTAAAAAATAATACGAATAAACTGGTAAAGTATCATGCGCGTACCTATTATGGAACACCGTTTCGTACCGTGTCCCCGTGATCCATATTCAATGTCCATATTCAATTTCAATTTGATGTACCCGTTCAAAAATAGTGACACTGAATATGAAGACACTGAACACAATATGGAACAGTATGTCCTTGTTTAGAAACACGCGTATTCGAGTGAACATTTTTTTCTGCTGTAGATTATTACGTAAACAGTATTGATGCGAGTGAATTTACGAAGAATAATGTTCAAGAATATGAATAGAAAATTTACATCCATTTTCGTACGCTGTATCTATTTGTTATTGTATTATTTGTGCTAATGTTTCAAGAAGGGGTCACAATCGAGCGGTGTTCCATAATAGGTACCTCGCTCGTTTTCGCGGTCTAAAAATCAGTTTGAAATATTATTTAGAAGATAGCAGTGTCTTCGAAAGAACTTTCGATTTTTACGGATTGACCTTCGAGAAGAACGCGCAAACATGATGTTTGATATTTTAAAGCGGTCGATTGCCAAGGTTAAGAACCTCTGCGTGAACCCCGAGGATCAGAATTTGTTTAAGACGGCACAAGCGGCACATTCATGCCCGAAACACGCGAGAACGGCGGATCGTTTAGACGTCGCGTAGCTGGCAGCGTGTCCCGCTAAAATCATCGCGTCGATTTATGCAAATCACGGTGTTCTACGCATCATAAACGCAAACAGAAAAAGAGAAGCGGCCCGGGTTCCGAGAAAAGAATCGCTAATCCCACTTCGCAGGTCCGGGCGTTAACAATCATTCTTTCTTCGGCCGTGAGCGCTCGTTGTAAAATCGTTTTTAGCACTTCCCCTTTATTGAACGACGAATTGTTTTACTGTTCGCTCGTCCGCGCGTCTCTGTCCGTCTTTCGTCGGCTCGTCTCCCGGCCGTTCCTTATATAAGTGGGTTCTGTTTACTTTGAAAACGCGGGCAAGACCGACCGGTGACCGGTCTTTCATCGGGAACAGGTAGCCTATGATGTATTGTGGCTGTATACGTGAATAGATGCAACATTGACGTCTGTCTCTCTGAATGAAACGCGTGAACCGGTCGACCGGCCGTTCTACGGCGAACACGAGCGCGCCTAACCGGGCTTATGGTGACTTCAACGCCTGCACAGGAGCTAAGACCCAGCCCGAATCTCCGCGCAGACTTCGACAGCCTTGTCTAGCCACGCGTTGAACTCTCTGCCTCCCGCTAACGTGTTTGTCAGCCGTATTGCTACCATTTCTTCGCAATTTCTTGACCTGGGCAAATTTTATCTGAAATGCAAATAGGAAATAAATATTTCTTCAGTTTTTAATACATGTTCAAGTTTTAGGTTATATGTTTATGCGTAAGCACGTGACTGTCGCGAGCTGGATTGGCAAGGGGTTAGTTTGAAATAAATAATGTAATTTCAAATAATCAACTATTTTGTTATTCTTTATTCGAAGTTTGACGAAAGAAACAATCCTCGAAATAATATGCAACAAAAGGATTTTATTCGAAGACGTTGCATGAGTTTGTTTGAACTGTTTCAGATAAATATTCAAATAATGTTAATTCAGAAGTGAGAGATCACAGGTATGGAAATCATTATAAAATCCTTGAATACGATGAAGAGACAAGAGGACTTAATAGACAGCCACGTGATGGCGAGAAGTGAAATTAGATTTAAAAATATGGTAAACTAGTAAGTGGCGACGAAGTTACACGGGATTACAAACAAATAAGAGATTATGCGAACCCAACAGTAAAATGGGGAAAGGTTCTCAAAGATCGCCTAAAAATTGATTTCCAGGACCGTGGCATTTCATAACGGCTAGATAGGTAAATGATTAGACTGTGGAATACACAAGCCTTTACTTAGGTACACGTTTAAGGCGGTGATATGCTTATTATCGTGACAGGCGTGGTTGGAATCTGTACAATTAATGTTTCAATCCGTAAAAATCATCTTACGCAACGAATTCATTAAACCGTACAAAGTTTGTTAAGTAAGCCGTACGAAATGTGAAAAATAATTGATAGCATGATGTATAGAAATTGTGGGAACATCGTTGCAATAATTTGCACGTGAATATTTGCTTAACTATTACGCGCGTGTCGAACAGGAGAAAATAAACAACGATTATACGATGTGGTAAGAAGCAGTTATATTATGTGAAAACTTGCGTGAGTATAATTTGAAGTCACGGAAAATTGACGGTGTTATATACCAGTTTACTGTTTCAATTTTTACAATCGCCTCGTATGAACATAAAATCTGTGCTTCGTGCACACCGTAGTTAAAATACGTTATATCGCAAAGCGAAGTCGCTAAATTCTAAGTCGCTAAACCTTCGACCACGCGGTCGGAGTAATCGGGTCAGTTTATGTCAACTGTAAGAAGCGTTTAACAGTTATCCAAAAAAAAGAAGAAGAAAGAAAAAACGACGCAAATCCGCGGCTAGCATAAGAACTGGAAAGTCAACAATTCGTCGTTCGAAAGCTAAGTTTTCCGAGACGCGGTCGCAATTTTTCATTCGTTTCGGAGAAACTCGCCGCGCCTGTACAATTTGAAGATAAAGCAAACACCGCGTCGGGTGGAAGATTTTCGCACTTCCCGCGGCCAATGACAAATGGCCTTTCAGCCGACGGGGCCGCGTACTTCACCGATAATAACTTGTCGCCGACCGCTCAGAAGGATGTGCGCAATTACGGGCGACACGACCTACGACAGAGTCGGTCGCGCACGTTTCCACTGAAAACAACCGGCGTGATGTATTTCCCGTTCGGATCGGCTGCCGCCCAAATAAAATAAACCTCGCGGACCAACGGTGTATACGAACAAACGATCTTGTAGCCATCTAATCGACTAATTCGCTCTTCCCTCCGCCGCGATACCTGCAATCCCTCTTCCCGCGGTTCTGTGAACCAAGCCGGTCGTGATCGATCGCCGATACCCGACACGATCGATCCTCGAATAATTTCCGTGAAAATCGATCTCGAGTAGAAGTCAGTGCGCGGAATTTTATGGACAATCGGATCCGGATTGAAAATCAAATCTGGTCTTGCGAAAAATATGTGACAGCTAATTAAGAGCTAAATTAATTTATTTCTAATGATTAGACAGAGAAAGCTGGTGTGACCAACATTTATGAGAACGCAATATATTTCGATTGACATCAAGATGGATACCGAGCGCGTTAAAGTAAACAGTTATCGATCGAATTGCATTGAAAATTAAACGATCTAGACGTTGATACAGTCGTTTCAGCATTTACGATTTCATTAGTTACGGTGAATCCTTTCAAAAGGAGAAATCGAGACACATCCTCGAGAGATATTGTATAGATTGTATGGCGAGATATTCGCGAGGAACGTCTGCAACGAACTGAAATTTTATGCAAATTTACGCATCACCGAACACGTTTGGAAACAAAAATTGCAGTCAAATTGTATCTTCTTCGTTAATGTTCTTGACGAATGGAGCATAAAATGAAACGACACTGGAACACCGTCATGAAGATTTCGAACAGAGTTCATTAATGCGTGCGGGCATCGACGATTTAAAATCGAAATAACATTCGCAGCATTTTCTTTACTGTTGTGTTAACCCAGATAGAAAAGACGTCTTAAAGACATCTGGACGTCTTAGAACCAAAACTAGACATCTCTAAGACATTTTAAGCTCATCTTTGCAGCACATATTATACCGGTAAAATGTTCTTCAAGGAGTTTTCTTATGGATAAAATTTAGCTTGGCACATTAATGATGTTACCATCTTCAACAGTAAACGTACCGAGGTCAAAAAGTGGTCGATATGCCTTATAAAAATTACAAGATAGAATTTATTTCAATTTTTCAGAATTTTTGTAACAGCGTGAATAGAGAAATGTAATCGACAATTTCTAATGAAATTATTAATAAAATCAAATACGTGAACTTGTTGTTCAGTTGACTGGTGATGGTAGATTTAGCGTTAAGATGCAACGAAGCACCGATAATCTCGTCAACTTCGACGATCACTATGCTAGTGGTATTTGAAAATTTCAGACGGTATTTGGTGCTCCGAACTGCGTATGCATATGCCACGTGTATGTATCGATAATTGCATTTTGGCCAACGTTTTGGAAGAAGGTAACCACCGTGAGCCGTAGGATGGAAGTGCTCGAAGCTGCGTCGTGGATCGGCCTCGGCTCTTCAAAATCCAATCAGTCCATGTTTCAATCACGGCCGGCTGGCCGGGCCCCCGAAAAGTGTCCGAGCGATTAATACGCAGTCATTCCTCCCGGTTGCACCCCGTTGGTCCCGGTGGTTCCACGTCGTAGCCATCGCGAGAGTTCGATCGGAGGCGGAAAAAAGTCAAGGTCGACGAAAAAGAGTCGGCTCGAAAACGTGGCCGCGGCTCGCTCCCTCCACCGTAGCTGGTCCGCGTTTCTCCTCCTCGTTGCTCTCGTTGGTCCGCCCACGCGGTTGCGTGCAACCACCCACGCGGTACGTGCACGCGTAACGACCAGGGCGACGACGATTCTCACGGGAACGCGTGCGTATTCAAATGATCGGCTGCGGTCCGCGGCGCTGTCACGAGGCGATCCCCTAATTACTCCCTGCTAAACATCGCGGCGGAACAACGTTCCGTCGTCGTCGTCGTTTCTCTCTCGCTCTCTCTCTCTCTCTCTCTCTCTCTCTCTCTCTCTTCGATTCCCGCTGGAGAGGAGCAATCGCGAGAATAATTTCCACGCGAGCCTCGCGCCTCTCTATACGAAGTTTATATATCTTTGAGGAGCGGATGGATCCCTCCCTGAGCAGGGTCGCATCGCGCGTTGTAGCCCGAGGCTGTCTTCTCTCGCTGGCTGCCCATTTTTCACGAGTCTCCGTCTCGCTCCCTCGCCCCGTTCCCCCGATCCCTCCCTCTCGCTCTTCCTCTCCGCGGACTTTTTTTCCTCTTTTAATTCCAACTCCTCCTTTTTCTCTTTTTAATCTCTCCCTTCGTGCGCGGCCGAAGAGGACCAAACAGGGAGGTAGCCGGACAGAGAGGGGCGAGCAGCGCCGAAAGAAAACGGTCGGACGAGGAGATGAGAGAGAGAGAGAGAGAGAGAGAGAGAGGGCGGCAGAGAGGAGGGACGCTGAAGACGTTTGTCTCGCTCGCTTATTTTCTCCTTCGCCTCTCCCGCTCCTTCTATCGGAACACACGCACCTCTGAGCCTGCTCTCTCTCAATCTCTCTCTCTCTTTCTCTCTCTCTCTCACACACACTTCATCTCCTCTCAACCTTTTCTTTCCATCCCTTCCCCCACAGCGACTTCTCTCGGTCGTTCGATCCCGGAGTCCATCTCCGCTCTTAGCTGCCCAGCAGCAGCAGCAGCAACGGCGCAGCGGCAGCAGAAGCAGCAGCAACGGCAGCATCGATCCTCTTCGTCGTCTGCGTGTCTATATACTCTCGCAGCGAGGCCCGTGCAACGGGGAATCAATAGCACGCACGTGTGTCTGTAGCTATATCGGTGCGTCTCGCTTCATCGTCTTCCTTTTCGGTCTTCCGCGTCCCTCTGTGCTACCTTTCGTCCCCTTCTTCTCCGCGTCTTCTTCTTTCTCCTCGCCATCTTCTTCTTCTTCTTCTCCTTCTTCTTATTCTTCTTCTCCTTCTTCTTCTTCTTCTTCTTCTTCATCGTCTTCTTCGTCTCCTTCTTCTTCTTCTAGGGGGTGTCGTTTTTTGCCGGTCGAGAGCAGCTTCATAGAACGTCTCGGTGGAATCTTCCCCTACTACCGGGCCCGATAAAAAGCTCGATAAAAGAGGGGAACGGCGTCTCGTATCTTCACCAGCCGCGTTCCCCGTTCGCGCCCCACCCTGCGAAGCTTCAGCGTGTGTACGCTCCGGCGTCGGGCGGGGGGTGGCGGAGGAGGAGGAGGAGGAGGAGGAGGAGGAAGGGCTGGGGGGACAAAGAGAAGACGAAGTGAAAGTCGAAGCCGAGCCAAACCGAGCCGAAGAATCCTTTTTTCCTCGGCCGATCGATAAACGCGGGCAGAGCCACGCACACGTGCCTTCCTCTCCGCTGTTCCGTTCACCTTGATGTCCGGAGCTCCGGCCGTGTACGCTGCGCGCGACCTTAGACGTCCGCGGGGACGTCTCCCGACGCGGCTCGCCGCGGCGCGACGCGGCGCGGCGTCTGGATATCCTTCTCAAGGTGGTAACGCGCCGAGAGAAAACGGGGCCCGGGTGTATCAAACGCTGTTGGCGAGGGACCAAAGAGGGCTGCGGACCCTCTGCGGGAGGGGAGAATTACGATAATCTACGTACACGCAGAGTGTCCTTCTTCTTCGCCCCCTCCCCTTGGCACCTCTATCTATCCCGTGAGCCGAGAGTCAGCACTCGGGGTATCCTTCTCAAGGTAGCGAGACGGAAAAGGAGAAAGCCCGGTCGGATCGATCGGACGAGGACGCGAACAGACGATAATACTCGGAGCATACGTGTGCGTGGTGCAGCGTCCTCGTTGCTCTCGCGCGGCCACGGAGCCAGGTATCCTTCTCAAGGTAGCAGAAGCGACGAGGAGCGAACGGCCAGGAGAGCAAGGAGGAACGGAGAACGCGGCGGAGACACGATAATGCCGGGTGGCCAAGAGCCCCGGCTGCCTGGCTGCCTCGTCGATGACTCGATGCTCTGTTTGTATCCGTGCAGGTCGCCGTAAGAGACGCTAGCCTCTTCTCTATCGAACCCGCGTGCCCGCCTGATCAGGCTGTCCTCGTTCCTCGTTGGCTACCTGCGCGCCGGCTATCCTGTCTCCTGATCCCTCCTCTCTCTCTCCGCTGTTTCGATGCTCTTGTCCTTCTCTAGCGTCTCACCTGAGCCATTACCGAGACGTCCAGCGGAGAGACGAAGACGTCTAGATCGCACGGAACGGCGAAGGAAGAGAGAGACCGGACGATCAGAGGAGCCGGAGGCCCTCTCCACGCCACCACTCCGCGGCTGGTATATACCTATCGCTGGATTCTCTTCGGGGCGGAGTGGGAGTAACGCCGTGAGACGGTGCTACAGGTAGAAGGCGAGAGGAAGCGGGACACCTGCGGCGAGACGCGGAGAGAGACAGAGAGGAGAGGAGCGTGGGGTTTGGAGCAGGACGGCCGATCAAAGGAGAAAGAGCCTAAATGGGGAGGCGTCGTAGGGTGGCCAGGTAAGCGAACGAAGAAGGATATAGGTGGCCGGGGCGAGAGCGAGGGAGAAGATTCGGGAGCGAGGGAGGCTGAGGAGGAGAGACGGAGAAACGTGTGTCCACGGTGGAAAGGAGACGGAGGATCGTTGCCGTGTGTGTGGAGGAGAGAAGAGAGGGGGGCACGAGACACGGAGCCGAGAGCGGGATGCTGGGAGGCGGCGGCGACGGCGGCCATGTTGCCGTATCCCGAGAGAAGAGAGAACGATCCGAGAGAGCACCGTGAGGCTGGTTCGTTTGTTGCTTGCAGCGGCTGCCCAAACTTTGGGCGGTTTAATTCTACCTGTTGGGCCGTACAGTTCGGGGTTGTGCATCGTTCCACCCTCGTCAGAATCCACGATCCAGCTGCGGGAGCATCGGGTGGTTCACGCTGTTCCTCGGTCGCGGTGAAGTAACCGATCGCGTTCGATCCCCGGCGACGATGTCGTCGCGGTCTGGGTCGTTACCGTCGTCGACGTCGCCGCTGTCGTTGTCGTTGTTGTTGTTATCGTTACCGTCGTCGTCGTCGTCGTCGTCGTCGTTGTCGTCGTCGTCGTCGTTCTCGACGTGGTCGTGGTCGTTGCCGTTGTCGTCGCGACCGTCGTCGTTCCCGTCGCCACAGTCTCGGCGAGCGTGCGCGTGTGCCTGAAGCCGGTGTACAAGTGTGAATCGCGGACAGACGATCCGATCCGGTTTGGAAAAAACCTCCTCGTGACTCGTTTCGAAGAGGGGTGGTGCGCGAAAGGAACGATACCGCGGTGACTGGTTCGACGGATGCGACACGTTCCGCGACGGAACAGAGTAGCAAGGAGAATGCGGTGCCGCGGAGTGAAAATTTTGTGAGTTTCACGGTGCTACTACGGTACGCGAGCGAGGATTCGATCGATCGTGATCCGTGTTCTTCTGTGTCCCCGCGAAGAACACGACGATAGATAGACAGAAAGAGAGAGAGAGAGAGAGAGAAAGAGAGAGAGAGAGAGTGGGAGTGGGAGAAAGAGAAAAAAGAAAGAGTGAAAGAGAGAGAGAGAGAGAGAGAGTGGACTCGAACTCGGACAAATAAATAAACGAAAGTGAGAAAAAGAAGAGACGTACGCGAAGGTGGAGCGAAAAGAAACTACCGAATCGGGGGAGAAAGACAGTCTAGGGTGAAGAGGGATAAAAGGGCACCCGCGATTGGGCGCCCTTTGGAGAAGAGGAGCTCCGACCCCGACGAAACCGCTAAATACGCGGTGGGACGCCTCGGTCCGCGGCGAAGGTGGTGACACTATCATCCGTTGAGATGTGATCCGGAACACAGGAGGGACGTTTAGTAGTTTGTAGTTGGCCCCCTCCCCACCCCACCCCACCAAGCACCCCCGTATACCACCCTACCATTCTCTCTATACCACCTTCTTCCACTCTCCGCGTTACTACATGCACACATGCGTACCACGACCGCGCGCACCAGATCATCCGCTTCGTACCGACGCACAACGATAAATAGATACGTACGTCGGTACAGCCACCGATCGGCCGAAGATCACTCGACGAGCACACGGACGCGCCACGATATATTTCTTCTCTCGCAGCGACTATTTCCCTCCATGTTTTTCGAGCCACCTACCCCCACCCCCACCACCAACCTCCCACGGAGAAGTGAGTATTCTCTCTTTTCGAATACGGTATTGTCTCCGGCTTCTCTCGGAGGAGGCCGACCTCCTCGCCGCGGATGTTCACCGGCTACCTGCGCGGTGACGCACAGGTGATGCGCAGGTGACCCGCCGGTAAACAAGTCGATCGTCGAGACGCTCCGGGACCATCCGAGGATCTCCGGACCATTCTCGAGCTGGCCAACCCTTCGGCGATCGGATCGCTGCATTATTCAATGGATCGATCTCCTTTGTCTCTCTCTCCGTGTCTCGATCCTTACCGTTCGAACATTATTACAAAATCGAGACGAATGGAAGGTATTAACTGCTACGCAATTCGAGATGACGGAGGAATAGCGCGCCGATTATTTTTCTGTTTTTTTTTCTTTTTTCTAACGCAACGGTTTCGCGATATACCAGAATCGAATTACACGGTCGAATAAATTGCCGGTTACCGGGTTGTTTTCTTTCTTTTCATCTTCGATCTCTACTCTATCCTTCTCCTTCTCGCTCTTTTCGATCAGCGATTGCATGTATCCGCGAAATCGGCGACGATTAGCATATGCGCCGCGGTAGAGTGAATGGAAGCCCCTACAGCGAATATAATTGGCCCCGGTTTATGGTATCCACTAATGGACGTCGCCCCGAATGCAACGCGTTCCTTTCCCCCCTCCTCCAGTTTATATAACGCGGCGTCGAGGAACGACAGGCATTTCGAGAACATTCTCGAATAATCCACGCAGTCCACACACCGATACTCTTTCTCTCTTTCTCGTTTTCTCCACACACCTCTCTCTTTCTCTCACTCTCTCTCTCTCTCGCTCTCTCTTTCTCTCTCTTTCGCTCTGTCTATCTCTACCTCTAGCCTTCATCCGTACCTCTCTTTCTCCGAGAGACACGTGCTAATCGCTTAGCCCACGTAAAGCGCCTTGGTTCGGAAACCAAGGATCTTTCCCACAACCGAAACTCGCCACTGATTCTCACTCCCGGATCACTGAACCGGAGGACACCGCCTCCGCGAGGCCTCAGGTAGCTCGGACGAGGCTCGTCTTCGACTCCAAGCCGGAGGAGTCGGGAACGAGAGACAAAGGTGTATCCGCGAAACGAGCAACAGCCTCGAATCGACTTGGACTCGCTGCGGTAGATCCGACGGGCCCTTCCCCGACCCCAAAGAAAAAGGGAGGCTAGAACTTGCACTGGTGTCTCTTGACAATCACTATCGAAATCACTGAGGATGATCACTGGGCGACCTGGTCCGGCGATCAGGTCCGCGCTACGGTCACCGCGGGTGTCGTCGCACGCGGTGGCTGCTCTGTCAGAGCCGCGGAACAGGACAGTTTGTTCGCTGATGATCATTCGAGGCTGCCGAGGAGAGGCTCTCTCGTTCCTCTTCGCTCGGCGAGTCCTCCGTCTCCGGAGGCATCGACCACTGACGCGACGCGAGGGAGTACAGGTACTTGAAATACAAACGGACCCACGGAGGTGGGTCCAATCTGATGCAGGGTTCCCTTTGAGAATCAGGTTAGACCGGCCGAACCTGCTCCTCTGGCTTCTCGTCTCCGGTCCGCGGTTGTATACCGGCTTGGTGTACCTACTCCTTCTCCCCAGTCGCCCCAATCTCCTTCTTCCGCGTAGTAGGTAGGCTACCTACCTACTTCCCGCCACCCTCTTCAGCAGCTTCTTCTCCCTCTCTCTCTCTCTTTCTCTTTCTCTCTCTCTCTCTCTTTCTCTCTTGCTCTCTGGCTCACCTTCTGCGGGTCTAGCTCATCTCGCACCTCTTCGTTGCCTTCCTTGCACTTCGATTACCGAAGACAACGCTGGTCGCTCTCATCGGAGTCCAACGGTCACCAAAAGATACCGGCGATACTGCCCTCTGGCTAGCTTGATCTCCTCCCTCTTGTACTTTGGCTCCACTTCGGCACACTCGGCTCGTCTTCCACATTCTTCGAGGTCTTATCTCGCTTGCCAGATCGAACGATGATCATTCACCAGAATCCAACGATGAGCGGGGCACGCCTACGCGTGAAATAGCTGTGGAATGTCTCGACCTAGCTCTCCGGTTCACCTAGCTTATCTCGTACTTCGTGGTTCGAAGAAAGACGATCGTCGTCCACCAGGATCCAACGACGAATAGGGGACATCCAGACCCGTGATACGTTCGTTCTCGATGGTTTTTCTCTTGCTCCCGTGGCTCATCTTCTGTCCGTCGAGCATTCCTCGAGGTCTTGCTTTCGATTAGCAGACGGAACTACGATAGTTCATCGGAATCCAATGGCGGAGAAGTACACTCGGACCGTGAACCAGCTACGGAATGTTCGTTCTCGATGATCTTCCTCTTGCTTTCCGGTTTACCTCCCTTGCTTCGCGATGATCGTACTCCTCGATCATTCCGTTCCGCAGAGTCCAGCGCCGAACAGGGGACACCTCTGTAGGTGCGCGCCGGTGGAAAACCGTTCTGCAAAAGTTGTCCGTCGCGGAACGTTCGTTCTCGATGGTCCGGCCTGCTGGTTACGTCTATTATTACACCTGTCTATCCGTCAGTCGGTAGCGGTCGCGAGCTGAATTCCAGTTTTACGTGGCTGCTGCCCTCCTTCAAGCGCCGCGCCGCGCCGCACCGCGCCGCGGCGTCGGAGCGGAGGTAGTAGGAGGAGATGAACGAGCCAGGAGAGAAGAGGGAACCAACTGGTTTCGCTAACTATCCACCTGGACGCGGCACGGCGGCGCGCTGAAGATGTAGAATTCGTGGTGTCCGACTGGTTTGGCCAACATCCGAACGGATTCCCGGCCAGACGGAGACCGGGCATGCACGGCCACGTGATAACTGAATCAACCATCGAACCTGCTATTCAACCTCTCCTTCGGCGTTGTCCGCGCGCGACGGAACCGCGCCGCGTCGCTTCGCGGTCGAGCGTACACCCGAGGCGGACAAACACGCGCCGCCACGCCGCCGCCGCCTTACCCCGATGGCCTTCCTGATTCCGCCGCGATCTCGTTCTTCCGGCCGGGACGTCAACCTGACTTGCCCGGCAAAAATGCGGCTCTCCCGGCTCTTCCTGTTAAGCTTGACTTATTCTTCTCCGTCTTCTTGTTATTCTTGTTCGCCGATAGCAGGCCGGTTCAACGGCTTCCTTCGTTCCTCCCTTACCGGAGGAGCCACGGGCATCTCCATGGTGTTTAGGGAAGGAAGGGACTACCGAATGAAACGTGTTTCTCTGTTTCAACTTTTCACTCTCGCCAGGCCTGTCCGTCTGTCTCTCCGTCTGTACGTCCGTCTGTCCGTCTGTCTGTCTCTTCGACGCCGGTTTATTACACCTGTCTATCAGAGCCGCGACCGCGAAACCGTTTCCAGTTTGACGTGCTCCGTAGCCAGTTTGAAATGAATGGAACACGGCGAACCCGGCTGGTCCCGCTGATTGCACGTTGTGCAATCGGAACATGCGATACATGCGCGTGCGCGCTCGCGCTCGCGCTCGCGAGCACCGAGCCTCCGAGATTAGCCGCTGCATCTTTTTACCACGACGTCCGCTTCTTTCGAAAGATCGATCGGTTCAACGACTCGCGGGATCATTTGTTCTTTCTCGTTCTTGTCCGTTCTGTCTGTTTGGTTCGCAGGTCCTCTTTCGACGCATGCTACTCAGAACCTCCGTTAATGACGTGCCATACCGCAGCCTGTGATACACGCTACCCCATGCATAGAGTCATTCGATTCGCGTAGTAGTCAGTTTAGTCGACCGATAGGGATACACACGGGGCCATCGGCGCGCCGAGAAGACGCCGACGACGCCGCTACATTGTGACAAGCTGATCCTACAGGACGCCACGATACGGCGAGGAAAGAGAAGCGGAAGACAGCGCAGGAGAATGTCGACTTGCACCGACGAGGCCGACAACGCACCCCTGCACATGCAGGAGGCTCTGTCCCCGGTTAGTGCGATCACTTTCTCACTTTTATTGTCGGGTCGTACCAGATGCTCGTGCCGCGACCGGCGATATCGAGCTCTGCCGATTCTGAAATGCATGTAGAAGGTACAAATTTATCTTCTCTTTGGAGAATTATCATAACGTCAAATGCCTTTAGTCTTTTTATGCTTTTGGTCTATTTTATTTCATCTGGTCATTCTTGTTTTAAATGCATTCTATCGGCAGCCTAGTTACCATTCTATGGGGTTGAACGAATAATACATTTATGCAGTATCATGTTGCCATTGTTTTAAGCGTTTCAAGATTATAATTCAAACAGCCGATGTCATTTGTCACAAATTTCCGAAGTTAATGTTTGAAAGACATTAACCACCCCTGGCAATCAGTTAGGCACAAATTTAACCTGCGATCTAATTTATAAACAATCTATAAACAAATCTATATACAAAGTCCGGTTTAACCCCTTGCCATACTTGGACGAGTCCGACTCGTCACGAAAATTTAGTATAGTTGTTATTCTGTCCTTTAAAATTGGAATCAAATTCTAATCTCTTGTCATCAATATTTAAGCATTTCAGTAAACTTAGTCACACACACACGCACACACACACACACACGCGCACACACACACACACACACACACACACACACACACGACAAGCTTCAATTTTCTTTCCCTACTAAGAATTTATTGCAATGGAAAAATATTTAATCGCAGTAACTGCGAAGAAAATGGTATGTCAAGGGGTTAATCGAAACGAGAACACGGCGGCCTTCGGTCCTCGGAAAACCGTTTCAAAAGGAAGCGAAAACAAGACGAGCCGAGAAATCGATCCAGAAATAGAACCGGCAGAACCACTCCGCTTGTCATTATCCCCGAAATATTCGAAATCAGGACTGAAAGGCTTATTCACACCCCGTGACGCACCGCGTTTCGCGTCGAATCGCGAGTGCAGCGTGACTGCGGGAGTCGTCGTCGGGGGTGACTGTCGGACAAAAGCGTGACGCACGCGAGAAGTCCCAGTCGAATTCGACAACGGAACCGGGAATAAACGTGGTCGATCGAGCAGCAAATTAACCGAACGGAGAAAAAAAAAGAGAGGAGAGGAGCACCGAAAGAATACAAGCGGTAGGCGATCTCTGTTCGTCGCTCGCGGGCCGGAAGATTGACAGCCGATCCTCAATCTTTCGGTCTCCGTGCAGACTCGTCCATCACTCGCCAAACCTTGGCGTCTCAGGGTCGGTCCCAGAAGTTCCCCGACGCCGCGCCGGACGAACAGCACAACTGGCAATAATCTTACGGTCCGCCATTCTCGTTATTTCGCGCAACGGGTGGTACCGCGCCGGGGTGGTGCGGCGAGAGGGGCGGAGAGGAGAAAGAGGAGAGAGGCGAGAGAGGAGAGAGAGAGAGAGAGAGAGAGAGAGGAAGCTCGGGGGCGAGAAAGAAAGAGAAAGGGAGGAAGGTCAACCGATGACCCGCACGAAACGCCGGCCATGAGGTATGATTGCATTCCGTGAATTGTCGAAATCGAATGGGGCGTGGATGCAAGACCTCCGCGTCGTTAATCACGATCCCCTCGATTCATCCCCCTCTCACGCCGCGCCGCGGCGAAAAATCCGCCGGCCCGCCTGACACGGTATTTATATTCATCCGAATCTACTCTAAGCGCATTAACCGCGTCCCCGGCTCAACCAGCCGAATTTCTGCCCGAAATTTACAGCTTCCACCGGGACAGAATCTGGAATTTAAGCCTTCCGTTTCAGTGCGCGCTTAATGGATCAGCCGAGTCGCGAACCGCTCGGATGTCCGCCATTCTTAACCCATTCGCATCCGCAAGAAGAATAATCCGCGCGTGATAGTTCGCTATCACCAGCTGCGGTGTAGTCTGCATGATGCGCACTTGTTCGTGACTTCGTTGTGATACGGGTGGAGTGACGGAGTACTCATCTCCGTGGTGACAGTTAATTAATTTTGCATCTAGTCTTAAAACATAATTGGTATTTATATTCATTAATCACTAATTAGTAATCTTAAACGATCGCGATGTTTTCTTCTCATCTCTTCGTTCTTTTAAACACTGTTTATACGAAATTCTATATACACACTACTAATCTATGTGTATTGCAAACTATACAAACTATATATATTTTGCAAACTATAACTATATAAATCTATATCTATTGCATTACTCCTCGGCGGATATTGTAAACTATATATATAGTTTACAATATTCGTAGTATAACAATATATAATTATATATATATATATATAGTTTTATTTATATAGTTAAATTATGTATATTGCAAACTATAACTATATAAATCTATATCTATCGCATTCCTTTTCTCCAGTAAATAGATAAATCATTCGAATCAACGCAAGTCGATTGACAGTCCTCGGGGGATATTGTAATTATTGTTGAAGAAATTCGGAATAATGTCGAGAGAAGAGAAAAATATTCTACCTTTCTTGAATGGAAAATTTACATAATTTCGTGCGTTCCTCGCGAGTAGGATAAATTAGCGAGTATATTCGCGGTAGAATACTGCTGTATATACTGAAAGTTCTCCCAAGAAGTAGGATCGTCTACAAAGAAAATCATACAATCGTAATCCTGTGAAACCAATAGGCATGTGATTGGCTGAAAGCGTATCCGAAGAACACTGTAGGGATAATTATGTTTACGTTGGCTATATAAAAGACTTTTAAGATGCTTCTCAAAAGTTGATTAGTTCTTGCCTTCGAATGATAATACCCCGTCACAGAAATTACAAAACTATCCTTCATATGACGTTCGAAGGATTTACTACATGAAATGATGTACCACAAACAACGTACACTCCCGTCCATAAGTATGTAAACAGTTTGTACTTTGCACTCTATTAGAGAATACATTTTATCAATAATGTATTTAATATATTTCACGAATACACGTCGTTTCGTATAGTTCGATCATATTGTCTATCATTTGTTCGTTAAAAGTGGTAATTGTCGGCATACGGACGATGGAGTGCATGGTAAAATGTCGCAGAAATAAATGGTACGATATACAGTAATGTCTCTCTAATTGACGCACAGATTGTGCCTAAAAATGGACAATTTGGGAAGAGGAGATACAATTATTCGAGCCTTGTAGCTCATTTTTATAGTTGTTGACAATTCGTAACTATAAAAATGAGCCGCAAGGCTCGTACAATCGCATCTCCTCTTCCAAAATTATCCACTTTTGTGGACAATCCGAGCGTCAATTAGAGAGACATTACTGTATCACGCGATTTACCAAACATTGTTTACGCGTTTCAACGATTACGGAGACAGCGAAGACAATGAATCTCCGAGAACGTGATCTAAATTAGCGTGTATAGAATCTTCGGTAAAATTCTTGAATAGCCTGGCGGGTTTATGGGTCGTTTTCGGTGTCCCCGAACGAATTCCAATACTCCATCGAGCAAAGTGATATATATATATATTCTCGCCCCGACGGCCACTCCTCGACGCCGAGAAGCCTGAAAAGATTTTCACTGTCACCTGGCCGCAGGTTTTTAACCTGACAATGGTATACCTGTCGCTTAAAAAGTGAAACTCCTGCCGGACGAAAGCCCGTTATTTGCGTGGCGTTGCTCCACAATGTGAACGTCTACGCGCGGTATAAGCGGCTCCCCTAAGATTCTTACGGGGGACCGGCCATTACGGCCAAATCCCCGTGGAATTATTACAGTTGATTTCGCTGCCACTGCGCCGCTGTGCCGGCCGGCGTTCCCAACGATGATATAATTTATGATAATGCGTTTGCCTTTACGTCGCTGCGCGCAGCCGATCGACGTGGCCGTCAAGTTCGTATTTATTACTGCCGCGCGAATCGACTACGATTCGCTTCGCGGAATTTCAGCGGATTTAATTCGGTGTACGGCGGCGGTCGCCGCCATTTTGTTCGGCGAGAATGCTTCGTTAAACGCGTCGCGACACGAAACAATAATTGCAATGTAAAACTGTTTGTTGGATCTTGGCGCTGGTTACACGACATTCACAATGCCTGGAATAGTATCGTAACAATTATTTACTCTGGCTTCTCATTCGTGCGTATCGGTCGATCAAATTTCGTGTTGGCCATTGTCCATTAGTCAGCGCAGAGTTTGCAACAGTGAAATACAATGTGGCATAATTTCGAATGGAAAATAGATGTCAAACATAATTACAGCGGACTCTCTGCCAGTGGTTGTGCTCGTCACTTCTGTGTAGGATGTCCGTATGATACGCGCGGTTGCTCGTTGTTCGAGTCCTTCAAATATTGTTTCATAGTACTTGAGACATTGTTTCATTTGAAAGTATGATCGCTGCCTAGTGAAAACGAGTTGAACAGAATCTAGCAGCGCTACCGCGGCTTTAGAGGTCCGGCAGATTATACGGTTCGTATGATCCTTTCAGGTACATTCTTTCAAGTACACTCTTTCAATTATGTTCATTCAAGCACCAAGCAATTCGAGAACACTTTACTCTTACAGATTCGCATGCGGTGTAATCGACAAGGTCTAGAACCAAACGAAAACTCGTACGTTTTAAGAGTTTCCTCAAGCTTCGAATGAAATGAGAAGCTCGTTAAAATTCTCCGTGTTTGCTTCTGCATCGAGTACTAGAAAATCGAGTACAAAACCGAGTAATTCAAGTTGGCTCTCACAGTTTTGTGTTCTTTGCAATCGGCAAAGTCTAGCATCGAAGAAAGATTTGAACATCTTAACTCTTTATAGACTGACATTTTTCTATGTTCTAAATAATTGATGCAACATGAATTCAGTGTACGTAGGGACGCAATTGTTAGATATAAATCAATAACAAATTTGCAGTTTTTCCAGAGAAATTCCAATTTTTTTGCAGAGAAATTCCATTGTATTCCTGATCGTGGCTAAAGATGAAATGAATAGAGAATGAAATTCTCTAAATAAAATAAACAGACTTCTTGGATTTGATGCGCGTATGATAAGAATTACTAAATAAGATATCAAACTACGAACATGTTAGAATAATGAAAGAAGATCGCTGTCTTCTGTTCAATTTATTAAAACGATTCAAAGAGGAAACACATTTTCATTTTACTTCCGTTTCTTACGTTAAGATCCAAATAAAATAAAATCCAAATAAAATAGACAGACTTTGGATTTGATGCGTGTATGACAAGAATTACTAGATGAGACATCAAACTATGAACATGTTAGAATAATGAAAGAAGATCGCTGTCTCTCCTGTTCAATTTATTAAAACGATTCAAAGAGGAAACACATTTTCATTTTACTTCCGTTTCTTTCGTTAAGATCCAAATAAAATAAAATCTAAATAAAATAAACAGACTTTGGATTTGAAGCGCGTATGACAAGAATTACTAGATGAGATATCAAACTATGAACATGTTAGAATAATGAAAGAAGATCGCTGTCTCCTGTTCAATTTATTAAAACGATTCAAAGAGGAAACACATTTTCATTTTACTTCTGTTTCTTGCGTTAAGATCCGCAATCTGGAAATAAAAGGTACGCGAGAGTCGGCCGAGTTTTTGTTTCGGTACAAAATAGCACAAAATCGAAGAGGCTACGAGTGCATGAAACGCTGAATCCAGTGATAGCGCGCGAAGACGCACAATATCTAGCCGGGGGCTCGGATCGAATCGAGCGAGTCTTTCTTCTCGTGGAAGAATGGCAATAACATCGTATCGCGGACGGTAGAATTTTCCATCGGGCAAGAATCACCATCGAACCGGCGGCATTCTTTCGTCCGCGTGAAGCGAACGGTACGTTAGCCATCCCATTCGTCCCACCATGGCCGTTCCTCGGTGGGCAAGCCTCTCTCGGACAAGGGGGAAAAGAAAGACTGGAGGAAGACGATTTTGCTGTGTACGATGACTCGCCGGATTTCTCGTACCTGATACACCGCTTGCCGCGCCGGTAGAACGCTTGGTCGGCGATCGTGCTATTCATTATAGGAGTAACCGGCAAAGATTACTTAATAGAATCCGGACAACTCCCAACTTTGTTTCTTTATTAAACCTTTTTTTCGTCCCGGCCGTAACCGCGGCGAAACGATCGCCGTCGAAAACGGTTACTATCCAGAGATTTTCGACCGATCGACTTCGGCCGCGCCCACCGATCGGCACAGTCTCGCCGATCTGCTGGAAATCAAAGGGCTTTTAATTGAGACGAGTCGCCATCGATTCTGCTATTGGCGACGAGAAAGCCCGGAGTAAAGAAACCTCTCTATTTCTTTTCATTTCTTTTCCGATCCCTTCGAATGGTTTTTAATAATGCGAGGAAATCGTTTTTGTGCCCCGCGAAATTGCTTCTACGTGATTTTTTGCAGTTTCTAGGCTGCGGTTTCTTAAATTAGGTTTTTGCTCGCGGTTCTTGTCGGGTGTTATTGTGGAGCGGAATTGTTATGGGATATGCTCCGCGCGACGGAGGGTTTAACGATCTTATTAAAAAATTCCGCTGAAGAATGAAAGTGGCGCACCTATGATCCGGAATAAATTACTGCTATTAGTTACATATATACATACGTACGTTTACGCTCGGCGACTTCCTGTCGCTATTTCGAGTCACGGTAATCATGAAAATATCTATGCGATTGTTCGCGATACTCCTTTTTTCTGTGCCGGGCATCGCGAATATGCCCGCGGGCGAGCCGAGGTAAATGGAATTGCTATGATACGTTTACGGCTGCTGACGGTCGTATCATTACAGCTCCATCGATTATTCTTTTTTCGAGCGCCGTTCGCCGGTTCGCGTGGACTTCGATCGACTTCTTTGTGCGGATCATTCGGGGCGAACCGCGCCTGCTGCATCTTTGAATTGAAAACTTTCAAGCTTTCAAATTTTTAAAATTCAGGTTTCCAAATTTTTTAAATTCAAATTCTCAAATTTTTTGAATTCAGGTTTTCAAATTTTAGAAGTTCAAATTTTCAAATTTTAGGAGTTCAAATCTTCAAACTGCAAGATATTTAAATTTTCTCTTTTCTAAAATAAAACGATTCAAATTTTCCCTTTCCTAAAATAAAACGATTCAAATTTTCCCTTTCCTAAAATAAAACGATTCAAATTTTCCCTTTCCTAACATAAAACGATTCAAATTTTCATTTTCTTAAATTAAAACGATTCAAATCTTCATTTTCTGAGATTAAAAAAATTCAAATTTTAATCTTTTTGAATTCAAAAAATTCGAACTATCATTTTCCTAAATTTTACGATATTTACATTTTCATTCTTTCAAATTTTCGAATATTCGTCTTCCGGGCGCAAAAGATGTCAATCCTTCAAATTTTCAAGATTTAGCAGTTTCGAACGTCGAGTCATCAAATCATCGAATTGTAGGATCTTCGAATCTTTGATTCAAGACAGAAAAACAAAAAATTTAGGTTATTACTTTCATATTACGAATATTTCTTGTATGTCACAAGTTGCGTATTCTTATCGAAACTTGAAATCCAACGAAATTGAAAGTCTAATCACAAGGATCGGAGCATAATTATCAGGAATAAATTGAGAGCTTTCGTAAGTTAAAAAAACTGGAACAATCGTCTGTGGCCGGTCGTCGAACGTTTACCATTACTTAACCGTCATCAATCACAATTTAAGAAACAAGAAACAAGTAATATCGTTGACACATGGGCATTGCGATTTTATTCATATAATTATCACGTGTCTCGCGGCCCGGCCGATGTGTACAGAGCAATAAATCATTTTTTTATAATATATACCCGCCGCGTTTGCGGTCGCGGTGAATGCAACTACAAAAATCTGTCTACCGCCATTATCTTTGATTGATATCTCCAAACGCTCTAGCTGCGTTTCTTGCTACCATTATTCCCATTTCCATTATACCCTACTCACGGCGATTAGGGTAACGCTTTTTATTAGGAGAAACAGTAATCAGTTTTTATGCTAATCCTTCAGCGGTATCGTTACTTTCGTTAATTTTATCAAGAGCTACTAAACCACGCATTATTCAGGAAAAATCGAATCGAATGCGAATTATCGGGCGCTGCAAGACGCGCTCTTAAAAACAGTTAGCATCCATAATGTGTACCATCGAACTATCCGATATCAAAGATTGCCGCAAAAAATTACTCAATTTATTTTTTCGTCTACTTTTTTAACGCCACTTTCTATTTTAAATAACGATTTTGATTACAATGACTTGTGCTCTCATCTTAACCCCTCACTTTTTGCTTGTCATTACAACATTAAAAAGTGACTTGCAATTATCCCACGTGACTCACATTAATTGAAATCCTCCCTCTTATTGAATAATCTCCCCGGTTCACACACTTTTCAATGTACTTTCATTTAATTAAGCTGCCAACCGAAGAGAATTAGTTAAGTTATCCTTTTTCTTTGCTCCAGTCTCCATTATTTCACTCCGCCTCGGTCAGTTACCGATCAATTTGTATTTTAATTGCTTTGGTCGAAGCAATTGTAGCCAAAGGTAACATTCTTCCAGCGAAGACAATAATTCCACTTTAATAATTTCCACGTTAATAATTTCCACTTTTAGTCGATCCAGTCATCTTCGTCGTTTCTCTTCAAAAGCAAACAAAAACAAATGCTATTTAACAGTTAATCAGTTGCGAACCGCACAGAAGTGCATCAATACCTCGATTGTTCGAATACAGAACGATCCAAGTTTATATAAATTTGCTGTAAAAATCAGTAAGAACTTGTTATATAACCTTAACCGTTCCATTATCCGAACGTCTAAACTCTCCGGATCAATTCGGACAGCCGCTCGACTCATTTCCGTCATAAACGCATCATCGAATTGCTATTATGACCAAGCCGGGACAAAAGAGGAGAGAGAGAAAGACGCCGGCGGCCAAGGGAGAGCATGCGGAGGAGGGAGAAGCATAACCGTGAAAAAGAGGGAAGTTAAGACAAAGCCCAAAGACGGGGCGAGCGAGCAGCGCGGAAAGAAATTGCTGGCAACGTGAGCCGCAATAACAGAAACGCTGACAGGTGTTCTCCGCCGGTGGAGAGCGAGAGAAGGAGCGATACAGATCCAAAGAGAATGCGCGAGAGAGAAAGAGAGAGAGAGAGAGAGCGCGAGATAAAGAAAGAGAAAGAGAAAGAGAGACTGAAACAGAAGGAGTACGAGTACGCACCGCGAGAGCACGGCCGATATAACAAGGATTCAACTGGCGGATCGCAAAAACCCTCGGCGATCGTGTACACAGTGGCCGAACGGGGGCCGGGACGCGCGAAGGGGGTTGAGGGCACGGGGGTTTGCACAAGTGGGGGAACAATGAGCGTCCGCCAGCGTGGCTAGGATGCGCGCGTGTACAACGGGGAACACTGGTCGCTAGGAGAAGCGAAAAGAAAGGCCCTTAACGATTCCGCGTATCTTCGAGCCACGCAGCTGCGTATTCGAACGACGTGATCGGCAATAACGCGAGAAAGAGATCCTCATCCTCGGCGAGGAGCCGACGGGACCTTACCCGCGACCGGTAAGAAATGACCGGGGGACCAGGGCCGTCGGTCGTCGACGTCGTCGTCGTCGTCGTCGCAGTCCTCCTCGTCGTCGTCGTGTACGTGCGTAGGTCGGCCATCTCCGACCGTCAGACACGTCTGGACTACCGTCTCTCCAGGCTTGGAATAGTCTCTCACGGGGCGCAGGCCAGCAGGCCAATTAACTGTTATTATCGGACAGTTCTTGCGTGTAAACAGCGCCGGGCATAGGCGACTCGCAGCATCCACGGCATTCGCTTCCGATCCCTCGAAACCACCACCCTTTTTACCAATCGATCGGACGAACCGACTCAACTGTCATCCGAAGATGATGACCGTTCCGCGTCGGACGCCGCGTGATCGTTCTTTTGTTAGCCGCTTTGTACCGGGGGCTCGATGGGAACATTTGGGAGCTTGGATAGGGTCTTCGGTAGAATCTCGATCGGTTCTGCGATATCGGAATTCGCTATTGTACGAATACGTTGCATCTACTGTTAGGTTAATCTAAGGAAACCCGTATGCAAAATGATTTACTGTACAATGTACTGTATAAAGATGACGCCTAGTATACAATCTAGGTAACGGTGGCCATTGAGGCCCAAAAGGCCCGTGCTTTCACAGATTATTGACCGCAATCACGGCATAAACATACGGGCATCACGACAACGGCCAGTGCGACAGACCTAAACGAAGTTTCGACGAGTAAATCACGACATTGGCGCAACGATTTCAAACACCCCCGAAAAAGCAATTAGAACGTTCATAACTTTATCTACATCCGATCATGACAGAACCGAATCGACAGAACACGATTAAGTATCGAAACCGAAAAGACCACGATAAACAGCAACGATGAAAACAGTGCAAAAATATCACAATCAAACACGAATTTGTACCGTGTTTTTCGCGTGTAAAATATACGAGCGGTACATCAATTGTCAAACGAAACATTTTGAATTCTCTTCAACGAAGCGTCATTAACGCTAAACCTATTGTGCTTTACCAAAATGACCCGTTCTGTATTAATTTAATTAAGATATCTTAATCCAACAAGCATACGTTACAATAAAAATGATGATTCGTCTAAGTAAATTCCGCCATCGTCGAGGAAACAACATGTTCTATTATACGAAAATTCGTGTCACTTTAGTCTGAACAATCGAGATTTCATTGTATTATTATTCGAATAGATCGCTGTGGAGAACAGAGTTTCGCTCTACTGATTCGTGTAAATCCATAACTATTGCATTCATTGTTTCGCGACGTCCATTTGGTACCGTCGAAGTAGCTCGAAGATAGCTGAAAGACGACGCGCAAATGCAACTGCATCTTACACACGGACGCGAAACGTCTTTCAATCCGAAGCGAAAGCATTAAACTGAAATCCTCGAAAGCACAATAATTCGCGCGGCTAAGTCTGATATAGATTAAACAGGTCTGGTAGCCAGCATCGTGAGAAAAGGGTTACGAAGACATTCGCAAGCACCGAGTACACGTTCCGGGCAGATCTAACCGTTCCGGCGAAACAAGCATAAGGCGACAATAAATTATTGAATCTGCCTATAGAATGATTTCCAATCCTCGGTAGAGGGACAGGGAACAAGGTAAATCCTCGCGAGCTCCGAGAGACCGTGCACGAAAACGTGGTTACGCAACGGGTCGCGTCAGTCGGTCGCCACAACTTAATCCCGCGAATCTATTCGACGCGAATAAACGATTCGAAATCAATTAAAGACCGCAAGGAGGAGGAAAAGCGAGACCCGCGCAAGGTCGCCGCGTCGTTGGACGACACCGTCCACGAGCAGCGCCGTTAAAATACTATCACGAAGACCCGGGGGGTTACATAATCGTTCACCTTGACAACGATACTAGATTGAATCTATAGTACGAGAGCCAGCGGCCGAACGAGCCATGTACAACGTTATTTCATAAATCCCGAGATAACATCCTCCAGAAGCACTACGAAATCGTGAGATATGTATTCGTGCGGGGAGTACATAACGAGCCGGGGCCCCTCCCTCCCCGGCCCTGCCTCGTCCCGCGTTACATCCGCGGCCGTACCCTCCGCGTCGGCGTGCGTTGTCAACCGCGTGTGTAAAACGTCGTAAAAACGTAATAGATTCAGTCCCAGGGACTCGTGAGTCAACGTGTTGCCGGCGACGATCGCGATAAATTTCCCTGGCGAGCAGCGCGCGATTAGATTTCGAATGAAGTCGGTACACGACCGGTCGCGGTCCCAGCCCGGCCAAGTACTTAACGTCGTGTAGCGACCGCGGGAGGCTTCGTAATCGGGCTGATTAATGCCTGGTTTAAGGAAATCGGGGACTTCCGATCCCGCGGACTACTGCCCCGACACGAATTCGGTAGCTGCTTCGTTTTAAACGTTGAACGATTCCGGCGGGTTCGTTTGCGAGTTCGACCAACTCCGACGAAGACGAACGCAAAAATGGAACGCTGCAGGCGTCGATTAGGTCTCATCGATTCGGGAGATCTTGGGCACAGGATTTGGAAGGAGGTAGTCTTAGAGGATGAATTTCGTAACGGTTGGTTCTAGATCCTCGGTACGAAAAGGTTTTACGATCGGTAACAAGTCGAGTTTGTCTATCGTCGACGTAAGGGCGCATAGAAGCAGGACATTGCTTATAAATCAATTTATATTCAATTTTATTCCGATTATATGTGGAAGCAATTCCTCTTGGAGGATGAATCTGGAAGCGATTCGTTCGAAATACAGAGTGCAAGAGGGTTTTATAACTCGAGTAGCTACTTCACATTAAACGCTCTGGGATTCCGACACGCTGGACGACTTTGCACGTGTTGAATCAGATTGATCAATGTACGAAATTGTATTTTAATGAAATCTGTGGAAGTAAGTGTTCTTAACTTTTAGGCTACTGTGGGCCCTTATAGCTTAGAAAGCTCCTGGGCTTAGAAATTTTGCGTTTGCGACACTGAGAGCGCCTATAGGCGCTCGACGCAATTTAGTTTTCTGACTCCGAGAGCGCCTCTATGGGCGCACTGAAAATTTTATCGATATTTATTCCGATAGATCTTATCTCAGTTAGACCATTAATATTAAATTTGTAATACTTATAGTATTTCGGTTTAGAGAAATAAATAATATTGTTTTAATGTAGAAAAATTCAGTTTTTTGATTATTGAAATATGTTTTCATAAAAATGCATCCCTGAAGATGCATGCAAAAGTTCGTTTCAAAGTCTGCCGTAGTCAAGGAGTTAAAGGATACATTTCTGGATACGATAGGACTTTATGATTCGAGTTACTACTTGATCTTAAATGCACGAGAGATTCCAACACGTTCATCCAAGTTGAACGAAAGTAGTCATCTTAAGGGTAGATTTGTTCAACCGAGTTACATATCGTACACGTTGCATTAATAGGATCAATTTGTAAAATCCTGCTGAAGCCAGAGTCAAGGTGCAAGTATTTTTAGGGGATGAATTTGGTAACTACTTGCTTCTAAGTCTTGGAAACAATGGGATTTTGCGAGTCGTTTAAATTCATCCAACTTCAGTGAAAGTAACAGAGACGCAGTGAATTCTCTCCAAATGCCCCTCAGCTCGTAAACAAAAATAAACAACTTGGGAAAAGGAGACACGATTACTCGAGTCTCGCGGCTTGTTTTTATAGTCGCCGATTGTCAACAGCTCCCATGATACATCAATATTGGCGGGTAAATGGGCCAAAACTGCATTCTAATTTTACAAATTCCTTCAAATGCGTTAACAAATTAAGATAACAAATTGTATTTACACGTGCCTTATACAAATTATAAAATCGTGTGAAATAGAGATACAAAACAACATCGATCATAAATAAAGAATGATTTTTGAAATGTCAAACTTCTTGAAACATATCTTTAAACAATAGAAGTATAAAATTAGTAATAAAAATTAATAAAAAAAATTTATTTTTATAACTTTTCGACTGAATTTTATGAGGCATTCGAATACTTATGTTGCACGAAAATTCGACCTTCCTAAATATTTTCTTAATTACGTAAATAACGTTTTACACTAAATCGAAAATTTGTTGTATTTTGACATTTATATACTCTACTTTAATATACCGTAAAGTATTTTTTCCCTTCAATGTATATTTATTTAAACATATGGCGTAGAAGTCCACCATTCTCTTGTAACAAGAAAAAGATGGATGGAAATATTTTTCTTCGCTAAGATGTACGATAAATTCTTCCTAATTGACTCTCAGCTTGGAAACAAAAATGGACAATTTGGAGAAAGGAGATGCGATTATTCCAGCCTCGCGGCCCGTTTTTATAGTTGTTGACAAAATCGGTAACTATAAAATCGAGCCGCGAGGCTCGAATAATCGTATCTTTTCTTCCCAAATTATCCACATTTGTTTACAAGCTGTGGGACAACTTGGGAGAATTTACTGCACGACTAATCGAATAACATTGAACATATATATATGTTCAATGTTATTCGATTATATTATATATATATATATATATATATATATATATATATATGTACACGACTGTTACCCGGAACCCTAAAAAAAGCTTCTAGTAAATTGCAGAGAAATAGGTCGTCTGTATCGCGGTGTGATCGCTGTCGTCGTAGAAAGTTAAAATGCGATGCGAGTGAAATAATAACTAGCGCACGGGTCTAGAGGAACGCGACGCTTAGCGAAAGAACTCCATAAACAATTTCCCAAGACACTGATTCACCTAAGCGCCACAGGCAACAAGGACTGCCGCTAAGAAAAACATGCAAAACAGTCCGATCAACCCGCTCGCCGACTCAATGAAAAGGGAATACCGAGGCAAAGAACGTCGCCGCCGAAGTCCTGTTGAATAAGCGTGTCGCATCCCGCTAACGACGTCGTTAGGAATTTCCCACGTGCCGCTGGATTACGACGCTTTTCAGCGGGGCCGGGCTGAATTATCGCCGGCCACTTCGTTCGCCCATTATCTCGGTCCCTTTGGCCGCGGAGCATGCGTCGCCGTTTACGATCGCGCGGTCGTACGCGTCGTCAATTAACGTAATTAACAATGTTATGAGTCAGCCGGCTAATATTCGACATCCAGCGCCGTCGTTCGAATCGCGGTTCGACAACCGCGCGTGGAAATCTATTCGTTTTCCTCGTCGACGCTGCTAGCATTTCTACCGCGGACCGCCGTAAATCCCGCAGCCGACTAATCACGCGCTTTTCCGCGTCCTTTCGGCCGTGTTCATTTTCACCGTTTCTCCGTAAACCGCTTCGCCGGCGCGCTTCCGAAGCGCTTTAAGTTGCGCTCGCCTCGATAAATTACGAATCGCGCACCGGGGTTCGTATACGAGAAAGTCTCGCACGGATGTAACGCCGCGAGAGATGATGCATAATCATCCTGTTACGATCGTTGAATCGAAAGAACCGTCGAGCACAGTTGGGTGATCGATGGTAGACCGGTTGAAATCGTCGAATTTTTGGCGGCGCCGCGTTTTCCAGCGGAGATCCCGCTTTCGGCGTTTGGGGGAAACGAAAGTGTTCGTCTCGATTTTGAGTCGGAAAAGGATCGCCAGCCTCGCGATCCGATGGTAGAAAGGCAACTGAAAGGTTTGCTCGTGATCCTTTGATCTTTGCTCACATTAGAAGAATATTGCTCGTCCCGGTACCGAGAGGCTGCGATTAATTATCGCCGCGGCCCGACTGGACCGGCTCCGGTCTCCTCGCGGTTATTAGTGCGATTTTTATCGCGTCGTTATTAGCATTCGGAAATGTTAATCCGTGTTGCAAGACGCGGGACTAGAAGCACCGGTGTGTCATAAACCGTGATTCATAGAATTCGGGTTCCTCGTACAATTAAAACGAGAAACGAAATGGAAAAATCGTGGTATATGTGCGCGAACGTTTCGTTTGCCTGCGCAGAGGTCACGCTCCTTACGAGGAAATTCGATCGTGATTAATATTATCGATGAAGTCCAAACGATTTCTCGGCACAGAATGTCGAAGTTTACCGATCGAACGTTTCCTGGACGCACGTGCGGAATTATGTAATCGTCGAAATTATGTAAAGCGCTCGCGCTCGCTCGCGCGCGCGTACACGGCTGGGGTGTCGATCTTCCTGATTTTACTCGATTCGAGTCCGAAGACTTTCACGGAGCCCTAGACACGTCTTCCTACTGTCACCTGTCGACAAAAGGCTTCTCGGAGTTATTCACGGAACGCTGCCCTATTATTACTCCATGTTCGGCTTCAATCGACCTGCGGCTCTCATCGGGATCTACCCTCGTCAAACGCTCTCCCGATGAATTGCGACTCGCCGGTGAATCGCCACCCTCAATGCCCGCATTCAACCACTCCGGCCTCTTGTCCCGAGCGTCCTTGAACTCGACCATTGCCCTGCAACCCTTTCAAGTGCCGGCAAAAGATTTCGGAGAAAGTACTGCCCGGACGATGAAGAATTTCGTAAATTTTGCCCGATCGCCGCCGCCTCGTTTCAAAATATCGTACGATCTTGAAATTATTATTTCGCGTTCTGATATTACTCGGGCTAGACGTCGATCGATCGCCGGTCAGATTTGTACTCGGTGTTGATTGGTGCAGCGAGTAATTTGATATTAATTACCGTTCGGTTTTTTCGACGCCGTCACCGATTACTATATATATATATATATATATATAACGAAGTTTTACGTAAATCCCTACTTGTTTACAATTTTCCTATGACTTTTCGTTTTTATGTTAAATCGGCGACTGTCACGGCTATCTCAGAACTCGCGGAGATTTGTTTACGAGATCGTAAATAATAAGAGATCAGGCTAGGAAATGAAATGTAACGATCGAAAACCGCGGTTTGGAAGTTCGTTTATTAGCGTGCTCTATTCGAATGCAAATAAACATTGCGTTGCTCTTATTAAGCATACCGCAACGATACCGACGCGATGCAAAGTACGAACAACGATGTTGAGCCGGACAGTGAAACGATTCAAGCTTCTGATAAGAAAAAGAACTTGCGGAGAAACTACAAGTTCATTTACCTTTTAGCTATAACAAATCGATTTCACCGCGCATTCCTTTGTTCTCGTATCAACTTGTACTTCGCCGCGAAAAAGTGCGCCCCGCACCGATTTATAAGGTACGCTTTCACAGCCGGCGACGGAACATTTTAGCCGATCGATGTCTCATTTGTATAGGCAGGCCCGCGAAGCGATTAGAGTGTCTCTATTGGCTCGAAACACCTTTCCTCGCGTTCGTCAAACGGTAAAAGCTGCACAAGAAACGGATGGCTGTCGTCCGACAAAAACCGAGCGCCGTAATTGGATCGTGTCAATAGTTTCTTTGAATATTCTTTCATGATACCTAGTTATGGACGCTTGAGTGACTCAAATCACGCACGCGAGCGGTTCAACTATGTACAACAAAAACCGGCGGCTACGGAGCAACGTGGGCCTGGCGTGCCCGTAACTTCCATCAGCTTCCAACCTGTATTAATTTCTTTTCTTTTGTATCGCCGTCGATTTTGTATATTGTAGCGTTCCACCGGCGGCCGTTAGAGACTTTCACCTGCTTATGAAATATTTATTACCGGACTCGTAACATGTCAACAGTAGCACGATCGTAAACGAACGTTTGTTAAAAATTCGAATTGACAGCCCGCTGATGCTCGCAGTGACCTTTGGGTGACAAGGTTTTAATTGGTTGGGCGCAGAGCTTAGTCATAGTAAGACCATAGTCATCTAAATTCTGATGCTTTAATATTTGTTTTATTCCACCTGGGTTGCAATTCTTTACAATTTGCTCTTACACTAATTTAACCTATTCGGAATGCTGTTTGTATTAAGTCCAATAAGAAGATCATCGTTGACCTTGACATTAAACCTACCGAGCTCTAAAAGTAACCGACCGTTGCTACGTAAGAGTGACAAGTCTGAATTTAATGAGTCCTCTCGCCACTTTTATTACAGCGTGCTCTTGAATTAGGAAAGTTATTTAATCATTTCCTATGGAAAGATTCTTTATAATTTCCATAATTTTCAACCAAGTAATTCGAAACCGGACATTTCGATTGACAAGGCAATGTTAAAGATCTGTCAAGTGGTTGCCATGAAAGTCTGAATTTCCAACAATTTATCTCGTTCGTTGTAACCCTTTGGCTATAACAGATTTTGATACATGTATTAGTGCACGTATTTTTCAGATTTACATAGGAATGATTGAAACACTGTACCGTATTACATATATTCGTTAACGGTAATAATAATTTCTGATCAAATTTGCCTGTCACCTGTCACATGTCGCGATCAAACTATAGTGACGCACGTACATCGCATAGCTGCTTTTTCTCCTTTTTCTTTATTTTTGTTGTGCTTGTCAATCTTGACGAGCGCTATCGCGCCGCTTGATTCTCTTCGCAATCAATTAAGACAAACGCTGTTACGCTGTTCGCCACTTTTCGACCGTGTTTTCTGAATAACCCCTGGGACCCACACGTTAAAGGTAAAAGGCGACAAATATTTGCTTATTTGCTCGGCGTCAGTAGCCGCAAACAGTAATTACATCAGAAGACAATTTTCAAAGCGCCTATAAGCACCCAAAATAGTCTAGAGGCAAAAACATCTAATGAACAATCCATCAAATCTCACATTAAGTTTGCTAGCAGAGTTTTAATCAATTGGACCCAGAGTTGTGAACGTATCATCAAAATTCTAATGTTCAGTATATAGTTCCAATTACAGGCTATTAGGTCCAATAAAGAGATTGACCTTGCAGAAGTAGCCTGAAAAGGATCAAATGGATCTATATTAAACGACTGCCACGCTCAGCCCTCCTCTTTACCCAGATTACAAGGGTCCTCGTCCCTAAACAATCAGAATCAAAGCCGCAATATGCATCTCACTCGCTTTAAAATTCTTCGGCCAGTTCCATCATCGTTTCGATTTCCGTGTCCCCAGGTGCAGGAGGGCCCAGTGTCTCCAGCGTCCTCCTCCCTGAGCAACCAGAATCAAAACGAGAGCGAGCAACAGGTGTTGCTGGCGACGATGCAGCCGGTGAACGTGCTGGATCTGCACGAGCCGGCATCGGTGCACTCTCTTCATCCAAAGTATCATCACCATCACCGTCACCACCACCATCACCACCATCACCATCATCAGCAGCACATCCAGGGCGACCCGGACGACGTGCAACAGCGTCCGGGCGACGACACCGACGGCAGAGTGACGCCGGTCACCGAGGCAACGGCCGGCAACGCGACGCTGGGCGTCGGCGAGCACAAGATGATCGATCTCATTTACAACGACGGTCAGAAGACCGTGATGTACACGCACGACAAGGAGATCATCTACGAGAACGAGGCGGACAGAGTCCAGGTGGTGGAGTATCCTCCACCGCCGCCGTCGCCGCCGTCGCCGTCGCCACCCTCGGCTGTCACCAGAACAGGACTCCTGCCTCCCACCTGCGTCACACCTAGATCAGCCTCGGCGTCCACGGCGCTGCACTTGCACCACTACCCCCAGCTGCAGCTGCAACACGAGGACGACCTTCCGCCGAGTGTTCGCCACGCTGTGAACGCCACCGTGCCAAATTGTGGAGCCGCAACCACGACCACCACTGTCCTCGTCTTCTCAGAGCTGGTTGCTGCCGATCCTGCAGCAGGCGCCGCCGCCGCACAACAACTCACCCTCACTGCTGCTGCTGCCGCTGCTTCGCTGCGTGCTGGGTAAGTTCTGTTTCATCTTCTGTTTGATTTTTGGTGCGGGGTTGGTTGTCCGGTCTTTCTCTTGTTACAAGAGGATGGAGGTGAATCGATTTGGACGAGCGTCTAGGTTGGATAAGTTTTAGATCGTTTGATCTCCTAGTGCTGCCAGAAATATATTTTTTTTTATTGAGATGTAAAGGAAATTCTCCCTAATTGACACTCAGGTTGAAAAGAAAAATGGGCAATTTGGAAAGAGGTACGGTAATGTCTCTCTAATTGACGCTCGGATCGTTGACAAAAATGGACATTTTGGGAAGAGGAGATACGATTATTCCAGCGTTGCGGTTTTGTTTTTATAGTTACGAATTGTCAACAGTTATAAAAACGAGCCGCAGGGCTCGAATAATCGTATCTCCTCTTCCCAAATTGCCCAATTTTGTATACAATCTGAGCGTCGGGGAGACATTACTGTACGATTATTCCAGCGTTGCGGCTCGTTTCTTATAGTTACCGATTGTCAATAACTATAAAAACGAGCCGCAAGGCTGAACAACATTTAACATTGAACAACAATATTTAAGTTGAGTCCAGTTTAGCTATAGAGTAAACTCTCCCCAATCGACCCTCGGCTTGTACACAAAAATGGACAATTTGGGAATAGTAGATACGATTATTCGAGCCTTGCGGCTCGTTTCTTATAGTTACCCATTGTCAATAACTATAAAAACTAACTGCAAGGCTCGAATAATCGTATCTCTTATTAACAAATTGTCCATTTTCGTGTACAAGCCGAGGGTCAACTGGGGAGAATTTACCGTACAGCTAAACTGGACTCAACCTAAATGTTGGTTCAAAGTAGGATACTCTACTTTAAATGAATACAATTATTTTTCTACGAATAAGGTGAATAGGAGCGACATCGTGCAGGGTTAATTTAACCATGAACATTCTTCACTTGTAATCAAATTCAATCGTTTCAGCGAAAATACACCTTATATTATATTTTAAAAACAGACGTGCAAGAAATGTTTAGCAACTTGCGACTGAATCAAAAACGAAACTGTTGAATTAGCTCCACTAAACAAAGCATAAATACCGTGTAAGACGTGAAGATACGAAAATAATTTTAGCAAGTCGTTCGGAACATTTTACACGAATTTCTCACATTCGATTAAATAATCATTACGAAAAATCAGGTACGAAAAATGCCAAACACAAAAATGAAAGAATTGCGTTTAGACAGAGTATACTTTATGTAAATAAATACATTCTCAGATCGAAATTCTTAATAACATTTTTCTCCGCCGAGTTTTAAAACGTTTTATCAGCTCGTTGTATCGAGATCGAAAGATGCAGATATTCTTGTCGCGAGCATATTAAAGCGTGATACACGACGCGTGTAATAACCGTAGGAATACGTCAAAGAAATTTTCTGTTCTTTCTGTGTGCGTATCCAAGCGACGATTCAGGATTATATTTACGGTGCTCCGCAGTTGATAAGGAACACCCTGCGCATCGAATGACACTCTATACGCGTCATCGCTCCTTAAGGCAGCGAGGATATTCAAGATTTTACGAGTATCGGGAGATATATGCTCAATACGCGGCAAGTCCGTCAACGCGGCACGCATGATGCACGACATAAACGAAAAGCGGTACGCGAAATTCCTGCATACGGGGAACCTGTTCGCCGCGAAGCGTTTTCACGAGCCGCTTAACGATAAAAGTGGCGATAACTTAAATTTTTCATGGACCGAACGGCACCTTAAAACGAAAATCGTGTACGAGTTTAATAGGAGGAAAAAATGCTGGCAAAAATGAAACGTTACACTCGAAATCTGTAGACCATGTTTCCCCCCCGCCGCTCTATCGTAAAATACATTGTCAAATCGAACCTATTCATTACCGGAAAAAAAAATGCTAACTATCATGATACTCCGATAGTAAAAATAGTGCAAAATAACGTCTCTGTTCCGCGCGTGGAATGAAAATGCGGTCTCGTATTTACGAGCCGATTGAAAATCGAGTGTTCGGAAAAATTTGCAATGACCCAAATCTTTCGCGGAAAAAATCAGCAACAAGAATCTAGTCGTGTAACGGTACTTCTATTGAACTAGCAGCTGAAATAGGTAAAAAGAACAGAAACTAATTATACCACGAATGCGCTAGCTGTTGGAAATGCTTCGTTACGTGATTAATAAGAAGCAAACCTGCTTAGTAAGATCTCGTAAAGGTGCCTAATACGAGACCTATTTCTTTCAAAAATCACACTTTTCGTTTGTGAACACTTTTATTAAAAGTAGAGATGCACGTTTAAAAACTAATAAAATATACGTTCTTTTACAATCTACTGGAACATACAGGAAAAAATATTCAGCTTCTTCGTAATAAAGAAAAAAACTAAAAGTATGCAAATTCACAGATTTGTGAGAACCGGATTCCTAATGCGAGACTCAGTTTGACTTTTTCAGAAGTGGATTTTTTCTGCCTTTTTCCATGGCATATAAAATTTGTAAAACCTACACATTATTGAACGCATTATACAATAGTACTTTGTAGCAAATGATTATACACTTTTTATACACTTTATCTTTATTATACACTTATACACACTATTATACACTTACCATTTTCAAGATATTTATAATATAATCGAACTCCATCAAAAACTTCTCGCAATGTATTTTCCAAATACGATTGACAACGACGTTTCAAATACGACTGATCTGTAACAAAGAAATGTCGATGCGGACACTGGGGACATCTGTAACCGAAATAAGCTAGGTTCTCGTACTAGAAGAGGTCCTCGTATCAAGCAACTTTACTCTGAAAACCAGGGAATACATTTTTACCCTAACTCGTAATATCTATGATCAAGAGTCTACGAGTTACAAAAATGCTCAAAGAGTAATTGTTATTTATCGTAATAGATTTCGACGTCTGCTATAGCGAACGAATCGCTTCGATTCTGTGTTAATTTTTATGAGCCGGTATTTACGAGATGGACGGTCGGCTTCGCGGCCAATTTGTTCTCCAATTTATCGGCGCACTCACCGCGCAACTATTTCCCGCCGAAAATTCCAGAGGCGGACAAAAGGGAGCGAGCCGAACAATCGTCGGCGCGGAAAAATGAAATTCCGCGGCACAACGAACCATGGCGGGCAGCGCCGGCAATTACCGATTCGTATTAGAGCCGGCGCGCGATCCGGCTCGCAGGGGGACTTAGGTGTACTCCGGCCACGGATAGTTTCTCGCGCCTTAATAAGCCGTAAAGTATCGCGAAAAGTGTCTCCGGACGCGGACAGTAGCCTGCTCGCTCGCACGGAAAAACTCGAGTCGCCCTCCGCGGCTCGCGCTCGTGTGTGCACACGTTGAAACGCGGCGCGCTATCGGGCTCGTGTATCAGCGCCGACAATTAACAATTATTGCGCACACCTACCCGCGAGCTGAACGTTGGATAAGTCACGTTGCTGCGTAGAATTTATTATTACGACGCCGCCGCGTACAGCGCCGCCCAGCCGAGGTGTCCTGCCGCGACCTCTGTATCCTCACAATATATATATATATATGTTGATTCTCCAAAATTTCAAATTTCAAATAACCTTGACCAATCGAAATTCTCTTAAATTTGAAACAATTTTCGTGCACGTCTAACAAATCTTTCTAATGTCGCGAGAAGAATTGAAGTCGTCCATATTTATTAATAGTAATTATTAATATTAATATTTATTAATAATAGTTATTAATATTAATATCCATTAATAATAGTTATTAATAACAATATTTGTTAATAATAATTATTAATATCAATATTTATTTGTTATATTTATAAGTAATAATCATTAATATTAATATTTATTAATAATAATTATTAATATCAATATTTACTTATTGTATTTATATATATTATCAATATTTATTTATTATATTTATTAATATTTGACTATTTATTACATTTATAAATAATAATTATTAATATTAATATGAATTAATAATAATTACTAATATTAATATATATATATATATATATATATATGTGTGTGTGTGTGTGTGTGTGTGTGTGTGTTTAGTGCTTTTTATTTTGGCAATCTATGAATATTTTGGAAATACGCGAACAGTGAAACATTCAACTCTACGGTGGGCTCGTAACAAAACGTTCTGTATCTTTTCATCCTAATAAATCTTATGAATTATACGTTGTCTCGGAAGTTTTCTAGAAAATAATGCCGCGCGTAGGAAACAATAAATCAAACCATTATTATACCTTGCAAGCTCGAGAGATCAAGAGAATAAGATGAATTTTCTTGATTGGCTATCATTTTCTCCATTCTCATGTTTACTTAATCTTCGCATCTTAACACACTTCTCTCCACTCCTGGTCAAGTTTATGTTGGTTTCATTTCGACCCGAATTTGAAAGAGATTTATTGAATTTCGCCGACACGAATTAATAGAATGAAGCATCGTGTTTAGAAATACGCAATTATTATTATATTTCTTTTTTAAGGAATTGAAACGATCTGTGCATACTTCCAAAGAAATTCCTTTCAAGCACAGATATTGAGAGTGTGTACCAAATATCTCTTCGGGACGACTAGACTGCGGATTTTGATGCGAAATAAAAATTGTCAGTGTTAATTACAAGATATAGAAGCTACGCAGAGATTTCTTTCTTTCTTGAATTATTTTATTTAGTTCGAAATAAAACAATGGTATTTCTTAATTCTTCACGCGTTTACACTGTTTTGTATTTAGTCTTCTCATTTGTATCGTAAATGCATAAAAACGCCGCTCTAATGAGACAATAATTAGTAGAAGGAGAAAGAATGACGTTCTTTCTGTATTTTCGTGAAAATAATCGTTTCGATCGAAGATTCGACACTAAATTTACCAAGCAATAAAATTGAAGACCTTGCGTTGCTTTATACAAAACTGAATTTCTTGAGATATTCCTCCATTGTTATTGAATTAACAAATTTTTTCCATTTTTTCCTACGAAGGAATTTTCACGATTTGAACAAGTTTAAAATGAAAAATTTCAAATCGGTCATTTTAATCGGCCCGGCGTTAAGAGGGAAGCAATCCACCATTTTTAGGCGGTCCTGTATAGTAAGAGCGACCTGAATAAACATCGAGTATCTCGCAGCACGCATTATGTCTACAGGCGCGCGCGTAACATTTTCAAAGCGTTACTCGAAAATCAGGACGCAATCAAGATCGCGATCAACTAATTTGTAACATTTCCATATCGCGCTTGTATCTTTTAATATATCTTCGCGGTCCGCGCAAAACATCGGTAAACACGGGAACGACGCTTTTACCCGGCGCACGTATCTATAGAAATGACGTTCTTTTCAAATGTTGCGCGCTGAACTATGCGCACGCGTCCAACCGTAACACAATGAATAATCGACATCTGAGCGGCGGAAAAAAAAATTAGAATAACGTCACGCAAGAATGGCGCGAATCGACGCTCAAACAAAACTATAAAACAACAATGAAAAAGTGAACCAGTTCGACCGCGGAACCGAATTGTCTGCTCCTATTTAATCCAATTTACAATTCGCGTCTGCCGATTTTGTGCGTTAATAAGGTGAAACGCTGGACAAATTTCAAGTCGCTGCTCCATTATTTTTTTGTGTGATGTAATGAAACTATGAATTTCCATGCGATGTAAAAATAATCTGTTAATTACAAGGTACATGAGCTATATAAATTGCTTCCTAATCCTTTGAATCAGTTGAAAGTGGTGCAATAGAATTTTCAAATTGCTCTTAATTTGCTCACTGTTTTGCATTCGATCAGCTCGCTTTTGCTATTAAATGCATAAAATTTGCAGTCTAATTATAATTGTTGAGTGTAAAAATAATGATATTTACCTCTTCTTTTCAATTCTGCGTCTTTCTTCTCAACTTTAAATATTTTACATTTCTCTAGCGCCACAGTAAATAAAAATTGAATTAAAAAAATTAAATTGAATTAAAAAATGTGGAATTGAGAATTATTTATAATGAACCCATTAATAATATCAGAGATACAAAAAAACTAGCATAAAAGATGCAAAAAACTTTAAAAAAGGGCGAAAATACATAGAAACATGTAAATTAAAAGGATCCATATGCGGTATAATAAATTTCGTTAAATAAATGTTCGACCTTGAAAAATAAATCTATCCAAGGGTTCTCTGTAAACCGCAGTCTCTGTATCACCGCGATAATACTCGCGAAGTGATCATAGATCTTTAAAGCAGCGAACAGTAAATTGAGTTCAACCATTGTGAGCCGCGTTATCGTCGCACACCTTGCTCTTTTGCAACAAATAAAAATCAGCTGCAATTAATCGGCCGTAAGATATGCACGCGGAGACCTTGGGAGCCTCGAAAACAACCGCGCCTCTTTCTCTTCCACCGGATCGCGGCTGTATTTTTCACTCCCGCTCGATTACTACAAATCCGATGCGCGCGATCTGCCCAGAATCTCGTCTCCCCGCATCGGCTGTTCTTCTTCATCGTTCTTTTTCATCCGTCCTCGGTGTTCGCGGCGACGAAAATAATATGGGAGTTCCGTGGGATCGTGCGGCGGGGGAAGCGTTGTCTTCGAAAATTTGAGCTTCCTTTCACCTCGGTCGTTCGCTGTCGTTTCGCGAACGCGAAGATAAGGAGGTGTCGGGACGCAGAAAATCGAGTGCTCGTTTATTGCCGTCGCCCTGCCGTGACGTGCAATATTTTTCGATATACGACTGCTGAATGCTCGGCTGCGCCCCTCGGCACAGCGTTCAGCGGAAACCATGCGCTCGTGATTAATTGTTGTCTCTTAACCGTATCGTAGAACTTGGGGAGCCGAAGTTTACGGATTATTCCGGCTGCGTTTAATGAGTTCTGAAATGGCTCTTCGTGTTCGCATACTCTTTAGATATCGCCAGGTGTGGATCCTAGCCAACTCTTCTCCGTATTAACGGAGAATTTTTTGCGCTACGGCAACGAGTCAGACTCGTGACGAAGATTTCATACGCGATGTACCGAATTTGAATTCATATTTTCTTTCGAATTATTTCTCTTTCATTTCTTCGAAATCGAAACAAAATTTGATTCTTCCATTAACAAAGTCTAGAAATGAAAGTAAAATACGAACGGAACAACGATTGTCTTTGTCTGTGAAGATAATTATGAAGAACAAAGCAGTGCTAATGAACGCATTCGTGAAAGAAGCAGTGCAAGTGGTTAATACTACTTTATCTTTTCGGTACAATCGAAGTACTGTTCGCTACTCGGCAGTGGAAGATTTCTTGAGAAACTTCGTTATACAAGAAAGGAACTGCAAATAATTGAGAAAAATCCACCTTTTCGTACGATCATCCTCATCAGCTGAAATGAACTATACAGGGTGGGTCGGAATTCGTGGTACAACCGAGCAGGGAGTGATTCTACGTGAAAAAGTAAGAAACAAATTCGGCATAATATTTTTTTAACCGGGATTCTGTTTTCGAGAAAATCGACTTTAAATTTGTTCATCTTTGTAAAGGATTTAATTGCCGTCTATTATTATAACGCAGTTGCCCCCGTCCGAGATAGTGTTTACAATCATTGGCAATGATGGAAATATTCCGTTTACTACTGTCCGTTGTTCAGAAGAAGTCTGCTAAGAAAAGGGTGGAACAGATTTCCACCAACCAGTCCACGTTAACGCCCTCGTAGAAGTAGGGTAAACGCAGAAATGACCCCTTCCTGTTAGACCCAAATTAACAGCAACACTGAATTTCCACGAAACGAGGGACTCGAGTTCGGCTGATTCAAAACAAACAACGCCTCTTCCTAACTTTCGTCACGTCTCGCTCCCCGGGATCGCCATTTTCGGCTAGCAGCATACCAGACTCGTGTGCCTGTGTATTATTTATGTGTGTATATTATTTACGCGACCACGGACGAGCGAGACGCGAGACGAGAGTTAGAAGCCGTAGAACAATCGAGACAAAGTGAAACAGACGCAACAATTACACGAGATGCAAGAGCGTTGATTTATTCCTAAAGCATTAACTTCAGATTCTTCTGATCGACACATGATTATTTGAATTTACTAATTACTAATTAGCATCTTGATTAACTTTTCATTGCATTGTGCAGCAAACGTGTTATATTACGGACTATATTTACGGATACCTTACGCTTACGTTAGCATACAACGTTAAGAACCTGAAGGTAATATCGGGAAACGAGAAAATAAAATACTATGTATAAATTAAATGACGCAAGGGACAAGGGGAATCGATCGCCCGCTCCAACTAGCTTCTTCCAATTTACAGATTTTTGATTATTATTGGCCAAGTTACGCGCTGAGAAAGAGACGCGATTGGGTGGAGCGGACGACCGACACCCCTTGCTCCTTGCTTCGATTAGCTTGTGGAGCTCCTCGTTTAACCCGAGAAAGATAACCTACGTCGCAGAGGCGCCTGCGAAGACTGTTGATTTTTGTTAATTTTTCATAGAGGTCTAGTGATTTAAGTTTAAAATTACTTAAAATATAAAAAAATATAATATAAATGCATTTTATTTTTACAATAATGCCAAACCTTTAAAATGACTAGATTAACTTAAATAAATATCCATTGTTAGTATAAAATTGACGCCTTAGAAAAGCATGCGCCTCTGAAGCGTATGGTTATCTTTTACGTACGTTGTCATATGGTTATCTTTCTAGGGTTAAGTGGGTTTCGGGATGTTTTCATCATTGTGAATGTTTGGAAACACTATTTTGAACGGAGTCAATCGCGGTAGAAGGATAGACGACAGCTAAACCATTTACAAAGATGAACAAATTTTCTCGAAAAATTATTGTATAACTTATATTATACAATATTTATGTATATAATATCGTATTATATAATTTTAATATAACTTATTTGTTCACATAGAATCGCCGCCTGTTCGGTTCTACTACGAATTCTGGCCAACCCTGTACATTTAAGTTCTCTACAACGAATATTACTGAACGAAAAATAAAGCTGACAGAACAGGGATTTCATATTCATTTACGAACCTTAAATTGTTCTGTCGGAGTTAAAGATACGACAGTACACTCTATTGCCGATCGTTGTACAGTTTGCAAAAGTAGATATTCCAGTGAAACAGAATGTATTTCATAAATGTTTAATAATTGAAAACCCGAAGACAATCTATAACATTTGAGTCCCCCGCTAAGAATATCACTAAATGAAGAATAAAATAGATTAAATGCTTCTGTCGGATTTAAAGGTGCCGATAATTGTGCCGATAATTATGTAATCTGACAGAAAGTACTATTCTAATAGAATATATTATTTCATAAACGTTTAATAACTGAAAAACCGAAGACAATTGGTAGGTTGTCTCAAAGCACGCAGCCGAAACGGGTAAACCATCGACGAATAAAATGTGGATAATCAGATTAAAATCGACCGAAGGTTCGATCAGCTCGGCGTCAGTCGACTGCGAACCTGTCACGAAACAAGATTCGTCTCCGCAACCCCCTGTAAGCGCCTTATTCCAGAGCTTAAGCACACGCGTCAAGGAAATCCGAAACGGATTCTCGATTCGTGGCGGTTGAATCCCGCCAGGTAAGCTGCTATTCGCCCCCGAGGAAAGAAGCCGGCGAGAAGAGAAAGAGATTGTGTTAATTCGTTTGTCGGCCTTGGGGCGCATCGGGGGAAATTCGAAACACACGGAATGCCTGAAACCATTTCATCGACCGCGAAGATCGTGCCTGCCGTGTTTCGATTAAACGGCGGACATACGCGAAGAAGAAACTGTTTAATCAGCTCCGAATGGAATCCCAGATCAAAACGAACCATTCGATCAACGCTCGTACCGAATCAGCCTGTGTCAACACGTTGAAGCTGCGCAACGAAGTAGGCCCGAAGAGTCTTCCAACTAGAGCTACCGAATGTTTTCGAGTTGTATTTATCGTATGGATATAGATTTCTTGTGATTGTGTGGTGGCTTGTTCTGTGGGTCGTTACAATATTACCTATGGTGGCCCACGAAAGTGTTCGTACACCTTCTAAAACGCAAAAACCTTCTTTTTTACACTGAACCGAATGATTAAAATTTTTTTTACATGATAGAGGGACTAGTCTACTAGTTCAGAGGGATTAGTCTACTATTCAGACTGAAAAGCTTCTTTTTTAATTTAGCTATTACTTGGAACGAAGTGAAAAAATTAAAAAAAACCCTCGTTTTTTAACTTTTTTCTCTGAGCCTATAACAAAAACTTAGAAAATGTTTCTCGCAGATCTTGGTATCTTATATGCGTGCCAAAAATTTGATCGAAATCGGTTAACCCAGAGTCGAGCTACAGGGGTTGAAGAATTTAAAAAAACTGTAGATTTCATATAGTTTTTGGTCAGAATCGTGATAAAACTGCGATTTTTGCGATCTTTAATTTGTGGTAACTCATAACAACGTGAACCCATTTCGGTATAATTTTCAACATGCATATACGTTATCGAGATCTACAAGAGACATATTTTAAATTTTCATTATAGGCTCGGATAAAAAAGTTAGAAAACGGGAGATTTCTATTTTTTTGTCATTCCAAATAATAGTAAAATTAAAAAAAAATCATTCCTCTATCATCTAAAAAAAATTCGAGTCGTTTAGTTCAGTTTTAAAATAGTAATTGCGTTTTAAAAGGTGTACGAACACCTTTGTGGGACATTATATGGAACGATATACAGTAGAACAACGTGTTCGCGTCTCTCTCGTTAAAAATTATTACAGAAATTCATATTCTGTGATGAGCACGTTACACAAATTTCGGGAATATTTCGGTCCGCGTAACCAGCCAACAATTCGCGATTCTGCAAAAATATGACGAAACTGGATTTGTACAAGATGTTCCTATTCATGTTCGTACGCATGAAAACATCAAACGTCGTTCGCAACAATTGGGAGTTCTCTGAACCAGTAAATGGCGACTTTTTTAGGAAAATGCGTGATTGAGTGCAAATAGAGTTTGGTTGGTCATTTGGCCGACATTGTATTTCATACATAATGCGAAGTAATCGTGCAAAAAGTGGCAATAAAAATTTCGCCAATCTCTTAAATTTTAACGTGTTTTGTTTACTTTCTTGTCGAAAGACCGTTCGCTACCGTCGATATCGCAATTTTAGAGAATGCGTTTCGCACACTTTACGCAAACTGATTATTTTATTAGACGCAAGATAAAATAAAGACCCGTTCTACCCATAAAACCTTTCCCCACTTGAAACTGCGACGGAAATGTTACCGAACCTTCAATTAGGTCAATTTTTATTTGTCATTGCACACGCTGCTGCACAAAGTCCGCATTCCAGCGATTTATGCCGTAGTTAAATAATCACCGCAGGATAGCGGCTCTATCTATGAAACTCTCGGCGCGTTAAAAAGTTCGCTGAAGTTTCACAAAGTTTTTTAGCATGTTCATTTCGCCGCTAATGGACCAAATAAATATCCGTTCGATTCTAGTTTCTCCTAATTGGACCATGAAAATCTGCATTTATAATCTGCATTGCAGACGCGTTCTCGCCGAAAAATAAGTTAGTCGCGACCGGCCGACGGAACGCCAATTTTTCTCGGGGCTTCCGTGTTCCGGGTTCGGTTCGGGTTTTGCAACCGGTAAACTGGTGTCCGCCGGGTTTCTCACGACCGTTATTACTTCCTCTCAGTGTTGCCTAAAATTTGATTCGTACGACGGATAAGAGATACCTACAGACTAACGAATAAAATTGTATTCGATATACTATCGAGGAAATAACTAATTGATTTGAGTAAAAATGATAGAATATAAAGTGTTTTCTTTCATAGTTTATCGATTTATTTCTTCCATATTCCTTCGCGAAATTGATTCTGTTTCGAATGTTAGATGTAAAAGTTTGTTACAATTAGATTGATCGTGCGTAAATAAATAATCATTCAGAGGAAGACGTTCTATAAGTACTTGAAATTGAACTGATTCTGTCTTTATCCGTGTAAATATATTCTTATAAAATAATATCAAAACAAATACAGTCAACAATTATTTCCATTATTATTAGAGTAAAATATTCGACTAAAAAGTATTCATTCCGATAATTATCTTAGATAAATATTTATTCGGAACAATTGAAATAGTGCCCAACTCACGTTCAAAATAATATATTTTTTTATCGGTTCAGAGAAACCACTTTATCTTAGATGGTTTCATACTTAGAATTTAAAAATAACTAATTGTTTATTTTCAATGTTTTATCTTTTATAATACTCTTTAATACTCTCGAATATTCTTTAAAACAGATCAACGTATCACGGTAAATTGCTCATAACACGCATTTAACACGAAACTAATTTCGGTTTCTTTTTTGTCACTTCTTCAATTAAAATGCCTGTCCGACGAACTATGCGAGGCGAGGACTATTTCCCGAACTGATGCAATTAGGTAATAACATATCCTCGTACGTCAAATTGTCTGTCATTTCAAAGCGACTGACACTAGAAATTATTCCGCCTAAGCACAAGATAGATTTAGTTCATAATTTCGGATGATTATTCGATATATCATTCGACATGAAATGTGCCCGCCCGTGGTATTAACTGTCAACGGGAGCGAACGGGCCCGGTTACGAAATAAGAAGCGAAATGGCGCTACGCGGCATAAAATTAAAATATGAGAGGAAGAATACGCGGGCCCCGTTGGGCCTGTGGATCGAGCCGCGATCAAATTTGCATATATTTCGCGCAATTCCTGACCGCGCTCGTTGCCCCCGATCAGAGTCGAAATTATCCGACCGGTTAACGTCCTCCCCGACGGGACTGTTTCTCACGCACGAAAAACATTTTCGTAGAAAACATTTCGGAGCGTGCGTGCACGCCGCCGAACCGCGCCGAACCGCGCCGAACCGCGCCGAACCGCGCCGAACCGCGCCGAACCGTGCCGATCGACGCCGGTGGCATGCGAACGCGCGAGGGAAGCGGCACACCACCGTTTTGTCGCAATCTATTCATCGCGCGAAAACATTTCACCAGATCTCGTTACGATAAGCTTCCCCTTTTAGTACGCCAAATTACTGGCGACCGGGGTCTGTAATTAAATTAATGCGAGAGCTAGTGGCCGACACGGCACAGGTCTCTTCCTCGATCGTTCCGGGTTGCGCAGGGGAACCTCGTTAATGAGATTGCCGGGTGAACCGATGCGCGGGGGCAAATGGATTTAATGGGTTCATCGGTGCCGTGTGCATGGTGACGGACACGGAACTTTCTCGGCCACCTTGATTACCTGATAATTAGTCATTTCTGTATACTTTTTGGTAGCAGTGTAACCTCTTGATCCGTGGTCTTTATTAAAAGTACTTTCTTTGGGGCACGGATATATTGAGTCATTGAGTCTTTATTAAAACGAGGTAACTATTATGAAATGTTAAGGTTATATATACAATGTTAACATTTCATAATAGCTACCTCGTATATATCATAATTAATATTATATAATAATAATAATATAATATTAATTATATGATAACTTATCGAACGTTGAAAATGATAGACACGTATCGGTTCGTAAGAATGACAAAACTGTATTTATTTAGACTATATATATTCGTTGGAAATGATTTGATCAGTTTGTTAATTCAAATATCTGTTATAATAAAAATAGTGGAAAGTCTAAATAAAAATACAGTTTTGTCATTCTTATGACAACATTCATAAATATTCTTCTGTCCTTTTCAATGTTCGATAAATTCAGTGTTATCACATACCCAATTAAGTCAGAACGAACGAAGACGTATAATCGATAATATCAAAAACGAGACTCATGTGGTGGAACTATAGCCATGAATGATCCATTCGAGATTGCCAAATGTTTTTATACTTCCAACGAGATGCTTTATCATGTCATCTTTATTTTCAGAGAAACGGTATGATAATTTTCAAGCCTTGCACTATAATAACGAATTACGGCCATTGATGATCTACTAAATATGAATGTTATTCGTTTCTTCTAAATCAAATCAGATCTTTCTGTAATCAAATGTTAAGAATAAAAGAAAATTTAGACATACAAGAAACAAAGTTATTAAGGAGAACTGCTAATTAATATAGCTGTGAAAGTAATCGTTGTAAGAGGCTTCTTCAAAATTGCATATTTTCCTAGGAGTTTTTGAATGCCACACAAAAATTGTAGTTCAAATTCGATGCGATTCACTATAATTTGTTGAAACTCGTGTTGAGAGAATTTTTAGAGTCTCGTGCCATTAATTGCAAATGTTATAATATCGTTAGATTTTTGTTATTATAAAATAGCTGCATGCAAGCGAATTTTATATTCATTCAACGTATGTGCGTACTACACGTTGAATGTAATACATTGCTGCGAATTTCCAAATTTATGCGAGTCTCGGCACGGGAGATTTCAACGCGCGGTAAAAGTACCGTTTTCGGAGACTTCAACGCCCAGGAAGGCAGCGCCCACGGTGATTTCAACGCGTGGCGGTGCAGACTGTCGGTCTTAAACCGTAAAAAATATTAGTCTCTCTTTATTCCTGCTAAACCTTCCACTATTTCATACAACAAACATGTCAATGTTCAACGCTAAACCAGTCAAGTTAACAAAAATTGCATGGCTGAATTTCTTCGGATCTCGTTGGATTTTCACTATGATTTTATACAATCATTTCCCACAGAGAGAGGTGCGTTCATAATATTAATAATTTGACCAGCGTTGGTAAGATGAGCGTTGAAGTAAAAACGAGCATAAAAACCGACAATGTATTTGTGGATCCACGTATAAATTGCGAAGCGTCAAAAGTTATTTCGAAATCAACGAACATTTTCCTGGAAAGCGTATCATTCGACGAACGTTTCGATATAATATAGCAAGAATGAAATAACGAATGTACCGGTTATTGAAAAAAATAAAACAAACTGCAATTTCGAACATCGTCTCCGAGAACCTGGCAATTTTTTCACAGTGTATCAAACCATGAAATTAAAGCGAAGTAACGAGCGCGGGTCGGCGATAAATTTGAACGTGCCTCGGCCTCGAAAATCCCGAAACAACAAACATCGTCTTAAAAAGCACGGCCCGAAAAAGAGGAGAAGACAATCGACGGGCACCGCGTTGCATAACGCGGCATCGGCGTGTACGCTCTAACAACGCAAAAACTTGTTGCGCGTTGCAAATCCCGGGACGAAGCGTTACGGAGCCGGCCGTAAACGCAGACACGGCCCGCGGGGAGGTCTGTCAAATAAATAATCGACCGAAACCGTATGCGCGGCTCGGCTCGGCTCGGCTCGGTTCGGTTCCGTCGCGGGTGTATTGTTCTCGTGTGACGTCACATCCTCGAAAACACTATTATTATAGACAGCATTCACCCACCTCCGACGCATTAACATAGATTACGAGCGCGAGGCCCGCCGGCGATCTCGCTTTTCTTCGGCTGATCGCGATTCCATCTTGTCCGATTTATCGGGCCGGGTCGGGCACGATTTCCGGCCCCTCTGTCACTGCATCCGTAACGTGCATAGGTTCCGCGAAGATTCACTCGTCAACTTTTGTTAACTCTTTGCGGCCGGAGTCCAGAATATTAGCAGCAACGTTATGTTTACTATTGTGTAACGCAACATTATGAAAGGATAGAAAGTGATACTTCAATTCTTATCGAAAATTTAATCATATCTGCAGATGTTTTCAATAATGATAGCATGCGACGTCTTAAAGACGACCATTTTACGTCCATTATAGATCTGGACGTCTTATGACTTTAATTGAACATCTTAAAGATGTCTCGAAGTGGACGTTTCAAGAGTACAGTTTTATATTAATTGTTAAAATCTGTTTTAGATTTGTTTGGAATCGAGAGCCTAATTTAAAAAAATATGTAACGGATTTTTAAACGTTTCTTTAATTTTATATAGATATATTATGCAATAGTAGACATTCCTGTTTCCAAATAAACATTGTAAGAGCTTAAAATCATAATTAATTCGATGTACATAATATAAAGTAATATAAAAGTGTATAATATAATTCCGACTGCAAAGAATTAAATGCTATAAAACATTTATTTCTTTTTCTGTTCGTGTTTCAATACGTACTTCCTTTTTAATCTATGACATTGTCAATGAAATGTAATTTGTCGATTGATAATGCAAAGCGAAAATTGGATGAAGTGGCAAGAAATTTCAAGTACATATAAGTTGAATCTTTCTGCAGCAACATTCGGTTGCTTGCAAGTAGACTGCGGTTCTTTAGACGACCAGATACTAGAAAAAATACGAATGAATTTCTTTAACATTTTAAAAATCTTTCAATACGATTTTCCTACTCCATATTTCATCTACTCATTTTTATGGTAAATCCATAAAATCTATTTACGAAGGAAACTAATCCAAACGATGAAGAAGAAATAGTCCGGCAATTTTAGGTTTCATGTCAGCCACTTCCAGCCATTTTTATTATCTTGTTTTCTCGTAAATTGTGTAAAAGCTGGAAGATATATTCGTAGATTCTTTGGTAAAATATTCCTGGTAAAATACACCTACTTCGTGGAATAAAAGAGGCGTTTTATATTTCAGTGGTTACGGCGGTTCATGGTCAGACAGTGAACAGTATAGTTGAATCCGAATATATGTTCGGATGTCAAATGTGAATATAAATCATTTTTACACTAAGACGTTACTAAGATGACTCTTTTCTTCTAGCCCTGGTAACTTGAATTCACAATTCAAAAAAATATAATAAATAGATACAGCTCTAAAGCCTTACCGAGCAACAATGCAAAGTATATGATTTGAACTTGTTAACAACAACGAGAAAATTGGCACAAATATTTCCTATTTCTTTTCATTACTTTCTCAGCTTCTCAAATCACACTTCGAACATTCTATCGCTCCTTGCATGCTCAACGTCTCTTGTAAAGTGTTCCACGTTTCCAAACCTGTTTTCGTAAATCTTATTTCTCTAACCAGTGCTTATTCAAGCTAACCAAATTTCTACATTTTGTTTAACACTCAAACGATGGACCTACTTGACAAAATATAACCGAGCATGCTTAAAGTAATTTATCATATAAACGATCATTTTCGTAGACCTATTTTTGAAGGTGCTCCTTCTGGACGCGTTAGCGTTATTTTTATAGATCTTAACCCTTAGCGCTCCGAAGGCTCCGCTACGGAGACATTTGTCGCTTGTTTCGTAACTTCGAAGGCTCCGCTGCGGAGCCAAGTGTTTTTAGCATACGTTATCGTCGGCGTTAGCAATTGTTATCTGTAGTTAAAACGTGCTAAGTCTGTACCATTACGATTAAACCATTTTTTCACCTTTTCTATGGTTAGCAACATGGAGAAAAATAAATATTATGACGAGAATTTAGAGCCGAGAGTGATAACGAAGACGTATTTGATTTTGAAGAGTTAAAAGACATTGTGGAAGACGATGTTGGTTATGATTCTGACACTTCGAGTAGTAGTAGCGAAATTATACTACCAAAGAGACGAAGAATGAGAATTATTGAAAGTGAAAGCGAAGATTCGTTACAAGACTTGGATGAATGGCGCGATGTTACGGAAGAATTACATATTCCAGATAGAATACCTTTTAGCGTATTGCCACAGGTCATTGGACCACAAGTTCCTACAAACATTGAACAGCCGATACAATATTCTAAATTATTTTTCACGGACGAATCGGTAAATGAAATTATAAAGGAAACCAACAATTACGCAGAAAATGTTCTAAACTTGAAAGAAATATCTAGTAACTCTATTTGGCAAAGCGAATACTGTGACACTTGTCCAAGTAAACCCAGAATGCACATAGGAGATTGTCAAATGCATTCGCAAGGACGTGTAATCTTTTCCGCTCAAAATAAGACTTGCTTTATCTCAGGCGTTCCGCTTCAAAAATGCGCCGAAGTTGCTGGTAGGCAGTACTCGAGAAACGCGCGGAGCGGCAAGGGTTAATGATCCGTGTAAAAATGTCAATGAATCGCCAGAAACTGGACAGTCAAATAAATAATGTTTATACTCGGACTCCGAAACGGAGCCGAGCCCCACCATCAAAGATCGTTCGACCATTTCTCGAAGGATCCCTCTCGCGCAGTGCGTTATTTCTTCTCTGAAGGAGAGAGACGTCCAAAAATAGGGGTCGCGAGGCGGAAGCGCGATGGTAAACGAGCGGTCGTAAATCGCGGAGCGGATGAGTGGTAATTGCGACGCGTTCGTGGGTCTCGCCCCCTCGCGAGTTTTCGGATTACCGGGGGCCGCGTTTTCGTATGCGCGCCAAATTGCCGTAATGACGGCGCGCCCCGATAAAAAGGTCTGCGGTTCGCAGAAAGCAGAATGCAAGACGGGGAGGCCCAGGGTCCCTCCTGTGTCGTCGCCGCGCCGCGGGCCCGCTTCTTGCGCGGCCCGGAGGTGCCTTTGATCCGTCGCGTTTTCAGCCGCGGAATACATATATATGCGGTTCTCGACTTTTTGCGGCTTCCGGGGACGCGAGACTGAAACGGGGAACAATGTAAAGAAGAAATTATTATGTCGTACTGGTACATCGATCGATAAAAATCGCCCCGGAGGCCGACGGGGGACGGCGACGGCCGTGGCTCGTTTCAACCGCGCAAAACGAGCGTTTCGACGCTGGAAACTCGGTCCAAAAATAACGAGAGATCCTTCTCTTCCCGTCAACGCGACCGACGGGGATGTGCGATCTTTTATTTCGTTCTGGAATTTCTAGCCTCTCGGTCTCCATCGTTACAATGCACATCTTCGCGTGAAATCGAACCTATTTGCAGTTTGCACAGACGATTAAATTGGAAAACAAGATTTTTCTGGGAGATATTGAACTTTGTTGTAATTCGCTTCTGATTTGGCAAAATATAACTTTAACCTAGGATTTATTTTTAAATGTTGACGTGTAGTGACGACAAAAATCATTAGAATATATTCTTCATTTCTCTTATTATTTATATCTTTAATACATGCGCCTTTGAAAACAAATATGGTGTAAGTAAAAAATGTCAATTTGTGAATAATGAAGGATATAAAAATTGTGTAAAATGCAGCAACATAAAAAATTGTGACGTTACATTCTTTCATGTAAGAAACGTTCAAGCTTACTGAAATGAACTTAAAATAATAAAAAGAAATTAAACAAAATATTAAATTGAAGATGACTTAATCGTATTAAATCAACCTGGCAAAAAATTGACTTGCGCCACTGTTGCTTCAAACGGCTCGTATAATCTACCACTTTTATATATATTATCAATTAAATTGTAATGTATACTTTCAATTTATATACAAATGTTTATAAATGTTTATATCGCAGAAACGATTGATCTTTCGACCTATGTTTACCAAAGTTTTTTTATTCAGTACAATGTATCCTATATACCATATAAATATTGAATAGTTTTTTTTAACACCCTGTATATATGTATATATATATTATTAATTAAACTGTAATGTATGCTTACAATTTTTCCTGCGGATCTTGACTCGAACCTACCGCACCGAGAAAAGATGAAACAAAACACGTTTCCTTTTCAGGAATACGTGCATTCATAGAACTCGCGAATTTATGCGCGATCTAATTCAGTCGATTGTGAACTCGTGTAACGATTTCTCTTAAAAGCAGCTCCGCGATTTCAGCAACGTACGAGCCAAGCCGCCTATTTTAACATTAATTTAACGCGACCACCGTGATCACCGCGTGCCCGCGACGAGCAAAGGAAACTTTAGCACGTTGCCCGATAGAAAAAAAGTCAAACCGTTGGCTTTTTCCTGAATCGCGCGCGGCGTATTAGGCTCGCCGGAGCGTGGACGGTATCTCGATAAATCGGCTCGACAACGGCGCTCTAAAATTAGAAACGTCGTCGGGAGGTTTCCCAATATCCTAACGCGCCCGTCATTTTTTCCCCCCGAGTCTCCGGCTTTTCTGGAGGCTTTTTCTGCTGCCGTCCCTTTCTTCGCGACCCGCTCTCCGCGGCGGAACAGAGCGGCGCGGCGTGCCCAACGCCGTCCCACGGTATCCTAATCACTCACCAATGGAAAACGGGCTGACGTAAAGACAAATTCTGTTCGCGCCGGTGAGTGATTACGATACCACGAGATAGCGGCCGCGTGTGCTGACCGTGTCGACATATTTCCTCGCCGCTGTGCCAATGTGATACCCGGCCTCGCGAACTTTTTCACAGACGTTTCCCGTATCTAGATCGCGGCCGGATTTGCGCTTGGACGAGCGCCATGAATTCGGCGAACGTTCCGCCGATTTTGGGCATGTATCTCTGGTATTCATTATTAACCCTTAGCGCTCCGATGGCTCTCCGCTATGGAGACATCCGTCATTTGTTCCGTAAATCCGAAGGCTCTGCTTGCGGAGCCAACATGTTTTTAGCATGATTACACCGAAGATGCTATGTTTTTGTCGACGTTGGCAATTGTTATTTGTAGCGAAAACGTGCTTAGCGTGTGTACCATTACGATTAAAACATTTTTTGCCCATTTTTATACTTAGCAACATAAAATGAATAAAATCAAACGCTTTCACACAAGGACGTGTAATCTTTTCCGCTCAAAATAAGACTTCCTTCATCTCGGGCGCTTTGCTCCAAAAATGTGCCGGAGTTGCTGGTAGTGATATTTTTCAGAAAAACGCTGTTCAACTTTTATTTTAGAACGTCTGAAAAATATTTACTAATTAACGATAAAATAATTCCGGCAAACTCACGCAAAAGATATTTTTGTTTCAATAATTCCGTATCCAAACAGAATTCAACAGACGATTCGCAATGCTAATTTTATAATAAATCGCGTCAAAGAACACGAGGGATATATTTATTTAAGAATTGTGAAGAATATCATTAATAGTAAATTTACCCATTTCGATGAGGATGCATTTGCTACTTGGAAATTTCGGTCGCGATTCACGATGTCGATGCACCGACCTCGCACAATGTTAAGTAGATACAATTACGATTAAAACATTTTTTGCCCATTTTTATACTTAGCAACATAAAATGAATAAAATCAAACGCTTTCACACAAGGACGTGTAATCTTTTCCGCTCGAAATAAGACTTCCTTCATCTCGGGCGCTTTACTCCAAAAATGTGCCGGAGTTGCTGGTAGTGATATTTTTCAGAAAAACGCTGTTCAACTTTTATTTTAGAACGTCTGAAAAATATTTACTAATTAACGATACAAAAATTCCGGCAAACTCACGCAAAAGATATTTTTGTTTCAATAATTCCGTATCCAAACAGAATTCAACAGACGATTCGCAATGCTAATTTTATAATAAATCGCGTCAAAGAACGCGAGGGATATATTTATTTAAGAATTGTGAAGAATATCATTAATAGTAAATTTACCATTTCGATGAGGATGCATTTGCTACTTGGAAATTTCGGTCGCGATTCACGATGTCGATGCACTGACCTCGCACAATGTTAAGTAGATACAATTACGATTAAAACATTTTTTGCCCATTTTTATACTTAGCAACATAAAATGAATAAAATCAAACGCTTTCACAAGGACGTGTAATCTTCTCTGCTCAAAATAAGACTTCCTTTATCTCGGGTGCTTTGCTCCAAAAATGTGCCGGAGTTGCTAATAGGTAGTACTCGAGAAACACGTGAAGTGCCAAGGGTTAATTGTATTTGATACAATTTGACAACGATATTGCAAGCCCGGATTATTCTGACGAATACAAGTTCTTTGCTCGGCGCCTCTATTTTTGCACGCAGCTGCTCGTTCGCGCTCGAGCTACTAAATCGCGCGCGCACCATTTTCGACGTGCGATTTGTAATACGTTCGTATTATCTCGTTCTTTCTGCCACCGTGCAGTTAGTTTACGCGTTATTATAGCGTATCGCATGACACGTTTTACACTAGAGTCGTTCGGTGCAACAGAATTCCCGAGTCGCGGCGCACACAGTTTTCCCGTTGCGCGATGCAGTTCGGTACAGCTGGCTACAGTATGATCGAAGCAGCTCGAACTTTGTGGACGCATTATGCAAATATGCCGCGCAAATACATGATGCGCATGAATCATGAATTTACATTATACGGCCGTCGAAATTTATTATACTGTGCCGTTGGAAATTCATGCGGATGCCGTGTGTGCAGGTTTAGTGTACGGATTTTGCATATCGTCGTAAAATTCAGCTACAGTGTTTGCTTACGTCGCGCGGATGTTCCGCGGTTGTTCCAAATAGATGCTCTGTGTTCAGTTTGTTATTATGCCAATATGTTAAACAGTGTTCGAATATTACGCAATTGTCTAGCGCGGTCCCTCGCGTCTACGCGCTTCGCGCAGTTTCATTGCCCGATTGCATCGTGCAATCGTCGCGCAGTTGCTGCATTGTTGTTGTTGCGCGGTCGTTCGATACAGTTTCATCCATCGCGATGCGCACGCACTGTACGAACGTATAAAATTGCACAGTTCGTGCAATTTCACGATACGGTCGTTTTATAATCGTCGAACGCGATGCTAGACCTGCGTGCACCGCGATGCGCTTGCATCGTCCGAATGTGTACCGCGGCCACGATGCACAGAGTACGATTGTACAGCAACGTTATACGCAGTCCTACTTCGGAGTGGTTAAACACAGTTCCATTACCCAGTTACATTATGCAGTTATACAGTGGTCGGACGCAGTGCATACTTCGCGATGCACCGACACTGTCCGGTCGCAATGACGAAGCCGTTCGACCGATTCCCATCGCGTGGCAGCGCTATGAAACAGTGGTACAGAATTCTGATATCGCGAGGCAGCATCCTGCAGCTACACGGTGCAGTCGTATTATGCAGTTGCCTCGGCCGGCCGGCCGGCGGTGGTGGTGGTGCACGGTAGTGTATACAGAACGCGGCTCTGTACTATGCGATCGAAGTATGCGGTCTCTCTCCCCGTAGGTACGCATTATGCAGCCGTCAGCCCCCGATCCTAACCGAGGCCTCCCTCTTGGCCGCGCGCCGCGTCCCCGCGTAATTTCCCAAACGATTTTAATTGTACTTGAAATGGATGCACGTACAGCCCCGCGGGCAAAGAACTCCAATTAGTCGGTCGCGGTGGTGTCCTTATGCTGCCGTGCGCCGGTAAAAACTAATGCCGAAATAAGGGAAGAGAAAGAAGTCGGGTGGTGGTTTCGCGATGCGTGCGTGCGTGCGTGCGTGCGCGCGCGAGTGCGTGCACGCCACGCGCGCAAGAAAATCTCACCGATACCATGCCGCCAAGCCGTGCCGGCCCCGAGATCACATACCTAAACGTATTACTCATACCGTGGTGTCCAGGCATCCTCTCGAACAACTCCCGAGGCTCCCGATCTGTACACCGGTGAACTCTCTGCCGGCTGCATTACGATGCATTTTTTTTTTACCGGTATTTAGCCGGTCGCGTCCGCGTCGCAGCGCGTCGAACGATGAAAATTTTCGTGGATTTCGTTTCTTCTGGCCGCGAGACAAAGATCGGCCGGATACCGGGGAGGATCAACGAACCGAACAGAGGATATGTCCTTCCTACTCACGGAACGATCCCCGGTTCCCACCTTTTCCTAGCCAGTTTGCATCGTAATGGCGCGCCGCACGCCCCCGCGGTCTTTGGTTTTCGTGAAAATCCGAACGACACCGTGTTGCTATGCGGCCACGATCGCCGGCACAATTCGCCGGCCGATGGATCGGCGTAGGTGAGGAACTAAGCCACATTGTAAGACGATACCGGCGACTGGATGTGTGGGTACTCCTCCGGTCCGGTGCCAGCGATGGGTTCGAGAGACTTCGAAACCTTCGGTCGGTCACCGGATTGTTCTCTTTTTTGAACGATGTTTTCGTGCATTTTGTCGGTGCAGACGTAACAAGTTGCTGTGACACGTCGCGAACGTGTCGTTACGAATTACGTATGCTCAAATACATTACGATATGAACGTACGAGCAGCCGAATAAAAGCCTATTCGGAGGGTGAAATCGGTTTAAACATCTGTCCGATGTTCGCTCGGAAACGTTCGTCTCGAAACGCTCAAGTTTAAGGATGAATGATGCGAATGATACGAGAAAGAGTTCCGGATGAAGCTTCGAAAGGTCTCGTTCATTTGACATTTTAATTGGCCTTGGAACGTCTTGCGAATCTCGATAACCGGACCCACGGCTTGCAGTATTGAAATTTGCAGGCGATCTCGAGGCTGCGTGTAATTTCGTGAAATCTTTTAATGAAGGTAAGCGATCATTTCTCGATGCGTTTGATTTGGTAAGTCGAGTCTTTCTCGGGCAAGATTTTGAAGATAAAAGTTTCCGTGATGGAGGAAGGAAGGAAGGAAGGAAAGAAGGGATCGCATGTGCGAACGAGAGCGAAGAACGCGAGCAAAGATGGAGGGAAAAGGACGAAGAGGAGGGCATGATGGCCGCCGGGTCCAGTCCTGTACGGGGAAAAGCGTCGGACCTCCGCGTTGTCCGTCTCTCCTTTTAATTCCCACCGGTGTGTCCTTCGTTTCTGTCCCCCCTCGGGCTTGGCCGTTCATGGGTTCGGTCTCTCGTCCTCTTTTCGAAACGTTCGTCGCTGCCGTGCGTTCCGTGGCCACGGCGAGGCCCCGTTCGGTCCACCGCGGTGGTTCCCTCGTGCTCCTCCGCATAAAACTCTGCCCCCCCTTTTGGCGGTCGATCGCCATCATGCCACGTGACGGTGTTTTATGCGACCGACTACCCAGAAAACCGGCGCAAAATCAACGATCTGTACGTTTATCGAATTACGATGCCCGTGGCACCGCTCCGATCCGCAGCCGACCGATTTCTTCCTTTGTCTTCCCTTCGTTCGCGCGTCTTTCTCTGCAATATGGCGTTCGTGTGCGGCTCGATATGTCGCAGCGCGTCTTTACACCGATGGAGAAGGCTGACCGCGAGATATACCGATCGGAATGATCGAAAAAGATCGATTACCAAGGGGACGCCGGGGACAGAACTCGGGCCCGGTTTCCAACGAATTCTATACCCGTCGTTGATCCTTGACAACGATTGCTAATATTTCTCTTCGCCGGGAATCCAAAGAACTGAAATCTACGGTTCCCAACGGTTCAAACTTTCGAGCTGACTCGACTTTAATTATAAAACGACCAGAAGGTCTTTAAACCGAGATCGTGAAGTTTCTTTTGTTGAAAACGAATTAATTCGTTCAGACACTGGCTAAAATAAAAAAAATCAAGCAAAACATACACAACAAAGTTGCAATTACTATCATTAACTAATGACAGTAGTTCTTTATAATGGTCGAGCTGTCCACTTTAACACTAAATCTGAACATCAAACTAAGACATTAAAAGTGCTGAACGTACTTAGACTCGTCGCCATTTTCATTATAATATATGTTTGAATGAAAAAATGTATTGTATCATTTTAAAACGGCAAATGTGAAAACGATTTGGTATTAAAACGAGAAAATGTTATTCTACGAAAGAATATACAAAAATGCATCGCAACTGACTCGATCGATTAAGAGTTCGGCTAGTAAAAATATTTAAATGAAAACGTAGGAACGAAATCGGTTCGAGAAATGTTTGCTTAGTTTCTTTTTTTCCTAAAGTTAGTTATTCTGCTATTCCGATGTGAAAGAAGCAGATTCGAGTAGTAAACGAGTCTTTTCTATTTATAAAAATGAACAAAATTCTACGTAAATATATACGATCTTTTTCAAGCTATGTATTTAATACGTAAGCCCGTGACTGTGGCAATCGCTGGACCATCAAGCAGTTAAATGTCAAAGAGTGGAATTTCGACAACTATGCACGACATAAATGCTCATCTCCATAAAAATGGAGATATTGTTCAGCCGCGTGAAAGATCAGCCGATACAATTCAAAGTCCGAGCAAGTGTTGCAGTTAAAACTTCGCAAGGTACAACGTTGGTCGTTTGCCGCGGGAAATAATGTGGGTCCCGATAGCGGTCTCTTAACGAGACTCTCATTATCAGGAATTCTTTTGTCCCGCGTTCATAAGCTCGCATTATGTTCCGCGGCAATCGATGGCCCAGCGCGAGCGCCTGCCCTCGAGGTGCGATTAATTCGCGTGATTATAATAATTCCAAGTGTTCCCCGTCGGAGGAACGCCGAAGCGTTATACGCGCTGGCCGACCGTCGAATAGTATCGCGCGCTCGTTTTGCGCATGACTTTGCGCGTATAATTTTATTATCGAGCATGCGACGCGACGCTCTTATGCCGGCTTAATGCGCGCGCCCCGCGATTAACCATGCGCCATGGTTAATATTCGTCCGGAACCCGGTGACGCAATTTCAGAAATGTAATCGAGTTAGCCGGTCGCGTTATGCGTTTGTGGAACTGTTATAAAATTGCGGTTGGCGTTACGTAATTGTATTGTTTACAGTGCGCGTTTATCGAGCGGGCGCGCGCTTGAATCTGTGGGCTGCGGTATGCACTTGCATTATGCAATTACTTTATCGTCTTATATCGTGCACTATATAATTTATGATGCGTTGCGTTATGCACTTTCACTAGGTACGCGTGTTATGCGTCCGCGCTATACGGTTGCATTATGCGCAAGTACATCTTTATGGAGCACTGTGCACTTGAATAACGTAGCAACGATATGCAGCATTTATGGCGCATTTAAATCGCGAATTTCGATTGTAAATTTCTCCGCCGCGGCGCCACACCGCGAGAGCGCGCGCGCGCTCTTACGTGCTGGTTACATTTTATCGATACAGTTTGACACGGTGTTGTGTATCGCGGCATCGACCCGCGCGATGCACCTGTACACAGCACTAACGTTTCATAACTTCTTCAGCGGTGCTAGCTTCTCCATCGTCTTTACGCTTGCGCATTAAAACAACCGCCGGAGCGTAACTACAATGTTCGCCGCGGCGGCGATAGAATTTCACAACTTCGCGCGAAACCAAGATTGCAATGCCAGCAACGTGCACTTATTCGACACCCCGGCAGCGCGAACTAGCATTACAGTCTCCAAATACCATAGAACGGGAAAATAATTGTATCAATGCGCGCTTGCGATCCTTCGACGCCGCGTCACGCTGCAATCCCGCGCGAACCGAAGATTACAATGTTGCGTTATGCGCTCGCACGACGCATCGGTCTGCAACACGCTTCCACCGCACATGCGAGCATTTCGCTCTCGCTGTATGTATGTGTGTGTGTATGTAGCTCGGGAAAAAGAAGAAGACGCGGCGACATCGTGAACTCGCATTACGCACTAGCGCGATGCGTTTCGAGCGGGTTCCAGCGGCGCGCCGTTGCACAATGCGCTCCAACTGCGCAACCGCCTCGCGGACGGTGCGCCGTATCGAAAATTGCACTGTTAACTTTCATTATCGCCGGCAATAAGTTTCCATTAGAGAACGGTTGGTTCCTCGACGCCTTCCATTTCGTTCACGGTCCACGCAACCGCAATTTCCGATCGCGGGCCACGGCTGCAGGGCTGCAGGGGGGCCCCGGTTGGCTCCCCCTCCCCCCGGCCCGTCTCACCACGCGGACGCACTTCTGTCGGCTGATCGAGCGAGACGAAACGGACAGACAGCACCGGTGTTTATACTATGCCGGTAATAAGCGAGTGCGCGACGATCATTACCTCTCCGTCTAGGAGCGAGCCACGAGGCACGCTCGGTAATGTTAGATCCGCGAAAAACACCATAATCACGCGCCTCGTTTAGACCCGCGCCGCGAATTCGTACGATTCCGAGTAACCGAGCCCCACCCCTGCACCCCCTCCCACCCCTCGTCGCGCATCGGATCGATCGATCGAGCGCCGCGATTTTCATGGAATCGACGACGCCCCTGGGCGCGACGTAACGAGCTCCATACGCAATCAATTATATCTCGCGAGGCGTGCACGTCGCGGTCGGCTTTACGGAAAACTCCCGATAATCGTGGCATGTTAATCCGATCGATCCGGCACTGATCGTTTCTTCCGTTTATTCAGGAAAGCGGCGCGATAGGATTCGCGAGTGACAGTAGCAACGATAGCGGCAGCGACGCGAGTGCATTTACGCGCGGCATCGAATATCTAGATTACGGATAAAGAGCATCGATCGGGACGATGTGTCAAACTGTAAAGATACTGGAGGATCGGTCCGCGCAGCAGCTATTTCTCTTATCGAACATCGTATAAAACCCTAGAAATAACCGTACGTCGTATCGTAAGTGTCTAATGATCAGGATTTTGAATTAGATAGTCGAAGTGAGTTATTAAAGATACAGCAGGACTAACGGATCTCCGCCGGCGACAGAAGCAGTCGTGTGGGCGGTTAAACGCGACCAGAAATCATTTGATGCGACGTATTCAGCGATACACTGGAATAATTTGCAATTTATAGCGCCGCGGATGTTAGAGGGCTCGGAAAAATTCGGTCGCCTGGCTGCGACTGAATATAAATGACGGATTAGCTCGAGTTTCTGCAAGTGGCCGGCTAAAAAGGATCCGGGGACGGCCGACGGACGTTGCTTTTCTAATGCTTTCTAAAAGTGCGAACACCTGCTGCTTTAATAGACCGTCGCGTGTGTACACGTCCAGCGTATACCAGAAGTAGCATAAAGTAGATACACAGGATCCGGCGAATATCGGAATTCCAGCAATAAAATCAAACATCGCCGGCCGAGGCGCGGCGTCGAACAAGAAATTACCGCTTCGCGTTGCCGGGCCGTCTGTCGGTGGCAGAAAAATCCGCGAGCGATCGTAGCAATCCGACGCGACGCCGCGCCGGGACTCGTTATCGCGACAGCCGGGGACACGTTCTCGTTCCGCGACGCCGGTAATAACCGGTCGCGTCCTTCCCGTCGCGACTCGGCCTGTCCACATGGAAAACAATCGCTCTTTTCAGACCTCGCCGGAACATCAACCTTTCCAAAAAGGATCGCTCGCTAAACGGTCAAATCGTTGCATCGAGGCTCATCGTTTGCACAAAGCATCCCATTAACGACAGTCTTTACAATACAGGGCGTCCCAAAAATGTCTCGCAATACGGAAATGTGGGGTAGCTGAGGTCATTCTAAGTAACTTTTCTCTTTGCGAAAATGCAATCTGCGGCTTTGTTTACGAGTTATTAACGGAAAACACTGACCAATGAGCTGGCGCGAGACGGCCGAGCCAATGAGCGCACGAAACCCAGTTCCGCTCATATTGGCTCGGCTGCTATACGCCAGCTTATCTCACCTCTCATTGGTCACTCTTTTTCGTTAATAACTCGTAAACAAAGCCATGGATTGCATTTTCGCCAAGGACAAACTTACTTCAAATTACCTCAGGAACCTTCCATTCTCGGATTGCGAGACATCTTTGGACACCCTGTATATTGATACACTATCATTCCACAGGTTTTAACCCTTTGCACTCGAGTGGCGACTTTGAGGCACCACTAAAATTGTTACATCACGGTTCCAAAATCAACTTTTATATTATCAGAGCTTAGATTTCAAAAATTGTTAAAAATGTAACCTGTTGTATGAGTGACAAGACTCAATTTCATACGCATCGAATGCACTTTGTCATATAAAATGGAAATACTATATAAGTCAGGAAAATTATTTTAGATTTATAGTTAAAATGGCTTCGAGCGCAAAGGGTTAATATTTTCTTATAGGTTGTACGATCCTTTTGCAGCCTTTCGACACATCATCGGAACTCTCTGTGAAGTAAACTAATTTGTTCAATACCTACGTTAAAACTGTTGTACAGGGTGGGCCGGAATTCGTGGTACAACCGAGCAGAGCGCGATTCTACGTGAAAAAATAAGAACAAAATTTGGTATAATATAATATTATACATTATTTATAACATAATATAACATTCTTTTATCCGGGGCTCTGTTTTCGAGAAAATCGACTTTTCTTCTACCGCAGTTGCCTCCATTCGTGATAGCGTTTACAAACATTAATTGTTGCGAACTATGTGCTACCCGGTGCTCGGAAGAAGTCAGACATTTCGGCAGAGAGGCAGGGGGTGTTACGCTCGCTCCGCCTCATCTTCACGCACGTAGTCCCCACTTTGCAATGACCTCACGAAACGACTTCTATTGGTAAACGAGAAGACCGACGAGCTAATCGGCGCGAGGAGTAAGAGGGATAGGTCGCCCGTTTCGCCTAATCACGTCTCTAGTTCAGCGCGTAGCGTAGCCAATAATAAACAAAAGCCTGGAACCAATACAAATTGAAAGCGGCTAGGTGGAACGGGCAATGGACTACCCCTGATCCTTGCTCCTTGCGTCGTTTAATTTGTACGTAGTGTTTCATTTTCTCGTTTCCCGATATTAAGTTGTACGTTAACATAAGCGTTAGATATCCGTAAAATTCCTATACTCTAATGATAAATTGCAAGCCAGCGAACGTGACTGTAACACTGCACGAGCAAAACGTGATTATTTTTACTTACACTTCATAAATATCAAACACGTATGTAATGAAAAGTTAATCGAGATACTAATTAGTAACTGGTAATTGCATATAATCATGTGTTCATCAGAAGAATCTGAAGTTAATGCTTTACGAATATTATTAACATTATTAAGTATTAATTATTATTAACATTATTATTAACATTATTATTAACATTATTATTATTATTATTATTATTATTATTATTATTATTATCATTATTATTATTATTATCATTATTAGGGATATTTTCAACGCTCTTGCGTCTTGTATTTGTCGCGCCTGTTTCACTTTGTCTCGATTGTTCTACGCCTTCTGATTCCTGTCGCGCGACTCGCTCTTTTGTGTTGTGTAAATAGTACACACACACACGTACACACCCACAGGCACACGCGTCTGATGTGCTCCAAGCTGAAAATGGCGACCCCGGGGAACGTGACGCGCGAGTCCCTTGTTTCGTGGAAATTCAGTGTTGCTGCTAATTTGGGTCTAATATAGGAAGGAATCATTTCTACATTTACTTTACTTCTATGAGTCTTAGCGGACTTCTTCTGAGCAACGGACAGTACATAGTTCGCAACAATTAATGTTTGTAAATACTCGGACAGAGGCAACTACTATAAAAGAATAGACGAAAACTAAATCCTTTACAAAGAGATGTACAAACTTAAAGTTGAATTTATCGGAAACGAAATTCTAGTTAAAAAAATATTATATCCAATTCTTTTCTTATTTCTTCATGTAGAATCAATACACCCTGCTCGGTTGTACTACGAATTCCGACCCACTCCAAGATTGTATCCTAGGCTGCAGATGATCTCTGTAAGGTCTACAATTTTCCCATAGGTCCAATATATCTCCTGTATAAATCCTACAATATTGTTGCAGATCGTAAACGTTCTCTACAAGTCCCAGAATTTTTTCCCATGTCCTAAACGTTTCTCATATGTGCTTCAAATTTGCAAATTTTTCGATGACTCGAAATTTTCGATTTGCAAATTTGCGAACTTTCCTCCATATGTTCCTCACATTCCCCGCGAATTTTTCGCACGTCCTAAATGTGCTCCACAGGATCTACGAAATTGTCCATGAATCCAAAATGTTCTGCATAAATCCTACGAATTTTTTGTGCAGGTCCTGAACATTCTATCCAAGACGCCTAATTAATAAAACAATACTGTTCGAACCTTTATAACTTTCGACTAGAATCGACGATCCTTTCCGTAGTTCTGCATGCTCTTTGCAAGTGTTAAACTTTTTCCAGAAATCCTAAAATTAGTTTGAAGACCGCACAATTTTTATCAACGTTCCCGAAGCTTTCCTTAAAGATTCACGATTTATTCGTCGAAAAATTGTTGTATAGAAATGGGAATTCTTCCGCAGATCCTAGGCAACGCTGCCGAAGCGTCTATTTGGCAGAACGATCCTAATGCCGATCAGACGAGGATTTATCTATCCATGCGATCAAACCGTGTTTCTTGTCCACGAAAAGCCCTGGAAACGTACCGGCTACGCCCCTCCATCGGACCCGGGTAATAACACCCTTTAAACGCCGGTGCTCGCTAGAAATAATGCTGCGCGACCGCGAGAGGAACAAGTGCGACGGAGATACGCTCTGTTCATGGCCAGGACCATAAGTGATTTCACGGTGGGGGGAAAAGAAACGCGCAAGGAATTAAAGGGTCGAACGGATGAAGGTCTGGGTACGTTACAATTAGAACGATTGCCGGACGATTGGATTATTTCCTCGATTTTTCCGACTTCGTCCGGCCGATTGTGCGAATACTGTAATAAGGGGGATAGTTCGTCGCTGGTTTTTGCGGCTATTTCTACCAGTGGCAATCGGCGCGGCTCGAGTTAGGCAATCCTGTATTATGGAAATTGCAGATTTCGATGGTAAGAGGGAATCGCTTCGTACTGCCTGTAATCACTCCGGTTTGTGATTAGACGTTTATTCGGTGTACTGCTTTTCGAGAAACGTGAACAATCTAGATCTTAATTAGCGCTTAAAGGAACGAAAAATTAGATCCAGGAGAATGTACGTTCGCCATCTTATCCTGTGCCATCTTATAATTAACTCTAACCCTTTGTATTGCAGGCCGTATGCAAAGAAAGTAGGTTAACTGAAAGAAAAATCAAGTGGACTGAAAATATTCTAGGCTGGAAAGAGATTATTCGTCGAAATGCCACGAAGACTTTAATAACACCGGTCTATGAAATTTAACACATTTTTCGTTACATAAGACTGAATGTACATATTTTAATGTTTGATCTTAATTGTAAGGTGCTCGACTAACACGCAGTTTAGTAATAGTCAATGATCGCTATAATCCTATACGTACATTTACGAGATATAAAATATTACTTAAAACGTGCTACTTGTTGACTTTCTATTATATTTAGCTTCTGGAAAATCCCGTTTGAGTGTCCGGCCAGTAATCAGCCAGCATATTAATAGTCCATTTGCAAACAATTAAAACAGCGAGTTTTTCAGTGACTCAAAGCGGAATTACATAAAAGCTGTACGTGACAGGAAACAACGGATTCCGGAGTCGGATTCAGCGAGAAGAAGTACGCAAGAAACGGTGTAAATATTCTCTGTGACAAAAATTCTGTTTACCGGTGTAATTAACCACTTAAGCGTTGGGATTCTTCATTGGAATACTTGACAGTGGCGCGAATTTTTCGCCATAGACGTACATACATCCGTCATCTTCGTTTTACATTGGGTTTGACCAATAAAGATGGTAAAGTTTCACTTAAAAAATTAGCATATTTTTGACCCGTTAGTCGATCATTAGTAGGTCACTCATACCAATAAACATTGCCATTAATAAACATCGCTGACTTGCGGAAATCTGTGATAAGGTTAAATCTCCAACTTGATATTACGTAAAAAAATGTTCAAGAAATAACGTGAAATTACTCGTTAGCTGTTAGGTTTAGGGCTAATAAAGGTCAATACTTCTTTACTCAGAATTCGATATTCTTCCGTATTTTGATGTAAAAAAATATACTAATCTATTTAAAAAACAAAGTTGACTTTCAAATCTCCGAAACAACTGTACCCATAAAGAGGCGTACTAGGTACGCGGTCCACCCTGTATATATGTATACAGGATGTCCCAAAAATGTCTCGCAATCCGAAAACAGGGGTTTCCTGAAGTCATTTGAAGTAACTTTTCCCTTAGCGAAAATCCAATCCGCGGCTTTGTTCACGAGTTATTAACGAAAAACAGTGACCAATGAGAGGCGCCAATCAGCTGGCGCGAGACGGCCGAGCCAATGAGCGGAATTGGGCTCCGCGCGCTCGTCGACTGAGCCGCCACACGTTAGCCAAGCTCGCCTCTCATTGGTCAGTGTTTTCCGTTAATAACTCGTAAACAAAGTCGCGGATTGCATTTTCGCTAAGGAAAAAGATGCTTCAAATGACCTCAGGAAACCGCCCATTTCCGTAATGCGAGACATTTTTGGGACACCTTGTAGATATGCGTGTGTGTATACGACATAACCGCTTAAACGGTCAACTATTCCTATTTCGCCACTGTTTAGCATGAATTAAATATCAGAAAGCGCCCGGGGTTCTCAGAATGCTTCATCGTCGAGGCAGAAGGAGAAGAAGATCGAGCGAGGAGGCAGGGGGAGGATGATTTAAACCGCTTAAGTGGCTCGTGCGTAAATCACGCGGCCCATTCCGCCGGTCGCCGATTTATCGAGCGCGCATAACGCGATAATCAATTCAAATTGTTGCATCGGCGGCGTGGCCGGTCGCCAATCGCCTTAACATGTTTCAGGTCGGGCTGTTCTCTCCAGTGAACCGGTCAAAAATCGGACGGAGACGAACCTGGGAACAGACGTTGGTGCCGGTCATCCTAATCCTTTCAGGCGATTTAATCGTTTCAACGTTCGTACCGTTAGACCGGTTAAGTGGGCTCGCCTCGCGAATCCATCGACGTGCGTAAATTTTCCATTGACGATCCTTATTTATGAACATCCCGTACAACGTCCGTAGCCAATAAAACAATCTCTCTCTCTCTCTCTCTCTCTCTCTCTCTCTCTGTTTCTCTCTCTCTCTCTCTTTCTCTCTCTCTTTCTCTCTCGCTCTCGCTCTGACTCTTTCGGTCTCTTTTTCCGTCCCTCTTTCTATTTCTCTCGTTCGCCGAGAGCTTCGGGGATAAGTCAGCTCGCGTTCGTTTTTTCCTCGGCGCGGTGTCACGGCTAAGTAGACCGGTACTACGCGTCTCCGCTTAATCGCGCGACGATTCCGATTAGATTTCGCGTGTCTGCCCGATCGAGCACCGTTACTCTCGGCGACATTCCTGTCCTATCGCGAGTTTTCCTCATTACCGGATCATTTGCTTGCTAATAGAATTTAAAGAAATTGTCTGGCGGACGCGCGAGCGACGCGGAGGTAACGCGGACGCGCGCGCGCGTCCGTACGATGATCTCGGTGATTCGAACGCGTGGCCGACGATGTCATCATGGCCGTGCACCTCGTCTCCGTTTCCCAAGAAGGTATTTTTACCGGCGATTGATTTAATATTATTCGATGTGTAATTCAAACGGCTGGACAGTCGGTGCTTCGACTGTTTGCTTCGAGAATCGTAGAGATGTTATTTACGCAAAGATGGAAGAGATTGTGCAGTCGTGTCGCGGGACGGGCAGCAATTAACGTAGACGAATTTCAGGAGAGACTTAATGGATACGCGAACTATGAACGGCTTGTTATTGAGCGTGCACGTTTTTCCGGGAAACATCGGTCTCTTTGGAGTAAATCCAAGCTTCGTTTATAACTCGCGACGGAATTTTACTTGTGAGTCATTTCGAGTTGTTACGCGGGATTTGTCAATGTTTGTTTGGAAATTCTCTGCCGGTTTTCAGTTGGAACACAGAAATCGAACGTAGCGTTTATAATTTTTTTTTCGCTCGTCGATATTCATATCGTAATTTATTACAGTTGTTGTCGGAGAACGCTTGAATTTGAAATGATTTACGCGTTCGCGGCTTGTTAAAATTTTAATACGCGGACAGTGGAGATTTCCATAAAGATTTATTCTTCGTCTATCGTTCGTTTACCTTATTTGAAACGATTGATGCAAGAAATGAAATTCCACGAAATTATCTCATTTCCGTAATGCCGGACCGTAAAAGTATGAATTTGCATATATATCCGCAGTCTAGATGTTAGAAACGAGTCGTCGCCGGTATACTTTCTACATTACCCATATTCCTTATGGTACACGCATAAGAAACATTGAGTCTGTTTTATCTAACACCCAGAGACACCGAAATATGAGTGATATGAGAAAGAAAGAAAGAAAAGTCGTGCACAGAAAATGTTATCGACCAATCTTTTCGAATATTTATTATATTTATTTCATCCACCGTTTTCCTACATTATGTGGCATGTCTTACAGTCAATTGTAGAAAATGCCAGCGACATAAAAAAGTCGATTGTATAGTCGTTCGAAATGTATTTAAGGCAGTGTTCACATTATTCGAATCGTAAGTAAAATATCTTAGTGTATCGAAATCGTTTCTAAACGTTAAGAATCCGAACCTCGTCGCCGAGATAATAATGGCGCAGATAAGCGAATGTGTACACGGATCGTTAAAATCCCAAGGAACAATAACGCAACGTAAAACTAATTTTAGGAACCCGCGAGGGGGGAGGGCGGGGAGGAAGAAAGTACATCGGAGCATAAAATCACTGGAACGTCACGAATTTAATATCAGCTCGTAAAAGAACGTCCCCCCGGAGGCGACACCGCTTTCCACAGAAACAAAATTACAAGCTGAAAAACGACCCGGCACGGTCGACTATAACGATCGTTAAATACCGATCAAACAGTGAGAGAAAGACGAGAAAAAAGGAGAGCGGTACAAGCATCGATGCGCATAAAACGACGATCGCTTTTGCCGCAGCTGCGATCTTCCCCGCGGCAATCGCCCGGAAAACGGATTTTTCCAATTACCAGCGGCGGTATTCCGTCGGTTTCGCGTGGTAAAAAGGGCCAATTTAACGCTTCCGGCGATCGTCGGCCGCCAAGAGACACGAATTCAATGGGGTCCGGTCTTCTTCCTCTATCGCGGAAAATCGCTTTATCTTTAACGGTAAAACGGTCCTGCGCGCGTAAATTGCCGCGCCCGATGAATATCGTCGGTGGAAATTGTGAAGAAGAAAAAAAGGATCGAGAACCGGACAGAAATAAGGGCTGGCTCGCGTGTTAGAGGATAATAGCGAACAGAGGGAAGGAGGACAACCGCTAGAGAAAGAGACGAAGAAGGAAATAGGAAAGCTAAGACGGGGTTGCGCGGATCGGTTGCCGATGGAAGAAAGGAGAGACGAGGACGAGGCTTATGCACGGTTTGTTAATGAATGCCAGAACGTAATCGAGCGATTCGAGATCGGCTCGTTAACGAAGTCGAAGCGTTACCCTCTATTTACCACAGTTTCGCGGTAACCGCTCCGCCACGATATTTCATCGATATCCCGACGATCGATATCCATCGTCCGTGATAATTATCGGTGGTCGGCTGTGTAACGTCGCGGCGATACTTTACGGCCGGCGCGCGATCGCCGTGGCAATTATAGAAGCTGGTTAATGAATGAAGCTGAAATCAACGCGGCACCGGGGCCGTTTCATAACGTGGCCTCGTAATTAATATAATCGCGTCTGGATATCGATTCGACCACCTCGAGCGAGCGCGAGAGACCCAGCTAGCTCTCTCTCTCTCTCTTTCTCCCTCACACTCTCTCTCTTTCTCTCTATCTCTCTCTCCCTCCCTCCTCTGGAAACGGTCCCCGCTCTAATGGGGCCCGCGACGTCCTTTTCCCTTACGAAACCGCGCGCCGATTCGTTTCGAATGTCTCGCGAGCCGCGAAAAAATCGGATTTTCGATTAAGCGAACTCGTCACGGCAGATTGACTCGCGGAGGCCACCGGTGCTCGGGCCCCGCTGAAAAATGAAACGAGACGGCGGATTTATCGGTTTTCTCGGTAATTTGATTTATCTGCGATTGGACGGGAATTAAAAGTCTTCGCCCGTTCGGCTTGTCACGCTCCACGGACTAAACGGCGTTTATTACGGGCCGAGCGACGCTGATTTTTGCTTCGCGCGCTCGCGGAAGCCGCGCAAGGAGCGTACGCGACGCGGAAATACAGAATGCAGCACATGTGTCGACAAACCTTCCGACTACTGTGCGCGCCAACGACACTGATCATTAATTCGCGATTGCTCAACGATTTTCAGGAAAATGATCGGTTGTCCACGATCGATTCATCTACCCCGGTCTTATCGAATTCTGCTCGCTGCACAAACCCGACCGGGATATTGATTGCGTTTCTTGCGTTCGGTGAAAGCTTGAAGAAAAGGCATCTTACACCTTTTGCTTCTTCTTCTTCTTCTTTTTCTTCTTCTTTTTTTTCTTCTTATCTTTTAGTCCCCCTCACCGTTCTTCTGGACGCTAGACCGTTCTCGGTAGCTGCTGTTGCTTATTTCTGTTCCAAATTTGACGCAGAACAATTCGGTACAAATAAACGAAATATAGCATTTCGTTTATTCCTTATATAATTACATGATACCATTAACGACATTAAAGCGACAGGGGTTTCCAAATTGATCCACATACCGAACGAACAAATCAAAGATTAATTTGTGCAAATTGCTCTCATGAATACAGACCAATATTTAGAATTAGCACACAGTGTTGCAACGCTCAGAAACGCGTCCGCGAGGCACATCTGGCCTGTCGCCGATTTTCTTAGCAATATTTTCAGATTGAATTTGCATCGATAACGCGACAGCCCCGGGACCGACATTTAGAACAGCACGAACGATTTTATTGGTAGAAACGATCGCGCGGCACCAATTTACGCCGCGATTCGAAACATTCGTCCGACAATGTGAAACGAAACTGCGCGCACAGGAAACTCGGCGGGCAGAGAATGGAATTCGAAGCGCGGGACGAGTGGCGCTGGAAACAAGGTAGCGTAAACCGCTTAATGCCCCTTAATTTCTCGTCCGTGGGTAATATAAATGTCGCAGGCCATCACAAGCGACGGTGATTGTGACGATCACAAAACGAAAGTACCGCGCGTAAAAGCGACGAAAACGAAAAGAAATATAAACGCGTGGTGTACGATCGGGCGCCGGGACGGGACGATTCCGTGAAACCGCAATAAAAAGCTATTGGTCGTCGTCAATTCGACAAACACGTGGTATCCGCGGCCGCGTTGATTCATCGGCGTCCCTAAAATAAAGGCGATCCCCGGCTCCTGATTGGCCGTCGTTTCCGTTTTAAATTGCGCGCCTGTGTTAATCGCCGGTCGTGAAAATGTCGATCGTTCTTTTTTTTCTTCTTCGTTTCGTCCTCGATCGAGGGGACAGTTTATTGGATAAACGATGCTTTATCGTCTTTTTATGGCGTCCGGGATGGGCTAGCATGCATGGCCAGCCGAATTTTCGGAAATCCAGCTCCCAGTTGATCGCAAATTCTCGGGAGTGACGGTTTTACGGCCGATTAATATTTAATACGGTTATAATTCATTTGCCGGATACGGCCGTTTTCTAATTTATCGATCGAATCGGATTAAGTTATTTGGATTAGCGAATTCAAAGAAATCACAGGCGAGGAATTTCAATGAAAGAAGATGTTCGTCTCGGAATAGAGTAACTTCTATTTGAAATGGACGAGTAATTAACGAAATAATTGATGTCTCGGACTAATACTTGCGCGAATCGAGTAAAATCAGCCGCCTGTACGCGCGTGGTCGGTAGATGTGTGTATATAGAAACGTATGAATATTAAACAATCGTAAACTTAGCAGCTCGTGACATCGTTCGTCGTTACAACGGTGATTTAAGCCGAAGTATATGATAAAAATGGCGGTCCGAACTGTCGGGGAATATACATAACCTATTAGCGCTTCGAGGGTTAAATGATTACCAGCGACCACGCTCGATGATAAGCGGGTATATTAAATATTAAATCATAATATCGCAGGATGAGCTATCCCGATCGAGTCGTCCGGTGGCTTTCCCTTTTTTGCGATGCTTTTTTCCTAGCGCACTATTCGGTCATTAGTACGCAGACACGCGCGCGATTAAATTCGTCCCTCATACATATGCATGCGGCCAATCCTGGTGTTATTCCCGTGAGGTATTTTTCCATAATTAGAAATTCAAATTGCACGATACACAACACCGCGCCGACGCGCGTAGAAATGAAAAGCTGCCGGGGCGCAATTAATGGTTTATGTACTGTTCGACGGGGTGCTTTTTCTCGGCTGACAGGGACCCCGAGGTATCGCGTCGGTTGATCTACGAAATCGACTCCGTCCGTTCGATCTTATTTTCCTATTGTTTCACTGTACAGTGAGTCGACAAAAATTTCACTGCAATTTTTCTTATCGGGATTTCCAGCGAAGGAATTTTCTCTAGCGTCGGATCGTTCAAGATTTTTCTTGGATCGTATTTATTCTACGTTAATTGCGAATTAATATGAAATCAGAGGAAATACATAAAATAAGCAATATTATCGTCATATCGCGAGTGAATCAACATCACGCTGATATAGCAAAGTAGTACGACTCCTGATATAGTGATAGTCGATAATTGATATATGTATATGATAGTCGATGACTCCTGAATGATCGGATAAATATGTATATTTCTAACAATTTTAAACCGTTTTAATAATGTTCTGCGATAGATTACGTACTTTTGCTATGTTCGCTATTTTGCTATGCTGACATAGCAAACTGTAACCTATCGCAGAACATCATTGAAACAGTTTACAATTATTACAAATATACATATTTATCCGATCGTTCAGGAGTCATCGATCCAAATCGATAATACAGTTTTTCATTCCAATAATCATAGCACAGTCGGAAGAAAGGGGAATACGAACGCGTCTGTCTGACCATGACTGGCCAGTTCTACTTCTTCTACTCTAACAGACATTATTGCATGCCTTCGATTTCATTTTTTCGCGATGTCTCTTCCTTTTCAATTGTACAATGAATACTGGAACATCTTGAATATAGTAGACGATTAAAAACAAGTTTCCAATTTCATTCAATCAACATTCTTTCTAGTTTTGCTGCAGTCTTGGCTAGATCTTGGCGGCTCAAACGGCGCACCAATCAGATGTTATCATTTTTTCGCAATGAAAAAAAGAGACACGTGCGATCAGTGACGCACAGCGTGCGGGTCCAGGTGCGATCATTTTTACCTAGTGGTCACTCGGTCACGTGTTCTCGTTCGGTATTTTCTGATTTGTCTTCGAATTTTAATGAATTATAGTCTACTATATATATTATTACATATATAATAGACTATAATGAATTATAGTCTATTATATATGTAATAATATATATAGTAGACTATAATTCATATATATATATATATATATATATATATATATATATATATATATATATATATATTCATTATACTATAATTATATATATATATATATTGATTTAGTAATTTACATTTTGTGTTCTTGACCTCTTCGCTTATAGATATTAGCATGACGGACAATGAATAAATGTTTCTGCGATAAATTTCCACGTAAACGTAACGGTTTATTACATTATTGACACACTATCTGCGGGTCACAGGTCAAGCTTTGCACGCGTCTAACGGAGGGAAATCAGTGGATTTTGAAAAAAATCGCTTTTTAAAAAACACTTAACCCTTTGCACTCCAGTGGCGACTCCGAGGCGGGATTTAAAATTGTTATGTTACGTCTCAAAATAATTTTATTAATTAAATTTGTTTATATTTAAAGAGCCGTTGAAAGCCGTAAATGTTGCATAGGTCACATATTCTATTTCATATGCATAAAATTCACTAGGTCATATAAAATGGAGAAACCGAAGGTCGGAAAAACTATTTTAAATTTTGCGTTAATTCGGCTTCGAGTGCAAAGGGTTAATATTTGAAAAACCGACAATAAGATTTTGCTAACAAGTATATTAACGAGGATTTTTGGGAGTTCTACGATTTCACAGAGGGATTCTTCAAAATGCATAACGAAATTTTAAAAAATTAGATCTTTCAAAAGATTATTAACACTAGATTTGCGGAGCATAAAAAAACAGCTGCTTTATATTAGCTTATAAAAGTAACAATAAGATATTTATTGTATGATTTTCAACAAATGTTATTGTAACATATACCGCAAGTAACATGCTAAATTGAATAAATAACTCATAAATGTATCTTTACGATACGATCAATCGTGAATTACAAAATTAGCGACCCGTCATTTCGACGGGTTCCGTAAATCTAGTGTTAATATCTCTCCCGCACATGATGCGTTAAACACGATGACAATGAATAAAGAGAACGAATAAAAACGTAACTAAAGTCAATTACTGACAGCACCAGTTCGCGAGTGCAACAAGTACAGACCGGACCTTTTCCAATGTACAGTAATCTTTCCCTAATTCACACTCAGATTGCGTACAAAAATGGACGATTTAGAAGGAGGAGATACGATTTCTCGAGCCTTGCGGCTCGTTTTTATAGTTACCGGTCGTCAACAGCTATAAAAACGAGGCGCAAGGCTCGAATAATCGTATCTCCTCTCCCCAAATTGTCCACTTTTTGTGCGCAATCTGAGGGCGAATTACGGAAAAAATGACTGTACGCGTTTTTCCGTCAATTATCCACTCGTGCAAAAAACACAAGTCTCGAAACTCAACAGCTACGGCTAGTGTCTCTCTAATTGACGCTAGTGTCTCTCCAATGTCTCTCTAATTGACGCCCAGATTGTCCACAAAACTGGACAATTCAGGAAGAGGAGATACGATTATTCGAGCCTTTTGGCTCGTTTTTATAGTTGTAAATTGTCAACAATTATAAAAACGAGCCAAAATGCTCGGATAATCGTATCTCCTCTTCCAAAATTGTCCATTTTTGAGCGTCAGTAAAGGAGACACTACTGTATGTTGTAACACCGTAACGGTCTCCCAAACCACGATCAGCCAGCATCTAACGCAGCAGTCCTCGCGTACGAACGACAACTATCACCGGAAAGGTCGGTCGTAGCCAGACGCAGCCGGGGTCACCGAGCGCAGTGTATATGAGCATCCCCAAAGAAGGTAGCGGCGGATGCGACCAAAAGAGGTAATCGTCTCGCGGGCACTCTTTTGCGGAGCATCCGGCGCGCGAACACGGGTGCGGTTGCGCGCGCGTGTGTACGGTGTCGGCGTCGTTGGTAGCCTCTGTTGCCCCGGTCTCTCAGTCTCGCGGGATGGCTGCTTTCTGTTCGTCCGTCCTCGTCCCTCTCTTTCCTAAGTATGGCCGAAGTGGCCGCGGCGCGTACGAGTCTGTCTCTCGCGACCCGCGGTAAGCAAAGCAAACGACCTTCCGTGGAATCTGGACAACCTGTCTGCCCGCCTGCAGCCGCGCCACGCCGCGCCGAGACCAGGCCGTGCCTGCACTTGTTCCGCGCGGCGGTGGCGGCGTGGCATAGCGTGGCATAGCGTGGCGCAGCGTGGCCGTAGCGTGTGGCGTAGTGTAGCATAGCGTGGCTCGGCGTGGCGGGCTCCGTTCGACTCTTTCCCTCTTTCTCCGGCTGGCAGGCCAACCTCCGTCTTTCCTACCATCATCCGTCTCATTCCGCAGCGCTACGTTAACCACGCCGAGGGTGTTCCCGTGGCGACCCTTTACTTATCGTTAACCGCTGGAACGTGCGCTCGCGCGCGCGCGCGCGCCCGCGCGAACACCAGCGAGCTCGAGCAAGCCGCCGATGGGACGTATGAATGGGAACGCCGCCGGGCGGACCGTTTCACCTTAGACCAGCTGGCAGAGCCATTCGCGCGGCAATCCGAACCGAGAGAGATCGAAGGTAACGGTAGCTAGCCTGCTCTTGCTCCTCGAAAGGCCGAGAGCCAACCGTTCAGCTACCGGTGAACTGGACGAAAAGCTGCTGCACCCCGGCACGCGCTCTGGAGCCGTCATTATCGCCCCGCCGAGCCCCCTTGTTCCCCCATTAAACATAATTCAGGAAGTTTAATGTAACCCTAAACGGTTATTAGACCGCGCGGCTTCATGCAAATTCGCCTCTTTCAGGGATAATTCATGGAGACAAGTATCGCGTGGAATGCTCGTTAGCTCGGTAAACGCTCTCGCTAGATAAAAAGAAAAGATTCGTCTCTGTTCTACTTCGTTAAACGGGTGTTTGTCGCGGTTTATTTGGCACCGGTCGCCGTAAGTGCTTCCAGATTCGCTGGCTGGTGGTTGCGATCAATCATCGCCGAGCGTTTCTTCTGGGCAAGCTTTATTCCGAAATTCGAGTGGCCTGTGCATTTGCTGGATCTTCGTGCGCGCTTCGTACGCAGCTCAAGCTCTAATTACAAATGTTTTATATAATACGAGAAAATAGTCGAATTAAGAATATTTGACGGGCTCAAAGATTGCTGACGAGCATGAACCGAGGGCCCGCTGTGCTTCAAACCATCGAGTTCTTCGAGACAGTTGAGCTTGTACGTTTAGGTCATTTACACGTTCTCTGCCGAAAATCAATCCCAAAAAACTCATCGTACTAGAATGTACACTTTTGCAAGCTGGGCATCCTAGTAAAAATCAGTTTGTCCGAATAAATGACAATAAAAATGAATATTACTATTAAAAACTAGTAAAAACTTAGTGTCTTTCGTAAGAGTGGACTAGAATCATAGCGACGAAAGTTATTTTTTTGAGAACTTCGACTTGTGTTTTAAAATGTAATCTGTTCATGTGTATAAATTATAAAGTTACTCCAAATTAACTTAACGCTAAATTATCTCACCCCTTTGCACTCGAATGACGACTCTGAGACGCCACTGGAAGTTGCTATACCATTCTTTCAAGTAGTTTCTACATTATATTAAATTGGTTTATATGTCAAGAGTTGTTAAATATGTATGTACGAGCAAATAAGCATGCAATACAAAAATAATCAAACATCAAAATACTATTAGTTGACAGAAATATCTCAGTTCTGAAGTTGAAAGTTAAATGCAAAGTTAAATGCAAAAGTTCGAGTGCAAAGAGGTAACAATACATTTGGGCACTGAACAATACACGTGTTAGTACGACGGTACACGTGTTAGTACGACAATACACATGTTAGTACCACAATACAGATGTTAGTACTACAATACAGATGTTAGTACGACGATAACACTCCTCGTTTCTCACGATGAGGAAAATGTGACTTACGCCACCATGATTCTAGCCCACTCATAAGCGACTGTCGCTGCACACAACGTATTAAGAATGTTAATCGACGGCTCCCCAAGCCTCGCATCGATGGATCAACGATCCTCGGTCAGATCGATACACAAAAGGTTATGAATGTTCAGACACGGCGTTCCATCGACGGAAGGAAAGGTGACCAGTGGGGGTAGTTTCCGCCCACGAAGTTCGCTAGAAATTGACGATCGAACCGATGTACCGTTCGAAGAGGAGAGACCAGGCATCGGAGACACCGGATACCGCACTTCTTTCTTCCGTCAAATCGGAGAAAGCTCGAGCCGACGTGCGTGGCTCCGTTTACATCCGCGTATCAAGCGCGCATGGCCGCGTCTCTACGCGTCCGACGTCCTGGTGGCCTGATACCTGGCATCTGTCTAATCATAGTCAACGGATATGGGTGTGTTCCTGCCTCGTCTCGATCGTCGAAAGAATTCCTCGCGCGCGGATTCTCCGGTGTCTCTTCCTGCATCGTTTGCAAAACTCGTTAGAGCCTCTCTGCTTGGTCCATTGACTGGCGACTTGGAACGCCTTTCAGGGACTTGCTGTTTTATTTCGCGGAGGCTCGCAAAGTTCATATTCATTTTTGTCAACGTTGTAAACAAGTTAACTGCGAACACATCCTCGTCGTATATTATCCTTCTGTCTCGATAAATCAATACACATAGCCGATTCCCTCGTAAATAAACAATGGATAGCAGCACTTATATCGGCCACGGTACGACCAAACAAGATTATTCAGAGGGAATTGCTTTTTCTAACATAACACCGACATTTTTCTTTCGTTCATCTTCCGGTTAAGTTCATCCATATGTTATCTTGTGGTAAATATTGAGTTTTGCATTATTAGCGTCATTATTACTTTTTCAATGCTAGTTTGCAAAATAATTATTTAACTCAGTGTTAAGGTTAACCCTTTACACTCGAAGCTATTTCAACTGAAAATATAAAATCATTTTTCTAACTTACAGTATTTCTATTTTATATGAGAAAACGCATTTTATGCATATATGAAAATCGACTCTTCGTACTCGCGCAACAGTTACGCTCATAACAATTTTTCAAATGTAAACTTTGTTAAGATCGAAATAATCCTAAAAGGTGATATAACAAATATTAGTGGTGCCACTCGAGAGCAAAGGGTTAATAGATTCGCACCGATTGGCTTCTGAGTAGTCAAAATATTAAACGCAAGTCTGTCGATAGTTTGTCATTGTACATAGTTCATATCGGTCTGTCTTCAAGTTATTATTTAATATTTGCACTGCTTATTTCGATTTGAATTATCTCTTTTTCGCACAACGAATCACGTCGGCGTGTGAAACTCTTGCCCAGACAGTAGCTCGCTATTATTCTTGAGTCTAGTCAGGATACATAACACAGATGCTCTAAGTTTTTCTAAAAACCGGATCAGATTAATCGATTACCTGATTGCTTTGATTTGAATTATCACCTTCCCGCACAACGAATCACGTCGGCGCGTGAAACTCGTGCCCAGGCAGTAGCTCGCTATTATTGTCGAGCCCTGTCAGGACACATAACACAGATGCTTCAAGTTTTTCTAAAAACCGAGCGAGATTAATTGACTACCTGATTATTTTGATTTGAATTATCTCTTTCTCGCACAACGAATCACGTCGGCGCGTGAAACTCGTGCCCAGGCAGTAGCTCGCTATTATTGTCGAGCCCTGTCAGGACACATAACACAGATGCTTCAAGTTTTTCTAAAAACCGAGTGAGATTAATTGACTACCTGATTGTTTTGATTTGAATTATCTCGTTCTCGCAGAACGAATCACGTCGGCGCGTGAAACTCGTGCCCAGACAGTAGCTCGCTATTATTATTGAGCCTTGCCAAGACACATAACACAGGTGCTCCAAGTTTTTCCTAAAAATCGCGGGCAATATTAATCGATTCATCGCAGTTTCAAAGTCCATTCCGAAACTCTAGTTACGAGTTAATTCCACCCTGCCCCACGGAAATCGAAGTTACGAGAGCAGATCCTCTCGCGATGCTGGCGCGGACACCGTCCGCAATCATCGAGTCGAGGGGAACGACAAGTATAATTCCGGGGAAGCAAAGCGCGGAAAGCAAACGCGGGATGCCCGGAGTACAACGCAGTCCGTATTATGCGATCCACGGACAGCTAGAATCTAAGCCAGCGTGGCGATGAACGGCTGATCCGCGAAACACGGCAGGCGGACATCGCGGCGGACCCGCTCGTTTCCTCGCGATTCATGATTCCCCGCGGCGACTCAAGGACACTCCCACACGTCCCGGCGAATCAGCCTCGGTTTTCCGAGTTGTCGGGCCACGGGGCCCGATCACAATCCGCAATTCCGCGGCGGGCAAAAATCCGATCCGGAACGGGACAGCCTGTGCTCGGAGGAGCACAATGGCTCTTAGCCCCGAAACGGGCCGCGGCGACGCGACGAGGAAGGTGACGCGGTGTCGTTCGTCGGTGAAAGAGGGGAACGAGCAGAACGACGAGACCGTTTCACGTTCTTCTCGGTCGCGATGAGCACAATTGACCACGGGAGACAGAGAGAGAGAGAGAGAGAGAGAGAGAGAGAGAGAGAGAGAGAATCGAGAGAGAATCGGAGAGAGGAGCGAGGCGGAGAGCAGCTGTCCACGGACGGATCTCCACGGTCAAGTTCCTCCTTTTTCTCGGCGCTGCGCCGGTCTCTCTTCCTTTTTTTATTTCCTCCGGCCGGTGTTCTTTTTGTCAGCGTGTTGAACGACAGCCACGAAGAGGGCACAATCGGCCGGAATTAGCGAGCCTTGTGCTATCTCGCTTATTGTTCGCGCGACGCGCTTTACGGTTTACACGCGTGTAACTTTCCGCGAGCGCGCGACCCGCCCGACGCGAGGCGGGGGACCGCCGGGGGGATATGCTCATGCATATCGTCCGACGCCTTCGTGCGCATACTGTCCGGCGAGCAGCTGTTTTTCTTACGTCACCGTGCCAGGAGGAATGCTTTTGATTTATGACGGCTGCGCTGCGTCGCCCCGTCTCTCGTCTTCCTCCTCTCCGTCCTCGTCCTCTCGTCGCCCTCATCGTTGATCCTCTTCCTCTCCGTGTATTCTCGCGGTTTCTTGCTCCCTCGCGTCCCGGCGAGCCGCGACAATTGCGATCTCGCATGCACGGATGAAAAGGGGCGTGGACCGCTTTTTAGCGGCGCCCGTTCTCTCCCGCTCGCTCGTTACGAGCTTGCGGAGAGAACAACCCGGACCCGCGGTTCGGCTCGCAATTTCCATGGAATTCGGACGGGTGCCACGAATCGGTCAGTCCCGGCCAGCCCCGGCCGGCCGGCCAGCAAATCGCCTTTTAAATTACCATGAGAATTACCTCGACGATCACGGACCCCTCCGGAGACGACTCGCGAGCCACTCTTGACAGCGACTTCATACTTCTAGGAATTACACTTTCTCGGGCAAGATTTAAATCGCCGCGAAACGGTCACGCGATCGGCTCGTACTACCGGCGCCGCTTGTCTTCAGTTCTCGAAACTACGCGTCACCCGATTCTGGCCGGCATTCATTTGCTGTTATCTTTTCTTTTCTCTATCTTCGCCGACTTCCCTCTCGTTTCGGGCTGTCCCTCTTTCTCGGCGTATTCGGCTGTACGGGCAAGCGTAATTTTGATGTTACGGGCGTGCCCGAAATCTTCGGTAATCGGTTGAGACGTTTACAACGTTGGAAAGGGTACATTTTGTTTTACCGAGACATTTCTATAACACGAGAGTCTCGAAAGAAAATTGATTCGGTTTATTCGTTTATTTGCGGGAGAACTCATTGGCGGAATGTAAAGTGGAAATCTTATTAACCAGTTAGCTGTGGCGCCTCCTTTTTAGAACGTATAGCTATACGTGTCGCGAGAACTAAGCGACGACGAGTATACTCGTCGAACACAGAATAAGTGTCGCTGTTAAAATATTAGATCAAAAACACGGTTTTATTTTATAAAATTAACAATTTTATTATTAATATTTACTCATTCACTTAACATTAACAGATAGTACAAACATAATAAACGAAAAACGCAGAAAAAATAAAATACTTATAAAAGTTGAAGAAAAGCAAGCAAGGAAGCAAGGAACGATATATATTAGCACCTTGCACGTCGAACACCAATATCGTGATTCTTTTCTAATCTTATTTTTATAACAATGTAAACACGTTCGCGTGCAGGATTCGCCAGAAAATATTCTAAACGTCTTGAAATTTGAGAATATGTTTTTGTTTTCACTAAAATTACAATGTAAATAGCCAATGGTCACTACTTTTTTTTACGAGTATACTCGTCATGACACAAAATACTGTCACTTCTTCATGACGAGTATACTCGTCAAACACAGCTAACTGGTTAAATCGAGGTTTGTATATATCTGAACAAATACACGAACATGCAGATAGGATCATAAAAGGAAAATTTATCTTTCAGTATGGCAATACTGCCGTGCTTCAAGCTAAAATTGTAAAAGCATATTTTACGAATCAAAATATTGCAGTTTTGCCACGGCCTGTGCCCGCTCCCCCGACTTAACCCTTTCGCTACTACGGACCACTATAGCGGCTTTCCATATGATGCCATTGAGGTACTACGGACCACTATAGTGGCTTTCCATTTGGTGCCACTGAGGTACTACGAACCACTATAGTGGCTTTCCATAAGATGCATTATATTGCATAATGTTATTTCCTCTCATACTTTAAATTAAAGAGCGCATGCTAAGACGTTATAAAATACCCTGGAATACCCTTTATTTATAAATACCCTTTGGAGAAAAATTTTTTCGTTCGAAAAATTCATTCAATTCAAACAGCTTAGGTTCTCTGCCGACCGCCGCGGAGTACCGACTTCCGCTGACGATCGCCGTCGCGTAGCGTGCAGTGATGTCGCAGCGCTCTGTTCAGCAGAAGTACCGCGACGGAGAATCCGCCCGTAGCGAAAGGGTTAAACGTAATAGAGAATTGTTGGGTGAACTAGCACGTGCCGTGTACAAGAATGCGAGACAATATAATAATATTCCCGAATTAAAAGAATCCGTCGTGAAAGAATGGGACAATTTAACCCAAGAAACAATAAAAAAAAAACTGTTCGAATCGTAACCAAATCGAATAATTGAAGTCATTGAGAATAAAGGCAGTTATACTAATTACTAATTTTGATGTAAACTGTGTTTCTAAAATAAATTGATATGTGGATTTTGTAAATGTGCTATTATCTCGCCCTTTGTGTTTACACGTTATTTCGACGAACTATGAATATCAGTGAGAACGATCTTGTTTAATCACATGCTCCTTCCTTTCATGTCGTAAGCTTTAAATACTATAATTTACATTTGAGAAATTTCACGTAGTTTTCGAGAAATTAAAGATAGCACACATGTGCTATCCTTTTGTCCAGGACTGTAGATGTATTAGCTTAAGAGGAGAGTACATATAGAGTAACGATTTACGAGAATTTGCAAACACGTATTACATAAGTAGATACATACATAATAGTACGTAGTACATAATAGAGTTATAGGATTGTCTGAATAGATCGATTAATGGGTAGGTCTTGTTTACGTCAATAATCATTCGATTATGTATGGAAACTATTGGGATTATGGCTTGGATTATTTCTTAAATGAATATGATATAATATAAATCCTTTTACTTTAAACTTTTATTTACACTTTTATTTGAGAGCAACCAAATTCAACTAAGGTGCCGGCGACTGAATGTCGGCCGCTTATATACCCTTTTTGGTGTGGTCTTCTCCACCAATCAAAGACGGTCATTCGTCGCGTTTCGTATTGTATGCTACCGCCGGTGTGCTCTAACGACACCGGCGATAATGTATCGCGGTATTTATAAAATACAGTTTATATAATGTAATTTGATATTTTCGAACCTCAGTCCTAAGTAAACTATAGATTAATTTTTGTCCAAGGTTAAAGTTACTTTCTCAACAGAAACCGTAAATAACACAGTGAAATGTCTTAAGCGAAATGTCTTGAACGATTTTGGCTCGAAAAACAAGAAAAGTCCCATTCGAATTGTAAGATTGTCGAAATCATAAAGAATCTTTCGTAGAAAATTGTTGAGCGATTTGATTAATTCGCACGCGCATTATCGTAGAAATAACAAGCTGTCTACATAAATTCAATCTTCCAAGAGAAGAGTCAGACAACTTTACTGCTCGATAGGTTTTGCGTTAATAATTCGCTATTTTAACTTCAGTATGTCCAACTTAAGCTTGTGTTAACGCGTGTGTTAACGCGTGTGTTAAACGCGTTAATGAAGAAGTAACAGAAAACATTCGCAAAATTGTGGAAAGCGCGGTGAAATAAAAACTGCGCAGCGCATAATAAAGTGTTTAATAAAGGTCACGAATTTGCAAACCGGTGAAGACGCGAGTGTTCATTAGCATACGCCGTCTAATTATTTTTTCCGTCGCCACGAGGATACCGCAACTTTGTCGCGGCGAATGTCCGATTATCCAGATATAATATCATCCGATCGTGAAAAATACCGCAGACATATCGCTCGGAACCGACGGTTTTTACACGGCGATAAACCGTAGACAGTGCAGTAAAGAAGTTGATTCGACGTTACAAGTTGTAACCGTGTAGAAACAGCTCGAGGAACGTAATGTTACTTAAGACGTGGACCCGGGTGATTTCAACGCGCGGCTAAGAACGATCGCGCACGTTCTCGAAATGTCAATTGGCCGAGGCGCGTAAACGTAACCAACCGGCGAAATTTAGAAAGCATCCGATTTATAGGCCTTATCACCGCAATGTACGGTGACAGCACACCGGTGATGCTGATAAACTTTTTGATCGTTAACTTTTCGCGCCGACCGGATCAACTGCTTTCGTTTCGCGCCTGTAATTCCAGTCGCGATCGTTTACTCAATCAACTGTGGAAATTAATTAATTCCGCGCTATCGGATCGCCGCGATACCTGCCCAATTTGTACCTGATCTCGGTCCCCACTCTTATTTATCTAGCGACGATAAACTGCTTTCGTCCCCGACTTTCCTATTTCGTCCTAGTTGTTACGAGCCGAGGGCCGGACGGCTTTGCGCGGAGATTATGTGCGATTTTCATGTTTTTCGTTAGGAATTTCGTGGATTAGTCGATACTACTTTAATCACCAGGTCACTGGTTTCCGTGAATTAGACGATACTTCTCTCATCACCAGGTCACTGGTTTCCGTGAATTAGCCGATGTTTCTTTCATCAGCAGGTGTCACTAGGTAACTTATCTCGTGGAACAGCCAATGCCTCTTTCATCGCCGGGTCGCCACTAGGTTTTAGGACAGGTTTTCGTGAACTAGCCGATACTTCTTTCATCACCAGGTCACTGGTTTCCATGAAACAGCCGATGTTTCTTTCATCAACAGGTGTCATTAGGCAGCTTATCTCGTGGACCAGCCAATTGCCTCTTTCATCGCCGGGTCGCCACTAGGTTTTAGGACAGGTTTTCGTGAACTAGCCGATGCTTCTTTTATCACCAGGTCGCTACTGTAGGGATACGTTTCTATGAATTAGCCGATGTTTCTTTCACTACCGGATCGTCACTGTAGAATAGAAGGTTTGTAAACTTGCCGATACTTCTTTCATCACCGGGTCGTCATCACCGTCGTCTACCAGATAGGTTGGTAGAGATTAGAGTTTGGATGTCTCGTAACTTTTACAAAGTAGAAATGAAGATACACCTCCAGCGGTAAAGATGTATCTCTGTGCAAACGATCTTGTACAAACTACTGCTTCGCGAATCAGGAAATGGAATAATTGAATTGGACAACTCGACTGGTAAAATGTAATATATTACAAGCTTTAGATCTATTAAAATTGTATGTATATGAGTGTAACACGAATTCTAAATCGCGTCCTCCGTTTGTCGCACGGAGTCGACAATAAATTCTCTTTAATTTTCCTCCAATTTTTAAAGAAAAATGGACAATTTGGGCAGAGGAGATACGATTATTCAAGTCTCGCGGCTCATTTGTATAGTTGCCGATTGTCAACAATTATAAACACGAGGTGCAAGACTCGAATAATCGTATCTCCTATTCCCAAATTGTCCATTTTTATGCACAATTTGAGAGCGAATTAGGAAGAATTTACTGTACTATCATTATACTGTATACATTTGATTTCCTTCATATTTTGTTAAGATACAACACTTTTCTAAGATATAATAATTTAATAAAGAATATCAAAGTAAATATCCTTCTTAACCAGAATTAACCTTTTGCACTTTAGCGGCGGCTCTGAAGCACCACTAAAATGGTAATATCACGTTTTAAAATCATTTTTATATTATCGATTCTAAATATTATTAAAAGTATAACTGTGGTATGAATCACGAGGCTCAATTTCGTACGCATAAAATGCGCTTCGTCGTATAAAACGGAGATACTGTAAGTCAGAAAAATTATTTTCGATTTACAGTTAAAATGGCTTCGAGTGCAAAGGGTTAACTGTTCTCGACGAGCGCACACGTCACGAAGGAATGCCATCATATTGTTATGGTCCACGCCACGGTTTGCTGCTAAGCAAAAATCGTTGTCTCGACTTCTCTATGACTTCACGCTTGCAACACGCAAGTACAAACCGTGATTACAGATCTATGCCAAAATTATCCGTAATGTCTATACTTAATAAACACGATTTAGCTACATTTTCATGCAAAAAGTATTTTCTCGAGGAACGCGAGACTCGGAGTTTCCGCGGGATAGGCGTTTTAAGATGGAGAATCGCGTCGGGGCCAGGAAATTACACGTTCGCCTATCGACGTTTAATGTCGGTCCCCGATATCTGTCACGAGTCCGTGGCTGATTAGAGATTCCGTGCGCGGCTTAATAATAATTTCGTGACCGGGAAAAGCCGGCTGTCCGAGAAGCGACGAGCTAGCTACCACCTAACCCAGAGAATCGCGGACTATTTCGTCGCGATTTTCCTTTCCTTTTGAGCGAGAGCGTGTGTTATCCGGTCGCGGCGCAGAGGAGGGGAACGTTAACGCGCATGCAAATCGACGTCTTGATCGATACGAGGACGCTCGTTCGGATCTAGTTTCGCTCTGATCGCGTTCGATTAGCTCGCCGATCATGAACGGCGAAATGGCAACGAGATTACGCCTCGATAACCTTAAATAAATTGTGCTCGCGAGTTCCCCCGCCGCTCCGCTCCGCTCGGCACCGCTCCGACGAGATCCAGGAAACGCGTGTTCCACGCGTTTTATACTCTAACACGTTCGCTACCGATATTCGTTTCGAAAGTAATCTTCGTAGACTATAAATAGATCATTATACCGGCAGTCTCTTTGCGCAGAAATGGTCCCCGGTTTTTTATGAAATCGCTCTCTTCCCGATGGAAGATTGGTTACGCTTGCTTTGTAATTTGTGGGATCTCATTAGCATCCGTATTTATATGTTGGCATAAATGCTCCCATAAATACCTAATGCCGTGTATCAATTTGCTACCCCTCGGCTGATTCAATATTTGTCTCCGAGGATGCATTTACTTCGGAGAGATCGTTGCTCGTTTAATTCTCTCTCGTTTACTTAGAGGAAAACGACGGAGTTTCACGATTAAATTAATATTCCCTGTTGATGAGAACGAATTGTAAATGTCCCATTAGCGATTACGAGACATAAATATTTGTACGCTCTTCTCGGCTACTTTCCCGTGAATTATATATCTTCGATATTGTATCCGATACTCCGATTTCCCGACACAATTTACAAAACCATAGCAAGACGGATGATCTTTTAAAGAACGAGCTACACAATTTTCTGACAGCAATGGTGCTGGATAATACGCGTTGTGTCGATCTTGTGAAACGATGAATGATCCGGTAATTACGGGAAACACAAAAGAGGGATACAGAAACGTAAAGAAGCACGAATGATAATCTTTTCTCAAGGACCGCAAGACCGTCTAGTTGGCATTTCACGGTAATTACTACGCGTTGTGCACCGACAATCTTTTAACTCTATGTAATGATATAGTACAATAGTACTCCAAGTATCACTTGTGAAACGAGGTTGAAAGACTTGACACCATAGAATAGTGTCTTGCATTACAACACCCATTCTCACATTCAGCTCTCGAAAGTTCCTATTTCTACAAATCTACAAGTAGCTCCAAAGTCCTCAACCAACTGCCAGAGGAGCGAATCTTGGACTCCGGCGCATCTCCTATCGAACTACACCGCGCCTCGTAACTATTAACACTTTCGCGCCGAGCGCCGCATATATGCGGCATCGAAATGAAGCGTATACAGAAGACGGAGATGTGCAAATTGTAGCAAAAATGATAAAAGAACGGATTCACGGTACGAGTGCAAAGATTGCGATGTTGGCCTTTGCATAGATCCTTGCTTTCAAATATATCGCACAGAATTATATTATTAGTTTTTACATATTATTATCTTTTAATAATTTTCGTCTCGTCATTAATTATGTCAAACATTTAATCGTTAGGCTTTGTAATTATATAAATACCTATGTTACCTATAATTTTGTAAGTCTTTTTAAATTAAAAATGTAAATATACTTGTTACATTAGAGCAATGATTGTTTTATTCGGCACAGTTATTATTTAAGACTTAGAACAACATATATACAGAAACCACGCGCACTGTGCATATTTCCGGAACGAGTTTCCGTTCAGTGACGGTACTTCAGTGGATGGAGCTGTCGTAGCGAAAGGGTTAAACAATCCGAAAATGTTCAGTTTTTATACATAGGAGTTAATATAGGAAGTACAGTACAGTACAACCGAACAGAGAGTGAGAGAGAGAGAGAGAGAGAGGGTGACTATACGAAAGAAAAAGAAACAAATGTGTTATCAGGCCTTTTTCGGCTAGGGGCACATCAGACGCGTTTGCCTGAGCTTTGTGTATATATGCGCGCGCGGATGTGTGTGTGAGTATTATTTACACGACCACGGGCGAGCGAGACAGTGACAGGAGTCAGGAGTCGTTGTTTGTTTTTAATCGGCCGGGCTCGAGTTCCCCGTTTCGTGGAAATTCAGTGTCGCGGCTCACTTAGGACTACAGGCGGCCCTCGACTTTCGCACAATTCGCTATTCCGCACATTTTTAAAAATTCAACTTTGCAAGTCTTTGCGGTCGAATGTTCCCTCTGAGCGGACATCGCGAGCCGAGCAGGCTACATTGTAATTGGATGCCCTCTCTCAGGGGACATCAGACTTTAGCCATCGTATTACAATGTTGTTCCAATCGAGAGGTCAAAACTTTGACAATTAAAAATATGAATGAAAACTTTATGCATCTAGACAAATTTTTAACTATTACGGAAGAATGCGATCCCGATGGAGAACGTATATCTCAAGTACGTAGGACAATACAAAAAGACGCTGCGTGTTATAGAAATCTTTATCACAAAAAGAAAAAAAAAGGAGGTACTCGACTAACTCTTGACAAGTTTATAAAGAAGACACCCGAAAGCTAGATAAATAAATAAATACACTCGTAAACACCGTTTTTGGTGCATATTCTTTTACATCCCTCTACTTTCGAACATTCAACTTTCGCACACGCTTTCAGGAACCAATCGTGCACGAAAGTCGAGGGCCCACTGTAATAGCAAGGGATCATTTCTGCCAATAAGAGAAACGCGTTTACTCTGCTTCTACGAGGACGTTAACGTGGATTGGTGAACGGAAAAGACTTTAAAGTCGATTTTCTCGATAACTGAGCCCCGGATGAAAGAATATTATACCAAACTTACCCCTTATTTTTTCACGTTTTTCACATGAAATCTGCTTAAATGTACTACGAATTCCGGCTCACCCTGTATAACAATGAATGAAGTATATTGTGTTAGAAATCGTATTAAAAAACAATTTATCTTTTTAGATGGATAGATTATGTTTACTCTGAAACAAAAAGACAAAAAGAAACGATTCATGAGTGTTGCGTTAGTATAGAACCAAGTCTGTTCAGGTCATTTTTCGCGCGTGAATAGATATAAGAAACGATACGAAAAAATCTGATTTGAAGTATGCTAAACCGAATATTTCAACTCATTGAATGTACAGGTGGACACAAGCATTATTAAATTATCGTTATAATTTCATTCTATATAATATTATATATTATTTATATATTATTTATATAATATTATATATTATTTATATATTATTTATATAATATTATATATATATTATATATTATCTATATAATATATAATATAATTATATTATATATTATTTATATAATATTATATATAATATAATTATATTATATATTATTTATATAATATTATATATATATTATATATTATCTATATAATATATAATATAATTATATTATATATTATTTATATAATATTATCTATATAATATATAATATAATTATATAATATAATATTATATAATTTCATTCTACGTATTTTGAGTCAAATTTTTGTCAAGGTTAAATTAAATAAAGTGTTCCATTCTGTTAGTTCTCTATAGTTACGAAACAAGAATAAATTAGTTTTCTTCCGTTCATCTTTTCGTTTACTAAATAAAATTTGTCCATTTTTAGAAAAATATTTTCCAGCGTAATCTCAAATACGGCACATGTACTTCATTCATTACCATATTAACTGGAATGTATAAAAGCAGAGAATTTTTGGATGGTTTATTATTATATATATTTTTTGGATAGTTACGAGAGACGCGGTGTACGAATCGCGGGGATCTGGATATCGGTACAGTTAAATAGAACTAGATTCCAGCCAACAGAGTGTTCCTCTCGCGGGTGGTCGCCGATAAACACCGGACGATGTTACGATTATTGAATAGCAGGTAGACTATTTGCGTTTTTCCGGGTTAGTTGAAATTCAACGTTAGATAGCGTAACAGGACGGGTGCCGGTCACGGATGACCACCGCGACAGCGAGCATACCGAAGGATCATTCGTCGTTCGGGTTCACGTTCTCCTTTTTCAAGGTAAATGCGCCGCGATTTCCCTGCTAAGAGCCTAGAGGATCCGAGGGCAACGAGCTCGAACGCGAAAAGCGACGCGTCTAATCGCGTTTGCCGATTAGCGGGGACAAGGCAGACACGGCGTATCACCGCTCGAAATGGCTCCGCGATTATGTCACGATAACTCCCTCGTCCGTCTCGGCCGTTTTTGCCGTTTCTGTCGTTTCTGCGTCCGGGGTCCTCCGCACGATCTGCACGGCCCGCCACGTTGCACAGTGCGTCGCGTACACGGTCGTTCCAAACAAAAGTACTAAACCAATCGATACTCTGTTTAAAGTACCCTTAATTCTCTTCTAACCTCCCAGCTGTGGACAACGTGTATACACGTTATAGGAAATGGCAATTTTACATCTTACAACGAAAATGTTTCTCTTACGATTTAAATTAAAATGCTTGTGAAAGATATTCATAAATTTCGCACGTTTTAGAATAATTCTAGAACAACTTGCCGAAAGAAACTGCAGCCAGTGTGATCGATCGAACGCGCGAGATTGATCTTAAAAATAGATCGACGCAGCTAAGTGATTGAATAGATTACAAAGAAATATATAATTACGAATTTTATAATTTCCTTTATTTCAGGAAAAATTGCAGCATCTAATTTTTGGTAATTTTTTGCAAAGTCTAATCTAAGTTGATAAACGTTTAACTGAGCAAATTAATGCGAATTGCCAATGTTTTCAATAAACGACTTGGCAAGTTTGAAGACGTTATAGCGTTAAATATGATGTGTAAACGTCAAATTGAAAGCGCAAAGATTCCGGCAATTATTTTTAAAAAATATATCGAAATTTGGGACATATTTTTAATATCAGCTTCGACAACTAAATTAGTAAATTTAGCAATTTTCACATTTTCATGTGAACATGAAAATCTACGTTCAATTGTTAACACTTTGCGATACAGGATTCTTGGTATTCAAATTTCAGGTATTTAAGCTTTATACATTACGCGTCACACTGTATGCGCCGAGCCGAGAGCACCTCTTTGTCAACTGGATCACACGTCGTTACCGGGAATATGCAATATCCTTCGGGGCCCGACGTTCTCGTCTCCCTCTTCCTCCTCCTTCTGCTCCTCCTCCTCTTTCTCCTCGTCGTCATACCCTTCTCGTCCCTCGCATGCCCGCTTGTAAATGTTTTTTCTCCAATTTACATTAACGCGATCTTGTTAGCGTGCACGACTATAAGCGGCGCGCTTATAAAATATGCGGCCGGGCATTTCTCTTCCTGATTTATACACTTATGAGCCGGATACTCCGATAGACGGTCTGCTCTCTTTTCTTGTACGGTGTCGGCTCGATCGGCGTTATTTGTCGACGAATATCGCCGTTTCGTGGTTTACATACCGACGATTTGTTAACGCGAGCGCTGCTACGTTCTGCTGTGACGCGGTGACGTTGGCACTGTGTTTCAGCATTCTTCTGTTCAATCGTGAGCTTTTTCACTTATTGCTTGACGTTCTTCGAACATAATTTTTATTTATTGCCTGACGACTTTTAAACAGTTAGCTGTTTTAAAATGTTTCTTCGCGACGAGTATACACGTCAAAAATAGCTAACTGTATAAGAAATACGTATTCTTTGATATTTTTTATTAAATTATATATTTTATAAAAGCGTTAAATTTACAAAAAATATGACGAAAATCAAACGTATATCGAATAATTGTAAATAATGTAAATAATTGTGTGTGTACACACACTTTTCAAAGAAGTTGCAACAGTCAACTAGTTCAAGATATTTATATTAGTTGATAACAATTGTACTAATTTGTGTATTGCCGGTTTCTGATTTTTATACAATTACATTTTATACAAGATTCATTATATACATTCATTTTATTTAATATAGGAAAGACGAATGAAGATTAGAGTCTACTTACATCGTTTATAAGTTATACAGTCGTTTCATTTAAACAGAAACCTCGGTCTTATTACATAGCAAATTATTGTTATAATTTAATTGTATCGTACATTGCGTTAAGTTTTGGTGTACTTAAGGGTTCTATGCTGTTGCTTTTACAATCACAAAACAACAATAAATTAGTTTTACTGAACAAAATTCATCCATTTTTAGAAATATATTCTTCAGGTGATTTTATAGTTACGAGGCGCGGTACATTTCTTTTTCAACATTTCTTCGCACATTATTTGTTTGCAAAATGACTGACCTAACGTCGCGCCTATTGCCTAGCCTCGTAACAGTTCAATACAGTAATGTCTCCCTAACTGACGCTCAGATTGTCCACAAAAATGGACAATTTGGGAAAATGAGATACAATTGTTCGAGCCTTGCGGCTCGTTTTTATAATTATGGACAATTTATAACTATAAAAATAAACCTTAAGGCTCGAATAATCGTATCTCCTCTTCCCAAATTGTCCATTTTTGTGGTCAATTTGGGCGTCAATTACAGAGACATTACTGTACTGCGATTTAGCAAAGAGAATATAAAATTATCACGGATTTATCCAAATTTACCCAACTTAGCACAGAAAGGTTCGAGTTTCATCGGTGCAAGAATCGTTAAAAATCGCGAACTAGATCGAAACTTTTCTTCCTCGATAGTACATTGTCGAAGCGGGTCTATCAAGACCCAGAGAGACGTATAGAGAAAAAGAGAGAGAGAGAGAGAGCCGTTGCTGAAAAAGCTCGCGACGATTCTCGCGTAGGTATCGCAGCGCAGCAGGACAACTCCCATCAAGGGCGATCAGAATCGATCCTCCATGGATTTCGCGGCGTGCATAGGCGCTCGCCTCCGGGTAGCCGGAGAGCTGCACGCATCTCGAGGATAGGAGGAAAGGGAGCTAACCGGAGCTAAACCCATTTATCGTTGCGGAGCGCACGGCGCTTTCAATGAGGGGCGCGCGCGCTGGAGGAGGACGGAGCAGGAAAAGCCTAGGAAAAACGAGAGAAAAGACCGCGTGGATGCCTACGTCCAAACGGAGACAGACGTACCGGGAAGAGGCGCAGAAGAAGGAGACGCGGGAGAAAAGAGAGCAACCGGTGAAACGGAGAGAGAGTATAAAACTCGGTGAAAGACAGAAAACGCGTCGCCCGACAGAGACGAACGGACGGCGTTTGTGGAAGGGAGACGAGGACGGCGAGGCCGGGGAGAGAGCAGGAGAGGAAAAGAGAGACGAGAAAAGAGAGCGCAAGGATACCGTGCGTGCCCGAACACACGTGCACACGCATGCATGCACACGCGGGCGCACGCACGGAACGAGAGAGCAGCGCGTCCGAGCGAAAAAGAGAGCAGAGCGGAGACAGGGCGTGGTCCAGCCTTGCTCTTACTTATAATTATATTTATTCGCGCAACGTATGTACCTATAGCGATTGATATACGATCGCGTCGAGGTCTCGGCTTACCGCGGCGAGGCCTGCGCGTCCGACGCGCGTCCGACGCGAAGCTGCCCGGAGCTCGTTTCGGTGGCCAACGAAGTCCTCCGCAGGTGGACACGTTCGTTCGATCTGGCCGGCACAAATTTCGGAGATCCTTTACACGGTATAAAAATAATCGCCGGGCTCCAGGTATTCGCGCGGATCCTCGTAAAAGTCGGGGACGCTGCTACCGCGAGATAACGAGCGCCTTGACCTTTCCGGAGAGTTTTTGCTCTAGAAAGAGTGATAGACCGAGGTTTGCCGATTGTTTTGGCTCTTATGTCGACGATACCGCTAGTTATTCGTAAAAAAACTAATAATTAACTTACGTTGGAACGATGTTCGAGTATATTTGATATTCGAGAATATATATTGTGTTACTTTGAAATCTCGTTACTGTCCGAACAGAAGTGTACTTCATTGAGTCGTCAATCAATGTCCCAAGCAAATTATATATTTCCACGAACGGCAGAGTATCTGTATTTTTGTTTTCGTTCAATTTATACATACAGTAATTGAAGTATCAGTATCTGCATTTCCCGAAGAAAGCTATACAAATATATTCGTATTTATTTGATCGTTTTGCAATTAAGAATCTACAGACGTTTAGCATCGGATTGCGAATCTTTAGCATTCGTGCGATGTAGAATGCAAAAGGACAACCTTATCAATAATTGTTATTCGTATTTTTAATCCGCATTTTAGTCATCGTTACGAACAGGATGCAAATCTTCGTGCGTACGTATCGAATTAAGATTCGCAGGTAGTTGAAGAAGCAAAGTACTAATGAAGAAAATTCCCTTTAATTTTAATTGCCGTTTGACAATTACCGATAAGATCGCTAAGGAAGAGAGAGAGAGAGAGAGAGAGAGAGAGAGAGTTTCTGCATTTCTACAGAAATCTTTGGAAGCTAGTCAACTACGAAGTTAAATACTTAACGTAGCGCTATTTAATTTTCGAGTCACTGAAACCGATAGTCGAGAAAATAAAATTTTCATCCGTGTATACGATTCTTCAGCAAAAAAAGCGAATTTGCATAAAGTCCCCGGAGTCTGCTCACAAGTATCATCATCATCTCCGACGGAGACTTGAACGCGCGATAAGCAATGTCGTCGTTCGGGTAATTCCAATGCGTGGTCGATACTGTCTGCGAGCTGCGCACGCTATAATAATTATACCCGCAACATTTACTTCGCTAGTCTATTAATGTCATTATATAGGCTGCCCCATAATACGTGGAACTTGTTCCAGGAATAAATGCAGAAAGAAAAAAAATTGATAAAATGACACGTCGCGTTCGGGTATAATGATCGATTTCATTCATCTGCTAGCACGCGGTGTTTGATGTCTTTGCTACAATCTTGATTAATGCGACCAATGTAACAAGTCACAGTCTCTCCTGTGACGTGGCATTTTATCAGTGGTCCTTTTGTTGCAATTTGCACAGCGAATGTATAATCAATATCATATATACAATATTTTGTTTCGACAAGCAGCGAACGAAAAACGAAACGTAAATTTTTGTTTCGGCTTCTGTAGGAAGAAAATGCGTTTTGTTGCATGTCAGATAGAAAGATAGAAAAGATAGAAAATGTTTAAAACTTTATAACGCTACGAAAATCTACGGAAGAATTCCACGTAAAGATAATTCTCACAATTCACTAGCTGCTGCAAGACTGATTATAAAAAAGTACGACATCGTATCCACTGATAAATAACAGGACCGACGACAACTGACAACAGCCTGATAAAATCCTGACGAGAGGTTAAAACTCGATTAAGCGGGAAAAATCGTCTCCCATTAATACTCAATTTATAAAAATCAAGATCGACGCGATAATATCGTGTTTCGCTTCGAGAAAATATTTAGAACGCGAATGCCAAGGATTGGAGGGTTAAATTTCAATAAAAACCAGACTAAATTAAGTAGTCAAAGTCGTTGCCCGAACGTTTACAACCGAGCCAGCGTTTACTTCCACGGCGGCTTAATAAAAGAAGAAAAGAAGAAAGCGCGGCATTAAAGAGCCCGGACAAAAGTCGAGTCCGATGATTTTTCCATTTTACGGGAACCGAACCCTTATCTCGCGCGGAATTACGGTAGTCTCGGTTTCTATGTCCGCTCCACATCCGCGGCCGATAATGAGCTCTCACGCACACGCGTGTCGCGATAACGGCCGGTACTTTCTCTGGAACGGAACGCGTCCTTTAAGTAGCGTAGCGCGATATGCAAATATCCCTCTGCGAAACTTTCCGTGCCGATCGAGGAAATTACCAGTCTTACGCAACGGCCGTCTCGGATCCTTTAAAATCGCGTCGCGCATTTTTCCGTCGGCTGGTTTTAATTCCGATTGAAAAGAGGTCTTGCCCGGCAGCGCGGCGTCTGCAGCAGGAAGCGGTACGAAAATCCAATCGATTAACTAGTAAATCAGCCCGCCGTCCCAAGATAGGGTGTACTTTTAGCGAGACGACACGGTAGCGGAGCGGTTCGAGTTCCTTATCAACGGCCGGCTCGCGGCCCGGCCAGTGAACACGGTTTACTCGCTCGGCCGTAAATTTGTCGCGTACGGAACGACATCGTTCTGCATCGAACTACATCCACCACCCCTTCCCCCTCTGTCAAGAGAAACAGAGAGACACAGACAGACGGACAGACGCACAGAGCGCGCGCGCGCGCGAGAGAGAGAAGGAGAGCCATCCAGCAACGAGCTGCAGACTGCAGCCAGGAAGCAGGGGGCAAGGGGAGAGAAAAGGGAACGATAATCGACACGTGCAAACCTCCTAGGCGATTTCTAGCAGGTCTCAATGGACGCGAAAAGAAAAGAGAAAAATTCCTCCTCGCCGATTCTTCGACGAGATCGGCATCGTTTCGACGAACTCGTTTTTCTTCGTCGCACGCTCGGATCGGTGTGCGAGCCGCATACCATCGGGAAAGGAAGCCAGAAGGGCCGCAGGGAGAAAGTGGCCAGAGAAAGACCAGCAAAGACCATAGGCCAGCAAAAGGGGGTTCGCGAGCCGAGCACGGACGATCGATGCCGGCCTGTGTACTTTCCAGGTGGCATTCATACACAAATTATGGTAATGACCGATCGATTCCCTCTTCGTCGCTTCCCTCGTCCCCTTGCCAGGACCGGGACCCCGCGAGCCGACATACCCTTGCCCATTTGCGTCCAATTGGTCGTGAGCCTCGTCTATTGCCCACGATACCCACCTTTGTTATTTTGATCCGGCCAGCTACGCGATCCGAACACGATCCCCTCCGCCATTTCTCTACTGTTGAATTTCTATGACTCTATATCGGACCACTGTTTCGTTTATTCCCATCCCTCCGCCTCTATCGTTCGAATTTCCTGGGCTGGGCGGCAATAGATTTTTCATATAGTAAATAAACTGTACAGTAAATCCTGTCCAATTGTCCGTCAGCTTGTAAACAGAAATGAACGATTAGGGGAAATGCGATTATTTGAGCCTTGCACCTCGTTTTTATAATTGTTGACAATCGGCAACTATAATAATGTGTCTCAAGACTCGGAAAATCGTGTCTCCTCTTCCAAAATTTTTCGTGCACAATCTGAGCGTTAATTAGGGAGAACGTACTGTACTACGTTTCAACCGAGACTTTATAAACAATTTACTTTTGACTCATCGATCCTCCGTTCTCTGTCGTAAATTATGCTTTTGTTTCGTTGTCGCGAGAACGGGTGCTTAAGCGATAAGATTGACATATTTGCATCCGGTATTACAGCAAATTTTCCCTAATTCGCGCTCAAATTGCGCACAAAAATGAACAATTTGCGAAGTGGAGATACGATTATTCAAGCACTGCGTCTCGTTTTTATAGTTGCTGACAATTCGTAACTATAAAAACGAGCTGCAAGGCTCGAATAATCGTATCTTCTCTTCCCAAATTGTCCATTTTTGTGTGCAATCTGTGCGCGAATTAGGGAGAAATTACCGTATTCGAGCATCGCTGCTCGTTTTAATACTTGTTGACAATCAGCGACTGTAAAAACGAGCCGCGAATCTCGAAACATCGTGTCTCCTCTGTCCAAAATTGTCTATTTCTGTTTACAAGCTGCGGGACAATTAGAGAGAATTTACCGTATATATTCTTATCTTCTCATGTAATACAGAATTTGGCGAATCAACTTTTTGTGTAATTGCAATTGACGTATGCAAATGTCGCAATATTTATAACAGTTTAAACTTTGGGAACGGTTTTAAACACATGTCCAGAAGTGTCCGACACAGAATTTGTTTTATACGAATGCTTAGACAATTACGAAGAGCAATATGCAAATTTCGAGTACATCCACTGTCAGCTTTTAAAGTTATTTTAAGCGACATGCCCGAGGTACTGAAGCAGAAAAAGTTGATCAGTACTCCCTCTTCTACAAATTTCGATACGAAAAATTTCAAAAATAAAATTTTTGTATAAAAATTCAAGACAATCTCGATTTTTTAACACGTTTCGTGCCACGTGTACCACCGGTGGTACACGCTTACATGTTTATTCAATGCGCTGAAAAGATATTTCATGACAAGTTTAGAAATTATGAATTAATTTCCACCAAAAGAATGAGCCATGTATGTTTGTTTCATTGCTATATATACAATAATTAATAAATACGTACAATATATCGATTTTTAGAGTATCAATTGGCTAGAATGAAAAGTCTAGTAAAAAAAGTTAGCACGGAACGTGTTAAATATTAAAGCATTGCACTCGAACGAGTACTTCGAGACACCTGTACCATAACGAAATTTCAAACAATTTTGATATTACTGTTCTTAGTTAATGAATTGCGGAACATTCGAGTGCGGAACAATGAGTAAGTGTTCAATTCTGCATTCAAAAAGGGAACAAAAATCGAGAAGGAATAGAAATCTACGTGATCGAGAGGAATGTCCATAGTGTTGCAGTGCAAATATCTTCGAGTGCAAAGGGTTAACGTACAGTCGAGTTCACAATATTACAGCTGGTGCCGAGACGAATTCAATGACCCACTATACTATAACCTTTATACCCTGTAATACCGCTAAAATGATTTTGGACACGATAAGCGGGTTTTTAGCCTACTTTACGGCGTTATGATCTTGCAATTTCCTCGCGATAGAGTTGGCGAATGGAGCGGTAAGAATGGAGCGAACAGCCGAACGACCGAATTAAGACAAATAAGTACATTGTCCGACGCGTATCTTGATCGGATCACGCTTATTGGTTCGCGTGCTTTCGCCGAAACACGCGAGCCGGAACCGTTTCGCGCGCCGAATAAACGTCCCCGAATAACATTTACTCGGCCGAGCACGCATCGAGCCGATATGAGAATGCCCGCGCGGAACGAGCACGAGACAGCGCGCACGTTCAGATGTCGTATCGCGTTTGAGACTCGTGTCACGTATTAGAGCCGAGAGACGGATTAAAATATCAAAGACCGAGACCGGCCAAGCCGATCGCCCGGACAATCGCTGCCACGATTATGTGCATATTTATCTGAAATTAACGGGCCCGGAGTTTCTACCACCGCGACCGATCGGAAAGATCGCGAAAAAGTGTAATGGCTGACGCGACGGATCATCCGTCGATGTGTGTATGTATGTATGTATGTACGTATGTATTTACTTTGGAATATCTATAGCAAGTAGGACGGAATATAATAAAATTTTAGCGAAATTTTATACAGATTTTATGTTCTCCTTCATGGAATGATACCGATTATCGAGGCAATAAAGTTTTGTTAATGTTTCCACCGCAAAACTTCCTTTAAAAGGCCGAATTTGCATAAGTGCCCGTCGTTTAAGCATCGATGACATTCGAGGGAAGTGGCAAAATTTTACCTGCTGTAGGTGTGTGGTTTAATAGCTTGAATTAAAAATAAAATAAAATAAAATAAAAAAAAAATTAAAAATAAAATTCTACTAAAAATAGTAAAATTGACCACTTACTGACAAGAAGTCCGAGTTCTTCGATAATCGCGTCATAAGCACACGTCATCCCTTTCACGTTGTACAATCACAGTCACCCCTTTGCCATTGTCCTTCCTCGTCTGTAACAAAAGGACGAAAATAGATGTCTACTAAAAGCATTCTGTAGACTGTATGCAACGTAAAAGTTTCCGCAACAATTCTACTAAGTTAATAGTGATTTATCGATATTCTAGAATTTTTGTAATCCTTCTGCTACTTTAACGCTAGATTCACGGAGCACAAAATACAGCTGTTAATTTATAAAAGTAACAGTAAGATATTTATTCTGATTTTGAACAAGTGTTATTGTAACATTTGCCGTAATATAGATCGAATACATAACTCATAAATGTATCTTTACGACATGAATAATCGTAAATCTAATGTTAAATTCTGCTCGTTCGCTGTTGTCATAAAATGACAAAAATGAGTAGATGATACACGAAACAGTGATGATGTTAGAGAATTTTAATAAATCGATTATATTACGTATAGTTCGTTAAAATTAATTAAAACTCGAATAAACTTGTATCTTGCATGAAGATTCGCGCTTTGGTCATAAATACGTACAATGAACCAGTTCCGAAAAATTGATTATCGATGTAGAGAATATTCGCAAAGTTCCCGTGTCCTCCGCGCTTCCGAATGCCACCGACGATATAGAAAACTGGAGCCCAGGTTCGCGGATCGGAAAATTACTTTCCGACGAAGCAGCGCGCAAGAAAAGCTTAATTAAACTCTCGCCGAGATTGCAATCGCGATTTCACGCGACATCGGCGCGTCTCCGGTTTACCGTCTCCGTGTTTACCCGTTTCCCAAAGGCCTCTCGAACGGTATATCAACGATTTTTTGCGCACGATCTCGCGCCGCGAAACCTTTCGAAACGTCCGCGCGCGCCGCCGCGGTGCGGTGCGGTGCGGTGCGGCGCGTAAGCGGCGATTTTTTCCGAATTCGCTGTATGTATCTCGCTATTACCATTAACGCACTCGTGACCTTTCGAACGACCGCCAGACGCACGTGCGATACGCAGCCGCGAGCACGATAAACCCACGAACCGATCGAGCCGCTGACTTTTTTTCTTTCGATACGCGAGTGAACGGTCTGTCAAACGCAGGTGCACACGAGCTAATGGCCGGTAGAAGGTACTTTCAGCGGTACTCCTTCCTGATAACGAGCCGACCGTTGCGTTATCAAACGCGTACACCGTGTAAACTTCTGGGAGAAAGCGGCAGCGCCGTAAAATCGTACTTTAGGGCGCTTTCGGCGACCTCCTGTCATCATCGTTCTTGTTCTCCTTTGTTTAGCGCGCCATTAATACGTTTGAAACGCCCAGCAATGTGCACCTTGCCCGCACGATCTCGCTTTTCTGAGATAACGCGCGATTCTGAAGTATTACGTGTACAAATTACTTCTCGGCTTCCCTGTCCCGAGATAAGCGTTCGCTTATAAACAATTAAATTACTCTCTAATCGTCGAAATAATCCCCATCGGTATCAATGTCCGATCAAATCAACGTTTCCGTCATTTTCTTCGGACAGTTGACGAATCTCCTGTCGGAACAAGGATGGCGGTTTGCTATAACGAACGCGTTTCTCGACATCTTCGGATGTTCGAAAGCGGGAATCGGCTAGGCGACGTCGAGGAATTCGAAATAAATAAAAACGCGGGGCTCGAATCGATGCCGCGACCGATTTAATTTAAGGTCCGAGAATCAATTAGTACACCTAATAACTGTTGTCTCGTTGCCGCCTCGATGCAGCTCGACCAATGAAATTTTCGTTCATAATGCATGAACCGCGGCGATCGACCAACGGCGTTCATCGAATTCAAAGTCAAAACGAATCCGCGTCGAATGAATACTGCGATTCATGATTTTTTGCAGATCGTCGCTGTAAATGCATAAGGCAAGCGTAGTCGCAGTTACATCGTACACTTTACACCGAAACAAGAGGATCGACGACAGTCGCGCTTTTATGTTCCATCAAATTTAAGTATCCAGTGGCGTCCACTTGCTTCGATCACGCGGGCGACCATCCGGTCGAGTCTGTGTCCCGGGTCTACAATGTCCACGGTCACAAAGTACACTTCTCCAATTACAAGGCACGAAATGAAAGACGGGTTAGCCGATTTTGTCGCGAGCAGCTCGCCTGGAAGAAGATGGCAGCCGACTATGAGGCTATAACCATATTCGAGCGCCTCCACCGTGTCCGCGGATCACTGTATCGGCTCACGACATTGACTCGGTTGTTAGAACCACGCCGAACGACCTCATCCGTCCTTCTTACTCTCTCTCTCTCTCTCTCTCTCTTTATTTCTGTTTCTCTTTCTTTTGTTTTCCAATTTCCCGCCGCGCCGGCGTGGAATGGAGAACGGTTCGTCCGCGACTCGCGCGGCTGATAAGGATGGTCGTTTTGGTTATCAGATAGCGGCTCGGCTCCGCCTGGAAAAAGCTGCGCCTGATGTAATGCAATTGGTGGGGCAGATTGTATTGAATATAACGTGCACAGATTGATACGGCGATAAGGGTGCGCTCGGTAGCGTGGAGAAGGCCATTAAAGAAACAAATAGCGGAGCGAGCGCTCGGAATGAAGGAAGAGGCGTGTAAAATGGTCCGGGACAGGTAAATTGACGGGGAGGAAAATAGATAAGAAATCGCGCGAGGTGTTCAAACATCCCGCAATCTATCCTCCTTTTTTCTATTATGATATCTTGTAACGCACGGCGAATACACATCCTTGTTTTTCCCTCTTGGTCCGAGATTGAATTCGCAGCAAATTGTGAAAAACGTGCCTCGAAAACAATCGGTTTCGAAGAAATTGATCGCGTTTAGGGTCTTTATCCAGCGTTCTATCCGGTCGAGCATAACTCGCGGATTTTATGCAGGTGTGAGAATTAATTCGTCGAACGTAAAACAACAGAGAGACATTTAAAGAAATTGTAAATGCTGCGCGATTATTTCCAGCAAAATAAAATTGTTAGAAAAGGAAACGTTTTAATCATTTTTCTGCTATTTGCGGATAGTATGCGGATAGTATGTAGCTGCGATAAAAGTAAATGGATCGAATGTAAAACGGCAATCATATTTACAGGATCAGAAAGTACTATTCGATTATTTTCAACTCGATCAAATTAATAGAAAGTTTCTCTTTCTAATAATTCTTCCGCGATAAATGCGGACAATTTTCGGTAGTTTAGAAAATTCCTTGAAACTTGTTAATAACTATTATAAAGCCAATTTACACATTGCAGTCTGTTAATAAAAGTTAATGAACAATCGGCGCGATTGAGAATCGACGATCGACAGGTAAGATTTTGCGAAACGATTACTCTTGGAATTTCGCCGCCTCTCGTGATCGTGACAAAAATTGTTTCGATCAGCGTGCCGCACGAAAATTAATTGTTCATTGTAGATAAATAACTTTGTCACCCGTATGTGATTGACATAGTAATCGGCGCGTTAATCAAGGCGTCCACGGCAGAACATGCAGATCATTCGCCGAAGGGATGCATCGGCGTTCGTGAATTGATATATAATTGCGATTAATTGAATTTCGAAATTGGTGCGGCGTCATCCTACGCACGACGCCAGTCGCAGGCGATCAGGTTTTTCTGCCAATCAAACGGTTGTTTCGGAATGTACTGCGCATTCGTTTAATGAAGCTATCAACGCGCACGTTATATGATCTTCTCCGCGGGCATCGCGGAATTAATTGACTCTAACGAACATGGCGCTACGTATGACCCTTAAATATCGACGGGGAAAAAAGGTTCTTTTTATGCGAAAAGCATAAATTTTGATTGCTTGATTTCTGCACGAGGCCGCGCTTTGGGTGTCCCCCGAAAAAAATAACACTGAAAATGATACGTGTAGCGGCAAGAACTATAATCGATCGTTACATAAGGTGACCTGTCTAGCGAAAGAATGTTCAAGCTGCGCGGTTGTTAAAATAACCGTTATTTAATCTCTTGAATGATAATATGGTGAACACAGATTGTTTTATTATCAAATTTATACAACCATGAACTCAATTTTAGCTATTTTGTTGTTCTTGCCTTAGTCATAGGAGAAAATGAGGTAAAACGGGAACGCAAAGTTATTTTTGCTGCTAACGAACAATCGGATGCAACAACAAATGTTTAATGCCACCAGAAACATTCAGTGAACCTTAAACTGCTAGAAAATAATGCGTCTTATCCAAATAAAAAAGTCGTTCAACAATGGGAATACAATTTGTCAAAATTTCACGTTTTACTCCACCGATAGGGTAAAATGGGGTATCTATTTAAAATCGTGTAAATTTTATGGTAATGAGAAAATCATTATTCTGTTTGTTCAAATATTTACTTATACACTTATTGTAATCCGTAATCCGTTCTTTGCACACAATTTTTATAGTCTCCAGTTCACACGCGTTCTCTGGTATGTTTTTTCAAGATACGTTCAGGCGAGAACTGTTCATTGCACAAGTCTGTAACCGATAACAAACTTTTCCGGATTTTTTCCGGAACATAACACTTCGCGTTGGCTGCATATCGCACCTCTTATTTTAGAGAAATAGAGATACAGTAATGTCTCTCTAATTGACGCTCGGATTGTCCAAAAAAATGGACAATTTTGGAAGAGGAGATACGATTATTCGAGCCTTGTAGCTTGCTTTTTGTAGTTGTTGACAATTCGTAACTATAAAAATGAACCGCAAGGCTCGAATAATCATATCTCCTCTTCCCAAATTGTCCATTTTTGTGCACAATCTGAGCGTCAGTAAGGGAGACATTACTGTTCCCCGTTTCACCCTACTTTCTCCTGCTATCTTTTAAAGGGCAATATAAAACTGAGTGAAAAATATGTCCAATGAACGAACACTTGGTCAAATTTTTACATAATAACATCTACAAGACTATTTCATACAAGTATATAGTAAAATGTAGAAATGTTAATGTAAAAAACGGTAAATACTACGCGTTAACATTACCCTTCAACCCTGAAAAATGTTCATTCACCGAAGAGTATTCATCCACTGGATAGATCATTTAAAAGTCCATTATTGTTATTGCTTCTTATTCACTGCGAAATTCTTATTTTTAAGAAATCGCAATGTTCCAGGAATTGGAGTATCGCGTCGCGTTCAAGATTCACAAAAACAAAACGCCGTGTCGTCAGAAAATAAGACACGTCCATAAACTTTTTCTGCGAAAGATAAGATTGCGATAGTCTCCAAGCTGGTAATTAGTGATTTATATTAAAAATAAAGGCTTGATTGCGATATCTCGACAATAATGAGGGAGTTCGCCCGAAAGCGATCGCCGTCGTGCAATGATTGTTGATCGGATCTCTCAGTGAAGAAATGAAATTGTACCGGATCCAGAGATCGACAGAAGGGTCGAGCATAAAGTTACGGCGATAATGTCGTCGATTGTCCCAGGGACGTTTAATTGGCCCTCGACGATGGTCGAAGCGCATCGCGTCCCATAACGTCGCGGACAATGATCGTTTTCTCCGGACATTCTGCGTTTATGTTCGGCACGGTCCGCGCGGTTCGCAGATCGTAAGAGTGCCGCAATCATCCTCGCCATTCCGCGAAGGGATTCGCCTTAATGGTCGCGCGATTCGCTGGTATGCGGTAATTAAAGGGGAATCTCTTTTTTTTCCGCTGAAAATCTTCGATTCCCTCGATATTTTTTATTGTCGCAGCGGCGTGATCGATTAATAGTATAATTTTCTTATTTAGCAGAAGCGTATTAATAGGCTTTTTAATTACCGGACTGTGCATCGGGAGGAGCTCGATAATTTTCTTCGAAATAATAATTTCGGAAGACCACGCGCGAGATTGATTTTTGAAACACTTTTTTTTACCAAATTCTTAACTATTGGTCTTCGATTTCAAAGGAACTACAGTAATGTCTTCCTAATTCGACGCTTAAATTGTACATAAAAACGGACAATTTTAGAAGAAGAGATACGATTGTTCGAGCCTTGCGCCTCGTTTTTATAGTTGTTGAGAATCGGTAACTATAAGAAACGAGGCGCTAGACTCAAATTAATCGTGTCTCCTCTTCCCAAATTGTCCATTTTTGTGGACAATCTGAGCGTCAATTCGAGAGACATTATTTAGGAAACATTAATTTTACATTAGGAAACTGCCGGTGGATACGGTGTTAAGACCGAGAGAGTGCAGAATTTCTATTCGTAATGAAATTATCGAATATGTACTGTAAACAGGAACCGCAGCAATCTTTCGGCACACGAAACTGGAACTAACTGCCAAACGATTTTCTCGATTTGCGCTGGAACGATAACGTCTCGGAAATATTATTCGAACCATTCGAACTGTACTCACCAATAAATAATTGAGCCGGGGCACCGCGTTGAAAAACCAGGAGAGTTACGATATACAACATCGATCTATAAATTAGCATTCCCCGCGTACGCGATTCAATTGGCTGAATCTATTTTCGTCGTATAGCCTAAATCACGCGCGAACAGCGGCCGGCTCTAAATAAGTCGATATCATCGTTGATACGTGGGTGAAATTTATCTGGTGCTCGGTCGGGTGCCGCCGGTGCCACTGGTTCGGCAGAAAGTTCTCCCGACAGCTGCGATAACGTGGCGAACTTAAAAGTAATTACGCAATATTTATATGTAATCGTTACCGAGCCGCTACAGACATACGACGCTGTAAATATTCATTTATTATCATTAATTTTGCGGCCGCCCGTTACCTGCTCGAGCTGATAACGCCTCCTCGGACCAGTTTGTCGCCGGCGAAATTGCGTTAATTTCGTGACACACACGCGTTACGGACACCTCCGGCTACTGTATCGAACGGTCTCGTAAATCCGGCGATCCCAGCTTGCGGACAATCGGCACAATTGGAGAGATTGCGAAACCGCCGACACTTGCGACATTTTCCGCCGATATCGCCGGAGACAAAGTATAATAGAAACGGGGAACCGACCTCTCTGTGATCGTGTTGCTGTGGAAAAGCTGCCTGCCGTTTGTTCCGTTAATGGGAGCCTTTTAGATCGTGATCACCGAACATCGAATTTTATACACTTATGAGAAAAATTAATGAAATTTCAAACACACGCATAGGTTGAAAGTCGAATGCACTGATGTACTATTTACTTGTTAAAGTTATTGATTCTTGCTGTTGCTGCAGAAATACGAAATGTATTTCTTCGCGATCATTCTTCTCTGTTGTCGTACCAATGGAAGAACATAGTAGGCGATCGGCTCTCAAAGTTTTAGCCTAATCTAAGATAACATTTTGTTACGAACAAATGCGTAACCGGGAGCACGTTATTCTTATTTTGTATGTTCCATTGTTATATTCGTATCCACTTATATTGTGCAACAGGGCTCTGTAGCACAGCCAATAAAGAATAAATCAAAATTCAATTGTATCTTCTCCATTTATGGAGATCGTCCAAGTAAGCACAGCCAATAAAGAATAAATAAAAATTCAATTGTATCTTCTCCATTTATGGAGATTATCCAAGTAAGCACAGCCAATAAAGAATAAATAAAAATTCAATTGTATCTTCTCCATTTATGGGGATCATCCAAGTAAGCACAGTCAATAAACAATAAATAAAAATTCAATTGTATCTTCTCCATTTATGGAGATCATCCAAGTAACGTATCGTTTATAAGTACAGTAATGTCTCCCTAATCGTCGCCTAAATTGTGCAAAAAAATTGACAATTTGGGAAGAGCAGAATCGATTATTCGAGCCTTGTAGCTCGTTTTTTATAGTTGTTGACAATTCGTAACAATAAAAACGAACCGCGAGGCTCGAATAATCGTATCTCCTCTTCCCAAATTGTCCACTTTTGTGGACAATCTGAGCGTCAATTAGAGAGACATTACTGTATTACGTATTTCTGGAAAATATGAGTAACAGAAATGATAAAATTATGAAAACATAAGAAGAATCGAATAATATTGCCATACTATTTTCAACTTATCAAACTTATTAAAAAATCTATTTTTATTTACTTTCTGTTCCTTACGATCGTCTTGGAAAATTTTTATTTTGCACAAAGGACGAACATTTAAGAAATGAGAAAACGCTGTTCTATTATTTTCAACTCACTATAAAATAAAGTATCACGCGAACTAATTGATTTTTTATTCTGCATTAAAAAGTTTGCGGTCCACGTATAAGACGAATTTGAAGATCTCCGGGGAACGAGAGAATTTCCGCCAGTAACTAGAAATCTTGCTAGGGAATGGACGACGATACGGACGTTCCCGAAGGCATCGAACCTGCAATTACGTGTCCGGCGTTCGCCCCGCCACCGACGCTAGGCCAGCTCGCAATTAGAAACGTGTAGAGGTTAGACGGAGCGGGTATACGCTCGTTCGCATAAATTCGCACCTCCTACTTCGCCATTCTGCTAACACAACGGGCTCAAAGAGGGTAATCGTTACGCGTTATAGGGTTGCGCGGACTGGTTTCCGTCTCGCAGCTATAGGTCCTCGATGGGTATGGCGGTCGTTCCGCCGCGGCAGATTTGTTTTAATGCTTGCTCCGTCGATGGCACGGCCCATTAAAACCGTTCCTGCCGGCCGGGGCGTCTCCGTTTCGTCTTTTCCGATCGGATTAAACGAGAGAACCGAGATCGAAGGAGCGCCGTTACGCGTCGCATGATTATTCTCGGGACGCTAAATCGAGGCGCGGATCTCGCGAGTTGCTGCGCGCCATCGAGTACCAACCGGCGGTGATCCAGGCGGAGCGAAAACACCGCTGGTAAATTAATAAAGACCTTGTTGATTACGGGAACCGGCCGGACGTAGGCGGGCCTCCTCGGGTCTCCTCGCGAAGGGAAACATTTGTTCGAACCATTCCCCTGTCGCGGACGAGGTTTATGGGATGACGGTTCCCAGATCCCTCGTGGAAACGTACAGGAAACGGGAGTGGAGAGATACTGCGACGCGCCATGGAAACTGGAGGAATCGTGTTGCCCCGGACACGAGGATGGGCTGTCTTTATGTTGCGGCATTTGTAGAAACGGATTTACTCGCGGACTTCTTGTTGGAACGCGATAGGGGGGACGGGATGAGAGGGGAATTAAATTAGCGGTGGAATACAATGAAGAGACAAGGAACATCAATCTCGTTAATAAGGTAACGCTAAAAAACGAAGTCTTTAGTTTCGAAGCAATAATAGAATCAGAGACGGACCTACGGGATACAGCTGTGGTGTACTTAATGGGCTTGCATGGGATTGGCTCCTGAGACGAACATATATTTATGAGAAAAGTGAATGGAAAAGCAGGATGTCGATTATGATATCGAATCGAACAATTTTCTCCGTTAATACCCATTTCTATGTTATCCAAGTTCGAAGTGTCAAATAACGTCATCAACACGCTCCGTGGACAATGTTAAGAAAAATTGAAATTAAGAGATCGTAATATTAGATCTTATATCCTAATTGGGGTAGTGGAGCCGGTTACTGTGGGATGACCAATTGGCCTCTGGTTTGGTTTTCAGAAGATTAAAGATATTGATAAAGACAAAGACAAAGTCAGAGACAGAGACAGAGACAGAGACAAGGACAGAGACAAGGACAGAGACAAGGACAGAGACAAGGACAGAGACAAGGACAGAGACAAGGACAGAGACAAGGACAGAGACAAGGACAGAGACAAGGACAGAGACAGAGACAAGGATAAAGATAAAGATAAAGATAAACCACTACTAAACCACTATTCTCTACATATCATACGCTCAAGAGATTTGGAACTCGGGACCTCTTGTATCGTAGCTGATCGACTTCGACGAACACCCATAGAACTGGGGAATCTTGATGCTCAAACAATTATAACCAAATATTGTAAAACTATTGTTATTCCCAAAAACAACAAAAAGTTGAGAACAATGTCATTCATAATGCCTGATTTCCCATGTTGAATATTGTATTTCGATACCATATTCAAACTCAAGAACCTTACAAACTCAAGCGTACCGATTTTCATCAAAATCGCACGAAGTTGTAAAACGTGGTCAACATTTTGTACGCAGGCATCACTGTGCGCTGTGTTACACCAAATAAAGTTAAAAGGAGCGAGGAGCTCGTAATCAGAGTTACGGCATCGGTCGGGCGTCTTTCCGAGGATTAATCGTAAATCCTGTTTCCCTATCTGTCGTCTTAGAACAGTGTTCGTGAAACCGTTAAAAACCGTCGATAATTCCGCATTTCCGCGACGCGAGGGCCTAGTGGGTGTCGGACCGCGAGCAAAAAAAAGAACGATCAATCACGTCGGATCCGCGTATATCGAGCCGCCAGACGTCTTTCCCCCGTGAAATGTTGTCCCGCGAGTCGCTAAAACGATCGTGTTATTCGGCGTGCCGGTAGTGAGAGTGCCGAATGCCGATCCTGTTCTCTTCGCACACACGAAATCTTGATACGCCGTGCGGACGGATCGGCCCGCGGCGTGTTACCTGGCCACCACGTCCGACCACTTAACGCACCTGCGCACCCAGACCGTCTCTACCACCTCGGAAATCGATTTTCCTTCTCCGGCTGTCCGCGTGTGTTTTACTCTTTTTTCCACCAGGTCGCTGTTCCCACTATTCCTGGAGACCTCGCGGCCGGAAAACGACACGTATCTCTGCGAAAAATTATGTAATTTCGCGTGCGCGCGCGCGAGCACACCGTAATCGTTCGTCCATCAATCTATCCCGGGTTGTGTAACTAGAATCGATTAATTCGCGACACAATTTCCACTTTGCTATTCCTGGCGGGTTTCATTCAATGGAATTATGATATTCCGCAGGAATCGTGAATATACACAATGTGGCAAGGTTTATTACGAGCCTGTGTCTTCCTGCTTTCCCTGTCGATGATCGATGGTTCGTGGATACACGCGGACATTTTTGATGGGAAAAGTTCATACGATATTGCAGTGAGTCCCATTAATATCGTCGCGTCATGCGATGACCGGTGCTTGTGCAGGGTCAGCTTTAAGGTCATGTAACACTCGAACGGTGAAGCGTCTTGGTAAAACTGTAGCTAGTTATGCTTAGGATCGGTGAGATTTTATTTATCAACTTTTTTCGACATATTTTTTAGGAACTCGTAGTGGACACGTTAGCTTTTCCGTAGAGCTTATCGAAACACGTGAAAATTTCAATTAAGTGACAGAAACGTGTCAAATAACAATATCGAAATTCAGGGTCCAAATATTCTAATGAGTAAATATAAGTTCATTGGGTTATACATATCGACGGTGTAACGATTCTTTCATTTTTGTGCTGTACATTGAACGTATTAATTATTTTGTAGATATTAATTTGTAGATAATTTAGTGATCCTTTAAACCATTTGCGTCATGTGATGTCCAATGTGTGCACAGAATCAACTTTGCTGTCATTTGAGTGTGACTTCATTGGGTTAATGATCATACAGGCTTTAAGTAAGAAGGACAATTTTGATGTTGGAACGAACGAGCTATTTTTTCACACGTTAATTATGTTGTTAAACGATACCTAGTAAGATAATGTTGTACCAGATGAGATGTTGACAACTGCTCATTTTTCCCATAAATGCATAGATAATTCTAGCTTTTTAGATATGCATATATTTATTGGAGACTCTAGGTTCGATGTAATCCATGATCTAGAATCTAGAAGCAATATATGTATACATAGAGTTTGCTAACTTTTGAAAATGTACTTTGGTTAACAGTTTGAGAGTTAATTTATACCGATATACGCTACATAATATTGCCCAAGCTTCCGATTGTTGAACCACCCCTGAATGGAGGAACGTAAAACGGTATCCCGATCTGAGGTCATTTTTCCTGGGCCATTACTACCAAGAGATCTTATCTCTGCCCCGAACCCACACGGATCTCAACTAAACTTCGTTTGATGTAAATCTCTTTATTTTACGAAAAGAAAACTTACCGACCGCTTTTACAATTTAAATTCGACCCACGTACTGAGCCTGCCTCTCTCGAACCTCTGTCGTGCCCATAGAAATAGCTATCTCATAGAAACGAAACACAGACATGTTGGTATCTCTCATTAGATATGAAAACCAGACCAGATGTTAGGGTTGATCCAAAATTTCTGTTTGTACCCTCAGATGTTGGAAACAGGAGAATCTTCAACTTTGACGATCTTTTTCGAATTCTGTGCATCTATTCTTCCAATTATAAATCATATATAATTAACTTATTATTATGTATAATTATTGTATTTAATTAGCCATTTTTTAAATCATACATTTTGTGAACTACTAGACCAGGGCTGTCAAACTCGCGGCCCGAGATGAACATTTTTGCGGCCCAGTCAATATATCCGACGATAAGTAAAAATAAAATAGAAACGTGAATTAGAAATTTTAAAAGTAGTCTCGGCCAATAAAACTTCTCCCGAAATAGGAAAGATAGTATCGGAGAAGAGATGTCAAGTATCAGCACGTAAACAATAATTTAACTTTATATATGTTTATTACAATGTACTAGTCAAAATAAAAATATTTGTTTCTATGAACATTGATTTTTTTTGCGGCCCACCTAAAGTTAAGCATTATTTATTTGGCCCAAGTTAGCTTTTGAGTTTGACACCCCTGTACTAGACTGTAGTTCAGGCTACTTGCTGTAGTTTAATTTATGTATTTAAATTATGTATTTCGATCGATTACACTTTCGATTTCGAATTTCCACGAAACGAGGAACTCGAGTTCGGTCGAATAATAACAAACACACGCAACGCCTCCTGACTCCCGTCACGTTTCGCTCCCCATTTTCGGCTGGAAGCACATCAGACGCACGTGCCTGTGCTTTGTGTGAGTGCGTGTGTGTGTGTATTATTTACGCAGCCACGGGCGAGCGAGACCCGCGACGCGAGTCAGAAGACGTAGAACAATCGAGACAAAGTGAAACAGTCGCAACAAATACAAGATGCAAGAGCGTTGACTTATTCCTAAAGCATTAACTTCAGATTCTTCCGATGAACACATGATTATTTACAGTTACTAATTAGCATCTTGATTAACTTTTTATTGGATTATGCAGCAAACCTGCTGTACTATACACATATTTTTTATATTTATGTTGTATCATGTATCTTACGCCTACGTTAACGTATAACGTTAAGAATCTGAAGGTAATATCGGTAAACGAGAAAGTGAAACACTATGCATAAAGTGAAGGATGCAAGGGAATTGGTCGCCCGCTCCACCTAATCTCTTCCAATTTTCAGACTTCTGTTTATTATTGGCCAAGTTACGCGCTGAGCAAGAGACTCGATTGGGTGGGGCGGGTGACCGATCCCCCCTGCTCCTCGCGTCGATTAGCTTGTCGATCTTCTCGTTTACCAATAGAAGTAGGTTTCGGGAAGTTATAGAAGAGTGGGGACTACAGGCGTTTAGGTCAGGCGGAACGTGCGAAATATCCCCCTTGCCCCTCTGAAACAACAGACCTCTTCTGAGGCGCAACGAAGGGTAGTAAACGGAATGTTTCCATGATTGTCAATGTTCGTAAACACTATCTCGGACGCAGTCATCTGCGGTAGAAAAATAGACGACAACTAAATCCTTTACAAAGCTGAACAAGCTTTAAAGTCGATTTTCTCGAAATCGGAGCCCCGGGTAAAAAAATGTTTCTTATTTTTTAAAAATTTAAAAATTTGTTTCTTATCTTTTCACGTAGAATTATCCGCTCGATTGTACTACGAATTCCGGCCCATCCTGTATAGAATACTCTAATTTTGTTCACATGGTAAAACGCTGTAATGTTCCAAATATTTTTCAAATGTCCTGAGAAGCGCTAAACTAAGAAGATAAGACCAAGGAGACGGCAGAGTAGAAGGGGTCAGAACAACCCCAATAAGACTGTAGTTAGCCGCAGAAAATTCCAGGACCGTTCGATTCATCGGCCGATGAACATTTTCGGCGGTACAAACAAAAAGAACGAAAAGAGAACGAAATTTAGTGGGACACAACGTTCGCAGGACCCGCGGGATAGGCGAATGGTGGGGCTGGGGGAGGATGGGGAGAACGAAGAGGGGTGGGACGAGTAATAAAAGAGCTCGGTCTGACATTACTGTCGCGGCAGACGCGAGGGGATACTCGTTTATCCGGGAATATCTGCGGTAGATCTCTCTTTCTCGGCGGCACCGGCAGATACGATTGCCGCGGGCTCTTTTATTTACAACGACAATGACAAACGTAACGACAATTCACGGTTATACCGTGGGGGCCAGCCCACGGAGAGCGCACACCGGCATAACGTGCGACGCCGTTTTTATGAAGCGCGGCAAGAATTCGAAAAGAGACCCGATAAATCGTCCGCAGCGCTTCAACCGCGACGCGCCGCCCCGTATGCTCACCATGTATGAACCTACATGTACGCACGAATGTATGTAATCCTTGCTCGTCTCGTGTCCGTTCGACTTCGTAATCCTTCGTATACCCTTATCCTTTTTTCTTACCCTCGGTCCTTTTGGTCCGCCGTGTCTCGTGCGCGTACGATCGTCGGCGATCGCGCCGCGTTCAGGCGAACAATATCGCAAATTCGAGATACCGGTCACGAAAGTATCCGTTTCACCTGCTCACGGCACCAATTAACCCATCGGCCGTCTGTCACTCCTCCAAAAATTGTTGCACCCTTCTTTCGTAACGTCTAGGCTACGGATTTTACGCGTTTATGCGTTACATATTAACCCTTAGCGTTCCGAAGGCTCCGCTGCGGAGCCAAATGTTTTTAGCATACGTTATCGTCGGCGTTAGCAATTGTTATCTGTAGTTAAAACGTGCTAAGTCTGTACCATTACGATTAAACCATTTTTTGACCTTTTCTGTGGTTTGCAACATGGAGAAAAATAAATATTACGACGAGAATTTAGAGCCGAGTGATAACGAAGACATATTTGATTTTGAAGAGTTAAAAGACATTGTGGAAGACGATGTTGGTTATGATTCTGACACTTCGAGTAGTAGTAGCGAAATTATACTACCAAAGAGACGGAGAATGAGAATTATTGAAAGTGAAAGCGAAGATTCGTTACAAGACTTGGATGAATGGCGCGATGTTACGGAAGAATTACATATTCCAGATAGAATACCTTTTAGCGTATTGCCACAGGTCATTGGACCACAAGTTCCTACAAACATTGAACAGCCGATACAATATTTTAAATTATTTCTCACGGACGAATCGGTAAATGAAATTATAAAGGAAACCAACAATTACGCAGAAAATGTTCTAAACTTGAAAGAAATATCTAGTAACTCTATTTGGCAAAGCGAATACTGTGACACTTGTCCAAGTAAACCCAGAATGCACATGGGAGATTGTTACCAAAGATATCGCACCAGGGTGAATTACAAAATTTAAAATTTATCTTTTATTTACAATAGGAAAATGTATATTTATAAAATAAATCAAATCAAATGCATTCACACATGGACGTGTAATCTTTTCCGCTCGAAATAAGACTTCCTTTATCTCTGGCGCTCCGCTCCAAAAATGTGCCAGAGTAAGCTGATAAGCAGTACTCGAGAAACGTGCGGAGCGCTAAGGGTTAATACCAAACAAAGAAAACATTAGACGGAGTTATTTGGATTGTAGAAAAGACGTTTTTATTTAGCTTTCGTTTCTTACAACTGAACCGGAAAACTTGTACTCTGCGTAAAGACGCGCAATTGAAGGTAGTCTGATAATGTTAGATCGCTATCAATGAAGTCGATCGTGATACTTCTGAGGACGTGAAACGTATGAACGTTAACGCGACGATTCAGGATTCTTTTTCCAAAATTCGTTCATCAGTTCTTCAGAGCTTAACTTCGTAAAACTATTTCATACGTAATTAGAGTGAAACATATATTTTTTCAAGTAGACAATTTAGCGACAACGTGAGATATTTTATTGCTTGCAACTGGTGCACGCATTGGCGCGTTAATTTAACAATAACGCGCTTACAATTAGGCGAACAATGATCCAAAACGAACGTGAAAGAACGAAGAAGCTTGAAGCTTCGACACTTAGAACCCGCTTGCAGCGTAATTAATACCAATATCGTTTATAAGCGTCGCCGTAACGCGATGAAAATGTTCGTTAACGGGTTGATACGTAATTATGCAAACGTGCGGTTAATGTAGTAGCAGTAACTAGGCAGCGTCTCTGCGAAATCCGTACGATACCGAGACAGCACCTAGGAAACGCGGAATAATACCGATAGAAAATAACTGGACCGCGCTATCCGACGTGATATTTAATGTCCATATAGATAAGCGTCACTCCAAGCTCGGAAAACTTAATAATCTTAATTGACTCGAACGAGCCGCGTCGATTGCGACATTTCGCGTCAACGTGTCTGGCCGCGAACGAGAACGGTCGTCTGGTGTCCGCGTAGTCGGATCCCGCTGTAAAAATCGATTATGCCCGGAGTTATCGGTATTAATAACGTGAAAGCGACTCGTCCACTTTCATGATCATATTCAGCAAAATAGAATTTTATTGGACGCGCGAGCACGATCCTTCCCCGTTCGCCGGCGCGAGCCTAGGAGCCGAGCAGATCTGGTATCGGCGCGGCGCGGCGCGGCGCGCGATTACGCGAACGGTATTCCAGACGTAAACGCGGTGCCGCGCCGTGAAATGTCCCCGTTGCGATTACGGCACCGACGCGCTCGAGCACGGAGTTTAACGCGAGCCGCGAAAAATTCGGTCGCGGATTAATTAATGCAGGAAGTGTCGACGGTTCGTTAATGTTACCTGATCGAGCCGCAAGAGTTTTTGCATGATTTACTACGTCCGAGGACTTTCTACGCGCGGCTCGCCGTGCCGCGAATCGATTCGTTGAACTCTTGAACCGATCGCGGCGACGGGGAGGGAACCGCGATGCCACTTTCGGGGAACGAGGAAAGTGAAACGCATCTCTTGCATCTGCGAATACCTCGTTTCATGTACGTCTCCGGCCTCTTCATTAATATCCCTGTCAATGCTGCGGCCTTTTTATTGGACGATTAAGAGTCCTTAATTAATAAGCATCGAACGGGAACATGTGTCATTCGTGCCTCGACGAAGCGGACGGTTAAACCGTCCGCCGTTCTGCATGGCAAATGACGAACGTTTTATAGAATCGTTTTGCGGAAATTAAAACTCGTTTTATTCGTTTAGTCGATGGTACCGTGTTCGTGTCATCTTGTTCGCCCGTACTACCCTGTCCATCGCCGCGACGAATGAGAGATCGATGCGAACACATTCCACGGTTCGCGTTCATAATTATTTGCTTGCATCGATGTTATTGAATGTTTAACAATGTTTTGACGTTACTGGAAGAAACTTCGTCGCGCGCGTTTCATTCGAGCATTTTTATTGAGCGTGTTTAAATAGAACGCCTCGTCATAAACAGCGCTAAGTTTCGTGATAAATTTCGACGTTGTCTGCGAGACGTGACATTGAGTGTCGCGTTTTACAATTGCAAATTACCCTTTAGCGCTGTGCACGACTTTACTTTACGTCGGAGACACGGACGTGTGACAGGATATTTGAAAAATTATTTCCAAGTAACACTTTCTTGTCAGACCGATTGCATACGATCAGCAACCGTAAAGGTAACGCCTGTACAATGTCTTCGAACGAGAATATCCAAGTCTTGCGTTCTTTCCGAATCGTTCTTAATGCAACCGCCGTAACACATCGAGTGCAATATCTAACGCTTTCGCTTATTCAGCGGGTATCGGATAATATCGTACAATGACAAACTGAAGCGCGGCGATTTTCAACAATCGTGCAAACTTACCAATCGATGAACTGGTTGTATATAATATAAACCGGTGAAAAGAATTGTAGGTTTAATCGAATAAATATGAGAAATATGCACGTAATATATATAAATTCATTAAATGAGATTAACCACGAATACACAAGTTTATACGATCGTGTCATGAAACGATTATGAAAGCGTTCAAGAATTTTTTGAAACGTAACACAAAATCCACTGCATATTTCACTTTTGAATACGTGCAGTAGAACTTCATTTAGGCAATGTTCCGATGTGGTGAACTTCTGCTGACCTCCGATTATCCGAACCACTGTCGAGCATTAATACATTTAGGTGAACACCTAGGACTTAAATATTGTTGTTATATGAGAAACGAATTAAGCGAATAATTAGGTTAAATGCGAAGTTACAAGTACTGGAGATGATTACATGAACCTACCTTGTTACATGACCGGATGTCTTCTCTCCACCGAGTTCATATAAATGGAATTGTACTGTACATTGTGCTTTTAGATTCGCGTTTATCTAACTACGACATCGATTCGCTCTGAAATATTCGACAAGGATAAAACAATTTTAATGCATCGACACGTTGCCACGAACTTATATGAAAACGATTAAACGAAGAAAATTTGTTAATCGGTTTCGGCACGTTGCGGTCCCAAAGATCGGTGTAATGACAATTTTGCGAACAATGAAAACAATTTTAAAGCGTCGATACGTTTTACCACGAACTTATATTAAAACGATTAAACGAAGAAAATTTGTTAATCGGTTTCGGCACGTTGCGGTCCCAAAGATCGGTGTAATGACAATTTTGCGAACAATGAAAACAATTTTAAAGCGTCGATACGTTTTACCACGAACTTATATGAAAACGATTAAACGAAGAAAATTTGTTAATCGGTTTCGGCACGTTGCGGCCCCAAAGATCGGTGTAATAACAATTTTGCGAACAATGAAAACAATTTTAATGCATCGACACGTTGTCACGAACTTATATTAAAACGATTAAACGAAGAAAATTTGTTAATCGGTTTCGGCACGTTGCGGTCCCAAAGAGATCGGTCCGAAGATCGCGTTGAATAAACACGTTATTTTACGACGGGATAAAAGTTTTAAAAAGCCGGCGACGCGGATCGATAAATTTCGTTCCATTAAATTGTGTGTGGGAAAGTGTCAATATCGCCGGGTAATGCGCACGATCCTGCATTAAACACAATGTATGGCCGTTCAACTTAATCCCCTTAATTATGGAAAGAAAGCACGTCCGGCGCTCTCTCGAACAAATTTCGCTAGAGCACAAATATCGGCCGGCTAATGAATACAGTGTCACCGCTTCATTAACGAAACTGGTTCGAACTGGTCGGATTTTACCTGATTAACAGTACCACACGCTCTTCGCTGCTTTTTTTCTCCATCGGGTACCCCTCGTCTCTCCGTTTCACCGGCGCGGCGCGACTCGTACCCTTCGTACCCTCTCCCGGGGTCCCATCGGCGGGGCCCGGGGGTCCCTCTTTCCTCTGGCTGGCGTCGTAAGATCGCGTCTGGAGACCGGTGCTCTCGATCAGCCTCGTTATAGCTATGAGATCGGCTCGCGGACGGCCTGGGCGATCGCTTATGGGCGTAACGCCCGATCGACCGGCAATGGAAAAATGGTCGTCGGGCGACGAGCCGGTCGTGAAACTATCTCTTATTTGCGAACCAAAGGCGCCCCATGCTTCGTTAAAATAACCAACGAAGACGGCATAGGTGAAACTCGGCCCGTGGCCGACCGGGTTTACGCCGGCCGCGCCCGTCCATGGAAAAATATATAACGGGCCGGGTCGGGGCCCGACCGAGGCGGTGTCGGGGCTCGAGGCTCGGGGGCCCCGTCGCGGTCGGGGGAACAGAGAAAAACCACCGGGCAAGAAGCGGAGATCCGCGTTTTCCACGCCCGAGGTTCTGCCTGAAACGGGCGAATTCAATCGTTACGGACGTGCTCCGCGAGACCGTCGATGAAAGCGTTTTCATTAAATTCGATCGGATTCCTTGGGCGTCGTCTTCTCGCCACCGATCCCAGACCTCATTCTTGCCAGCCTAGCCAAGAGTTAACGACGTTTTCTACGAAGAAATTCGCGCCGTCGTTACTCGGAATGCTATTCCCTGCGTTCGCGGCTGCTTTTGTCAATCGAACACGCGAAAATTCGCCGGTTTTCCGTTTCTGCATACGCTATCACGTTCGCTGTCTCTGCTATTAATCTGTGGGTCTCTCTTAAATGTTCTGCGAGCATCTTCTTTTAACTCGCGAAAATTTTCCTGGGATAGATTGCAATCCCGCGTGTGATTATTCGTATTCGTAACTCCGACTTCGTCATCCGGGTAAATAAGTACGATATATAATCGGGTATATAATAAATATTGTATTATTTACCCGGATGACAAAGTCGGAGTTACGAAGTGCAATATATAATCGGGTATATAATAAATATTGTATTATTTTCCCGGATGAAAAAGTTGGAGTTGCGAAGTGCAATATATAATCGGGTGTATAATAAATATTGTATTATTTGCCCGGATGAAAAAGTTGGAGTTACGAAGTGCAATATATAGTCGGATATATAATAAATATTGTATTATTTACCCGGATGACAAAGTCGGAGTTACGAAGTACAATATATAATCGGGTATATAATAAATATTGTATATGTCAATCTCTAAACGTAAACAGCGAAAGACTTTTAGTATTAACCCCTTGCCGATTAGAAGTTTTTCGAGTGTAATAATTTGTAAGAAAAAAAGAAAACAATTTATGTTTATCGTATGCCTGCATTTAGTCGAATAAATTAACCCCTTGCCGATTAGAAGTTTTTCGAGTGTAAAAATTTTTAAGAAAAAAAAAGGAAACAATTTATGTTTATCGTATGCCTGCATTCAGCTGAATACTGAAATATCGATGATAAGAGACAGAATTTTATTTCGACTTAAAAGAACGGAGTAATATTCATACTCGGCTGGTTCTTCCTAGAAATCTCCATCGCGTGTTAAACTCCTCAAAGTATGGCAAGTGATTAGCATCATTTTTATTAACGTTTGCAGCAACCATCGTTGTATCGAACGCGTTGCTATTATTGTTAAATTATTACTCGAAACGTATCAGTGGAAGCATGCGATAGGAGAATAGTATTACTAATCGTTGAACATTTCATTCATGTTTGCATGTGCGCATGTTTTGCATCGTTGAATTCGCATTAAACCCTTGCACCGTGTGCATCGTGTCTGTTATCAGTGCTCGATCATCAGAGTTAACGCAGACACGCGATAAATATAAACGTTCTTACTTCTGCACGAATCTATCGGCAACAAAGGAGTTCTAATTAATGTACAGTTGAAAGATATCATAGGCCAATTGGATTTCAACTATCGCGATTCCCTAATCAGTGCAAGACGCACAGAACACGGTATGAAAAGTTCCGTCTCTGACGGAAAAAATGTAAACGTCTTGTTGAATTTTTACAGGCAACGCAAATAATTGTAACAGAGTTAATTTTTATTGAAAAAAAAGAGAAGGAAACACACATAATGCTAACACCTCGCTCGTCCGCAGGCAACTAACTAAAAAACAAAATTTTTGGCCGTTGGAGCCTCAAGAAAAAGGCAACGCAGACAGTAGACAGTCGTCCCACTCTCTCGGTAGATGCGACGCAGCTCATCATACAACAATGTAATACCCTAATTTAAAATATTACGTCCGTCGCAGGGACAACCTCCAACACGTCTCCTAGGAATGGTCCAGCCTCGTTGTTCCAGCAGTCTATAAAATCCGGTCGGATGGAAATTGGAAAATCAGTGGCGCACAGGTCGAGAAACAATCGCAGTTAACGAACCCATTAATCCCGCTCGTGGATCAATTACACGGGGGATTATGGGTCTGGCGCGGGACATAAAGGAAATCAATTCGCGGTATAATGGGCAGAAACAAGCAATCCGTTATTTGTCTATAAGGCATTAAAACGTACGGCGGCTATCGATCCGATCTATAATGGGTCGAGGCGACGCATTCGAGGCACGGACTTTCTTGCAAAACCGATTCGCCGGGATGCGTTCAGCAGATAACGAAGGCTCGGGTTTCACGTGGCCGGGGCTTCGATCTATAATCGACATCGGACCGAGATAGTTAGCGGTGACATTGCAGTGAAACTCGGCGGCGAGTTTCCATCAGAGAAAAAACATCAGGAGTAATGGAGATCAGTGTTTTCCACGCCCGAGGTTGTTCCCCGAGTGAATTATTCGTGCCAGAAACGACGATCCGCGAGAGACGAGCGACACAACCGGCGGATATCTCCTGTGATGCGTTCTTTTACTTCGCCAGCGAGCCGCCTAACATCGTGACCGTTCCATCGCGACAGCGACGCACGATTAGCAGATCCTTTTGATACAACCTGACACCCAAGAGCCAACGTGATATTTAACCGCGACTCTAACCGATGTCGACGGCTTCGTCCTCGTTCCTTTACACGGTTCTTTTTTTTTCCACGGGTTTGTCGCCGCAACCTGCTGGATCCCTTTTTGCGAGTCCTTTCACCGGTTTCCTAAGATCTGGCCAATTAGTCGGCCTAAGGTCTCTCTGCTCAGGGCTCGGTCAATTGAATGTCAATCGACTCGACGCCGGGCCACAAATTGACAAGATGCTGTTTCCAGAAAAAAAATTCATTTCATGAACCTTCTTGCAGAGACAGTTTCTCCGGGCACATCTGCCGGCTATTTTCCTAACCCCTTGCGCTATAACGAGTCGGACTCGTTGTCAAAATTTTCTATGTGGAAACAAAATTAGATTCTTCTATCAGAGATATTATTAATCCTTTGCATTCGGATGTCGCCGGTACGGCGACACTAAATTATTATTTTTTAAGATGATCGTGTAAAATATATTATATCAATTAAAGCTTTGGATAGCGTAATCACAATTGTTGCAATATTTGCTCCGAGTTGCCGATTGGTATACTAGAAAAATCTTCCGAGTACTAAGGGTCAAGAACGAAGAAGTGGTAATCGACGTAGCTGCGAAGGAAAGCTGTGTAATGTGTCAATCATCTACTCGAAGAAGCGTCAATATCGAATTAGTACTCTAAGTATTCTCTGCGAGAATATTTTTAAGAAGCAAACTTGGCAAGAGAAGATTAATTTTTGAAAGAATTTGCGCCAAACGCGTTATCACAAGAAGAGCACAAATTAAAACTTCGCCTATGCTGCAATGATTAGAAGTTCTTCAATTGTGATAATTTCTAAGAAAAAGAAAGACAATTTATATTTATTGCGTGCCTGCATTTAGTTGAATGCTTAAATATTGATAACAAGAGAACAGAATCCCACTTAAAAGAACGGAATAATATTCATACTGAACAGGCGAGGGATTAAAGAAGAAAACTTTCCAGGCATACATTTCTGAAAGTATATATAAACATTTAAAGATTTATCAGTTAGGAAATCAGTAGAACTGTCCTCCTTGGAAGAGTATACTTGAAATCTACACACTGAAATATCATCAGAGACCCGTAGATCTGACAACTACAAGGCAAGGTAAATTGCGTTTTTGTCAATAACGATTTAAACTTTACTTAAACCATTACTGGCAAGGAAGCAAACTTCTTAATAAGTTCAACTACATAATCAACCACATAAAACATTGGAATGAATTAGATAAGCCTATCAGAAACGAGTCAAACTGGAACTTTCCATAACCCACCCCTCTGAAACAGGTAACTTTCCAGCGTCTACGCGGAGAAGTACGCGAAGAATCTACTAACTAAATCCCAAGAATAAATACAATTCTATCACCGTTTGTCAAACGAGACGTACAAATTCAAACTGAACTTCTTTTCAAACCGAAAGCTGTCTACTTCCGCTCTGATTACACACGACTGCGAATTTTCGCGATGAAAATAACTAGGTGAAACGCTAAGCGACAAAGTCACTAAAAGAATCGTCCCGTCGATCGTGCGTGATCGATAGAATTCTGTTATCAAACTTGAAAACTAATTTTCATTGCAATCTATTAAGCACGCAATTAGATTGTCCCGAATTTATTGAAATTATTGAAAGAGAAAATACGTTTTTATTTGGCTTCTGTTCCTTATAATTGACTCGGACAATTCTTATTTGGTCCGAAGATTCGCAGTCTACTCAATTCGGGGGTTGAAAACAGTTATGATATCGGTTTCGATTCTTGAAGAAGTAACGAAGAACCGAAAAAGTCTCCTAACCGTTCGTATCGATGTTCTGGTTTATATCGATTTCGATTTCGGTGCTTCAGAATCGACATTATATCAATTCTATAAATGATACTTTCCGGTCTTTGGTTTCGGCTTTCTGTGACAGATAAAAACGTCCGGTACGCGCGGTCGCAGCTTGTCAGCCTCGCAGAGTATTACTAGCACGTGATGATCATGTCGCATGCATTTTCAACAGGAGTATAAAATTCATCTTTTTAATCGTTTGAGTCCCAGGGATTATACAGAAAACTGCCAAACAGCGTGATAGCGCTTGTCTTAATTGATTGCGAAGAGAACCAAGCGGCGCGATAGCGCTCGTCAAGATTGACAAACAAAATAAAAAGAAAAAAAATGAAAAAAAGCAGCTATGCGGTGTAAGTGCGTCACTAAAGTTTGATCGCGACACAAGATCTGAACAGCGCGACCGCGCTGCTTGGAACTCAGACGGTTAATACTTAGAGAGAGAGAATAAATACGATGTATTCATTACATAAAGTAGAACTACAGTAATATTCTCCCTAATTGTCGTTCAAATTGTGCACAAAAATAGACAATTTGGGAGGAGGAGATACGATTATTCCAATCTTGCGGCTCGTTATCATAGTTATCGATTGTCAACAGTTATAAAAACGGGCCGCAAGGCTTGAATAATCGTATCTCCTCTTCCCAAATTGTCAATTTTTCTGAGCGTCAATTATGGAGAATTTACTGTACAGTAATGTCTCCGTAATTGTCGCCTAAATTGTGCAAAAAAATAGGCAATTTGGGGGGTGGAGATACGATTATTCGAGCCTTGCGGCTCGTTTTTATAACTATAAAAAATAACTGCAAGACTCGAATAATTGTATCTCCACTTCCCAAATTGTCCATTTTAGTGCACAATCTGAGCACCAATCAGGAAAATTATACTAAATATAACCGAAATGCATACTTGAAACGTAAAACCGAGACCCAGAACCGAAAAATACGATTTACAGAACCGATACTATATAAAGCCATCACTGACGAACCGAAACCAAAACCGATATACCTTACAACATTTGCAAGATCTTTTCTTCGCAACTGTTTCACTCGGAACCGATAGCTACAGAACAGTTCGAAACGATCATTTTCGGAAGCTATCGAAGCCCCGCGACCGTTTACCAAAACAGCGCTGAATCCGCGAGAACCACGCTGTACAACAACAACAACAACAAAGCGGACGGTGTATTACGCGTCCGCGTCGTATAAACAACAACAGAAAATATCGGTCAGTCACACCGAGTCGGCACGGTATCGTGAAACCAGAAACGAGCGGTAGCCGGTACCCGACGTCCTCGAGCTCACCCCCGGAAGAGTCTAATGAAAGAATCACCCTTTCCTCCTTGTCGAAAACTATCCCCCTACCCTTGCCGAAGCTCCGCTAGCCGATCAGCCCCCACTCCGGTCGCGTAGAAAAGCGGCCGTGGGTTTCGGTGGGGATAGGGACGCGATCGCGACACGCTAAACGTCCCCGCAGCGCCGGAGTCACGCACTTACGCACCTAGGGAAAGAGGTGGTAAGAGGACATAGAAAGGTGGAGGAAGAGGGAGGTGGATGGGTATAACCGAGGAGGGAGAAGGAGAGGAACGATACGCGCGAAAGGGGGAGAGAAAGAGAGGGAGCGAACAGGGGGGAGAGCGAGATAAAGAGAGAGAGAGAGAGAAAGAGAGAGGGAGACAGCGTTCTATCCGAGTGAACGAAGCCACCAGTGGTCTACGGCCGACACACGGGGGTAAGGCCCGTGGTGTGTAGTGCGTGAACGAGCCGTAGTCAGGTGTGTGTGTGCGTGATCGAGCAGGTAGACGGGCATGTGTGCGAGCGAGTGCCGCTATCAGACGCGTATGGCGGCGATCGCGGCTCCCGTGGAGCGAGCGAGACGCGGCTAGGGGCCCGCGCTCCTGGTGGGGATAGAGGCGGGTCCCCGGCACACGCAGCGGGCCCCCGTGCGTGTGCCCGCGCGGGCACACACTCACGCTAGGCTCGGCGTGTCTCTCTCGCCTACGGGACACACGGGTAAAGCTCACACTTACCTGACAAGATGTAAGTTCAGAAACTGGAAGGTGCCACTTCTGCACAGTCCAATACAAGACACCGAACCGGAAAGTTCGTCCACGAAAATTGGCCGGCGCGCGCGATTCCGCAACGCGTTCCACGATCGAGCAACAGGCCCGAGTGCTACCACCGAGCAGCCCGCCCTTAGGATTACTCGAGTGCGGAGGTGTGCGGCTTGTCCCTTCGGGTAGTACCGCCCCGGGTTGTACCTTCGACGAGAAAAAGACCGAGTTGTCGTGCTGCGAGGACTAAGTAGACGACGACGAGCAAGAAGAAGAAGAAGAAGAAGACGACGACGAAGGAGGAGGAGGAGGAGGAATAACGAAGAAAAAGAGCAGAGACACGTAGAAGGCAACCGCGGTGGGTATCAACCAAGTTGGAAGGGTGAAGAAACTGGAGGTGGAAGAAGAAGAAACGGAGGAGGTGGTGGTGGTAGTGGTGGCGGTGGTTGGTGGTGGTGACGCCGCCGGTGGAGGTGGAGGAGAAGAAGGTGGAGGATGAGAAGGACGCAGGAGGCGGCGGTGAAGGCGGAGGCACGATAACGAAATAAGCAGAGATACGTGAAAACGTATCGGGACACGGGAGAGTGACGGTGAGCAGGAAGAAAACGTCCGCGCGGAAAAGACCCGCGCCACGGAACGGTCTCGCTCGCGAGACGGACTAAGTGGACCTAGAAAAAGAGAAGACCACGGCCGACAGCCCCGTTGTTTTCGTTGACGATCCTCGGGGAAACCGCGCGCGGGAAACGCCGGACAGACTGGTCCGTGCCACCTACCCACACCGGGCTCCGTCGTGAACCAAAAGTGAGATGCGGGCGACACGCCGCTCGATGCGCTCGGCCCGATAATCGGTACCTATCCTGCTCGTGGACTCTTTATTCTCGGGACCGTGCTCCCTCCGGTGATCGTGATACGCCGATTCAGCGTCTATCGGGGAACGTCGCCGCGATCTATCGATCTCCCGCGTCGCATCGATCGCGCGACGAGTTTACGATGGTGTTCCGCGGCGCGGCCGGCCCGTCGACGTCGACGCGGACCATCGCGATGAAGACAACGCGAACGATGATCGTCGAGAGGCACCGTATACGTATTGGATGATTATCATATTAATGAATGCGCGCCGCAGCGAACTCGACCAGCCAGTTCGGTAGATAGTCGGCGAGGCGGAGGTTGGCCGCGCATCGACTCGAAAATCGTCGTGTACGTCGATCGACCCGCGACGGCAGCCAGAGATCATCGTTGGCCGAGTGACTTGTACCGTTCGCTAGCGCGTTCGCCGACGGAAAACGCGGAAACAGTTTCTTCTTTTTCTTTCTTTTCTTTTTCTGTTTCTTTTGGTTGGTGCGTGAAAGTGTCTCGTCCAAAGAGGAACAGCGACGAAAGGAACGCGGATGAACGGCAGATAGTCGGCAACGGCACGTCGGTGTATTTACGAAAGACCCAGGGACCGGCGAGAAAACGGGCCCAGCGTGTCTCTCCCGCGGGCTCCGCGTGTGTGTGTGCGTTTGTGTAAATTCTTCGTCGTCGCAGCGCCGCTTGGAAACTGCGAGAGAAGTCGAACATTCCGTGCCGCGACGAGTATGTTGTACCTGGATAAACAATCTAGATCCCGATCTACAGAGGCGCGTCTCGTCGGATGAGTGGCCACCGGTCGCTGACACACGGCCAACGGAAAGAGTGTGCAACCGTGAGTTTTGCTCCTTAACTTTATAAGCGGATTACGATTTCCACCAGCCGAGCCGTAATAGATGAAACTGACGGGCCCAACTAGTCGGTAGCTAGCCGGAGGATTTACCCGGGGATAACTTGTCGGAAGCCATAGCCCCGCGGACGAGACGCTGTCTCTTTATCCGTGAATGATCGTTCGCCCGCTAATCCCGCTGACGGTGTCGTATTGCCCATCGGGCCCCCGGGCTCCCGGGACCACGGTCCGCAACGCGTCCACGGTCCACGGTTCCGCGGGGCCCGGCGGGAGGTCCTGCTCTCGCCGCTCCTGTTTTTCTGCACGCGATCTCGTCGGCCACGCAAAAAGATCCGTCGCGAGATCCTCGCCGAGAACTCGAGCCTTCCGTTTCTCGTTTTTCGATCGCCGCTCGATCGCCGGTCGCTTTCGATCCCGACAAGGGATACGCGATCCCGTTCTCGTCCACCAACCTTGTAAACGTCACGCGAACGAAAAATTCATTTATCGGTCGCGACTGAAAAGCCGTAGGAAACTCTCGCGCGTACTTGTCACAATCCTCGACTCGGCGCGCGCAGACGAATTTCGAATTTCCATGGTTTCCTCCAGGTTTCGTAGAAACGCCGCGCGCGGAACGGTAAAACCCGCAGGTGGCCCCCTGAACCGTGTCCATATTTATAGGAAAAATGGCGGGGAATTACGTCAGCGTGTGTTCGCTACCGCATAGTCACGAGCGGATCCGATGGGAGCAGGAATTGTAAATTGTGTCGAGACCGCGAGCTTTTCGCGTCGACCTCTCGTTTTCAGGCTCGCGACGCGAGACACGCGCGGCCCTTCGAGGAATCTAGCGATCCTCCGATGCTCCAGCAATGAGATTCCCCTTCGATGTTCATGTATTATTGATCGGATCCGAGTGTTTAACGGAATCCATGTTATTCGTCCCTTGAACTCCCGCGGATCTTTTTGCGGTATTCGGGAATCCAGCGTAAACGCGTTCCCACGATAACCGCTCGGAAGAACTGGCATACTCGGCCGTGTATTATCAGCGGCGTTGACGATGACTTCCGGTTCCGAGGGGCTTCGAGTTATCGCCGCGCTGCGAGGTGTTTGCGCGGTTCGAGCTACCGCGTCGAAATTCACAACGATAAAAAGCTCGAGCAGTCGAACGGATCTCTCCACTAAATTCGTATAAAGATCGCAGAGTACCGAATGAGTTGATTCGATAATATTCTGACCGATTACCGAACCTGTCATTGAACACCGTGCACACCTTCCCTTTCGAAGAACAAAGTTCTCCGAAACGAAGCTGCTCCCGCGATTATATGCAAATGTTCTTTTTTCCCCCCAAAAGACACCGTGCAACGGGAACGAAAAAGGTTTCACTTTTTAATGCTTTCGATCGGGAGGCGTACGAGGTTGACTCATAAATTACGGCCGATGACCAAACAAAATTGATGCCCGTGACTCACGCTGATATATAGCCGACACTGTGTTTTCCATAAAGTTAGCGCGAGATTTATTAGCAAAATTATGTTGCAGAAAGTTTGTTGTTCCACGCACGATTTTATTGCACTGTCTGCCATTTTATTACGCGAGGCCTGTTAGAGCGTAATTTTCTAGTCCGCTATTTTTATAGACATGCTTCTCGAGCACGGTCTATCCGTGCGAAGCAAATGTTTCGGAGCAAGCGATCGTCGAGGACGGTCACCTTCGTCTTTTTCTCCGACGATGACCCCTTCGGCTCTTGTTGCCCAGCTTATGCAATGTCCGCGCCGGACAGAAAGCCGAAATGGGGTCTGAATTTCCCATGGGTCGCGCCTAATTATTTCCATGGGACACTCGCTCCATTATGGCATACGCATTGAGCATTTGCTAGTTACCCTTTTATGCTAAGTGAGAGGAGAGCCAGTGGATGACCCTTCGAATGGGTGACCGCTCCTGGACGGTCTGGCCTGCCGGACACTTTCCTGACCATCCCTGTTTGCCCACGAAGACCCACAGGTTACTCTCTTGTTCTCCTTCTCTCTCTCTCTCTCTCTCTCTCTCTCTCTCTCTCTCCCGCTCTCGTTATAGGGTGTCGTCTAAATATACCTAACACTTGCACCTGGTGGATTGCGAGTCCGAAGACTGCGATCGTTTGAAAATTGCTGGGGGTTGAAAAATATATTTATTCGTCTCTGCATAGTGCACTTCGAATCGTAATGATTTCCATTTGCAACAATATCGAGCGACGATCAAAACGTTTCATCCTCTGTAGCGTCGCTCGAAGCCGCGTTTTATCAGCTTTTCCAATTCCAGTCGCGTTATTTATATATTCCCGAACCACATATGTGCACACGTGTAACGTGAACAGGTTTTATTCTAATATTAACCGATTAACTGTTGCAATCTCCTTGAAAAGTTTGCAAGTCACTGTAATTATACCGCATATGTTTGATTTTCTTCATATATTGTTTCAATACTAACGAATATCAAAATATATATATATATATATATATATATATATATATATATATATAATTGTTCTTAATCAGTTAACTGTTTTTTACGAGCATATTCGTCAAAGAAAGATGAACATTTTGTGTTATCACGAAGTACGCTCGTCGAAAACAGGTCGATAACGAGGTAATTCATGCACTTACGATCGAAGTAACGATTAGCATGCGCCGTGAAAGTAGATCAAATAACAAATAGAGAACGTCCTCCTTTTTTTCGAATCCATAAATCTGTATGACTCGTGATAGCTTTTTTGTTATAGTGACTCATATCGATATCAATTTTAATTGCAACCGAGACTATGAATAAGTCTTCGTTTATAGTTCATTGTAAACCATGATTAATACTATGATTAATACTATGATTAATACCATGATCAATACTACCACGCTGAAGTAAACTTATAATAAATAAATAAATAAATAAATAAATAAACAGACTATAGATTATAAATCGAAGAAAACGAAACAGCAACGTCCAAGTAAAAATCTGAATCCAACGAAATCTCTGATACTCGTACAAGTAACGCGGGAAAACCGCGCAGTGCATCGAAGCTCGCATTTCAGAGAGTGGAATAACAATGATGTTTATTCGATCAATATTCAAGATCTGCATCGGTGCAACCGGCGGTCTTGGAGCAAGGTGGCGAAGGTCCGTATAGACGTAGAAATTCTCAAGGACTGGCATTCGAAAACAAGAAGGGTAAGCCGTAGAGGCGGGAAACTGGAAGGATAATGGGCCACCCTATATGCAGGGAAACGCGCAGGTCGCACAAGTCGGCAAACGTCCGTTGAAGCTCCACCATGCCAGGCAGAGAAAAAAAAGCGAGGAGGAAAGAAGGAACAGGCACACACGCGGACGGATCTGGCGCGTAGGGAAATAATTCGCGATTGTGCTGCCGGGACACGTACGTCGATCGAATCCGCGGCGGGGTCCGCAGGATCGCAAACTGCCGGCCGTGTAATCGACAATTAGTCTCTCGAAAGGACGATCGACGGGGATCCACGAGAGCCTCCGGGGCGACCGTATTGCCAGCAGCGGCAACGCGCGATCATGCTCGCGCTCGCGTGCGCAGTCCGCGAACGCTATAGCGAGCGCGACTATCGCGCGGTTAATGGAGCTATAAAGCCGTATTAAGATTAAGACTGTTCCGCGGCGAGGCCGGTGCTCGAATTGCGCAAGGGAATAGAGGAGAATTAGAGTGGACTGTGTTATTAGCGACAACTGGACCGCGCTCACCGTGAAATCGCAGGCCGCACGATCGATAACGCGATTCGAGAGATCGATCGTCGCCGGCTCGGTAATGGGACGGAACCGCTCGGGACCCGTGTAATCGTGTGCCACGCGAAAATAGCATTGCGAATCGGAGAGATTTTGTTTCCATCGGATTGCCACTTGAGAATAGATTCGATACTCGATAATGGGCTGACGTGCAGCTGCACGAGATCACCGTGAAGTGTTTGTAGAGCGGCCTTTTTTCAAGCAGCTCGCAGCAAGCTCTGGCGCGGCAGGTCTGGATTAATATACGGCCGGAGACAAATGTTTGCAGTCGTTTAGATGGAGGAGCTAATTGTTTCAGTCGGTCGCGTTTATGTAATCTTGTTTATTGCTGTTCGATTGTTCGGATCCTGGACAGCGTTCCCCGACTATACTTTACATTTATTTGTTTATTTGTAAGCGGCAGAGCCCATTAGAGTACGTAATAGAACGGTATCGGTGCGGTAGTAACAATAGATTTTTCATTCGGTCTTGACGTTTAACAACACAGACACCGAGAAGATCGATTACGGTATAGTAGTCATTCCGTAGGGTAGTAATTCTTGTTTGTAGAATTCGAACGAAGAAATTTCGACTTATACAGTAAAGCTTTCGATTTATTACCGGACTGTTGATTTTATGCATTTATGAGAAAAATGAGTAGAGTAATGTCTCGCTAATTGACGCTCAGGATGTTCACAAAAATGGACAATTTGGGAAGAGGAGATACGATTATTCGTATCTCGTTTTTATAATTGTTGACAATTCGTAACTGTAAAAGCGAGCTACAAGGCTCGAATAATCGTATCTCTTCTTCCTAAATTGTCCATTTTCGTGCACAATCTTAGCGTCAGTTAGGGAGACATTACTGTAGATCGAATACGAAACGATAAAAACATTCGAAGAATTTAAAAACACTATCGCATTAGTTCAACCGAAGAAAATATTTAAAGAAATATAAATTTCGTCCGTATAACTTCCATATAGCAAAATTAACACGGGCAATTTTTATTTTGCATAAAAAACCCGCGATCTATTTACTATTCTTGATCGAGCATAGAAACACTTGCGCAAGTTTTTATTGCCCTGATCGACGAGGAGGCGCTAGCGGCTGGCGAAATGAATTACAAAACACAGAGAACGACAAGTGGAATCGACTGGGAGCGAAGGTACTTCTGGCAGAATTATGTTTCCAGTTGAAATTAATTTAATTTATAAGAAAAGTCGAATACGAAACGATAAAAACATTCGAAGAATTTAAAAATACTATCGCATTAGTTCAACCGAAAAAAATATTAAAGAAATAAAGAATCGTCCGTATAACTTCCGTATAGCAAAATTAACACGGGCAATTTTTATTTTGCATAAAAAGACCCGCGATCTATTTACTATTCTTGATCGAGCATAGAAACATTTGCGCAAGTTTTTATTGCCCTGATCGACGAGGAGGCGCTAGCGGCCGGCGAAATGAATTACAAAACACAGAGAACGACAAGTGGAATCGACTGGGAGAGAAGGTACTTCTGGCAGAATTATGTTTCCAGTTGAAATTAATTCGTTCCTCGGATCGATATCACCGCAACACGATAATCCCTTCGAGGTTTTCCGGCTACCGTAGAAATTACGAATGCAATACCGCGGGTCTCGTCGTCGAGCAACGAGCGGCGCGCGTCCATTAAATCCACGCGGTTCGCAAAAAGTATCTTGTCGCGAATGGTCCTACATAATAATTCTCCCACTTTCTGAAACCATCGATAACGAATTCCGACTCGGTGATTCCCGATACATTCGTCTCGTCGCAGCAATCTGCGCCCCGTTTCCATTAAGTTTCGCGGGATCGGCAAAGAAACAACGTCGACGAACGTCGGTTCGCTGTACGAACCGCCGATAGGACGGCAGCATCTTAACATGCCCGTTCGCTCGTAATGGTAAGGCCCTAAGCCGTAGAAATACGAGGGCAGCGAGAGCCCGCAATTAGAAAACTCGTGTGCTTTCCCGCGGCGAGAGGACCCGGGAAGGGGTTCGGCGTCGGGAATAACAGCGGATTTTGCGGCAATGATTTTGTAGCGGCGGCCAACTGCTATCGCGAAGCGTTCGTTATCAGATCGGGACACGCGTTATCGTCCCTTTACCGATGATCCGGTGTGCCGCGGAAGAGGACCCGGTGTACGCGCATCGAGGAGGAAAACGCGGCAATTAACGCAGCGGGCGGACGGTTCGATACGAGGCGCGAGCATCGGCTTGTTTATCGTCCGGCGCACGATGATAATGCTAGTAAATAGGGCAGACGTATAAATTGTTGTATCGCCGGCTGTTTTACAGCGTGCTAATTAACCGCCGCTCACTACCGGATAAAACGGCTGAGATATGGGAACGGGCGGCCGCCGCCGCCGCCGCGGTTATGCAAAAGCCGGAGCCCGTGAAAACCGGCAAACCAGTTCCACCATTATCGCGGAAACCAGACGGAAAAGCCGACGGATCGTCACGGCCAGTTCGGTAATAGAGGCGGGACGCTCGCGTTTCATTTTTCCGCGGAATCGCGTGACAACAACCGATACCCGATTCGGATACGCGAAATGGCAGCGCGAAAATAACGCTTTTTCAAGCCGCGTGGACGGGGTCGGTAACGCAACCCCGTCGTCCGCGACCATGGGAACCCCGCGTGGATCACGCGAGAGCATAATCACCTGGGATTAACGGATATCCGCGGTTAAGTCGTCAGGATGCACTCGTCCCAGCGTATCGTAATGACAAAGGGATTGGTTACCTTGATTCGTCGGGTACGACTGCGTCACGCGATCCGCACCGGGGAGGTCCGGTCTGTCTTCTCTTATTCATGAGTTTGAATTTATCGCATGAAAATTGCGATGATGGACGATGGCAGACAGTGATTTCGATAATTTCTTTCGTGGCAGGGGGACTGTGATTGGGGACAAGCGTTTTGGGTGGCTCGGGACTGCCGATGCGTCAGTCATCGATCGCTATGTACCTACTCCTGCTCATTTCCAAATACGTTAAAAAGCGAACATGCACGGTGGAGATTAATGTTGCTGTTCGAATGTAAACGTCTCTGACAGATGACATTGTTCCCCTTGACCGAACTGTGTGGACGCGTAACGCTTAATTGAAAAGTTTCTGCGTGCAAGTAAACGTTCCTAGATAGGGAACGTTGTTTGCAGCATTTTTAGGTACCCTTTGTATTAATTATAGTATCATTAGTCTAGTTTTCCACGACATAAAAGCAGTAAAGCACTTGTCCAATTGCTTTTGAAGTGTATGCTGATCATAACACGAAATGTTGCCATTTCTTCATGACGAGAAATTTTAAAAACAACTAACCGATTAGAGAGGGTATACAAGGTGGGCCGGAATTCGTAGTGCAACCGAGAAGAGAGTGATTCTACGTGAAAAAATAAGACGGAAAAAAGTTTGGTATAACATTTCTTTTATCCCGGGTTCCGTTTTCGAGAAAATCGACTTTAAAGTTTGTTCATCTTTGTGAAAGATTTAGTTATCGTCTGTTCTTCTACCGCAGTTGCCTCTATTCAAAACAGTGTTTACAAACATTAATTGCTGCTCAGAAATAGGTTAACGCCCTCACAGAAGTGGAGTAAACGCGTTTCCATTATTGACAGAAATGAACACTTTCTATTAGCCCCAAATTAGCCGCAACACTGAATTTCCACGAAACGAGGAACTCGAGTCCGGTTAAATAATAACAAACACACACAACGCCTCCTGACTCCCGTCACGTCTCGCTCCCCCGTCGTCGACTAGGAATACATCAGGCCCGCGTGCCTGTGCTTTGTGTGGGTGTGTGAGTATTATTTACGCGGGCGTAGAACAATCGAGACAAAGTGAAACAGACGCAACAAATACAAGATGCAAGAGCGTTGACTTATTCCTAAAGCATTAACTTCAGATTCTTCCGATGAACACATGACTATTTACAATTACTAATTAGCATCTTGATTAACTTTTTATTGGATTATGCAGCAAACCTGCTGTACTATACAGATATTTTTTATATTTATGTTGTATCATGTATCTTACGCCTACGTTAACGTATAACGTTAAGAATCTGAAGGTAATATCGGTAAACGAGAAAGTGAAACACTATGCATAAAGTGAAGGATGCAAAGGGAATTGGTCGCCCGCTCCACCTAATCTCTTCCAATTTTCAGACTTCTGTTTATTATTGGCCAAGTTACGCGCTGAGCAATAGACTCGATTGGGTGGGGCGGGTGACCGATCCCCCCTGCTCCTCGCGTCGATTAGCTTGTCGATCTTCTCGTTTACCAATAGAAGTAGGTTTCGGGAAGTTATAGAAGAGTGGGGACTACAGGCGTGCGGGTCAAACGGAATATGCGGAATATCCCCCTTGCCCCTCTGACGAAACGAAGGACTTCTGTGCAACGAAGAGTAGTAACCGGAATGTTTCTATTATTGTCAATGTATGTAAACACTATCTTGGACGGAGACACCCGCGGTAGAAAAATAGACGACAACTAAATCCTTTAGAAAGTTGAACAAGCTTCAAAGTCGATTTCCTCGAGAACGGAGCCCGGGGTAAAAATATCTTTCTTATTTTTTCACGTAGAATTATCTGCTCAATTGTACTACGAATTCCGGCTCTCTATGTGTACTTTGATATTTTTCATTAAATTATATTTTTATTAAAAGTATTGTATTTAAACACGATATGAAGAAAATCATATACGTATACAGTATGCAGTATACACGTACACAGTGTACCTAATTACAGTAACATGCATACTTTTTTCAAAGAGATTGCAACAGCTAACTAGTTAAACACCGTAAAACACAATAAGATGCTTTATCACATTCCGTCTGCGTTGCAAAATGCGTCTCACTAAAATATAAAACCGTAAATGAAACAAAATACATTGATTTCGATAGTAAAGCAAAAATGGCTACTGTCGCACCACTATCGCTGAAGAAGCCATAAAAAGATCCTTAATTAAGCTACAATAAAACATACTACGTACCAGGACAGTGAAAATCAGAATATTTAGCAAATTAATAATCAGTGAAGAACAGCAGAACAGATGCTCCGCCGGCGAGCATAACGCAGCAACGCAGTCTGAAATTAGTGTGATTTTTGCCGGGCGTGCGTTCGATTCCGATATGCAAATTATCGCGTCGTTTTGCGTGCCACCGGTAAATTGGGCCATAGCCGTCCCCCCGCAGCCACCCCGTCCGGCCCTTTCCCTTTGTCAGTGCGTCGTGAGACAGTCGCCAATTTGATTTGCGCTAATAACACGATCGTTAGCCCACTGGGAGCGGGCCGAGCCACGGGGTTGCCCGGCTTTTCTTTGACGTCTCGCCACGCCGCGACAATGCCAATAATGCCGTGGCGTTTCCGCTGAATAGTCCGAAAGGGCCTCGTAGAGGAGAACAGAGAAAGAGAGAGCCGCGAGCTAAAAGCACACCCGTCGGGCATTGTCGGCCGACATTCGCCACTTACCGTGAACGGGGCTCATTTTTCTCCGGCGTCGACGTTTCCCGCCGCCGCCGACGACGACGACGACGGCGACGGCAACGTTCGAAATCGCTCGAAACAGTTGCCATTCTCTGGGAACGTGGATCGACGAAATATTAAACTATTCTCTCTCATTATTCGACTTAATTGAGTCGCACGAGTCCCTCCGAGCGATCTATTGTCCGCGATCCAGCCTGAGACCGCTGGCGTCTCACCTGAGAAACGTTTACCTAGGTGTTAAATGGGCTGGTTCAACAGCATCGATTTTACTATCGCGGACGATGTGCGACGATGTCGAGAGATGTTCAATTAAAAGGGATCACTCAGGGCGCTGCGGTTATCGTGGTTTTAATTAGGAAAGAGCTGTACGTCTTGAAACAGAATTAGATCGTATCGGCGAGCTAATATATTCCCGCCAATTGAATTAAACTAACATTAAATGAATTTCCCTCGTAAGTGGTTCTACTAAATTAATGTTGGACTGGTGCCGTGATGGGGATAATGCGATCAAGATTAAGACCGTACGATAATTCAATTTCCTGCACGAACGATTTAAGCAAATGAAAAGACACGGTACGGCTCCGAGCCTTCTGAAACGCGCGACACCCTCGAATCGTCTACGAAGTTCGACATTCTAGTCCGAGTTTAAATAGAAAAAGAAAAAAGAAAAAGAGAAGAATCTCGCGGGCAGAAGAACTGGCGGCGTTAAGTATTATAACCAAGCGTGATCCTCGAGACAGCTTATGGATTAAGGAGTAGCTGGCGTAGATTAGGAGCCACCGGGACGCTATTTTTACCGGAGCCTCCGAGAGGATGCGGTCGATTTAAATATTAGAATGTCCTCGAGGGTATCCTCCGGCGAAATATATCAGAGCTCGCTATTTACAGCGGTCAGAAAATGGCGCGCTCGCGCCCAGCTCACAGACAAATGATGCAGCGCTAAAAATTCCCGGCGAAGGAATCCCGTATCTCGGCGTGGATCGTCGAAATGTTGAAATTATACGGAACGGGAGAAAAATAACGCGGCGAGGAAAGGAGAAAAACGAAAGGAAAGAGGAAAGAGGAAAGAGCAGATAGAGAGAAAAGAGAGAGAGAGAGAGGGAGAGAAAGAAAAGAGAAAGAGTGGAACCCAGAGTAGGGAGAAACCGACCGAAAACGAGCAAGAGAAAAATGACAGAGGAAAAAAAGCCAGCGACACGGGCGGCCTCAGAAAGGTTTTTTTCAAATGCGGCTGCCGGTCTATACGGCCAGGACGTTCGCGCTTATGATCCTCGAAACTCGTCCGCGTCCATTCATTAGGCTATCGTTCGCGAATCGTCATATCATTCGCGAGATCGCCGCGGACATGCAGACGCTGGTCCCCGGGGCGAAAAACGAAGAAAAACGCGATCGTGCTCGCGGACATCCGCTCGCGATACTGTCACGCTAATTACCTCGTCTGGTTCTTGCGACGTCCGGCCGAGATGCATCGGAAACTGGGAAAGCATGCTCCGCGGTAGCATCGAAAAGAATCCTCTCGCGACAAAAATAGCGGATCGAGTGCTCGCGTGGACCTTCATCCATCTCGCCGGACAGTCCCGTCCATCGTCCGAGCATTTTTCATATTGAAAAACAAGCTTTCCCATTCTTTCTTCGACAAGTTAATTGATCATTGTGGATATCTACGGAGCTGTGCAATTTTTTGCAGCGTTGGTGTCGCAGCGTGGTTGACGGATGGACATCACTAGGTGTTAAGATCGGATCGTACTCTAATCGTGTTATTATTAAACTCTGGTGATACTCAGATATTCTGGTTTATTGTTGATTTTCTTGTCGCGATAAATCAGCACATTTCGATTGACGACGATGCCAAAAGGACGATTACGCTGTTCTCCTATCAACAGTCATTATAATTTTTGAATTCTCAAATAGTTAATAGTATTAGTTAGTAGTACCTCTATATAGTACCTATATTACTATTGTACTATTAATATTAGTAGTACCTATAGTAATAGTTAATGGTACCTTTTTTTGAATTTTGTTATACGTTTGAAAGAATCACCATTTGAAATCCTAAAAATCCTCGCTATGTACTTGTTACCAAAATCTTATTGTTAGTTCTGAAAATATGAAATGTTTTTTAAACAGTGTGACCTGCACAAAATGCGTTAACAGATGCACGTAACTATTCCTGTTAGGATTGTGATCGGTAGACTGTGCATTTTTACGTAGAAGATAGATTATAGGTGACGACGAAACAATAGAAATTTGTTTCTTTTCAAATAGTAACAGAATAATCTTTCTGGTAAAATTCTTCTCAAAATCTCTTGAAAACTTGAATAGAAGTTTGTTTCTTTTAAAATGGTAACACAATAACCTTTCTTATAAAATTCTTTTAATCTTCTTTATAACATTCTTTTAATCTTTTTTGTAAAATCCTTTTCATCTTTTTTGTAACATTCTTTTGATCTTTCTTGGAATATTCTTTTCATCTTTCTTGCTAAAATTCATTTAATCTTTCTGTTGCTTTCTCACACATGCATAAAATCCGCGGTCTAGCCCACAAAAGTGTTCCCAATTTAAAACGAAATAATGTAACTGCGATCGACCAGCACAAAGATCTAATTTTCCCAATTTCGAGCGGTCAATTTTTTCGGTTTCGTTCAATTACATTTCGACGATGGCGGAACGGTCCGTAGCGAATGCCATTTGCCATTTGCGCGCGCGCAACGCGTGTCTCGCCTCCCCTTCGTCCTCGACGAGCCTTTCACGCCACCGCGTCGACGAGAATAATCACTGTGCCTCGCGTCTCCGCTTACCTGCGAAGATTCTCGAGTGGTTATCACCTGGCCGGCGAGAAGACGCGCGCGCGCGCGAGAGAGAGAGAGAGAGAGAGAGAGGCGGCGCATGGGACATCGGGTACGAAGGATGAATCCGCGGGAATCGCGGGGACCGTTAGGCGAATACAGAAATTTGTTCGTTTTCTCCTTGGCGAGGAGAAAAATCGCGTTAACGAGGAACAATTTATTCGGAAACGTTCGCTCGTACCTCTCGACATCAGCACACCCTTCCCGCGTGGGAAAACGCTCTTTGGCCGAACATTACGAACCTGTGTTTACCGTCCCGAGGCTTGTTTTCCCGCGGCGAGACCGATGGAAGAGTTCTCGAGCAGGGTTACGCGCAGTCGATCTTCTTGGATCGATGCGGATCGACGCGGACCGCGAACAACGCGCGTCCGGCCGATTAATCAAGGATAATGCGTGTTTCGGTCGAACCGTAACAAGCCGCGGCGAGAGGATCGCGTGTCGGGCTCGACGATAAATCGCCGGCGCGATGATAACCGGGCTGAAATGGTAACGCGGCAATGGCCCTCGGAATCGGAGCCGATAGCGCGTATCAGATGTTCTCTTGCGCTCCACGCGAGAGGAAACGAAAAACCGGGGGATCGAAGATGAGAAACGCGCGACGCCGGGACCGAGGGAAAGCACCGTTAACCGGTCTGTACGAACACCGTCAGATATACTGCAAATTGATACTTTTTGTCTTGCGTCGCCGCGCCGGGCCCGAAAGAACAGGCCCAGCGATAACGAGGAATGATTTGTCGGGCGGCGGAAGCTGACCGCGGGCGAGCCGACTACAGACCGCCGCGAGGGCAGCCGCTTTCCGCTCCGCGATTCTCGTCGAACCGCCGTGTGGCTGGTTTTTAAAGGAGGATCTTTAAAGGTGGGGCGGTACGCTCGTGGCAGAGGTCGAATGGAACTGGTTACTTTTGTAAGGAAATGCCATTAAGTTGATCGAAAAGTGTTTAATGTAGCACGCGATCTTTCGTTCCATTGAATTAAGTTCATTACAAGATTGATTTGAATAATGCACGATCCTTTTCGAGAGATCACCGAGTTTTTGCGTCTTATCGATATAATAATATTTATTGATATACGTAAACAGAGAAAATCCCTTTGTTACGAAAAGTTTAAGATTTACAAACAATAGGAAGCAAGGAAAAAAATATAGTATCAAAGAAATGGGAGGGTAAAAATAATAGTGATAATGAACAAAAATATGTTCTGATTTCTGTATATTGATCCTTTGAGTAGGATTTTCACCTTGGCTAATATTTTAATGAACTTAAAAGACAACTTTGTAGTGTTACAGGAACTATGATGTTTAAGTTCGTATTATATATTGTAATCATATTTCATGGGTGGCCTGCCAACTCTTTGGTCTGTTCCTGTTCTTAACAATTTTTCATGTAACTATTACAACCATTGTTTTCATTTTATTATTTTATTATTACTATTATTATTATTATAATTATTATAATCATTATCATTACTATATCGAATTTTTGCAAAGAAATTAAAAGAGCACTTATCCCGTTACTACCAAATATATAAATGAGCTATGACAGTCATTTTATTTTTGTGTGTGACATCATCGCCATATTGAGGAGAACGAGAAAAGTTTTTGAACAAGCTAAGAAATACGGTAGAACCTCGATCATCAGCATCTTCGACGTCAGAATTCTTTATTATCCAAATACATTCCATAAGTAAACGAGTCAATCCAAGCGAACCAATACGTAGGTGAAATTTATTGCATAAATCTTTGAAAATACAGTGGAAAATACAGCGGAACCGCATTTATTAAAACTAATCAGAATGATATAAATATATAGTATAGTTGCTTGTTTAGTTACAGTGCCAGACTGAATTGCATAAATCCCTGAAAACTTAGTCTAACGCTGTAACTAAGCGAGCAACTATACTACACTGTATATTTATATCATCCTGGTTAGTTCTAATAACTGCTGTTCCACCGTATTCCCAGGAAGATGCCATTGTTGCTCAGAGATTGCGGCAGACGATTGTCCGAATTAGCAAGAAGTCCTGCACGACAATGTTACCAAGAAAAATATCATCCGCTGTATACGCAAATAAAGTCAGCGCAGCCTCATCTTCATAAAATGTGAACTCAAACGAATAATAAAACAGCCGCGACTCGGATCTCAGAACGAAAAATAGGGTGAGCCTGTTCAACAAGGAATGTTGCGGTAAAGGCGTTCATATTCGCATTCAACGACTAACCAATTTCCCAAGGATTAACAACCGGAAAGAGGCTCAAATATTTACAACGTCGTAGAAAAGTCTGAGACTATGTCGGAGAAGGCAGCCCGACCCTGCCGGGTGGAACGAACCCTGAGAACGAAGAGAAAGAGAGAGAAAGAGAAAGAGAAAGAGAAAGAGAGAGAGAGAGAGAGAGAGAGAGAGAGAGAAACGACGAGCGCTTGCGATGATGTATCGGCCGTGGAATCGAGCTAATGGAAGGTCGCCATAGGGAGATTAGTTAACGGGCCACGGATGTGTATTCGGGATCATAATGCTTCGCTGACTTCGAACTGGTTTTCTGATACACGAGGCCGGCTGGCTCCGGGACCGCGAGAGAGGTACCACGCCGAGAGACCAGAATCCGGAGCACTCTCGACGCGCGCTCCTACGAGGAATATTCATGCCGTTGAGCGGATAATTTAGACCGCGCTGTTTATTGGCCGGGGCTGAATTGAATTATGCCCGGCGACCCGGCGACGTTCCATAGAAACTGAAATATATTTGATTAGCCGGCGCAGGGCGCGCGGCGCGGCGCGGCATTACGTATCGCTCGCCGCGCGCTAACGGCGCGGCCGGCGATTTCAATGCCGGCACGGACGAGCTCGTTCCGCCGCTCGACGTTTCATTTGCTCGCGCGAATCACGTGTTAAATTGCCCGGTGATACCCTCGGATGCGTACACCGGCAGCTGAACCGTCCTCATCGGTATGCGCGTTTGTTTCCACTTCGAACGCTCCACGAGCTTTAACCCTTCAAATGGTTTATTTCATTTTAAGAACCCGCGCTTGTCTAATTAACTATCTTAAACCGTTCGCGGTCGGCGGAGTTTCTTCGATCGCTTATCAGCAACTCGAACAGATCCGTTCGAAATAACGTAACTTTATAAATAATAATAGTTAAACGGAATTTAGCATAAGATCGTATTTGTACAGATTTCTTGATACAAAAATTTGTGCGATGCTCACGGTACCATAATTATCAGCAGTTTATATCCCCCGAGAGTTGTGTACGCTTTACGGTACTTACATTTGCTTTCTTCTTCTTTGTCTCCTCAAGTATTCTAGAATTGTGTTCAAATTATGAGTATGTTTCTCGATTATCTAAATTTTACTTCGACAGCGAATGCAATTTCTTTTTGTTTCATGACCACTATACTCAGCGTAAACATCGAAAAGTGCTGTACCATCTTCCAAATGACTTTGTACGTTATTTTGTGTTTAAATACACAGTTCCTCATTTAGGGTCCCGTTACAAGAAAAATTGCATAATATGTCATCTTCATAAGGAAGAACGCAGTAGTTTCAAAAATTCGAAACATTTTTAACGAGCTTTTCTGAACGTTTATTACTAGCATCGTGTTCGTTCATACCATTTCACGTCACAATTTTTAAATTTCACGCGTTAATTACAAGTTTTAACGAATTTTTCATCACGTTTGATATCAACAGCTTAATTGACTACATATTATATGTATATAAATATTGCTCACCTCTATCTAGATGAATTATTGGATAAAGATGTCCCGTTTGCACAATAGCCTACAATTTATTACTGTACAACAAGGATTAATCAATGAATAAAATATGCTCGGGTTAAGAATGAAATATACTCGATCCCGATGCTTTATAATCTTGTTTTCAACGATAGTCACGATTATTAGATACGTTGTCCAAGACTTGCTGGTTCACGATCGCATGCATTGATTCACTTGAAAATCTTCGATAATTAGTCATTGGATTTCAAGGGTCTATTAAGTAACAGGCAGATAAATCGTTGAATATTAATCACGCAGCTGGATCTTAATGGAAGTGTGGCAAACGCGCTACGGAATAAAGTCTACGGGAATAAACGATGAAACAAATTCGAGATTTCGTTGAAGAACGATTTCCTAGCCCAACAAATATAAAACCGATTTACAGGCTGCAAAAACGTTCGAAGTATTCCATTCGATCGATTAAAATGTTGCTTTTTAGAAACAGATCTAGAAAAATTTGTATTTTCCACGGAGATTGCCAATCGATTAATCATTTCGAAGAATGGATACAGCCGCCGTGCCGCGCTTATTGGGATTTTATATCGCCGCGATCCGAATGATAGGACTCGATCGGGACTTTTGCAGATTTCCAGGCCGATTCGGATGCCGATCGATAACCGGCGGGGCCGCGGTTGCGCGGATAATGGGTCTCGCGATTACAATCTGACAATCCGAGGAAAAATGCGCGTGTTTTAGGGGCGAAACTCGGCAAGAACCTGCGCCGGCGTCCGGGCATGATATATCGCGGCGTATTAACCGGCGGGGCTAATGTATGGTCGATCATAAATTGAATTGAAACGTTATCGTTTCGACGGCCGATGCTATTAATCACCATAATATAATCAGATACGCGCGACTAAGTGTACGCGGATATATTATTTTGATGGGCGAGAGCCGCGCGACGTAAATCAATAACGTCACGGCGGCAGAGCGGATCTCGCGGTGGTTCAAGCACGAAATACTTTCCCGGTTGGCGGTGCACGATTAATATCAGAAATAAAAGCCCGGGAACACAAGAGAGGCCGAAGAGCGGCCGGCGTAGAATAAAAGATCGGGCCCGGTCGCCGATAATTTCCGGAATAATCGCGGCGCGGGATGGAAAAGCGGCCGGCTAACGAGCGTCCACGGACCGAGCCTCTTCCTGACCCGTTCTAATCATTTTATCAAAGTAATCGTGTCGATTAATCGACAGGCCGGTTAGTCCGCGCAATGATGCTTGAATGCGAACGATATAATCGCTTGTGTCGCGGCGAGGGGAGCCGAGGCGAGCGCGAGAGATCTCCTCTATCTTGAATTTTAAGCGTTAACAGTATTCAAAATGCAAATTTCAAGGCGCAGTCGGAACCCTTAATGGCGCGTCATTAAAATCGCTTCCTATTATCATACATTAATCTTCCCGGAGTCGGTAATTATTTTCGAAAGTAATACACAGTGGCTTTCCTCTCCTCGCGAACACCTAAATTTGCAACCGGAGCCGTAGCGAACCGTCCTCGTTCCTCCTCGTCGTCGTCGCCGTCGTCGTCGTTGTCGTCGTTGTCGAGATGCTGAAAAACGAAGAAGAGGATGAGGAAAACGGGACGAAGCGGGACGGGAGATCGAGTCGACGTTCGTGCTCGCATGTAATCGATCTGGATCATTGTCCAGTTATCTGTTTACTGCAGCCGCGAAACGATCGGTTCGCCGGAGGCGGCGCAATAAAAATCTCGTAAACTTTTCGCTTTTTTTTTCCCGCCGTGAACGTAAGCGAGAAAACGACCGTCTTAGTCCGCGGCTGATTAATTACGGCCATGCTGCCGTCTTTTGCATAAACAGAAACAGCGACGAGAGGTGGGAAGCCGTCTGAAGCGTCGACGAATTGATCGGCGGGACCGAAGGTCGATAAGCTCGTTAACTTTTCTTCAAATCGGTAGCGAGCTGCTTATTATCATACGTACTTGAAGGCGCTCGCCGAGGCAAAGTTCCAGCCATTGTAAACCGACGATCAAAACTTTTATCTTAGAGCATTTAATATACTTTTTCCTAGGTGAATCTTTTTCCAAAATTTCTTTGGTTTCTGCGCAGCCTTTAAAACACTTTACACTTTGAAAGAAACCGATTTTTATTCGTAATTTCACAGTGTATTCGCGACAAGAAAAAATGTGGCAACAACGAAACTGTTAGCGCATTAAAGAATTCCAAAACATCTTTTATTTCGCCGTCGGTGGAATAGATTCTTTTTTTTTATAAGCTTTCAAATACTTTTCACTAATTGAACTTTCAATTAGAACTTTTCTGTTTTTCTGTTTTTTTTTATACGAGCTTACAAATCTCGAATGAGATTTATTCGCTATACAGTAAAGTGAATGTACTTAATCATAAACCTTAAATTAGTAATTCACGGGTTATTTATACATTTATATTACATGTTTTTAAGAATAATAGCATACATGCACACGCTTCGACGTTGGGTTCAACAAGCAAAACAGACCATGCTGGTTGGAAGAAACAATTTTAAACATTTGCACACGAGCGACGATTCCGAGGCGCCATTAAACACTGCTGTATCCCGTATCAAAATAATTTGAACATTAGCAAATCGGTTTACGTATAAAATCTGTTGAAAGCGTAACTGTTGCACTAGTCGCAAAATGCAATTTCATATGTACAAAATGCATTAAGTTGTATAAAATGGAAATACCGTAGGTCGAGGAAACTATTTTGAATTTCCAGTTAAAATGTCTCTTAAGCTTCTAAGTTGCTCATACAAGTTTGGATCTTTGAGATTCATAAAGAGGACATTGCCAGACAACGTGATCAATATCTTGTTAATTACTATTGCACGAGCATCTATGATTATCCGATAAACCTACTCGAAATAGGGAGGAGGCCGGTAGATTAGATGCGAATGTCTTTCTTCTTTCGATCATTGTAATAAAAGTTGATAATAATGTAACAATATCCACAGTCTTGCATTTCGCTCAGTCGTTTCTCTCGCAAATACATAAAATTCGCTATATAATAATTAATATTAATTATTATTAATAAATTAAAAATATAATATATATATAACATATATATTATATAATATATAATATATATATATATATAATTATTATTAAAATTAATTATTATGTATATATACATGTACACAATAAAATCATAATTTACGTAATTCGATAGCATTATTTCACACCGATGGAATGTGCCGCGCGTTATTCTCAAGACAAACGTAACGCATATTTAATTTACACGTTGTCATCCAGACACAGACCGTAAATCAAAATATGGAAAGCAGGAAGATGAAAGGTTGCGGATTATCAAAGAACGTGTGTGAAATGAAATTGAATTGCTGTTACAATGCGCGTCTGTTAGAAAATGACGTTTATACGTCATTAATTGAAATCCGACCGGTTATCAACGTTTCGCGTCCGAACGAAATCGGACAGACTCGAGAAAGAAATGGCAGAGGATCGCCGTAACGGAGCGTAAAGGCAGTTCGGGACTGGTACGGCATTCATAAAAGTGGAAAAAGTGCCGGTTATCCGCGCGCTATTGCACGTTTAAAAGGCAAAAGTGCGCGCGGCGAAATTAGTCGAAACGTAAGAATTATTAGCGAGGCATTCGATTTAAAATTCCTTTTGCCGGGAATGTGTGTAATCAGGTTTCTCGGTGTGTCCGTATTTAGACGAGCGTCGGACGTGTCCGATTCGTCGCGTGTTCCGCGGCGCGGCGGCGCGCCGCGGACGCCCGAATTAATTGACGTCTCGGTTCGAAAGTGCAGATCGAAAGTACAGATTGCGTCGGCTCGGTGGGGAACGGTGGCCGGGGATCGCCTGAAAAATGACAAGCCCCCGCAGCGGCCGGCACCGTTACAAACGGACGGAATTAATCGATTTGGGTCAACGGAGAAGCGAAACAAAGAGGAGGGACAATGAACGGGCCGAAAGAGAGAAACGGAGAAGCCTTTTCTACGCGAAAAGAAAGAAACGGAGCTTGGAAGTTGCTGCTTAGCGCCTCGGGAGGAAACGTGAAAGAAACGTTCGAGATTCGATGGTATCGATGTAAGCGCCGATTAACCCCATCGCGCGCTCGGTCACGTAACTCTTGATCCGCGGGGATCTCTTCTTCCCGGACGGCTCGATAAATCCCCGGTCGTTTCGGTGGTTCGGTGAACGAGAGGGAACAGTTTCTACCTGGCCTATTACGTAAACGTGTAAATTGGTCAGTGCTCGACGACGCGACGCTTCCAGGAGCGGGTTGAATCGGTAATACGCGGCGACGATACGTCCTGCTGTCCAGGAAGACCGGGACCGACGATTGATCGTGTCCAACCGACTACGTTGGTAATTGCCAGACGCGCAGTGGTTGAACTTTCTACCCCGAAGGGTAACATCGGCCAGCGTTAGGTAACAGACGCGTCTCGCGCAGGGCCGCAGGTCAGCGTTTCCAGGCACCAGGAACCACCGCGTTCGATGGAGATCATCCCCTAGCGATCTGATCGATTTAGCTAAGCCCCGAATAATCATCTGCTACAATCTAGTTTCCGTAAGCTCTGATATTCTTGTCCGAAGGCTGGTTTAGATGCGGCGAGTAATTTGGTAGAGCGATGAGTAGACTGTGCATTTTAAGCATCTATGAGAAAGCTGAGCAGTAAATGCAGGAGCAGAATTTAACGATGCTGTTAGATTATTTTCGATCTGTTCAAAATATTGTTACGGCGACTTGTCTAAATCAAGTCGCTGTAATGTGAAACTGCCCTGTTGTGAGCAACTCCTTAAAAAATAATGGAAGATAGGGGTTGCCACGGAAGAGTGTTACCAATGGACAATCGAAGAGACGAGATCGGGCCGTCGTACGAGCAATATTTCAAATTGAAAGATCTGAAATACAAGTGTATTGGGTTGTATTATAGTTTATATTCTTTATTGTAAATAAAATGCCGCGACGCGAGAGAAACGGAGTGATTCGCAACAATATTAAGCATAACAATTTTCTAGTCGACTCTTCTTCGCTGCGATCGGGAAACAGAATTTTCATATTGCATAAAGATCCGAAGTTTAATTGCAAGTAATTTATAGTATCTGATCGTGCGTGGACATTAGAATTTAGTCGAGTAAGTTATTTTAACAATTTAGTCAAGCAGATCCATTTCGATGAAGCATTTGCACTGATCCGAATATTTCCTAAGATCCGAAACTTACTTCTCTAGAGTCTAGAGTTTCCCCCATAGAATTGATTGACAGAGATAGGCGCTTGTACCATCTGCTAATTCCACCGACTTCTTATTTTCGTAAAATCTAAGCAATACATACAGGGTGTCCCAAAAATGTCTCGCAATCCGAAAGTGGCGGGTTCCTCAGGTCACTTGAAGCAACCCGTGGCTTTGTTTACGAATTATTAACGAAAAACACTGACCAATGAGAGGCCAGCTCGCTTAGCCGAGCTAATCGGCGGAACTGGGATTCGACCGCTCGACCGCTGGCGCCGTTGGCTCACGCGAACTTAGCTGGCGCGAGGCGACCGAGCCAACGAGCAGCCGAAACCTAGTTCCGCTCATTGGCTCGGCCGCCTTGCGCCAGCATATCTCACCTCTCATTGGTCACTGTTTTTCGTTAATAACTCGTTAACGGTGCCTCGGAGAAAATTTTTGTAAAGGGAAAAGTTGCTTCAAATGATCCGAGGAATTTTTGGGACACCCTGTGTATTTGATTCAGCAACCCTTAGTTGGTGCTGTTCTTTGTCACACTCAGTATTCCAGGTTACATTCCCATCGGGGATTAACCCATTCTCGGAAATTCTACAAGTTTTCGTGGGTATGTAAAATTGATTTCCGGTCTCGAAGGTTTTCCGAAACGCAATGCTCCGAGTTTATCTATCGGATAAGACGGCCCTGGTCCCGTCGACTCGCCACCACCCCGCAGCCACACGCGGCCAAGCATTTTTTAATACCGTCTGCCAGTGGATCTGGTAATCGGCGTGCCACTGCGTTCGAAATATCACGATTCATCGCGAGCCGGTTGTCATTTCGAACGCACGCAGTTAACCCTTAACCCAACTGCGACTGCCAGCCGTGTCTGCATTCGAGCGAAGTTCGCGTACGGACGAAGTTAACGATGAAGTTTCGTCTTTTTTCAACGGCCGGGGTTAAATAGACGATGATGCAGGACGATATATGCAATTAGCGTTTAATTGAATATCCGCGGACACGCGATCGCCTGTGGTGGTTTCACTGGCGGAGGAACGTACGGGGCACTTCTGAAGTTAGTAATCTAAAGAATTAGTCGTTATAGGAAAACAGCATGGGGAATTTTACTTCTCTCTTCGGAAGAGAGATTCGAATCTTTTATGGTGTACGCAAATTTCTGACGCGCAAGACAACATCGATAGGAAATAATAATATCTCGCGAAAGCCTTTAGCGAACGAATGAAATTTTTCCTCGCTTTAGATTTTATAAAATTATTGATTTATTTACCTTTAACGTTCCAACGGAACGAACCCTTTGCGGTATAAAGAAAACATAGAAAGTAATAACTGTCGTTATTACAGGCAGGATAAGACAGAATAAAGAAATACAATGCCGAAAGTTACGAAATCATTGCTATCAAATCATTGCTGTCCTAATGCGATAGATGACTTTTACGGATGGCATAACCGAGGTGAATCTACAAAGAGAAGAACAGAAAAGATCAAACACGTCAAAACTGAAAAAAAAGGAAAATCACAGTTCGAATAAAATCGCCAGCTAATCATCGTAAATCTCCGTGGTTCCAGTCGAATTCGCAGAAAGAATGCGAACCTGCGCGACGCAGAAAGAATATTATGAATTGGCCGAATCGGTGGAGGACTTCGTAACACCGCGGCTGTCAACCATAAAATTCATTTGGCCGACACTTCGAGGCCAGACGACGACGCTTACCGCGCGTCGAAGTCTCCGCTCTGGGCGGCGGCGCTCGCATGCACGCGGCGAGGTTGCATCCGCGATTTTATCGGCGCGTCTGAAATTTTCTCAATGTCAATATCTCAGGCATTCGATTTAAATAATCGCCGAAGATAGCGTATCTCCGCGGACCCTAGCTCCGTCGAAGAAGTAGGACGAATTCACCAATATTAATGGCGGGTCTCGAGCCGGGAGCACCGTAAAAAGAGAAATTAAGAACATTCCACGGTTTAACTGTCCACTCGTTTCGCTCGTAAACTCGGCGACAGCGGGATGGAGAGAAGGACGAAACGATCGAACGAAAGCGAAAGAGAAACCGAGAGAGAGAGAGAGAGAGAGAGAGAGACGAAGCGAGAAAAAGTAGAAATGCCAGAGATTTAGCTCGTCGTTACGGCATTGCGCGAAACGCGCGAGAGTTAGCGTTATGCCTGCTTTGATTTAAACGACGTCGGGCCAACGTGCTGCTTCCACGTTGTGCAACCGGGTTTTTCGTTGCCGCGGTCGCCATCCGTCGCGGCGCGAATGAAATCATTAAATCGGTCTGTTGCCGGCCGCGTAAAGGATAATATATTGCCCAGTAAACTTCATCGGTGCGTTAAAACGAATAATAATTATCCAGTTTCGCGCGTAAGTAACCAGCCGCTAATCCGCAACCGCGACGGTGCCGTCGACGAAACCGTCGTAGCCGCGGTGAAACTAGCTTCGTGAAAAGTGTCGTACCGGCGACACTTACGAAAGCGCGATGAACTATTAGCAGACGCGAGTATTCCTCGCAGAAACGCCGGATTAATCAATTTTTTAACTATCCTGCATCGTTCAGAGCGAAAACAGCATTTTCTTTCACTCGAACAGCTGTAACCATCTGATTTACGTTTGTGTCAAAATTATGTTTCCTAATCGTGTGACTTTTCAATCCCGAAGATCGTACGAGAAATTACGTGGAAAAATTCTGCACACGCTTCGCGACATGTCCACCCCTTTCACTGAACAAACATCCACCGCCAGCGGTAATAAAAAAAATCAAGGTTTCCAGGTAAACTCGAACGCGGTTTCCTCCGGCACGTCGTTAAGTTTGACGCGGCTCTGATTAACAGATGCTAAGGGACTCGTAAATCAAGCCTCGCCGGTGATTGCCGCGGCGCGGCGGCCGGCAAAAACCGTGGAAAAATGAAAATCAGCGGATGTCGAGCAAGATTCGTGTCGCCAGGATTCGTCCGCGTGACTGACTCGCAACGCTAACCGCGGAGGAGATCTATTAACTGGGCGCATCTCGCGAGGCTGCCGGGGCTCGCGAACGATAGAGACGGATAAACAGATCGGCGCATTGTGTACCGGGACGGTCGCGTGTCTACACGTGTCCGTGGATCCGCGCCGGTGTATGTGTGTGTGTGTGTGTATGTGGGGAACAGTGTGCGTGAACTGGTCACACACGCGAGCACCGCGTCCGAGGTTGGTACACGTACCAGCTGAGTTCCTATAATGGGTATGCAAGTGGCGAAGCAGGTTCCATTCATTCATGTTCGGTGCGCACTAGTGGCCTACCATTTACAATTTCCCATTTACCATTTACCATCCTCGTCTCGCGCAACCGTTGCCCTCTGTCCCGCCTTCTCTCTTCCTCTCTTCCACGTTCCATGTCGGCGTCTCGCTCGCTCGCTCGCCCGCTCGCCCGCTCGCCCGATCCGCGCCCGGTTCGTGAAAGAGAGGGATCGGTAACGCGCATACACCGCGATCGACCTCTCCTGCACCTCGGAACAACCGACTCGCTTGTTACACCGGATGCAGATGGTTGCTAGTCCACGCTCCTGCAAGGATTGCATCCGTTACTTGCCGACGAGCTGTTCGCGAGACCCTCTGCCCGACGATCCGGCTGGGTGTTCGAATAGTTGGGGCTGAGCCGTGCAGAATATCATTTTTAACAGTCATTCAGGACAGAATATTATCTGCGGTTACGAGACGCTTTTTGACGTCATTGTTCGGGACTTTGAAAATCATCTCGCTGCAATGTATTTTACTCGGCACTTTCTTCTGGCGAGTAATAGCGGATCTTTAGGGAAAATAAAAGTGTTCTGGCTCGATTGCAGCGAACAGGAGTTAAATAAAAATTTGTTTTCATTCTTTATATTTTCAAACAGTTGAAAACGATCGATCAGCATTGTTCAATATTTTCCCAGCATTTGCAGTAATGTCTCTCTAATTGACGCTCAGATTGTCCACAAAAATGGTCAATTTTGGAAGAGGAGATTCGATTGTTCGAGCCTTGTGGCTCGCTTTTTGTAGTTATCAATTGTCAACAACTATAAAAACGCGCTGCAAGGCTCGAATAATCGCATCACCTTTTCCTATATTGTCCATTTTTGTGCGCAATCTGAGCGTCAATTAGGGAGACATTATAGACTGCGGATCTTTAGGGAAAATAAAAGTGTTCTAGCTCGATTGCAGCGAACAGGAGTTAAATAAAAATTCGTTTTCACTCTTTACATTTTCAAACAGTTGAAAACAATCGAACAGCACTGTTCAATATTTTTCCTGCAATTATTCGGTATATCTGCTCGCTTCTGTCATAAATGCATAAAAACCGCAGACTCAACCAAGTTCTCAACTTACACGATCAGAATTTTACGAAACCATTCGAACGAACGACGCCGAACAATAATTAATCTGTCCTCGCAAGGTTTCTAATAAAAATTGAAGATAAACTAATTATAGCCTCGCATATCTCCAGCTCTGTTCCACGCTCGACGCATCGCATCAAATCGGCAGTCCATTCATAAAACGAAATCGCGCGTTAGTCAGAGATGAATAATTTCCGATAAAACAACGCGTTTAATATTCAAGCAATGCAATAAACATTTCCAGAAGCAGAGATGGAATCCGTTTGAATAAAGATGCTTCTCGGAACCGATGCTCAATAAACAATTCCTGATTGCTCCAACGAATCCGCGAGTACGGATAATTGATCTAAACCGCAGACGGTCATCGATGTCTCGAGAAGTTACAAAACTCCGCGGTGCATCATTTCGGAGTCCGCGGTATAATGAAATTCTCGCGAAGTTGCTCCGACGAAGACGGAGTCCCGATTTTTTTCCAAGCGCGGTGCTAAATAAAAAAGAAAAATTCGTTTCCCCATCTCGGTAGAATTCAGGTCCCCCCCACCCCCTCCTCACCTCCCCATGTACGACACAGATCGATTCGCGCGCAGCGCGTTTCGCAAACACCGAAGGATGTCAACGGATGTGTATATGTACGTGGAAACCTGGATCTCCGAGATGGTATCTCGATCTCTCTTCGCGATGAAAATAAAATCCCTTAAAGATCCCGGCCGTTCGATATATCTGCGGCCGCGAACGTGTCATCTCGCGAGAACGATGCAAAGATAACGCTTCGGCCGACGGTGTTTAAAACGGGAATAAGGAACCAATTACTTTGTATCCGAGAACGATTTATAACGCGGTTAATGCCATATCCTGTCGTCGATACGCCGATCGATGAGACACTCCGAGCGATTTATCGCGGGGATTATCCTCGGCCCTCTAACGCGGCCTTTTCTATTTTCGGTGTTCGTTAAGCTCGCACATTTTTATCACCGCAAGGCGCGATCCTCGATTCTTCAAACATCGACGTTAATTTTATTTTCTCGAATCGAAGTCACGGTGGCTTCAAGTTGTGGCGCAAAAAAGGATTTACATAGCCGGAACGGATCAGAAATAGACTCGTCGAAGTGTCCCGAGTTGGAGACACGTTCGGATCACTTTGTGCATTGTGAACGGTGTATTGTTCGTTCGCGCGCGCCGCAGTGAAATGTGCCACATTCGAATGAAAATGAGAAGACTTTCACTTTATCGATCTCGGTTTACGGAATCGCAGAGATCGTCGGTATTTTTTTGAAAATCTTTTTCGCCGACCGTACGGAATACGAAACAATGCAATTTATTTCGTCTCTTGTACGCGCTTCGCGAACACCCATGCAAGAATCGCCTGCACGCAATAATACGTTTCTGATGCAATTGTTCGAAGGAAATACAGCTCGGACACGGCGAAAAAGAAACGCAAGTGGGAACGTTAACGTACGTGAATTATGGTTCGCTTTTATCTTAATGCAATTCGACTGGCACCTTTTTATCGGACCACGTTCGTAAATTATCCCTGTTGACGATACGGCTCGACTTCCGCAAAGAGATATCGACGATCGCGCAAAAACCGACGGAATAATTCTCAAATCAGGAGTCACCTCTGATTAACGGTGCGGTATTAACGCGCGATAACCGAGCCGAACAAAAAGATCTCGGCGACAAATGCTGAAACGAGCAATGTCACGCATCGGATCACCCTCGGTTCGATACGTAACCGGCCTAGACTATCGTCATTTTTTATCGTTTTCCTCGTTCTGCTGCCTTATCCCTCGGCCTCTGCCTACACGGCGGTTCATTGAATTATTTAATACAAGAGAGGACGAAGGAGACACGCGGCTGATGGATCGCCGTCGTCGAACGTCCGATCGAGGATCGAAGCGATCGATGATGGGGCCTTGCAACACACCGTAAGATTTTCTATCGTTTGGAGAGTCTGCTGCTCGGTCTTTTATCCGGACAGCCCGATGCATAATAATTAGCTTTCTCTCGTCCGATCATCGATATCAGTTATTCTTTAATTTACATTTCATTTATTTATTTATTTACGTATACAGGCTATAGACCCTTTAGTGTACCAAAAATATTAAAAACTACAGAAAACTTGCACAAAAATTATGTAGAACCATATTATATAGGATCAAGATCACGAATGACATCGACAGAATTTAATATAGCGCCAGCAATGAAATAATATTGAGATAAATTAGACTTTTGATATGAGAAACGAATTTGGAAATAAAATAAGCTATTGGAAAATAAAGCTTATTAGCTCTGAAGCTTCATTAGCTTTAAGCTATTAGCTTAAAACGCATTTGGAAATACGGTTCTCCCTAATTGACGCTCAGATTGTGCAGAAAAATGGACAATTTTGGAAGAAAAGTTACGAATGTTCGAGCCTTGCTGCTCGTTTTTATAGTTACGAATTGTCAACAATGATAAGAACGAGCTGCAGGGCTCAAATAATCGTATCTCCTCTTCCCAAATTGTCCATTTTTGTACACAATCCGAGCGTCAGTTAGGGAGACATTACTGTACAGTAAGTCCTCCCTAATTGACGCCCAGATTGTGCAGAAAAAAATGGACAATTTAGGAAGAAAAGATACAATTGTTCGAGTCTGTCTCGTTTCTGCTGTATATAAGCTTTTTAACCCGGTTGTGTTTTTGATGGCGTGAAAAGAATGTTAACTCGTCAGCATACAGAAGGAGATAACGGTAGCGGAAAGACCCGTGTATATCGTTTACAAATGTTAGCATGCCCGATTTAGATGTTGTACATTCTCGAGAAATTAGTTGCATAAGAGACACCAAGCGTACCGCTTCCTCGGACGCATTAGGGTCTGTCTAAAAATTCTGTTAATTTGCAAAATTCAGTTAGGTATTTCTGGACGGTCGGGTTGAGCTAATGAACCTTCATTTTGTAATGATTAGAGAAATCTTGCAGCGTCTTTAAACGTTTATCGATCCGAGCGGAGAGTATCGCCGGACCGTAACGCATTTTTTCAGACAGGTCAGCAATTAATTGCACACATGATTTTGCATGGACTCGCCTTAATTCCGCTCCCGAGTTTACCGCCCCTTACAGCTGATAACGTTTACACTTAGGATCGGCGAGGTTCGTCAGGCTCTCGCTGATCCAGTTAATTAAACGTCGTTGCCGATGTTCTGCGGTGCACAGCGACTTTTTCGCAGCAGCTCCTGCACTTATCCGAGCACTAACTTATCCTCGAATAGTAGGGAGTCCTATCGAAACGTTTCTGTTCGAAGTTGAAATCCTTGTCGAGGGATATTTAGCGTTTCACGAGTTCGGTTCGATTACCAGCGAAATCGATTAACGACGTCAACGCGCGCGCACGCCCGATTTTTCAGATTCTGGCTCGAAACGCATGCGAGTTTACGCGTTGCCGGTAGCGGAATGCGAGGCATTAAACGTCCATGTTTGGAGGTCGGTGGCAGCCGCAACGATCGTCGCCGGTAGCGCATCCCGGTAGCCTAATCGTCGCGGGAACCTGTTCCAGATTTCAGCTGTTACTCTTAATTAGATTCGCGTTGTGTACCGGCTTATTAATATTTTTTCAGCCGGCGCTATCTGCCGGTCGGAACGAATTAACTCTCGAACTCGGTCGCGACCAACGACCAATCGAGATAACTCCCTCGGGCCTCGGATCCCGGCTAAGCGACCAATACGAGAAATAAGGGCGATATGCGGCGGGGGAGACAGCGACGAACGGGGACGGGACAAGCCGGAGAATCGGAGAAAGAAAAAGGAGAGAAAAAGGTGGAGAAAAAGGAGAAGAAAAAGGAGAAGAAAAAGGAGGAGAGAGAGAGAGAGAGAGAGAGAGAGGGACACGCAAGAAAAAGAAACTTAATAATCCCGCGAGCCGAGCGGAGCGGAGATCGTTGGGATCCGCGCGCAAAAAACAGCTCCACGTGAAAGTCACCGGCGAGGCCGTGCTCGCTTTCCAATCGGCCGACAACGGGCACACCCGGGCGACCGGCTCGATTTGCTAATTAGTGGCCACGTCGGGGCTAATTAATTCCGACGAGCAGGTCGTGAGGAGACGCGGAGCGATCCCAGCCGGGGTGAGATGGGGTGCCGCCGCTCCACACTGCACAGTGGGGTGAAGTGGCAATGTTCTGTCAAAGTCGAACAACTTTTGATAGAAATGAGATAAAGCGATACTACTTTTTTTTACGTTAAAGCCGAAATGTTGTAGAATAAAGGAGAAACAGAGAAACTATGGTGTGAACATATTTTTAAGCTCGACAATTTCTGTTCAACTTGAAATGTTCCAACAAAATTGTCATTTATCCAATACAACGTATAATTGGACATTTTTCATCGTATGTTGTACATCATTTTCCGCAGATGTGTCATACAGATTTCAATTCCGTTCGCAATTCTTTTTTCCTCTGCTTCAGGATTTTGAAAAAACGTCAGCAAATTAGCAAATCGTTTCAACGAAAATGTCACGTTTTCGTTAGCTCCTTCGCTCTTGGATCGATCTCTTTTAAAAATCCGAAAGGAGCAGATCAATTTTGCGACCGGATCTGAAATCAGCGCGTCAAAATCTACGGGAAACGATGTACGACATGCGATAAAGAAATCCAAATCTAGATGATATTGAATGAATCACAATTTTGTTGCGATACTTCAAGTTAATGTAAACGCTTACGTCAATGTAAACATCGCTTTATCTCAATTTAACCAAAAATTCTTTGATTCTTACGCAACTTCGCCATTTCACCCCACTGTGCGCCGCGCCGCGTCGAATCGCGTCGAGTCGCGTCGAGTCGAGTCGAGCCGAGCCGAGCCGAGCGGTGCATGCACGAGGCGCACGACAATGAGAGACAATAGGGGCCACTCGCTGATTGTGATCCGAGGCTTTTCTCGCGCATAGAGGTGCAGGGAGGTGTGAAACAGGATAATAATATAGAGTTACTCTCCCGGCGAATATTTCATATCGGCGCATCCCCGCCCCCTTTTGCACCTTCTCTCGCGCCTATTCTGCGGCAGCTTCCGCTTCTCTTTCTCCGAGGTCGAGAGCAACCCTCTTCAACCCTTTCGAGTCGGGTCGAGCATGGTCCAGCGCCTCTATTTCACCGAGAACCGCAAACGAGCTGCGGCGCAGCCTTCGCCACGGGACGTCCCATGGATTCGACGAGCTTTTATGCCGAGGCGCTTCCGTGCACGCGCGGAAAGTCACCCGAGGGGTTCACGGAGGACAAGCGCGTCTTCCTGTTCTCTTTTGAACGGTGCTGGGGAACGGGAAACGGGAGACGCGACCTGCGAGACGCGACACCGTGACGAGGAGAACACCTTTGCGCGTGCACGCGAGAACACCTTTTGTGGAAACGTGCGCCAAGTAACCGAATCTGGGCGTCTCGACGGGCCTTTGGCCCCGGTCGAACACCCTGTGCCGTTCGCCCTTCTTGCAGCTCCGAGGTGTTGATACCTCTCTTCTATTCGGGTCTGTTTTCTCAGTTCTTTCTTTTTTTTTCTGGCTCGTTGCAATCTTTCTATTTTACTTCCAATTTCTAGATAATCGGAGGATTTTCTGTGCTTTGGCACAGGTAGCACTGTGCTTCGGTTGGATCAATCTTTCTATTTTACTTCCAATTTTTAGATGATCGGAGGATTTTCTGTGCTTTGGCACAGATAGCACTGTGCTTTGGTTAGACCCAGTTCCACGGGAGCTGCTTAGGAAACCTTCGTCTACTGTGAACTCTTTATCATACCATAACTAGACTGTAGATTTTATGGACTTATGGTAGCATCGAATAGGCAATGTTTAAAATGATAAAAGAATTAAAAGAGTTTAATCCCTTGCACTCGAAACCACTTTAAGACTACATTCAAAATAGTTTTTCTAAATTACAGTTATTTACAATTATTTCCATTTCATGTGACTTGAAATTAGTATATTTTATATACATATAAAATTGAGTCTCGTGCAACAGTGACACTCTCAACTTAGTTATAAACAAATTTGATCATGTACGAATTATTTTGGAACGGGATATAACAATTTTAGCGACGCCTCTGAGTCACCACTGGAGATGTAGATTTTATGGATTTATGATAGCATCGAATAGGCAATGTTTAAAATGATAAAAGGAATAAAAGGGTTTAGTCCCTTGCACTCGAAACCACTTTAAGACTAAATTCAAAATAGTTTTTCTAAATTACAGTTATTTACAATTATTTCCAATTACAATCATTTCCATTTCATGTGACTTGAAATTAGTGTATTTTATATACATATGAAAAAGAGTCTCGTGCAACAGTGACACTCTCAACTTAGTTATAAACAAATTTGATCATGTACGAATTATTTTGGAACGGGATACAACAATTTTAGCGACGCCTCTGAGTCACCACTGGAGGGTGACCACTGGTCACCACAAAGGGTTAATAGTAAAAGGGTTAATTTATTCACTTTGTATAAATATCCACGGCCCAACAATGCCAGTAAACGCGTATCAACGATACAATGAAAATGTCAGAAGGGATCTGCGTTCTCGCGAGACAGTATAAACTGAAGAATTATCGACTTTGCACGAATATCGCTTTGACAAGAAGTAGCAGTGCCTGTACGAAAAGGAGCAGGTATCTGCAAATTAAAAGCGCAAAAAGACGATATAACAAGCCGCCTGCCATCGAGAGGAAATTGCAGAGGACCGGAGAAGGGACCGAGGGTAATGGAAAGAAAAAGTCGCGGAAGACCGTGACAAAGAAGCACGCATGCTCGCGATGGTTGTTTCTTCCGGCCGATGAAAACATCATCCGCGTCGGGCCGCGTCGGGATATGAAAATTTCGCGTGACTGATTTGCATAACGCTCGGCCGGTGCACACGGAGAAGACACAGGGAAAAGGAACCCGTTCCCCGTCTGGGAGAAAGAGATACAGTCGATTTTTACGGGACAGCCGTGTTTGTTTTCCCTGTTGCCTTCGCGCACCTCTGACGGAATATTAACTTTACGATCGAACTTGAACTCCCGGGCTATTCTATCCGGCTAAACCCGGTCCAAAGAGAGATATCGATGTAATCGAAGCGGCTATTCGAGGGGATCGGCCGTGTCCATATTAACGGCGAATTGACTTAAGTGCGGATTCTTGTTCCGCGATGATAGCTCTATCGAGACGGTCGCTAACAAGCTGCTCCACTATTAATACCCCTTTCGCTCGGCTTTATCGTGGCCGATGTTGCCTTCGAGACATTGGGCTCCCTGTGCGTGGAGCTTCGTCTTTCGATGGTGCTCTATCTTTTTAATATTGCCGCGAGCCAAGTGCTCGGATAAATATTTTCGTAATTCGATGTGCGCGATGCGCTGCGTCGAACGAAGATGACGGGAGGGTACGGAAACGGGTTTATTGGTTGTCATTTCGACGACTAATACGATATTTTGCTAATACTTTTGCGATATTATATATATCCTGGGAAGATTCTTCCAGGTACACCGAGTAGATCTATAAAATCGAAATGTTCGGGGAAACCGCAAGAGGCTTCACGTTTTCAATTTTATCGCGATCCGACAAGAACGAGTGAACTTGCTGCGTAAACTATCACGTGTGAATCTGAAAATTGTATAAATAGAATGATTGATCGTGCTAACTCCGTATATACGCAGAAACAGATATAATTGAAGAATCCTTAAGAAGTCTAAGAGAATCGTTGCAGCCCATTGTAGAATAATTATTCTACTAAACTTTGTAAACGATAATACATATTTTCTTTTGTTTAATTCTCACTTAGTTTTTTCACTTCTTTTAGTACTAAAGGGTTTATCCCGCGAATAAATAAACAAATAATTACGAAAAATGTGTATGCTGCGACTTTATGCATTGATTTTATGCATCGATGACAAAAATGACTAAATCATACGCAAAACAGCGAAGAATTTCCAAATCCTGCAATTTTATCCCCCAACGACTAAAGTTACTAATAAACGCAATAAACATCTATGTCGCTCTTGTATTTCGCAATCCATACAGACATCTTTCGTTTTGCATAAAAATCCGTAGTCTATAAAACAGCTTCAAGTTATTTAACCGTTCAAGAGATTTAACCGTTTCGAACTGATTGTTATTTAGCTGATTAACATCACATTCGCGAAGAATGCCGAAATTACATGGCACTTAAGAACGATCATACGTCAAGCCGCGCACGATCGAACCATGCAATCTTATAGCAAATTTCACGATAAAAGGGAGGAAGCGCTCGGAAGAAACGGCTTGGAAATTCCGGGAATCTAAATAAATAACCTGGAAGATCGACCGTGGAATCAAACCGCACGTGAGCAAATCAGATTAATGGCGACATATCCGTCAGCTAATATACCGCCATTAGCAGTACATCCTCCGATGATCGGCTCGATTCATGGTGCGCGTCCACCGAAGGACGGCCAAGCGTCGAACAAATTACGGAATCGTAATTAAACGAATCCGCGGGTATATACAGAACGAATTCTTTCGGTGGCCGGTTCTTCCCCACGAGAGATTACGCTTGCACCGCGAACCTGTTGTTCCGTTAGGCGATGCGCGCCGCGGACAGCCTGTTATCGCGGCTCCCTGTCCTCCGCGAGCGGCGAGCGATTACGCCGGCCGATGCTAATTGTTCTCATCCTGTCCGGTTAATTCCCAAGCGGCGTAGGAAGTGCGGGGTGACGCTTATCATATCGGCCGGTCACGCTGAGTAGCCATGTCCTGTAGTACCGTTTCTTTTTTCTTTACGATACGCGAACACACGGGGAACCATGACAGATACCCGGCGCGGTGAAAGACAGAGATAGGATGGGAGGAGGGCGGGGGGGGGGGAGAAAAGAGAACGAGCGCGACCAGATACCCGGTACATTGTAAGGACAGATAACGACCTGCATTATGCGCCTCCGCGCATTACCTAATCCGATATCCGGGGAATGAGGAAAACGTCCACGCGAAACCCCGTAATAGCAACTGCCTTCCCCCTGAGATCCGTGCCCCCGCGATCTTAACCTTAGGCCTGGCAAGGTAGGGTAGCTATGTGTCTGGTCGGATCTAGACGCTTCGAGTTTGCATACTTCTGGGTCTGGGCGAGGTAACGTGTAGGATCTCGCGAGTCAACAGTCTCGCACTGAGTGTGCTTAAACGTTGATATAACAAGTATTGCAATAGGCGGGAAAACCTCGGGTAGCTGTCAGACGCGCCATGTTGGCAGCAGATCATCGCAGCATCGGAGATTAAAATTGGAAAAATTCTGAAAATTGCAGAATCTAGTTTGACGAATCTGAAAGTTACTAATGTTTTGGAGGAACGATAAAAAAAAAGTACGTATTCGATCGACACAGATCTCGGTGATTTATTGAAGCAAATTATGAGGTACAAGTAACAACATTAAGAACAAGCTCTTGTTTAATATTCCCGCGGCATCCTTGTACAGAAAATTTCGAAATGTCCTGCCACCGCGTGAACTGAAAATTGAAGATGGGAAATATAGTAAAGTCTCCCTGATCGACGCTTAAATTGTAAAACAAAAATGGAGAATTTCGGAAGAGGAGACACGATTATTCGAGCCTTGCGGCTCGTTAATATAGTTATCGATTGTCAACAGCTATAAAAACGAATAATCGTATGGGACGCAAGGCTCGAATAATCGTATCTCCTCTTCCCAAATTGTCCATTTTTCTGAGCATCAATTAGAGAGAATTTACTGTACAGCAATGTCTCCCTAAATGTCGCCTAAATTGTGCAAAAAAATTGACAATTTGGGAAGAGGAGATACGATTATTCGAGCCTTGCGGCTCGTTATTATAGTTACCGTCAACAGCTATAATAACGAGCCGCAAGGCTCGAATAATCGTATGCGCCACGAGGCTCGAATAATGTTATCTCCTCTTCCCAAATTGTCCATTTTTCTGAGCCACGATTAGAGAAAATTTACTATACAGTAATGTCTCCCTAATTGTCGCCTAAATTGTGCAAAAAAATTGACAATTTGGGAAGAGGAGATACGATTATTCGAGCCTTGCGGCTTTTATAATTGTTGACAATCGGTAACTATAAAAATTAACTGCAAGGTTCAAGTAATCGTATCCCCTCTTCCCAAATTGTGCATTTATGTGAACAATCTGAGGGTCAATTAGGGAGACCTTACTGCATATCCTAAAGATGCGTAAAGCTATCACTCAGGCAAGAGTTCCAGCAGGCGTTTCGAACTGACCCTTCATTCACTGAACGATTGTTAATGCATAGGGTCTTTTTTATTGGGGTCTTTGATAGGGGTAAAGGGTAGTAGAAGAAGCCGAGGGTTTCCAAGGGTTGCAGGATATAATGAGACCGGGCCGATCTGTGGAGATATTTTGGAGATTTCGATGCTCGATTTAATCGGTACTTGCACCATTATTTTCGGTAAAAATGTGTCTTCTGGAGAAATATTTGTGCAAATACAATTTTTTACAGTTTTCTATATTAATTATCATATCGAAAAAAGATATCGTAATTTAGTGAAGAAATCGAGACGTAAGGAGTGAAGAAATATCGAAATTTCATTCGGAATAGTATTAAGGGAACGCTCCATTGAAATAGAACGATGAGTTGCACACCCTCCCGCAGATATGCATCGGAAAATTCCCGATCCGGCGGGTAAAAGTCACGTTCCTCGGCGTCAATAGGCACGGACTATTGACTGTTCCGTCTGACAATGAGCTGCGTAACCTCTGTCTCCGTTTGATGAGCAATTGTTTCAGAATAGCGGCTGCTAACGTAGGCAGCGGACTTACAACCGAAGGGCGGTCCCGGTCTTTCAGTGAACGTTGTTGCGATTGCATCTTTGTTATATACATGTTGCATTCATTCGCGGTTGCTGTATGAAAATGCTGAAACTTTCTCTTCGCGCGTGTATGTCATCGAAAGATTCTGTCTGCTAAAAATACCCGCTGACAATACTTAAAAGATGCAGAAGCAGACAAATTATAGGGTCTGGAGAGTCTATAGAGAACTCTATTGGAAACGCCACTACTGTAATTGAGTAACTGTTCATATTATCCAAACACTCGAGAAAAGGAAACTCTATTATCGTAACAGAGTAGCTGTTCTATTATCCAAACATCCGAGTCATGCTAATTTGTTCGAACAGGCCGAGGTGCGATTATAATTGAGTGGTTTGGGGAACATTTTTAATTACGTTTCAAAATATAATCTACACAAGGCAAAGTGTTTTTAAAGGACAAGTGAAATGAATTATGAAGTGACTACAGTAATGTCTCCCTAACTGACGCTTGGATTCTACACAAAAATGGACAATTTTGGGAGAGGGGATACGATTATTCGAGCCTTGCGTCTCGTTTTTTATAGTCGAATAATCGCATCTCCTCTCCCAAAATTGTCCATTTCTGTGGGAAATCCGAGCGTCAATTAGAGAGACATTACTGTATAATTTAACTTATCTATATATATTAACTTATATAACTTATTATACAATAATATAATACATATATAATATGTAATAACTTATCTTAACAATAAATTTGGTCAGTAAACAATACACATGTTAATAGAAAATAACGCTCCTAGTTTCTCAGAATGTGGAAAATGTGACTTAACGCCGCTATGATTGTAACCGAATCAATTGTCTTTGATATCCAAGACTTTTTGTCAAAAGCGCAATAATTATTATTGTTGGAATTTGCTAATTGTTTATTTACTAATAATGCAATACAAATATGATACAGTATTTAATAAAGCATCTAGCGGATATAAAATGTACTTTGTGTGAAGAAGAGTGACTGTATGTGAAGTCGCGGAGATACTATCCGACAGATCGTCTTCTAGGTTGACGAACGCCTGTGTAGTTCTATGGGAAGTAGCTACTCGCACTGGAACGTGCAGTCCTTTTATACTATTCCTTCAGAAGGTCGGGCTTGTACCTGCATTTATGAAGCTCTGGGTTGTACCTTTATTTATTTCCCCTGTAGACATGTGTGTGTGTGTATGTGTGCGAGTATCGTTGTATATACCAACAATTATCAACTTACGAAATAAATGCCGACGAAATCTAAACTGCAGGCAGCACTTTCAGCTAGATCAATGGTAGAAAAAGCAAGGTAGACCGTCGCAGTACCAAAACGATTTGTCTAAACGTTCTCGCAACAATTTCGCCCGACCATTATGGGTGCTCCGTCCTCGTCAGAAATCGGCGTTTGCCTTTTATCATCGATCTTCGCTAAGTGCAGCGCTCCAGCGATCGAAACGAGAGCCAGATAGGGCCCGGCAGCCCCGGATATCCTGCATTACGCGCCTCCGCTGGGTTGCCTAATCCGATATCTCAGCTGCCAGCCATATTTGTAGCGCGCGCGGGCTCCGAAAAAATTCCGCGGGCTTCTAGCGCTCCTGACACAGCATTGCCACCGATATAGTTTACATAATTGACCATGCCCGAGTAGGATCGAGGTGAGTCACGCCCGGGGATCGGTAATAAAACAGCGAGATAGCGAAACGCGGCCATTTTCATCGTGGAAATGAAAATTGCGGGCAACAGCACGCGTCGACGTCGCCGTCGCCGTCGTCGTCGTCGCTATCGTCATAGTCGTCGTCGTCGTCATAGCCGTCGTCTTGTGCCGATATTCGCGTTACACGCTCGGTATTATCTTTCGCGTTATTGATATTTCGTTACCCGGGATATCGTGTTACAAATTCGTTGCGCGCTCGCGTATCTTGGCTTGTATCGGCGTCCTGTAATTTCGTCCCGCGTCGAGGAGCGTGTGCCCGCGTTTTGTTCGACGCGTTTTTCGCGCGGCGGTCGACCGAACTCGCGCGAGATCTCCCCCTCGGTTTCTCCGGTTTGCGTAACCACGGATTAAGACCGACGCCGCGCCGCGCCGTGCCGCGACGCTGTTTTGTCAGTTCGCGCGAACGCGACGACAGCCTCTCCTTCTACGGCGGCCGTTTTACATTCGAGTCGAATCGCGCGCGCTCGAACATTCCCGCCGCTTTTTCTGCCGGTCCGTCCTATCTGTCGTTTTCTGTTCTCCTTATGTCGCTCTCTTGACGTCCTCTCCGTTTATATGCGATTTTCGTCCATTTATCTCTAAGCTCTTCCATGCAGAACTTTAACTCCTTAAGTGTGTGATTCGCGAATTTCAAGACATAATTGCCTACTACTGGTTTTCTGTTATTAAATGGTTTGTTAAGTGACGCAGTTCTGGTTTTCTTTTTAACGGAAAGCGAAGAAATAGGTAAAATGAAGTAGCGTACAAAATGATTTATCTTCTAGTCGCTTAGCCAGTCAGCCACTCAGCCGCTTAAGAAAATCTTTGAAAAGTGTCTAAGTCACTGAACATGTTTGACTTTCTTCGTATTTCGTTTAAATAAAATACTCTTATAAAATAATTTAATGAAAAATATCAAAACATATATCCTCCTAAAGCATAGTTAGTCATAGTTCGTTATACTCGTGATGACACAGAATGTTGCCATGACGAGTATACTCGTCGAAAACAGTTATCTGGTTAAGGGTACGAAGATGCCAAGCCAATATTTTGTTAATTTTTACTTTGCATTTCAAATCTACATTTCATTCGTAATTTCGCAGTTCAAAGAAATACATTTTCCAACGCAAAACACTCTGCAGTGTTTAGAAACAGTCTAATCCCACGAGTCTACCATCAATAATCCCGCAATAATTGCATCACTGGATCAAAAGACTCGGTCACCTACGAATTACTACCCAGTGGAGGGGGGAGGGGGCATAAAAATAGACTCGAAGTTTTTTTTTTTACATTTTTACTGACATTTAAACAAAAAGAACTATATTTATGTATTTCTGATTTCTATTACTCCTAACATAGAAATATACAAATACGAGACTTTGTCAAGTAATTGTTTAACCAGTTAGCTGTGTTTGACGAGTATACTCGTCATGCGTAAAAAGTAGCGACCATTGGCTACTTAAATTGTAATTTTAGTGAAAACAAAAACATATTCTCAAATTTCAAAACGTTTAGAATATTTTCAGGCGAATCCTGCACGCGAAGGTGTTTACATTGTTATAAAAATAAGATTAGAAAAGAATCACGATATTGGTGTTCGACGTGCAAAGTGCTAATATATATCGTTCCTTGTTTTCTTGCTTGCTTTTCTTTAACTTTTATAAGTATTTAATTTTTTCTGCGTTTTTCGTTTATTATGTATGTAGTATATGTTAATGCCAAATGAACGAGTAAATATTAATAATAAAATTGTTAATTTTATAAAATAAAACCGTGTTTTCGATCCAATATTTTAACAGCGACACTTATTCTGCGTTCGACGAGTATACTCGTCATCGCTTAGTTCTCGCGACACATATAGGTACGCGTTCTAAAAAGGAGGCGCCACAGCTAACTGGTTAAACATCGCTAAAAATGCAGAAATTACTTCGTCCCTGTAATTATTCGCACCACTGTAATTGAACCCTGTCAGTATCGGTCCGCCTAGAGACATAGTAGCCTCTCGACGACAATTGGCCCAAAGATCATAGGTCGAGGCCCCGACCTTCCCGCCCACGTCTCCGTAGCGATTCCTCGATCGGCGCTCGAGGAAAGTGAAGTTTCAGCATCGATTCACCTCGGGGTCCGATTTCTCGCGGAGCTGCAGCTGCATAGTTGCCGCTCGATCTCGCGCGAGGCTCGCATCTGCACGCGTATCGAGTGCACGCGCGGCAAAGGAACGTTAACATACACCGTGAGAGAGTAACCTGTCGGATACGCCGTTTTATCCGTGGAGAAAGAAAAAACAAATAGCGACGCGGTGGTCCGCGGCGAACAAAAACCGAACGGCAGAGGGGAAGGTGGGGTAGGCGAGGGCCTCGGGGATCTTCGATCCATCAAAGTCAACGCTTGACACCTTTCTACCCCCTTTGGAGCTTGTCCTTCTTCTCCGCCGGATCCTCCTTGTGCTCGTCACTTCGCCTGCAACCACCACGAGATTTTTACTGCGACGCTCCGGGCACCGGGACAAGTTTTACGAGCATGTCGAACGCGCTTGACGAACTTATTACCGGCACGGGGTTACCAGAGATCTTTGGGGAGATCGAGGGTACAAAGGAAATTAGTTGCGAGGTAGCACGCGGTTGAAACGATTTTGAATAACTGTACCGCTGAGAACGACTCTCGAAGATGCTCGTGCGTTGCGACGATAAAGTTTGATTTAACGGACGCATTTATATTTCACCAGCGAATTATGCAAAAATGCGCTTCAATGGTTTTCGTAACGAAGCAAATTATTCGTTGAACAGCAAGACGAGAAAGTTTCTGTTTAACCAGTTAGCTGTGGCGACCACTTCGAACAAATATATCGCTAAAAGCAAACGACGACGAGTGTGTTATCTAACCAAGACACATTTTTTCATAATAATTATTTATATCTTTATATTTGATCGGTTTATTTCGTCCGGATCTCTAAATCTAGTTTTCGGAAACTTACTGGTTAACGCTTCCGGCTGCTACGTTAACGATCTCAAAAATTTCACAAAATTAAAATATTTTATGGATTACATTTTCAATGTTCTCACGTGTAGCGGATATATCCTAACGAAGTTCGGAAACAATTCATTTTCAAATCTGAGCAAATAATGGCGTCGTCCACGTTTGAGTGACGTGGCAATTGCAGCGTTGTCAGTTATTTATTCACTTAATGAATTTACTAGTCTTGCTTTATACGATTAAAATTTGCGATATCAAGATGTCTGTTTAGCAAAAGATGTTTTACAATATAGAACTTTCATGATAAAAGATTGAAAATTGTTTCATCAGAATGACAATGTTCCTGTAGAGATATACAATATACACACACACACAGGGTGTGATATGTAATATATAATATTATAATATATTACAATTAACACAAATAATAAATTACATTACAATAATGTAATATATTATATTATAATATATTACAATTAACACAAATAATAAATTACATTACAATAATGTAATATATTATATTATAATATATTACAATTAACACAAATAATAAATTACATTACAATAATGTAATATATTATATTACATATTATATCATATTGTAATGTGATATACAATAAACATTTGCCCGCTAGATGAACGTGAGGGCGCGGCGTCGCGGAATCAAAACGCTCAGCTTGGAATCAAAACCGGACATTATTATTCCACGATTATTCCAAGCTTGCGGTTCGTTTTTACAATTATTGACAATCGGTAATTATAAAAACAAGCCGCAACGCTACAATAATCGTATCTCCTCTTCCCAAATTGTCTATTTTTGTTTTCAAGCTGAGCGTCGGTTAGGAAGAATTTACTGTATTAGCTTCAGATTCTTAACGTTATAGATGCTAATTAGTAATTAGTCATTACAAATAATCATGTGTTCATCAGAAGAATCTGATGGTAATGCTTTAGGGATTTCGATTGTTCTATGTGCCCTGAGTCCCGTCGCGCGTCTCGCTCACCCTTGGTCGCGCAAATAATATACGCATGCATGCGCGCGCACACCTACCCAAAGCACAGGCACGTGCGTCTGATGTGCTCCTAGCCGAAAATGGCGACCACGGGGGAGCGAGCACATCACGACGGGAGCCAGGAGGCGTTGTTTGTTATTATTCGACCGGACTCGAGTCGCTCGTTTCTTGGGAATCCAGTATGCCGGCTAATTTTGGACTAACAGAAAGGGCCCATTTTTGCCAATAAGGAAAACGTGTTCAGCCTAGTTCTGCAAGGGCGTTAACATAGGTGGATTGGTGGGTATCGGTCTTACACTTTTCTCAGGTGACTTCTTCTGGGAAACGGACGGTACATGATTCGCAACAATTAACGTTCGTAAACACTATCTCGGGCGGCGGCAGCTGCAGTAGAATAATAAACGACGATTAAATTCTTTACAAAGATGAACAAACTTTAAAATCGATTTTCTCGTCAACGGAGCCCGGAATAAAAAATGTTATACCGAATTTGTTTGTTTATTTTTTCACGTAGAATCACCTCTTTCTCGGTTGTACTACGAATTCCGGCCCATACTGTGCGTAGTTCCCCTCGAACGTGTACACAGAACTGCTGCTGTTAATCGATTGATCGTTGCAATCTCTTGGAAAATTGTCTAAGCTGCTACAATTGTACCGTGCACGTTCGATTCCCTTCATATTTTATTCAAATACGACATTTTTATAAAATATATAATTTAGTAAAGAACATCAAAGTATATTATACGCATCATGAAGAATCGTTAACATTTAGCGTTACGACGAGTATAATAATTAACATTTTAGGCACGACGCGCCACTATAGTGGCTTCCGCGGATATCATCTTTTAGAACGACACGCCACTATAGTGGCTTTCGCGGATGTCATCACTCTGGACGACGCGCCACTATAGTGGCTTGCTCTAGTAGCTCACTCGCTCATCGTTTGAACCAAATAATCGTCTTCATATGCATTGTTTCACATTTCTTTTGTCTTCGCATCGATTTACAACAGTCTACAGGGTGTCCCAAAAATGTCTCGCAATTCGGAAATGGCGGGTTCTTCGGATCATTTGAAGCAATTTCTTCCTTTACAAAAATTTTCTCCGAGGCACCGTTAACGAGTTATTAACGAAAAACAGCGACCAATAAGAATCGAGTACGACTGACGCGAGACGGTCAAGCCGACCAGCGCACGAAGCCCAGTTCTGCTCATTGGCTCGGCCGCCTCGCGCCAGCTGAGCTGGGATTCGACCGCTCGACCGCTGGCGCCGCTGACTCGGCCGACTCGCGCCAGCTGAGCTGGGATTCGACCGCCTCGACCGCTGGCGCCGTTGGCTCGGCCACCTCGTGGCAGCTGATCTCGCCTCTCATTGGTCACTGTTGTTCGTTAATAACTCGTTAACGGTGCCTCGGAGAAAATTTTTGTAAAGGAAAAAGTTGCTTCAAATGGCCTGAGGAACCCGCCACTTTCGGATTGCGTGACATTTTTGGGACACCCTGTATATACAGACAGAATATACAGTATCAGACTCTGTACAGTACACATCAGACTCTGCCGTCCACAGAGAAATAGCCTCGCGCAGAATTCAGCCGTACCTAAAAGGTTAAGACACGGAGTTACAGCGATCGTCGACGCTCGATCATAAACACAATACGAGGATATACAGGGTGTCCCAAAATATAAAAAGATATAAATAAAGCCCAGATCAGCCCATTGGCTCGGCCGTCTCGCTTCTCTGATCTCGCTTCTCATTGTTCACTGTTTCTCGTTAATAACTCGTAAACAAAGCCGCGGATTGCATTTTCGCTAAGGAGAAAAAGTTACTTCAAATCACCTCAGGAATCCTTCATTTCCCGTAAGTACCATAATTTTGGGACACCCTGTAGTACAACTTGGAACGAGTTCCGAACTGATTTCAACCGATTTAACAATATAAAAACGAGAGGTCTCGAAACAATGATAATTTCGAAGTTCTCCCGGGTAATACTTTCAGCAAATTCCGTGACCGCAACGCAGGAAGCGACAGCGTCCATTCCGAAGCAAAGACTCGCGTGTCTTGCGCGCATAACCGAGCCCACGTATTAAGGCCGGCCGCGAAACACTTTCCTTTTTCTGTTTTGACGGCTGGGTGGTGCCTCGGCGACCGGAAGTGGACGGTTACCGGGCGCAGACGCACGAGAGCAGAGGGATACTGATTACAGGAGGAAGGTTGTCCCGGACGCGACAGGAAGACGAGCAATCTCAGAGGCTCCGCGACAGGGCGCACTTTCGATCAACGTCTTATTCGGTCTCGTTAATCCAACATTATAACCAGTGGATCGCAATAAGAACTGTCCGGAACGGCGGGCAGTCGTGGTAACGCAGAAATTGAACGGTTGATATAGCGAACGAGATAGATAGATAGATAGATAGAGAGAGAGAGAGAGAGAGAGAGAGAGAGAGAGAGAGTGATAGAGAGAGAGAGAGAAAGAGAGAGAGAGAGAGTCGGGATCGATTCGGTTGGTAGCCGATGAAAAACCAGCGAATCGGCGAGCCCTGAAAAACAGTAGCGACCGCGAGCCAGCCGTGGAAAAGTAATAACAGTTAATTGGGGATCGCTGGTACCGCGTAATGGTGGCAAATGAACGACTGCTTTGGCGAAGGAGCGGTTCGGGCATTGACAAGCGCGGCTACGAGATAATGCTAGTAATGAATTGACGGCGGAACCGCGTCTAATATTCCGAGCGGCGACCGGCGCGGCGCGGCCGGTCTTTCGTTTTCTGCGTGGCGGATCGATCGAGCGAGATTCTATGCGCACCCGGACGACGGTAATACCGGTAGGACTGTTATTAGAGGCTGCCGTGCCGAGGAATGTTGATCAACCTTCGTCTTATCAGGGGAATATCTTCCAGCCGGCGGAGATTGCCGAAAACCCTGTGCGCCCCGGCCGATGATCGTTAGTTAACCAGTTTTAATCGCCGATAAGGCTCTCGTATCGACCGGCAAGATTAATTGCCGGCCGGTTATGCGAAACAAAGACGCATAGACGCGCGACAGCTATGCGAGGCACGCTGTCGCGAGCGTTGTTCTCGTTTTCGTCCCGGTGATTTTTACGTAGGCAGAGACACTCGCCAGCGGTGATTTACGAGGCCATTGTTCGGTCGTTAGACAGAAGAGGAAACGAGAAACGCCGCGATATACCGACGGAAGATTTAATTGCACGATTAATTGCACGCGCGCGCCCGTGCCCGCGCGCGCGCGCTCGCGCGTTCACGTTACCTCGTGGAACTTTTAATCAGCTTCCCCCGATTGTGGGAAGCGGGATCGACGGATTTCTCGGGGGATGGTATGCGACTGTGGATGGAACCGCAGCAGGCTTTTTCTCGATGTTATAACTCACGGAAAGCTGAACAATGAATCGTTAAGTGAAAAGTGGGAAGGAAGTTCGAACTTCTCTTGTCCCGTCGATGTGGGAGGCAGGTGAGATGTTTGCGGACGACAGATGCGTAGTTCCACGATAGACATCTTAACCAGCCAGTATGACGTATATACTCGACAAAAGTAGCTAACTGATTAAGAAGGATATATATCCTTTCTTTAACCCTTTGGCTACGACAGATTTTGACACGTGTGTACTGTGCACGCAGCATACGATAGCTCGTTGATGTGGTCGAGACATTGAATCGTGTTACATACGTTCGTGAATAATTTTATTTATTTTTATTTATACTCCTTTGTATCACATGCTAAAAATAGTAAGCAATAATTGTCGCACAGCAAGGAAGAGCAAAGTTACAAATGGTAACAAATAGACCTCGCTGCGATAGAATGAGTCAGAATATAGAAATACAATGCCTAAAGTTACGAAATAAATCGCTATTATCTGGACTCGATAAATTAATTTTATAGGCGACATAACGCATGTAACCGAGCTTTCAAAAGTACAAAAAGAACGACGGAATATAGAGTCAATAGAGTCGCTAAAACGATCAGCCGTAACAAATAGTTAATCCGATACAAATACTAATAATTTCAGATAAAATTTGCCGGTCGCTCGTAGGCGACAAAAATTTGCTCAAATTTGCTGGACGCCTATAGGCGCCATTGGTATATCGGAAGCAAATTTCCAAAGCGCCTATAGGCGCCGATGATAGTCTATGGGCTAAATATATATTTTATGTTGTATTTAAACAATATACGAAGTAAATCAAACATATACGTTACAGTTACGGCAACTTACGCACACTTTTCAAAGCGATTACAACAGCTAACTGGTTAATAAAGAGAATATTACGATGAAGATTTGAAACCGCGGCTGCCGTTGCAGAAACTTCAACGCGTGGAATAGTACTACGACGATGATTTGAATGCGTGGAATAGCATTATCACAGGAACTTTAATGCGTGGAATAATACTGTCTACGAGACTTAACGTGTGGAATAGTATTACGGCGGAGACTTTAATGCGTGGAATAATGGTACTATCTCAGAGACATGAATGCGTGGAAAATCTGCTACCTCGGATATAAGAACACGTGGAAATTCTGCCAGCTAAAGAGGTTCGAACGTATAGTAGTAGACGATAATTGAGATTTCAACGCTTCGAAGCAGACTGTCGTGGAGATTTCGACGCTCGGGATAGCGCTATAGCGGAGATTTCAACGCACCGAATTAGCATTATCTCGAAAACTTAAGTGCGTGAAAATTCCGCAATCTCGGAGATTCGAACTTGAAATTCAGGCGATCCGTAGGACTTTAACGCGTAGAAATTCTGCCAGCTAAAGAGGTTCGAACGTATAGCAGTAGACGATAATTGAGATTTCAACGCTTCGAAGCAGACTGTCGTGAAGATTTCGACGCTCGGGATAGCGCTATAGCGGAGATTTCAACGCATCGAATTAGCATTATCTCGAAAACTTGAGTGCGTGAAAATTCCGCAATCTCGGAGATTCGAACTTGAAATTCAGGCGATCCGTAGGACTTTAACGCGTAGAAATTCTGCCAGCTAAAGAGGTTCGAACGTATAGCAGTAGACGATAATTGAGATTTCAACGCTTCGAAGTAGACTGTCGTGGAGATTTCGACGCTCGGGATAGCTCTATAGCGGAGATTTCAACGCATCGAATTAGCATTATCTCGAAAACTTAAGTGCGTGGGAATTCTGCAATCTCGAAGATTTGAACTTGAAATTCAGGCGATCTGTAAGACTTTAACGCGTGGAAATGCTGTTATCGGAAAGGTTTTTAACGCGTATTAATGGCGCTATCGCGCAGAGATTTCACCGCGCATTAATGAATGCTGCACGCTGGCTCGGATATAGGGCGCTTTAAGGCGATACGGTAATGCTATCGCAAATACTTCATCGCACAGAGTAATGCTACTATCGCGTAGATCTCGATGCTTGATAGCGAAATTATCAGGGAGATCCTGGTATGCACGTAGCAAAAGCGCTGATCGCGAATATGTTAAAGCCTCCTAAAAACATTACATTGTAGATTTCAGCGGACGATACAGTTACTATAGCAGGAATCTAATCGCTTGATAGAAACGCTATCGCGCAGTTCTCCGCCGCGTGTAGTACACGCGAATACGTATAATTATAACGGAGATCTCGGCGCGCGGCAATAATTCTACCTGGGGAAGATTTGAGCGCGCGGTAATAGCGTCACGGAGTGTTCCGATGCCGGCAACAGTATGCTCGCCTACCACCGCCATCAAAGTGTTAAAGCATGCAACACTTTCCTCCGACGATGTTCTTCGCCCTCGTCTCGAGAAAGTGGCATGGAGCGTCCCAGTTTCGAGGACGATCGTCTGTTACGGTCCACGATGAACGATAAGCGCGTGCCCCGTTGGCGAAAAGCCGACGGAGCTTTCGTGGAAAATAACCTCGGAAATTTATTCACCCTTCGGCCGCCGGTGTAAGCGACCTCGAGGCACGGTGAAATAGATTTATTTGTGGAATTAGTATGCATACCGCACGGCAACCGGCCGAGCAAACGACGACGGGGGACGTGTGAGCGAGCAAAGGTGACATTAGATCCGAGATACCGATCGGTAAAAAAAGGATCGCGGCATTCTTTTCCCCGCTTCTCCCGTATAAATCTTATTAACACCGTCGATCGGGACCGATGGATTATGCATCGAGGTTACAAGACAATCGAGGAAGCATTCGACGGAGAGAAAACGGCCGTTCCTTTCGGCGCCGCGCCGATACGCTTTTACGTGCGGCGCGCCATCGCGCCGATCGCGCGATCGGACGCGGGAACCGGCGACGATAATAACGCACGCCTAAAATTGCTATCGCGGATAATATAGCCGGAGGCTATCGCGTGTACACAGATTTTTCTTAACGAGCTACGCGAGGTTCATAACCAGATAAAGATCGGCGTTAACCCTGGAAGAGATACCGGTAGACAATAAAAATAATTAGGTGCGAATGTGTACACCGACGAGCGATCAGACAAGCTCTCTACGATTACGAGCCGTGGAAAAAACAACATTCCTACGCGTTAGAGTACCACACCGACGCAAACCGATAATCGTATTCAATTACGTTAAACGCCGATAATGAGTTAATAACGCGCACGGTTTCCTTTCTTGCCGGCGATTGGTCGGCGGCGTTCGTGGAATCGATCCGAATAGATAATTAATGATCCTTATAGACGATTATTACTGAAACGATAATATACGCAAACAAAGTTCACCGCGTATCGTATCTTTATCTCCGACAATATTACATCTTTCGCTGCAATGCGTGCTATGACGTTTCTCCCTTGCAGAAAAAGGAAACGTTGCAGATCTGCGTCTACGCAGATTATGACAGCCATATGTGGCAGACTGTTAACACTCCTCGCAAATAATCTGTCACGATATTTATTCGTTTAATTGTTTACTTATGTACACGGGTAGGCACCCGTTCTCGCGACAACAAAACGAAAGCATAACTTACGACGAAGGACGGAGAATCGGTGAATCAAAAGTAAACGGTTTATAAAGTCTCGGTTGATGCGTAGTACAGTACTTGACGCTCAGATTGTGCACAAAAATGAACAATTTGGGAATAGGAGACACGATTTTTCAAGTCTTGAGGCACATTTTTCTAGTCGCCGATTGTCAAGATTTATAAAAACGAGGTGCACGGCTCAAATAATCGCATCAAATTGTCCTTTTCCGTGTACAATCGTCAATTAGGGAGAATTTGCTGTAATATGTCAATCTTATCGCTATTATTATTTATGAATGTTTATGTAAAACGGATGATGCGAATGCAACTCGGTATCGCGAGAAATGAAATCCGACAAATTGATGAAAAGATCTGCTTTCGAGTCCGCTGCCTCAGAGAACTCGCTGAAACCTCTTCAGGATCGACAGTTAAGGGGACGTGCTCGCCCATGGAGGCGGGTTTATTGAAATGCAAGCGAAGGAGCGAAGGGGGTGGGTTCTCGGGTCGCGTGGACAACACTCCCACGGAATATTAAACGCGTTTCCCTCTCCCCTGCGCGCATCTCGTCCGCGTGTCCCACCTACCTGCTACATTTGCGCGTTGAGGTAGGTGCACGCGGCGCTGGGCGACACGATAATGCATTCTGACGATCGCCGAGCCAGGTCTAACTGATGATGCCTTCAGCCTCGTTTCCATTGAACGTTTCCCGGCGAACCAACCGGCCAGCAAAAGACGAATGGACGATCGAACGGATCCGCTCGCCGCGAACGGAGCCAGCCTCGCTCGCTGATAAACGGCGGATTAGCCCCGTTTTGTGAGCATCGTTATGTTACGATTTGTCTTCGGGTGACACGGCGCCGCCACTGTTTTCCATTCCCCGTACCTGCGCAATCCGCCGCCACGAAACGCTCGCGGAAAACGGTCGACGACCGCTTTTCTTAATAGTCGATTCACGAGTTACGATCGACGCGATCTTCGGGGGGATCGAGCCTTTCGAAAGGTACGAAAGCCGATGTCGAAAGAGGATTCTGAAGGAATGTTTGGTCTAGACCTGTGGTTCGCGATGCCTAGAACAACATGCCGCTGCCTAGAATATTTCACGTTCCCAAGCCGCTGTTGGTTTCTGGGCGTAGAGATCGCTGAGATTGCGTCGGATCTTCTATTTTATCGGTTCATCGAGTGTCATGGAGACTCGGGATTGTAGATCGATACTTGCAAGTAACACATCACTCAATAAGTTTCCGGTTTAGCTAAGAAAAATAAATTGTTTTTTAGAAATTCGACTTTATTCGTCAACATACTCTTCTTCAAGAGTGATACATTCGTTCCAATGCTCCTCTAACTTTTCGATGCCTTTTTTGTAGAACGATTTGTCTTTGTTCTCAAAATAGGCCTCCGTTTCGGCGATCGCTTCAGCATTCCAGCCAAATTTCTTTCCCTGGAGCATCTTTTTAATGTCTACAAAAAGCCGGTAGTCGCTGGGGGCTAGATCTGGAGAGTACGGTGGGTGGGGGAGCAATTCGAAGCGTAATTCGTTCAATTTAACCATCGCTTAACCGCGCTCCGAATCGTCGACACGTTGTTGTTTTTGATCCGGCGCGAGCAAACGCGGCACCTACTTCGAAAGCAATTTACGCATGCTCGAATTGTTGTGTAAAATTGTAAACACGCTACCTTCTGATATCTTTAAGGGATCAGCTATTTCACGCAATTTCACTATACGGTCTTTCAAAACTATTTTGTGAACTTTTTTTATGTTTTTCGGAACAACTGCCGATTTTGGGCGACCAGAGCGTTCAGCATCATCGGTGTTTGTACGACCGCGTTTAATTTTAGCATACCAGTCGATAATAGTTGACTTCCCTGGTGCAGAGTCTTCGTAACGCTTATTAAGCCACTGTTCGGCTTCAACAGTATTTTTCCCCATCAAAAAACAATGTTTAATCGATACACGAAATTCTTTTCTAACCATTGTTTTGAAAATTACAAAACTGGGGTCACTAAAACTACTGTAACCTCTAAACTAATCATCAAAATGTCATGAAATTTTGACATGTATCGTTTGAAGAATGCTACTATCCAGAAATCATATAGGTTTGTCAACAGTGTTGCCATGTATGTGTCAGACCGGAGACTTATTGAGTCACGTGTTACGTCCGGTGTTCGGTAGATGTTCGGGGGAAATTGGAAAATCGGGAAATGCAAGCGCAGAGTCTTAGGGAATTTTGGCTAATTATTCTAATGTGTTTGTCAGTGCCGAAACAAGACGTTCAACATTGTACAGAATGTTCAATCTACAAGCTGTTGTGATAAATAAAAATATGAGTCGAATAAGCAGACAGAATAATAAAATAAAAAGAATAATAAAAAAATAAGAAAATGAAAGAATAATAAAAATGGTACTGCGGCAACATCAAAGAGCCTATTATTCAACCGTAATCTTAAAAACAGGCAGGTGAAAAATATACTCAAGATAAAATGATTTAATAACTGCAGTTTCCGTGCACCCTGCGGGAAAGTAACTTGTACAACTGTAGAACCCCTCGCTGCAGTCATTGCATGATTAATGCGAGAAACCATCGAACCGTCGACGAGCAGCCCTCGCACAGGAACGAACGAATCCTCTTCTCGCTGGAACGGCGCGGCGCGGCGCGGTGCGGCGGTCTATTTGCCCATCCCCGGTGTGTTCTCCGGCTAGATGATCACGAATGAACTCATTATATCGTTCTTTGCCGATCTCGCGCATCCGCGTGCTGGATTTGATCAGCGGCATTCGCTCCCGTTCCCGGGCGCCGTGGCTGTGCAAACACCGGTCGAGGAAAATATTTGCACAGGATAACGCGGCCCCTCATTATCGGGGTAGCTGCTCGCCGAAGGGGCGACGCGAGTTGCCCAGGTGCACTGCGAACAGGAGCAACAAGAGGAAGGACTCCGTCGAACCGGCGAGAACGAAGGAGGGGCGAATGTCGGCGAAGAAGGACGACCGAACGAGACGAACAGAGAAGGAGAGAGAGAAAAAGAGAGAGAGAGAAAGAGAGAGAGAGAGAGAGCAATCTCCTGGATCGAGAGAAACGGAGTCGAAGAAAAAGTAGGAGGGGGAGCAGAGGGTGCGAAAGGGGAAGAAAGAGATTGATTCGACATGCATAAATTAGAGAGGATGAGCCTTTATTCGGTGCGCGACTCACGGGATTGGGATTGGAATTGGGATGCGCGCCAGCGAGGAGTATAAATTGATGACTGTAGGCAAAAGGCAGGGGTTTATAATAATTAATCTTCGTGCGTGTATACGTGTATGCGTAGACACCCTATCTCCCTCAACCCTTCCGCGCGTCTTCGATCCTTCTTGCCGCGTTGAAGGCATCTGCCTGCCGTTCACCATATTTCCTCGCATCTATCGCCTCTCTCTTTTTCTTTCTTTTTTCTTTTTTTTTTGACGGGCATCCTACAGTCGGCAGAATGTCCTGTGACACTCGATTTTTCGTTTCGGCCGGCGCGGCGATAGAAGCGAGAAACGGACGCAGCCGGAAGACGGGGCCGCGTCTTCGCCGGAAACTAACGACCGGTGACAAATATCCAGGTGGCTCGGCCGGGCATGCGAGCCCGGAAAGGCGGCCCGCAGAGGCGATTAGGTATCGCGACGCGGCGCACAATAAATTATCGACGGCGGCGAGCGTGTGTGGCGCGAAGCGGGACACTCCGTCACGCCGGCCGTTGCTAAATTGAGGAATCATTGGCGGGAGTGCTTGCGCGCCGGCGATTATCGTTAATTGATAAATTCGATGGGCCCGCGGTAATTTATCGCGGGACGCCCGGCCATTTCTAACAGTTACTCGGAGCCGCGCGGATTCATTATGCAGCCGGCCTAACACCGCACGTACCACGCCAGGGGACTTCTGGGAAATCGATGGCGGATCGCGCGGACATCGCCGGGCAGATGAGGCAGCCTCGCGTGGATCCGCTGCATTTGTTAGCTACTGTCCACTCTGTCACCGGGCAATGTCCGGTTTATGGGTTTTTCAATGTACCTCGGGGCTCGAACATATGCCCCGAAGCAAATGAAGAGACGGAGTTCTTCAATAATCGTCTTGTAACCGTCTTCATCCGACCGCCTCTGGACGATGGTTTCAGATATGAAGAGTAGGCTAAATAGTCGTTTCGAACGATCGTTCTAAACGTCGTTCTAATTGTTCTAACTAATGTAGCTCCTAGAATCGTCGCAGTCTTGAATACCCCATCGTTTTCGATTCGCGAAGAACCATTACGATCAGTTTCAATCCACGAGGTCCGCTGCACACAACAGGCATGTCACATTTCAATCCGCGAACATCTTCTTTTCGTTCTAACGCGAAATTCGTGAAATTCATCGACTACCACATTCTACAGAGTATCCCAAAAATGTCTCCCATTACGAAATGTGGGGTAGCTGATATCATTCTGAGTAACTTTTTCCTATGCGAAAATGCAATTTGCGGCTTTGTTTACGAGTTATTAACGAAAAACACTGACCGATGAGAGGTGAGGGCGTATATTATATATATACACAGAGTGTCCCAAAAATGTCTCGCAATCCGAAAGTAGGGGATTCCTGAGGTCTATTGAAGCAACTTTTTCCTTAACGAAAATGCAATCCGCGGCTTCGTTTACGAGTTATTAACGAAAAACACTGACCAATCAGAGGCGAGATCATTTGGCGCGAGATGGCCGAGCCAATCAGCGGAACTAGGCTCCGTGCACTCGTTGGCTGAGCCGCCGCACGCCAGCCGAGCTCATCTCTTATTGGTCAGTGTTTCTCGTTAATAACTCGTAAACGTAGCCTCGGAAAACATTTTCGCAAAGGAAAAAGTTGCTTCAAATGACTTCAGGAACCTCCCATTTCCGGATTGCGAAACGTTTTCGGGACACCCTGTATAACTTTTCAATACGGTCAATCGAAGTTCTACATTGGACGTGACAATATTTGAAGTAACCATTTTGCGTCGAATTTCTGTTTGTGGGGATTGTGCGACGTACTCGAACGTGGGTTCGCCTAAGAGACGCGGTAAACATTTGCCCGCTGGATGGACGTGACGGTGTCGCGGCTGCTTTTTAACAAATCATCTAATTTAAACTGGAGTACTTCGGACGGCAATCGCGATGAAGGGGCGTTACCTAAAAAACTGTGACAGAGTTGCACACAAGATGAATGAACATGATGTCGCTGCAGCTTGAAAAACACGTGTTTACATCGGACCTGGCTCTTTCTGCCTGGATTGGAATAGTTTCAAGCTCGGCGCGTTGCGATCAATAGTTTAAGTAATCGTCTTTTTTAGCGATGGAGCGTTTCTTGTTGCCCATCTCATCGATCACGTCTATCACGAATATTCATAGTAGATCGTTGACGCGTTGCGTTCTTCTGTCCTCAACACCGAGAACCGATAAACGAACGATTACTATGCGATCTTGGTGCTCTGTATCAGACGTATACTGTTTCGTATTCACATAGAATACAAATTACGGTAGAATACAAAAAAGGTGACACAATTATTCGAGCCTTACAGCTCGTTATTATAGTCATCGATTGTCAACAGCTATAAAAACGAATAATCGTATGGACCGCAAGGCTCGAACAATCGTATCTCCTCTTCCCAAATTGTCCATTTTTCTGAGCGTCAATTAGAGAGAATTTACAGTACAGTAATTTCTCCCTAATTGTCGCCTAAATTGTGCAAAAAAGTGGACAATTTGGGAAGAGGAGACACGATTATTCGATTATTCGAGCCTTGCCGATTGTCATCAACTATAAAAACGAGTCGCATAGCTTGAGTAATCATAACTTCTCCTCCTAATGCTTAACATCCTCTCTCTCAATCTCTCTCTCGAAACTGACAAGGAGAGTGCAAGGCCCTGGGATCGCCGATTTTGTTGGAACTTTATACACTTATGGATATATCATTATACGCTTTGCAAATAGCTTTGCAAATAGCTTTTCAATAGCTTTTCAATTGCTTCTCAAATACGTATGGTCTTAGTTTCATTACTTCGATTAAAAATTATAAATGATGGTGCTCGCGAGCCGAGGAAGAGGCAAGAGACACCTAAAAGCGATAGAAATCTCGGTTCACAAGTGTTGATTATTAGGTTGGAAACTATGAAACGGGCGTTTTTGATAGAGAGCGAGAGCGAGAGAGAGAGAGAGAGAGTTTGCGTCAGAATTAGAGCCGAAATGCCGGCATGATACTGTGGTGCGCGATCGAGTCGTAGAATTCTCGCGGCCGGACAAAGGTGCGTGTGCGTTAACAAAGAACACGGTTTGTCATTTCAGACGGCGAAGCCGGGGCGAGGAGGAGACGAACAGCGGCGTGGTCAACGACGACACCTCGCAGCAACAGCAACAACAGCCGAGCTACGTGTCCGGGCAACGTGAACCAGAGGAAGAAGAAGAACTCGGGGCGGAAGAGGCTGCGGCGCAGGCGGCCCAATCGTTGCAAAGCGGTGCCGAGGGCGCCGACCCTGAAGTACACAAGAGGGTTGCTGCCGTGCAGGTGCAGGTGCAGAGTATGGAGGGCGACTGGCGGACCTACTGCGAGCACCCGCTCTCCGTGGCGACCGCCGCGATGCTCAATCTGCAACAGCAACACCAAGTCTCGGCTGTCACCAGCCACGGCGACGATCCGGCCGCTTCCTACGTCTACGAGTACTATAAACTGCCGGAGAAGACCGCGGCCGACGTCAAACTGCCGCCCACTCACGAACTATGGTCCACGTGAGTCTCTGAATAATCTTACATTCGCCGTATCTTAACGAACTTGGTCGCTTGCTAACAAACCTGTTGGCTGCTTAACAGGCTTCTGGAATCGAATAGTATCGATAGTTACTAGAATAACTGTCGAAAGTTTTCTAATAGGATACTTAGAACCGGAGATCGACGGTTCAGCATTTCTCGAGCTACTCATTAGGGATGGGAGCTAGTTAGATATGTACTTATGAAATCTCGAGCCAGTTTCAATAACCAAGTTGTATTTCATGGGTTTCGATTGCTGTTCAAAAATTTCATCGACATACAAATCTATCGGACACTAAAATTTACTGGTTTGTCCTATCTGATTAAAGTTACAAGATTGCGCTTGTTTGGACTTTGTGTAATTTTCATTATAATACGTGCTTAAATGTAAAAGTTCAGTCATCTTACATAAAAACACTTCTGTCATTTCAATAATCCTATGATAATAAATTGGAAACCGATTGTTGACCGATACTTGTAGATTCGAAAACGTACTTGGGAATTAATAATAATAATCCCCGGTGCTAGAAAGATTCGAACCTTTCAGAAACGCTTCTCGAATTCTGATTGCGAGATATTTGCGAATACCTACATTTATCATTGTTATTAGTAGGTATTTTAACTTTCCATTGTCTCGAGTCTCGATGTAGCATTTATATCGAAGTTTTTTCGCTTCTACATAATATTGAGACAGTACTGTACGTATGGACGACTCGGAAACCAATCCTTGCGCAAGTCTATTAATCTTACAATTGAGCTAAATTAAGATTTCGCAAAGTAGCTGTAAAAAGCTTTATTATTAGCTTAGCTAATAATGCTAAGGACAATTTTCATTGTAAGATGGCATAGAAATGAACTTAAGCAGAGGAGAAATAAAGGGAAAACTTTTTTAGGAAAAAATTCCCTCTGAACAAGTTTTTTAGTCGATATAAACGCTGCTAATTGTAGTTTATTTATGAAAAAATTGACTATATTGATTTATCGACCGAAAGATCCTATAATAAAGACATGTATGCGCGACGTAACTCATTTTCAAAGTAAAGTGGCCTTACACCGATTGACCTCCGAACCATCCTTATGTACAGTAATGTCTCTCTAATTGATGCTCAGATGTCCACAAAAATGAACAATTTAGCAGAGACGATTATTGTTATATATTATTATTATATATTATTATTTAGCAGAGCAGACACGATTATTCGAGCCTTGAAGCTCATTTTTATAGTTGTTGACAATTCGTGACTATAAAAATGAACTGCAACGCTCAAATAATCGTATCTCCTCTTCCTAAATTGTCCATTTTTTTGCACAATTTAGGCGACAATTAGGGGGACATTACTGTACAGTAAATTCTCTCTAATTGACGCTCAGAAAAATGGACAATTTGGGAAGAGGAGATAATATTATTCGAGCCTTGCGGCCCATTTTTATAGGTGTTGATAATCGATAACTATAATAACGAGCCGCAAGGCACGAATAATCGTATCTCCTCTTCCTAAATTGTCCATTTTTGTGCACAATCTGAGCGTCAGTTAGGGAGACATTATTGTACTTCTAAAAGGTTCGCATCTACTCGGTCAGAGTTCGAGTATACTTGGAAGTTTAAATTCCGCCAAATACTTACAAAAGAGTTCCAATCTATCTCTCTCTCTCTCTTATCCGGATTCGAGTGTATTTGAGAGTATTGCCTTTCTTATTCGAAACTATTCAGCTGCCTACTTGCAGTACACATAATCGCGTCTCGACTTCCTCTAAATAAAGTTTCGATGTTATAAGTAGCCTGCGGATTTTTGTGAAATTATTTCTTGTAGTACAAGCGTTAGATATGTTCCGAGTTAAAGGTTAATGAAGTCGTCTCTTTATGTAAGCATTACGTTGACGCGTTCATATATGAAATCCGCAAGCTGCATATTAATTTTGACACAGTCCACGAGCACGAGTCTATTACTAATTCAAAAAAAAACGCGTTGCCTCGACGGTCCGCTTGCGACACGTTACTATCTACACCCGGGGGGTACTGAAAAATAATTCCCCTGAATTCCCCTGAGCACGCAGGAACGCGTTTCCAGAGAGTAGAATGCGAGTCTCGGCGCGCATCGCTTACGCAGCTGATCGGCGTCGAAGTCTCCAGTTCTGCTCTCGGTTACGACGCTCGGATCCGACCGAAGAAAAAAAATGAAACAAGAGCATTATTTAGTTCACGTCGGAACGACCTGACAGATTTCATAAAGGAACGTTCGGTTCATCAGAGGCTCGTCGACTCCCTTTATGCAAGCAGTCCGGAGTATCAGCCGGATACTTTCATGCAAATAATATTGCACAAAATGCCCGTGATCGAAAGTCAGCCCGCATATCGTTGAAGAAACGTCCGAAATTTCGTGGTTGTCCTCGCGGCCCGAATATTACTTTCGCAACGATCGTTTAGGCGGCTCATAAATATTCACGAGCCGGCGAGCTCGTTCGGACGAATTTACGAACCGATAAGCGCTCGATTTCAGATCGGCCGGCCGGCAGATAATCCACGGGGAGTTCGTTAAGATAGCGGCGCGCGACGACCGGGTGAATCCGGGGAGCTCGATTAGCGTAGATCGGCAGATAGCCGCGTGTAAACGTCGCTGAAAACACTCTCGGCCGTGGCTCGACGCTTTATTAACATCCACGGTTTCCCCGTATCTCGATTAATAGTGCCGCGCGCATAATTGAGTGCTCGCGGGTAGCATAATTTATCGCGACGCCGGACTATGTGGAACAATCGCGTGATGCCGGGCATCGGTTCCCCGCATGGAAACGCGAACCGTGGTAAAGACGATCTGCCGCGCGCGGGAACTTTCGCGGAGAGTTTTATCGCGCCGCGGATTCTACCGTTTGAAATTGAGATTAATGACCGGCGACGGATTTTCACGGGAACGGATTTACGGCGCGCCGGTTTATTGCGCTATCCCCGCAATTTATTATGCCAGTTACTCGTCGCGCGCGATGACGTGCCTGGTAGCTGAAAGCGTGAAGAAAACTCGAACGTAAACGGTCTCATTTAGTCGGATGCCTTGGGGAAACGAGCCGTCAGAATTTCCGTTGCGAATCTTCGGACTGTTACCTTTTCAAAAACGCTTCGTTGATTTGTTCATCCGCAAAATTTTATCGAGGAAGCTTACCGGAGAAAGCAGTTCAAACACTTGTGGTATTTCTCTGCTGGAATCGCTTCGTTTTTTCTCCTCGAATTAGCATACTCGCCGCTTATCTGTATGTATACCACGAACAATGTCTGTTCCAGCTACTCGTAGGACTTGTTGTAGTTCGAATTGCTTCGAACATTTGATACTTGTGCGCAAAAGCAGCTAATTGGGTTTATGATTTAGTGAGAACGTTCAACGTTGAAAGGAGACATTGTCAAATAAAATTCCCACAAAATGGAAGTACAGTAATGTCTCTCTAATTGACGCTCAGTTTGTCCTAAAAAATGGACAATTTTGGAAGAGGAGATACGATTATTCGAGCCTTGTGGCTTGTTTTTTATGCTTATTATATAGAAATATAGAAATATATATAGAAATATATAGAAATGAGCTGCAAGGCTCGAACAATCGTATCTTCACTTCCTAAATTGTCGATTTTTGTGCACAATTTCGGCGTCAATTAGGGAGACGTTATTGTAAATTTATTTTCACTCTTTTCGCGTTCTAAACAGCCCGCGCAAACTTGAATTTGTTCGAATGTATTAGAATAGAATTTATTTCGTTCATCATTCTCGACAGCTAAATTTAAAATCGACCTTAGGAGGACTGCATTCGTTCCTTCCTTCATCATTTGCACGTTATATTCGCCGCGAATCCGTTATGGCAATATATAAGTAAATAAAAATGAATAACGAAAACAAAAAATAAATTGTCGGCCATATGTGACCGACAACGCGACCGAGCCAACGCGTTATATAACCCTTCTATTGTCCGATTTGTTCTCCACCGGTTTATTCGGATAATCGAAGTCCCGTCGTACTCCACTTTGAACCTAGCGTAGCAGAGTATGCAGCTTCCTATGGGAAACAATATTTTAGCGATCCGAAGGCATCGGATTCGCCTACGGGCGATGCCTGTCGAAGGTCGATCTTCCGTGACCGATCGGAACCGGATTTTTCAGAGTCGCCCGGTAATTACGTTTTCCCCGGGGGTGGGCGAGCGCGTGCAAACAGTGGCAGGCGGGGCCTGGGCTGCCGATCCTCTCGGCGAGGCATCAGTCAAGCACGACGACCGGGGGTATCTCGATCGCGGATCGATCTTCGGCTTCCGCGGCCGAATCAAACGCGTACTTTTATCGGGCCGGTGTATCGCGGCGCACGAATGCTCGGCCGCGTGACGGGCCCGCCATAAATCTCGATCCCGGATCGGCAACAACGCGGGCCGCGCTCGACTAATTCGAATTTCATAACCGAATCCGGGTATCGTAGAATAGAAACGCGGCAGCTATTTATATCGCCTGTGCTGTGCGAGCTCTTCCGGTCCATTTGCTCGGTTTGCAAACTCCCATGAGAGTTAGAGGGAGAGAGAGAGAGAGGTGTGTGCGGCGCGCATCGTCCTGGATCCGTGACACGGGCCCCCGGGAGCCCCTTATTTTGGGACCGATCGAGTGCCAGCCACCGTGCCGCCCTTCTTCCAGCGGAATCGGTACGCGACGGGGTAAGAAATTCGTTTTGCACCCCTTCCTGCGTCGCGCCGCACCCTTGCCAGCCTCTGATTTATATCGGCCGCTTAGCATATTTTGTAATTTACTGTTGAGAATCCTTAACGTACCAACGGGATCCGTGGTACCCGCCAGAACAGACAGGCGGACGGACGGAGAGCCTCTCTCGTGGAGGCAACAGTGACATCAGCGAGCTGCAGGGAGATCTGCCGCCCCTAATCTTCCCTCGCATCTCGCCTCGGCGCGTCCTCCGATCTCCGTGCTCCTGGATCTCCCTTTAGCTACCGCTTTATCTGTTCCGCTATCTGTTGGCCAACCTCTTCTACACGTCTCTCTCTCTCTCTCTCTCTCGCTCCTTCTTTCTCTCTTGATCTTTAGGCAGGCTCCCGCGGCCTGCATGATAACATCTCGACAATTTGTACGCCGGTGGATCGTTAAAACTCCTCGAGGAGCGAGCAGACGCTCGGCAGCACGAGCTTAATCCAATTTCATTGTGTCGCGGACGCGCAGGGGATCGCGATCGACGCGTGAGACTCGCCCCGGGGATCTTCCATGGGAGAACTGGATCTCCGATTCGCTTCCCCTTTGCCAACTTTGGGCGTCCCTCCTCGCCGAGGAGTCTCGATACGGTAACCTGGATCGGCGAGCCGATCGGACCAGTCCAGTTTGTTTCGTGACTATTGGAAACGTTCGAATGCTTCTGCCGGGAATGATCGAATCGATTGATTCAGCGTTGTTGCTCGCATTCATATGGAAGTCGATGGTTCCGCTCCGGTAATTTGTATAAAAATGTGTGCGAGTTCGTTTTCGCTTCTTTGGTTATATTAGTATACTTCGAATCTTTATGCGAGATGTAAATTGTGCGAAACATGGTTTCTTTCTCTTTGAAATCATTTCAATAACTCGAAATTAATGTATAATTTCGTTTAATTGGTCCACTATCTTATGTCTTGCCTATCCAATTTTACCATAAACGCATACAATCTAGTTAAAGTCCAGTTATTAAAGTAGTCGTTAGTCTAGATATTAAAGTAGTTATTAGTCTAGTTATTAAAGTAGTTATTAGTCCAGTTATTAGAGAGAGAGAGAGAGCCCTCGGATCTTGAAAATGAAAGTTTACCACATGCAAGAAACGGGAACCGAGTAGAATCATTGTGACTAAAATTGTATATTTCTGTCTCGCCTATTCATTTCTATGATGATATTGTTGCGAATCTCTCTGTTTCTCTCGCGTCGCGGCATTTTATTTACAATAAAAAATATAAACTATAATACAACTCGATTCAATTATATTACAGATCTTTGAATTTGAAATGTTGATCGTTCGACGGTCCGATCTCGACTCTCGACTGTCCATTGGTATCACTCTTCCGTGGCAACCCCTATCTTCCATTATTTCTTAAGGAGTTGATCACAACAGGGCAGTTTCGCATTACAGCGACTTGATTTGGACCAGTCGCCGTAACAACATAAAAATTTTCCATGATATATAAAGTCCGCGGTCAAACCCATCAAAATGACGTGTACAGTCTGAATACGCGTATCTTCTATCGCATTGTACAGGGTGTCCCAAAAATGTCTCGCAATCCGAAAATGGGGAGTTCCTGAGGTCATTTGATGTAACTATTTCCTTAGCGAAAATGCAATTCGCGGCTTCGCTTACGAGTTATTAACGAAAAATGGTGGCCAATGAGAGACGAGCTCGGTTGGCACGTGGCGACTGAACCAATCAGCGGAACTGGGCTTCGACCGCTCGTTGGCTCGGTTGCCCCGCCTCTTATTGGTCAGTGTTTTTCGTCAATAACTGTAAACAAAGCTGCGGATTGCATTTTCGCAAAGGAAAAAGTTACTTCAAATGACCTCAGAACCCCCCCCCCCGCAATTTCCGGATTACGAGACAATTTAACCCTGTATAATTAGAAAAATAGACGAGATCAACTGAATTTATAATTTCGTTAGACACGTTATGACAATCAGATTTCGACTACGCCGGATGAAATGATTAACCTCTGAACCTAGAAGGAGGTAAGTGTGGAAATAGCACGAAATCCGTAAAAAAAACTTGCAGCCGCGTGAAAACAGGTAGGACAAGAAAGCTCGAAATTTGACTGGAGGATACGGAGACTTTCCTAACGAGAGAAGACGCTTAGGTAATTGTGAGTAATCGCGCAGATCGCATGAAACCGAAGATATTAAACTTTGTCAAACTTATCAGTCGCTTGAACATCGGTATAAATGCGCTGAGAAGATCCTGTTGAATTTTCGTGACATTGAGAATGATGCCGCGAGGCGCGCGAGCGTGCCCGGACAGCCTATCGGAATCCTCGGGAATGCAGAAGAATCTAGAAAGTTTGTTGAAACGTTGCCGCCGCGTTGAAAAATCGAAACTGATAGATCGAATCCATCTCTGCCTACGTGCCCGTACGGGAATCCGAAGATACGGCTTATCTTTCGACTTCCTTGAACAATTATTTATAAGCCAGGTGCTAAAGTTTGACGCCTCATGAATCTCCGCCGGAAAAACGCGTCGCGTTGACTGTTGACCGCGACAAAAAATCCCAAAAATCTCCGCCGGATTCCAGAAACGAGTCCTCGTTGTCGCGCCAGCACGAAAATTTATAACCAAAATTTACCGCGACGTTGCTTCACACTCCGCGGAAATTATTGATCGTTCGATCGCTACTTACGAAACTGTAAACTTGATGAACACGCAGAAGCAACATAACGCGCACCGACGAAAATTTAGAAAATTACCCTAAGCGAAAAAAAACGGTTAACCTCGAGCCGTTATTAGCGAAAGCTCCGTTAACCGCATTAACCGAGCCGTCGTCGACCCTCCAGGATCAGTCACCCTCGATTAAGAATTGCGGCGCGCCGGTCGCGGCATTAATTGCGGCCGAAGGAACATGGCGCTCGCGGACTCTCTCGAGTTTCCACGGGTTCTAACAAGACAATTTGTCGGACGGTAGCTGAAAAATCCTGTCCGGGCTGTTTTCCGCTGTCGCGTCCTCGCCGGGCCGGCGATGACGTACGATTTTAGCGGACGCGCGTTTACATCATCGGCTATCCGCGGGAGAATTCGCCTGAGAGACTAACGTCTTAACACCGGCAACGGTATATGCCTAACCCAGACCTTGTGTTCACGGCGCAGGCTATTAGTAAGCGATACCAGCCGAGACGGAGCCGTTTGCACGCCGGATAGCCAGGGAATCGCGAGAGGATAGGGAGAGGACCGCGCGTCCTCGCGATTATTCCCGCGAGCAACGCGTCGCCGCAACATCTCCACGGTTCCTCGGACGTTTCGTCCGCGTCCCAAGGCGTCTCTAAATTGTCTGCTCGTGACCTATGGCGCGCGAAGACGCGAGGAATTCGCCTGGCCACTCTCGCGTCCTGGGAGGTACAGATAGAGGGGATTAACGGGGATGCTGCGCTAGGATGATGATTAAATTAGCATTGGCCGAGCGATGTCTCGCGGCGGATAATCTTCTACACCTATCACGGGGGATGAAGCGACCGCGAGTGTAGGATATTACACTCGGCGATCTTACATTCTTGCTTATTATCTGCCAACGATATTTCAGTAATCGCTCCGTGCCATTTCTTTTCGTTCCTTAACAACTCGCGAGCACATTCGAGTTCGTTCAGTTGTCTGTATCTCAAACAGTGAAATTAGTATAGAATTCAGTATAGTCTATTGGGTCGTTCGGAAAGTTGTTTCGTTCTTTAACAGAAATTTCGTTTCGTAAGGGTGTTGAATAGCACTTGATTCGGTATTTTGCGGATTAAAAAAACAGGATTTCTACGTAAGCGTTAAATTTCAAAGCTACCAGAAAAATCTCAGAAAGTTATTTTTCACCCTGAACGTGTTAAAAAATCGTCTTTTATTTTCTTGCGAAAAAACGAAACGATATAATGATCCTTTTAACCTCTGCGTGCGACCAAAATGTGTACAGTATTTTAAACTTAATTATTTAAAATGTTTTATATAATTAAAAGTGTACAAAGAGTGGGGACTTGGAGTGGTTTCGTGATATTTTGTCAAGAATTATTAACAACTACTAAAAGTAAAATGGAAGGATCGACAGAGGATTGTTTCTTAAAAAATACGTCAAAAGAGGCAGCAATTTTATTCACATTTCAACAAGTGATGTGTAGATTGTTATTACGTAGCAATTTTTTCTGAAATTTTTATTTAAGAGAAAATTATCGAGCTTCTTTTGCACACGGTACGATCATTGAAAAGACTATTAATAGCCTTCAGCTGAGAGAAACGTTGATTTTTACACAGAATGCAACATAGATAAGAGTTATTCCTTTGCAACAAACTGAGCACTTCTGTTCTTAAGTTTATCCTTATAAAAATTAGCAAGAAGAAACTTGTATGCTAATGTAACACATTAGAATATTTAATAAGTTCTTCAACTACCATGTAGAAATGTACATTTTCTAGACAAAGTGTATACGACGTGAATTATAGACTTTATTAAAAGAATTGAACAATATGTCAATGTATCTTGAAATCGACGAAAACAATTTTTTTATTTTGCACGAGAACTCATATTTTGATTCGTTGACGATTTTATTACGTTAGAAACGGATATTCAGCAATTTCCGGTTCGAAGATTTTATCATCCGTCAAAAGCCACGATGGGAATCGGATTGAGTTACTATTCCGACACCTAAAAATCGCGTTTCTAATTTTCTCAGCTCCGCGTCGGGCCAACGCGACCAATGTAACGAGAGTTACGCTCATTGGGAATCGTAATTGGCCGTCGATTTTTTTTCTTGCGACGCATCGCCATCCGGAAATCAAGGATCGCGATAAATACAGGCATTCTATGGGGCTCCGTGGACCCCGTCGAAGTTTCTAAAGTATCCCGAGATGTTACTAACGACGGTCGAAGTTCCGTGTGATTGCGCAACCCCGAAGACACAGCCATAAACTACGTCGGCCTCCGACGAACCTACGGCTCTCGTGCCTGGATCGGCGGTGTTCAGGGACGAGAGTGCTTCAAACTATTTTATGGGGGTTATCCTAATTTTATTGATCCTTGGATTTTTCACGGTGTCGACGGTAAAGCCCGCATCTTCCGAGATTCAGATATTTACAAGCTACAGAGAGTCAAATGTCTCTCGCGATAAATAATTCCTGCGGCGAGTTACTGGCTGGGGAAAAAAATTGTTGCGTTAGAAATTAGAATTCGTTAGGAAACGAGTGGAATCTTACTACGTTTCCTGTCAACATTTCGTACTGAAATATTAAGCAAACTTTCGTACGCATTCATTTATTGCGAAATTATTAACCCTTCTGCTGTGTACCGCTTGTCATAGTTTTGTGTTACAAGTACGTGCATTCGTCTCGCTAGACAATTTTTTTTTATATGTATTCATAAATATGTACCCAAGAATAGACATAAAATATGTACCCAAAAATCTACTCAGCTAAGAAGTTAATCATTGAACTGCAGACGTTTATGCAAAATAAAAATTGTCTGCCTTACTTAAGAGACACAGAAGCTAGACATATATTTCGTTCCTCTTTTAATAATTGCAACAAATTTAAAGCCTTGGTTACTCAGATTTTTCTCGTGTTTAAATTCACGTTTACTGATTTTTCTCATAAATGCATAAAATCCGCGATCTATCAACACTAAACCTACCATTGCAGTGAAATGATCAATCTCACATGTTTTATTTTCAAATTGTTGAAATCGTCAATTATCTTGGTTAAAAAATGATCGAATCAATTCCTTCGTAGAAGCTTACGTTATAGTAAAAACGACAAGAAGCCTAAATTAATTCAGCCTTACCATTTTCACAAAACATAATCGCAAACTCTGCCGTCTCTTTTGGTTTTTACGAAACGATCCACGAAGAAAGGAGTTCGTACGGCTTGAAAGCAAGTGCCCGAGGAATGTCATTTTCTGCCGGTGTAATTCGTGCGAGACAGAAATTTCGGAGCGGTCCCGTAACACAGAGAATGCCACTTCTGACCTTGCGAAAGTTCGCGCGAAGCGTGCCGCTCCTAACGACCGAAATTATTATTACCCAAGCGGCAGAACGAGCCCATTAAGCCGCAGAAAGTTTGTCAAGTCGACGAAATCTCGCGGCGTGACGAGCAGCGAAACTGGCAGATAATTTCGGAGAGGGGGCTGTTACGCCGGTGCCCGAGTCATTTGAGGCTCGCCATGGGGTTGTAGCATCGCCCGGAATCGGCGTATGGTTTCACAGCAAGCCGCCGCCGTAAAGCCGCGTCCCTCGAGATCGCTACTTTAATCTAAACGCTTGCACCGGCAAATGACAAGCGCTGCATGCTCTCCTCGAAGCCGAGGAGCACATTGAAACAAAGAGATTGAATTCTTCTTCGAGTTTTGATGGAATTTTGTACGCGGGACAGTGAAGCCGGTTACTGTGGAGCGTGGGGTCACCGATTGCTGTGCCCGCGGTTTCGTTTTCGGGAATAAATAACCTTATATTTACCGAATATAATATAACGAGCTTATTATAACGTGCTTATAAGCGCATAATATAAGCACTGCATGCTCTCCTCGAAACCGTGGAGCACATTGAAACAAAGAGATTGAATTCTTCTTCGAGTTCTGATGGAATTTTGTACGCGGGACAGCGAAGCCGGTTACTGTGGCGCGTGGGGTCACCGATTGCTGTGCCCGCGGTTTCGTTTTCGGGAATAAATAACCTTATATTTACCGGATATAATATAACGAGCTTATTATAACGTGCTTATAAGCGCATAATATAAGCACTGCATGCTCTCCTCGAAGCCGAGGAGCACATTGAAACAAAGAGATTGAATTCTTCTTCGAGTTCTGATGGAATTTTGTACGCGGGACAGCGAAGCCGGTTACTGTGGCGCGTGGGGTCACCGATTGCTGTGCCCGTAGTTTCGTTTTCGGGAATAAATAACCTTATATTTAAATTTTTTTAATATAATATATATTTTTTAATAAAAAGATTTAATACGTCTTATTCGATTAATATAAAGTTAACCAGTCAAGCGCGTTTGTCGTGTATACACGTCAAACCAAATCTCTATTACGGCGCGTTCGACGTGTTTACTCGTCGTTAAAAACATAAAATTACCATTGACTGTGAAAACTCGAAATTTTAATAAAATACAATAAGAATATTATTCGGTGGGATGTTTCCTTTATATTACCAATAGAACTGCTAAGTATTTCATACGGAGGGGGTGGTGGAAGATGTACCGTCTGTTCGAAAAATGGAATCCGTAAGGAGTCAAGATACTGTTGTAAGACCTGCGAAGTGCCACTTTGTGTGGTACCGTGTTTCGAGAAATATCACACCGAACTCAATTGAAACTCTTAATATCCTTTTTTCTACATGTGTCTTTCTTGTTTATGTATTTTATTATTATTTGAGAATTTTTAAGTTTATAACAACGATAACTTTTCAGAAAGTTATTTAAGTGTTTCTTAAATAAAAATGTAGTTCTTCTTCGTTTTCCATAAAATTTGTAATAGCACCATTTTGTCCTGCGCTCGCGTCGCTTGATTTTAATTCCGCACACTGTGAGGAGTTTTCAAAGCTGAATTCGCCGCTTAACAGATTAATCATCCTCGAAAGAAAACCAAAGTCACAGCAAGTGGTCAGCTATCGGTAACCGGCTCAATTGCCCCAGATAACGGAACTAACTTGCAAAAATTTGATACGCGGGTTTCTAAACTATTCGATGTATATCTTATCCGAAATTTTTGCGTCGTGATTATAAATTTTCCCTGGAGAATACACGAATCTGGTTTCAACGGCAACCGAGGATAACAGAAGCTAGACAAATGGTCACGAATCGGATACATCGGTATTACGAACTAGGTTCAGCGGCACTATTAATCGTTTCTTGCAATCCAGCCGAGCGTCATGGTTTTTGTCGGTTCTTTCTCCTCGACACGCGATAGTGTATCATTACACCCGACTTACATAGTAGCAGGGGATGCATTACGTATTGAGAAACGGAATTCGAACCGAGCCGGCGACGTTCGCGGTGGATCTCGTTTCGCTCGCGTTTCCTGTCCTCCGCAATAATAACGTTACCATCGACAGCGAGAACGAGCCTCTAGCATCTCTCGAAAACGAGAGTTCTTCGAATGATAGGAATCACGCGTGGACTCGAAGACTCGATTCCAGGATCACCGGGTCCAGCTTTCGGCGGTGAAAGAAACGACTTTGTGGGTTTTAGCGACGCGTCGCGTCGGGGCAACGCACGATTAAACGAAACCTGTTTCGCTATTCCGCTTCCGTGTGAAGTACAGCGCGGTGCCCATTTGGAGGTCGCGTTTTAATGAAACGCGGCAGCGTCCGCAATGACTGACCGCGGTGTCGCTTTTTACCGCATGCCTGCCGGGGGGGTTATCATTCCGCGGCGATCTCCTAAAAAAACAAAGCCTTTGTGCGCGAGCGCGCGCACGTTCTGCCACGTCTATTTTCAGTAGCGCATGAATCATCGCGGGAAGGTGGTTATTATACGCATCTCTTCGTGCGTCATCTTTGAAAGTTGCCTGAGCCGTTTGCGATTCCCGCGCTCCGGGCTTTCTCGTCGCTTGGATGATGCAACGGTTCATTGATTGCCTCGGACGACTCAATTTTCAGATGTCGGAAAGTCCGAGCCGGGAGATCCCCATTGATACGCGGCTTTTTAGTTGCGTTTGGAGCAACTGGGTTGGAAATTTTCGTCGCTTACGCCGGAGTCAGTGTGCGTCATCGGCTACGCATTTTTTTGTTTTGTTTCGAGGTTGCTGAAACTATAAAGATTCTTTAATCGAAGATAATTGAATACATTTCTTTCATACAAGCGAACATTGCAATAAAAATAGCGAGAGGTCTAAATAAATGTGATATAAACATATTTCTAATATTTCTGATATAATGAATTTAGTGTTAATATTCGATGAGATCCAGAAATTATTAAGTTCTATATTCATCCAGAAATTAAGAGTTCTATATTCTGAACATCGATGTTTGTAGATTCAAATTTTGAAAAAAAAACATGCTTAGATTCTTCAAGATCTTCAACATTTTACGTTTTTAAGGTTTGATAGTTCGATCTTCGAGAGTCCCATGTTCATAAAATTTCGGTGTTTGGGGATCGTAAATTTTATCCCTTAGGAAGTCGAATGTTCTGGGATTGTAACGTTTATTTAATTGAAATATTATATTTAACTTTTTGCATTCGAGTGAGGCGCTATTAAAAATTCTTATAACATGCACCAAAGTAATTTTACTTATAAAATTGTTTATATTTTTAAAAACTGTTAAAACTGAAATAATCGTATGAGTTGGAAGATTCGATTTCGTATGCATAAAATGCAATAAATCTTATAAGATTGAAATACCGTAGGTCAGAAAGAACTGTTTCGAATTTAGAATTGAAATGGCTTCGAGAGTGCAAAGGGTTAACTCTTTACGTAGAGTTTTCTAGAATCCCAGGTTTCGAGGTTTCGAGCCCCTGAGAATCTGCAATCTTTAATGCCCAGTGTCTGCAAGGCTCGTAGACTCAGGGATTCAAACCCTATCAAGTCAGGCAACTACGAAACAAAAAGAAACATACGATTTTAATAAATCAACCTCATCGTAACGTCTTAAAAATATCAAATCAAAGAGCCAATCCTTAAACATTCCTCGGCTAAATTGTTACTTGTATCGCGTTCTAACTTGTGCAAAATTTGATATTTTCCTAAGATCGTAGAACTTAATGCATCGTTATAATTGTACACTTGCCTAAACCTTTTTTTTGTATATTTATTTTATTTTTATATTTATTTTTACTTTATATATTTATATATTTTATTTTATACATTTTATATATATTTATTTTATTTTTAATATTTATTTATTTTATTTTTTATTTGTATATTTATTTATTTTATTTCCAAAATGATACAGTCAATTGACAAGTAGAATTTTCAATAATCGTGCTGGCCCGAAACTACGACATGGGGCATATTTTATGGTAAAATTGCGCTCAGTTAAAAATACGAGATAATTCTGTGATTTGAATCTATACTTAATTCTTTGATATAGCGTCTTTTAAGCCTGCGGTAATTCGACCCAATCAAAGTCTGACTAACCAGTGGATTTATATGCTGAGCAAAACGTCCGTCCAGGCATTTGCCGAAGCTCGCAATTTCATCCTTGACTGTAGATATTTTGAAGTCTCAATGTATTATATTTCCATGGTCACGTACCAGGAGCGTCACGTGCGAGCTTAAGCGTTTCAGATTGAAAGCGTCGAAAGATTTCAATATTCTTAACGAAACTTAATTTCGTTCTCTCGCTCGGGAACCAGTGAAACTGTCTTACCTTTCTCAAAACGTGAGATTACGAATAAAACGTAGTCGGTGGAGTCAAAGGCTAAAGCGAAAATAAGCGAGAGCGACAAAATGATTTCCCGTGGAATTATTTTCTAGGAGTTTCCGAGGATCGACGACGGATTAAAGAAAAAAAAATGGAAACACAGTTGCAAATAAAACGGTGAGCAAAGCCTGGAACCATCGGATGACAGGAGGATGGGAGTCGGTCGGTTCCCCGGAGCGCCATCCGGCGTCTTAGCTCTTTATTACGCGCTTTGTTGCCCGATTATCGTTACACGGAGATCTGTCGACTACGGGGAACGTAACCGGCGTGTCTGCGCGCACGCTGGCCTATGACCCACTTGACGAGGGCCTCGTGTCACGTCGTAAAACGAAACGGGCCTGAAGAACCAGAATCGGCCCGGCGGACGAGTGGCATGCCCCGTTTTCGCTGTCCGCCGGTGCTTTATGCCCGACACGTAACGCGACCGCGTTCCCCTTTATTTGAATTTATGGTCCCAAAACGCCGTAAACGTTTCCTCCCTCCGTCATCCCCCTCGAGCACACCCTCGCGCGAATCGGCCAGCGAGCGTGTTCCGCGCCTATCTCTAGCGCTGGCGGAAGCGCGACGCGGACACCTGGGCACCGTTTTACGGCGACCTAGGGGGAAAAATCGGCGCACGTAATTGCGGGAGGCGCTGGAGCAACGAAACCATGCGCGCGGAGATGCCTCGTCCTTGTTGCATCGAGCCGTGAGATCGTCGCGATAACGGCGTTTCGTTGAACTACGACAAGGGTGAACGTTCTTGGACGAAAGAATGCTACTCGGTTGCCGGAATTGCCGGGATTTTACTAGATTCCAGGCTCCAGATTGCTTCCCGCTCGATCGGGATGATCTACTGCTTTTAACCGGAACTTTCATGCCATTTAACCAGAACTCTCGTCTTTGCGCGAGAAGAATGTTTTTAGGATACGACGCCCGATTTTCCAAGAGTAGAGCACATATTTCATTTCATTTGAATTTTGATTTTAATTTGCCTGCGCGAATTTGGTTTAAATATCGCTGCCTGGATCCGCGAGAAGATTTCAACATCGAGTCAATAGTCTCGTTTAATTTGTAGTCGGCAACGGTGTAGATTTTCCAAGAATAGAGCACATATTTCATTTCATTTAAATCGACTTCAATTCGCCTGCGCGAATTTGGTTTAAATATCGCTGACTGGATTCGCGAGAAGATTTCAACATCGAGACAATAGTCTCGTGGATCACGTTTAATTTGTAGTCGGCAACGGTGTAGATTTTCCAAGAATAGAGCACATATTTCATTTCATTTGAATTTTGATTTTAATTTGCCTGCGCAAATTTGGTTGAAATATCGCTGCCTGGATTCGCGAGAAGATTTCAACATCGAGTCAATAGTCTCGTTTAATTTGTAGTCGGCAACGGTGTAGATTTTCCAAGAATAGAGCACATATTTCATTTCATTTGAATTTTGATTTTAATTTGCCTGCGCAAATTTGGTTGAAATATCGCTGCCTGGATTCGCGAGAAGATTTCAACATCGAGTCAATAGTCTCGTTTAATTTGTAGTCGGCAACGGTGTAGATTTTCCAAGAATAGAGCACATATTTCATTTCATTTGAATCGACTTCAATTTACCTGAGCAAATTTGGTTTAAATATCGCTGACTGTGTGTGTGTGGATTCGCGAGGAGATTTCAACATCAAGTAAATAGTCTCGTGGATCACGTTTAATTTGTAGTCGGCAACGGTGTAGATTGCAGAGAAACCGCTGGGTGATCCAGTTCACTAGAATTTCATTTCTATTCTTTACGTAACACCAAACAAATGGGCCCGAAGAGCTCCCGGAGTTATTCCCGCTATTCCAAGAACCGCTGAAGTTCAGAGAAACCCCTCTAGTATGCGCGGCCGACGTTTTCGAGAGCTCGATCTAGATATTACACATACGTGACTCCAGACTAACAGGTAGACGTAGAAGTGATTGAACGGTGTCCGGTTGACGGGAGAGTCCTTCCTGGAAGATCGAAAGAATCGTTCTTACGTGCGCTGTATCAGATGAAACAGCGGTTCCTCGTGAAACGTTCTAGAGACAAAAAGGAACAGTCGTGCATCATTGTCTGTCGCTTGCGCTAGCTCGTAACACGTGACAACTGCAAATGGTATCGTCAAGACCGTTTCAACAGTTTGCACGACAATTTTTCTTCCTTGCCGTATCCAATCAGGCAACCATTCGTTTAACCCTTAGCGCTCCGAAGGCACCGCTACGGAGACATTTGTCATTTGTTCCGTAACTCCGAAGGCTCCGCTGCGGAGCCAAATGTTGTTAGCATACGTTATCGTCGGCGTTAGCAATTGTTATCTGTAGTTAAAACGTGCTAAGTCTGTACCATTACGATTAAACCATTTGTTGACCTTTTCTATGGTTAGCAACATGGAGAAAAATAAATATTATGATGAGAATTTAGAGCCGAGCGATACCGAAGACGTATTTGATTTTGAAGAGTTAAAAGACATTGTGGAAGACGATGTTGGTTATGATTCTGACACTTCGAGTAGTAGTAGCGAAATTATACTGCCAAAGAGACGAAGAATGAGAATTATTGAAAGTGAAAGCGAAGATTCGTTACAAGACTTAGATGAATGGCGCGATATTACGGAAGAATTACATATTCCAAATAGAATACCTTTTAGCGTATTGCCACAGGTCATTGGACCACAAGTTCCTACAAACGTTGAACAGCCGATACAATATTTTAAATTATTTTTCACGGACGAATCGGTAAATGAAATTATAAAGGAAACCAACAATTACGCAGAAAATATTCTAAACTTGAAAGAAATATCTAGTAACTCTATTTAGCAAAGTGAATACTGTGACACTTGTCCAAATAAACCCAGAATGCACATGGGAGATTGTTACCAAAGATATCGCACCATGGTGAATTACAAAATTTAAAATTTATCTTTTATTTACAATAGGAAAATGTATATTTATAAAATAAATCAAATCAAATGCATTCGCAAGGACGTGTAATCTTTCCCGCTCGAAATAAGACTTCCTTTATCTCAGGCGCTCCGCGCCAAAAATGTGCCGGAGTTGCTGGTAAGCAGTACTCGAGAAACGCGCGGAGCGCTATGGATTAAATTAAGGAGCCGAGTGGTTGCACGATGTCTTCGAAATCAGGAAACGGACGATCGAGAGAAAAACCAGTTGGTCAGTTTGTACACGCGTCCTCTATTCAAGAAAATCTCCGCGAAGCGTAACGAGAGATGTTACAGCGGCCCGGATGTTTCCTCGGAAAAATAGCAGATGTAGATGTTAAACAAAAAAGAAAGAAAATAGTTACACAGCTGCTGAACAGCTCTTTCCAAGGGAAGATGCAGAAAGGCATTCCTCGGACGTAAAAGGATCAGGAACACGGCTGCGAAGGAGCGCGCGTACTAGTCAAACTGGCCGAAAGAGCAATGTCGGTTCATTAGCGGGCCGTCTTGAATTTTCATTAGCACGACCGCGAGATATCTGTTTCCGCGCGGGTTTCCGTGTCTCCGTTGAAATCGTCACCAGCGTCTAACGACACCGCGCCGCGGGTAACAGAGATCGCCGGGGTCAAACCAGCTGATCTACGATCGTTTCCAGAACGGTAGGCTCGTTTTCGCGAGGGGTTGCTTCGACCCCGCGGAACCGGACTCTCCGTTGCGAAACGGGAAGGCGTGGACGGTGCCGTTTTCTGACTCGAAAAACGAGCGAACGCCCGAGAAACCGGAATGAACGCGGAACGAGAGTTCACGGATGCCGCTCCGTCACGTTCGTAATTTAGCCCGGCAGAGGTCAGGGAATCGTGTGACAAACGTATCCAGCCATTTGGCGTTAGAAACCGTGGAAAACTTCTTCGTAGAACTGCCTTTCCTTGGAACTTGTGAAGCTTGGCACATAGCTTGTTATGAAATCTTTCGAAACAGGCAGAAACGTTCTACATTCGGAGCGGATGAATAAGAGCTAAGAGGACATTTTGTTTCGTTCTACACGATCGAAAAATGCCGAACAGCGTAATAGCGCTTGTCTTAACACGTTCCGTGCCGAGCTTTTTTTACTCGAATCTTCACACTTTGATATTTAACTAAAACTTGATGTATTACGTGCAATTATTAATTCTCGTACACATAACAACGTAACAAAAACTTATCAACGCCCATTCTTGCGGTGGAAATTGATTCTTCGGTTCTAAATTTCTTGTAAACAATTTGTTCAGTTCACTAAGTAAACATGCAAGCGTGTACCATCGATGGTACACGTGGCACGGAACGTGTTAATTGATTGTGAAATCCTTATTATTGACCCGGACAATTCTTATTTGGCCCGAAGATCCGCAGCCTACTCAATTCAGGGGTTGAAAACAGTTATGATATCGGTTTCGATTCTTGAAGAAGTAACGAAGAACCGAAAAAGTCTCATAACCGTTCGTATCGATGTTCTGGCTTATATCGATTTCGATTTCGGTGCTTCAGAATCGACATTATATCAATTCTATAAATGATACTTTCCGGTTCTTGGTTTCGGCTTTCTGTGACAGATAAAAACGCCCGGTACGCGCGGTCGCAGCTTGTCAGCCACGCAAAGTATTACTAGCGCGTGATGATCGTGTCGCACGCATTTTCAACAGGAGTATAAAATTCATCTTTTTAACCGTTTGAGTCCCAGGGATTATTCAGAAAACCCGATCGAAAAATGCCGAACAGCGTGATAGCGCTTGTCTTAATTGATTGCGAAGAGAACCAAGCGGCGCGATGGCGCTCGTCAAGATTGACAAACAAAACAAAAAGAAAAAAAAAAGAAAAAAGCAGCTATGCGATGTACATGCGTCACTAAAGTTTGATCGCGACACGAGATCCGAACAGCGCGATCGCGCTGTTTGGGACTCATACGGTTAAGGTACTTGGCTATAATACTTTAAAATTTCGATGAAGGACTTTGGAAGCTTCGTCTTTCTGTCGAGTCTGTTCCAGTTATGCTCATCGAAGAAACGTCATGTTCGCGTTACGTCTTTACATCTGCTTTAAGAGACAGGTTTGTAAACCTATCGTGCCGCTCGAAATAACCAGTCTCGCAATGTTTATCTTTAAATTGTTAGAAGTCTGAGGACTCTTTCTTAAGAGACGAGTGAATTGAAATGACAAGACGTCTGAATAAATTCAGTCCGGACATTCTTACGAAGCAACACGCGTCGGTCGCTTTTAAAACTCGGTGGATTTAGTATGAGATCGTAATGAAAGAACAATATTGACGAAAGAATCGAATGATATTCGCAGTGTGTCGCAAATGTTATTCTCAAGCTGAAATCTCTTTTAACCCGGTGTCGATGTCTCGACGTGTTCGGATCATTGTGACAACGTTCCTGTTTAATTCTGCTACCTCTTACGAACCCGCATGCACTCTAAAAAGTCCTCCGAACCTCTCTAAACCCCGTGTATCAACGGTAGAAAACCATTGCTTCCAACTTCCAAATACACTAATGTCTCCCTTACTGACGCACAGATTGTCCACTGAATTGGATAATTTGGGAAGAGGAGATACGATTATTCAAGCCTTGTGGCTCGTTTTTATAATTGTGGACAATTTATAACTATAAAAATAAACCGCAAGGCTCGAATAATCGTATCTCCTCTTCCCAAATTGTCCATTTTTGTGCGCAATCTAGCCGCCAATTAGAGAGACATTACTATATTTGAAAAACAATTTCTAATTTTTCAAGTGCGAGCGATTTTTCAACTACTGTACACGAACGGACGCGTACCTGGAAGCCCCACGGTTCATAGAGGAACACTGCGGCTCATTTTTATAATTGTGGACAATTTATAACTATAAAAATAAACCGCAAGGCTCGAATAATCGTATCTCCTCTTCCCAAATTGTCCATTTTTGTGCGCAATCTAGCCGTCAATTAGAGAGACATTACTATATTTGAAAAACAATTTCTAATTTTTCAAGTGCGAGCGATTTTTCAACTACTGTACACGAACGGACGCGTACCTGGAAGCCCCACGGTTCATAGAGGAACACTGCGGCTCATTTTTATAATTGTGGACAATTTATAACTATAAAAATAAACCGCAAGACTCGAATAATCGTATCTCCTCTTACCAAATTGTCCATTTTTGTGCGCAATCTAGCCGCCAATTAGAGAGACATTACTATATTTGAAAAACAATTTCTAATTTTTCAAGTGCGAGCGATTTTTCAACTACTGTACACGAACGGACGCGTACCTGGAAGCCCCACGGTTCATAGAGGAACACTGCGGCTCATTTTTATAATTGTGGACAATTTATAACTATAAAAATAAACCGCAAGGCTCGAATAATCGTATCTCCTCTTCCCAAATTGTCCATTTTTGTGCGCAATCTGGGCGTCAATTAGAGACATTACTGTAGCTACGAAATATCGTCGTCTTCCAAAGTCCGCTTGGAATCTCTTGCACCCGACACGATGTTACGAGACAAAGAGGTTTAAATCGCACCTAGATGAAAAGGTCCAAAAAAGTGACAAGTTGCTCGGCGCATCTCGGCGAAAACAGAGTGTTCCGGGAACGGAGCAGTTTCCGTTCTCGTCATCCTCGGGACGCGGAACCGTCGATGACGTTAAACGCCGAGTATCAACGGCAGAAAACCATTGCTTCCAACCTCAAAATAGCTACGAAACGCCGTCGTCTTCCAAAGTCCGCTTGGAACCTCTTGCATCCGACGCGATGTTACGAGACAAAGAGGTTTAAATTGCACCTAGATGAAAAGGTCCAAAAAAGTGACAAGTTGCTCGGCGCATCTCGGCGAAAACAGAGTGTTCCGGGAACGGAGCAGTTTCCGTTCTCGTCATCCACGGGACGCGGAACCGTCGAAGACGCCCGCGGCTCGCAGAAGCTCGGCGCGACGACGCCGCTCGCATTCAAATTCGACGGTGGATCGTCGAAAAACGCCGGCAAATATGCATACCGTGTATCCGGCGGCACGTGCTGCGCGCACAGGTGACGTGGTGCTCGCCGCGTGCGTGCCCGCAAAGGAAAAAAGCCCGCGTACGGCTTGTGTGTACACGCTCGCCGCCTTGGAAAAAGCGGGTGAAAAAAGAGCAACGGGAGGAGGAAGAAGGAGACGAAGAAGAGAGAAGAGGCAGTCGGACCGACAATAATAATCAAACGCGTGACCCGGCCCAGCCGGTAGACCTGTCTTTCGAGTTCGACCGCGACAGGTCCACGCACACTCTTCCGATACGGCCGATTTCCGGTTTGAGGGACGCCGATTCCGGTTCCGAACCGGGTCCCGCACGGTACCGCAAGCTCGACGGGCCCCCGTGAACGTGCACACCTTGACCCCGCTCGCGAAGAACCTTCGACCTCTGACTGCGGGGATTGCCGTGGGGAGGGGGAAGTTGATGAAGTTTTCAGCACTCGGACAATTTGTATTATGCGCCGTCGAGTGTTATGCAAGCGATAAGGACTTTTGGCAAGCCTCTGAATCACAAGTCATCTTTAATCTTCGGAATAACCGTAGTCACTTTTGTCAGATCCTGATGAGCGTAATTTTCGGGTCGGTTTGTCAGAATGGTGAGCCTAATTGTGGGCCGGTGATGGCTTTAGATAATACAAACGATGATAAATAATCCTGGGATTACCGTACGAGAAAGTTTACGAAGTTTTTACCCGCTCGGACAATTTGTATTGTGCGTCGTTCGTTACTATGCGAGCGATAAGGATTATCCGATAGATAAGATTCTTTTGTTGAGTCATCTTTTACCATCGGCATTGTTGAATTTCAACGAACAGGTTGAATACAAAAACCGATCCAGCAAATAGTTTTTTATTCTCCGTTTCATATGATTTAATCCTGAAGGCATGCGATAATGTATTTTGTCTTTTCGAATCGTTGTTGTTTTTACCGAGTTAAATCGTGTCGGTTAACGGAGACATCTCATAAAGAGAAAACATATTTTTTGGCTTCTTTAATGAAATAAAAGTTCTATTTTATACCGATAAATCTAAGCCTTGATTTCAAAAAAGACAGCTTCCCCGCGAAATAATTGTGATGATCAATCGCTACAGAGTTAACCACTATTCTTTGGCCTACTCCCAATTTCGAGTAGGTTTGTCGGATAATCCCAGATGTTCGTGCAATACTAATGAACAAGATATTGATCACATTGTCTGGCAGTGTCATCTTTACGAATCTCAAAGATCCAAGCTATATCTGCAACTTAGTAGTTCAAAACTATTTCTACCAACCACCATGTCTGTTTTGCTTGTTGAGCCCGATATCGAAGCATGTGCCATGTTTCATATTATTCTTAAATACATGTAATATAAATATACAGGATGTTCCATAATTATATTAACAGCTGGAAGTGGGGGGTAGCCGGGGTCATTTGAAGTAACTTTTTCCTTAGCGAAAATGCAATCCGCGGCTTTGTTTACGAGATATTGACAAAAAACACTGACCAATGAGAGGCGAGATCAACTGGTGCGAGGCAGCCTAGCCAATGAGCGGAACTCATTCTTCGACCGCTCGTTGACTAGACCGCTTCGCGCGATCCGAGCTCGTCTCTCATTGGTCACTGTTTCTCGTTAATAACTCGTAAACGAAGCCGCGGATTGCATTTTTGTTAAGGAAAGAGTTACTTAAAATAATTTCAGGAATCATCCCTTTCCGGACGTTAACATAATTATGTAACACCCTGTATAAACAAACCATGAATTACTATTTAATATTTATGATTAAGAACATTCACTTTACTGTATAGCGAATAAATCTCATCTGAGATTTGAAAATATAAAATATAAAAAAGAGAGAGAGAGAGAGAGAGAGAGAAAAGAAAAAAGAAAAGTTCTAATTGAAAGTTCAATTAGCGAAAAGTATTAAAGTTATTCCCATAACTAAATATGATTCAATAAGCATAACTGTAGTTACTTTTAACAGAGTTTGATTATTGTAATTATAGGTTTTTTTTTATTTGTAATTTTTAACTATGGACTGTTGACGACCTTAAATATCGCAAGTGTCGATAAGTAATGCGATGATTATCGTACGGGAAAGTTGATGACATTTTGAGGACTCGGACAATTTGTATTATGCATCATTGAATATTATACTATTGATAGGGACCTTCGGAAAAGATTCTTTTAGCAAGTCATCTTTTACCTTCAGAATAACTGTAGAGAGAGAGAGAGAGTTACGTTTAAAAGAGTTCGACGATTCTAAGTTTAGGTTTTGTTTGTGGAAAGGGTAAATCTAATTATGGACTGCTGGAGACTTTAGATATTGCAAGTGTTGATAGGTAATACTTTTGACGGGGATCTCTGTTGACATAGAAAATCAGCAGACTGTAACCGAGGGATGAGGGACGGTTTTAAGTTTCCTTGGGCGCTGACTACAGGTACTTTTTAATGAAGATCCTCATTGAAATATCAAATCAATGGGGATCGAGGAGGGATCGTGTAAAGGGCTGGTTTCATGTTACTCACTCTCGACTAGGATCATTTGCCTTGTAACATGTACTTGCGCTGTGTACCCTAATGACACCTTCCATTCAAATTGTTAATCTTTGCCTCATAAAATCGAGAAAATGACAGAATAAATAATACGAATAAATTAGATATCGCTTTTTTCCTTTTTTTCTGTTTAATCTTTAGGAGAAACTTGAAATTACAAATAGAGCAAAAAATCGTAGCCTAATCTACTAAACTGTAGAGTTTTATGCATTCCCCATAGCAAGCGCAGAAATAAATTTCTCCATCAGTTTGATTTTCGTAGGACAACTTGCGAAAATGGAAAATGAATAAAAGGGAAACCTCTCATAAAGTGTGCACAGTTATAAGTACCGAACAATCCATATTTCACTCAGAATCCACACACACACATATTTCTCATCGGAAATAAATTTCTCCATCAGTTTGATTTTCGCAGGACAACTTGCGAAAATGGAAAATGAATAAAAGGGAAACCTCTTATAAAGTATGCACAGTTATAAGTACCGAACAATCCATACTTCACTCAGAATCCACACACACACATATTTCTCATCAGAAATAAATTTCTCCATCAGTTTGATTTTCGTAGGACAACTTGTGAAAATGGAAAATGAATAAAAGGGAAACCTCTTATAAAGTATGCACAGTTATAAGTACCGAACAATCCATACTTCACTCAGAATCCACACATATTTCTCATCAGAAATAAATTTCTCCATCAGTTTGATTTTCGTAGGACAACTTGCGAAAATGGAAAATGAATAAAAGGGAAACCTCTCATAAAGTGTGCACAGTTATAAGTACCGAACAATCCATATTTCACTGGATATATCCGCGGTGAGGCGTGCAAAAAAACCAACGTCTAACGCGACGTCGGATTACGTACGCGAATCCAAGGCTCGCGGACTTCCACGATGAAGCCCGCCGATGGTTGGCTTATGAGCGTCCTTTTCTCCGTTTCCTAGAATTCTACGGCAAATAGTGGGCCCCTATTTCCCTCGCAGGACACGCGCGAATCCGTGAGCCAGTCATGACCCTCCGCCGTGACCCGGCGACCTCGAAGCTCGCGAGGTACGTCTGTCTTGTCGTCGATACGCCGCACCGTAAGCGCGTAATTGCCTGTTTTGCGCGTACGCGAGCGGTTCGCAGGCCGCGTGGCCGCGGCAAAAACGGCAGTGTAGCGTTACGCGGAATAATTTGCTCGTTTGCCCGCGAATTCTGGAATTCCAACGCGAGCGTCGCCAGAATCGCCGAGATACTCGGTGATCGATCGTTCTGCGTTTCATAATCTCCCGTGCCAACTGTTTCCCCAATCTTGACCCCTATTTATCGTTTTCTTCCAAATTTATATCTTAAATTTAATTTAAGATCATTTCTTAATTTTCTAACTCGCGTAATTTTGTTTAATTAATATGATGCCTCGTAGAGCAAAAATTATCGAAAAATGATTAACCGGAGGGTTAATTACTCTTCCGACCGAGATCAGTTTTTGAACAACTGACACTCGAAAACCAGCAATACCATCGAGGCCCAAGCATTTGAGAATATACTTTGAACATTCTAGAACATCGTTTCCTTCATTAGAACTCGATATGTGACTTCAAAGTGTATTTAATTAATCGTTAATCTTGTCCTTCTCGTGACAACGCCGCTTGTTCGATGAAAAAGAAATATAGAACATTTTGAGCCGTTGTGAGACAGCGGCAGGTTAAACTCGCGAGAGCGTGTGAGTTGAAAATAAATTTTGGGAACGCGATGCGTTAGGCGTGTAATAAGCTGCGCCGATTAGGCTGGAACGTTACCGTCGGGTCGAATTTAACCGATGATTGATCTGGTCCTAAAGTCCGCAATTTTTCCTCGGTTCCCAGGAATTTACGTCATCGTAGATAGCGTGAGAGGCGCATAGTTAAACATGAACATGAACATTCTAGAACATCATTTCCTTCATTAGAACTCGATATGTGACTTCAAAGTGTATTTAATTAATCGTTAATCTCGTTCTTCTCGTGACAACGCCGCTTGTTCGATGAAAAAGAAATATCGGACATTTTGAGCCGTTGTGAGACAGCGGCAGGTTAAACTCGCGAAAGCGTGTGAGTTGAAAATAAATTTTGGGAACGCGGAGCGTGCGTTAAGCGTGTAACGAGCTACGTCGATTAGGCTGGAACGTTACCGTCGGGTCGAATTTAACCGATGATTGATCTGGTCCTAAAGTCCGCAATTTTTCCTCGGTTCCCAGGAATTTACGTCATCGTAGATAGCGTCAGAGGCGCATAGTTCGCGGCCTAACTTCCGCGAACGACCCGCGCCGCCATTAAGCAGCTCCGCGTTTAATTTGTGATACACCTTACATAATTGTTGGAGGCAGTCGCGACGCGGTAAACAGGAAAGGCACGGCGCCATTATTGTTTTGCCGGGCTGCGCGCGAAAATATTGGCCGTTAGCGGAATTCCTAACAGGAGTCGTCGCGTTTCAATGCAATTATTAGTTCCATTATAACGGGCCGACAGTTCGCGACGCGGTAACGGCCGCCGCGCGGTTAGTCCTTGATTTCAGTCGTCGCGAGTTTACGGCGACTGTTTTATAAATTATTGAAATGGAAAGGAGGAAATTGAAGTTCCCTATGGACTGGCTGGCACCCAACTCTCGGCTCGTTCGGTAAACGATCGTCGGGTTTCTCTACGGCTCGGACGATATCGACGTTTCCATCATTTTTCTCTTTCTATTCGGAAAACGATGAAGTTTCTCAGAATCTCCAGCCGATCGTGAACGATCCATAGAATCTAATGATCGATGGAGTTGTGCCGGAGGCCATCGAGCGCCGAGGAATCTCGACGTTCTCCCGTCGAATTTCTCGGCGGCTCGTGAAAGAAGAACTTTCATTCAGAAATTATACTTCGCACAAGCTCTCGCGCATACTTGCTACGATTCATCGAAAATTATAGATAGCGGTTTCGTCGGTTACGTTGGTTTCTTTCTGCCGATCGCGCGACTACGTACGGGCCGAGGGTAATTGATTCGAATGGTTCGCAGAGTTATTAGAATGTCCAACGTTTTGCGTTTTATTGCGCGCGCGCCCGCGCGGTGCTTCGGAGTCTCTATTTCATATTAATATAATTTGCTCGGTACGCGAAGAGAGGTTTCTCGTTGGTATCTTTCTAGAACTTCACTCTTCGAGGCTGAAGACGTTCCCTGTAATTCAATCCCGTACCTCGCCGGCGCGGCGGTCGGAGGATACGTTTACATGAGATTACTTTTCATCTAAAGTACGCTTTGAACTTCGCTACACGGTTGCTACATTCGTTCACGATAATACAACGTTTTCCCCGCTAACTGGCCGAAAATTCTCTGCTTTCTACTATCAGCTGCGTCTTCTCTAATTTCAACCGCCCAAGTTATAATACTTGAGCATACCCCTTGATTAGTAAATCTCTCGATTAGCGCGTAATCGAAACTGCATGCTTGGTCGAGGAATCAATAGCGAATCAAGCTATCATGTACTCAAAATTGAACCAATCACAATTTTAAAATAAATGTTACGAACAAATGTTGTATGTTGTAACTTGCACTTATTTCACGAACCTGGTTTACGGATACAGAACGCGATTCACGATGAGAAACATAATTAGAATCATCAATTTTAAGGGCTCGTCTCGTTTCTACGAAATTTGCGGTTTGAACCAATACCGCATCGCGTCCTAAATTAATGAAATTCATGCAAAATGGTTCCACGAATTTCCTCTGTTCTCATCGCCGCGTTCACAAGATTCGCTCGAGTCAGGCGAACTAATAAAAACGTAACTCGCGACGAAGCTGCGGGGATCTTTGTGCGAAATAAAAATTATCGGCACGAATTTTGTGTCCCCTTTTCAAAATTCACCTACTCACTTTTACCGTAAATCCATAAAACAACTTCTATCATGTACTCAAAATTGAACCAACCACAATCTTAAAGTAAATATTACGAACAAACTTGTATGTCGTATCTTGCACTGATTTCACGAACTTGGTTTATGGATACAGAACGCGATTCACGATGGGAAACATAATTAGAATCGTCAATTTTAAGGGCTCGTCTCGTTTCTACGAAATTTGCGGTTTGAACCAATACCGCGTCGCGTCCTAAATTAATGAAATTCATGCAAAATGGTTCCACGAATTTGCTCTGTTCTCATCGCCGCGTTCACAAGATTCGCTCGAGTCAGGCGAACTAATAAAAAAGTAACTCGCGACGAAGCTGCGGGGATCGTCGTGCGAAATGAAGATTATCGGCACGAATTTTGTTTCCCCGTTTCAAAGTTCACCTACCCACTTTTACCGTAAATCCATAAAACGCGAGGCCCGCTCGTAACAGCGGCTAAATGAGACGCTAAGCGTTAGCCCGACGCGTTGAGATGATGTATCGCATAATAAACATACGCGAAAAAATGTGTTTGCCGCGGAGTCGCGCTAAAGCCAACAACAGAACGGCGATCGGTGATTTATTTCAGCAAAACCTAATAAAATCGCGGTACGCTGCGGCGGCGCGTAGATCGCTCAACGATCGTCCGGCAGCCAGCTGGATCGCAAACAGAATTATTCACCGGCCGAACAAGTCGGTGTACGTGTCAGAATCCTTCGATCGCGATGCTCGAACGGATTAACCCGTCAGCCGAGCGAACAGCATCGTGTTTTCCGGCGTTACGGCCGATCGAAGGTATTCGCGCCGAGTTTACCCCTGCGATCGCGATCTCCATGAATCTCCGGTGCTACATCACGGATTAGCATCGCATTACCACCGCGGAACGAGCATGCGCGGCTACGGGATCCATTTCACGTAAGCCGAATTCATGAGGCCATGGCCTCCGGTTATGACAGTCGCAGCTTTCCATCACGGAAAGGACAACGCGGAGAGGCTTCACCGGGGTTCACCGGTCGTTTTTCCAATCCGCACCTCTTCGGGCACAAGTGTGCCGAGGGCGACAACGCGACGCGTCTCCTCTCCCTCTCTCTCCCTCTCTCTCTCTCACTCTTTTCTTCGTGTTTCACTCGTGTCACCCTTTTTCCTCCGTCGAATCTCTGGCCTCGAGACGATGCCGGACGAAGACGGAGAGAACGAACGGGTTGGGGAGCGCGATGGAGGGGGGAGAGGAGAGAGGGTTAGACGAGAGAGATCAGGTATCATGTGGAAAAAAAGAGCCATTGTACGGGAGCATCTGACCGTAGGGTAGGTACCACAGTGGCGATGTTCAGCGGGCAGAAAGAGGACGAAAGAGACACGAGGACTCTAGTGTTGTTGGTGTGTAAAGAGAGAGAGAGAGTAAGAGCGAGAGAGAGAGAGGGAGACCGGTGAACCTGGCGGAGGTTGCCACGGCACACACACGGCAAGGACGAGACCAGGGATGGTGGAATGGAACGAAAAGGGAAGGAAAAAAGAATGCGCGAGAACGGGAGAGAGAGAGAGAGAGGGAGACGGAGTGCGCGCACCGAGAGCGTTGGCAGTTTATAAGGGTCCCCCGTATTGTGGATACGTATTATCATGCTAAATATAACATGTTAACTACTTCGCATAATGCCGGCCCCGCGATCCTCTCGATTCTACCCCGTCTACGACCGTTCGGCGAATCGCGTTTCCGCGCCCAGAAAATTTTATTGCCGGCGTATTCGGCAGATGCGGCGTCGATATCTTCGTTCCCAGAGTGCCCCGGGACTCGGCGGAAAATACGATTGTTGCAGCCTGTTACCATAAACTTTTTAACGGACCTTCTCGCCGCTGTAAAACGATTCGGTGCTGTGCTAGGATTTCAGATGATCGAGGACTGTATCGGCTCGCGTGCACGTGAATTCGTTCGGCGTGGTGGAGTTTATGATTAGAGCTTTTATGGGACACTCTGTTGTGTTCCCACGTCCATGGGAAAATTCATACTTCCGAGACGTCCGTTCGGGAACCGGAGAATTAAAGTACTTCTTTCAAGGATTTTATGTAAAGACGTTACATTCTGTCGTACTATATTATTGTCGAATTTGTAAATCGATCGAATCCTTCGGTGTTCATGATTTTGGCTTTTATAGGAGACTTTTCGCTGCGTTCTTTTCGTTCGTGGGAATTCGTACTTGCGACGTCCATTCGAAAACTGGAAAATTGAAGCACGTATATAACGATGAATTCTGACGTTTTTCAAGGTGAAAAGACTGTCCAAGTATGAACTCGTAGACAAACTTGGAAACTGTTCATTGTATATGTATAGTGCGAAGCACATAGACGTCCATGCGCCTAAAAATTTAAGCGTGTCGAATCATCTCCAGTAGCACAGGGCTAAATTCTTTTATAAATCTATGATGAACGAAAACACGTACAAGTTGGTTCTACTTGAAAGAAAGTCTAACAAAAGTGAATCAAAAGAATCAAACGTCGCGAAAGATCCCAGCAATAATGAATTTTACTGCGAAAAGTAGATGAAAGGCTGAGAATCGATGTAAACAAAATAAACGTCCGATTTCCAAGAAAACACTTAGATCGGCGCACGGAAGATAAAAACTGCGCATGGGAAGATTAACAGAGAATCGACGATGCCAAACGTTTTATCGAATCATATGTTTACAGTTAATTGGAAATATTGTTTCAGAGTAATATAAAATCCATCCCGATCAGGATAATAATAGGCTTTCGTGTGTCGGATGATTGGATCGGCCGTTCGTTCGCCGTCCGTTCGAATCGTTTGCGATTCGAAGCCGGCTGATTCTCGCGGCTCGTGGGAAGTTATAATGTTAATATGGTATTAACTAACGAGCCGAGCGATTTATGGCAGGGATCGGGCGTTTATGACGAAGCGATGGCATCTCGATCGACACCGCGATTTCTGCGGCACATTTGTCATCGTGGACTACCATCGCGGCGACGATTATCATCGCGCTGCCAGCGTAATGACGTTCGAGAAAAGTATAATTAATTCATAGATTTTCAAGGTCCGTCACGGCGAATAAATACGTAATGTGTCTCGTCAATAGCGTTATGGCCGGGCTCGAGCGCGTCTCGCGTTTCGCAAGAGGCTGCTTTTCACGATAAAAATCAAGATAAAGACACCCGCGGAGAAATATCAATGGTCTCCAATCATTACTAAATATAAACGATAAGCGCATGCCTATCTGTCGTTAATTAATTACGCGGCGATTCGCCTCGCGGCTGCGGACAACATAATTAATAAGCCGTCGGTGGACAAACCTTTGGGTCACATTTCCAATCTAATCGAATTACTCTTTACGGCTTTTTCTCTTTCTAAATCGTTGATCCAATTGTCGCAGTGCCGTTCTTATTTGTCGACCAGCATTTTCGTTAACTTCGGCAGCAAAACAGTTTTCTACATTCTTGGACAATAATATAAATTGATTTCGGAGGCATGAAGACACGCGTTGAAATCAGAGATAAACCCGAAATGAAATTCGCGAAACCCGAATTCGAAACTTTCCTTTCCTTTCTTGTCCACGAAGTATGTATTTTGTCAGGAACCACAGTCTTGACAAATTCTTCCCAGAGAATCAAATTATTTATTGAACACGATTAGATGAAGAATTGATTGTGGTTATAATTTAATTTGTTCTCGATAGCAACGATTTCAACGAATTGGTGCAGTCGTACCGATTAAAATGTGTCTAAAGTCTAAACAAGAATTAGTTGGATTATTAGTAACTACTAATTAAATAAAAGTAAATTCATATCGTCACGATATTCTCGTATATAAACTCTTTATACAAATTATTATTCGCCCGAATCACAAAAATAGCACGAAGTTCCGAGTTTCGAGAACCGTGTTACAAGGATTTCTCGAGATTTCGAGTTGCCCATCCGTATAGCGAAAACCCTGATTTCCGACTACAAGATCGTAGAACGTAGAAAATTCTAGCACTGTCTCGCCTTCCATGGTAATTCAATTTCGAAACGAAAGACCTCCGATAGAGAATCCCTGAATAATACGCGTCCGAATAAAATACGCGTCCCTCCGAAAAATCGACATCCGGAATAAACACAACAAGTTAATGTTACCGACGAGATGCGTCAAGGATGCGAGAAGGTCCCGCCGCTTCCTGCCAATAATCCCGAGAACCATCGAACCCCCGGGGACTTGAGAACGATCGAAGGCAACGCGCGGTTCGTCGCGGATTCGCCACGCGTACTTAGCATACTCGATCGATTCCTCGGAGCTCGAAAAGTCGGTCAGGAGTAAGAGGGGTCCCGCTAAAGCTCGATTCTTCACGGACTGTTGAAGGGGTGTGATGGGCCCGAAGCTGCTGGTGCAGGAGGCGCCTGGCTCCGGTTCCGGCTCGGCGAATCGCATGGAAGGCGGCGAAGGCGCCGGGGGAGGGGAGCTACACCACTTCCTCCATCAGTACAACCAGCAGTCCCACAGTCCGGGCCAGAGCCTGCAAGGCGGCCTTCCGCTTCCGCTTAGCCCGCAGTCCCTCAGACACGACGGGTCCTCGAGCGCGGGCATCACCGGCGTCAAAAGGGAACCCGAGGACCTCAGCTCCTCCAGAGGGGCGCAGCAGTCCAGCAAGAGGCACAAACAGGCCCAGCCGGACAGTCCCACGCCACCAGGGATGTACCATCATCATCAGCATCAGCTGCAGGTGAGTTTCGTCTTCTTCTTCTTCTTCTTCTTCTTCTTCTTCTCCTCCTTCTTCTTCTTCTCCTTTTCCTTCCTCTTCTTCTTCTTCTTCTTCTTAGTCTTCTGCTCTTTCACAATACCTTCGCCCTTTTGCTGCTCGGTCCAACAATAGTGGGCGTGCTAATCGGTGAGCCGCTGTACTTGGATATTATCCGCCGGTGAATGAGCTGCGCAAACTACCATTGTGCCTTCACAGTAGTCGCCGCTATTTCACCCTAGTAAGGTACTAATTTTTCTCAAAAGAACACACGTACTTTGTTCATTTCTTGCATCGTGTTAGACCGGCGACGAGCTCGTTCCTTCCGGTAAATTGTTAACGAGGAAAAAAACTTTTAAAAATCATAACCGTGGAAGGAAACTGTTTACTTTCGACGTGAAGTATTACGTCGTATATCGTGACACGAGTCGTTGACACTAGGTTAACTCTGTACCTGTCAAAATGACGGGTTCCAAATCCTTTCATTTACATTTACGTTGAATATTAATAAAGATTCCTTTTGTTGAAGAATTTATACATAAAATTTGTGTTTCGTAAATATCCAAGTCAATATATTGTTGTTACGTCAGATCGTTCACGATCGTCGCAATCACGATTCAAACGTACGGACATCGCGTGCGACGGACCTAAACGAAGATCTTTCATGAATAAATCACGAGCATCGACGACACGAGACAATAGGACGCTGTACTGCCACTGACAGTTTCGAACTTCTCCAACTAAGGCGATTTCAAACACGACCACGGACCAATCAGGACAACGATAATTCGCGAAACTGAAAAGAACACGATAAACAACGGGACCGAAAAGAACAGGATAAATAGCGAAAGCGAAAATACCTGAAAAACGTCGCGATCAAACACGAATCTGCGCCGTGTTTGTTAAGTTTCGATTATAATCTATCAAACATTCTAAATTCATTTCAACGAGGAATTGTTAACCCTCCAACCGTAGGTTAAATTCGCGTTCTAAATGTTTTATAAAATTTTGCAAGAAAGAACTTTATTTATTGAATATTAAGTGTTTTTAAAATTTTGTTACTTTTGTTTGTCACTTTATATCTTTTTTTTACACGTTGAGCGCGGCGTCAGCCCCCTAGGGCTGACAGTGGACTTTCTGTTTGGGCGGTGTCAGTCCTCTTGGGCCGACAGTGTACTTTTTTTGAACGGCGTCAGTTCTCAGGAACTGGCTGCGAACCTATCGTTTGGACGGCATGGACGCATGAGAGCAGCAGTATCAAGATTAAAAAATAATACCGGAACTACCTAAACGGAAAATCCTGCATAATCGGCTCCGCGCTTAACTTGTTAATCTAATTCTTAGGACGTATCTGCATAGCAACCTAAAACTCACGATTTTATACCGAAAAATCAAAAACTCGCCTGCGGTTAGAGGATTAAATCTTTGCGCTCGAGTGGTGACTCCGAGGCACCACTAAAATTTGTTATACCACGTTCTAAGATAATTTTTATACTAACAAAGCTAATATAACCCAAGACACAATTTCATATGCATGAAATGTACTTTGTTATACAAAATCAAAATACTATAAGTCGGAAAAATTATTTTAGATTCACGGTTAAAATAGCTTCGAATGCAAAGGGTTAATATTCAAATTCGGCATGCGAATTTGCAATATTCGAGGAAGCAAAATGTGTGCAAAGTAATACAAAATACTTGCATATACAGGGTGTTCAGAAAAAATCATTTAATATTTATATGGTATATAGATATATTATACTGATATTGTACTGAGTAAAAAAGCTTTAGTAAACGCAGGTCGAAAGGTCAACTGAGATATAAACATTTTTATTTGTTAGTATCATGATTGACTTACTACTGAATTTTCGATGTTTATAGAAGATTTTCCACGCGTCCACCATCCATTTCTACACACGCTTTGCATTTTCTCGTTGCAGACTCGCGAACTCTCTCGAAAATTCCACATTTCTGTCGAATTGTTTGACAAGCATAGTGGATTCGGTTACGTAATTCTTCTAAGTCATTTATCGGCGAGGAATACGCTAGGCATTTTAAATATTCCTATAAATAAGTCAATCATGATACTAGCAAACAAAAATGCTTATATCTCAGAAACGGTTAACCTTTCGACCTATGTTTACTAAAGCTTTTTTACTCAGTACAATATCAGTACAATATATCTATATACCATATAGATATTGAATGTTTTTTTCTGAATACCCTGTATATGCAACTATTTTATATCACTTTGTACATCTTGCTTCCTTGAATATCGCAAATTCGCATGCCAAATTTGAATATTAACCCTTCGCACTCGAAGCTATTTTAACCGTGAATCTAAAATAATTTTTCCGACTTGTAGTATTTTCATTTTGTACGACAAAGTGCATTTTATGCATATCAAATTGTGTCTTGCGTGACGTTAACTTCGTTAGTATAAAAATTATCTTAGAACGTGGTATAACAAATTTTAGCGGTGCCTCGGAGTCACCACTCGAGCGCAAAGGGTCAATCCTGTAACCGCAGGCGAGTTTTCGATTGTTGATTGAACAGTATTTTTTAACAGCCTGTATAGCACTAGAGAACATCCTCTGTAAAACCTAGCGTGAAGAAAGCCTGGAGCTTGTCAGGTTGTTTCGTAAGCAGAACCGCGGAGCCTTTAAATCGCATTATTTCCGGTAACGAGTAATAAAATCGAAAGTCGATAATCGATGAGGCACGTCACCCGAGCAGCAACAAGGGGGAAAAGAACGACGCCTGGCCGACGACTTCCCGCTGGTCGCCCGGCCCGACCAAAACGATCGGAGGATCCATCAATCCCGCTTGTAATCGCAGCCGGCGCATCGAAGTAATCAATCACCAATTACAGGTGCAACAGTACGGAAGCCCCTACGACCCTTACAGCTCGTGCAGCCCCCGATTGCAGTCCACGGCGTACACGTCGACCTCGGCGACGGGCGCAGCGAACGCTGGGAACCCGACCGGTCTTCACCAGGACGCGACAGCGGTCTACGTCACCGGGGACGCTCTGCCGCCGTTGGCGTCCTCGAGCTCGTCCTCGTTGTCGACCACGACCGCTTCGTACACGAGGTACGAGGTTGTGCCAAGCTCTTACGCGACGACACACGCGATACGCTCGTCCTCGAGCAGCAGCAAAGTCCTGACCGTTGATCTTCCCAGCCCCGACTCCGGCATCGGCGCCGACGCGGTCACACCCAGGCAAGATCATCATCCACCCACGGCGCTGCATCAGGTTAGTCAGACAATGATCCCGATCTTTTGTTCGCCATGCGACCCTTCGGCGCGCCGTTCGGTTCCTGTCTTATTCGCCGCAACGGAATCTCGGTAATCCGAAACGCGAAACTCGCGGTCGAAACGTTTCACGTGGAAACAGCCCGGCGATACGTAAGTAGACTGCCAGAGTTTGTGCATTCGAAATTTAACCAGTTCGCTGTGGCGCCTCCTCTTTTAGAACGCGTACCTACACGCGTCGCGAGAACTAAGCGACGACGAGTATACTCGTCGAACATAGAATGAGTGTCGCTGTTAAAATATTGGATCGAAAACACGGTTTTATTTTATGAAATTAACCATTTTATTATTAATATTTACTCGTTCGCTTGACATTAACATATACTGCATACATAATATACGAAATACGCAGAAGAAATCAAATATTTAGAACAGTTAAAGAAAAGCAAGCAAGGAAGCAAGGAACGAAATATTAGGTCTACCGGAAAGTTCTGTCTGATAATGTCATTGCAAATTTCAATACATATGTACCTATTCATTTGAGACATATATTTTTTAAAAATGTTACTCACAAATTGCCGTCACGCTGGCAAGAGGTCATAAGTAACGACGGAAATTATATTATACAATAAATATTACTAAATTTATGAAAAATCTATTATTTCCTTTCATTTCTCAAACGGACAGAACTTTCCGGTAGACCTAATATATTAGCATTTGGCACGTCGAACATATTCTGAACGTCTTGAAATTTGAGAATATGTTTTTGTTTTCACTAAAATTACAATTTAAATAGCCAATGGTCACTAACTTTTTACGCATGACGAGTATACTCGTCATGACACAAAATACTGTCACTTCTCCATGACGAGTATACTCGTCAAACATAGCTAACTGGTTAAAGATGTTTGAGAACGTTGTTCTACTGCTTTTATTCTATGAAAACGATCCTTTCAATCGATGTAGATTATGTTTTTATTTGGCATGGAGATCCACGATCTTATCGGAAGTAACGCATGAACGATTGAGGGATGAACAAAATTGAGGGTTTTCATGATTTGTTCGGATAATCGAGGTTCTACTTACTCATACTTTCCTCGGTTTGCACTTTGGGATTACATTGTGACACAGTAGTGTGTGAATAATTATGGACTCGAGGTAATTTTTACATTTTTAGTGATGTTTAAGCGGCATACAGTAATGTCTCTCTAATTGACGCTCGGATTGTCCACAAAAATAGACAATTTTGGGAGAGGAGATACGATTGTTCGAGCCTTGTGGCTCCTTTTTTATGATTATCGATTGTCAACAACTGTGAAAACGAGCTGCAAGGCTCGAACAATCGTATCTCCTCTTCCCAAATTCTCCATTTTTGTGGACAATTTGATCGTCAATTAGGGAGACATTACTGTATTTGTATATTTCTGTATTAGAAATAATAAAAAATAGAAATGTACGAATACAGTAATTTCTCCCTAATTCGCGCGAAGATTACGCACAATAATGAACAATTATTCGGGTCCCGCGGCTCGTTTGTACAGTTGTTAACAATTGGTAACTATGAAAGCAAGCCGCGAAGCCCGAATAATCGTATCTCTAAATTGTCCATTTTTGTGCGCAATTTGAGCGCGAATTAAGGATAAATTACTGTATAGTTTTTTGTTTGGGTGGTGGAGGGGGGGTTGTTCAAATATCAGTAACAATGTAAAAGTTACTTCGAGTCTGTAATTATGCACACCGCTGCAGATACGTCTGTGAAATGATGTGCATTAAAACATAGAATTCTTGGATGACAATTATGGATGACAATTAACATGTTGTTTGCACGTTTGTCATATCTGAGTTACGAGTTTCTTCGATCAGGTTTAATTTCGAGTTTCCAGTTTGAAATTACGAGAATTTTGAAGATTGTGATTTGACAGTCAACATGTTAATTAAATGATCGTTTGTTAGTACATTCTGTACAAGAGAAGTAATTTATTAAAACTACTTTCTAGACTTGTTTCATGATATTTGGAGCTTTGATCCACTTTCTAATGAAAGTTTATCTAGTTAACATATTCTTTAGATTTTCTTGCTTTGTACTCCACTTTGACGCGCAACTTTATACATTTACAATGTGCAAAAGTTTAAATTTACTATATTATAAATTTATATATTATATAATATATTATATTATATATTTATTAAATTCTAATTCAATATTTAATGGATTGCGAAACGCGAGATATAATAACTTTTTAACCGATTGAAATTCCTGGTTAAAAAGAAAAAGAGAATTTCTGCAGAAATACGAATTAGCATGTGGCCAAGGCTAAAGATTGAGAATGGAATAACACGTGGAGTAACATTTTCGGTCGCTATAGAAGGTAGGTGATCGATAATCTCGTTGCTGGTGACCGTTTAAGTGGCACTCGTGCAGAACCATCCTCGATATTTGCACGTGCACTTTCCCCGGGAACGGGCCCAGCTCCCCTCGCGATCACTTTCCATCGCGTTGATTTCGTGCCCAGACACCGTAAAGATGTTTTGATCGCTTCTAACAAATTAATCGGACAACACCTACCGTTAACCCGTTATCGTCGTCGTCGTCGTCGTGCCCCCCCTCCTCCCATCTCGCTAGATATAACTTCTTCCACGTGCAATAATTTTCTGCACGCTCTCTTGGAACAGGACTTAACACACGGGGCCGGTATACGACACGAGCGTTTTACATAATCAGCAACGCATATCTCGCCGGGATACTGACACATTTATTTATACCCGATGAGAATCGTATAATACGGGGCCACTTCTTTTACACGGTGTCGCGAACGCGTTACGCCTGCGCTCCGGTCTGTGGGTGGAAAAGGAAAGTTCCTGTCGAAAAGCTGCCCTTCACGATCGTCGATCGCTATAACGAAAACGTTGCTCCCATCGGGCCTCTTTAGCGACTCCTTCGAAAGAGATTCTCCATAATTTGTAATCTCTTTTAGTATTTCAATATTTCATTCTTAAGTCTTCTTTGGGATCTTTTTTACAATGGCTTACATTGGTTTTTGCATACAGTTTTCATAGTACTTGCGATAGAACATTGTATATTTGTTTGAAGCGAAAATATTTAGAATTCTCCGAGATACATCTCTTTGAACGAAGACTATAATGAAAAATGTGTTTCTCGGACTGACATGATTCCAACACTGTACAAGCTTTGTTCTCGCAGCTTTCTTTCTGCTTTCTGGCGTACAGAAAGATTACAGAAAATCAAGATTTATTGATAATTATAGTGGCGACGGTAGCAACGAGTCTACCGAAAATTATGTCTGAAGGTGTCATTAGGGTAATTAGATCTTAAGATATTGTGTCTGAAAATATCTATAACTCCACTATTTTTACGAATTAAACACGATCATTTTGCAGCAATGTTTTTAAAAGCATACAGTCCAAAAACTTGCAATTAAAAGTTTCGTTTTTTGCAAACTTCTGAATCAGAATACTTCCTTAAGTAAAATCTTGGAAAACTTCATGTAGCGATGCACGTTAAATTAGTGTATATAGAACAAGACAACAAGATCAGAAAACTATTACGTAATGACGTTTCTACTTCCTCTGGAAATTAACGAAGCACGAGCCACGAACCGATTTCCTCATGAAATTTTTGACCACTGAGATTGACGATGTTTCGATTATTCTCTGGTCCTTCGGTATTTTTTCAAAACAGACCATTGAAACAGCAATTAATTCTTTCGTAAAGTCAGAGATACTCGCAGAATCACTGAACGCGATATTTAAAACAGCAATGATAGAGCTCGCATAACGTCAATTTGTCTACGCGTTTGTTTACGAATTCAAGGCAAGTTTGAGCACGGAATCCACTCGAAGCAAGATTTTCAATGGAGATTTATGTAACGATTGTCGTTACGGTCGCGATAATATGGAAATACAGTTACATCAATCTAAATCTGCTGCTAATTATCGCCACGTGTACGACCAGAAACGTCAATTAGTGTCCTTTGCGAAACCACCGAGCGTGTAAAATTAATTATGATCGGTATTGTGCTTCTGTTACTGTCTGCGCTACACGTGGCACTATTATTTAAACCGTTTGAAAGCAGCTTACGATTACAAATAAAGTAGGACTCGACACAGTCCCGCTCCACTAATTACCGACCAAAATCGCGAATTCCCTTGACAGTGCATTCCGAGCAAACTCGTGTGCCCGTGTACTCGAAACAAAGAATTTGCTGCTTCTATTCGTACAAACCGCTAAAACAAATTCCGCCGAGAAATGTGTGACACAATAATCGCAAGCTTCGCCTAGACAGTGCGTCGACTAATTAGTTGGCACGAGGTGTTGCGGAAATCGCCTATCGCCGGCCGGTTTGTCCGAAATTGCTTCGCGGAGCGAAACGATCGGCGACCGAAAAAGACGTCGACGAGCGAAAAGCGAGCCGATCGGGAAAACGAATTTCACCGGGGTCTCGTGCCGCGCGCTGCTCGAATATGAATATTTTAATTACCTCGCGGACGTATCGGTTTTCAAGCGGCTTGTTGCCACGCACGCGCGTCGACGTTACTCGGAGGAGCCCCGGCTTTTATTTGCTGCGGCGTGCAAGCAGAGCAGAACGGAACGCGTGCTTTCTAATTCGTAATGTCAACCGCAATGCTAATGACTTACTCGCGCGGATAAACCGCTCTGCCCCCGTCGCACGATTAATGTTTCCGGAAGCGGCCGATTACTAGCGACAACCGAATCGCGCGTGGGAGTGATGAATCGGTTATGGCGCGGCGTGGAAGCACCGGACGCGGCGAAAATTACGCGACAGAAACGCCGCGGGCGCACGATTTACTGTAAAGACGATACCCTCGGCGATACCTAATCGCTCCGGTCTAGCCCATCGCTCAATAAGTCTCCGGTCTAGCTGAGAAAAACAAATTTTTCTTTTAGAAATTCGACTTTATTCGTCAACATACTCTTCTTCAAGAGTGATACATTCGTTCCAACGCTCCTCTTACTTTTCGATTCCTTTTTTGTAGAACGATTCGTCTTTGTTCTCAAAATAGGCCTCCGTTTCGGCAATCGCTTCAGCATTCGAGCCAAATTTCTTTCCCTGGAGCATCTTTTTAATGTCTGCAAGAAGCCAGTAGTCGCTGAGGGCTAGATCTGGAGAGTACGGTGGGTGGGGAAGCAATTCGAAGCGTAATTCGTTCAATTTAACCATCGCTTAACCGCGCTCCGAATCGTCGACACGTTGTTGTTTTTGGTCCGGTGTGAGCAAACGCGGCACCCACTTCGAAAGCAATTTACACATGCTCGAATTGTTGTGTAAAATTGTAAACACGCTATCTTCTGATATCTTTAAGGGGTCAGCTATCTCACGCAATTTCACTATACGGTCTTTCAAAACTATTTTGTGGACTTTTTTTATGTTTTTCGGAACAACTGCCGATTTTGGGCGACCAGAGCGTTCAGCATCATCGGTGTTTGTACGACCGCGTTTAATTTTAGCATACCAGTCAATAATAGTTGATTTCCCTGGCGCAGAGTCTTCTTAACGCTTATTAGTATTTTTCAACAGTATTTTTCCCCATCAAAAAACAATGTTTAATCGATACACGAAATTCTTTTCTAACCATTGTTTTGAAAACTACAAAACTGGGGTCACTAAAACCACTGTAACCTGTAAACTAATCATCAAAATGTCATGAAATTTTGACATGTATCGTTTGAAGAATGCTACCATCCAGAAATCATATAGGTTTGTCAACAGTGTTGCCATATATGTGTCAGACCGGAGACTTATTGAGTCACGTGTTACTTCGCGGAAGCTTTTCCGCGCCAAGCTTGCGCGCCGAAGCTGGTCAAAATTTGCAATCGAATACAAACAAGCCCTCGTCGCGTTCGAATTCGTGGACAGAGCAGCGTCCTCGTTCAAAAATAGAGAATATGCCTACTTATTCGATAACTGTAAAGTTAATCATGTCCGAAAACAAACCGAAGACAGAGAAATTGGTCACGCCGCAGTAACCGGTTCAATTACCCTACTAGTACTTAGCCTGAGAAATTAGATCGCTGATGAGCTGATTTGGCCTCAGATCGACTTGCCACTTTTTTCTGTTCCCGAACGACGAGCGTTGAGAACATGATTGGTTATTGCAAGGAATGCGGATCGAACTGCGGATATTTATGCATTTACGGCACAGTGCATGAAAACATTTACGATAGCGAGTGCCATTAACATTTCACTACGCCGATAAGAATCCACGAAAAAAATCAAACTCTCCTTGAGAACGTCCACACGGTCCACGGATAATACATACTTCGATGAAGCGATTAAGACGACCGCGCAGGTGCTGCGGCTTAATACGAAGTGTCATTATGTTGCAACAAAGTATGCTTTCATCCTGTTCCCCTTAATAGCGACATTAAGGTAATTCAGGCGATTCGACGTTACCGTGAACGCGGCACCACGACCTCGGCGCCAGTTAAATCACCGAAATCACCGGTTTCGATCCATTAAATCGGAATCACCGATTCCGCGCTCCAATTTTTCCGCGACTCTCTGCGGGCTCGGGCACGATAAAGAAACCGCGCGAATTTTTTTGTATCTGGATAGAAAGCCGACCAAAAGAACACGAGAGGATCGGCAACGGAGCAACGGCGGCGGCGGCGTAACCGTCGTCGCCGCGCGTAAACCAAGCGACCGCGGTGAAAAAAAACCGCGAGGGCCGGGAAAAAAAAAGCGGCTCGATCATGTCGATCGTTTGATCGTTCGACACGGCTAATAATACACCAAACTTTGTTCCGATCGTAATTCCGCTCGAGGCGTGCACACGGGTGTATTGCCTGTCACCGTGCAAGAAACACGTGGAAACACGTGTCCGAGCACATGCGTTCTTGCCTGGCATCATCGGCCGCGGAGGGAGGAGGGAAGAATGCATAATAGTCCGAGCATATACGCGCGTATAGGAGCATAGGAGCGATTCCGGCCGCGCGACGCAATTAGATGAATCGATCGAGAAAAAGCTCGAGCGCCGTCACCGGGGATCGCGGGGCAATTAATCGCGAAGGCGTTCGTTCGTTCGTTCGTGTTTATCTCGAGCCGCTGCTCGGCGCGTTCGTTTTTCCGTCGCGATGGCCGTCCGCGGCTGGATATCTATCCTGCAAGCGCGATCGAACGTGGAAGCTCTGCACACCGTTTCCAACATAATTAGTCGGAAGCCAACGGAGCGCGGCGGCTTCGCGATAAAATGGCCGAATGATTAGAGGGACGCGGTGGAATAGAGCATTATTTCTAATTACGGATCGACGCGGTATTAATTTATCGGCGTCCGATGGGAGCCGGGCGGGGGCTGGTCCGCCGATTGGCCGGCGTCGTTCGCCCGCGGAAAAACTAGCGCGATCCGTTTCCTCCGCTTCGACCAACGCTCTCGATGGATGGCTTCCGCGATGCCGTTCGTCAGCCCGAGTAACGAGCTTATGGTAACCGCGTTACATTCGAGGCGAGCCGCTCCATGAAGACGTACGAGGGAATAAACCGTTCGGGAGACCGCTTATTAACAAACCTCCGCTGGAAGCACGCGCGGCCGGTCCCGGCCAATTTTACGAGACCGCAAGGCCCCCATTCTATTCTACCCGGGCTTCTTCCTCCTTTGTTTCGCGGAACGACCTCTGCCCGACGGGGATAAGCCGTCGGCTACTTCAGGGCGGACTCGGCCCAGTCCACTTTTCCCCCTTTCCTTCCCCTATGGGAAAGTTGCTGCTTGTTGCGATCCCCGCGATAAATTGAATTCCAATGGTCGTAACGCCTTGCTCGCTCAATCTCAACGATGTGATAATTGTACGCTCGCGATCCGCGGAGCTCCTCGGGAAGGACTAAGTATCAAACTACAGTAATGTTTCTCTAATTGACGCTCGGATTTTCCACGGAAATGGACAATTTGGGAAGAGGAGATACGATTATTCGAGCCTTGCGGTTTGTTTTCATAGTTACGAATTGTCAACAATTATAAGAACGAGCCCCGCAAGGCTTGAATAATCGTATCTCCTCTCCCCAAATTGACCATTTTTCTGAGCGTCAATTAGAGAGAATTTACTGTATTCGCAAAATCGCAATTTCTTTCATATTATTGCAGTTATGCCGGCAGTAATTGAAAGAAGTCAGCAAAAACCGGTCAGACGAGACTGAAACTTCTCTTTTCACTGCGATGAAACCCCCCAGAAAATTCCACAAAATCGAAAGATCTTTTATGTAAACGTTCCGATGTGTAGGTGTGCGAAGAATTGATGAATTGTATTGACTGTAAATATAGACATATTATCCAGTTAGAAAATCCGAGTGTGCCACGACGCGTAGATTGTCAGCCACGAAGGAAGCGCGGTAAACGATGCACAAGGATGATTACTCGGTTCGGATGGCCGACCATAATTCGAACGCGATTCAATTGTTTTGTGCACTGATGCGTTCGTAAATCTATTATTAACGTACCAGTTCGTGAACTCAACACATGCACGGCCTAACAGCAATTGAAATGATTCGACAAAAGCATTTGTTACGATGAAAGAAAAGACTGGCAATCAGGAAAATCCCATAAAATCGATAGAAAATTGAATTTTTATTAAAGTGAAAATTTAAACGTAACGATCATTCCTCTAACATCGTAGATCCTACAGATCCTAATGAAATTCGGTTTACGTCAGTCATGTAAATGACGAGAAGCGATTCTCTATTTTCTAAACGAGATGGCAAACATCGTTAGTCAATAAAAAATCTTATTAAAAACCCGATCGATCGATACTCCGGTTAGTTAACACGATCCGGTGATCTAACAAAGTTTGCAGAAATGTTAATCGAGCATTCGGTTCTGATCACGCAGTCATCCTTCGACTACACGGAGTTGTGTCCCGGTGGAACGGCGACAGGAGCCGCGGTGGTCCTCGAAAGTGGCGCGGTGATACACCATCAGCCGCTGCAACTGCAACTACAACAGAGCCATGCCCAAGCGCAGGTGCAACGCGGAACTTTGGTGTCCTCGGCTGCAACGAACCCGAACCCCAACCCGAATCCTCCGAGGTCGCGACCTTGGCACGATTTCGGGAGGCAGAACGACGCGGACAAAATCCAGATACCAAAAATGTAAGTGCCTGTACAGACAATTCTATTTTTATACAAACATATATTGCTTTTAAATTTCGCTTAGACCTGTTGGGTTTAATTGCTTCTTAATTAGGACATGAGTTTTTGCCGATTTCTTCGAAACTTGGCATTATCGTGGGACGAATACATGATAATTTAAAATTTTATCTGTCGAAAGACTAAATTCTTTTATGACTGCGTTGATGATTATATATATATTATATAATTATGTTATATTATTATATAATAATATAATTAATATTATTAATAAAAATTATTATATATATATATATATATATTAATATTATTAATATTGTTATATAATAATATAATTGTATTATATTATTATTATTATTGTATTATATTATTCAAGTCAATTTACTTCTTTATTTAAAACTTGCTAAAACTTCTATAATCATTAGACAATTCTTTGAAGAATTGTACAGAAATTTAACAAGTATATGTAAGCAATGAACACTGCTAACTTCGTTCGTTAGAAATTGAAAAAAGAAAAAGAATTTGCATAAATATCGTCGACCTATCGATGCGCTCAGAGCTTTATCAATCAAAGAACTGCTCGATGACTCGGAGAATCCACGCTGCCGGTTGAACGCGCTCCAAGACCGGAGACTTCGATGCTGGATGGAGCAGGCTCGGAGACTTCAACGCCTGACAAAGCAACAATGTTTCCAGTTATCTTTGCCAGACGTTAAAGTCTCCGGCCTATTTGCTCGGAGAACCATCGTTACGCGACGGAACAAACGCGAGATCGACTAGTACCCGAGCGTAGACCGTTTTAGGGAGCAAGTAGCCTACACGCAGGAGTTATAATAAGTCGCTACTAGGTAGGCGTAGCTACGAACAGGAGCAGAAGTGTTGTAGGCCGTTCACCCAGGTCGGACTCGGTTATCGGCTAGCTTGTACACCGCTGTCCCGCTTGTGTTCTCCGTCGGCGAGCATTTGGAGAAGAAAAAAAGAATCGCGGCAAATACGAAACCACGCGTGTGTCGTCGCGTAGATAAAGATAATAGGTCGAGTAGAGCCGGTGGAAAGTTCGCCGGTTCTTGCGCGGCGATACGACTGGGGAAAAGCTCCGCTTCCTACGGATAAGGATAATCGCCTTTTATTTTGCGTCTCCGCGCTCTATATTTAGAGCCGCCTCGTGGTAGTCGCGTTGTACCAGAGGCTAGAACCGCGGGAAATCGACCTTGCTGCGTCGAGAACGTTTGACGCGTTTATTGTGTGCGTCGACGCGCTCTCCATTCCCTCGGCCCTTCTTCGATATCGCAACGGCGGACGCGTGGGACTAATTTCTGACACGGGACTGTTTTCTTTTTTCCGTAGTTTTCTATCTGCATTGCCTAAAATAATACGAAAAATAATCATTTATTTGTATTTGTGTACACGGGATGACGTTTTGCAACACAGGCGACGTAAAAACAATCGCACGAATATGATTATAAAAGAGTTAGAAAAATATAGAAGAAACAAGAATAATAATAATTATTATTATTCCCAGTTTTGTCTTTTTTCGCGGTATTTTTTACACGTTTTTGATCTAACACGATTTAGAAAAATAAATTCAATTTCCTTCCTATACGATTTCATTCGATTTAGCACGGTTAAAAAAGTTATTTGATTGAAATTTTAAGAACAATTATTTTAATTAATTGTAATTTTCTAGATATATTTAGGGCAGCACAACAATGCTCTTGTCAACAAACATTAGAGCGTCGATCCGAAAAGTTCTCTCTCGAAAAACTCTTAATTTTTGTGGCGCAGTAGATATTTAATAAAAAAAATATCACAGTTTCGAGAGTATAATGTGACACTAAGTTTGTATACAAACAATAATCAATTTCCTATTTTTCTGTACATCTACCAGGTTTTTCCTGGAACATATGTAATGCGTAAAAACAGAATTGGGTGTACAATAAAATAAAATATAGAAGAAAAATAATAGCAATAGTGGAAATAAGGATAAACATAAGGTATTATAATACGGAAGAAAATAGAGGAATGGCGAGGAAAGAAGGATGCCGAGGTGGATAAGATGAGGATGTAGAGGAACTGGATAGAACGACAGTAGAACCTCGATTATCCGAACTACGCAGAGCGACATAAATGTTCAGATAATAAAGCAATTACTTAGTTAAAGCGCCAAATGTCATCTTTATTCATTTACACCATAAATCGTTTTGTATATGATTCACCTTTCATCGAGCTGATTACATATTAAAAATATCTAAATAACAGATGCTTTTGATATTGGAGGACCGGATAATCGAGATTCTACTGTACCTGTAAAATGTGTCCAGCCAAAATATTGGTTAAAGTTTCGAGCAGCTAGAATATGCAAATTATTCCGAGAGTAGATGAGGCTAATTAGAGTCTGAGGCAACTCTAATTAGAAGTATTGCCCCGGTTAGATAAGAGAAAATGATCCGGTTGATCGGGAAAAGCGTAGCCGGTGATCTTCTATCGGCGATCTCTTCTTCTTAATATATGAAGATTACAGTGTTTTCGCGTTCCGTGGTCCGCCCGTTGATAGCTGGAATCAGGCGACGCCGTTTTTCTCGCCGTCGGTTGCGCCAATAAATTAAGTTCGACGCGACGCGGCTGTCGATGGAGCTCCAATTAGACACGGCCGCGGAAAAAATCGTGAACGTTTTTCTCACGTACGCGTCGGTCTGTCCGCAGATTCTCCGCCTATGGGTTCAAGTATCACCTGGAGTCGCCAATTAGCACGTCGCAGCGCCGCGAGGACGACAGAATCACGTACATCAACAAGGGACAATTCTACGGGATCACGCTGGATTACGTCCCCGACCCGGACAAGCCGACCCTGAAGGCTGGGCAGACCGTCAAGGTAAGCGGAAACGCCGATTTATCGATTCGGCAATCGAGCAAACAGCTGCCGCGCCTCGGCCGTTCGTACGCCGACAGTTTGTCGGTCGCGCGTGATTTGTAGATCGCGGATGTTACGCGTTTATGATAAACACCGCGAGGCATCTGCAATTCAATAGTTTGAAAAAGTCCGGCGGAGCTTGCCGAGATTTTTCTTTCGGCCAGCAGTCGCGCTCGAGCACAGTCCAAATCGATTTCATTCAGGCTAAGATAGATTCTGTCAATCGCGGTCTTCGCGAGAATTTGCATAAGCATCCGCAATCGAACGACACGAGATCGATCGGATCGTCGAAAAAACGGCGATATCGCGACAGGCTGTAATTATCAGCTGCAAATGACTCGATAAACGGAATTAATCGCCGGTAAACGGTGATTGAATCCTTGACGGGGAAACCGTGAACGCGTCGCCGGTCCCGATCTCACGCGGTTAGAAAACCTCTTCCGGGGGACTTTTATCGGAACCGTTTATTTGCTTCTGCCAGAATATTTCATCGATCGCGAGGATCATTACGAATATTTATTAGCTGTCGCGAGCGGGCCGTGCTAACCCCGTATCGGCATTCTATTAAGAAAATTGAGAATTGCTCGGCCGGCGCAGCGACTGCCGCAAAAAAAAGGGTATAATCGGTTTATCGAGGATTAATGTGACGAAACGTAAGAGGGGCGAATCGAGGCACGGTCGAACGCGAATAACCACGAGCAGAGATAGAACACGGTGGACGAGAGTGGGGGCGCCTCGGATAGCCGGCTGTTCCCCCCCTACTTCAGCCCTCCGTGGACCGTTCAAATCACCACGCGGCTGAACGCTCGATTAGCAATTAACGAGGAAGTCGTAACTCCTCCTAGCCGAGAGAAGACAGGGGGCGTAGAGGGAGGAAAGGAGCGGGGGGGAAAAAAAGAATCGGCAGCTTTATCAGGATGGAAATTGCTAACGGTGCGCCGCGCTGCCAATTAGAGCCGCGAGAACAAACGACCTCGTCCGACTTCTTCTTTCGGGCTGCGCGAATTCTATCGCTCGTAGGAGTCGGCAAACGAGCGTAAACGCCGCTCGCGTGGCGGGACGCGGCCCGGCCTAATGCGATTTAAGAGGAGTACACTCGCAATTTCCCGCGACGATATTACCCCGAACACGCTCGCGCGCGCGCTCGTCCGCCGGTTATTGTTTATCGGCGTTCGCCGGTTTTTTCAAACGATGAACCCGCGCGCCGACGACCGGCGATTCCTCTTCCATAGGGCGGTGCTGTGATATTCCCTCGCCCTTTTTAGCCGACCCTGAATATTGCGCGCTCGCGCCGTACACGATTGTTCGATATGTCTGAAACGCTGAACGCTTGTTTCAGCGCGATGCGCGCCGACGATGCGGTGTATTTTTAGAATACGAACGAACCTTAACGTCGTTCCTATAACGCGAGCCGTAAAAGTAATAATGTTCGCGCGTGTACGCCGGCTGTTTATTTGTTTTAACGATCCCGCAGCCAGGGTAAACGATCGCGGGATCCGTAATCGATTCAGCGGAAACCAGATTCGATGAAAAATTCATTATGTCTCTTGAACCAGTCGTCGTGGAAGCTCGACGGGTCTTTTTAGGTCGACGCTTGATAATACGCCGACTTCGCGAGTTTTTCTTCCGGTGGAAATTAAATGACGCGACGTTTGCCAATATTGGTTCATTAATTTTTAGCGGGCAACAATCTCTGCAAAAATCAGCTTCTTACGTCGTACAATTTGTTGATGTACTCGCGACGAGAACTACACTCGTACACGAAAGTATTCGGACGCTTACGTTTCTAACATTCAATTGATAAAATATATGCGTTAAACTGAAGCATTTGATATAATATGATGCATATAACAAGGGATGGATCTTAAGACTGCGTAAGCAAAATTGGAAAATAATTCAACGATACAGTAAAGTCTCCCTAATTGACGCTCAGATTCTGCACAAAATGGACAATTTGGGAAGAGCAGATACGATTATTCGAGCCTTGCGGTTTGTTTTTATAGTTACAAATTGTCGACAATTATAAAAACGAGCCGTAAGGCTCGAATAATCGTATCTCCTCTTCACAAACTGTCCATTTTTGTGTAAAATCTAAGCGTCAATTAGGGAGACTTCACTGCATATAGCGTTTTTACAATACACATTTTGTAAACACGTACCAGAAATGGCTCGTAAAAGTATTCGAACTCTGCCAATTAAGAATTCCCGAAGATCGCAGAATGTAAACAAACGTTGCGCAGTTCACTAGCAGTTAGTCCAAGGGAATCAGTGTTCAAAATTTCTGTCACAATTCTTATTATTAATAATATGACAAAATGAATCGCAAGAAATCCGAAACATGCAAATCAGTAAGAGAATTGATAACGAAATATTATTGAAATATGGCAATCAATAGATGCAAATGTTACATCCAAGTTGGTCCACTCGATGGAAAACAGACTTGGGGCTGTTATAAAAGCAAAAGGTGGATCAACTTCCTATTAAAACCTTTAATCGTTCGATTTAAATAAATATTAATTGTTCCGTTCGAATACTTTTGCGAGCCATTTCTGGTACGTGTTTACAATAAATGTACCGTAAAAACGTTATATATCGTTGAATTATTTTCTAATTTTGCTTACGCAGTCTTAAGACCCATCCCTTGTTATATGTGTCATAGTGTATCAAATGCTTCAGTTTAACACATATATTTTACCAATTGAATGTTTGAAACGCAAGCATTCGAATACTTTCGTGCACGAGTGTATGTTGACACGTTACCTTCGACCTTTGATTTTTCCGTCTATAAACTATTATTAGTATGAAAAAAGTACGCAGCTTTCCAAGATTAACGATCGGTTCACCAAGGACAGTCGTAACTGCATTTCTAATCTGGTCTCGAGCCCTGTTTAACTCGGTTGTTTAACGACTCTGCCGCGTTCTTCTGCCCTCCGATTAACTCCTGCTACGCCAATGGAGAGACAGCATTAGCCGGGTGCGTGCAATTCTTGGTCCATTCACCCGAATCACGAAAAATCGTCTCGGAACACGCGCCGGTCTGCGCAGCGAAGCGTGCTTCTGTCGCGACCGATGTCACGCACACGCGAGGCACGCGTTATCGCGCCGGCTCCCGGACTTTTCACCGCCTACCGTTGTCCGAACTGCATGCATAAAGCGTATATACGTATACACGAGCCGTATACCGACCGACCAACCAACGAACGCGGTCGCCTGATTCTGAATTATTTGTCGACAATCTGTATCACGGCTGGCCTATGAATGTTAACCCGCGAAAATGGCCCCGGAGACACGTGTAGCTGATTCGAGACGCGGAGGTTACCCTTTTATCTGATCCTCCGACTTCGACGGGACACTAAGAAAAAACGGCACGCGATAGAGGTCTCCATCGGGACGGACAAATGAAAAATCGGGACAATTTGCTTAATTTATTCGACCGTTGTGCAAATTACGTACGCCATTTCGGTCGCTCGAACAGAGGCCTCGTCGATTCGAATGTTTGCCTTGCAGGAAAGTAATCGACGATGACTACCGTCTCTGCACGCTGCCCGAACAATTATTTTATAGCTTCGCGAAGAAACTGTCTCAAAGATGATAGAGTACGAGCAATCATGACGATGATTTTTCCACGAAAGAACCACTTGGAACGCTTTCGAAGCTGAAATTGAAGCCCGAACAATTGTTTTATAGCTTCACGAAGAAACTGTCTCAAAGATGATAGAGTACGAGCAATCATGACGATGATTTTTCCACGGAAGAACAAATTGGAACGCTTTCGGAATTGAAATCGAAGCCCGAACAATTGTTTTATAGCTTCGCGAAGAAACTGTCTCAAAGACGATAGAGTACGAGCAACCATGATGATTTTTCCACGAAAGAACCACTTGGAACGCTTTCGAAGCTGAAATCGAAGCCCGAACAATTGTTTTATAGCTTCACGAAGAAACTGTCTCAAAGATGATAGAGTACGAGCAATCATGACGATGATTTTTCCACGGAAGAACAAATTGGAACGCTTTCGGAATTGAAATCGAAGCCCGAACAATTGTTTTATAGCTTCGCGAATAAATTGTCTCAAAGACGATAGAGTACGAGCAACCATGACGATGATTTTTCCACGAAAGAACTACTTGGAACGCTTTCGAAGCTGAAATCGAAGCCCGAACAATTGTTTTATAGCTTCACGAAGAAACTGTCTCAAAGATGATAGAGTACGAGCAATCATGACGATGATTTTTCCACGGAAGAACAAATTGGAACGCTTTCGGAATTGAAATCGAAGCCCGAACAATTGTTTTATAGCTTCGCGAATAAATTGTCTCAAAGACGATAGAGTACGAGCAACCATGACGATGATTTTTCCACGAAAGAACTACTTGGAACGCTTTCGAAGCTGAAATCGAAGCCCGAACAATTGTTTTATAGCTTCGCGAAGAAACTGTCTCAAAGATGATAGAGTACGAGCAATCATGACGATGATTTTTCCACGGAAGAACAAATTGGAACGCTTTCGGAATTGAAATCGAAGCCCGAACAATTGTTTTATAGCTTCGCGAATAAATTGTCTCAAAGACGATAGAGTACGAGCAACCATGACGATGATTTTTCCACGAAAGAACTACTTGGAACGCTTTCGAAGCTGAAATCGAAGCCCGAACAATTGTTTTATAGCTTCACGAAGAAACTGTCTCAAAGATGATAGAGTACGAGCAATCATGACGATGATTTTTCCACGGAAGAACAAATTGGAACGCTTTCGGAATTGAAATCGAAGCCCGAACAATTGTTTTATAGCTTCGCGAAGAAACTGTCCCAAAGACGATAGAGTACGAGCAATCATGACGATGACTTTTCCACGAAGGAACTACTTGGAACGCTTTCGGAGCTGAAATCGAAGCCCGAACAATTGTTTTATAGCTTCGCGAAGAAACTGTCTCAAAGACGATAGAGTACGAGCAACCATGACGATGATTTTTCCACAAAAGAACCACTTGGAACGCTTTCGGAACTGAGATCGAAGCTCGAAACCAGTCAGATCAGGATTCCAGCGTAAACGATTGCTCGCCTATTCGGAACGTCGGGAACGAGTAATATTCTTCGACGGGATTAGCATCCAGAAAGTCTAGAGCACTTTTTGTGATCCAGCAGCCCCTAGGACACTGCGATCTGCTTAATCGTTGCTCGACGCGCGGCGTGTGACGCGTCGAAACCTTATATCCCATAATTACAGACCGGGAAACTGTTCTGCGAGACCGGCAGCCATCTTGATCGAAAGAATCGTTGTTGGTCCACGGGACGGAGAAAGACGGAGAGGCGGCTAGATAGCTGGACAGAGGGCAGGGAGAAAGGGAAAATCGTCTGTCCTTCCCGATTAATCAGCATAATTGCCGACCGGGACAGCGTTTTTACCAATGAATCACGCTCGCGAGAGCGAGCACGTCGCCGTACGAGGGGAAAAATCGTCGTAAGGACGACTATCGTAGGATACACGGCTGTTTATGGGGAATTAGCGGTGTCGAATGGCGCGATTTATGCTACCGGATTATACGGTACCGCGTGATTTATACAAGCGGTTCCGATCGAGCGTGTCTATGGTGTCGTTGCCGATGCAAAGCTCGCGCGAATTTCGCGTGTTGCGTGCGCGTGTCAGCGACGACCATGGTTCCGCGATCATGGTTCCGTTACCATTGTGTGCGTCCACAGAACCCCGTGGATCCCGGATCGAAGAGCACAAGGAGAGGGGTGTAAAGGCGGCGCGGGGAGCTCGCGGACAGCGCGTGATTATCCGTAAAATTCGAAAAATCCCGCGCGCATCGATCCGCAACCGGTCATTGATGCCTGTCGATACCGGAATCTCTGTAATTTCCGTTGCATAATTGCACGCTGCTGAGCGATTTATGATGCACGCGTACACCCCGACGCACAGCCTCTGTCGCGGTCGTCTAAAACTTTCGACTGACCGGGATTCTCCGCCTCGCCTCGTTCGATCTTCCACGAATCTCGTTAATCCCAGACATTCTGCCTCGATTTCTACGTTTTTTCTTTTCTGCCCCGCTTCCTGTTCGAAGCGAACTTCTCGGTATCTCGTCTACGATTCAGGAGAAACGCATTCGAAACGTTCATTCGGATCTTCCACGAAAGTCGTTGCACATTTGTCACTTAATTGGCAGTGTGCAATTTAGATAGCAGGACAATTCGATGGACTTTCAGGATCAGAAATTTTATAATTGCTATTGTTGCTGGTTCATGGATACGTAGAAAAATCTGTTTAATCTGCTGTTTTCCTCACGTTCGGGCCATAGCGACCCTACGAACGAAAGTTCACATTTTATTTGTATTTGTGGATTTATCTGTTTAATATTAGATACAATACGTAAGAAACGTCGCGAAATATTTAGAAACATAGATTTTAAGAAACGTAAACTACTTTTCTGGTCATATGCGTAGAACCAAGGAGAACAACAGGGTTGAAAATGTTATAATTCATTGAAAATGGCTACAGTAATGTCTCCCTAATTGACGCTCAGATTGTCCACAGAAAAATGGACAATTTGGAAAAAGCAGATACGATTATTCGAGCCTTGCGATTTGTTTTTATAGTTACGAATTGTCAACAATTATAACAATCGAGCTGCAAGGCTCGAATAATCGTATCTTCTCTTCCCAAATTGTCCATTTTTCTGCACGATCTGAGCGTCAGTTAGAGAGACATTACCCTATTTATACTATCTTTGGTCGGTCAGATACTCGAAAACTCGTGGCATTTGAAATGCTATCCGCTTCGCTGTTTTCGGCAGAATTTAAGTGACTTTCGTGGATCTCTCCGAACCACAGAACCTTCGCGAGATTAGCAATTTTCCTGGCTATTATCAGTGTGCCGGGGGTAATTATTCCGATGATGCTATATCTGTCTGTCTATAGTGCGTAGGCTCGCGAGAATTTATCGGCGACCGCGGCCGCGGCGGCGAGTGTGATGCACGAGAATCGCCTGTAATAAGATGGATATCGTAGAAGCGAGGCCCTAAGTGACCGTTTCTCACGAAATTACATAAAACTACGGCGGGCCTCGGCCACGTCCAGAGCAGCCGGCATTTATCCGACCGAGCTGCATTAAGCGTGATAAAGTACTTACACCGTTTTCTCTGTGTTTTGTCACGCAGAGCGTGGTAATGCTGATGTTCCGAGAAGAGAAGAGCCCCGAAGACGAAATTAAGGCGTGGCAGTTCTGGCACGGAAGGCAACATTCTGTCAAGCAGCGTATTCTCGACGCCGGTAAGTAAAGCGTCGCCGGACACCATTAAGTCCGCCTCTAAATAACGTCTGCCCACCCATTCGCGCACTCGAGTTACATTCTAATCGGTTCACCGGATCGAAACCGAACTCCCTCGCGTCCCTGCCACCTTTTTTCCGAATATCTCAATCTCACGATCCCGTGTCTTCTGCGCAAGCCGCTTGGATTACGGCGCACGTTCGGTAAGATTGCCAAAGGTTATTGCTTTACATCGTTTTTATTTCGTAGCGTCATATTTTCACTGAACAACTCGCGGCCCGTCCAACGGGACGAATCGCTAAACGCGAACGAAACTATTGAACGTCGAGCTCTTGACTCTTCGAGGCACGGTGGCATTAAAAATGTCCCATCTTTTTGGCGCACGGTAAATGCACGATGGGACATTCTTAAATCCACCTCGAAATATTGCAATAGCTGCACGAGCATTCGTGAAACCATGTGGCACGTTTGAGTCCCACCCTGTAACAACAAATTCAATTGAATTATTATTACCTTTTTTCTGTTTTTATATCATGTGATTATATTCCTTTGTTACTGAAAATATACCGATCTTGTTTAATTTGAAACGCGATAAAATTTCTGTGCGACATGGTGCTATTTTATTCTCCGAAATCCTGTGCCCCGAGGAGTTAATATTTTCCAAACGAACGGATCAGGATCGTTAGCGGCACAAGTCACGTTTTCCTCATTCTGAGAAACGTGGAGTATTATTGTTTACTAACGAGTGCATCGTTTAATGGCCAAATTTATTATTAACCCTTTGCACTCGAGAGGTGACCCTGCGGCACCGCTAAAATTGTTACATCACGTTCTAAGGTTATTTTTGTATCATCGAAGTTTAAATTTTAAACATTATTAAAAGCATAACTGTTGTATGAATCATGAGATTCAATTTCGTATGCATAAAATGCACTTTGTCCTGCAAAATGGAAATACTGTAAGTCGGAGAAATTATTTTAGATTTACAGTTAAAATGGCTTCGAGTGCAAAGGGTTAAGACCAATTTGGGATAGAGGTGATTTAAAGTAACTTCATCAATTATCTCACTTGTCTTTTGAACGTTTTCAAAATTTTCGAAAATGCAACCTACGCCACTGCGATTCTAACCCGATGTATGTCGATAGACGGCACGAAATTGAAACGAATTATGAAAAATAGGACTTCGAGGATTCGTCGGGCTCGATCGAGCTCGAACGTAGAGAAATGCGGGGGAAACGGGAGGATTAATTTTGTTAGTCGTTCGCGAGCCGATTCGCAAGTTTAACAATAATCTGTACCATTGCAGACACGAAGAACAGCGTGGGACTGGTGGGCTGCATAGAGGAAATCGCGCACAATGCGATTGCCGTTTATTGGAACCCACTCGAATCCTCGGCGAAGGTATGAGAGTCCTTCGTTCGTTCATTACTGAGATTCCATTTGCATAGAACGATCTATCGGAGGCCTTAATGACAGTCGTCTGCTTATTCACGCGATTGTTGTTAACCGGAGAAGATAATTTCGCGAGCTCATCCGGGCGATCCCGTCTCGTTACAGATCAACGTAGCGGTGCAGTGTCTCAGCACCGATTTCTCCAGTCAGAAGGGAGTGAAGGGCCTGCCCTTGCACATTCAGGTAGACACGTACGAAGAACCGCCGTCGCACGCTCATTCGTACACGCCACCGTCGCATCGCGGCTACTGTCAGATCAAAGTCTTCTGCGACAAGGTAATTAACATTTGCTTGTAATCCATAATTCGATATGAAATTCTACGATTTCCAAGATAAAAATTCTGCTCGATTCGGGTTCCCTTTATAATACTGTAAAGTTTCAATTTACATTTGATAAGACATTGTGGCACTGATGAGACATTGTACTGTAACACCGGAGGCTCTTAGCATTCGCCGAAAGGAGCAAGATAATTGAAGATATTTAAAATTTTCAATTTCGAGCGAAACTAATTTTCATGGCAAGCGTAATATTGCTTGTTGCTTTTTTTTATGTAAGGTTTTAAGGGAACGTTCGTTGATACTTCGTAGCGCGATCGCGGATATACTTCAGTGTGGAAATTGATGGCAGGAAATATAATTCATGGATGTTTAACAGGGAGCCGAAAGAAAGACCCGTGACGAAGAGAGGAGAGCAGCAAAAAGGAAGATGACGGCGACCGGCAGGAAAAAGCTTGACGAGTTGTACCATTCCGTCACGGAACGCAGCGAATTCTACTCGATGGTGGATCTCCACAAACCACCTGTCCTGTTCTCGCCGCCTGCTGAGCACAACATCGAAAAGGTACAAATCGAGGCTTCTGGTTCGATGGAGACCGAATGCAGGACACTGTTAGATTGGTGGGAAATTAGTGGGTCGCGAACGGCTTAATCTATGTACGCGATCCTGAATTCGTTGAAAAGTAGTGCATACTTGAAGATCAAACACACGACACACGTAAATACTATTCCCACCAACCTAATGCACACTCTTTGCGCGCAAGGATAGCTTCAAAAAGTTTCATTTACGCTCCTTAAATTGTTGAAACCTTGACGCATTCGCGAACGCTCGCAGTACTTTTGTAAACAAACGACACCACGAGTAAACCCGTGAACACGTTCATTCTCTGAAAAGAGTGATCTTGTGTCCGACTTGACGTCACGACGAAACTAACTAGAACTACAATTGCAAACGAAAAGTCCACTATAGTTTCCACCACAATCCTCTGCTCTCAACACCGCCAAAACTCTCCACTAATCGCAACTCTTACATCGCCGTAACAACCATAGCTCGCTCCGGGAACGAGTTACCCAATGAAACTGCAGTAATGTCTCCCTAATTGTCGTCCAAATTGTGCAGAAAAACAGACAATTTGGGAAGAGGAGATACGATTGAAGAGATCGAGGCTTGCGGTTCGTTTTTATGATTGACGATCGGCAACTATAAAAATTAACTGCAAGCCTCGAATAATCGTATCTCCTCTTCCGAAATTGTCCATTTTTGGGCACAATCTGAGCGTCAGTAAGGGAGACATTACTGTATATCGATACAATACTCCAACAAAAATTCTCTGATCTTCAAGAGCTAGCGAAGCCTTCTTTAGCTTGAACTTCCACGAAACGGTCTTCCGAAAGAATATTGCTCTCTCCAATGAATCCAGAACGAATGAATCCGAACGAACGGGTTGCATCGGAGCGGACGGTAGTTGCGACTGTCAGCGTAATCGACGTTTCTTTTTCTCGAAAAGCAAAGCATAGCGTCTCGAATTTCTAGTCTCCATCTCGCCGATCTAAATTGACCATTCTGTTTCTTGTTCCAACGACAGTTCTCGACGATGGAGTTGTCGGGCTTCTACGGAGGTGGCGGCGGAGGCGGTGGCGATACGGACACCTCGTCCCTGAGTAATGGCGAGGGCGGAGGATTGAAGGCCGGTGGCAGCAGCCCTTACCCTGCCTGCGGCAGACCGAGCCTGCCGGCCCTCAAGTTCCACAACCACTTCCCGCCCGACAATCTGACTAGCCTGCACGACAAGAAGGACTCGTTGCTGATGCAGGTTCAGGAGCTGCAGGGCTCGGTGCTGCAGGGCGTGCAACAGGCTGGCCTCACGGGCACCGTGGTCTCCGGCGTCGGGAACAGGCTCCATCTGCAACAACAACCGCCCCATCTTCGACCCGCGGACGCCGAAGAAAGGGTGATGCTCTACGTTCGCCAGGAGTCCGAGGACGTCTACACGCCTCTGCACGTCACGCCGCCGACAGTACAGGGACTTTTGAACGCTGTAAGAGACACTACGGATTTTTTCTTTCGAGACCAACCGGACACGCTTGCGGACACTTAGGCTGTTAGGTGTTTAGCAGGTTGCAGCTGGTCGCGGTCGGATCGGAGAGAAAACTGTTGTCTTGCCTCCTTTTACCGTGAACTAAATCTGTTTGGAAGATAAGTCAAGTTTTTGATACGATGAGGTGAAGGTACGATAGAATCGTAGGGACGAGTCTTTGTTTAGAACGAGCCTTTCGACTTGGAACAAGGCGCTTGATTTAGAAATAAAAAACTGCGAATCGTTTTGCTCGTTTTTATATTCGTATCGAGCGATAATCAGAAAGAGGCGATTACTCTTTCTTCGTTGAAGAGATTCTTGTGTAAATGAAATAAACATACTATTCAGTCTTAATAAAGTATACTAATTGTTCTCTAATAGTTTGACTTGAATACATAAAGATACATAGTCTAGCAAGATGAATCGTGTGACTTCAAAGTTACATTTTACAGATACAGTAATGTCTCCCTAACTGACGCTCGGATTGTCCACAAAAATGGACAATTTAGAGAGAAGAGAGACGATTATTCGAGCCTTGCAGTTGTTGACAATTCGTGACTATAAAAATGAACCGCAGGGATCGAATAATCGTCTCTCTTCTCCCTAAATTGTCCATTTTTGTGGACAATCTGTGCGCCAATTAGAGAGACATTACTGTAACATTTTATGGAGAGTTAATATCCTCGATTGACTCGAATTCTTCACCGCATTGGCGAGAATTGGTAAATTATTTACGTTCACAGCGTTAAGTTTTCGTTATAGAATGATCTTTGAAAATCCAAGTTTTTTCTCCCGCTCGACCGAACCAGATCTTTCCGCATTTTCATCGCTAGCGCGAAACAGCGCTTGCAAATAAAACGTGCAAGTCGTCGCAATCGAGGGTAACAGAGAAATCCGAAGCAAATTTCACAAACCCTCGCTGGTCCACCTAGAATGAACAAAGTATTGGGTTGTCCTGAAAGTTCGTTCCGTTTCGTGATCAAATTCGAAAAATTCGAAAATCGAATGAATAATCATTTCAAAGTACAGTAATGTCTCTCTAATTGACGCTCGGATTGTCCACGAAAATGGACAATTTAGGGAGAAGGGAGACGATTATTCGATCCTTGCGGTTCGTTTTCATAGTTACGAATTGTCAACAACTATAAAAACGAGCTGTAATGCTCGAATAATCGTATCTCCTCTATAAATTGTCCATTTTTCTGCGCAATCTGTGCTTCAGTTAGGGAGACATTACTGTAGTCTGTACAATATGCGACGCGTGCTAAAGTCGAATTTAACCTTTAACCAATCACGTGTCATCCTTAAGTCTGTATTATCTATCAATTTTGCAATAGTTTTCGTGCTTTCGATGAAATTTGTGTCCGCTAGAACATCGACGTGATTCGAACCGGTAAGATCGAATTAACGAATGTATCGGTGCATAAGAACCAACAACGTCGTACAAACAAAAAGGGAACGAGTTTCCAGGCAACGCAATGTTTTTTGCGAACGCAGCAAATTCGGGTGCCGTTTCTCTATGAGCGTAGTTTCCTGGAACCCTCGATCGCGGGTCGAGACCCGCGGGAAGCTCCGTTTCCGGGCGTCGACACGGTGAAATCGCTGGGCGAGGTAAAAAAACAAAAAAGTCGATCGCGATAATTCGCGTTGCGTAAGCGGAGCCGCGGTTAAGCTCGGTTGAGTTTGAAAGCGCGTGTATTCGGTCGTCTATTTATACCGAAAGGTGCGTTTCGAAAGCCGCGTACGGCAACTAGTCCCCGGTAGAAAGCGAGAGACAGACACACACGCGGCGGCCCCGCGTCGACGCGCAGCACGACGTTAACTCGCAATTATCTCGACGCGGACAATTAATCACGTTGGTTCCGCCGGTCGGCGTGTACTGCACATAAGCCTGGATTCGACGGGAACGTACACCGCGCGGCCGATATGACTAATGAGTGATGCGCGAGAGTAACACGGGCTCTACAGGCGACACGGTCATTTTCAAGTATTAGCCATGCATGCGAGGGACACAGCCACCAACTATCCATTAATCAAATATACTTGTTTGCACCGTTCCATAAACGCTGGTTTATTAATATTAACGCGCATGCATATCTCACCGCCAAAAATCCTCTCGCAATTAATACGAGATCCAGCGCGCGGCGGCTCCGGCCTCGCGCGCGATCGATTAACATCCACCCGCCCAACAAACCCCATCACCCTCGGCGCATAGCTATAGGACTATGTGCGAGAGGGCAACGATCGGTGGGTTTCGACGATAGAGGTGCGTCTCGCGAACGCCACGAGCGTCGCAACGTAGCAATTTCTCACGGATCCAGTGCCAGAAGAAAAAAGTGGAAAGAAATGGATAGAAACGATTCTCTCATTCACCGTGTCTTCCTGTCTCTGTCTTTCTGTCTCTCTGTCAGTTTCCCATGCATCACTTCATCTCCCCTCCATGTTCGATCTCCGAAGCGTCCTCTGGATTCTCTCGAAGCGTTTCTCCCCGTCCACTTTTCTCGATTTTCCATTATACGCTGTCGAGCCTCTCTTCCATCCCACCCCCCAACCCCTACGATCTCTCTGTGACGCGCGTACCCGCACCGTCCCGGGCACCGAGCAGACCTCTCCCCAAAACTGATGGTCCGCAACCACTGTCAAAATTCTAATGTTCTACTTTTTTCTATTTTACAGATTGAGTCAAAGTACAAAATTGCATCCTCGAGTATTAATAACCTCTATCGCAAAAACACAAAGGGGTAAGTTTAGTAGAGTGTCATCTTTACTTGCATGCACCGCCCACGTAGTGCATGCCATAACGGTGACATTGCCTGACTTCTCTCTGGCTAGTTTGGTAGTCTGTCCCTCTCTCGCTCTGCGAACCACAAACACACGCCTCTCTCTCTCTCTCTTTCTCTCTTTCTCTCTCTCTCTCTCTTTCTCTCTCTTTCTTCGACCTCTGATCACTCATGTTTCAATTTTTCACCTTGGTGTCGCGATCGCTACGATCATCGCTACCCTTAACCGATTTCCTCGACAGTCCGCCATTTCTCCAGCATGGGCACTCTTTCGGTTCCATTGTCTTGTTACTAATCTACTAATTCTGCTATATTTCTTCTCCGTCTCTTCCTCTTCTTTTTCTTCTTTTTCTTTCTCGGTCACGAGCGGAATGTCTCCGAAAGGACTTTAACTTCGCGACCCCACGATCTACACTAATCGTATACGCGATTCGATATTAACAAAATCTGATGGAGTGAGACATTCTACTCGCGCGCGCACATTCTCAATTGCATGCCCCGTCCCTGTCGCACGACCCGCTTGCACTCTTTCCTGCACGTGTACTGCACCGTACCTTCCTCTCGGACGCATCACGCATCCAGTTCACCTGCGATTGTACGCGTGTTTCGTTGTTTGTTTTGCTCTTTGTGTTTTCACTTTCTGTACTAGGCCGGATAGAGAGATCTAGATCGATTCGGTAGCGTTACTGTACCGCACGATAGAGTCGACAGATTTGTGCCGCCATGTTGTCGCGGACCGGCGCCGCGAGTCATTCTGATACTAAGGATGTTCTAATTTTGGTGACTTTGACTTTTTGACGTTTATGAGCTATTAGGCTGTAACCTGTGACAGCGTGTTCGAAAACTCGAAATTTTACGTTCCTTGTTCCGTGTAAAAAGATCTTTCAGAGAAAATCTCGGCTGTTTTAAAAAACGAGCGTTCGCAATTGCTCCGCACGAGTATCTTCTTCCGATTAAAGTCGTTCGTGCAATCGTTTCAAACAGATCCTTTTCATTTCCGTGTCAATTTTTACGCGTGCGAATGGTAAACCGCGCTTTCGTAGTTTCGTCCGAAGTGTTTCTAGTCGAACCGAGGAAGGCTGACGTCGAACTGCTTCAGGTTACAACCCAATAAGCAAACGATTTGATCTGTCAGTGATAAATTATTCGAAAGCTCCAGAATTCACTACATGCGTTCCCCTTAACCTTTTCAAGCTGCACACAAACTGGTCTCTCCTTATTTACTCGTGTACACACGCTCGTCTAGTAGTGTACAGTGCAATTTAACCGGGCGACATGATCAATGACAGTGGACACTGAAGAAAGATTTCTCGAAAACCACCACTCTCATCGATCATAAAGCCTGTTCACACTTTGAACCGGTGATGACGTATGTACATACAAATACCACGAAAATATACCACTATAAAAGATGATACAAAAATAACACAGGACTCCTTCTTCCTTCACACTCTAACCGAAGAGCCTCTCTCACCGCGCATACAAGTCTGTCGACCTATCGAAGATCACAACAAACTCTGAACGCTTGAAATCTGTCCACGATCCCAGTTCCCTCGACACGAAAAAAACCACACACGACAGACTAATGTTATTCTCGAGCTCTCTGTTACGCCGACTTCGCACCAGCGGTTCCTCCGAGCCAAGCTCGACGACGAGCTTGCATGTAACTGTAAAAGCCAATCGTGAAACGAGGAACGTCCCGGCACCCGTCGGCTAACAGGACAAATTAGAAGTCGCTGCTGGTGCGAACCGGCTCTTACCGTCAAACTCAGCCCCAGAAAAGCTTCGAGCAGGGTAGCAACCGCCTGGAACCAGGGCCTACAGCACCACGGTCTAACCACCATTGTCCGCGTGTTTCAGAATTACAGCGAAAATTGACGACGACATGATCCGATATTACGTGGACGAGGACCTGTTCCTGCTGGAGGTCAGCCATTCCCGAGTGAACCCGGACCCGACCAACGAGCGCAACCCGAATCCCGGGTCGCCGGGTGACCCCGGCGATCCTGGCGACCCGCCGTCAGCCCCGGGCTACGACGTCACCCTGATCGAGCTACCTTCGTCCCCGGCTCACATAGCCCACTCACCTCTAACGAATTCGGCGCACGGGCACGCGCACGTTCACGATACCGGCAACACGTGAAAGAAACGCGGCGGGAGAGCACGCGCGCGCCAGCTATGTAACGCTAGCTCGCGCGTGTAACTCGGTGTAAATAAGTCTGAGAGGGACAGAGAGCAGCAACAGTCGGCGTGTTCGAAGAATCGCCGACACGGTGCAATGTGAACAGAGAGCTTTTCAGGGACCTGGATCGAGTGATCGCTCGTCAGTGCTCGGTTCCGAAGGAATCGCCGATCCTGAATCGTTTCGCTGAAACGGACCAAGAGCGACACGAACCGGAGGGCCAAGAAGAATCCGTACTGCTGACGAAGGAAGAGAAGAAGATGACGACGATGCGGAAGAAGAAGAAGAAGAAGAAGAAGAAGAAGAAGAAGAAGAAGAAGATGAAGAGACGGGATAAGCTGCTCTTCCGGGGCCTACCGAAGGGACTGATGTTACGGCTTAAAAAGTCAGATGATTGTTAGTTGATAGTGGTCGCCCGCGGGCCTGTACTTAGCTCGTCTTAGAGTCCGCGGACATGGGAGCCAATCCTTAAATAGATTGTTTGTTATTATTGTTCCCGAGAATATTGAACTCGAAATTTGTAAATTTTATCGCAGCTCGCACGTTCGCGAGACTACTACGACGACCTTATTACGCCATCCAAGGTGGCGGAGCTTGCGCTCTCCAGCCGAGGCGACACGTTATGTTCTATATTGTTTGTTTTCACTTGTGAACAATTTATATCGATGGTTGTTAGCTTAGGAAGAAAGAGAATGAAGAGAGGGAAAGAAGAGAGATAGAGAGAGAGAGAGAGAGAGAGAGAGAGAGACGGCGTCGTCGTTGACACGCGATGGCTATATTGTAAATCAATCAAAATTGATTTAAGGAACCCCACCCCACCCCCCAACCCCTCGCCCTTTACCACGTTACGCGTTAAGTAAACGTACAACGTGTAAAATTGTATATGAAGAGATCGCCGCTCTATTATTATTGTATCGTCGCTATAGAGTTTAAATTCTTGTTTACGCGTTCAGCATGGGAGTAAAAGCGTTTTTAGTTTGTGCCGTGACTCGCGCGCGCGCGCAGAACTGTTTTGTAGTAAGCGTTCTCTCGAATTCTATGCCGCCATTACGAGATAGACCGGTGCCATCGAGCATTATTCGTAGCGTTAACGCTCGCACACGTACACAAACACACACACACGCGCGCTCGCGCGCACGCGCATACACAGAGACACGTACATATTAGGTATACCAAGCAAAGCAAGTCCGCATACAGTGTCATATATATGTCGTCCTCAGGATTTCAGGAGCGATCGCTCCGAACCGTTCCGGACCCGTCCGCGGAATCTCCATTTCGAATTGTCCGCCTAATTTATACCACTGGCCGAGGACATCGCGCACTTGCCGTTAGTAGAGTAACTTCGCTATCATTCCACATCCTGTAGCGTCCCAGCATCCTTTGATATTATACAAAGACACCAAGTATTACTCTCAGATACGTAATTACCACGAACGAATAACGAAATTACGCAGGACCGTTCCGACGACCGGGCGCGAAACGCGAAAATCACCGACGGAAGTCGATCGTCGACGACTAGGTCTTTAGGTTTAGGTAGCTACGCCATATTGGTACCCGTAGTCGACCTTGAACGACGAACCCATCGCGGGTCAGTGCTTCCGCAAAATGTGAAATTTAATTTGTCCGTTCCCGTTAAGTCGCGCCGAGAGCTGAAGCTTTAGTAAACGTATTTGTTTAAATTATAAATTTCGAATATATATAAATATATATATACATATACATACATACCTTGTACATATATGTGGATAAAGTTCGTGACTTGGGCCCTTTGGGGACGAAACAGGAATGTTCGGAGTTTCATGTGTGTAAGGACGGTACTTGAAAATATTAAAGTTTGGTCAATTTAACCTTCGAAGTCGAATGGAAACTGTTTTATTCTTTTCGCCGAAGGCAGCCATCGAGAGCTCCAGAGGGTTCAAACTTTCAAAACGAGCTACGCGAGTCCCGGGTTTATCTTGATTATGGCAGAAACCGAATTGTCCGATGTCGCGGAAGTAACGGCGAGGTAGAAAAATGAGAGACCCTACTACGATCGTATTGTTTTGTTTCTCTCGTAAAACGAAGCAGGATTTAACGTGCCACACTAGCGAAAGCGAGCGATTTGCCACTCTCGTCGCGTAATTTTTTAATAAGTTACGCTCACATGCCCCCGCATACGTACACGTACATACATACACACGCGCGTAGAGACACAGAGACCATACACCATCCATCATCGATCATAAAGTACGGTAGTTAATCGCGTTTAGGATCGGACTAGAGAACATCACGATCACGACACTCGTTTTTATCTTTCACGACGCATGATTATATAGAAATAAAAATATATGGATCTATATGTTATGTATACATAAAACACGAACGCACGTCGCGCCGCGAATACACCGATATCAAAGCAAGGATCAAAATACGCTTGTAAAATGCATATTATGAGTACTATATTTTGTTACATCTATTGCAAGACAGCATATAGTTTGATATTATTAATATTATTGATTCTATTGATTAGATCTACGTAATTACGTATATATATATAATAGTTATTATTATTATTATTATTATTATTATTATTATTATTATTATTATTATTATTAATATTATTATTATTTTTATACAAGGGATGCGTGTCTTCGTGGTGCGAGAATGCGAGAGTAAGAGAGGACGAAGTGAGGAAGAAAGAATGACAGAATGAATGAAAAATAAAAGCGTGTCAGAGAGAGAGAGAGAGAGAGAGAGAGAGAGAGAGAGAGATAAATAGAGAGAGAGAGAGAGAGAGAGAATCGAAAAAGCGGAGAGATTGATTACAGTTTACGAAGATTGTTAGCGTTGCTCCATGACATTTTTTTCCGTAATTAATAGCCCTACCCCGCCCCGAAACGCCCAAATATTCGTCAGCCGCCATAGCAACGCGCAGAAAACTCGCGTTCGGCTCGCGAACAATTCTTATTGCTATCGTATTGAGCCCTTATTATCCTTACGTTTATTAATATTATTAATTAATGATACATTATGGCGGACAGCCGCGTTACGATCAAGAGAAAATCGGAGCTGCGCGACGACACCGGTGAACACTTACCGAACTCGACGGGAACGGGTTAGGCGAGAGAGAAACGAAGACGCTGTAACTCGTGTTCTTTCTCTTTCGTTCGTCGGATCGTTCGATCTCGTGTTACATAGATCGATGAACCGTCACCGAGAGTTCGCGTATCGCGATCCCAGAAAGGATCTTCCCGTGATCGTACCGCGACCGTCGACCGATATCGTACTTAAACGTGAACGACGATGCGGAACGTAGCCCACACAGGCTTCCTCGAACTTCACATTTCGTTGGGAATGCCGGCCGTATGTTAGCGGAGGTGCACTGTGCAAAACAGATTCAGAACACGGTGTACGATGTTTTGTTAGAGAAGCCATCGAGCCCGAGTAGATGTTGCGGAAAAAAAAAACAGATAAGTGATGTGAGAATACCGAATATATGTACCGTTTTCGCGTTGTCTTGCCATCGTGAGATTGTGCCAGAGGTGATATTATATTACGCTGTTTATTGCAAACAATAAATATTATATTAGTACGTTTTATAAATTGTTGTCTTGTTATTGTTATCAGCGGAGGGAGGAGTCTTCTCAAGCCTGTTCGATCCTCGCGAGAGTCCGTAGTTGTAGGAAGTCCTCCGAGACTCTGAATCCTTGTGTATTCGAGATCTTTGAATTTCTCTGAGATCTTTGAACCTCCATGATCTTTGGTATCTAGGACCTTTAACTCCGGGATCTCTGTTCTCATTTGAATTCCTGATACTTTCGTATCGAAGGTATATTCCTTGAAATTCGAAGGATTATTCCTTCGGTATCTCTAGAATCTATAGAATTCTTGAAATCCCTAAGATATTTTCACCTCCGAGATCATTAGATCTCCATGAACCTACGTGATCCTAGATATCCCAAAGATTTTCATGAATTTTTAGGATTAAGATTTCTGTATGTTTTGGAACCTCTGAGATCTTTACGTTTCTTGAGTTATACTTCAAATCCTTGAGACCTTCGTGTCCCCTTACAATCCTCTAAGTTTCTATTATTAAGTTTCTATCAGTTATCTCCATGTCTTTGGAATCTTTCTCCGAGATCTCGGAACCTCCATGATCTTTGGTATCTAGGACCTTTAACTCCAGAATTTCTGCTTTCATTTGAATTCCTGATACTTTCATATCGAAGGTATATTCCTTGAAATTCGAAGGATTATTCCTTCGGTATCTCTAGAATCTATAGAATTCTTGAAATCCCTAAGATATTTTCACCTCCGAGATCATTAGATCTCCATGAACCTACGTGATCCTAGATATCCCAAAGATTTCCATGAATTTTTAGGATTAAGATTTCTGTATGTTTTGGAACTTCTGAGATCTTTACGTTTCTTGAGTTATACTTCAAATCCTTGAGACCTTCGTGTCCCCTTACAATCCTCTAAGTTTCTATTATTAAGTTTCTATCAGTTATATCTCCATGTCTTTGGAATCTTTCTCTGAAATCTTTGAACCTCCATGATCTTTGGTATCTGGGACCTTTAACTCCAGAATTTCTGCTTTCATTTGAATTCCTGATACTTTCGTATCGAAGGTATATTCCTTGAAATTCGAAGGATTATTCCTTCGGTATCTCTAGAATCTATAGAATTCTTGAAATCCCTAAGATATTTTGACCTCCGAGATCATTAGATCTCCGTGGACCTACATGATCCTAGATATCCCAAAGATTTCCATGAACTTTTAGGATTAAGATTTCTTTATGTTTTGGAACCTCCAACATCTTTACGTTTCTTGAGTTATACTTCAAATCCCTTTGGAGATCTCTGTGTCTCCTTAGAATCCTTTAAGTTTCTATTATCTTTTATCGATTATCTCCAATACTTCTGTTAACCTTAGGATCCAATATCATCGCATCCAATATCCCAAAAATGCTTGGAATCCCATCATTCTCTGAGATCTCAGCATCTTTCGGTCACCCGAACATCCTGAGAATCCTTGAAATCCCTGAAATCCTTGGGACGCCTAAGAGCCCCGATATTCTCGAGGACGTCGAACCATCAAAAGAATCCACTAAATTCCACGAATTCTTCTATATTCTTCTATATCCCTCGAATTCTTCTAATATCTAAAAAAAAAACTGAATCATTCTTGGAACCGGCAAGATCGTATAAACACGTCTATGATCTAGAAACGAGGTCTTCTCAGAAACATTCCGAGCTCCGGAAAAGGGAGAAAATCCTACGAGCAATTATTTGAAATTCTACAAGTCTAACACACGACCGGAGCCTCGTCCCACGAATTCTATCAGCATTCCGAACCGTTTGAAACTCGATCCGCAACATGTAATAGTAATAATGACGCGATCTTTACAAGTAATCCCGACTCATTTCTTTCTGCGGCGACGAAAGGATACCGAGGACGAGGATCGAAAGGAAACCTGTTCCAATAAAGAATCCAATAAAAGGATTCCGTTCGTATACGGTACGAAAGGAAGACGAAATAAGTCGGCTCGAAAAAGACCGCGAGCGCGGCGGTAAAAATCGGTTGGATCGGAGACTCCGGAACGGTCCAGGCTTCGACGGCGACGACCGCGGCACGTAGAAATCGGACACCGCCTGAATTAATTAAAACAACAAAAAATGGAGATTGTTACAAGAGAGATTACAATCGAATCTAGGAAACGGATATTTATGCCCGAACATTGTGCGCGTGGAACGTCCGAGGAGCGAATTTTATGCCGTGGTTCCCGAAGACGATCGATAACGTCGCCGCCGTTTTGCAATCAAGCCCGGAGGTCGTGTTGCCCGGCCTAATCGAAGATATTGTATGCACGAGTACTACAACGATCGCCGCGTGAATACACGACCTTGTAGGGGGCCACTGGCCCTGAGTTGAGTTATCCGTACACGGTGCGCCTTCGACCGGCTACGTGAATTCCTTAATGGTCAATAAATCGCCAAGGGTGGTTCTTATGTAACCATTACTGTGATTACACCACGTGACTATCCTATTCGAATCAATCACCTTCGAAAATCTTGCACAGCTTCGATCGCAATAATCGCATAATTCGTACGCACAGATTTGTTACGCGCTTGCAGCATCCACGATTGCCTGAACATCGACGTGTTGCGACATTTTAAACAATTCTGAGGAGCTTCTAAAATATGCATGTTTCGCAGAATCTTTCTTCTTTCTATCGTGAAGGGACCAATTTTTTGAAAAACCGTTTTTTGGACAATTCTTCCCGGTTCGTGAATGAAAATTTGAAGATTTCGTGTCCTGTGGAATGATTGAACTTTCGATAGCTTTCGAGATATGTGCTTAATTGTTTGCAACTGCTCGTTGCTCTTGTCCTAAATCATTCAATAAAATTTAACAGAGTAGTTAGCAGGATCAGCCAATTTTCGCATGACGCCGATTTCTGTAAGCTAGACAACGGAAACAATGATATTTTGCACACAAACATCTATAATTTTGAATAATTTCAGTAATAGACTCTGATCTGCAGTAGATTCTTTACAACAGTCACGTATTTCTAATCTTTGAGAAACCTTTTCGTTTTGAACGCTACATGTATTTAGCATTTGGATTTCTTCCCGTGAAAATGGAGAGGCGCCGATGACAGGCTGTTATGCAGTAAATTCTCCCTAATTGACTCTCAGATTATGCACAGAAATGGACAATTAGGGAAGAGGAGATACGGTTATTCGAGCCTTTTGCGGCTCGTTTTTATAATTACCAATTGTGAACAACGATAAAAACGAGCTGCAAGATTTCCTAAATTGTCCATTTTTGTTCACAAACTGAAGAAAAATTAGAGTGAATTTACTGTATTATCAATCTTACAAAATCTAATACTTGATCCTACTTTCAAATGTGCTTCTCTCTGCACAATTAATTACTCTGATTTACACTCTCTCTTGCTTGCCCTCCTGATTACAGTAAATACTCCCTAATTTTCCTTCGACTTGTAAAGAAAAATGCACAGACGACTCATTTTTACAGTTGCCGATTGTCAAGGTTATGTCAAATGTGCTTCTCTGCACAATTAATTACTCTGATTTACACTCTCTCTTGCTTGACCTCTCTATCTGATTACGGTAAATTCTCCCTAATTTTCCTTCGACTTGTAAAGAAAAATGCACTGACGACTCATTTTTACATTAGTTGCCGATTGTCAACAACTATCGAAACGAGACGCAAGGCTCGAATAATCGTGTCTCCTCTTCCCAAATTGTCCATGTTTGCTGAGCGTCAATTAGGGAGAAATTACCGTATTTCCAATCTTCGAGAAGCTTTTTCGTTTTCGAAGGCACTAGTACTTGGACTTATTCCCGAGAAAGTGGTTGGCACCCTAGGAAATTTAACCCTTTGCACTCGAGTGGTGACTCTGTGACACCACTAAAATTGTTATATCATATTCCAAGGCAATTTTCATATTAACAAGGTTTACATTTAAGAAATTGTTAAAAGTGTAACTGTTGTATAAGTCACCACAAGACTCAATTTCATGTGCACTTTGCATTTTCTTTTCCTTTTTTTGCACTTTCAAAATGCACTTTGTCATATAAAATGGAAACACTATAAGTCAGAAAAATTATTTTAGGTTTACTGTTAAAATAGCTTCGAGTGCAAAGGGTTAAGATACGAGGGAATCATAAGTTGTTTTTATTTTTTATTCGAGTATCGCCGTCCACTATCGCGACACAGCTTCTTTCCCCAGCGATTCCGTCTCATTACTGCATCCCTAAATTTAATCTTCGCCGGTCCGACAAGATATGCGCCGCATTCTGTTTGCAAACTTGTCCGCGGGGCATCGACGCCGCTCGGGTAGGCGCCGTGGGTTGTGGGACGCAGTTTGTTTCAGGGCCCAAGTACTTTGGCACTGTTTACGAGCACATAATAAAAAGCAACCCCGACGCAACCGGTTTCCGAGGTGGGGGGCGCCTCGGTGATCGAACGGTGGCGTTAACCGCGCGAAAACGCGCGGACAAATTTTGCCCCGCGATATAAGAATACCGTGCATCGAATTAAAAAAAAAAAAAAAAGGAACGCGAGGTACTATCCGAAGAACGGGTCGTCGAACTTCCTCCGCCTTGTGCAAACATTGGGTAACCGAAACAAGGATCAAAAATTCCAGGCCGGGAGGAAGACGAAGAAGAAGACGAAGAGGGAGATGAAGCGGCAGCAAAAAAAAGAAGAATCCTGTTCGATGGTCGCGGGCTCGAGGACGCGCGTGAATGCCTTGTCGGCCATAAATCTCTCCGCGCGTATTTAAAGCGCGTTCAAGACGAGGAAAGTCCGAATTAGAACGGGCCCGTGGACCGTAATGGCGGCGACGAAGAAAAAAGGATCGCGCGGATCGAGATAGAATTCCAGTGCCACAACTTTCCCGGCTAACATCGCTTCGCAATTAAGCACGAAGATAATAGAGGATCGTGAATCCAACGGCACACCATTGAGATTTCGCCACCGAAGCCAAAGTGCGAGACGCGAGCTCCACGGATCTTCTGCGAAACTGGAGATCGACAGCCCCGAACGACTCGGGGTATTTTCGAAAAGGGGCCGGTTTGGCCACTAGTGGCACGGTCTCTTTGTCGATTATCTGTGTTCCGGTGCTTCTACGGGTTTCGAACCTCGAATTCTAAGATTAGAAAAAGGAGAGAATCTAAATGAGAAACCTTCAGAATAATTAATGGACTGGATTAAATTGGAAAGAAACGTTTACAATGTAATTTATTAAATGAATCGTCGCAAACGGATATTACGTAAAAATCTGACGTATTTTTCAAATAGTTCGAATTAGTGGAAAATCGTGTAACGATATTCCGGAATTGTTTTGTCGTCGTTTGCACAAAATTCGCAGCCTAGTTATTCTGATTTTTACAGACCAACTAATGAAGCTGTGAATTTATACGAAAACCTGCAATATATAAAAGAATAATAAAGAATATACACGCATTGATGCAGTGAGTTCGAAAGCGAAAATCGCGAAGCTTCTAAATAAGTTTAACCGTAGCCCCAGAATGCAGTTTTCTCGTTTTTATCGAGTCCGTTTGCGTTTACGTTTCTTTATGTTCGACACATTTTATTGTAACAAGGTCTAATTAGCCGAGCCCGGACCCTTCGCCATTTTAATACTCCTATTCCTGCCCTATGCCATATCTTATCGATGTACTTTTCCTACGTCCATTTATATATTCCAAAGTTCCATGCACGTCGCCGCGTTTCACGAAAAGGAATTCACTGAAATTTTGACTGCCGTGTGTTACGAATATTTTAAGAAAAATATGATCGACCGAAGTTATTCGAATAAAACGTCAGCTGCGAGCCATAAAAATACTTGAAGATGCTAATTGGTATCGTGGATTCTCCGACGAAGATTATTAACGACCCGCCAATAGTGAGCGCTGAAAGAGCAATGAAAAGGATGAAGCTAAAACCGTGTTTACCGGTTTCGCCCTTTCAGGATCAGTTCAATGAACCATTAACCGCAAAGTTTGTTCTCGTCTCGAGACCCGAGACCACATTTTATACGTGGTCTTTGTTTCGAGTAAAAAAACAATTATAATATTTAAGCAAACCGAACAGAATAGAACCAAAACAATGCAAAATATTTTTTCTATGCAATGCATTAAGTTAACATAGTAACCGACGTAAAGATAAAGCTAAAAGTAGTAACTCACCGTTCGATGGTCAGACATGGCTGACTACGACCATAATCTACTTCAGCGCGTTGGACGGTCCGGCAAGTGATTCGAATGACTTATGACCCAAACGCGCAAGAGGAGACCATCAATTCTTATATGCTGAAACAAACACATATGACACTGTATACTTTATTTTCCTTGCTGTATGTAAAAACAGCTGTTTTACATTAGTTCATAAAAGTAACAATAATATTTATTTTAATTAAAATATTTTATTTTATGTAATATTTGCCGCAAGTAAAATATTATTAATTATATATAATATTATATAATAATATTATAAATAATATATATAATAATAATATAATATATTATATATATGTATATAAAATTATATATTATTATATTATATATATATAATAATATTATAAATAATATTTTTTATATATATAATATTATTATATAATATTATATAATATATAATTATATATTATATAATAATATATATTATATATTATTATATAATATTATTATATTGAATAAATAACTCATAAGTGGATCTTTCGTATCTGAATAAATGTAAATTAAAAAATTTAGTGACCCGTCATTTAGTCGGGCTAACAATACACCGAATTTGAACATGAATCAACAGCGCTTTCTTTCGAACTTCTTGCAACTAATTTGATTTCATATTGATCTCATATTGGATCATATTGATTTCAAAACAAAACGCTATAGGCTTACCAAATACATCAGACATCGATGTCGGAACGATTTCTGTGATACTAGGCATAGCAGACATTTCTCCTCTTCCACTCGTCAGCCTCCCTTCGACGAAAATTGTAATATAACAGTGGGGACATGATCCTGCGTCGAAAAAGAGCGGCCAACACGCGAACGGGCACGAAGCCGCATAAAGGAAGAGACCGCGGACAAAAAAGAAGCTCTACAGAGAACGTATTATTTTCCTCGGCAAACAGAAATTCCAATAAGCTGTTGGCGCCCATCGGCGACCACGAGCACGGATCGCCGGGCCCCGCGTGAAAATAGAAACAAATAGGTGGGAACCGTGCTGCCCATACGATCCGTGGCCGCTCGAAGAAATTCCATTCATCGTGCCAGAAGGAAATGCACGCGGTATCGCTTGGCATTCGTGACGGTGCACGAGAATCACACGGCCGAGTAAGTTCACGGCCAACGTCCTTTACGTGCAGCCTTCCCTCGGCCTCTTCAAGGCCAACTCGTGGATTGTGCTCTCTATGCAAATGCCATTCGAAACCGGCATTCATATGCCCGGCCGAGGAACATCGGACGGCGGCAAATCAAAATCGATCCGGTTCCGTCACTGTGCGCCTTGCATAATCACCAACAGAGAGACAGAAACAGAGAGAGAAAGATAAGAGAGCCAACGAGAGAGACACAGAGAGAGAGAGAGAGAGAGAGAGATCCCCTCGTCCACCATTTTCGACCCCGAGCGAAATTACAGATTCCTGATACTTATCGGATAACAGGTCCGCATTACCCGTTACCGAACTGGGCAAATTGGACACGGATCTTCGGATCGAATGACAAATCGGGCCGCTTTGACTATATTCTTCTACAGCTCGGAGAGGAAGAGAGGAAGAGAGAGAGAGAGAGAGAGAGAGAGAGAGAGGAGGGAAAGGCTGAAATCAGAACTGTGTTTTCGATGACCGGTGTGGACCCGTTACCGGATCGTTTGACCATTCTTCTCGATCGACCGAACACGATCCGCGAAACGGTAAATGGAAATCGAGGCGATTTTTTGCGTTAGACGTTCTTATATCGACAATTTATTTCGCTGCTGTCTGCTTCTTCTAGGCGACGCGAACACGTCATAAGCGTCCGATCATAACTTCTTCGAAAAATATACCGGACGAAATGGTGCCGATCGTTTGCGCCAGTTAACGGTGGATGATAGAAATGGTATCTAATATTTTCGCGCGCGTTCACTGTCGCAGAAATCTAGTGACCAAAGCTGGACAGATTTCGAACTGAGACGAGGAATTAAATTTGTTTATGAAGTACGGTAGAACCTCGTTTATCAGATTATTTTTATTATTATTTATTTATGTTTATTATTATTATTTATCAATTGTATGAACTACTTGAGGCCGGAACTCTGCTATTTGAACTACCAAGCGAATCTCTGTTATCTATACTGTTCACATGCACTGTACTAATACATGTTTTACTCTTATGCACATGTGATGATTATGTGCTTATTTTTACTCTTTATTACTCTTATGCGCTCTTATGAACTTGTACGGAACACAAGATACGAACAATCCGACCACTGTTTACTTTCTATTATCCAAACGATACGACTCTTAACCCCCTGACATACTATTTTCTTCGCAAGTTACTGCGATTAGAAATGTTTCGGTTGCAATAATTTCTTAGATGGGAAAGGAAATTGATGCTAAATTTACTTGAATGCTTGATTTCAAGAGATCAGAATTTTATTCCAATTTTAAAGGACCGAAGAACATCTCTATTCAATAAGTTAGTACTAGAAATTTTCATGACGAGTCGAACTCGTCAAGGTATGGCAAGGGGTTAAGGATAGCAATGGATCTCGATTAACTGAACGTAAGAGGTGAAACAAAAATGCGGTAGTACCGCAAGCGAAACTCTATTATCTGAACTGCCTTGTCCCGCGAGCTATTCACATAAACGAGATACGGTAATCAGTCAGATACAGTCTCTCTAACTGACGTTCAGATTGAGCACAAAAATGGACAATTTGGGAAGAGGAGATACGATTATTCGAGTCTTGCGGTTCGTTTTCATAGTTACCGATTGTCAACAACTGTAAAAAAAAAACGAGCTACAAGGCTCGAATAATCGTATCTCCTCTTCCCAAATTGTCCATTCTTTTGCACAATTCATGCGACAATTAGGGAGACATTACTACTAGTAGAAAATATTTATACTGTACTACTGTAGAAAATATCTTGCGATAAAAATAGGACAGAAATGTCATTAATGTGTAGGGAAAAAACGAGTAGACCGATCGGACAGATCAGAGATTAAAACCCGGATCTTTCGTTTGCCGGCGACTGCTTTTAACCGATTAAGCCATCTCGGCTGATCGACGACTAATTCCCTCCTAGTCCTTATAACGTAAACACGTCGGGAATACCGATTCCTACAAATGTTTGCTGCTACACGTGCGTATCCCTACATTCTAAACGTAAAAATTCCATGTTACGTAAAACGATCCGTCGTCTAATAATGATAGGGAAAGCTCTTGATCGATAGAGGTGCTTAAGGAAAAGGGCAAACTGCAAACACAGTATATTGCAAAGCGGAAAACACTGAACGCAGGTTCGAGGAAGCGTTCAATCATCCCCAGACACTAAGGAAAGTTTCTAAGAAACTCTATCATCAAGGCCGATCCCAACCTGTTCCGATACCTTGCCATCCCGCTTAATCTTTCGTGACTTTCATGCTAAAGGGGCACGCGCGTCCATCGTTCGAGCAGTGTTTTTCCCCATGTTGTCGTCCGAAACACTTTCTGCTATAGATAGCACCGTAGCAGGAGGCGATTGCAGAACTACGGCAAAATCGTAAAGTGCTTAATAGCGCGGCGTTTCACACGGACTCGTTTAAGAGGAGAATAAGAGCGTTCGAACAAAAAACATGGCACGCAACACCGCGCAACGACGCGCCCCATCCGACCAAAACGAACTCGGGACAAGGATCGGTGATTGGTATTGGTGCGGTCGAACTACTCAATCTTCTAGATGGCAATGTTCGCCCTCTAGTCACCCTTTCCTTCGCCGGTGGCTGAACTGTGCCCGGAGATGATCAGCAACCGCTAAGCACACCCAAAAATACACATCCAACGAACTTCTTAAGATCTCCGCGCACCATGTACTCCATTACTAAGTACAGTAAATTCTAAAAACTAATTGACGCTCAGCTTGGAAAGAGAAATTGACAATTTGTGAAGAGGAGATACGATTATTCGAGCCTTGCGCCTCGTTTTTATAATTGCTGACAATCGGCGGTTGTAAAAATCGCGCCTCCTCTTCCCAAACTGTCCATTTTTCTTTCCAAGCCAAGCGTCAGTTAGGGAGAATTTACTGTAGACACTGAGTACAGATTGCAATGAAAAAAATAATTGTACGCAATACGAACTATGAGTAATACCAGATACTCGAGAGTAGTCTCCCGACGCAGCAGAAGAAATAACCGAGTTCGGCGATGACTGGAACTTATTGCAATTTCGTTGTAAGGCAGGCAGCAAGTTGATGCCTGGCGTACTTCCTTCACTGACGTTCGAATCATTTGCGGATTTCTGTCCAGAACCAAAAGATAAGTGAGAAGTCAACGACAGAAGCTGTCCAGATGTTCTTGTACAAAGACTGGGTGTACAATTTACTAAATCAGATATTTTGAGATCTCTGTGCAAAGATATGTTACTCAGCCCAAAGTCTGTCAGCTTGACATGCCCTTCTCGTGACAAAAGCATATTGTCTGGCTTTAAATCTCTGTGTACGATTCCATGGGAGTGAAGGTATTCCAACGCTAGACACACTTCCGCGGTATAAAAAGCTGCCATGGATTCTTCCATATAGCCATACACACCCAACAAACTCTTAAGATCTCCGCCCACCATGTACTCCATTACTAAGTAGACACTGCGTACAGATTGCAACGAATAAAATAATTGTACGCAATATGGACTATGAGTTATGGCCAATGCATTTCGCTCTATTATTACTTGCGAGGCCATGTTTTTGTTGATCATCTCATTTTTCTTCATCACTTTGATTGCATATACTTTCTCAGGATTAGATTTTTTGTACCCAAGGAATACTTTACCAAATGCTCCACGGCTTATAGGCTTTACAATTTTGAAATCCTGAATCTCTGGTACCTGACAATTAAACAATGTAAAATAGAAAAATCAGTCTGTTAATTATAGAGAATTATAATAAACGGAAAAGCATGGAATATATTTAAGATATACAATATCTAAACAATTTACTTAATACCTGATTCAATGGATATGCAAACACGTTGACAAGAAATAAGATAAAGTAGTTATATGATAATTGAATAGAATATTTTTTGTTTACCTTTGCTGCAGGATTCACGATTTTAGATATGGTATTAAAAATAGAATTGTCGATTTGTCTACTAGTCGATGCCTGCTGCGGTGTACACACCCCGTACGGAATCTCCTGTTCACATCCAATGTCATTGTTGATCTTACTTGCATTCTCATCATCTGTCACAATGATTGGATCACTACTGTCTAGACGTGAATTTAGCGAGTGACCAGCCGCCTCTTCCATTTAAAAAAATAACCTAAGCGTGATCTTGTCGCGAACGTACGTATTGGATGTGCAAAAACGTTGGCCGAAACGAACTCGGTAGAAGGATCGGTAATTCTTCCAGATGGAAATGTTCGCCCTCTACTCACCCTTTCCTTCGCCGGTGGCTGGACTGTGCCCGGAGGTGGTCAGCAACCGCTAAAAGAACAAGAGGAGATCCCGATGACTCCCGGTGACTCGTCGTGTCGAACCTGCTAGGGGCAAAGAACAGCGGAGTGCCCGAGAGGGGAGAACGAGCCCGTTATAAGCTCGAGCACCGGCTATTCAGCAGCTTAGCAAGTTAGTGTCGGTCCCAGGGTCCCTACTGGTAACAGCGACCGGGCCCTAACGACTCGCGATCCACCAGGCCCACCGTGTCGTTTGTTTCCCCTTCAGTTACCGCGATCGAACGTGGACCGACGCCGGTCGTCGTCCAGGATGGTGACGGTGCTCGTCGTGCAGGCACTCCTCGCCGTCTTAATCCTCGCGGACACCAGCTACGCGGATCCAGCGGGCAAACCGGTCGTCTTCGAGTCCTCGCTGGACGAGCTGGGGGAACAGGACGATAACGCGGTGGTCATCGAAGGTGAGTCGCGCTAATCCCGAGTGGATCCACGTCCGAAATTAGTCCGAATTTTCGCCTCGATTCGCACGATTCACACTCCGCTCGATCATCCTGCGCGACAATAGAAAAGTAGCAGTAGTTCGTAAGATATTGTTACATGAGAAATCGTAGATTACTCGAGCCTGGTCTATCGTCGAAACAGAGAACAATCGTTATCACGCGTGACCGCTTTCCCAATGTTTGCGTCCATCTCCTTCATCTTCGAGTTCCACCATCGAGATCGCAATTCCGTACGATCCGTGTTGTCGATTTTCCCTCGGCGTTGCTCGACCGTTCTCGCTAATGTGAAAATGTTTTTGAAGTACGTGTGAATGGTTCCGAGCATTGACAAACGATCCGCGCGCGCGCGCGTTCCATAGACGGCAAACGGAAGTCTTCGAGCCGCGCGACACATGTGTACACCTGTGCGAAGAATCCTGGGTCAGCGAACTCGCTGTCAATAAATCCAGCTGGAATTCTGTTATAAATATATATCTCATCGTACCAGTGAATCGAAAGATGAACATTCGGCAACGCGGCGCCGGTCGCGGTCGCGCCAATCGCCGCGAAGTGGGTCATTTTCTTGGTCCTTTGCAATTAAAATTCTCTGCAACAATAGGACGTATCAGAATGTGTCCGTCGAACATGAGAGGAATACCATTCGCGGGCGCTGAGAACAACGCACGGGTCTCGCTCGGTTTCGAGATAACGTTTTGCACGTGGTTCGATGTAAATTCACGGGAAGCACCGCGGCACCGTGATCGCCAGGCGAAACAACGGCCAGGCGAGAACCGAAAATAGTTTTGCAGTCGCTTTTCACGAGGAACGTGAGCGAAGGCAAAAAGGCCCGGTGTCGGTAAACGCGCGATCTTTTTACAAATGTGCCGCGCGGGGACAAAAGCGTAGCTCGGGCAATCTACATTCGTTACAACGGTAGACGATGTGTCATTCACTGGTGGGCATCGTTAACGCATGCACGTGCACTCTTCGCCTCGCGACGCTTCTCTTTTTAGTTGAGCGGAACGGTTTGTTGAAAAATGGAAGGGAAGCTTAGAATTCGTAAATAGAGACGTCGATGTTCGGAGACCTCGGTGCTTGGAGACTTCGATGCGTGGATATATGTGTGCGATACAAAAGTTGTGCTGATCAGGACCAACATTCATTTATTTATTTACATTTCTCCGAAGTACAGTAAATTCTCCCTAGTCGACGCTCGGATTGTGCACAGAAATGGACAACTTGGGAAGGGGAGATACGATTATTCGAATCTTGCGGCTCATTTTTATAATTACCAATTGTGAACAATAATAAAAACGAGCCGCAATGCTCGAATAATCGTGTCTCCTCGTCCCAAATTGTCCATTTTTTTGCACAATTTAGGCGACAATTAGTGTACATTACTGTACAATAAATTCTCTCTAATTGATGCTCAGAAAAGTGGACAATTTGGGAAGAGGAGATACGATAATTCGAGCCTCCCGGCCCATTTTTATAGCTGTTGACAATCGGTAACTATAATAACGAGCCGCAAGGCTCTAATAATCCTGTCTCCTCGTCCCAAACTGTCTATTTTTTGCACAATTTAGGCGACAATTAGTGTACATTACTGTACAGTAAATTCTCTCCATTTTTATAACTGTTGACAATCGGTAACTATAACAACGAGCCGCAAGGCTCGAATAATCGTGTCTCCTCGTCCCAAATTGTCAATTTTTTGTATACAAGCTGAGCGTCAATTAGGGAGAATTTACTGTACTCTCTTTATAAAAGTTCAACAATTCTTCTCATAATACATATTCGGTTTTCATAGTTTGAATTTGGCCTTCCATCAGCGAAGAACCTCTTCGCCTTCCTCTTTAAATAAAATGTCGTCTCCTAACAGCATTAAAGATTCATTTTTTAATAACATAACGTACTGTTTCTGTGAGCAGCCGCGGATCTCTTGGATGCTGGAACCGAGGGAAGAGGCGGCCGCGGCATCCTGTGGAAGGGTGGTTCCGATCGCGAGTTCTGTCTGACGTCGAAAGGCGAGGTTGGTCGTTGCACCAGCTTCAAGGAGTGCTATCCCTACTTCAAGATCCCGGATCTAAGTGCTCTCGACGGCTGGGTTCTTGGAGTTTACGACACCTGCAGCTACGTACAGGAGTGCGGTCAAACGTATTTTGGCATCTGTTGCTCGAATCTGCTTCCGGTTGTTACGCCACCGCCGCCGAGCGACGAGGACCCCATTGATCCGATCATAGAGGACACGCAGGTAATTGTGTTTGGTCGACGTCGGTTCCCCATTGATCGGTAGCTTGATCAGGATGGGGTCCCGAGTTGACCGACCACCAGACGATCGATCGTGGAGTTCGGTTAGTTCCCAGGAACTCGTAAAAATAATACGTGATGCGGATCGAGAGCGTTAGATCCAGCGTAGAAAGTTTCAGCTGAGCTCTATCGGTTTCGCAAACGAAACTTTTACGACTCTCTTTAACTACCGTGGCCGGTCGCGCGCCGTTCCTTCCGTAAAATTCGAAGCCGGATCGGCTCCTTGCTCTCGTTACGTTCGCCAAAACGCTCATGTTATTTGTAAACGGTTCGCAGGAGTCGGACGACAAGAATAAGGAAGTCGTGACCGTAAAACCGAAGCCGCTACTACCCGGTTCATGGCCGCCGCCGATCCCGACGCATCCTCCTGATCACACCGTGCCTCCGTTACCGACCCATCCGCCGTACCTCGATTTAGCGACACTCTCCACGTTGAAACCAGTTTCGACCTCGAAAAAACCGAGCTTTGGCACGACCTGGCCGACGAAGAAACCTGCCTGGTGGCCAGGTGCGCCGACCACAACGCCGATCACTGAGAAACCATCGTTGGGAAGCATTTCCGCCCTGGACCCATCGCAATGCGGAGCGAAGAACGGTTTCCAAGACCAGAAACGCATCGTAGGCGGCCACAACGTCGAGCCCGGCGAGTGGCCTTGGATGGCGGCGCTCTTCAACGCCGGCAGACAATTCTGCGGCGGCTCGCTCATCGATGATAAACACATTCTCACCGCGGCTCATTGCGTTGCCAAGTAAGTCGCGAAAAGACGGACCGCATGACAAAATCGCCCGCGAGGAATGTCCGCGTTCGGAGGAAGATTCGGCTCGGTTTGTTATCGCTTAACCCCTTAACCTACGATTTAGATTCGAAGATGTTGGGCCGAAATTGTATACAAGCTCGCGCAGCGTTCGGGACGTTCGCACGACTTGTGTAATCCGTACGCCAATCCGGGCAATATTTACTTCTGGCCCGATCATCGTACGCGGGCTATGCCCGTCATTGTAGGTTAAGGGGTTAAACGACCCTAACTAGCTCGTGCCGTACGCGTCGTTGTCTTTCGAACTTGCGCATTTTTGCTGTATCGGTAGGATCACGCAGGATCTTCGGGATTACTTAATTAGCTCTAACCGCTATTTATGCTAATATAGTCTCGACGGTGCTTCTAGTTACTTGGATTTAATCGTCCAAACTCTGTTGGACGATGTTTCAACTGATTGAACGGTTAACTTGTTCGCAGTATGAATCCTTGGGACGTGGCAAGATTAACAGTCCGACTTGGTGATCACAACATCAAGACCAACACCGAAATCAGGCATATCGAGCGACGGGTGAAACGGGTGGTCAGACACAGAGGATTCAATTTACGTACTTTATACAACGATGTCGCGCTCCTGACTCTCAGCGAACCCGTCGCATTCTCGGAACAGATACGACCCATCTGCCTCCCCAGCGGCTCCCAGCTGTACTCTGGGAAAACCGCTACGGTTATTGGCTGGGGCTCTTTGAGAGAAAGTCGGTGCAAAATGATTTCTGTATTCTTAGCTTGACTCTTTCATAATCTCACATTGACGTGGAACAACGTGCGTTTCTTCAAGGTGGACCACAGCCGGCAATACTCCAGGAGGTGTCGATACCAATTTGGTCAAACGGTGAATGCAAATTGAAGTATGGTGCAGCCGCACCAGGTGGTATCGTGGACAGCTTCTTGTGCGCAGGCAGAGCTGCGAAGGACTCCTGCTCGGTGTGTATCGTGATGTTTGTTTCTTCCGTCCCTTTGGTATTTTACTAATGTATTATTTGTTTACAGGGTGACAGTGGTGGTCCATTGATGGTCAACGACGGCCGCTGGACGCAAGTTGGTATCGTCAGCTGGGGCATTGGATGCGGTAAAGGTCAATATCCAGGTGTCTACACAAGAGTGACGCACTTCCTGCCCTGGATCCACAAGAATTTGAAGTGAAAACGCTCCAAGGAACATCGAATTCTTGCTCGATAAAGTATTTCGCTCATTATCATTCCGTTCATCATCGAACAACGCGGTACATCGTCATATAGGATAATGAGGTTTTATAGACGCACAGACCTAACAGCCCTCGTTCCGTCAGTCATAAAAAGCTATCAACGATGCTTGTTTTATTCCGCTCTTATAACCATGACCAAGCGAGGAAGCATAGCAATTAAGTCAGGAATCTTCACCTAGAGATAAGCGAACGCACAGAAACTTGTAAGTCGTAACAAAATATTTTATAGTATTATACATTTACAACTATATGAAAAAATTAGTGTTACGTTGTGTAACAATTTGTGTGTTAATGGTGCCTACTCCCGTCCAAACGGTGCCTCCACAGGAGTCACGTGTCGCAGCTGCTCACGTTCAAATGCTGCATAATGTTCCGTGCTGAAAATGGAAAAGAGATTCAAATAGTTACATATCCTCCTTATTTTTAATGATACAATTTGAATGGTCTCGACAGTTGGAATGGAAATGACATCTAAACATTCTTTGGTGAACCAGTTTGTTCGCCGTTAATGAACTAGCTAATTATCGTCATGTTGACAAAACTTGCCTTGAAAATAGCATGTATCATAATTGTCATCGGGTTGAGGAACAAACGGTGGGACGGTTTTCAGCGGATCATTCCAGGGGAAGTCCTGGAAGAGACTCATAGTCCGCACTTCTTTGGCGGACGGACGCTCGTGTTGATCTAGTGTCAGAAGGGCATCGATGGCCTCTGTGGCTGCGACCGACAGAGCTTCGTTGTCCTCTGGCCATGGAATGTCTTTAGCTAAAATATTGGCAAAGACAGCTTGCGGTGTCTCGTCGTTAAACGGCGGTACACCGGTGCAGAATTCAAAAAGACAGACTCCCAAGGCCCACCAATCTACCGCCGAACCATGACCTTGTTTCAGAAGCAACTCTGGAGCCAAGTAATCCGGTGTTCCAAGTATACGGTCATCTGATCTGTTAGCACCAGATTGGCCGCCTCTTCTAACAGACTTTGGTGTTCTGTAAGGTGTGTAACAGTTACTTGAGCTTGCCGGTGTTTTGATAGGAGATATACTTTGAGGCGAACGGGCCTGGCCCGATATATCGCCAGGTGTATCGGTGACTGAACGCGACGTAGAAGCGGTGGGCAGTGGAAGCTGAAATCTTGTAGCTTTGACCAAGGTTACTATTTCTGGTTCATCTTTCTCCTCTTCCTCCTCGATGTTACATTTCTGTTGATTCCTCTCCTTTTGTTTCATGAATGACACTGGCGTACTGAAAGCGACTCTTCCGCCTGAACCAGTTTCTTGTCCTCCGTTTACATCGCTGATGTTATTCGATGGCTTCAACGATGCAGAGATATCGGAATTGTTAGGACTCCTGGAAAATATACAGCCCCGGTTTTTCCTTTTGGGCGTTTTGTCCATGTCCAAATCTATGGCGTTTATCTCGCATGTTAGACCCGTTGTACCCCCCGCAGGAGCCCTCTTTCTCTTCGCACCCCTTGCAAACACGCATGTGCTCAACGGACTAGTATGGAAAACGGTATGCTGAGATTGCTCCGCTTCTAATGTAGACTCGTCTTCGTCGTCCCCATCTTGATTCAATTGACTATTAGCGCGGACTGAAGAAGCTTCGCAAGTGTGATAACTTCCAGAACTACTCTCCTGTTCCTCTCCGATACTTGTAGTTCTGATATTGTTTCCAAAGTGATCCCCTAACCGAAGGTCTTCGGCCGATTGAAAAGGTGTAATACCAGATACTCGAGAGTAGTCTCCCGATGCAGCAGAAGAAATAACCGAGTTCGGCGATGACTGGAACTTATTGCAATTTCGTTGTAAGGCAGGCAGCAAGTTAATGCCCGGCGTGCTTCCTTCACTGACATTCGAATCACTTGCGGATTTCTGTCCAGAACCAAAAGATAAGTGAGAAGTCAACGACAGAAGCTGCCCAGGTGTTCTTGTACAAAGACTGGGTGTACAATTTACTAAATCAGATATTTCGAGATCTCTATGCAAAGATATGTTACTCAGTCCAAAGTCTGTCAGCTTGACATGCCCTTCTCGTGACAAAAGCATATTGTCTGGCTTTAAATCTCTGTGTACGATTCCATGGGAGTGAAGGTATTCCAACGCTAGACATACTTCCGCGGTATAAAAAGCTGCCATGGATTCTTCCATATAGCCATACACACCCAACAAACTCTTAAGATCTCCGCCCACCATGTACTCCATTACTAAGTAGACACTGCGTACAGATTGCAATGAATAAAATAATTGTACGCAATATGGACTATGAGTTATGGCCAATGCATTTCGCTCTATTATTACTTGCGAGGCCATGTTTTTGTTGATCATCTCATTTTTCTTCATCACTTTGATTGCATATACTTTCTCAGGATTAGATTTTTTGTACCCAAGGAATACTTTACCAAATGCTCCACGGCTTATAGGCTTTACAATTTTGAAATCCTGAATCTCTGGTACCTGACAATTAAACAATGTAAAATAGAAAAATCTGTCTGTTAATTATAGAGAATTATAATAAACGGAAAAGCATGGAATATATTTAAGATATACAATATCTAAACAATTTACTTAATACCTGATTCAATGGATATGCAAACACGTTGACAAGAAATAAGATAAAGTAGTTATATGATAATTGAATAGAATATTTTTTGTTTACCTTTGCTGCAGGATTCACGATTTTAGATATGGTATTAAAAATAGAATTGTCGATTTGTCTACTAGTCGATGCTTGCTGTGGTGTACACACCCCGTACGGAATCTCCTGTTCACATCCAATGTCATTGTTGATCTTACTTGCATTCTCATCATCTGTCTCAATGATTTGATCACTACTGTCTAGACGTGAATTTAGCGAGTGACTAGCCGCCTCTTCCATTTAAAAAAATAACCTAAGCGTGATCTTGTCGCGAACGTACGTAACGGAACGTCAAATACTATTGCTTCGGTTTATAAAATGAAACCGCAATTCACGAAACGCGAGGTTTTATTCATCGTTCTTTAATACTGTACGTTTTTCTCATATGTAACATATGTAAATATACTTTAACGGCTATCTGACATTTTTTAATTTCACATGTGTACACACACATGGCGCATACATGGAGAGTTCAAGGCGTCAGAATGCTCGAACTACCAACAACTCTGAAATGTACTGCAGATTGGCGTCATAGAATCCCATTTGTGAAATCGCTCCTGCAGCACATTTCAAAGTAGTCTCCGAAAATGCTCTGTCTCTGTCATGTGTAGTTAATTCCATGTCCTGAATTAAACGCATTGAATTATACAGAGAACTTCCAATAAGGTTCCAAAACATAATATTTCTAATTCTTTTATATCTATTATTAACTATTAGCTCTTTGTAATTTAGTTCTCTGTGTAGAGATTATGTATTACGATATTAAGGACTACACACTAAACTGGAATATCATAGTTCCCGGCATTGAAACTTTTTTTATATTCTCAACAACCCAACTAAGCAATAGTGCACAAAATATCATTATTCTACACTGTTCGCCGGATATTGTATGTCGTACAATGTACAAACTGTTTTTTTTAAATAAAGTTGTTAAAATTATAATATTACCATTCTCGCCCGAGATGACTTCATACAGGATATACTTAAAATAACATATGGCGATGATGATCACTTACATATTATGTACTGTACCACTTTCTATATATATATATATATGATGAGGTAACTGTATTATATTGAAATGTAGGGTTCTATAAGAAAATCCAACATAGGCAGTAGCAATATTGAGAAAGAAATCATGAGAGGTATGTGTCACACAATGTTTGTGTTGAAATCCGTAAGAGCAATGTTTAGTAACATATTAATTGTACTAAATTAACTATTATTTACAAGTGCATTTTACATTTCACTTATGTATTGTAATATACTTTGACACATCTTTATGTTAAACAACTTGTACATAGTACGTAGAACTATGCATTTTAAATCAATTGGCTATGAAAGGAAAGACCTTTCTCGATTTGTAATTTCTATACATGTGAATTATTTTATATACACTTTAGATATATATTTGTTTATTAACAATGTTTAAAAATTACAAACGCATTAGAATATCTTAATGTATGCCTTCTTTTTAACGACATAAATAATAATTTATTGGTAACATAATTTGTTTCGAAGTCTTCTTATATACATTTTGTATACAGTATATTGCTAAATATTCTGAAGAGATTTACTTCTTTAATTTCTGTATTTGAGGAGCACTTATTTTAACTTTTCCAGGAATATTTCTAGCTATTGTTTCTTCCTTAACGGCTTTCAGTAAATCTTTTTCTCGCGATGTAATTTCTCTATCTTTCGAAAATACAGTCACTGCAGTTTTTGCAGCTTTTCCTCTCTTCCCTGTGCCTGGTGTTAATTTTACTTTGAATCTGAAAAGAAATGCATATGTCAAATACAATGAATTAAGATTATAATACAGGTTTCAATGAAAATTAATATTCAATTTACTTGTAATTCAATAAAGTATTATAAGGTGCCACAACTGGTACAGCAAACAGCAACTCGTCTTCAAAGACAGGTTTTCCTGTTAGCTGATCCAACATATCAACTTCCGGTCCTGGACCTGTGTCTTCTTCGTCATTGTCCATAATTTGAAGATTCTGCGGTGGAGGTGGTCTTGCCATACCTTTTTTCTTTCCCTGCTGTTTTGGTCCAGAAGGATCTTTATTTTTACTTCTTCTTTTGTCTTCTTTTGCTACACCTGCTGACTAAATAAATATACATACATAATTACTATTATATATTTTTTTGAAATATCAAAAATATTCTAGTTAGAACAATACTTGCTTGAAGGACTTGCATAGATAATCTTCTGTCTTCCTCATCTTGGTCTTTATATTTTTCTTTCATTTTTTTCAGTCTTCCTTTCTGACCCCTTTTTAGTGTTACCTGATCATTCTTTTCAGTTTCCATTTCAGGCTTTTTATTTTCATGTTGTGGAAGTTGTCTTTGTTTATCTTTGTCAGAACTTTTTTTCTTATTAACAGTATTTATTAGTATTGGTTTATTATCCCCTAAATAAATTACGTTTTCATCACTGTTCTCTGATGTTCTTGTTTCGTTTTTGTCAATATGCAACCTCATTCTACCACACAAAAAACAACCATTACGTATTCAATTGTTAAATAAAGGAGGTACGAATCTGTATTTTGTACAACTTACTTAGAACCAGATATATCAATTTTAATTTGTGTATCTGGAAACTGTGACGTGTTTTCATCTTCATCGCTAGCATTCTGATTGATATTAGTTTTTTCTGCCTCTAAATCCTCCTTGGATTCTTCCTGAATAGGATTTAAATCATTCTTTTCCTCAGCTTGCTCTTCTATTTAATTTAAAAAATTAGATCAAGTTTCTATCGAGTTAAATATTGCTATAATTAAAAATTTAACCTTCGTCAGAATCCCCTATTAACTCTATCTCTTTATCTTCTTCGATTGTAGATTCTGCATGATCACTTTCATCATCTATAATCCTGACCCTTCTTTCATCCTTATGCCTTTCCATTGAACTTTCTTCCAAACGAAATAGAAATCCTAATCCCATGATTAACTGACACGGTGGCAAGTAATTCTTTTTCCCACGAATCATAAATGATCCAGTTGTAAGATATTCACCAGTCGGGGCAGTTTTTGAAACCTGGTCATTGTTTACCCACCAAGCTCCAGCCACTACTTTAGCCTCCCATGCAATACTAATGATATAAGCGTGTTTATAGTAAAATATTTGTAGTGAAAGGTAATTATTAATAGATTGTACACATTTTTATTTACCTGTAAGCCACAGCCATTGTACCTGCTTCAGCCAAAGTTTTGGGAGGCACAGGATTCCCACCAGGATTTTTAATAACTACTGAACTGGCACCAGTTAAATCAGCATGAACATATATATCTCCAGATTTAAGATATCTTTTTACTATTAGTTCATTCTGCTGTTGATCTCTTCCACCAATTACTATAAAACAATAAAATTGTGAATTGGCTATTATTTTCGAGATATATATAATCACATGAACCTACCTAAATAATTTTCAGAGCTAATGAACCAATAAAATTTTTCGAACCAATATACTTTTCTCAATTTATTGATACTGTGAATGGCTTGAACCTCTTTTAATGTTTGCTTTGTCTTTTTTTCTGCAGATTTCAAAGCCTTATCCTGTGATTCTATTGTTTTTTGTTGTTTCTTAGCCGCGGATCTCTTCTGATTATAATACTTTCTGGCATTTGCGAAAGCACTATGAGCTAAATCAATATCAATTAACATAGGTTTTAATTCCGATTCTTCGTCACTGTCTTCATAGGGATCGTGTAACAGTAATGAAATATGATTTGTCTCTAGTTTTAATTGTTTTATCGCAGATGCAACGGGATCTCCTCTGTTTTCTGCTTCTTTCAATAGAACTTTAATATCTGGCCAAGCCATTTGATTTGCAAGAGCACTTTGTATAGCTAATATGGCATTGTCCACTAAAGTTTGATTTCTAGAAATCAATTCTGCCTTTTGCTTATCTACCTCTTGAGTCTTTTCTAACGAGATAAGTCTCTGATCGTGATCTTTTCTAACATTTTCTAATTTCTTAAGAGCATCGCGTTCTTGTTGCAAAGCTTTCAAATCTAATTTTTGACCTTCCATTGCAGAAAAGTATTCATCTACCGCAACATCAAAAGAGGGATACTCTTTATAACAAGAATCTTTATATTGTTCAAATAAAATTGGATGAAATTCAATATTAGTATATATAAAATCTTGTGTGCCATCTGTAGTTGGTTTCGTTTCTTTCTTCTGTATAATATAACCCTGAGAAACATTTTTCCGAGCCGATATCATTATGTTATTTGCACATTCTAAAGCTAAGATTAATTTTGGCATATGATCTATAACATTAAAATCTTTGCCAATTTTACAACCAAGAGAGAAACCATGCTTCAATAAAACGTGATCAATTAATGAAGAACCAAACTCCAGAAGTGGATTCAAAACCTTTTTAAGATTTTCTCCTGGTTTAGCATTTTCTAGGTGCTGTTGAATTTCTATCATTGGAGGCATAGTATCTTTATGAGCACGATCCAGGGGATATTTTTCTTTAACAGCAAACCTGATAATTGTACACTAGTAATATTTTCATATAAGAAATTAAATATTTATTTCTAATTATATCTTACCTGACTTTATCTCCTTCTGTATGAGGTCTTAAAATATTTAAAATAGACATCTCATAATCTGTAAGGACTATATTACCTCTATCATATAGTTCTAATATAATATGATATGCGGCTTCACCAGAACCAAATTGTAAATCTATTATTCTATCTACACCTATTTGTGTGAGACTTTCAAGTCGTTTATTTTTAAGATGTTTACGCATCTATAAATATTATAGACAGTATTAAATTTTAAATATTGTAGACAATAGTATATTTTAATACATATTTTAAAACAAATTGTTTATTATTTTATAATTGTTTCATTAAAATATTAATATTACATACCTTCATAGAAAATCCTGATGGAGCTACATTTTTTGGCCATTCAAAACCTGTTGTATGGATCCTATTACCAGATTCTAACAGAAGGACACATTTCTCTTCACTTCGTTGAAGACGGATGAGATAAGTTCGGTGATCAATGTCATAAACTTGATTTACACGCATACCAATGAGCCTAAAGAGCAAAGTTATAATTTCAATTTGTTAAACTTAAATAAAATGAGTCATATTTCTAAAGGTTTATCAGAGCCTCCCATAATTGCTATAAGTTTGCACAGTGTACTCACCTTTGCAGCTCGGTTAAGGTGCAAACAATGTCGTAGGAATTAAATCTTGTCTTCATTTTTATGCCTATATAACCTATCGTTGAAAATATACAAATATTTCGTAAATATTATAATTTTGACATTTCACATAACTCCCACTATACAATAGGTACATGAGGTGAACTTCAAAATACTTACAACGAGAAACAAAATAATTAAAGATCAAAGGAAGTGCTCGAATTTATTGAAAAACACCATATCATATGTCTAATTCCCAATGGTGCTAAATTTTTTTAAATCATTTCGTGAATGAACCGTTCTTAGATTTGAGATTGTTCATCAATCCAGGTTAAACCACAAACGAGGTACATACATATGAGAGTAGATTCGTGATTCAGAAATTCATGAGTGTGAATACAATTCGATCGGTACAGTCAGAATCTAAGACACAAAACCCTGTAAGGGTTTTGGTCTATTCTTAAGAATTCATAAGAACATCAATTACAGGGTGTCCCATAATTATATTAACACCTGGAAAGGGTTGATTCCTGAGGTCATTTGAAATAACTTTTTCTTTACCGAAAATGCAATCCGCAGCTTGGTTCATGAAAAACGGTAGCCAATGAGAGAGATCAGCTGGCACGAAGCGGCCGAGCCAATGAGCGGTCGAAGCCCAGTTCCACTGATTGGCTCGGCCGCCTCAGGCCAGCTGATCTCGCCTCTCATTGGTCAGTGCGGATTCCGCAGATCGGTATCTACTGTACAAATTCCATTACATAAATAGTATTATCTTAATCACAGATTTGAAATGTATCAGAATCCCGCTCGATCCCGCCCGACTCTTTCCGACCTGTCCCGAATATCGGAGTCCCGTACACGCCTGTCGATTTCGCATGGTATGTCCCTTTCAATTTATGTTTGCGGATTTTAAAAATACAAATGGTGATAATTGTAGAGAATGGAATGGTAAATATGGCTCTTAATTTTATATTACATTATAAAACTGAATTTATAATTTCAATTATTTTTAACTATAGTTTGTAAGCTAATAAGACAATATAACAAGGAAAAGTTGAAAGAAGAGAATTTGTTGCGTTAGTATGTATAAATTTAATCGCAATTCCAAATGATGTATAGAACTGAATATTCTGGTCACGTATATGAATATGGACACTTGTAACTGCTAATCGTTCTCATACGTCCGAAAAAAACAAACTAAAGGACTACTTGCATAAATAGGAAAATTACATATGCAGATATATGCAGTCGCATACTGCCGATGAGCGAATAGGCATCCGACATAACCGCAACCCAAGATTCTTGGCATCTAGGTTTAGGTTAGGTTTATTATATATATATATTTTAATAGATTTTCTTACATATGCTCTCTTATTATATCACATCGCATTATCACTTGATGTATTTTATGACTAGACGCTCTAATAAATTTTTCTGTACAACGTGGTAACAAAATATAAGCTAGATAATTTAGTTTTTGAGGTCCACAATCTATTGGGAATCTGTATTATATTTCACGTTGATAGTCCTACTTAGGCGCCACCTTATATATAAGCACCAGTATAACTAAACTTGTCAAATTTTTTGCTCTATATTATCGATATCATGAATTTTGACTGGGCCCGTGCACCGAGGCCGTAACGGATCGTCGCGCTGCAGTTGTGCGAACGGACATTAGACAAACCAAATTAGAAATATTTTCGACCGGCAGGTGGCACACGCATATGTTTTTGTGATCACGGGTATCGGTAAAAATGTAACGGAAGAGAGAAAGCAAGCTAAAAGAGAAGGATAGCGACTAAACATGGTTGCCACATTTCATTCCTCGCCGCCATGTTGCCATGTCGTCAAAACTGTTTCACAAACTGAGTTTCATGAAACTGATTCCTGCTTCATGAGCCCGTTCTGCCGCGCGCTAGGTTACTAGACCAGGGGAAGGTGGCGTGCGGGGCAGTCGTGAGCGGCGCGGTAGTTGCAGCAAGAACGCTCGTCGAATACTGTAAATATCTGAACAATAATAAAGAAATGGACATTTGTACAACCGAAGCCCCCCAGCTTAGACTTTTCTGAATCGAAATATCCAACTCCCGAACTGCTCACTCGAATATTGGCACGTCCATATTACTTGATACGAACAGTTGTCACGAAGATATTCTGCCGCGCGCTAGGTTACTAGACCAGGGGAAGGTGGCGTGCGGGGCAGTCGTGAGCGGCGCGGCAGTTCCAGCAAAAACGCTCGTCGAATATTGTAAATATCTCAACAATAATAAAGAAATGGTCATTTCTACAACCGAAGCCCAACAGCTTAGACTTTTCTGAATCGAAATATCCAACTCCCAAACTGCTCACTGGAATATTGGCACGTCCATCTTGGTTGATACGAACAGTTGTCACGAAGATATTCTGCCGCGCGCTAGGTTACTAGACCAGGGGAAGGTGGCGTGCGGGGCAGTCGTAAGCGGCGCGGCAGTTCCAGCAAGAACGCTCGTCGAATATTATAAATATCTCAACAATAATAAAGAAATGGTCATTTCTACAACCGAAGCCCAACAGCTTAGACTTAATTTATAATTTATTTATTTATATTAAATTTTCCACTTACGAACTGCACATTTCGATATTAAAGCGTCAGATTTACTTGATATAAACCTCTAAAACTAATATACGTATATGGCTTTTCTTCTATGTGTGGGTCGTCATAGTGTGCGGCAACCGGGCCTCTTGATTCCGCTAAGGGCCTAGGGTAGTCATGAGACTTTACGGATTCAGCAGGTCGGTATCTGCAGCATAGATTTCGTTACACAAATGGTATTATCTGGAGATGTATAGCTGCTTGATAAATACGAGATGGAGCTACCGGCGTTTTCTATTAGGGATGATAAAGAAACTCAATTTGAATAGAAATGTATTCTCTGGATCGAGAAATGCAGTGACATTTTCTTATAACTTTTGAACCATTGGAGGTATTGCAATGAAATTTTCGTTAAAAATATTAAAAAAATAATCATTCTTAACTTAATTAAATACTTTTGCATTATAATAATAATCATAATTTTTTCAGCGGTGCGGATTGAGAAATACAATGCCGTTTTTGTATAACTTTTTAACCATAACAGATATTGGTAATAATATACAATAATTAATATACATTAATAATATACAAATTTTATGTGACAAACAGCCTGAAATAACTGCTCCTTCCTTGCTAATTACTGTCCTGAAATTAGTTTTATTTGCTCTCTTCCATATTTGATGAAATTTAAAAACAATCAAGCTGCCAGTTCTCCTTTCTAGGCTAGATTAGACCGACATTTAGAAGTTGTTTAATGTCACCGAGCGATGTCTTCAACAGTTGCTCCTTCCTTGCTCCGGCTTTTTCTGTAATTACATTTACTGGTTCCTTTGTAGTTTTTTTTTTGAAATTTCCGAAATACTACAAGCTGTATTCATAGTCCCGATTACCGCTCAAGGAGTTGTTTAAAATGGGTTCGGTGAACACAGACCTAAGACAGAGTTGGTCATTATTTAGATAAGAAATTATTTAAATAATGATTCGAATAAAAGATACTTCACCTTTATTTGTTATTCGAACGTTCAAATAAAAAAAGTATTCTTATTCGACGGGTATCGAATAAATAATTTCATTCGACGAGAACTTATCCAACGAACAAAGATACTATTTCCTATTTGAAGTGTATTTATTCGTAGCGTCGAGTAAAATAATCATTTGTGCGTTTTTTATCTTTTATTCGTTATTCGATATTTTTATTTAGGTCGTTTCCAAAAAACACATCAGGCATGCCAAAACTATTTACAAACTATAAACAAATATAAAGTGGTATATGCGTCGGCATGAAGTCGTCGCTTTAAACGTATAAACATGCACATAAACACATTGCGGCCGCCAACAAGAAATTTATATAAGGATTGTAAAAAAGATCCTACTATTCCTTACCTATAAATTTAATTTATTAACAATTAACAAATGCATTTTCAGTAATTACATTGCTACATGTGAAACAAAATTGCTCGCTTGCCTCGCTTATTCGAAATAAGACTAACTAAGAAACCAAGATCAATTTCAATTACTAGCAACTTTGAAATAATTACATTACATTGTATGTGTCAATCGTTAAGTGACTTGCTTGATTGATACCGCAGGGGTTCCTGACTCCCGTTGCAAGAATTTTGGATCGACGGTAAATATGGAAAATAAATCTTGAAAACGGTTTTTGATTTAATTGTCAAAATTTTATTTATGTATGGAAAAACATGATTTTCACAGACGTTTATACGTACTTGGTATATGTCTATCATCTACGTGAAAGTGGATTACCTAATACATATTTAAGCTTCGAAAGTTTTTCTTTATCTGGAGTTATGTTAGTTAATTTTGTTTAAACATTAGATAGTAAAACAGACAAGAGAATATTAGAAGGCTTCATTAGGGAAAGAAATTCTTATAATTATTATTAAAAAAACAGGTAGAAATAATAAATGTATCGATAGATTCGATGTAACGATTCTCCGATAAATTCGTGCTTTAAAAATCACTTTATATGCTTAACGTTATTAATTACTTCCGTTAAGAAATGATACGACGAAATAGCCACGAGAGAATTTAATAATATCATTGGCAACAATTTCTCGAAACATTAGTGCTCGAAAAATTACTCCATATGTCTGATTCTATCAATTATTTTCACCAACTAATTAAATGGCAAAATAGCCAGTGTGCTTCTTAACAATACTTCTAACAAGCAGAATTATTGCAAATATTAAGAAGCGAGAAATAATAATTTAATTAACAAGAGCAATTCGATATAATAACTTAAACAATTTGATCGATTTATGGAAGTTTCTTGTTAATTAAACCTCGTTGGTACTTTTCATGAATAATTTAAGTGAAGAAATAATTTTTCGAGCACCAGATAGCATTATTGTAAAATAAATTATCGCGAATATTAAGTAATTGGAAATAATCGAAATTATCGATCGCAGTCGATCGCGCGATCGTCGATCGTCAAAGTCAGTGGTACCCTTCGTGCTCGCTCGGTTCAAAGTTGTTGATCAATCAGTCGGAACTTGTCTAATGTGGGAATCAGTCGTGTTTCAAGAAAGCTCTTCCACAAGTGTCATTATAATAAATCAAATTGTTAAGAATTAAGATATAATATAATTTTAAAGGAAAATTAGTGCGTGTGATTATAATAAATTAAATTGTTAAGAATTAAGATATAATATAATTTTAAAGGAAAATTAGTGCGTGAAATTATAATAAATAAAATTGTTAAGAATTAAGATGTAATATAATTTTAAAGGAAACTTAGTGCGTGAAATTAATCGCGTTTCAGGGAAGCTCTTCTAAAAGTGTTATTATAATAAATTAGATTGTTAAGAATTAAGATATAATATAATTTCAAAGAAATCTTACTGCGTGAAATTATAATAAATTAAATTGTTAAAAATTAAAATGTAATATAATTTTAAAGGAAAATAAAACTTTAATAACTCATCGACCGATTTGTGCAACCGTTGTTCTCATGTTAATTAAACCTCGTTGATACTTTCCACGAATAATTTAAGTGATGAAATAATTTTCCGGGCACCGGATAGCATTATTGCAAAATAAATTACCGCAAATATTAAATCATTGGAAATAATCGAAGTTATCGATGTTATCGATCGTGGTCGATCGCGCGATCGTCGATCAGCAAAGTCGGTGGTGGGGGTACTCTACGTGCTCGCTCAGCTCAAAGTCGTTGCTCAATTAATCGGAACTTGACTAGTGGGGAAATCAGTCGTATTTCAAGTAAGCTCTTCCAATATTGTGATTATAGTAAATTAAATTTTTAAGAATTAAGATGTAATATAATTATAAAGGAAACTTAGTGCTCAGGCATTCGCGATTTTCTTTAGAGTTGCGGGATGAAATTAACAACGCGTTGTGTTAGCGTGGCGAGAAATTGCCAACGCGTTGTGTTAGAATCGCTTTCGATGCACGTGTGCGTGCGTACGTGAGTGCCGCGATCTAAACATTACGAATTGCGATGATGTTAAGACGATCGGCTGGCGTCGGCCGCTGGCTAGGATGATCGGCTGTCGCCGGCGGCTGCTGAACGGTCGGCGACGTCATGCGCTGACGTCATGCCAGCCTCATTGGCTGGCATCGTGCGCAGGCTGGGACGATCGGCTGGTGTCGGGGGCTGCTAGCACGATCGGCGGACGTCGGGCACTAGTTGAACGAAACCCATCAATTCGAAAGGACGCACTCGCAGGGAACGCGACAGAACACGACAGAACGTGACGAACGTCGTAAGGCAATTTACGATTATACAATCACGATTACGGTTTCAGATACGAATAACGATAGAGGATTATAATATAATGAACACGGCTTAAAAAATAGAGTAGTTTCCAAAACCTACTATCTCTAAATTATTATTAAAACAGCTAGAAATAATAAATGCGTCGATAGAATATTTTTGATGTAACGATTCTTCGATAAATTCGTGCTTTAAAAATTACTTCGTATGTTCGACGTTATTAATTACTTCCGCTACTAAATGTTACAACGAAATAGCCACAGGATTATTTAATAATACCATTTGCAATAAGAATCCTTTGTTAAGAATTAAGATATTATATAAGTTTAAAGGAAACTTAGTGCATAAAATTATAATAAATTAAATTTTTAAGAATTAAGATGTAATATAATTTTATAAAGGAAACGTAGTGCTCAGGCATTCGCGATTTTCTATAGAGTTGCAAGACGAGATAAACAACGCGTTGTGTTAGCGTGGCGAGAAATTGCCAACGCGTTGTGTTAGAATCGCTTTCGGAGCGACCTTCGAAATTACGTAGTCGATCGGTTTCGCAGCTCCCGGGCGTTTACCCCACACGATGTACGTGTGCGTGCGTACGTGAGTGTCGCGATCTAAACATTGCGAATTGCGATCGGCTGGCGTCGGCCGCTGGCTAGGATGATCGGCTTTCGCCGGCGGCTGCTGAACGCTCGGCTGACGTCATGCGCGACGTCATGCCAGCCACATTGGCTGGCATCGTGCGCAGGCTAGGACGATCGGCTGACGTCGGGCACTAGTTGAACGAAACCCATAAATTCGAAAGGACGCACTCGTAGGGAACGCGACAGAACACAACAGAACGCGACGAACGTCGTAAGGCAATTTACGATTATACAATCACGATTATGGTTTAGGATACGAATAACGATAGGGGATTATAATATAATGAACACGGCTTAAAAAATAGAGTAGTTTCCAAAACCTACTATCTCTAAATTATTATTAAAACAGCTAGAAATAATAAATGCATCGATAGAATATTTTTGATGTAACGATTCTTCGATAAATTCGTGCTTTAAAAATTACTTCGTATGATCGACGTTATTAATTACTTCCGCTACTAAATGTTACAACGAAATAGCCACGGGATTATTTAATAATACCATTTGCAATAAGAATTCTTTGTTAAGAATTAAGATATAATATAATTTTAAAGGAAAATTAGCGCGTGAAGTTATAATATATTATATTATTAGGAATTAAGATATAATATAAGTTTAAAGGAAACTTAGTGCGTAAAGTTATAATAAATTAAATTGTTAAGAATTAAGATGTAATATAATTGTAAAGGAAAATTAATGCGTGAAATTAATCACGTTTCAGGAAAGCTCTTCTAAAAGTGTAATTACAATAAATTAAATTGTTAAGAATTAAAATGTAATATAATTTTAAAGGAAAATAAAAATTTATTATCTCACCGACCGATTTGTGCAAGTCTCGTTGGTTCTTTTCATAAACAATTTAAGCGATGAAATAATTTTTCGGGCACCGGATAGCATTATTACAAAATTAATTATCGCGAATATTAAATAATTGGAAATTATCGAAATTATCGATCGCCGTTGATCGTCAAAGGCAAGGTTAAATTTCTTTGTCTTTTGTTAAATCCGTTTGTTCTTTGTTTGCTCGCTCGACTCAAAGTCATTGCTCGATTAGTCGTTACTCGTTTAGTGGAAAAATCAGTTGCATATCAGGGAAGCTCCTGCAAAAGTGATATTATAAATTAAATTGTTAAGAATTAAGATATAATATAATTTTCAAGGAAAATTATTGCGTTAAATTACTTAATTAATTGTTGGAACGACTACTATAACAGAATATAACAGAAAATGTACAAAATCTAAGTAAATTGGATTTTTTCACTCGTGTCAGGCAGTGCACAATCAATTTTATTGTTCGGAAAGTTTAGTGTTAATAGAAATTCGCTCTGCTTCCTTCTATAATCGAAGTTAATTAATTTTCTATTTAATTCGAATCTAAATTTATTTAACATTCGGTAAAATTATTATTAACAGTTGTTTGGCAAAATCGTATCTCTAATATCAACGCGAATTTCCAGGTGGTTTCCAATAATTTCCAAATCCTGTCCAAATGGAAATTAATATTTTGGATTAAAATCTGAGATGTGTGTTCCTCTCTCCTACTGCTGTCTTTGCTGCTGCTATTGCTACTCCGCTCCTACTTCCATTTACTTCTTCCTACTACAAATTCCAGACCCAACATCGCATCGAAATGTAAGTCGCATGCTCTTATTTTACCAGTAGTTTCCTCAATTTTTCGAGTACAGTGACCACATACTTATTGCGAATTCTATCGCATATGTAGTTAGGATGTTTTCTTTTCGATGATTTGCGTTACCCGTTTGAATTTAATTATCGAGTAATTAAATTCGCACGCATTCGTCGAAACAAATTGATTTTGAAGAATAATTTGAAACTAATAACCCCATTTTAGCTACGATTGTCAGGTCCTTTATTTTCAGATTCTTTATTTTCAGGTTAATACTATTGTAAGACAAAAATTATTGTGTATATTATCATGTATATTATTATGTATATGTATTGTTAACTGGTCACTGTACTTGCTGCAGTAGTAATAGTAGTAGTAGTAGTAGTATTTGGGCTGGTTTTTCCGCCCCAACGATCAGCGCAGATGGGCACATCCGCGACTTGCAATAGCGTTGCGAAAGAATCTCGCATTGTTTCGCTTCATTTTCAACAGAGATCAAAATTAGCGTAGCGAATAAAACCATTGCGATTATCATTAGCATTGAAATTGATTATTCAAAGTATATCGTCGCGAATGAAATAATCGCGATTTCATTAGGTTCGATATGCAAGAAGCGTTAAAGATAGCGTTGCGAATAAATACGATCGCGTTTTAAGTTAGAAGATTTCGAAGATCATTAAAGTCCATTCGCTATTGCATCTCTGTTCATTGAATTAGCGTCGCGACGACATAATCGCGTTGCAATAGCTTCGTTCGTCTTTCAGAGCCCATGCTGCAGCTGCAACCCTCCGCAGTGCAGGCATTCGCGATTTTCCTTAGAGTTGCGAGACGAAATTAACAACGCGTTGTGTTAGTGTCGCAAAAAATTGCCAATTCTTTGTGTTAGAGTTGCGAAAATTGCCAACGCGTTATGTTAGAGTCGCGAAATAAATGCCGCACTGCGAGTAGCCGTTCCAAGGATCGCTGCATCATTTCTTTGTCACTTTCACTTTGATTTTCTCTCTGGCATACAAAATCAAATTGTAATTCTCATATTCGGAGTCAATCTCCTCACGTGGGGGGTACGTTAGCGTTCTTAACTTAAATTTGTTAGATTACGATTTTTCCATTTTCTGAAAAATTGCACTTTTGTGGTGTTGCCGATTTATATTTTAAGTCGGCTTTCGAAACAAGATTCCGTTCAAAAATTGATGAAATTGGTATTCCTCCCATCGGAGGTCCCTCAGGGGCTCGCTCATGGGTGGGGCCCGTGGGCGAGTACGGAGGGTAGCGTTAGTTTATAAGTCGTTGTTGTAAGAAAGGAAGCCATAGCGAATTCCGACTTCGTTCTGCCTCCCTTTCGGGTCTCTAAAGCAGCAACCTCCTCGCGGTGAGATCCGGGCAATCGGTATCATTATCGACCTAGAAAATGTTGCCAATGGCAATGTTTTTTCAATCGGGGATTATACCGAGCAAATAGCTGCAAAATTTATACTGTAAAATGGTGTGTATTGTAAAAGTGTGGTCCCTCAGGGGCTCGCTTGCAGGAGGGGTCTGCAAGCGAGTACGGGGGGTAGCGTCCCCGAGGTACCCGAGTCGCTAATTTCGCATATGTCCAGTAGTATTGCCTTAGCTTTACTTTTTCGCATCTCGTTTTTTACTCCACCACTGCGGATAGCTGTGGTGGCCTTGCTTGCGCATACTCTTGGGTAAGTCCGGACACATCTCGATGTTCGACGAGTGACCATGCGGCGTGGTGATTCGAACGCGGACCCTCCTTCTGGGGAGGCTCTCGCTTGGCACATTCGCTACGTAAGCCGTCCTTAGCTCTCTCTTGGGGGCGGGGCGCAGGGCGAGAAATCCGACCCATTGTGGGATGATCCAACTTTGGATCATCATTCCTCATGTGATCGCGCCGGTCATCGTGATGTGCGAGGCTCCAGACTTGTGCGAGCATTGTACGCGTCGCGTCACCCTCGAGTCAGTGCCTTCTGTCCTGACTCGCACTTGTTTCTCACTTTTAAAGAATCACTGCCATCTGCACTGATTCATTTTGGTCTCCGTGGATCGAAGACTTCTTCTTTGATCCACTTGGTCCGCAATAGTACTTGACATATGCGAACGTGTGAGTGAGTGTGGGCGTGTGCTAGCTAGCAGGCGAGCGTGTGTGTTAGTTTATAAGTCGTCGTTGTAAGAAAGGGAGCCATAGCGAATTCCGACTTCGCTCTGACTCCCTTTCGGGTCTCTAAAGCAGCAACCTCCTCGCGGTGAGATCCGGGCAATCGGTATCGTTATCGACCTAGAAAATGTTGCCAATGGCAATGTTTTTTCAATCGGGGATTATACCGAGCAAATAGCTGCAAAATTTATACTGTAAAATAGTGTGTATTGTAAAAGTGTGGTCCCTCAGGGGCTCGCTTGCAGGAGGGGTCTGCAAGCGAGTACGGGGGGTAGCGTCCCCGAGGTACCCGAGTCGCTAATTTCGCATATGTCCAGTAGTATTGCCTTAGCTTTACTTTTTCGCATCTCGTTTTTTACTCCGCCACTGCAGATAGCTGTGGTGGCCTTGCTTGCGCATACTCTTGGGTAAGTCCGGACACATCTCGATGTTCGACGAGTGACCATGCGGCGTGGTGATTCGAACGCGGACCCTCCTTCTGGGGAGGCTCTCGCTTGGCACATTCGCTACATAAGCCGTCCTTAGCTCTCTCTTGGGGGCGGGGCGCAGGGCGAGAAATCCGACCCATTGTGGGATGATCCAACTTTGGATCATCATTCCTCATGTGATCGCGCCGGTCATCGTGATGTGCGAGGCTCCAGACTTGTGCGAGCATTGTACGCGTCGCGTCACCCTCGAGTCAGTGCCTTCTGTCCTGACTCGCACTTGTTTCTCACTTTTAAAGAATCACTGCCATCTGCACTGATTCATTTTGGTCTCCGTGGATCGAAGACTTCTTCTTTGATCCACTTGGTCCGCAATAGTACTTGACATATGCGAACGTGTGAGTGAGTGTGGGCGTGTGCTAGCTAGCAGGCGAGCGTGTGTGTTAGTTTATAAGTCGTCGTTGTAAGAAAGGGAGCCATAGCGAATTCCGACTTCGCTCTGACTCCCTTTCGGGTCTCTAAAGCAGCAACCTCCTCGCGGTGAGATCCGGGCAATCGGTATCGTTATCGACCTAGAAAATGTTGCCAATGGCAATGTTTTTTCAATCGGGGATTATACCGAGCAAATAGCTGCAAAATTTATACTGTAAAATGGTGTGTATTGTAAAAGTGTGGTCCCTCAGGGGCTCGCTTGCAGCAGGGGTCTGCAAGCGAGTACGGGGGGTAGCGTCCCCGAGGTACCCGAGTCGCTAATTTCGCATATGTCCAGTAGTATTGCCTTAGCTTTACTTTTTCGCATCTCGTTTTTTACTCCGCCACTGCAGATAGCTGTGGTGGCCTTGCTTGCGCATACTCTTGGGTAAGTCCGGACACATCTCGATGTTCGACGAGTGACCATGCGGCGTGGTGATTCGAACGCGGACCCTCCTTCTGGGGAGGCTCTCGCTTGGCACATTCGCTACATAAGCCGTCCTTAGCTCTCTCTTGGGGGCGGGGCGCAGGGCGAGAAATCCGACCCATTGTGGGATGATCCAACTTTGGATCATCATTCCTCATGTGATCGCGCCGGTCATCGTGATGTGCGAGGCTCCAGACTTGTGCGAGCATTGTACGCGTCGCGTCACCCTCGAGTCAGTGCCTTCTGTCCTGACTCGCACTTGTTTCTCACTTTTAAAGAATCACTGCCATCTGCACTGATTCATTTTGGTCTCCGTGGATCGGAGACTTCTTCTTTGATCCACTTGGTCCGCAATAGTACTTGACATATGCGAACGTGTGAGTGAGTGTGGGCGTGTGCTAGCTAGCAGGCGAGCGTGTGTGTTAGTTTATAAGTCGTCGTTGTAAGAAAGGGAGCCATAGCGAATTCCGACTTCGCTCTGACTCCCTTTCGGGTCTCTAAAGCAGCAACCTCCTCGCGGTGAGATCCGGGCAATCGGTATCGTTATCGACCTAGAAAATGTTGCCAATGGCAATGTTTTTTCAATCGGGGATTATACCGAGCAAATAGCTGCAAGTTTATACTGTAAAATGGTGTGTATTGTAAAAGTGTGGTCCCTCAGGGGCTCGCTTGCAGCAGGGGTCTGCAAGCGAGTACGGGGGGTAGCGTCCCCGAGGTACCCGAGTCGCTAATTTCGCATATGTCCAGTAGTATTGCCTTAGCTTTACTTTTTCGCATCTCGTTTTTTACTCCGCCACTGCAGATAGCTGTGGTGGCCTTGCTTGCGCATACTCTTGGGTAAGTCCGGACACATCTCGATGTTCGACGAGTGACCATGCGGCGTGGTGATTCGAACGCGGACCCTCCTTCTGGGGAGGCTCTCGCTTGGCACATTCGCTACATAAGCCGTCCTTAGCTCTCTCTTGGGGGCGGGGCGCAGGGCGAGAAATCCGACCCATTGTGGGATGATCCAACTTTGGATCATCATTCCTCATGTGATCGCGCCGGTCATCGTGATGTGCGAGGCACCAGACTTGTGCGAGCATTGTACGCGTCGCGTCACCCTCGAGTCAGTGCCTTCTGTCCTGACTCGCACTTGTTTCTCACTTTTAAAGAATCACTGCCATCTGCACTGATTCATTTTGGTCTCCGTGGATCGAAGACTTCTTCTTTGATCCACTTGGTCCGCAATAGTACTTGACATATGCGAACGTATGAGTGAGTGTGGGCGTGTGCTAGCTAGCAGGCGAGCGTGTGTGTTAGTTTATAAGTCGTCGTTGTAAGAAAGGGAGCCATAGCGAATTCCGACTTCGCTCTGACTCCCTTTCGGGTCTCTAAAGCAGCAACCTCCTCGCGGTGAGATCCGGGCAATCGGTATCGTTATCGACCTAGAAAATGTTGCCAATGGCAATGTTTTTTCAATCGGGGATTATACCGAGCAAATAGCTGCAAAATTTATACTGTAAAATGGTGTGTATTGTAAAAGTGTGGTCCCTCAGGGGCTCGCTTGCAGCAGGGGTCTGCAAGCGAGTACGGGGGGTAGCGTCCCCGAGGTACCCGAGTCGCTAATTTCGCATATGTCCAGTAGTATTGCCTTAGCTTTACTTTTTCGCATCTCGTTTTTTACTCCGCCACTGCAGATAGCTGTGGTGGCCTTGCTTGCGCATACTCTTGGGTAAGTCCGGACACATCTCGATGTTCGACGAGTGACCATGCGGCGTGGTGATTCGAACGCGGACCCTCCTTCTGGGGAGGCTCTCGCTTGGCACATTCGCTACATAAGCCGTCCTTAGCTCTCTCTTGGGGGCGGGGCGCAGGGCGAGAAATCCGACCCATTGTGGGATGATCCAACTTTGGATCATCATTCCTCATGTGATCGCGCCGGTCATCGTGATGTGCGAGGCTCCAGACTTGTGCGAGCATTGTACGCGTCGCGTCACCCTCGAGTCAGTGCCTTCTGTCCTGACTCGCACTTGTTTCTCACTTTTAAAGAATCACTGCCATCTGCACTGATTCATTTTGGTCTCCGTGGATCGGAGACTTCTTCTTTGATCCACTTGGTCCGCAATAGTACTTGACATATGCGAACGTGTGAGTGAGTGTGGGCGTGTGCTAGCTAGCAGGCGAGCGTGTGTGTTAGTTTATAAGTCGTCGTTGTAAGAAAGGGAGCCATAGCGAATTCCGACTTCGCTCTGACTCCCTTTCGGGTCTCTAAAGCAGCAACCTCCTCGCGGTGAGATCCGGGCAATCGGTATCGTTATCGACCTAGAAAATGTTGCCAATGGCAATGTTTTTTCAATCGGGGATTATACCGAGCAAATAGCTGCAAAATTTATACTGTAAAATAGTGTGTATTGTAAAAGTGTGGTCCCTCAGGGGCTCGCTTGCAGGAGGGGTCTGCAAGCGAGTACGGGGGGTAGCGTCCCCGAGGTACCCGAGTCGCTAATTTCGCATATGTCCAGTAGTATTGCCTTAGCTTTACTTTTTCGCATCTCGTTTTTTACTCCGCCACTGCAGATAGCTGTGGTGGCCTTGCTTGCGCATACTCTTGGGTAAGTCCGGACACATCTCGATGTTCGACGAGTGACCATGCGGCGTGGTGATTCGAACGCGGACCCTCCTTCTGGGGAGGCTCTCGCTTGGCACATTCGCTACATAAGCCGTCCTTAGCTCTCTCTTGGGGGCGGGGCGCAGGGCGAGAAATCCGACCCATTGTGGGATGATCCAACTTTGGATCATCATTCCTCATGTGATCGCGCCGGTCATCGTGATGTGCGAGGCTCCAGACTTGTGCGAGCATTGTACGCGTCGCGTCACCCTCGAGTCAGTGCCTTCTGTCCTGACTCGCACTTGTTTCTCACTTTTAAAGAATCACTGCCATCTGCACTGATTCATTTTGGTCTCCGTGGATCGGAGACTTCTTCTTTGATCCACTTGGTCCGCAATAGTACTTGACATATGCGAACGTGTGAGTGAGTGTGGGCGTGTACTAGCTAGCAGGCGAGCGTGTGTGTTAGTTTATAAGTCGTCGTTGTAAGAAAGGGAGCCATAGCGAATTCCGACTTCGCTCTGACTCCCTTTCGGGTCTCTAAAGCAGCAACCTCCTCGCGGTGAGACCCGGGCAATCGGTATCATTCTCGATTCAGAAAATTTTGCGAATTGCATCGAGTTTTGAGTCGAGGATGATACCGAGCTAATAGCTGCAAATTTTGAATCCTTTTTTATATTAATATTTTCTAATCATAGATCATAGCAAAGGTAAAGCAATGATTGCTTTACTGATATGGCATGAAGTGACCCTTCCGATTTATGTTTATGGATCCAAGCTTGCATCGGTTAGGTTTATTAAAGTGATAAGGAAATAATATTTCCCTTTTACTCTGTTATCCGTACATGGTCGGCAGACCTGCCATTCTTACATACGCTCTCTTATTATATCACATCACATTATCACTTGATGTATTTTATGACTAGATGCTCTTATAAATTTACAATCTACATATTGGGAATCTGTATTATAACGCAAGCTTGCATCTACCTTCGATTCCACGTTGAATCGTCTTTCTACTTAGGCGCCACCTTAGCAGCAGCAGCAGCAGCAGCAGCAGCAGCAGATATGGGCAGATATGGACAGATATAGGCAGCAGCAGCACCAGCAGCAGATATGGGCAGAGAAGGGCAGATATGGGCAGCAGCAGCAGCAGCAGCAGCAGTTATGGGCAGATATGGGCAGCAGCAGCAGCAGCAGCAGTTATGGGCAGATATGGGCAGCAGCAGCAGCAGATAAATAACTTTTTCCTTACCGAAAATGCAATCCGCAGCTTGGTTCATGAAAAACGGTAGCCAATGAGAGAGATCAGCTGGCACGAAGCGGCCGAGCCAATGAGCGGTCGAAGCCCAGTTCCACTGATTGGCTCGGCCGCCTCAGGCCAGCTGATCTCGCCTCTCATTGGTCAGTGCGGATTCCGCAGATCGGTATCTACTGTACAAATTCCATTACATAAATAGTATTATCTTAATCACAGATTTGAAATGTATCAGAATCCCGCTCGATCCCGCCCGACTCTTTCCGACCTGGCCCGAATATCGGAGTCCCGTACACGCCTGTCGATTTCGCATGGTATGTCCCTTTCAATTTATGTTTGCGGATTTTAAAAATACAAATGGTGATAATTGTAGAGAATGGAATGGTAAATATGGCTTTTAATTTTATATTACATTATAAAACTGAATTTATAATTTCAATTATTTTTAACTATAGTTTGTAAGCTAATAAGACAATATAATAAGGAAAAGTTGAAAGAAGAGAATTTGTTGCGTTAGTATGTATACAAATTTAATCGCAATTCCAAATGATGTATAGAACTGAATATTCTGGTCACGTATATGAATATGGACACTTGTAACTGCTAATCGTTCTCATACGTCCGAAAAAACAAACTAAATGACTACTTGCATAAATAGGAAAATTACATATACAGATATATACAGACGCATACTTCCGATGAGCGAATAGGCATCTGACATAACCATAATCCAAAGTTCTTGGCATCTAGATTTAGGTTAGGATTATTAAAGTGATAGGGAAATAATTTTTTCTTTTATCTGTACATGGTTAATGGACCTGCCAGTCATACATATGCTTTCTTATTTTATCATATCACGTTATCACTCGATGTATTTTACGACTATATAGTAACAAAATATAATCAAGTATAATTTAGTTTTCAGGGTTCACAATCTATTGGAAATCCATATTATAACATAAGCTTGCAACTATGTACCTCCAATTCCACGCTGGCAGTCCTTCTACTTAGGCGTCACTTTATAAGCAATAAGTATAATGTGAAATTAACGGTAAGATTTCTGGTATCGTGCCCTAGCACCTGGACCACCGAACTTCTTTGGTTCGCACCGCCTTGGATCAGCTACCATAAGAGTTCTGTCATATTGAATCAGGATATCCTTTACTTCTTTTTTACTTGCTTCGTCAACATCTAGAAGTAAAACTTAAATTATTAAACACGTATGTATTGTCGTTAATACTTTTAGAATTGTACTCACATTTTTGGTAATATGCAACCAAAGCTTTGGAAATAGCTTGCCGGATAGCATAAATTTGTGCAACATGTCCACCGCCATTTACTCTGACCCTAATGTCAACTCCGGCAAATTTTTCCTACAAAAATAGAATCTCTTCAATACTGACCGTTTTATGCGAACATATATTTTATGTACAAAGTGTAATATAATTTCTCAGAAATTTTTTGTTTAATCAAAAACAATCATATTCGACATAAGAGAGCATCATAGAAAGATTGACAACTAATTTTCTTGAATTTAAAGCAAAACGGAAAGTAGCTCCAAGCATGTAGGAGGTGAAAGTATTATTACTTACTTTGCCTAACAGTAAAATGGGTTCCTGCAGTTTATATTGAAGTACACGCGGTTCAACTAATTCCAAAGGACGTCCATTTACACGAAGATTTCCGCGCCCTCGTTTGCAATACGCAACCGCAGTTGCGCTTTTCTGTAAATAAAAACAAAACACGCGTAAACATAACCTCACTTATTGTTTGGCAGCTTAACTCACTTTGCGTCCGAAGACCTGCACGGACTGGATCGGTTCCTTTTGTTTCTGTAATATGATTGATCACACATCATTTTTAAGTTATGAAATTATTGTTTAAAAGACAGTTACTCGAATAAGTTGCAACTTAGAAAACTCACCTTCTGCATTTTGAATAGCTCGTCGTGGAAAGGAAACGGAACAGAGGTAGCACGATGTTTTCGTCAGTGGTATAGTGAATCATACGTAGGTCTCAAAACGATATCCGTTTAATGGCGGAAAATTTGAATTTTTAAAGTATGTGAATACTGTGTGTGTGTGTGTGTGTGTACACACATAGTACAATAACAGAAAAATACCACTAAGTCAGCAGGTATTTGTTAAGCTTAAACGCGGTAGACTATAATATTTAAAAATGAAAATGATTAATTGTTACGATTTTATCGATTGCAATAGTAGTATGTATTCAATAGTATCAGTAAGTTTTCAAAGGACAATCCACATACAAGATAGTAAGAAGGCTTGCCTACGTATGGCAACGATTACATACCTGAGAAACTGTTCCCTGAAGTACAACTATTTTTGCATAAAATATATACAGGAGAACCTTTTCAACATTTTCGTAAATAAAAAATTTGTTTACCTTCAAATTATCACATTTTGTTCTATTTTGTGGTATGTATGTACCTTGACATAACACTGTTACAACCACGTGTGTGCTATTTTAACTTTATTTAAATCATTCTTATCGCTACGAAGCATTCAGCAAATATACTGCGTAAGAAAATGTATAAACGCGTTGTTGCATTGTTAATTCCAACTTCTTTGAGAATTCATTAGGGTATTGATCCTCTGTGTAAATTGTAACGTGTTCTAGTGAAGAAAATAAAGGCATCCGGGAATTGATTAGTTTGTTTGTTTAACGGGAAACATTTTTTACAGCTCTAACAATATTTTTGAAATGAGCCTATTTTTCGAAATCTTTCTTCTCAAAAATTAGTCTATTCAGCTTTGACGATCTCTAACCATTATTTACTCAAGGTATTAGCTGGCATATCTATTTTCATATGAATCTATTTCACATATGATAAACTGGAATTTGAACGAAAAGTTTTGTGTAATAACTGGCATACAATTGAAATAGTATGAATATCATAGTAAATTTGCAGAAAACATCTAAAAGTATTGTGACTAAGTGTAGCATTCTAGAAATTCTTCGATATTGTATTGTTTTCTTACTGATTTATTGTTATCGACACTTTCAATTGTGCAGATAAGCACTCTCGTTGTCTATTATCTTATTAACCACTAACAATTATTTTTTATCTGCACTAACTAATTGTAAGCCGTAAAGATTACTCTACTGACATATCGCTTTACACTAATTTTTTTATTTACTGACGGTAGTCCGTTAAAGATTATGTGTTACCAAGCATCCACTTTTTTCTTAATTTATTTCGATTTCTAAGCAATTACATTCAGCAATAAAATTAAGAATACTTTTATGGCATGAATTGTCTACAAATCTCCAGATTTTGTCTAATCGGTATCAAAATAATTTTAAAAAACTTTTCAAAGTTTCTCGCAACTGTTTCCCAGCAAATAATAAATTGCTAGAAAAAAATGGAACAGTTAATAAATAGAACAGTTAAAGGACGGTTCATATCGTAATAATGATGCGATACAGGAATTTATTTCACGATATTTTTTTATTAAAACGTTTTTAAGTTACAAAATGTTCACATCACAAAAACTGTTCGGGTGTAACAATCGATTCATTTGAATTGCGCGGTTCAGTAGTACGTTTCTTTCTCTCTCTATGTATATAGTTGCTGCTGAGGGTAGCCGCTGCAGAAATGAGTCCGCGCGGGCAGTGCAACTGGTGTGACTCAAATTGTCGTTTCACACTCTTGTTCGTTCAATAGTACAAGGTAGAGCAGTCATTGGGGTGGGGTCGCGAAAATACCCTCTGATGTTAGTTTTTAAAGTTGGTATGAGTTCGTGGTGGATTAGGCGGTATTTAAGACACGCTAGATACACGGCCCCTCAGAACATCGTTCATGATAGTTAAAAGAGGATACTTCTTCCCAGAATTGCCACGGAAATCGTCAGTTTCGACGCTCCACATCATAGCACCGGCGAGTCCTAGATGATTAATGTACTCGCACTTCTCGCGAACGGATCTGAGAACGAACGTAAATACGTGAGATTAAAAGGCATAAAGGTTTCGCATTAGAAGGTGTCCGATAAGTGGTTATTACAGTTTGCCATTGAGCAAACTAGCACCTACTCGACATCATCGTATCCAACCCACTGGTTGCCCTTGACAGCATAAGGCACACGCTGCTGGGGTTCTCTACGAACGTTCCAGCTCCCTTGGCGAATAAATTCGCAAATTTCATTGTAGCCGAGCATGCCCGCCTCTCTGGTGTACGGGCCAGCAGTTCCGGGACCAGCCGCTGGAGCGCCTATATCGTTGTTGTCAGGGTTCGCCAGAGTGAAGGTTCGTCCGTAGGATGGAATACCAAGAACGAGCTTGTCAGCGGGAGCACCTTGAGAGAGCCAGTAATGGACGGAAGCGTCCTAGAATAATACAGAACAATTCAACCATCAAGACCGCGAGATCGTACATAAATAATGAAGCACACCAATAGCCATTTGTGCACTTACAACGTTGAGTTTAGCTTGCTCTCCTTTTTCCCGAGTGGCAGCATAGAGAGGGGCATTGAGGCCAACCCAATTGTTCCAGGATCCGTTCATGTCATAGGTCATCAAGTTGATGAAGTGAACATACTGAGCCACTTGATTAATGATATAGGACTGAGAAGCAGACTTCTCGGCGGCGCCAACGGCCACGCTGAGGGTGTAACCGTGGCTATCGAAAGCCTGTCTCAGCTCCCTCAACAGAGCCACAAAGTTCTCTCGGTCGCTCCATTGGCCACCGCGCTGGTTAGGATACTCCCAGTCGACGTCGAAACCGTCGAACTTGTACCGTTGCAGGAAGCTGACCACGTTCCGAACGAACTGGGACCGGAGTCCCGGGTTGCCAACTACCTGGGAATACTTGGCAGAGCCCTCGTTCCAGCCACCGATCGCGATCATAGCTTTGGCACCGCCCTGTTTGCTGCGAGCGACGAACTTGCCGAAGCCGTCTTTGCCTCCGCCGTCAGGCAAATCGGCCCAAGGGTCCATGATCTTAATGGTACCATCCGTGTTAAGACCAACGAAACTGTAGATCATGTGCGTGCAAAGGCTCGGGTCGATGTCCTTTATCTCAATCTTCCCGTTTCCTGGTCGATAGACGGTCCAGCTACCGAAGTAGCAAACGATCTTCTCTAGATAAGGAGAGTGCATTGTATTCTATACGCAATTGGCGTCAGGGGTATCGTTCACGGAAGAATGCACTGATAGCTAATCGACAAGGTTGATAGGTTTTGTTCTTCAGTATTACCAAGAATAAAGTGATACTTACTTTCTGCTTGAACATTGACCGCGACCGTGGACATGACGGCGACTAAGGCATCACCTTGAATACTTGGAATCGAGAGATCTGTGCCTTAACTCTTTATCTACCGATAGCTGTGTGACTCGATAACACGGACTTATTTTGAGTAAAGTTTGTCCGGCGGCATGTAAAAAGCATCTAGAGAACGGTACCGGTTTAGATTTATAGCGATCGCGGAACGCCAATGTCGAATGACCAACGTAATACTGTATTTATAAGTTATGACTTATTCGATGATCAATTCTTTATTTAATCGTCGCCAGTCGAAATATATTATGTTCACACGATGAGACCGTGGTCCTTCTGACGCGACATGAATTCAGAAACGTTCGGACACTGTCGGAAACGTTCGGATCATTGTCAGTAAAGGAAAAGGAGACTACGAGTTTGCATAATCATAAATGTGTATACCGAATAGTCTATCTCCAGGCGCGACCCATTCCGACTGCAGAGTTTCTGCTTCAGAGTTTCGTCAATTCATATCAATTGGCAATATAACAAATTAATTAATGAAATTAGATTCATATATGTTATACATACGTACACGTACGTATACATAATTATAGGGGATGCTCGAGTAATCGGGATTGTTTGATTCTAATTAATTAGATACTAATTATATATAATATTATATACTTCTGACACTAATATATATATATACATATATACTAATAATACTATAATAATAATACAAATACTAACGTAATATACTAATATATATATATCGTGTACATGTTGCCGACGAACATTTTCTCGACCTACTCAAAATGTACATCGTTCTGACACTTCTACCAGGCCGTTTCTTCTTCAGAAATGTCTACAGAATTCGATCCTGGGTAGAGTTTTCGTGCTGGACAAAGAACTTTTCGTAAAAATACAAAAACATTGCGGAGAAACTGCGCACGTCGACACTTTTTTAAACTTTAACATCAATTCATTGCTATTTAGGACCAAAAACAATTAATAAATTGCATGCCACTATATTCGGGAAACTCACCTCTATCTTTTAACACCAATTAGAACTTCCTAACGTTTTTACTTTTCATGCGATACCTCATTTTTGTCGAAAATTTTGGGTTTTTACAAAAGTTCGTTTATTTAAAAAACTGAGGGTGATGGAGCAATTCGGTTTTCGGATTCTTGTTCAGGGGGCGAAGCTCTACAAGAATTTCATAGTGGCTATAGGAACCCAGAAAAGAAGTTTGATTTTGTCGGACAGTGTTATTAGGAAGGTCTTGTAAAGATAAAACAATTTATTCTTTTTATATACTTTATTTATTCGTTAAACCCTCTGACCTGTTCTTATATTTTATTCTAACGTTTTGTTTAAACATCTACAGTTGTGCATATATCTCGTCGTCGACATCAGTAACAAACAGCGCCCTCGATCCATCCAGATAATGCAACTCGATCTCTGCAAATGCATCATCAACCATATTTGTAATGCAGTTTCAATTGATAATTTGTTCTATGTCTTTGTTATGACTTACAATGCTTTAAACCAGCATTGACAGCTTTGAGAAGTGCGTCTTTGGGACCACAGTTACCGTGGAAATCATCGGTGTCAACGCTCCAGATCATCACACCACCGAGATTGTGATGTTTGGCGTATGCAGCCTTTTGCTTAATCGATCTGTAAAGATATGTTATATGAATGTAGCGTACGGTATTATACAGGGCGTCCAAAAACTATGGTATTTCCGGGAAATGAGGGGTGCCTGAGGTTATTTGAAGTAACTTCTTCCTTACCTAAAATGCAATCCGCGGCTTCGTTTACGAGTTATCAACGAAAAACACTGACCAATGAGAGGCCAGCTCGGCTGGCGCAATGCGGCCGAGCCAACCAGCGGACGAAGCCCAGTTTCGTTCATTGGCTCGACCGCCTCGCGTCAGCCGATCTCGCCTCTCATTGGTCAGTGTTATTCGTTAATAACTCCTAAACGAAGCCACGGATTGCATTTTCGCTGAGGAAGAACTTACTTCAAACGACCTTAGGAACCCCGCATTTCCTGGAAATACCACAATTTTGGGACAATCTGTATAATCGATTCAAACTCAATATATTTTAGTATCAGCAATAAACATTCACCTGGGATCATCGTAGCTGACCCACTGGTTACCCTTGTACGCGTAAGGCACGTCTTCCTTACGGTCCCAAACTACTGTCCATCCACCCTTCTTCAGATCTACGCACATCTCATTATAGCCAATGTTACCTTTGTCATTAGTGTATGGTCCCTTGATCCCGGGGCCGGACGTGGGAGCATGAACACCGTGGTCCTTGCTGTTCTTCAGGGTGAAGGTCATTCCGAAGAATGGCACACCAACGATGATCTTGTTGGCAGGGGCACCTTGACTGAGCCAATAGTGAATGCTAGCGTTCTGCCAACAGTAGGAAGATCCTCGGTAAAATCGTTTATTTAGAACAGTTTGGACAGGAGGGCAGTTAGTTAGGCTGATTGCTTGAGAATGTGAACTGTGAGCTATGTAGAAACCTTTGTCATAAGAATATGGCGAGGAAATTCTTTATATCGAAATCTTGTTTTCAGAGTATGATTGATTGGAATTCGTATTTATTTATATTATATTATAATATGTGTATGTGTCAGACCAGAGACTTATTGAGTGACGTGTTAATATTTAATATATAGCACATTTAATGTATAATATAATATTTGTGATATACGTACAACATTCAGTTGGTTGTCTCCATCTTTAGGAGATGCGTAGAGCGGTGAATTCATGCCGGTGTAACCGCTCCAGTATCCGTTGAAGTCGTAGGTCATAACGTTAATGAAGCTCAACTGTGCCGCGACCTCTCGGATCTCGTAAGATTGCGAGGCGGAACCTTTTTCGGCGGCGACAGCGGCACTGAGGAGCCAATGGTGGCTGGCGAATGCGTTTTTCAGTTCTCTCAACAATGTAACGAAGTTATTCTTGTCAGCTTTCATGCCACCGTTTTGATTCGGATACTCCCAGTCGACGTCCAGCCCGTCGAAGTTGTGCATCTGTACGTGATGGAGCGCGCTCTTCACGAACTGAGAACGCGATGCCGGGTTCGCGGCGATATTAGAGAACGTTTTCGAATTCTCGGAGGCCCCGCCGACAGAAAGCAGAGCTTTGGCACCGTGGCTTTTCACGTATTTGGTGAACTGCACCAGATCGGACACGTCTTGTGGCATTATGAACTCTCCGTTAGCCTTCACCTCGACAAAGGCGTAAATCACGTGGGTGCAGAGTTTCACGTTGAGAGAGGTGATTGGGTACTTGCCCTGGCCGGGATAGTCCTTCGCCCAGCTCTCATAGTAGCAGACGATCTTTTCTGGATGTTTTTTAATTGGAATAAACAATCTTTTTTAAGAGAACATCACCAGATTCGGACATGGTAACGCGGAAGGAAATTTAAACGAGTTTCTCTCGTGGAATGGTTCACATGGGAATTCGTATAAGAAACGTAATAGTGTAGTTTGAAACCCTACTCTCATTTGAGACCGGCAATTTTCAAAATACTTACTATCCGCGAACGCTGAGGCTGCGATAGCCAAGAAGACGGCGAGAACCAGAATTTTCGTACGCATCTTGTAAGAAGGTTGTTGTCTCCTAAATTGATAGAATTCGAATGAAAGGTGTCGAATGCTTTAGGATGTACATCACTAATTGTAAGATAATAATTGATTTAACTAGGCGATAATAACACTAATAAATAACGCTAACATTGGCTATCGGCAAAGCAACTGTTATATCACGAAACTAAGATAATGCCTTCGGTTGAAGGATTTCAGCGAACCCATGAAAACTCTTTCTCACCGTTCTTGTGTCGGTCGGTCCTCCGGCAATTTCCAACAGTTGCATAAGGCATTCCAATTTTTCCGGCTGTATTTATACTTGACGTTACGTGTTTTTGTTCCAATTCAAATGTATCAGCAAATTGAATAAACCATTGTCATCGCCTCATGAGCTATTTTATCGTTATTTAAGTCATTCTTATCACAGCAATGTGTCAAGCAAATATACCATATAAGTATGAATATATGTATGTCGCGTTGTTGCTGGGCAGGATTTCTAGGAAACACTTCTGTTTGCAGTGGCATCGTTAACTGTGATTTCTTTGAGGAATCATTAGGATACTGGTCCTTTGTACACATTGTAATGTGTTCTGGTGAAAAAAAAAAGAAACAGTGGCGTTCGAAGATTAGTTTGTTTGCCTATCTGCAATCATTTTTTTATTGCACTAATAAAATACTTTTTCACATGAGATTAAATTTATGATGTGTATAATCTTCTTTCTTGAAAGTTTACCTGTGCATAAATATGGTTTATTTAGCTTTGATAGTCTCTAGGCAGTAATTACTCAAGATATTACCTATTACATATTGCTATTTTCTTATTTCACACATGATAAACTGAAATTTGTACAAAATGTTTTATACAGTAATCGGCATACAATTGGAATAATTTGGATATTATAGCAGATGTGCAAGAATCGTCATAAAATAGTGCAACTGAATGAGAAATTCTAGAGATGCATCTCGTGCATCGTTTCTATTGTTTGTTCAATTCTGCAGATAAGCACTCTCCTCCTCCATTATCATTTGTAATTCTGAAATAATTTTGGTTAATTAATCTCTTGCTTCCCGAGCGGCAGCATAGAGACGGGCGTTGAGTCCAGCCCAATTGTCATAGGTTATTACATTGATGAAGTGAACGTGCTGAGCCATTTTATTAATAATATGTATATTATTAATAATATACAAGCAGACTTCTCGACGGCGCCAACGGCCACGTTGATGGTTATGTTTGGAATGCCAATTGAGTATCCACTTTTCTTTACAAGTTCAGGGACAATTTCAGAAAATTTACTGTACTATGAATTTCGCGATCTTTAACTCTTTACAGCTTTATGTCAAGGGCAACTGATTTTGATGAAATTTTGAGCATGCATATAAGTTATCGAGATCTACAAAACGAACTTTTTAAGGTTACGTTATAGGCTGAAATAAAAAAGTTGGAAAACATGAACTTTTATTGTAGGAGCCGAAGGTTAATAGCCTCCGAAATCACAACACCAATCGGAACTCGCAGACTCCTGTCTGTTAACCTCACGCGATATACCTGTTGCTTGCATACATGAGCATCGCGATGTAAACATCGCAACGCACTTTACCGACCGGTAGCCGATTAATTGGTTTTTTGTCCCCCTTACCGACCAATAGCCGATTTAAAAAGAAAGTAGAACAAGTTTTGCCAGTAACACAAAGATGACTGTGTTGAACGGCATCATACTTTAAAGAAATATTAAATGATTTCTTATTTGAAAAATATCTTTATATGGATTATAGTATATTATATATAAATATTATAAATATATAAATTATAAATTTATATATTATTTATTATATTTATAAAATTATAAATTATAAATATATAAATAATATTATAAATATTATTATATAAATATTAAACTGTAAGCGATTGTAATAGATAAAATAAATATTGCTTAGCGCTAATATCATGAAAATAAAAGATTTTCGATTCAATTTGATTATCCTGTAATGATAGGAAGCGTATATAAGAAAAGCGCATATATTCCCGCGCGACAGTCTAAGCCGAAACAGAGCCGGTGAAAGGGAAGATCTGCGGCCGAGCGGCCGGTAAGAAGTGAATAGAGTGCTGAACCGCTATCGGTCGGTGAAGTGTTAGGACGATCGGCGGGCGTTAGGCGCTGATCGAACGAAACGGCTAAATTCGAAGGAAGACTCGTAACGGTTGACCAGCGCATCAATAAAAGGATGTGCTCATAGGGTACGAGACTGCAGAATGCGACGAACGTCGACACACAATTTACGATCATACTCACGGATACGATTACGATTTACGAACACGGCTGCGATCACGATGTTTACGACACGGATAACAATACAGTATTATATTATAACGAACACGGTTTACGACTTCGGCGTACAATCACGAGAATTATTGTATATTACTTTACTGTCTTTTTGTATTGTATTTTGTGTGCGTCACTGTTTAGTAATAAATTAGAATAATTTCCAAACATTACTATCTCTACATTATTTTGTTGTATATTACTTTACTGTCTTTTTGTATTATATTTTGTGTGCGCCACTGTTTAGTAATAAATTAGAATAATTTCCAAACCTACTATCTCTACATTATTTTGTTTTATTTAGCAGACTATTCACTCTATAATCGCAAAAAAATTCAAAAAAATTCCTATTTGAAGAAAGTTATATCGTTTATCAAATGTCTTTAAGTACATACGTATACATAATGCAGTATCTAATACATTTGAATCGAACAGTGCCGAGTAATCGAGCATTCCGAATAGTTATTAGAAAGATACGACAAGGAATAAACAACTTGCACTTTTTATACGCTTTATTTATTCGTTAATTTATTTCATTCTGTCGTTTTGTTTGAATATTTACAATTGTATAAATCTCTTGTTGGTGACATCGGTAAGAAACAACGTCCTCGATCCATCTAGATCAGATATGTTCAACAGCTTGCGCGTACGGGCAGCGATTTTCAACACAGGGCTTCCTTAGGCTTCCCCTTCCTTAGCTCCTCCCGGGATTCCCCACCAGTAACGGTACGTTACATTGGCCGAAGACGGTGACAGAGATCGACTATAGGTTAAGATTGAGTGAATTAGAATGAGCTCGGACGATTGGCATATAACCGTAACGCGTGCGAATGAGAGAGGAAGGGTGGCGGCACGAAAACGTAAACACTTCCCTCTTCCTTTTCTCACGTCCGCCAATTGCATGACGCTTGCTTCGCCCTTACTCCTTGACTTTGCCCTTGCCCGCCGCGAGGTCTGTTGAACAGCTCTGCTCTAGATAATGAGAAATGAGAAATCATCTCAAAGTAGCGCAACTGAATGTGAAATTCTAGAAATGCACCGAGATTCTATTGCTTGTCCAAATAACTATGGTTACCGAAACTTTTAATTCTGCAAATAAGCACTCTTATCCTCTATTAACATTTGTAATTCTGCAATAATCCTGGCATACTTTACACCGTACTTGTATTTTGTTAGTTGTTATTAATCATTGACAAATATTTTGTATCTATACTTTTTCTTTTTTTGATTGAGGAGAGGAAATGCTCTTACGCACGAGGTGGAGGACTGCCCGAGTCCAAAGCTTTCGTCCTCCAGCTTACCCCCCTAATACCCCCACCACTCCCTCTCTCGCTCACTGCTAATCTCAGAAGTCGGAACCGCGCTAGCATTACTTCGGCCCGGGGCTGTGCTATAGGCGCCGTCGAGCGTCCGTTCGGAGGCAATTCTCGTCGCGCTTGCGACGTAGCACATATTCCACATACCGTACCAAACCGATACTACTAATTGTAAGCCATAAAGATAGTCATACTCTACTGACATATCGCTTCACACTAATTTTTCTGATTGCTGACAATAGTCAGTTAAGAATTATGTATTACTAAGCTTCTACCTTCTTTTTAATTTATTTCGATATCTAAGCAATTACATCGAGCAATAAAATTAGGACGACGTTTATATCATAAGTTGTTTATAAATTTTCATATTTCGTCTATTAATCGATATCATACTGAATGTAAAAAACTTTCCAAAAAAACTGTTTTTGGACGTACAGTGGTGTTCGTACACCATAAAAGAGTTCGTACACCTAAAACGCAATAACTTTTTTGAAACTGGTCTAAGTGACTTGAATTTTTGTTAGGTTATCTGCAAAAAATTCAAGTTGCTTAATCCAGCTTTAAAAAAGTTATTACGTTTTAAAAGGTGTACGAACACTTTTGTGGGCCGCTGTATATTAAAACAGAACGAGGATTCAATCAGTTATCAGTTTACTGATAACTGATTTACCTAACCCTATATTATATTTTATCTGAACATGGATCAGGATCAAAGAACGGTCCTTCTCGTATTATTATGCGGTTAAAGATATTATTATACAATTTTTTTTATTAAAACGATTCGCAAGTTACAAAATGTGCATATCACAAAAATTGTTCCGTGGAACAGTCGATTTATTTGAATTGCACGGTTCAGCAGCCCGGTACTTGGTCCCTGTAGTTGCAGCCATTGATATTCGGATCGAAGGCGAGGCCGTCTGGACATTGTAACCTGTATTCCACCAATTTTCCATTCACATTCACGCAATTATAGAAAACGGAGCAGTCATTAGGATCGCGAATAAATCCTTCCTTCTGGCAGATCCCTGACGCCGGTGGACTAGGCGGTTTTGTGGTAGGTACTGGCGTAGGTTTTGACGTTGTGGATGTATTAGGCGGTGGTTGAGGATTACTTGGTTCGCTACCCCTCAGAACTTCGTTCATAATAGTCAAAAGGGGGTAGTTCTGTCCACAGGTACCACGGAAATCGTCTGTTTCAACGCTCCACATCATACCACCGGCGAGACCCAGACTATTGGCGTAGTTACACTTTTCGCGAACGGATCTGAAAACGTACGAAAAAATACGTGAGTTTAAAAGGCATAAAGGGTTCGCATTAGAAGGTGTCCAATAAGTGGTTATTACAGTTTGCCATTGAGCAAACTAGCACCTACTCGACATCATCGTATCCAACCCATTGGTTGCCCTTGACAGCATAAGGCACACGCTGCTGGGGTTCTCTATGAACGTTCCAGCCACCTTGGCGAAGAGATATGCAAATTTCGTTGTAGCCGAGTATGCCCGCCTCTCTGGTGTACGGGCCAGCAGTTCCGGGACCAGCCGCTGGAGCGCCTATATCGTTGTTGTCAGGGTTCGCCAGAGTGAAGGTTCTTCCATAGGATGGAATACCAAGAACGATCTTATCAGCGGGAGCACCTTGAGAGAGCCAGTAATGGACGGAAGCGTCCTAGAATAATACAGAACAATTCAACCATCAAGACCGCGAGATCGTACATAAATAATGAAGCACACCAATAGCCATTTGTGCACTTACAACGTTGAGTTTAGCTTGCTCTCCTTTTTCCCGAGTGGCAGCATAGAGCGGGGCGTTGAGACCAGCCCAATTGTCCCAGGCTCCGTTCATGTCATAGGTCATCAAGTTGATGAAGTGAACATACTCAGCCACTTGATTAATGATATAGGACTGAGAAGCAGACTTCTCGGCGGCGCCAACGGCCACGCTGAGGGTGTAACCGTGGCTATCGAAAGCCTGTCTCAGCTCCCTCAACAGAGCCACAAAGTTCTCTCGGTCGCTCCATTGGCCACCGCGCTGGTTAGGATACTCCCAGTCGACGTCGAAACCGTCGAAATTGTACCGTTGCAGGAAGCTGACCACGTTCCGAACGAACTGGGACCGGAGTTCCGGGTTGCCAACTACCTGGGAATACTTGGCAGAGCCCTCGTTCCAGCCACCGATCGCGATCATAGCTTTGGCACCGCCCTGTTTGCTGCGAGCGACGAACTTGCCGAAGCCGTTTTTGCCTCCACCGTCAGATAAATCGGCCCAAGCATCCATGATCTTGATGGTGCCATCCGTGTTAAGACCAACGAAAGTGTAGATCATGTGCGTGCAAAGGTTGGGGTTGATGTCCTGTATCTCGATCTTTCCGTTGCCTGGACGATAAACGGTCCAGCTACCGAAGTAGCAAACGACCTTTTCTAGACAAGAAGAGTGTATTGTATTGTATGCGCGATAGGTGTCATATGTTTTGTCGGTAGAAGAAAGCTCTCACGGCTAATTGACAAGATAGGTAACATTTTTTCTTTAGTATTATCAAGATCGCGGTGATACTTACTCTCAGCCTGAACATTGGCGGCGATCGTCGCTACGAAGGCGACTAAAAATGCTGTCTTGAACATCTGGGAACAAGAGATTAATTTCTCAACTCGTTATCGAGTGTTAGCTTTGTGACTCGTTAGAGTCTTGCGAGACACGGCTTTTTTGCGGAAAACTGGACGATTACGAATTTCTTTACTAAGTAGAGGATTAGTCATTGTACAAGCTATGACTTATGAATACAACGTTACCTTGGTCATTCGACTTCGATGTTTCGCGGGTATCGTAAATCTGAATCAATACCGTTCCCTCGACCCTTTTTATATGCCGATCACAATTTAATCGTTTATTTTAAATTGTGTTATCTCGTCACACACGTGTACATCGTGTATATATGACAAGATATACAAAAACTTGTATCATGCACTTGGTCTAACATATCTGCGTCTGCCCAAAACAGGCGGACTTCTGTTTGATCACTCGAATGTAGATCGATCACGATGTAATTAAAAATGACAACAGAATACCACTGTTACGAGCTGATCTATTCGATTGTCAAACACCGGACGTAGGATTCAATTAAAACAAATATTTCATTGAACTTTTTATGATGCAAGGCGATCCACTGACCTTCGTGGAATAAAGTAACAAACCCATTGTGCAATAGCAATTGTTCAGTAGCGTCGGTATTTTGTTTGCATCATAAACACGTTTTGGACATCTGAATTATTACATATGCATTTAAAAAGACAACGCCGCAATATCATAGACTTAGAGCTGCTCTAAATTAAATTCATGGTTCCGCAGTAGATAATGATATCTCTGGAAATATACTCGAGGTTACCTGAGTGTGACAACACACAGATTCTTATGCATACACCGCTGAGAAATCGGCAAACTTTGGAAGTATAAGATAATAAAACTAGATTCATTTGTTGTTGTAATATGCGTGATAACTCGAGTTCGCCATTTACAAACGCGATCTAATTTGCTTCCTTTCATTTTATTCTTAAGCAAATTAAAAATGCAACGAAGAGCACATTAGGTGCATTTTATGTTTGACATTTAGTAATCTAACACGTAAAATTAAGACCTTCTATTGATTTAATTGTCACTTAAATCTCGAGAAAATATCAAAGAATGAGCCGCCCCGCGTTATAATGAATTCAACCAACATTTAAAGGATTCCTTTAAAAATTTAAAAATGAAAAGAACATTACCTGTTCGAAGATACAAAAGCACGGTCACATCAGAATTACACGGGCAAACTGTGTCACGATATTGTAAGCGATTACTTGTCACTCAAATCCGTGAATTTATCGCAAAACCTTTTATCGCATAGATAATAGAGAAGGGGGATAACCCCACGTACGGCACTATTATGTGAAAATGGTAATTACCCACTACAAATAAAGCATAACGATACCCCCGTTAGCTACCTACACAATTCTAATAATTTCACAAAGAATGTTGGATGTCAAAAGGATGCTAGCTATTATAAAAGGTGGATTATTATTAACACTATACTGTCCGCAGATCTTAGATATGACTCCTTTGTTTGACGCCAGCATAATAACTTGGAAATTTTAGATTAAAAAAAAAATTCCGAAGATGGCGGTAATATAAATTCCTAAAATTAAGATATGTCATCCAAGAATTTTCGTACTTAATTCTTAGTTAAATAAGCACAATGCTATAGTTAGTTTGCTGCCTTTTAACACCCAAGAAATATAGTTCAAATGTTATTTCAGTTTTTTAAAATGGCACCAAAGTGATACCACCGGCATACAACAGATAGTTTTTGCATGGCACCAGCGTGCTGCCACCGGACGGCATAGTGTTAAGGTGAATAATAAAAAGGAAAGGTGGATTTAAGATAACAGAAAGTTTAATTAGTGACCAATGATATATTTCCTATCTCATTCAAGATTGCGTCACATTATCAATTTCCTTATAAAAGTCTTTGGGATTATTCACTTATAATTCTTGTGTAGCCCTTTGTACATTAAACTGCAGTTGTATAATTATTAAATTAATATTACATTGATTCCAGGTGCGACGGTTTCTACGCAAACTTTTTCTGTTGAAAAAAATGCATGTTTCATGCAAATTTGTTGAAAAGAAATCTAGTAGTGATAAATTTTCTAACATTGATAGTTATATTGTCCCCGTTAATTATCGACTAACAAACCCGAAATAATTGCATACCGTTAACGATACTTTGGTAAAATAAATTCTTGTGCAGCAGCGGATAATGTTCAAATTAGCATGGATTTTTTTGCTTTAGCGACACAATATCTACGTTTAAATAGTAGTTTCCATTTGCACAAAAAAAGGCAACCGAATTTGAATAAATTTAAACTATGTTGTAGTGGACAAGTCATATAAACGAAATATTTAATATTGATAAACGAAATTAACAAACATCATTATGAATTACAATTGTCTTAATTTCCGTCAACTTGTGTGAAAAGTTTCTTTGCGTCATTTAGTCAGGAAATTAAAAGTCAATGTATAATATACATTGCAGACTTGATAACAAACTCACGATTGTTTTTATCTTATTTGTCAAAATGGTATTTACTATTCATGACCTATATTGTATACATCAGTATTAAAGAATTGATTATTTAATTGTTATTGGAAATAATTATAATTCGGTATTCATTATGAATTAAAAAGTACATTCATATGCGTTTATGTATATGTATATGTATATATATATGATTATAAATACAGTTTTAATTTATAACTTTTTACATACTTTTCAAACAATATATTACATAAAATTTTAATGCAATCCATAGTACTTGGACCATCTATTCTTTCGTCTTATGTTTTCTTTTCGTATAAACTTCCAATATTGCTTTGTATTTGGATCTAAATCTTCCAATCTCGGAGGCTCAGTTCTGAGATTCCACAACCAATCAGGATATTCAGAATCAAGCTTTATCTTAATATCTTCTCCTTCTTTCAAAATATTTGTTCCACAAACATAGGTCAACAATTTGTTGACATCCTTTTCAACAGGAAGAGCAACTTTCTCTACTGTGGATACTTTTTTAATAACCTTTTTGGGAGGTGCTGCAACAACAATCAAAACGTTTTAGGTTACCAAATTGTTTGTTCGTAATGTATGAATTCAAAAACGTATAGTATAATCTTTATTATATCTTTCCCAATAAACGTACAACGATACAATCAAAATCAACTGTTTATGTTATACAACATAACCTCTATCTCTACAAAATCAAATGTACTGCTATTCCATAAAAACAAAATAATGTAATGACTAATCTTTTTACCTGCATAATTTTTTACCTGTACTGTATATTGTACAGGAATAATAAGGCTTTGCTTTATTTGGAATAACCGCAATGCCGAAAGTATGGACATCGTTCCAGAACATACGAACTTATTAAATTTCTGTATGTTTCCTTCCACACCATATACGTGGTTATATTTTATATAATATTTATATAAAAAATGATATTAACTATTTGATACGTTCCAATTATATTTACATACACGATATGTACACGAATCTGTTACAGTAAATGTAAAACATGGTAGAGAACCATCTTGAAATTGTTACGCGGTTAATTCAAACGTTGACAACGGCATGGTTGCAAATGCGCAATAACAAACAGTAGCTTTGCTTGTACTGAACTTATAAGTTGTGTGATTTGTAATTTAACCAAAAATATAAAGTCCATAATGTGTCAATCTTCGTTAAATGATTGAAATCGAATTCAAGAATTTGTGGTGTAATAGATTAATCATACTTTTATGTTTCGGTTATGTAATGCCAATAAGCAACGATAGAGTTACGCGGGTAGGTACAATTTTTCTACAAAGTATGAAAAGCCGTACTCAGAATTTATTGAATCGTTATAGATAAAAACAGTAGCTTTTGACGTAAGGGGTACAAAAGGAATATCAACAGAGTCTAATCGTAAAACAAATGTTCACGAAAATAATCAATTCCTGACTATAGCACCTGCTTTACCAATTCTACCTGGAGCACCTATCCCACCAAAATTATCAAAACGGTATTATAACACATTTAGGTACAAATAAACTGTACAACTTAATATGTAACGTAATTACTAAATCACATAACTTCTTTATAAATTTGTTTATGCAGTCTAGCAGATTCTCCATTTAATATAGAGAATGCTAAAGCTGAGAGTTCAAATACAGTTACCTTGCAATGGACAAGCGAAGGAAAGACTATGGTTGCAACCAGAACAGCTGCAGAGAAAGAAAAAAGTCCTGATAGAATATGTCTTGATAGAAGGGGTCTAACTACATTCCCAAATATAGTTGGGGAACCACGTTTGCGTTTATTATCCCTTCAACATAATCTTCTCACAAAGATCGAAAACTCCAATTTCTCTCAGTTAACAAAATTAGTATTTCTTGATTTGTATGATAATCAGATTGAAAAGATCTGTAATTTTGAAATATTAGAAAATTTAAGAGTATTATTGATTGGTAAGAATAGAATAAAAAATATTGAAGGTATGACACATCTTTCTAAATTAGAAGTTTTGGACCTTCATGGGAATCAAATTTTACAAGTATCGGACTTGGAGAATCTTACATCTCTGAAAGTACTTAACTTAGCGGGAAATAATATTAAAGCAATAGGCTACCATGATTTCCAAGGTTTAACATCTCTTAAAGAGTTAAATCTCAGACGTAACAAAATCAAGAAATTATTAGGATTTGGTGAAACACCACAGCTACAAAAATTATATTTAAGTAATAATAACATTCAAAAGTAAGTATTTAACAAACCATAGAAGTATGAACTATGTAGTAGTACCTTATGAATTTCTATTTTAGAATTGAAGATATAGGAAGTCTAGCAAAAGCATTACAACTTAGAGAGATAACAATAGATGGGAATCCTATAACTCTAAATGGAGATTATGTGTCTTTCCTTGTGTCGTATCTTTCAAATTTACAATTCTTATCTACAATGCCAGTTACTGAACAAATTCGAAGAGCAGCTATGGCCTGGAGGACAACTAAAGAACAAAGTAGTTCTACATTTTTAAATCTCAGTGCACAAATCTGTATGAATGTCCGCAGAGAAGAAGTTATATCAAATGCAAAAATCAATTGGGAACTTCTCAGATGCCATTCCAAACCCTCTATCGATAACAATGGCAGCAGTAATCGAACCAGTAATATTGGTTTAATTCAAGTTCAGAAGTCGAATAAGTTTAATACATTAAAACCTAAGAATCTGGAGAAAGCAAAAACAAAAGGTTTTGGAAGCTTGACCTCAATAAATGAAAACATAGAAGCAACAAAGATAAATATTAAAAAAAGAAGTAACTCCAGTGATAATTTATTTAGACTTAAGGACACAACTAAAACATACCCATTAGAGTTTAAATTACCCCCTATTTTAGGTTCTATTGTAGATAATTTGATTAATAACAAATTTGACGAAAAAGCAGGTAAAAGTAACAAGAATTTAATAAAAACAAAGACTAGTAGCGATGCTGATAGTGAATCGAACAGCGATTCGGAAAGTTCAGAAAGTCATGAAAACTTGAAGAGTTGCTTGAAATCTCATCTCCTAAATTCCAGCAATCATATTTCACCTCGTGACTTTAATAAGTCTGCTATCACCAAAGAGTTTAATCCTATGAATATTCCTTCGTCCACATCGACTGCTGTTCATGAAAATGAAAATAATAAAAATTGTACCATTTTCAAATCTGCCGAGGCATTAAATGGTGAAGATGTAACAAAATTCAATCAAAACGTAAAAGTTCATGATCAACACGGCACAAGTGATTGCCAATCAAAGTCAAGCATTGGTTCCTCTGGCTATTTTTCATTAAGCTCCAAAACTAACAGCATGGATAGTTGCAAGTCAATACTAAGCGATTCCAGCACATCATCTATTGCTAAAAATGTTCTGTTAAAGAGTAAAAATTCTGAAAAAGATAAAAATAGAATAAAAAGTGCTCAGGTAAAAAAAATAGTAACTTACAAAAGCAATAGAGCAGCAACAGCTCGAGCTAAATACAGAGCTTTAACACCGCCAAGTCCACCACCGTTACAAAATCCACCAAAAGAAAGAGAACAAGGTGTGTCTTAGTAATACATTAGCGGTAGTAATTCATTTAACATATATTACTAACACGTTATAGGAGGAGATTATTTAATAGAAATTGTTGGCCGATGCTTAAATGTTTATGGTCAAGGTGCATTACGTTTTATTGACAAACCATGGGACTGTTCAAAGGCTCAAGATGTTAATGTAGTTAAATTCAATTATGTACAGTTCAATGATGTGGCCAAAGTTTTGTGTAAAGTGAAAAATAGATTTCCAAACATAGAACACTTTATGTTTAAAGAAACGAATATTAGTTACCTTGGGCAACTCAATGCTTTAGCCGAAGTACAAGGATTAACAAGCATTCATATAGAAGTCGGGAATCCGATTATATCCAAGGAATGGAAAGTATATGCTATATTTCGTTTATCCCATTGGGGTCTCAAAGTTATTAATGGAAAAGAAGTAAATACATTTTATGTTTCATGCGAAAGGAAGTAGAAAAAAATCTATGCAAAATATTCACTTCTTCACGTTTGAATGTTACCTTCAGATAACAAATGAAGAAATTGAATTGGCAAATAAGGAGTATGCTGGTCTCGTTGATATTGTCATGTGTTCACTGCCAGAATCATTGTTACAACCTTTATTACAAAGACTTCACTTGGACAAAGTGCAAAGACAAAATGGAGAACAAATTACTGCCAAACAATTTTTACTCAACAGCGATCCAGCCCTTAGAAGTGTAGTCGCTAAAGAAGCACTACAATGGAGAAAAGGAAGTATAACACAAGTAATTAAGGAAGAATATAACTTTTAGCAATAATTTAATAGAAGACTCAAGTTTTCTTTTTTCTCACAGAATTTCTTCCTTTTTCTTATTACAGGAAGATCTTATTTGGCGACACAGGGGAAAAGTGCATCTGTTAAGTCTGATTAATCTCACTGTAGACGCAATACAAAAACTACAACTTCTTGAGAATAAATGGCCAAGTATTTTATGCGAAATAATTCACACTACTTTATCTGACTTTTCTGAAATGGATACGTATATGAAACGTTGTAGCGAGACACTTGAAAGCGACAAATGATGTGCCTTCACACTTCATTTTATCAGTTAAAATAGTGTGAATTTACAGAATTTAACGACACGCGTTCCTTAGTATGTGTTCACATTTATTTTGTTCATTTATTATTACACAGACTATAGGACATGTTATAAATGTATATTTGTTACTTAATATCTATAACACGTTTAAAGTGTTGTCGGCGATAAAGAATAATGCTTGAATTTTTATACAATATTCCGCGATTATGCAGTAAATAAGTCTATTGCAATGTTAATGTACAATAATGTATTTTAAATATATAACGCATTAGCGATTGTCCAACTAATATGTGATATGCAAAAATAGAAGCACACTGCAGACTTAAAAAAAAAGAATTCTTAAGAAATTACTCATACTTTTGTTTAATCTATAAATCGTTAGGTTTAAATAAGTCAAGAGTGTAAGTTCTATTTACAATAACGATGTGCGATCTTCAGCCGAAGATAAATCAGTCGTTTGGTATCACTTTGTTCCGATGATAGATTCCACGCTAAAAGAGATCGTTGATTTTTTCTCCAAACAAGATCCGCCAGTAGCTGTGGAAATGTCACTGAGGTCTGTTACGGCAGAGGCGAAGTTGTTGAAGTTCTTCTTAATCTTCCGCGGCTCCGGAACATTTTCAAACCAAGGAATCGGGGAATATGTAGTTGGAAAGGACTCTAATTTCTTGGAATTTTCAGAGTCTTGCTCATTATGCGACAAACCATTCAACAAGGGCGCGTCTGCGGTAACTGAAATGAAACGAGAAGTTCGTATTTTAAAAAATCATTACATCAATCTTACACGCGAGTGTGTGTATAATTTATATTCTTTGTTTGCCGAAACACAATGTTATATGCGATCGCTTGTGTAACAATCGAACCACAATCTTGTGTGTATTGGTCACAGCTGAGGCCACGCGGACGTTACTTTTACGATTTCCTATAAACTACAAAAGAGCGATGAATGGAAAATGGAACGAAGAAAATGTTGGAAATCTAGAAACATTGCATTTTGTAATTTAATTTGATTTGTAACATCGAATGTTATTCAAATGTGGAAGCATATCGCGTTCATCTTTCAAATATAAATCATGACCACGAAAAATGTTGAGTTTTCAAATGCATGTAAGCTTCATCGAAATAAGGTGAGCACACCCCGTGTAAGGTACTTAAAGGTAAAATACTATTAATGTCAAAAATCTTTTTGATAGAACTTTTCTTTAATATTTATACACAATAAGTACTAACATGCTGTGGGTAAGCCGTGAATAGCCTTCAACCCATAAAACCCTTGCGTTACGCTGATGCTGGTCTGCGTGAAGTGCAATTGATGACGCTGGAAGTTCTTTGTCCTGCGACAAGCAGGATTTTGATCAGTCTTCAACAAGTACGGCGAGGCGGAAGTGTCCATGGGTGCATGGCAGACGGCCGAGACATTTTCACCGAAATAATTTCCTTGTGCCTGCTGTTGTCTTCTCAGTGCTACCTGCGCTGCCATCACCCGCTGTCTTTCAACCACGAGCAAACAACAAGGACAACGGCAATCCTTCCACGCGCACGAACGTTTGTGACCCTTCAGACCGGAAATCACACCGTGGTTCCGGCATCTCGCGCACTTTGGACTCCTCAGACGTTGTTCCATGCTGGAATGCACTTGGCTAGAACCGTTGTTCTCCGTTTTCATTTTGAATGCTCGCCGAGTATCCCTCAGGCAATAATATTCTTCTCCCAAATTACTAATATTCACTTCGGCAAACTCGAGTTTACTCGACGCTGTCTCTCTGTGTGATCAACCTTTCCAAGTTCAATTGATCAGAGTTGTGAGAAACGTAGCGCAAAACGTTGTGCGGTATTCCATCTTAGCGCACCTCCAAAGCCACTTCATTGAAATACGAGTTCCTTATCTTAACCGGTTTCGAATATTTCACGAAAAATATACAATGGATTTCATATCAAGCAACTTCACAGTCTTCGAAACCGCTCCCGAATTTCTGCACACTGCCTGCCTGGACGAAGCGTGCTCGATGCACTGTTGAATGAGTTATATACTTAGAGGAATCTTTTTCCTGTGGCGAAGGAGGTGTTCCTTCATCTCCTCCTACTGATTCAAAATGTATTTTTAGAGAAGAAACACGCCGGGATTGGCTCCGAACGCGAAGAAATGCCGCCACCCTCGTGGACGAGGAGCCAATCGAGAACAACCAGGCCTCTCGGTGTTCTTGTTTCCATACTGTTGTATCATCCTCAAGAAAAAGGTGAAGATCTTCGTTAAGCGAGCAATTTCTTTGATTACCGACCCCCGTGACGGGAACGTATCGATCTTCCGCAAGGCGGATCCGACATGTATACGCACAGAGAGTCGTTTGGACGGGAAAGGACGAGAGATTCAGGGAGAGAGCTTGATGTCTCACGAGGAAACACCGAGTACTCGCCGACGCCAGTAAAAAGATCATCGATTTATTACTTGAATTAATTTTGAAGTTCTGAGCGATCCTTGAAGCCGGATCGTCCGCGATATTTCCGTAGACGATTCGTTCGGCGTTCGTTATTCTAGACATATTAATTAACACAAAAGCGTACTGTCTTTTCTCTGGATCACCCAGCTGATTTGTACAATAGGTAGAGGCGTTATGCTAACGCGGTCATTGAAATCTTTTTGTTTCTTTCGTCCGAATGCGTTCGATAGAACACAAGTCTGCGGAGACGGAAATAATGAAACGGTCGAAGGTAGATTTCCATCGTAGCGTTTCCGAGGAAGAGTAACATAAACCGGACGCTTCCTCTCCGGAGTATATAGATTTTCAGGCAAAACAAGGGTAGAACGTAGCACACGGTGGGCCGCGGCACTTAAGAGCCGGCCTTCCGAAAGAACACTCATACGTTAAGAAAACATACTCGAAACTAATATTAACTGTGCGTTGGCAACATCCGAGCGGATCGTATTAACGAGCTCTTAGAGCAAGATCACAGAAAGAATGCCATGTGGCCGCAGCTGGCGGTGTGTACCGTTGTTAGTCCAACGAGACTCTGTCTTCTATTTTTGCAGTACGCAATAGAGCGGAAAGGGTGTAGAGATTGCACTATACACCGATACTTGGATAATATACTATATTCTTAGTCGAACGAGTTCGGACAGCGATCCCAAGATACTCTAAACCTAAGCATGAAATTCTGCTTCTCCAAACATCGCGAAATTCTGAGCTCTGTATTTTTATACATCCGTGGTACCAATCGATACTCCATTGCTTCTTTTAACGCGTTGATCACCGTTTACTGCGCTTCGAAGGAACAATCGCTGGAGTCAATTTCATGATAAGACTCACTTCGATTCTGTAGGACGCTTTAAAGATTGCGATTCGGCGATGTCGATTTGAAAATTCGATGTGAAACCGTTCGATGAAAATGTTCAACGAAAATCGCGACAATGCTTGTACATTGTACACGTTGTGTTAACAACTTTTTAACACGTGTATTTACGAAAGCGTTGATCGGTTTACGTTCCGACAGGCTCGATTAATTACAGTTGCGCCGCCTTTGTGCCGCCTTGATTTATGGAACGATCGTTAACAGCCGCAAATGAATTTCTGTTCTTCGAATAGGAAACATCGGCTGTTAGACGACACTTTTCCTGACGAACGACGAAAGAAAGAATAATCAGGGAAGTTTAAATTTACATTCAGCTGGTTAGGCACGCGTGAAACTCGCCGAGGAATTCGCCCTAATGAGCGTGGAACGAAGGGGTGTCATTGTAGATGTTCCCTCCCCTTCTCCCATCGACGGCGACAGCTCCGCTCGAGGGTGTTGTCAGAACGGCAAATATGTTGACAGGTCATTCAACATCTTTCTACCGCCTGGCAGCCGCGGATACGCAGAGGATGCGTGACCAGACCGATGTTGCACCTCGGAAGAATATCCGCGGCTAAAATTGGCCCCTCTCTTCGGCATTTCCCGCAAAAATGACTCGCGGATTATTAATAACAGTGGTCACGTCAACTTCTGACCTAATATCGGCATAAAACTGCTCGATCAAACGAATCAAAAGTTTGTCAGAATTAATTGATGATTGTACGAACCAAACGTTCGTACAGCTTCTAATTTTCAAGAAAGAGATTAATATTGATTTGTTGCATTTCCGAGGTCCATTTCAGAAGGCCATTTAATGGTTTATTAATAACAGTGGTCACGTCAACTTCTGACCTAATACCGGCATAAAACTGCTCGATCAAACGAACCAAAAGTTTGTCATAATTAATTAATGATTGTACGAACCAAACGTTTGTACAGCTTCTAATTTTCGAGAAAGAGATTAATATTGATTTGTTGCATTTCCGAGGTCCATTTCAGAAGATCATTTAATGGTTTATTAATAACAGTGGTCACGTCAACTTCTGACCTAATATCGGCATAAAACTGCTCGATCGAACGAACCAAAAGTTTGTCATAATTAATTAATGATTGTACGAACCAAACGTTTCTACAGCTTCTAATTTTCAAGAAAGAGATTAATATTGATTTGTTGCATTTCCGAGGTCCATTTCAGAAGGCCATTTAATGATTTATATTCGACTCTACGCGTTCAATGGAACCAAACACATACACACACACACACACAAACACATTTCGTAGAAACTTCACTTGTTCGAATTCGTGAAATGTTGCAATACTTTAGCGTTCTCTGCGTCGCTACGCCAATTTCGCTGGTACTGTAACATTAGTCAATCTCGCGCAGGATTTCATATGTATTTGACAGACGGCCGGCTCTATAAATAAATATTTATTAACAAGAGTAACGCAATCTCGCGGGTTAGAGCGCGCCGAGGATTGAGTAACAGAAGCATGCGGCGAACCCCCGGCGAAACCTCGACAGCTCTCCTGACATTTGCAAATCGAGAGGCACTTTGCATTTGTTCGCGGCCGAGAAAAAACTGTTCGCTTCGGCCGTATCGCGGTATAAATTAATATAATCCGCGCCTTGACAGCCACAGGAGCCGAGAGCCGCGTTGAGAAAATTCGCCGCGTGTTCCCCAAATGCGAGCCGACCGAAGAAGAGGCCGTTGCTTCCTTCGATGTTGCAAACATGTTATATAACATGAAATTCAAACGATAAATCAAACCGGGTGGAACGTCGCGGGCAGGACAACGAACACCGAAACTAACCCCGTGAAATTTCAGAGAATAATCTTGACGAGTTGTCGCGACATGTGATGCGATTTTCCAGCGGGAAGAGAGGCTACGAAGTATTCTTCGTTTACTTGCCGTTACTTGGTACGTCCGCGGTATAGATACAAATAGCCGAAGAAGCCTGTAATCGTAGCGATACATCGGTTTAGTTAGCGATAGTTCGTCTTCTGGTATCAGGAAAAAAGATCCTGCAGCTTTTCCGTAGCTCTCGAGGCTCTTGGTCTTCGAGAAGCAAAGGAGAGCAGCCGCGTTCAATTCTGCTATGCATTTTCCCTGAAACGTATAACGATCGATTATTGTTCTATTAATATTTTCGAAATATTTCATATGTCGCTAGAAGGCTGGTGAACAGCCTTGGTAACAAAGAACACTGCGATGCCCCACTGTACAAACAACTTTGCATGGTACTTGAGCAAGTTTCTCGCGGGTTTCACGGGCGTGCTCTTCTTTTACGTGTTTTTCCTGAAGGAGAAGTGAGTCTCTTTCGATTTTAATTAAATTGCAACGAACGGTACAGCTGGGAGAAATGATCTACGTGTTACAGAGAATATAATTGCCTGTGCAAAGCGAGATATCGGGAGTTCCTTCGTGACAAAGGAGAAAAGTGAGTCACGTTGGTCATACGTGCGAGATTTCTCCGAGGATTTGCTCTCTTAAAATCATTTTTCTGACCCACGCTGTCTCTTTATTTTATACGGCAGAGCGCATTTTATGCGTGTGAACTCGAGTCTCGTGACTTATACAACAGTTATACTTTTAACAATTTTTCAAATCTAAATTTTCTTGATGCAAGAATTACTTTGGAACGTGATATAAACATTTTTTAGTGGCGCCTCGGAGTCACCACTCGAGCGCAAAGGGTTAATACGTTCCCCGTTTCGTCGAATGTACGCGTAAAATTGCAACGTAGCCGCGGAATCCTGAAGAATATCGCGCACCGTATGGCCAGCTATGTAATGCGCATGGCGTAATCAAAAGTTCTAATACTCAGTACTAATCCCTGCACCTTAGACGACCAGGCATCTGCGAATGTGAGACAGGGTATGCGACAACATTATTTCTTTTTCCATATTAATGCTTCATTAATTATGAATATTAATAATAGATAATAATAATAATATTTCGCGTAGGAGGCAGGCCAAAGTTTATGCTTGTGGTTGCCCAAAATCTATATACATGTGAGTACATAAATTTAAGTGTTTTTTTCTAATGTCGATCATTCGATCGTTTGCTAATAATTTATTCGTAACGGTGTTTAGGGTACGCTGGACTGAAAGAATGGTTCCTCGAGAACGATCCAGCAATCTCGGTGACTGCACTTGCGATAGGAAAGGATCCCGCCAAAAATGACAATGGTAATTTCGACTTCTCCAGCGAATCGCTGTAAGTCTTGCCATCGTAAGTCACTTTATTCCTGCCATGGATCAGTGACGTTCTGATTGTTTGAATTGCAGGTATATCGTCCGTAAATTGTGCATGCTGTGCGTCGCTACTTAATCGGAAGAGTAAGGTATATTGTAACAGTTATTTATAACAATATATAATAACAGTTATATATATAACAGTTATATTGTTATAGTTCGTTATTAATACTATGCCGTCCGGTGGCAGCACGCTGGTGCCATGCAAAAACTATCTGTTGTATGCCGGTGGTACCACTTTGGTGCCATTTTAAAAAACTGAAATAACATTTGAACTATATTTCTTGGGTGTTAAAAGGCAGCAAACTAACTATAGCATTGTGCTTATTTAACTAAGAATTAAGTACGAAAATTCTTGGATGACATATCTTAATTTTAGGAATTTATATTACCGCCATCTTCGAAATTTTTTTTTTAATCTAAAATTTCCAAGTTATTATGCTGGCGTCAAACAAAAGAGTCATATCTAAGATCTGCGGACGGCATAGTGTTAATAATAATCCACCTTCTACAATAGCTAGCATCCTTTTGACATCCAACTTTCTTTGTGAAATTATTAGAATTGTGTAGGTAGCTAACGGGGGTATCGTTATGCTATTATGCCGGCGTCAAACAAAAGAATCATATCTAAGATCTGCGGACGGCATAGTGTTAATACATTTTAGGAATGTATTAAAGCTATTAGGAATAAAAATGAAGCTATTGTCACATTAGCTTGCAGAATCAACGGCATGCGTGAGAAGGAAAAGATGGAGCCGACATTGTCTTTTCCGGCATTGCAGTGGTATCGTTTGTGCCAAAAAGCTTCTGAAAAGAAAAAGAAAACGATCTTGCACCCACATGCGTGTCTCCCAAGACACTATCACCGACTTCTGGAACTTTTGTGTTAGAAACATAAACGATGAATCGCGGAGTCCTGGAGATAACGTCCTTGTTCCGAAGTCGAGCGTTGGATTTGCGAATTTGAAGAACGGAGATACAAGAATCGCAGATGAACGTGAAGAAAAAATCCAAAAGAATTGCTGTTGCAACGGATTACACGAAAATCTCAACTCTGTTGAAACAGAAGCGAATCCAGAAGGTACCTTACAAGAAAACGGCAAATGTACAGACGAAGTTTCTTCGAAGTTATGTATAGATGAAGAAAATAGCAAACGGGAAGTATCGCGAGATTTTGTTGATAAGAATATGGCTCGATCATCCGACCAACAAATTGAAGTTCTTTGCAAGGAACAAAACTGTTTCAACAGTACGCCAAAGCAGGTTTTGGATCGAGATATTACAGACTCGCGAAACGTTAATGCGAAAACTGAATTGGCAATCGATTCGAATAAATGCGATTACACTTTGAAAGAAAATAGGAAAGAATCGAAAAGCGAGACCAGTTTTAGCGAAACAATTATAGCAGATACTTGCATGGATACGCTTCTGTACCGCGAATTGCGAACGAAACGTGCTCCTAAAATGAAGAAAAAAGCGCCAATAGCTCGTTCAAAATCTAGCAAAAGCATCGAATCGAAATTAACTAATGGATCGGAAAAGGCTATGTTGCTACAAAATTCGAACACCGATGATTCGAACACACCAGAAAATTGTTCGCAACCGGTTTTTGTCAAGGAAACGCACAAACATAGTTCAGAATATTCGGCGACAAAGCCATCCGCGACTTCGGGGTTGCAAAACGAATGCCTTCGCGATGAATTTGAAACTACTTGTTTCAACGCTTATCAAGCTAGTACAATAAGTCAGAAGAAAGTTTGCAGAAATTGTTCTCACAGTTTAAAGTCAGTTATCAACTTCCTTACAAACTTAAGCAAGTTTGCGTTTAATAATCGTATCTAATCGTTTCAGAAGTCGCAGTCGGCCGCGATGGAGTATCCCTAAAAAAGGTTCCTCGACGAAATTCAATTCTAATGTTTACAAACATTGCAAAACCTCCTGCAAAAGTTCGCATCCGCAAAAGAACAATTTCTCTAACGACAATGGGAAATTTAAAAGGATCGCCGATTCCATGCTCGATCGCGAATCCACTTTAGCCACGGAGAAGTGTTTTCTGAAATGTAAGACGCCGTTCTCGCAGAATGAGAAGAAAATAACTGCGAACATGTCCAAGAATCGGAAGTACGAGGACTCTACGATTCTCGGGGACAGTTCTTCCGCAATTTCTTCCGAAAGCTCTGACAGCGATAGTCGAGCCGCGCTCCGTCGTCCATTATGCAAATCGAGAATGCATAATCAACATGATCACGATCACGCTTCTTCGTCTAATCTGTTCCCGTGGAAAAGGTGTCCGTCTTGTACGGTGCTGTTCGAGTACTCGGCCTGCAAGAATGGGCAATCGGTCTCCAACGCCCACAAGCGGAAAAGAGATCAAAGAATACGGGGGAGTCCGACGTCGACTTCTTCAACATCTTCCGTCTCGACGTCGATTTCCAGAGAAGCCTGCGCGTTCAGAAGGAATAATGCCGATCGGAACATGCATATCCTATTTAGAAAAAGTAACAGAATATTCGACGAAGAAGCTGCAAGTGTTTGGGAATCAAGAAACAGACCGTTCGAAGGGACCAGACTTTACGAACAGGACGCAAATAATAGAACGATGTACACGGATGAACGTCGCGTAAAGTGGGGTTTCAAGCGTGCTTATTAGCGATCGTTGAGTAAGTGGTAAGAAAATGAGTAACTTCATCAGCGACGAAGTGGTATAAGTCGCGTGGTCCAATTATTGAGATTCGATGTAAGTACAGTAATGTCTCCCTAACTGACGCTCAGATTGTTCAGAAAACTGGACAATTCGGGAAGAGGAGATATAATTATTAGAGCCCTGCAGCTCGTTCTTATAGTTGTTGACAATCGATAACCATAAAAAACGAGCCGCAAGGCTCGAACAATCGTATCTCCTTTTCCCAAATTGTCCATTTTTGTGGACAATCTGAGCGTCAGTTAGGGGGACATTACTGTAGAGGTCTCTGTAGAATATACAGTAAAGTCTCCCTAACTGACGCCTAGATTGTGCAGAAAAATGGACAATGTGGGAACAGGAAATACGATTAGTCCGGTTTTGCACCATGTTTTTATAATCGTTGACAATCGGTAACTATAAAAACAAGTCGCAAGGCTCGAATTCGCAAGGCTCCTCTTTCCAAATTGTCCATTTTTCGTGGACAATCTGAGCGTCAATTAGAGAGACATTACTGTAGAGGTCTCTCTAGAATATACAGTAATGTCTCCCTAACTGACGCTCAGATTGTCCACAAAACTGGATAATTCGGAAAGAGGAGATATAATTATTATAGTTGTTGACAATCGAGATAACCATAAAAAACGAGCCGCAAGGCTCGAACAATCGTATCTCCTTTTCCCAAATTGTCCATTTTTGTGGACAATCTGAGCGTCAGTTAGGGAGACATTACTGTACTGGCAGGAGAGATCGAATATTCTCAATTTGTCGCTTTTACTTTATTACCACGACGAGTGGAGAAGAAGCGAAAATGTCCCATCGAAATAAATTTTAAATGATCTTATTTAATTATTTTAAATAAGTTATTTTTTCGAAATTCTCAAAAATTTGAATGGAAAGAACGAATTTTCATTTGTTTCCTGGCTCTGTAAAATGGATCGAGGATCACGTTCATCGTGTCTTTTACCGGAAGAGTATCTCATGATGTCTGAACGGGTGTTTACGATCGTCGAAAAACGGGAAAATTGAAACGTGGTGTCCTTTGATTGTAAATTTAACGGTGGTAACCGTAAGGAACAACAGTAACGAGTGGTCGTAATTGGCAGGTACCGAGTTAGTAGTGAAACGCCGTGAATAAATTGGACGTACAGGGGTGACGCGTCCCGTTGGACGTGCGTTGGAAAATCTGAAACTCGATTAATACGCGTCGTGTCCGTAGGTGAAGAGTCTATAAGTAGAATCTTCGGCGGACACGGACGTCAGTCATATTCATATATTATATTCTGAGCCGGTAGACGAAACCTTCCTTTACGCTAACGAGATATCCGCGACGGTTAACACTATGCATACATCACACGATGCCACGGTATACATCTTCGACGAAAATTTCAGCTACAATTTGCTCGACGAAAAAGCGACTTACTGTTTTCGATTAACCGTGTACCCTTTCTAAAGATGAAAGGGTACGAAAGAAAAGAAGAAAAAGATTTTTCTAGTTTATAAAGCACATGTATGCATGTATATATGTTGTACCTATACGAACGTTGTGATACATATTTATTTTTACCGAAGTAAACAAGTCGATAAATTTTCTCTAATGTGAAAGGGATTAAGAATGAAATATCGTTCCAAACACAAGATTTCATTTGACGATAATTGAAGCTTAGAAAACAACGCTCCTGTTGCTAATAAGAAAAAACGATTTGTAGATTCATGGTTGTTTGACAACGAAACGGTGAAAACATTTGTCGGTGCACTGGCGTTTGCACGACAGCAAAACCTTTTTTCCTCGCGTATGTTCTCATCTTAATCTACTCGAGAATCTCTCTGAATGGCAGGCTTTGTAAAGGAAACGTCGCAGCTGCGTCCCTCTCGTCTCGTATTTTGCACGCATTCCGATGAAATAAAACGAGACTAGTAAGGGTGTCGAGTTCAACCGAGAAGAAATATTTCGAAACGGGATGTTAAATGAGCGAACTGTCCGACTGTCACTCCGCCTAGTACCCAGTTTCTTAGCACTTAACGAAAATATGAGCCAAAATGAATCTATATATTTTCGGTATCCATGTTACAAATAGACTTAACGTAACACTACCGCACTCTTTACAAACGATTTCAAAACTATACTTTCTGCTGTATGTCGTTTATTTATTTACAAATATTTAAATTGCTTCATACAACTAAAATAAATAGTAGACCGAACTAGCAGCCAATATTGTAGACGTAACTTTAACGCGTTTATGGAATTTCATTATTCGCGTTGTTCAATACTTATCTTTCTGTTCAGTTTCATAAATAGTATATACAATTTTCCAACAATATTATAACTTTCAGAAGAGATATAAACTTACAGTAAGCGTAGATGGTGTCTTATCGTAAACTATTAACAATGAAACAAAGTCACATGTTAATAGCGTGAAATAGGCACCAGTCGAATAGTTTAAAGCGGATAATATTACATATTGTACTTTTCTCATACTTCGTTCTATATCACTGTTTTGTTAGAGCAGATATTCCTCCTCTGGAATAAGTTTATTTTGATTAAAACATTCTTCAATCCATCCGCTTCTGATAACTATTACGTGTTTCTGTAATTCATTGTCTATTAAACTTTTTAGTTCGGAACTGATAGAATTCCCATTAATGAATATGTGCGTTACAGAATTGTCAAGGGTTTCTTTAACAGTGCCAGCCAAAAAACAAAATCCATATTTGGTCAAGTCTGATGAATCATTGAAATATCCCACCATCCTCCTAAACATGGAGTAAGGTGAAATTCCGTGGTCGAACAACTCTTCGTCTAACTCATTCATTTGTGCAAGATCGAGCTTCATAATCTGTGCCTGAACAAAAATTTTATGATATTGTCAATTTTGTATTTAAAACTATAGAACTAATTGGATGAAAGTCGTACCTCTTCTGAAGCTTTTTCTAATGAACGTGTTAAACTTTCTTCGGTTGCATTTTCAAAGAAATTGTCATAATAATCGTCGTAATACTGTGCTAACCGATGCTTTGTTGATTTACAACAAGTTATTAGATCCCATGGAAGAAAGTCATTTAATGAGGACCAGTTTTCTTCTTTAACAGTGCGCTTGAACCAATCTATTGTTACCACGTCGTATTTATTGCTTTGTATAATACTGTTCGCCCTCGCCTGAAAGAATTAATTTTGATATATTATTTATTAAACACCATTAATAATCTCAAAAAAATGTACGATTAAAATGCTTACGGTTTTAGCTTTACCAACAATGATGCAATAAGTTTCATTTAACGGGTTTTGTACAACTTTTGCTCTATGTTGCCATAGAATTTCTTCGATGCGTTCTTTGGGAAACTCGATATCTCCATTTATTACACAAATTTCTTTACCATCTAAAAGTCTTGTCAGATAAACAGGTGGATTTTCATAGATATTATGCCTCGGTGGTATATTGTCAAATCTGAGAGAACGTGGTTTTGTTGTCTTGCGCATTTTCGCTTCAGAAGTATCTTCTATATCATCATGGTCTGCATCTCGTTTCGTTAGTTTTTGAACTGGTCGCGAATCCTGATTACCAATAAAATACACTAGATACATAGCCATATAATAGAATTTGTGAAACTCGATCTTTTTGGAGAACACGTACTTTAACGAACGATAACAATTCTACAGTGGTGCATACATTGTACCATGGCTTGTCAGTTCTAATGCTTGTGGCTCGTGGGAATCTTAAACTATATCCTGTTGGATAATCATTACTTTTTATCATCTCAGATGCCCTTACTGTAACAATTATAGATTCTTCGGGAGTAACCCACAAACGTGGTTTATCCAGCTAGAAAATATTAAAATTAAGGTATTATATATATATTTACTAACTTAATATATTTAAAGATATCTATATTATGTAAACTTACCCTAGGTGGAACCACGTTTGCTGGGCATTCTGTTTTCCATTTATCTTGAAACTTATTCCAAAGACCCCTTAATTCATCCATGGAAAATCCATTACTTACCTTTACAACTGATAGAAATACTGTTGGATTTTCTCCTGGAATATCTGATGGCTTAGCTACACCCACCAGAAAACTCTTTATCAAATCCATGAATTTTCCCTCCCCATAATATCCGCCAAGGATAATCAAATCGACATCCTTCACTAAATTTTCTGAATACTGCAACAGCATATTGCAAAATACAGAAAACGTACAGCAATAACATAACTATATACACTCCCAGACAAAAAGCTAGCATACGTGTGCTATGCTTTAATTTCTCGTGTTAAGATAATGCTAGCATGGAAACACTGTGTTATATGTAAAACGCGTACCTTCTACGAATATGTAAACATAACATAGAATGGCATTCCTTCACCGAGTTCTTTTAGTTGGTAAAGAAGCACATAATTCAACACAGCATGTGCTATCTTTTTGTCTAAGAGTGTAGTAATACATGTTAATGAAAGAAACAATACCTCTGCTTTTATTTTATAACAACCACTACCACCTCGTACATTTGGTTTATATTTAATGTCACATTTTTTTACTACTAGCCCTTCTTCTTTTTTTTTCATACTCTCATTGAATAACCGGCATAATTCCTCACTGTCGACAAAATATTTGAATTATTTATACACAATTTTCTCCTTAAATTATACTTTAAACTTGAATTATACCTTGTAGAAATTTTATTGACTTCGCACATCATAAGAGAACCTTCTTCTTCGTTAAATGCCTCTTTTAAAATGTCCAGCCTTTTCTCATAAGGCTCGTTATGAAGCAATACATCATTGTACATAATGATATCATATGCAATAAAACATGGCTGATGATGACTACTACTTGATAAATTTTTAACATCAAAATTCATTGCCTTTGAACCCAACAATTTCTTTTCTTTATGCCAACCCATTAATTCCCCGTCTAAGATTATTGATTTACATTGAGAGTTTAATAGTCGACTAAATACACTGCTCATAAAACCTACAATAACGAAATACATTAAATACATTGATTTTTACTTACATTATCTGTTAACTATACCTGAAGAACTAGTTTCTCCATAACCAGGTTTATTTGTAATTTCGAATCCTTGTCTTGTAAAATATTTATATCTACCATCTTTCATGTGCATCTGAGATCGTTCACCATCATATTTACATTGAACAAAATATTGTTCACCTCTGACAAAAAGTTTCATTGTATCCTCAATTTTACATTTCTCTAACAGCATAGGTCGAAAATGTGAGAATACTTTGATATCATAATGGTGCCTCAACTGATTATTAAACAATGTGTCACAAACTTGGTGCAAATTTGACACATCAAGTGCTGAATTTGCATCTGGATGAATAACTAAAAAGGCAATAGTATATGTATCAATAAATTATAAAGCATTTCGCAGAAACTACTGCAATAGATAAATGCCAATGTGAAAAAATATATACCTGCCAGTATTTTCTTTTCTCCAATATTAAGTTTTAAATCTTTAAGAATTATTCGCGTTATCCATTTAAACTCTAATGCACTGATTTTTCCTAACAAAATTTTAAAAGTTTCATCTTTTTGCGCAAGACTCTCGTTTTTCGATGATACATTATCAATAAATGCATTAATATGTTTTATAGTAAGATCTGAAGTTTCACTTTTGAAGCGTTTTCGTAAAGTCCAATAAGCTATTTCTCCAAAATCATGCCCTGCCTTTCCTGTTCTTGGAACTCTAAAACAATACCGTATTTCCATTAATTTTGTTTTACAATAATAACAAGAGAAATATATCAATTAGTAATCTTACTTGTATTCTAAAAGTTTTATTGCATCCTTACTGCCTTTACCCAAACAAAATACACGAACATAAAGAGTAGCAAGAGATTTCTCTTTTAGATTAGTAGGACCACGTTCACGTTCCAGTCGAGGTAAAATCAATCTAAATATGGGGAAGATCGAAACATCCTAATAATAAAGAAAATCATAAATGGCATTCAATTATTGTTACTGAGACCTAATTAAATTGTACACAACTATACCGCATTAGGATCTTGTGTCTTCAATTCGCCACTAACATGACGACAATGCCGGATGAATGTCTCTAAGACATCAGCTTTCTTTGCAATAGGTGCTTTGGTAACTTCTTCCAAGACATTGCATAATTGTCTAAATTCAATTTTTCCGGCCAAGGAGATGCTCATTTTGTTTATAAACCTAAAGGACAATAATAACTGATTATACTAAATATAGCAAACTCAAAAACGTGTACAACATATACAATATAAGAGGTACATATCATATTACAAAATATTAAAATTCATACAAAGGTGTTAATACATTTATTTACAATTGTAACAAATCATTTTACATTTCTCTTATATGTCATAAGTTTTTGGTCTTGTAAAAGACCATATATAAATAATACTATATACTAATGCTCCTAAACTAAATTGTAATATAATTTTCAAGATACATTCTTGCTAAAAAATAATTTTCTGATTGTAAATAAATAAGATGTAGATTGAAGGCAGCTTCTTGCTTCAGGTCTAAAAGACTTGAATTTTTCTGAACAAGTTCACCAGGATGTTCATTAAGTACTAATTTATAGAAATGCACAGCAGCTGGTAGTAAACCAATTTGATGAAACGCACGACCCATATTATAGTATGTTTCTTGTTTTCCATCTTCACCTCGTAATTGACAATATTTTCTCAAAAAAGCAATACCTAAAATAAAATAATACAATGTTTACACAAAGTACTTTTCAGGTATAACTTTTAATATACATGCATAGCAAATAATAAGATGAAATAAATTTATAATTACCTTGAATTATAAGTTGATTCTTCTTAGCAGATGATTTTTGGCATGCCATTTGAAATAAAGTTATACCTATAAGTAATGCTAACAATGCACTAGGTGCTACTTTAAAAAGAGAAATGTAATCGTTAAAGGCGTATGTGTATGTTGCAGAAACAAGACAATTGTTCGCATGCATTACATGTACATAGGAAAATACATCTTCTCTTCCAAGAAGACGCATAATAAATCTGTTATGCCTAGAATCTTGTGCCTTTTGAACAATAATGTTCAATAAATTCCAAGAATTTGGAGTTTGACAAATGCGTAGCAGGTGTCGCACAATGTTATATCCATGATAAGAATCGTTATTATAAATGCAGGCAAACGAGCATAAAAACATTATATGCGCGTTTCTTTTCTCAAATCTCTTCGATGTTAAAGCACTCAAACAAAGTCTTTGGAGTAAACCATATCTTTTTAATTTACAAGCTAATTTACACATTTGTAAAAGCAAAAAGAATTCACTTTTCTCACTAAGGTCTGTTGGATTCAGAAACACAGGAGCATTGTCTTCCTCAAATTTTTCTCCGCGTGCTAACCGATTAAGTTTCAAAGAATCTATACGACGTTGTATGGAGTATGGTCTTGTTATTGCACTTATCTCAACTTTGTTTCGTATAGTAATACAATGTCTAGAGAAGAGCAGCATACCAGATTGAAAATATTCATCGTATCTTTTCACTTTGTAAAGAAGCAATGTTCTTCTGTAAATTACTTGAGGGTCTAAAGCATCTGACTCGAGATCTTGATCAAGTATGTCTATTGCTTTATTATATTGACCCTTCAACTGATACAATTTAGCTAAAGCTATTCTTGCACCTAAATGCTGAGGTGATAATTTTGTCACAATTTCATATGATTTTATTGCTTTCTTTAATTCTTTACAGCCAACCCAGCATTCTGCATGTCGTAACCAAACTGCAGCTAAACTGTAATTAGCACTATTTACTAATGGATCTAGTAACAGTAAAGCACGTTCAAATTCTTTCTTTCCCATTAATGTTTCGGCTATATCTAAAAAAAGATCTCCAGAAATTTCTGGACTTTCATACATGTAGAATTTAGGTAAAAGCTTTTCTGCTAATTTCATTTGGTCCAATTCAATAAGTGTTATAAGAAATTTTGCTTTTAAATCAACAGCAACATTATCTGGCATTTCACAGTCTTCTATTTCACCTATTTTTTGCTCTTTAGATTCATCTTTCTTTTCATTTCCAGATTTTTTCACTGTTACAATAGAATTTTTATCATTAACATTTTTATATTTTACCCAAATAGTTGTATATGCTGTCAAAATATGTAAACATCTCTTAAACTTCTTTAATGCTATTAATATTTCAGTCATAATATTAACTTCCTCCAAAGTAATGAAGTTAGGACATTTTGAAAAAATATTTTCCATTGCTTCTAATGCTTGTTCATTATTATTTTCCTCCATGTAACGCTTGGCTAACATTTTAGCATATTTAATTACATTTTCACCATCCTCTGGCTCCAACTGGTAAACCAATCTTGAAAATCCTTTTAAATAGGCCTTTTTGTCTCCATACCTTTCTAAAAGTTCTGCTCGTATTTCATATAAGCTTACATCTTTTGGACTTCCTTGAATTGCTTTATTATAACATGTTATAGCTTGTTTAATATCTCCACTTTCAAGTGACATATTTGCTAATCTCACCCATTTATCAGAATCTCTTGGACTGAGATGAGCTGCTATTAAGGCAAATTGTAATGATTTCTCTGGCTGGTCTGTTTCATATATCATTGCCAATGTTTGAAATGGTTCTGGAGCACTTGGCACCTGTCTGAAGAAATGTCAAAATGTTTACATTGCTCAACGATACATTATAGTATCATATACTTTTCATGTTATAACAAACACTTGCCTAATTATTTCCATACATATTTGAGCAGCTAATTCTGCATCTCCTCTGGCAAATCTTAAGTTTGCTTCACCCATCAACCCTTGTAGAGCTGGAGGAAGTGTTCTTTTTTTCTTTTTATATTTTCCTCTTGGTCCTCTTCGCTGAGCAACTTTATTTATTCCTAAATCATCATTGTCGTTTTCACATCTACACATAAAAAGATCAATTGCTTTATATTCCACATAAAGGAACATATGTAATTGCTAATGTATTACCTAGCAGGATCAGTTTCTGTAGTTTCTAAATCTATGTCTTGATCCATTCTGGATGAATATTCAGAAAATGTTAATTCTCCATTCAAGAACTGTTTTGTTAATTGGTCCTCTTCGTCTGCTGTCATTAATATATCTTGATCTTCGGTGTCTGTAGCAATATCCATGATAGCATTATTTTGTTCGACGTAAGTATCAGATATTATGTCAGGTGTTATATCTTGAATCTCCAAAGCTTTAGCTTCAACAAATTCTGTCATATCCACATTCATATTGCTAAGAGCATTTTCATCCAATTCTTCAATGATCACTGTTGCTATTGTGTTTTCTTCATTAAGTGGCATATTATCTTTCTGATTCAATGACGATAAATTAATTTCAATGTTAACTTCTTCCATTTCGGTATTCACAGTAGTTTCCGTAATAATATAATTCTTTTATTATTCTCAATAGAGAACACTATAAGTTGAAAACATGTGAATAATAAAAATTATTCAATATAATAATTTCTTATACAAGTTGTTTTAAAAACAAGAGCATAGTATCAGTAAATCTAATACTACATGTACTATGTAAATAACTATGTGACTATTTAATACATATATTAGAAACTGAAGAACGCATGCATACATGATTAACATTAAAATTTCATGTTTTAAATCATTAAACTTATTTGGGTTTTACTACATATAAGCATATCTATTGTAATTTATATGCATATATGAAATATGTGCGTACTATAAAAAAAAAACAGATTTATATTAGAGGTTATTATGTAAATTGTTTACCTTCGTTAAGCTGTGCAATGCAAAAAATTTGCAAAGTAGACCTCTATGTAAATAATCACTTTTTCTTAAAATGTTCCTTTATAACGCACAAAACACAGTTAATGTATTATAATTGTTTATATCAACACACAGATAATATAAACTGTAAACGCTTGAACCTTTGATACTGACATCACACATCCATACATGAACTGTGCAATGCGAAGTAAACAGTGTGATATGGCAGTGCATTATGATTTGTTTGGTCGTCGTTCATGAGCGTAATTTATTCACGAGAAAGTACAATGTTGGTCACACTTCAAAGAAGTGAGAGAATGTGATGAAAATATTGAAGAAAAATGCATATTTGGAACAGCTGGATTTTCAAATCAAGGCAAACTTTTATTTTAAGAATTTTGAGGTTATGACATCGAAAACAAGATTTTGACAATAAAGAATCATCTCTGAACCGTTTACAATTTTTGTAAAAGTTAACTATTTAGGAGGATATGATATGATGAAATAACCTTGTTTCACTAAAACATTGAGTGGAAGTATGATAACAAATAATATTGTTTAATAAATTATGCCTTTCTACTACATGTAAGTTTAGCGAACTGTATAAATTACATTCACATGAATTAAGTTAATTATAAGTTACAAAAGTGCATATATTTATATTAAAAAAGCAATACGAACTTATTACAGTAAATAAATAATATTTTTATGATTATACTTCTTATTTACTAGCAGTTATATACTTCAATTGATATTAACATTAATACATATTTTTCAGCTGATATTAATAGTATGAAGCCACATAAATGCTGGCTATATATTCCTTTATTGTTACTGCTTGGTATTGGAACTAAAATATCAAACAATCAAGTGAATTGTTCTGACAAACATAATAATACTGTAAGCTCTGACATTCCTAATATAATTAAATCATCTTGTCACAATAAAGATCCAGAGCAAATAAAAGTTCACTTTGCTAGCAGAATTGTTAAAAACGAATATATTGTAGCATTTAAAGGCTACTACAAACTGCATGCACGTGAAAATTATATAAAAGCTGCATTAAATTCATCTGGCATTTACAACTGGAAAATTTTATTTCGTGATAATTTGGCTAGCGACTTTCCTAGCGATTTTGACGTTGTACTCCTGGAAGAAACAGATAAAAATAATGGTCTTGATGCTTTAACCGATCATCCCCTCATCAGAAGGGTAACACCTCAGAGACTCGTTCATAGAACCTTAAAATTTGTGAATGCATCAGAAGATGCAGATTTTCCAGAGTATAAAAATTTTAGAAGAAAAATCAACAATTATGTGAGACTTTGAATTATAATTTAATTACACTTTAAATCATAGAAACATCTGCTTATAAATATATTATTTTTTGTGGCTGATAGAATAACCAATTTTGGCAATCAACCAATCGTCATACTTCACGTAGATTATTAAGAGCTATTCCAAGACAAATTACAAGCATACTTCAAGCTGATGCTTTATGGGGAATGGGAGTTACAGGAAATGGTGTTAAGGTAAATAATGTAATTTATGATCTTTGTAAAAATAAAGTTACATTAATATTTGTTAATAATTATTAACAGGTAGCGATATTTGATACCGGGTTAGCAGCTAGCCATCCACATTTTAAGAAAATCAAGGAACGTTCTAATTGGACAAATGAAAAAACATTAGAAGATGGATTGGGTCATGGAACATTTGTAGCTGGAGTTATTGCATCATCTTGCATTGATTGCCTTGGCTTTGCACCAGATGCTGAACTTCATATTTTTCGTGTTTTTACTAATACTCAGGTATCTGTAATATTATCTTTTAATACACATGTTCTTCTGAATATTAAACTCTCTGCTTTTCTGCCATCTGCAGGTATCATACACTTCATGGTTCTTAGATGCATTCAATTATGCTATTCTTACAAAAGTCACAGTATTGAATCTTAGCATTGGGGGACCAGACTTTATGGACCATCCATTTGTTGATAAAGTATGGGAATTAACAGCAAATGGTGTGATAATGGTCTCTGCAATTGGTAATGATGGACCTTTATATGGGTAACTATAACATTTATCCTCTTTGATGGCAAAACGCAAAATATATATCCTCAAAATAATTTTGCTTCTATTTAATATAGTACACTAAACAATCCTGCGGATCAAATGGATGTCATTGGTGTAGGTGGAATTAATTGGGAGGATCAAATAGCAAGGTTTTCATCAAGGGGAATGACAACATGGGAATTACCATCAGGATATGGAAGAGTGAAACCAGATTTAGTTACATATGGATCAGGAGTACGAGGATCTGCATTACAAACTGGTTGCAGAACATTATCTGGAACTTCAGTTGCCAGTCCTGTGGTTGCTGGTGCTGTGGCATTGCTTGCTAGTGGATTTGTCCAAAAAGATGGATCCCCAGTGATTAAACAGAGGGTAATTACATGTCAAAGTTAAATTTTTCGGAAATATTAATACTTTTAAATTATATTTCTAAAGATAATTTAACTCGAGTATGTATGTATGTATTATAAAAGGTGACGCCTGCAAGTATGAAGCAAGCATTACTTGGCTCTGCACGCCGTTTACCTGGAGTAGGAATGTTTGAACAAGGTGCTGGTAAATTGGATTTATTACGAGCGTTTCATTTTCTTCGTTCCTACACACCAATTGCTACATTAAGTCCAAGGTAATTTACTTTTCACATTGTAGTGTGAAACGTATTATTACACTGAAGAGCAACATTGTAAACATTCTCGAATCAAAATCCTTTAATTAAGTTAAGAAATATATTGAGAAACTTAAAAACATAATAGTAAGATAGAATTTTGGTTTAGAAATGTTGACAACGTTACTTTCCAATATAGTTTAACACATTGATGACCTGTGATAGGTTATCTCGTGTTCTTATGCCCAGACGTTGTAAAATTGCTGGTCAACAATGTGTTAACATACAGAACTTAATAATACAAAACCTGTGATATATTATCAGTTATATAGATCTGACTGAGTGTCAGTATATGTGGCCGTATTGTACACAAGCTGTATATCATACTGGGATGCCAACAATTGTAAATATAACTATAATAAATGGCTTGGGTGTGTCTGGTCATGTAGTAAATTTTGTATGGCATCCATACACTGGTAATGGTAATGGCGAACGGATTGACGTGTCAGTAACTTATAGTGACGTTCTTTGGCCATGGTCAGGCTGGTTAGCAATTGCAATAACAGTACCATCCTCTGCTCGTGACTGGCAAGGCATAGCACAAGGTTAAAAATATTTGTATTATTTATTTTTTGACTAAAAAACGATATCATTTCTATAATATTTTATTACAATGACAGGTCATATAGTAGTTACAATCGAATCACCACCAAGTGACGGAGAAGAAACACCAAGACAATCTAAAATTGAATTACCCTTGAAAGCAAAAGTTATTCCTACACCCCCACGGCAGTAAGTGTATAGTTTTTCAAAGTGTTGCTATAGAAATTTATGCTATAATTAATAAAATGATTACATTTGCTTATAAGTAAACGAATTTTATGGGATCAATATCATAACTTACGATATCCACCTGGATATTTTCCACGAGATGACCTACGCGCAAAGAATGATCCACTAGATTGGAATGGCGACCATATCCACACTAATTTCAAAGATATGTACCAACATTTACGAAATGCTGGTTATTATTTAGAAGTACTTGGTGCCCCATTCACTTGTTTCAATGCTAAAAACTATGGTACCTTGCTCATTGTGGATGCCGAGGAAGAATTCTTTCCTGAAGAAGTATTTACATATTTATAAATCAAAGTATTTATATATCAATTTATCTTAACAAACAATATTTCTTTCAGGTTACAAAACTTAAAACAGATGTAGAAGAAGAGGGTCTCTCTGTAATCATTTTTGCAGACTGGTATAATGTCACTGTCATGAGGAAGGTAAAGTTTTATGACGAAAATACTCGGCAGTGGTGGATACCAGATACAGGAGGCGCAAATATACCAGCCCTAAATGATTTATTATATCCTAATTGGGGCATAGCATTTGGAGATCAAGTACGTAATGGGCAATTTACTCTCGGTCAACATCCTCCTGTAACGTTCGCGTCTGGTACTACAATTACTCGGTACGACAATGTTAGCAAAGATACAATTATTTGTGAAATGCAGATTAGTTAACAAATTGTTATGTAAGATCCATATGTTTCTGTTTCGTTTATTAAGATTTCCAAAGGATGGAATCATTATCTACGTAGAATTACATGATCAAGGACAAGAACTTTTAATAGAATCAGAATCTAGATCTACAATGTCTATGCCAATTCTTGGACTTTTCCAAACAAGTGGTTATAAGAGTATTCAAAAGATATATAAAGATAAGGATAAGAACGTAATCCCAGATGAAGAAAATATAGACAAAAGTAACACGAAAGATCAAATAGTACCGGGCAGAATTGTAGTGTATGGTGACTCAAACTGCATTGACGATAGTCATTTACAAAAACGTATGATTTTATAATGATCCCTAACTTTATAAATAATTTCATGAATCTAATTCATTAACATTATGCTTTTTTAGCTTGCTTCTGGATGCTTGATGCCATATTGGAGTATACAACAACGGGCCATGTTGCCACAGTTTTCACCGATGAAAGTCGGACTAAGGCAAAAGTTTTGGAGAAGCCTACAACTCTAGATAACAGTGAACTGCCACAACGTATGGAGGGTAGCCATTTAAGACGACATAGTAAAGTATTACTACCTGAGAGCGCTAATACTGACCACATTCGACCACTTCCATCTTGCCCTACTATTACTCTTGCTATTCCAAAACCATTAAACGAGTCTGTTCCCATGTGAGTTTGTTAAATTTGATTCAACTACTGCATTGGTGATAGTGGCATTAATAATACGTTGAATTTAATTTCAGAAATCTTTATAAACCACAAAAGTTACTATCTGTAGGGGATACGATAGTTGCGGTAAATCCAGTTTTACAAGATACAAGTCCCTTGTGGCTTAGAAGGCGAGTTGGTGCAAACATTCCTACACTACACCATGCAGAACGAAATAATATTATAGATGACTTAGAACAAAGTGACAAAAATAATAGTGAACTGTTTTCAAGTAAGTGGAGCTACATCGCAGGAATAGTTATTGTAGGGAGTATTGTTCTGTATTTATTAAACCAGTGGAATTGCTTAATGTCAAAAAGGCATTCACGAAGAAAACGAACAGTCGGTAGGTTACGCAGAGTTATTCAAACAATTTCTGTGCGCCGAGTGCCTCAAATGTGATTTTGTATTTGAGAAAAATCAACCAGTGCAAAATAATGTTCGATTATCTGCGGTAAACGCTTAGAAAATAATAAAACTATGTTACGTGCCTTTAAACATACAGTACTCAACGTAAATTTATAAATTATATAACTTATTTTGATAAATTTTACGTGTCATTAATTCATTCTGAATATATTCATATTTCTGTTAACGTACGTATAGAAAAATGTCAAATTTTTATAATGTTATGTTATTTCTTTGTTTAGTCGCTTCTATACATATAGTTAAGCCAAAATATAAATTCACCATAACTGAATATATAGAAATACAATGCTGGAATAAAATAAATTTATACTTCCAATAAATTCTAAAAGTATAGTTTTGGTTTAGCATTAATAGAAATTTACATGTTTATATGTATATCTCAGTGAATACTTTAACCATTAAATTTATGATTAACATATTTGCTTCATCTAAATAAGTATATACATAGAAAATGTAATATAAGTTCACTTTTCACCATTACTGACTTGTGATATATAATATAACACTAGAGTAATTACATTTTTTTTACTATTTAGTAAGATAGATTATAAGAAAACCTGAGAAAACAATAGAAACAATAAGACCATTCCTTTTATATATAAAACTTATTTATTTACTGATCAACAAAATTCAATTTTTGTAATACATTTTAATTATTTCTGTATATAATATTATTTATTTGTTTAATGATATTGTATGTAATTAGATTTTACATTGAAATTATTAATACTTCAATTATAGAATGGATTATATGTAATCCAATGTGCTCTATCTTGTTCTGATGCAGATTTGTGGGAGGTGAAAAGACTTTTAAAAACTTCTGATGCTTTGGGGTCCTTAGCAACACTGTAGTTACCTTTTACTTTCTTATATGCTGGATCTTCTGCTTCATTTCTCTTGCTGTTTATTTTAATATTGGCAACTCTATCTTCCTTTTTAATTTTCTCCTTTGATACTTCATCTTGTTTAGCATCTTGAGTTCCAGAAGTATTTTCATCACATTTTCGTTTCTTTGATTTCTTTTGCATAGCCTTCCGATTTGTCATATTTTCTTCCATTTTTTTGAGATCATCAGCCTCCGAATTTATAATAACAATATCACTCTCACAGAACGGTTGTTGACATTGGTGACATATCTAAAAGGTTATTAAAATATATAGTTTATCAAATATGTTTACTATATCAAATATATTGTTTCCATAATCTCTATTTTGTTTAACATTATTACTTACCGTACTCTTAATCTCTTTAAGTGCACGCTCACTCATTACGCATCCACACGACCATAAGAAACAAAATTTATATTTGCCATTCATTTCTAATCCAATAACTGGGCAAATATATGGACTTTTACCTCCGTCTGTATAACAATCCCCTTTCTCAGCTTTATTAGCTTCAAATGCTGAATTTGCAGTTAAATTTAAATTTTTTACATCTTTCAAGGTTTTTATATGTTGTGCTGATTCTGGAAGCGTACTTCTATCAAGAAGACCTTCCAAAACAGACTCTTTACTATACAAACGTCCTAAACCACAACCAACCACTGGTGGCTGCAACGGTAGTTGTTTTATGGTACAATGTCGCCATTTAAATGCAAGTTCTGCTTCTTTATCTTTCTGTAAACAATTCAATACATAAATTTATTGTAAACAAATAAATTTATCAAATATTTACCAAACGATAAGATGTACTATTATAACCATTAATAGTTTCAGACGAAGTAAAATATAAAAGTTACCTGTTCTGGTTTCTTTTTTACTCTGACAAGCTCGTCTCTACGAGGAATAGTTCCACCATCACAACCCATGATAAGTATTAAATAAAATCTAGAAACAATCAAACCTGAGTAGAATCTAAACTCACTCACGTCAAATGATGTACTGAGCGATGTCGGAAATATGATGGTAGGTACAGAGACTGCTTCTCTCTGATTGGTTGACGCTTCACAGGTAAACAGTGCTGCCTCCACAGTGTTAGACAAAGAGAGGAAGTAGCGAGTGACCAAAACAGGAATAGTTTGTTCTAATAAATGAATAGAATAAATGTTCGAACAAATAGATAGAATTGTAAGATCTAGTAAATAGACGGAAGAGTTTATTGAATAATTTCGAACTAGTTCGGAATTATTACGTTTTGTAATAATTTTCTCTCGATCATTACCCATTCTCTTTCTAAATCAACTGCGCGGAACTGGATGCGCATTAATATGGTGGGGATAATAGAAGCGCTCGGAAAGAGAAGGTAGAAATTGCCTGCGCGATGAAGATACAATACTATACCGAGAAATTATGAGTCTCTGAGATCATCCGAAGTAACTTTTTCCTTAGCGCAAATGCAATCCGCGGCTTCTTTATTAGTTACACGAAAAACACTGACCAATAAGAGACGAGCTCGGCTGGTGCAAGACGGCCGAGCCAACGAGCGGATCTGGGCTTCGCTTGCACCAGCCGAGCTCATCTTTTATTGGTCAGTATTTTTCGTTAATAACTCGTAAGCAATGCTGCGGATTGCATTTGCGCTAAGGTGATAGTTACTTCAAATAATCACAGGAATCCCTCATTTCCCGGAAGTAACATAATTTTGGGACACCCTGTATTGACATATGTATGTGCATACGCAGTGCAATCAGTGTTTGTACGAAAACTGCCTACACAATGAATGAGTGCAGGCGACACAACCGCGGGAGTTCCATACATCGGCATGGCACGTCTACCGCATGAATATTATAATTCAGAGCTACGATCGCGACGCGACGTAGAGCCTCTATCAGGTTATCAGATCGTAGTTGAGAATTATAATGTTCATCTGATAGACGCGCCACGCCGCTGTACGAGGCTTCCTCCGCATACGTCACCACCCCACTCCTTGTAGCCAATATTCCTGTGAACATTGAACGAAAATTGAATTTCACCTATAAAGGTGGAATTACAGCATTTCTTTTTTTGAGGGAGAGAGAGTTAATTTCTAGTGCTCTTGCGTACATAAGTTTGTATGCCATCATATGCCATAAACATTGGTTTCAGAACTACCTAAAATTTAAAAAAATTCAAAATCACTGTCAATCTTTCAAGCAAATATTTACATTTTACATACATTTATAAAAAATCATTTTCTACCATATTTTCAAATATCGGTTTCACAATTATTTTCACTACATGTTTTAAATGTTACCGCGCTTTCCAACGTTTTCAATTTTTTTCACATTTAGTAAAGAAGGTTAATCAAGGTTACTCAATTTATAGACAATAACATCAGAAATATAAGTTCCATCTTTATAAGAATATTCGGTGTTAAAAGTAATACGTTTTGTCTAGAAATATGGTTGAGAACCCTTAAAATGTAGTGTTTGATAAAATTAAGATCAGTGTTACCAACCATTCTTTTATAATCAGATATTTTTCTAATGTGAGCGCATTTTATATGAAATATCGATATAAAAATATTTTGACAGATGGAAGAAATATGTATAGTCTCCTACGATTACTAGTTTTTCTGGTAAACACGAAATGATTAATCATTAAAATGATTAATTAATGAATTTGAATTGGACATTGGGATTGAAAGTTTGATGTCAAAGTTGCGTGTAGTGGCAATAATGTATAATCGTTGCAAGTACAAGATCTCGAGTCAGCTGATGGTGGCTAATGATGCTCCGTTTCAGTTTATGTTTTAGTTGCCGGGCGGGTCGTAAGGCAGCAGCACACAATTGTCATCACGTGAGGTCACAATGGTTTCTGATGGTTTCGGCGACGAGTGATTTAGAACAGCGAATGTTTTGAATTTCTTGGGAAATTCAAGCATCTGTCGCGTTCTCCAATTAAAGGTGTAATACGAGATATCTGGTAAGTGGAAACGATTTATTTTTTCCATGATAAATAAAACGAATACCAAAACGAAATTTTTTTTTCTTTCAAATGATAAAGAATCATTAATTTGTGTCTTGCTATTAGAAGATGTCGAAAGTTTCTGTCAGATTTTTCATACATGTATTTCGTAAATGCTAAACGTGACAATTCGTCACGTCGTTCTTGTGATACTGAACATCCATATAATTCAGAAGTGATCGTGTGACGTATTTCAAAGGAGGAGGACCGCGTTATCGATTTTACAAGAGGTTTATTAACGGGCGCCATTAGATCGTTTCGATAATAAGACCGATATCCTAGTAATCTCCTAGTATGGCTAACGACAATTCAAGGGCATTCGTTTTCGTATGCAATTTTGTGCACACTTGTCACTTCCCTATATCGATCACTATGCAAGTTCAGCGCGCCATTCTTGCACTAACTATATGTCACGTGGAAAGCGCGCCTAATTACATAATATCATTGTCGAAGAAATACACTGTGCCACACCCCCTTCTTTTATTTAACATTTCACGAATTCGTAGACTTTCGAGAGAACCCCTAGGACCCCGAATATTATACTATTGATTTCTTGATACATAGATGACAATAACTAGTTAATGTATAATGCTCTTAGATTCATATACATAGTTATATGTCAGATCGATATAATAACATGGATCGACAAGCCAAAGCAGGTGGTTGTTTACGAAACTTTAATTATATTTGTTTAAAAAGAATTTTTCTTGTTTAAAAATCATTAATTTACATAAGATATATCGTTATGGTAATACAAATTTTAATCGAAGTATGTCAAGTTTTGGTTATAGTTTAAATCATCAAATAATCAGTAATAAAATTAGTAATAGTATAAAGATGAAACTATTAAATATTTAACAGATGACAAAATTGTTTGTTAATAAAAATTTTGTTGTATCATTATTACTTGTGATATCACATATTTATTATCAAACAGTATATATCATTTCAGGTATAACAAGTTATACACCTAGAAATATCATCTAAAATGACAGAATATTGGTTGATATCAGCACCAGGTGATGAAACATGTCAGGAGACATGGGAAATCATGAACAACCTAACATCCAAACAACATTCTCTATCAGTTAACTATAAATTCCATATCCCAGACTTAAAAGTTGGAACATTGGATCAACTGGTGGGTTTGTCAGATGATTTGGGAAAGCTCGACATTTATGTTGAACAAGTTACACGCAAGGTTGCAACATATTTGGGAGAAGTCTTAGAAGATCAAAGAGACAAGCTGCAAGAGAATCTAATGGCCAATAATAGTGAGTATAATAATGTTGTGCTTGTAAATTTAGAACTTGCTCTTTAATTTATATTTATATCTATTTTCTGGTAAAAGAGAATAGATTTTTTAAATATTCAGGGGTCCAAAATCATTTAATAATTTTTGTTCTGATATATGATATTTTATTAAATGCAAATGCTAAGTATAAATTTTATAAATCATTGATTAAGAATATTGCATTTTTGGACCCTTGCAGACAGGTATCGATCGATTTTTTGTGTGAGATGTTATAACAGAACATAATATCGGTTGGCAGAAAAACATCAGTGAATACTATACACGACACAAAACATACACACTATTCAGAATTTTTCTTTAATAATGATCTCTTAAACATGTATCAGTTGATTTATTAAGATTTTTCATTTATTCATTGAAAATAATGATAGCACGACTTTAGAGTCTTTGATCCTTATTCTCCTGAATACCCTACATTAATAGATCAATTAGATGTAAACAAAATTTTGTCTGTGTATGCTAAATGTGATATATGAACAATTGTATTTCTTGCAATTACGTTTGATCAGATATATACTCTGTCTTATTTTAATTAACAGTAATATGCAGGCAAAATACTTGTGGCTATAGCACAAAGTAACTAACATCCACAAATATGATGTGTACCATTATTTCCAAAATGTATTATACACAACATATAATACTAGAATTAATTCAATGTAATTCTTTTACCACTGTATATACTGAAAATACAATCAAATTTATATTATAAACATTTATATTTTAATACACAGTTCTTAAAAAACAAGATGCATAATCATGATTCAAATAACTAATTATAATGATGTAAAAAATTTAGACAAACTTACAATGAATATGAAATGGAGTTGATTAATTATGTCAAAAGTCTTGATAATTCTCTCTGTTGTTTAAAAGACTTTTAAAAATTTAATGAAACGTTGGTACACATCATATTCTGCCATATAATTTATATATCTGTAGAATGCTTATTATTCTAATTGGTTTAGAAGTCATATCATTTATTACTACAGATAAGTTTTCATATTTGTGGTGTTGCTTGGCTTGCTTCATTTAATTTGGACCACATTAACCCTGTTTCCCTACCTTACTTATTATTTTATTAACAAATGCTCATACATGTGCACCATCAAAGATGTTGTATAATGCTACAAAAAGATTTCAAGATACAAATATGCAGTATTGTGTGCTAAGATAGAAGAGAAATTTCAGTAGTCTTATTACATGGAAATCTGGAGACATAGACCACACTTGTTATATGAGAAACGTATAAAGGACGCAAGGAGTCGCTTGGGTTACTGTGGTCACCAAGCTCCAATTAGTTATTACAAGGATTCTTTTCTTTTTTCCTTAGTTCGATTGTGTACTATTTTCCCCCTTTAGCATTATCGATCGTTTGCAATTTAAGTTTCAATCATTGCATATCATTTGTTCATACAGTTTCCAAATCTTTCTTTTTTTGTTCCCTTCAATTTTGTATTGTCTCATATTATTTTCTCATTATTCTATTTTATTTTCCTCTTACTTTAGTTATATCGGAGTATTTAACGAAAAATTCACTTCATAGTACAAATATAATTGGCATATTTTAATACTTACATAATTCAGAGATATATATTTTTCATAAATGCAGTTATCTTAGTTTAGCTCATAGCTTCTTCTTTAATATGAAATTAAGCACTCTAATATGCTCTCTGTTTATACCAAAAGAAGTAGTAATATTAATATGAACAGTATTTACTAGAATTGGACTACAAGAATGATTTATTATTAAAGATATGATGCAGCATTGTTATAATACATTTATCTAATACATTGGATCTTAATTAGTACATACAACTTTCTATACGCTAAATACTCCACGTTCTCTTTTCTTTTTCTTTGAGTTATTTTGATTGAGTTTCGACAGCATTGTCGTTAGGCATTTGCGTAGGACGCAATAATAGTTGAACGAGACGTAAGAAAAAATCGCGCGGAGATTGGGACTGGGCTGTAATGGATAGGTCAAACGTCAATGGATGGGGAGAGCTCGAGCCCCGAAGGGGGTCCGGACACCCCGCCAAACACCCCCGTCACCCCATCACACAAGACTTCAAGGGAGCACCACAGGCAGTGGAAGGAATCGGAGAAATGCGAACCAGAACCGGCCACCTGTTTAGGTCAGCATCATCACCAGCGTCACCATCATCATCATGATCATCATCACAGTCATAAACATCATAATCATCCTTCCGATTTCGACAAGAAGTCATCACATAGTCCCCAAGGCATCTGTGATGTTCGATCATCAAACGATCCTTTGTCAGTATATTCATGCTACCATGCGCATTGGTGCTCCGCTTCAACCTCTTCCACACCAATCCCTAGTCCTACCCCCACAAGTCCTAGTCTCTCCCTTTCATCAAACTGTAGCAGTGAAGGAGAGACCAGATGGAAGTCGACAACGCGTCATCGGACTACCGAGAAAGCAGATCGGTGTTCCTCCAATCGCAAATCGCTCGGCTATGACGACGACGACGAAGACGATGCGGACCAAAACAGCGACCACGACCAAGACCAAGACCATAGCGGCAATTTGCCCAATCCAGGTACCCGTCCTACCACCGCCAGGTCAACCCGTCGTACCTTTTTCCCCAAACATAGCTGCGAGACTTGTTCAAACCTATTTTTCCTGTGCACCTCGTGACTCGCCCGTTTAGCGACCAATTCTTGTCTTGTCTTATCTCCTTTGGAGGTAGATATAGGAGAGAAAGAGAGAGAGAGAGAGAAAGAGAGAGGTTGTCATTTCATGGTATTCGAGTTTTGTAAACGATGATCTTCGCATGCAGCTTTAGCTTAGGGACGAGAACAAGAAAAAGAAAATTGTGATTTCGAACTTGTACACTTGTGGTTCAATTCTACTCAATTACTATAGTATGTACAATGAGAATATCTTTATGATCCTAGTGCGCATTTCCTTCAATGTCAATTTTGCACAGCTGCACTACATATGCAATGTTTGTAACGCTGAAATATTTTTCTGCCAAATCTTGCCTCCGATGTAATAGAATATATTTGAGGTCTTCCTTCAGTGTTAATGTGCTATGTCAAATAAGAAAGCATTGCTTATTATACATATTATTTTTTGTTTCGTCACTGTAAGTAACTTCTCCACACCTTTTTGTGACTATAAATTCGCATTGTTTAAAAAACACAACCGTTTCGTATCAGTGATTAAGTATACATACTACGTATTTGTAAATACTTTTTATATACATATTTTAATAATGTGTTGAAAAGAGAAAAGGGACACTATAAAAGTCATGACAATCTCTCTCCAATGCTTACAGCGTACACAAAGTGAAACAGTACCAAAAGGAAAGATACTTGGCTTAGTTTCTTGAGCTTGCGATTCAAAATAAAATATCCTAGTATGTCAAATATCTTATGTTGTATTGCAATAATTTCCTCAATGATGTTACAGCAACATTTAATTTCTTGTGCACGCAGGAATTAAAATATTGGAAGATAACAAAGACAGCTGCCCGTCTTTCTAGCACATTTTAATTGCAGCAAATGTGCGTACATTCTGAAAGTTTGATTTTTCGGGAAATGCTCTAGTATTTTTTAAGTTCTTAGCTAGTTCTTTTTACTCCTGCGTCCTCGTGAATAAATATTTCATAAGTTTTGTACAAACTACATTAGGGGATTGGTCGAGTTTTATTGTTTTTTTAAAGCTCACTTGTGATAATGATAAAGATTAGTATTCTATTAACATTTTTGGATATTGTTCAATCAATTGTTCCAGGTGCTGTGGACGAATGAATGAACACATTGTGTATTACCTTAATAATTTTCAACCTCTTCTTTCTACATTTTAAAAGCTTCTTTTTATTTCTTTATCTTATATTTTCTTATACCATACTCTATTTCAATTTTCCTATCTATCTAATTCTTTAGTATATTATTTTCAAAAGATACCTAGTTCTTCAAAAAAATGAAAGTACTTAAAAATAATCAGTTTTTAAAATATAATTATTTAACAATACCTTCACTTCCTCGTATAATTTTCGTTAAATATTGTTAAGAGTTGTAATTATAATTAAATTAAACATATTTGTGGATATATGGAAGTATGGTTTAAGAATCGTTGTAAGATGTGAGAATAGCAACATTATTTTTTAATTTTATTTCTTTTTAGTATATTTTTTTTAGCATTCTTCCCATACCTAGCTTTCATATTGCTTTGTAACCATTACATTTTATGATTTTTCGTAGAAGGACAATACTGCACAAACTATAATACATGTACAACATATGTATTATGGACGTTAGCACAGTTTACAGATGAGACACAATTTAACAGAACAAAATTTTCAAACACTTATCGATCGGTACATGGACTTATAAGAATACTATTTCGCATGATCAGATATAGATTTTGCAGACAGTATGGTGCTCAATACCCTTCAACACTACAAGTTACCCATTTCACAGAATACATCCTACTGATCAACTTTAATAAAGTACTTCATAAACAGTTAGCATGAAATGCTTAGATATCTTGGCTTAGCTGCATACTCTGTGTTTATGTTATTGCTCATGTTACAATATATCATTTAAGTCACCGGTACTATAAATACGAGATAAAACTGATATTTTTAATATTCTAAATATTCATATTACACAATATCTGTAGACATTATATTCTGTGGTATTCATTTACTTATTCATAATTCTGATAAACCAAGTGTACATGTGTAAAGGTGCATGCATGAGTGAGTGACCGTGTGTGTGGTTGTTCATTCAAAGATGTAAAGCAACAGTTTTACAAAAAAACATTATTAAAACTATATGAAGTACTATAAAATACTTCAATGTTTATACTGCTACAGAGTTATCATAAATTTTATTTGAATGAATATTTTGTAAAACACATTTATTTTTTCAAATTAATAATAATGCTGTATTTGATACCATATGTAAAGAGATTAGCTGAAATATAGTTTACATTTAATTCATTCAAAGGCGATTTACGAGTAATTCTTATAACTGTTACAAATTATTCTTAGTAAATATATGTTATTATCATATATTATTATATTAATAAATATAATATATATAATAATATAAGTATATATAAATATTCTAATATAGATTACAGAAGCTTATTTGAATAGGTTTTTATAACAAAAAAGATTAGGAAGTTATGTCTGTTAATATGAAACGATTCTCATAATAAGAAACAATGCATTGACAACATAAAATGCTTTTATACACTAATGTTTGCATGCTGTATTTGGTTAATGTCTCGCTTATTTTTGTAATGCTAATAATTATTAGTAAGGAGCGTACTAGAATCAAGAGAAATAAGTTTAGTAGAAACAGTCTTTCTCTGTTATCTCATTGTTATCAATACTCTCCTTATCACAGAGTCAGTCTGAGAATTGTTTTATTTATAATCCAATTAAAATTAGTTTAATTAGATTACATATTCATATGCAATAAATATATTGTACACATGCAAGTAAATAAGACACAAACTTGTGATTAATACATTTTTCAATCACAATAAATTTTGTAGTACAAAAGCATGTTTAAGTAAATATCAACAATTTATTCTCTTACTTGAAAAAAGAAAAACTTATATTCGCTATTTTGTATGGAATATCATTCATGCATTTGTACAGTATATTTTGTGATTCAACAGAGCTTTGTCATTCTCAGCTTCTAAATTTCTTTGAATCATTAAGAATATATTGGATATTGCATTTGTGAGCACATTTTAAGCACTTAGTATTACATGTGATTTAAACATTGCATGTTACTTATGATTCCATATGTTCAGAATTCTGCAAGCTCTGTTTGAATATGTTATAGAAAATGAAACATGTTGCTCTATAGGATGATTACTATAACATTTCAAATTTACTAGGTGATCTACCATCATATATAACTCGATTCCAGTGGGATATGGCGAAATATCCTATTAAACAATCTTTGAGAAATATCGCCGATATTATCAGTAAACAAGTGGGTCAAATCGATGCAGATCTCAAAACTAAATCTACAACATATAACAATTTGAAAGGCAGTTTACAAAATCTTGAAAAGAAACAAACGTAAGTATGTGACATTTATTTAAAAATTTAATATCATGTTATAGTTAATTTTATTATTACTTTAAGTAATTGTATTGTTACTTCCAATTTTATACTATTCGCGTAGTAATAGAAAATAATTACTATTGTACAGAGGAAGTTTGTTAACAAGAAATTTGGCTGACTTAGTTAAAAAAGAACACTTCATCTTGGACAGTGAATATTTAACTACATTACTTGTGATTGTGCCAAGGTATGTGCAACTATTTTTCTTGTAATATACGCTTATCTATTGTTAACATTAATTAATACACTTTCACACATACATATTTTAGAGCAAACTTCCAGGAATGGCACAGTGGATATGAAAAATTAACAGACATGATAGTTCCACGTAGTACACAACTCATTACTCAGGATTCTGAGTATGGTTTATTTACTGTCAGCTTATTCAAAAAAGTCATTGAAGAATTTAAATTACACGCCCGTGAGAAAAAATTCATTGTTCGAGATTTTACCTACAATGAAGAAGAATTAGCTGCTGGTAATTGCTGTTTTAATAAAAATTCCTGTACTTTTATATATATGTCATAATTTATATGTAGTTTTGTTATTTTATAACAGAAGAATTTGTGAGATATTATATTATTTACTGCCATTGAATTAATTAAGATATATTATAGGAAAAAATGAAATTACAAAATTGGTAACTGATAAGAAGAAACAATTTGGACCTCTTGTACGTTGGCTAAAAGTCAATTTCAGTGAATGCTTTTGTGCATGGATTCATGTGAAAGCATTGCGTGTATTTGTGGAATCTGTTCTGCGGTACTGTTTTCTTTAATACTTCATCACGCGAAACTCAAACTTATACATACTGACTACAACAATAACTCAACAGGTACGGGCTACCTGTGAATTTCCAAGCAATTTTGTTGCACCCACACAAAAAATGTGCAAGGCGATTACGTGATGTTCTTAATCAGCTCTATGCTCATTTAGATTCTTCTGCTACAGCATCTGCTGCGCAAGGAAATCAAGAGGTAGTATTTGTATTACTAATATTATTATTATCATATCGAACAATTTTCTTCTATTATAAATACATTTTAAACTAATTAATTTTTATTGTGTTCGTATGTTCAAACAGACCATGGAAATAGCTGGATTAGGTTTTGGCCAAAATGACTACTACCCCTATGTGTATTATAAAATCAATGTAGATATGGTCGACAGTAAGGTTTAATCATCAAATATGAGCCTATTTTCCTTCTATATTTTAAACTTTTTTTTTCATTTACATAACATACTTCTATAACTCCAGGTACTTAACTACAGGTGCGTACAAAAGTTTCTTTTTAACTCATATGAAATATGGTTTCAACGTTCCGAACGTTATTGTAATTTTAATTATGATACAACAGTTCAAACTCAGTTCACTTCCAAGAGTAGACCAAATATTTATCCAAAAAAATAATAATATTTTTATAGTGCATCAAAATCCTGGAGAGATGTATGGTCTATGATGTTAGTTCAATATAAACTGTGCATAATAGATTGTGCAATCATTTGAATTAATTCCAGCAAAGAGATTTTTATTTACATAATAAGCATTATTTCTTTGCAAAGAAATTGTATTTGGTTAAGTAACAAACATTAGTACAAATCCTGCTTTGAACTTAACATTCAGAAAACCTGAAGACCTGTTGTTTACAATAATAAAAACCATAATTCCTTGTAATACCTATATATATATATATAAATTGATTTATGAATTTTTCCACAATTAAATATAGCACAACCTATTTTACATGGTATTACAAGAAAAAATATGATCATCATGTGTCAGAATAAAAATTCTGCAATGTATAACTGTATTATGTCATGTATTATCTACGAAGTTAAGGACATTGTGAATATTGTTATGAAAGAAAAAATGCATATTGTTATAAAAGCATATATAAAACATACAACTGAACAAAGTGATGCTTGAATCGCCTTTACTCAAAGTCTTTATATTACACATGTTATGAGGCCACTAAACATACAATTTTTTCGTAAATACGTTCAAATTTACTGATTTTTAATGTTTAATGTATAATAATATACATGGATATTAATTAAATAAATAGTATTTATTAGAAATAATAAATTTGCAAAGTCTTAGTTAAATTTGGAAGTATTATTATTATAATTTAATGATACATAAACAATGTTATAAGAAATTAAATTGAAATTTATTAAATATTAATGTAAATGTAGCACAAAAGTAAAGTGAATATTGAAGAAATCATTTATTAAATGATTGAACAAGTTGTACTGTAAATGCTTTGTGTATAGAAAATATACCATGCAAAATTATTTTAAGTATCATTTACCCTCGTTTTTTTTAAATGATACTTTAATTGATGGGCATACATTAAAGCGTATGTTTGAATATACTCGCAGGTTTAATCTGTACATACGTTTTAGAAATAGAACGGGTACCGAGTAGAATAAATTATTGTCCCACTTTTATGCAAATTAATTGTAACTTGTGGAAAATAATTTTCTCCATTGAAAACTCTCCTTTTAATGGTTAACTACAATTGGTGCTTCAAAATACAACTGTATTCTATATCATATTGTTGGCGATAAATTGTTAACGTAGAAATAAAGTTTTATCGTCTCTAATTGAAATTTGTACAAAAATAGATTTTCCTATGTGTTATGTGATGAACATATTATATGTTTAAGAGAAGTGTTATGTGTATCATACTGATGATTCTGAGGAATGTATTATTTTATATACCTTAAAAATCAATTACAATATTATATTTGAATTATAGCAATGACAATACCTAGCCGAATGATAAATGTATCGAATCCATGAATAAATGAATTCTTATTTGCGATCAAAGGAAAACACTGTTGTCGCTTGTAGATATATTGAACGAAAATCGTCATTCAACCGATTTGCTTTTATTAATTGTATAGATAAATAATATCAGATAATAAAGCCAAGTTTCAGTGTCATATTATTTATTATTATATATTATATATATATGTTCCCAGAACCTTCAAATTACAAGTATAAAAATTTAATTTACAAGTTATCATTTTTTATTAAAATTGTTCATAGTATGTACTTGTCGTAGTCCAAATTGTAAACAAAATTAAGAAGAAACATTACTATTTCTACACAGATCCTGAAATATCAAATGTGTATATTAATACTCATTCCTCTATTTTTTCAATGTTAGTTAAATATTACCTGTAAATCGTCAATTTCTTTGTCCCAATTTTTTTCCCCAATAATTTTGATTGCTCCTACCAGCAGATTTTTTATTTTACTGACATTTCGTTTAAATACTGCTACTACATCTGCTGCATGAACATTGTCTTCACAGTCTCTCCAACAATCATAATCTGTTGCCATTGCAACAATTGCATACAATAATCCTGCTTCTTTAGCCAGATATACCTAATTTAATCATTTTGTTTTTTAAAAATATACTGTTGTATAATGAATTATGTTGCTTTGAAAGCTGGTAAAAATATAATTTAGTCTTATTTCTCTTAAAATTCATTCTAAATACTAATAATCAAAAATATACCTCTGGACATGTTGTCATGCCAACTAAATCTCCACCCCAGAGACGTAATGCATTACTTTCAGCTTTTGAGGAAAAGCGAGGTCCTTCTATGACTGCTACTGTTCCACCAAACCTAATATCATATTCTAGTTCTTTTCCAACTTCATATAATATTTCTGATGTCTCTGGATTAAAAGCTGGTTCCATTGGAATGTGGCATACTCCTACAATTGAATGTTGTACAATTTATATTAACATGTACATAACTTGTATGTAAAAAATGTGTGGGAATGTATACAAATTACCTGCATATTTAGTCGAAGTATTGTCATAAAAAGTTACATGCCTTTTTATTGTTCTATCTATAAAACTATCTGGAATAACTAATTTCCCTATATGGATGGACTCTTGTAACGAACCACAAGCTGCAGATGCTAGTATGTGAGTGCATCCAGCTAGTCGTAAAGCTTCTATATTTGCACGATAATTTACTGCAGTAGGACTTATTTTATGACCTGGACCATGTCTGTTATCATTAAAGAATCATTACAGATAAAGTGTCAGTTTAATGGAAACTGTTTCAATTCTAGTTGTAATTGTACTAGTGATATTTTTAAATACGTTTCATTACTCTATTGAAAATATAATATTACCTTGACAATAGTACTACATCCACGCCTTCAACATTACCCTGATAGAGATCGCTAGAAGGCAATCCAAATTCATTTTTGGCAGCTTCCCGAGTAATTACAGTACGACAATTGAGAATTTCATTTTGGGGATCGTCCAATCCAGAACCGCCAATTATTCCAATCTATAAATCTCAATTATATAAACTTATACGAACAAACTAATTGTTAGATGTACAATAATCTCGATTGATTTATTGTACATAATAAAAGAAGAATACATATTTGTAAAAATACACTTTTATTTGAGATTAATTCATTTTTTTTCTATTACTCAATTGTAAACAGAGTGTTACCAATCAGATTATCAACAGCGCGTGACAGACTTTGATTATTGACTGTAGCATATGTTACGACCTAAATCATAAGTTAAGGGGTTAGAAAAATATCTTTAGCAAAATATTACTGCTTCACATTGCACTGTTATACATGAAGAGTATATGTGCAAAATTTAAGCGCGATTGCTAATTTAAAAATAGATGATAGAATTTTGACTATAGAGGTTATAGCATATAGAAACATGATGTTAGTTTTCGAATAATCAAATTGCGTATCATGCGTAAAAAGTACAGTGCATAAGTAAAATATTGAAATCTTATTTATTTGTACAGTGTATATATGAGATTATATCACAAGAAACAAACGTACCTTGACCTTGTATTTAGCCATCTGAAGATTCAATGGAAGTTAAATATGTACTTATTATGTTCTAACTTCTAAGATTATTTTCTAACTTCCAAAATGTTAATTAGTAATAAGCAATTCAAGTTTAGTTACAGAGAGTGTCCTAAAAGTTACTCAAAATCCTGACGTCACCTGAAGTAGTTTCTTTCCTTAGTGCAATTCTACTTCACCATAGTACAGTAGTGCTTCACCATAGCAAGCCAAACAGTGCTACCCTCACGACGACCAATGTAGTTTGTCTCACTTTACCATGCTTGTAATCTCATTGCATTCGCGCATTCATCTGAAACACTTGGCGCGATATTCGACTTATACTTCTCGCCCCGTAAGATTTTCGACCGCATAATCCAGCGTATTTGCGAACGTCTTGAAATGACAATCATTTCTACAATTATTAAAATTTTCGAAAACCAGTGAGTTACATTTTAGCTGATGATATCTACTTCATGAATCAACAATGAATCGTCGAAGTAGTAACAGAAAGCTGTTTATTGTGTTCAGTACGGGTCATTCACCCGGCGTCGAGCTCGAACAGCTGAGCTCGACTTTGTGTACAAAAACCAACGTCGCGCTAGACTTCTTATACACTGATCCAGGTTATACCAGTAAAGACGAGGTGTCCGACTGGCGATTTAAAATTGATCGATTTGATTTTAGACATATGGAGACACTACGCTGGAATTCGAATCCTATTGTAGACAAAGTTCTTTTTTCCTACGTCACACTTTATTTTTCCAATTTCATATCACATGGTTTATTCACATGACTCTGACAGTGATCGGCATCGACCGATGTATTCGCAAATTTTAAGCTTCTGTGAACGAAGTGTTTTTTGATGTTGAAAGAGAACGGAAGATGATCGAGAGAGACAGAACAACAAACCTAGACCGTCACAGTTTACCATGCTTGCGGTACAGTGGTCTGGTTTGAAGAATTCAGTGACAAGTTGTTATAACTCTTTTGAACCATTAGAGATATTGCAATGAAATTTTCACTAAAAATAATTAAAAAATAGTAATTTTTAGGTACTGATAATTAATTATTTTTTGCATTTATTAAACAATAAATTTCAATAAATTTTCGTTACTAGTTTTGATTTTTAAAAAATTGTTTAGATATAATTATACGAACTATTTTTTTACTTTCTAAATATGTATTTCATACTTATATTTCATACATGTAACGTTTTATGGAATACCCGAAGCCGAGCAGCACGCCTGTGAGCGACGCGTGTGAGGCGGCCGTCTTTAAATAACTAGAACTTCCAAATTGGTTCCCATCGGGAAATGATCTTCTCACAGTTATTTAAAGGAAAATGTATAGAAAATATTCATTTCTGTTAGGACACGGAGTCTGTGCAACTTCCGAAATTATCCTTTGTCAAATATAGGGAATTTCTTAAATTTGTTACGTATCAATTAGTGTAATTCTTTCAATATATTATTGTTAGTAATCACTAAAAAAGAAATACATAATTTCTAATCAAATATTATTATTATACTGTAGCGAAAATCATAATCGTTATCATGTTCGTAGTCGTATCGTGCTCGTAATCGTAAGCGTAAACGTAATTGTGCGGATGCTCGTCGCGATTTGCTTGGCGCCCTGACAAGAATTCATTACATTAGTGAAATTGGGACAATAGTATTAGTGAAATATTTATTTGAAACAATTCGAATAATTTCGAACTCTGCCTCGAGCTCGCTAGGCTGGGCGGTTCATAACCCCAAATCTCGGGCCACGAAGTGCGCAAGATGGGGATACATAGTTGTGGAGGCCTTCTCAGTCTAGTTGTTTTGTTATCGCAACGGCGCAAGTTAACGATCTGTGCAGGATGAGGATGGTGGTGCGATTTCGCTTGGACATGAAAGTATGCGCGAGGTTCGATAAATGTGAAATTATTCGTTGCTTACGAAACTCCTTCTCGTAGAGTAAAATATTAATTATTAGCCGTCTCAGAGTTGACAAGTGCTGAGATGGATACAGAAAAAAATTCAGTAGATTCATAAACTAGAAACAATTAGCTATGAATGTAACTTACGGGTTTTCGAACATTTCAATAATTATATAAATGATCGCAAATTGTACCAATTCTTAATAATTCTTAACTCCAATTCTGCAAAACTCTGAGTTTAAGAATTTTTTGTAGGTAATTACTACATTAAATATGTAGTCTTTCTAAAAAAGATATGAATGCAAGTTTTAGTTTTGTTTTTCAAATTTTTAACAGTAAAAATGGTATAAAATTAAGAAATTATTCGTTACTTTCGATACTTCTTCTCATACAGTAGAATTTTGTTTGTTAGTCGTCCCAGTTAATAAATTCACATTGGAATAACTGAATTAACAAAATTTTGTAGATTCATAAAGTAGATACCATTAGCTAAAATGTAGCTCACGGGTTTTCGAAAATTTTAATAATTGTAGAAATGATTGTTGTTCTGTCCTTCAACGGAATTTTCGTGCTGCGTCCGCTTAATTTTCTCCGAGACGAATTACCGTTTTCTTTTATCTCTAAAAAAACATTTTATTAACGGGGATTGTTCATTCACGTCAATATCCCTTGTTTAACAAAAGGTGACTCATTAGGCTTTCAATTTCGTAGAGCCACAGCCTTCTTTATTGCAGTTTCTAAGTGTATGATTTTTTCGAGCCGTCTTTTTTCCGGTAATAAAGTAATTTTTGCACTTTCGAACAATGCACACCTCATCGACAGCATTTTTTATAACGGGGTCGTTAGCACGCACCGCTTCGGTCGCCCGTTCGGGGTTTCTTGCTACCTGGGGCACTGCGTGCTACGTCACTTTTACATCCCCTTCCATAGCATTACTGGCCAATCAGTTTCTGTCCATGAAACGGTATAAAAACTCGAAACTGATCAATTATTGTGTTATTTTGTCATTGATCATTCATCGGTGTCTTCGTGTCATTCAAGTGTCTTCAGTCAACTACAGTAGACAGCCTACAATTGTTGTTTCAAGACATTTGCAAATACGTTGGATTGTGCGGTCGAGAATCATACGGGGCGGAAAGTATAAGTCGAATATCGCGCCAAGCGTTTCAGACGAAGTGCCAGGCAAACGAATGCGCGAATACAGTGAGATCATAAGCATGGTAAAGTGAGACAAACTACATTGGTCGTCGGTGTTTCACTTGCAGTTGGACTGATGTCATGTTCTCTTGCTCACTCACCACTTCCTCTCTTTGTCTAAAATTGTGAGAGCAGCACTGTTTAGCTGTGAAGTGTCAACCAATCAGAGAAGAAGCAGTTTCTCTACCTGCTTTATAATTCTACTACTACTACTACAGTGTGTCACTACTGTATATAGTATACATACAATTAGAGTTCTAAAATACAGTGGGATAGATAATAATATTATTATTTTAGAATAACCCCTCTAATTCACAAGAGACAATAGTAGTATAGTTAATTGATTCGCTGACTAAAAGTTTAAAAGAAGACGTCAAAATGGGTAAACGTCAACATCAAAAGGACAAAATGTAAGATATCAAGAGGTTATATTGTTTATTGTAAGAGATTTGAACTTCAGAGTAAAAATGATTTCGTTCCAAGTTATTTAGTTTTGAATATAATGGTGTAAAAATTACATTCAATTTCACTTTTAAACAATAAAATGATATAATCTTTATTTGCTTTACAAAAATTACATATATATCATAACATTTGCTTTCTCACTATTCTCATTCATAAATGTTTTATTGCCCTACAAAATTTTTTTATCGATCCATTCTGTTCTTTATAGGTATTTAACGTACACAGAATGGTCCACATTATATGGTGGTAAAAAGGCAAGAACTTCGGAGGAAACAGAAGATACAACATTCCGTCGTTTACCTTATGACCATTGTTGCTTATCGTTACAACCCTTTCGACATCCATACTGTGATTCTCAAGGGAATGTGTTTGAATTAGAACCAATATTGAAATATCTGAAAAGATTCAAACATAATCCTATAACAGGGAAACCTTTGGATCCAAAGACATTGATCAAGTTAAACTTTGCTAAAAATATGGAAGGACAATATCATTGTCCAGTACTCTTCAAACTATTTACTAAACATTCTCATATTGTTGCTATTAAAACAAGTGGAAATGTATTTTCGTATGAGGTTTGTATATTAATACAAATTTTATATTAATAAAACCCAGTTCCAGATATTTAATTTCTTATCAGTTTCTTATCAGTATTTCTTTTATAGGCAGTGGAGCAATTGAATATAAAGACACGCAATTGGAAAGATTTAATAAGTGATGAAGCTTTCACAAGAAAAGATATCATTACAATTCAGGACCCAAGTAATGCAACAAAATTTAATTTATCTACATTTCATCACATCAAAAATAACATAAAAGTAGAGGATGAAGGTAATATTGTAGGCTTCGTATGTTTGAATATGTCTAGTTCCATTAATTTGAATATGTGAAAATGGATTATGTTCTTCTAGAAACTGCAAAGGAACGAAATAACCCAAATGCAAAATTAAAGACAGTATCTATGGAAACAAAAGAAATATTAGCTGAATTGGATAGAGAGTTCAAACAAACTGAAAGCAAGCAAGAAATTTCCAAACCAAAAGCAGACAAATTTAATGCGGTTTGTATTCTAATATTTCCATTCTGTATTGTAATTTATTCATATATAAAATAAAAAATATATATATAGCTATGTATATATATAGGCACATTATTCCACTGGAGCAGTAGCTGCTGGTTTTACATCAACCGTAATGCCAACAGAAACAACACATCAAGCAGCAATTATAGCAGAAGATTTAGTACGATACGAACGAATCAAAAAGAAAGGTTACGTGAGGTTGCTCACGAATTTTGGCGCTTTAAATTTGGAACTTCACTGCGATCTTGTTCCGAAAACTTGCGAAAATATTATAAAACATTGCCAGAACGGTTACTATGACGGAACGAAATTTCACAGATCTATACGAAATTTTATGGTAAATATGACAGTTTTATTATTTAAAAATTCAACGGACAAGGATATTAATACTTCTAATTTGAATTTGTTTAGATACAAGGTGGTGATCCTACAAATACTGGTAATGGAGGAACATCCATTTGGGGGAAAAAATTTGAAGATGAGTTTAAGCCGAATCTGGTTCACCAGGGAAGAGGAATTTTATCCATGGCAAATTCTGGTCCAAACACAAATGGATCGCAATTGTATATATAAATTTTATAATATACATTCGTATGTTTATAAACATTGTCTTTAATCACTTTATTTTAATTACAGTTTCATCACGTTTCGATCATGCAGACATTTAGACCGCAAGCATACCGTGTTTGGCAAAATAGTGGGTGGACTTGACACATTAAATGCTATTGAAAAGGTCGATGTAGATAACAAAGATAGACCGATAGAGGATATAATTATTCAGAAAGCTCAAGTTTTCGTTGACCCATTCCAAGAAGCGGACGAACAATTAGCTGCTGAACGCGCAGCTGAAGTCGAACGATTAGCTCAAGAAGCTGCAAAAAATAAATCCTCGGATAAGAAGGAACAGAATGAACTAAAAGTATATCGATCGGGTGTAGGAAAATATGTAAAAATGGACAAAGCGGAAGACAGGTAATACTACAATATATAAACGTACATTCAGTCGAATCTCGAATGACGGAAATCGTTGTCTCATAGCGTTTCGACTATATTTGAAATATTATTAAGACATTGTTAACTGTTTAATTTTATTTGTAGAGTGGAGAAGATTGCATCCAGTGTCGAACCTGTGGCAAAAAAGAAGAAGCTTGTGACAAATTCGTTCAACGATTTTTCCTCTTGGTAGAACAATTAAAATTGTTAGAAATATTTTTATCATTGTAAATCTGAAACACTAAGATAAATAAAGCATTATTTATATGATTTTGTTATTGTTGTGATTATTGTGTTAAGAGTGGGGGGAAGTTTAGATCGAGCGGTACTCTGTCGACTCATGTAAAGGTTAGACAAGATAACTGGAAATTGTGTTCCGAGGACCGGGTTCTCCATATTTGATGTTTGGTTTGCCCAACCCGGACAAGTTGGTTGGGCATACAGTTTTTTACGGATTTTTTCCACAATACCGTGCCGAAATTGTTGAAGTTTGTGTGTGATTTGTAAAACAGTGTATGCGAAATTGACGTAAATTAAGTATGGATGACTTAGGTGAGTAACTTTGAGATTAATCATACTTAATCGTAAGATAACCTCAAATATGAACCTCTCAGACTGTCAGAATACCTAGATATTGTGATTTTTATGCTGTAACATTGTTTTGTTTAGATTTTATCTCACGCTTATTCTCGTTGGTCTCTTTTTTAAAATACAAAATAATAAGCTGTTGCGGATTGTTTTGTCTGAATTGAATACTTGTATGTATATATAACATACAAATATTGATAAATTATCCAACAGATGTTTGCTTATCTTCAAGATGTTTACAATTGTGTAAAGTGAAGCAGGCCACAGTCATTAAGTTTTTATTTAAGAGTACATGTATTTGTTCCGGAAACATTTATTTCTATTAATAATGATAATTGTGTTCGGGTGTTCTACGTATGTTAAATAGATCAATGTGGTGTCGATTACGAAAGTCAAATAAAAAAACATGTTAATGGTAAGAAAAAGTCGCATTATCTTAATTCCCATGGTGACGTTTACAATGCAACTTTGTTGATTACGCGTTCGTCCATATCTTGCGCCTCTTGGTTAGCATTCAAGTTGCATGAAATTCATTTATTACAAAACATAAATATTTAATAAGTAAATTAATTACTCTCTTTCCTTAGAATAAATTTTCGAATATTAATTTATCTACAAGAGGTAACATTTGCAAGCTATAAAATACTGATTATGCCTATTACTCGATTAATGCACTAACAAATTAGTTTAGCATGTGTTAATGTTATTTACGTGTAATAAAAATTGGACATTAGTCGACTGAACTTTTTAATTGGATCGATTATTTAATGCTTACGATTCGAAAGAATCAAATCGTCAGAAATTGCTGTTGATCAATCGATTACTAAATATTAGTCCATGATAATGAATCGCTATCACGATATCTAGACACTCAATACCGATTTGAATAAAAGAATGTGCAGATAAATGTTGAATGGAAAAGTGGGAAACAATTGGAAGATACCTCCGAATGCATAACTCGTCTTCCCCTCAGGTAACAGATTAAGAATTAATTGAGCCGCGGTTCTGTGGGGATGACACTCCGAACCGGAAGAGACTACTTCTAGAATCTGTGCGATATCGTGGACCACAATGTTCTCCGAGTTGTTATGTGCCAACGATTCTACGTATTTTTAGTGTATTCACAGAGGCGTTGTCCTCGTGTTTTTAGCGTCGCGGGGAGAGCATCGACGGACCGCGATTGCGGGCGAGCGCCTGAAATACACTTGCACGTTTGAACTTCTCGTTTTCCCTTGGTCAAGCGCGGTCCATCACCATCACGGAACAGTCGATAGTACACACCTCCATCGTTTCGACGTATCAACGCTAGAACTGCCGGTTTGCTCGAAACAAATTCATTTCTACCAATATTTATCGTAGAAACATTCCGTTCGCTTGCGCATACCACGGCTCACAAACGTTGAACTATATATATTTTCTAAGACTCAAAACTCACGTACACTCCTTACACTGAAGAAAATTGTAACGATAAGACTGTTTTATCTAACGCAAACGCTGATAAGAAAATAATTGTTTTGTAAATTTCATAAAAAAATTCATAATTATAATGATTGTTCGGTAGTTCTAGCGAGTCGAGAGTTAGCGACAGTAGAAAAAGGAAACAACTACCCTTTCCCTCGTACATCCCCGTTTAAAGCGCGACAAAGAGGATCAGAGATCGGGTCGAAGTAATTGTCGATGGATCATTTTTTCGGTAATAGAAGACGGCAAGCGAGTGAATCCAGGTACTCGCGTGCTTGTAACGTGTAAAATTCGCAGTCGGCATTCAACAAGTGGCCGTTGGTTCGGTGTGTGCATCATCCCCGCCACCTATCGATCGTCTATACAGCTGGCTCGCTCGCGATAGACTGCAAAGAGAAAACATAGCCGCGGCAAAACTGCTGCATAATAGTATAATACGTACTATTGATACGCGCGCTCGTCGGATTTCTGGTACACGTGTGTGAGAAACGTTGATGGATATCGGTGCGATCATTGTAAAGTGGTGCAACTTATAAGAATCACGAAAAAGCATGGCAATGGATAGAAGCATGTACGGAAAGGTAGATCCGGGCGCTATCTATCAGCCCTACAAAATCACCGTGAAAAAGGGACTGCCGCCTGGATGTGAGTTTCCGATCATTTACTTTTACGTTCGCCGGCTTCGCCGTGCTTATTTTAACGTGTTCTTGTTTTCTAAATGGGGATGTAGGAAAGGAGTGGACGTTAGAGCGAGAATCATTCCTAATATACCCGTGAATGCACGCGCGCACGTACGTAGTGATGGAAAAAGGTATTCATACGCCGTTTACCTTATAGAAAAGTGAACGCCTACGAAATCATTTGCTTCAAATAATGTTTACTGTACCGTGAAATCGTCGGACAATTGAAATTCATAGGGTACGATGTATGAATAGTTTTTCCCCCCTCCCACTGTGCGTGCGACCTCCTTGCATATCAAATAAGACTGCCGGTCGGAAATATGAATTAGAAATGATCGTCGACGTGGTCCCTTTTTGTGGTACTAATTCAGCACGTTTTCACGATAGAACCCGCAGTCGCGGGAGAGCCGGGCGATAACATGTCATAGTGGTCTTTTAAATTAAGCTCAATTGCCTGTCACGCAACTTCTCTTTTTTTGTCGGTACTTCACTCGCGTCAAAACATTTCAAAGCAGGCAAATTAAGCGTTTCTGCGCTTCTACGCAGATCAACGATTTACGCATTTATTTATAAAGTTCTACATGTTTACGAACTTCGGGTTTAAGATAAAATGCAAGGATTACTCGAATATAATGGAGCGTCGGTTTATCGAATTTCGCGTACGAATGTTTACTCCAGATGCATAAAATCCACAGAGTCTAGTAATGATACATTCACTAATCGGTTTAGAAATAAAACCGAGTCCATTGATGCGATAACCTTTGATTGAAGCACAGGTCACGGCTACTCGAACGTAGTTAGTTAATTTGCTAATGCAAATCGTGAACGCAGATCGAGAAATTTATAGCGCACTTGAACCGCTGTCAAAATTGTATTTCTGGCATATTTTCAAAGGTTCATGCGCAAGTTAGTCGCCTCAACGTGCTGGCATTTCCGTGTCGCGTCATTGATCATTCCCAAAATCATTATAACCGCCTGGGGATTATTTTTAAGATACGCACTCGATTCCGTCCGAAGAGATGACTCACGGTGCATCAGTTCGCAAGATTTTTTTTCTACAGTACCTTTCACCTACGACGTGGGTTGCCTTGACACTAAACTTTCTGAAATAATTGTTCAAGTCATTATTTACCGACGATCTTTTTATGGAAATGCATGCTTCAAAGAATGTGCTCGATCTCTGTACCCATCGAACGAAATCGAATTGAAAATATATAGTGCAACGGGTGCCGAGACCCGCGCGCCACCTATCGGATAATCATAATACTAAATTTCGTATAGAGATCTGTCTTACCCACGCGATGTTTCTTCCTTATCGACAGTGTTTATTATTCGTAAGCGATAACGAAGATGAGCACACTGTTGTCACGATCTTTCGTTAAATGTAATTTGGACAATCATTATTTCCTTAGTTCACGTTGCCATGCAAAAGAGTATCCGAAAAATATAGTTGCGTGAACTAGTTTCTGCTGTATCCCATTAATTTGTCGGGTGAAAGGTTTGAAGTCTACGTATGTATGTCTGTCTAAAAACGTCCTGTTTCTACTTAGACGTGCGGTTAAAGATCATAAGGAAACCTTTACGTGCGGTGTTTCGTGTAAATCGTGTTGCGGTTTTCCGTTCCGGGCAAGAGATTAGAGCGACGGAACGGTTGAAACTAATTCCACGCATTGAACATGACTGGTAAGTTTAGATATAGTTATACAGCGCGTAACGGGAAACTATACAATGTAAGTACCACGCGTTTACCAAATTTGGTGTTTCGCGTCATTCTTTTCCTACTCGTACGCAACCGCAAGTGTTGAATCGTAAAATTCTTTGCAGACGTCTGTGGGCGTTGCGCAATTTGTAATGTGCATATTTCAAAGAAAATTCATGAAACAGTTTCCGGTGTTTCGCGCATCGATCATTCCTCGTGGCAGGCTTGTTACGAATATTACCGGCCGGAACGAGAGTGCGACGAGCGCATCTGGGGTTGCTCGAATTTTATTCGTGTTCTTTTTCTATGCTATTGTTCTCTGCTACACCATCGGAGCAGCGCGTACTATAAATATACTGGAACTTCGTGATCCTGTTTATATGGAATCCCTGCTGAAAGCTTTTTTATGGATCCGCGGAAGCTACGCCTGTTTGCAGCGCATGCCATTAGATCGAAGATCACTCGGTGATCCAAGGTAAACACGCGTAGGCATTCCTTCTTCCTGGATCGTACCGTAATCGATCTATGCGCAGCCATATTGGGCTGGAGCTACGCACGATTGAACTGCCTACACATTTCAAAAGTAATTGCTTCAATAGGTTAAACTGGACTTACACGTGACCACGTCATATTCGGTAATAATATGCGGAGCAATAGTTTAGTAAGGTTTTTTTACTGTGAGTCGACGGTAGCATTAGAAAGTAGTTTTTGTATGTTGGTAATCAGCTTATCCATCGGTTATGATGACCTGACCAGTTTCACAAATGAAGTTAACACATTGTTGACCGGCAATTTTCCGTGCTAATCGAATAACCCATTAGCGGATTCATGAACTGTGACACCATGAATTGCCATTGATACCATTTGTACACCAGACTGTTGTCTCCTATGACAGATAGAAACGTTTTCTCGTGTCTTAGGAATCTCTATGAACGGACAGAAAGTATTCTAACTCGAACAGGTCGTGTTGACACTTTTTGTAACCTCAGTGTTGACAAGATCAGGTGTTTTCGTTTTACAGAAGTTTGTAGCGCTGTCTTCGTCCACACACACGAGACGCCTGACAAAATCGATGCAAGTCTCTAGTTGTGGTTATTTTTGGGGAGTTTGTCGTCGCGGTGAATATCTAGGTGAAAACGTTCGCTTATAACTATCGTGCGTGAACGAAGTCTCAGAAGAATCGTGCGTCTCCGTGCGACGGAGACAGGTAACTCGACAAGGTTGAAGAGGGGGAGGTTAACGCAGGGGCAAAGGGGGGGGGGAGATGAATTCACGTAACTCAGACACTATAGATGCACCCTGAGAAACAACACGTGCTGCCAGTTCTATCTGATCCTGCAGCACATCCGCGGCTTCTATCGATAATCTCGTTAACTCTTGATTCTCGCACGTGAGCTACCCTGTAATTTTCAGATCGTCGCGTGATTAAAGAGTACGGACACATAGATACACATTGTTAATTTCGTAACATATATTATTTAGTTTTTATTATAACACGGAAACCGTCCCGCGAATTTCATTGCATACAAATATAATTTATTTTCATTTTGTAACAGAGGACAACGTTGTTGGCAACGATATGCTTGTTATTTGGTAATACAGCTTTGATTTCTTGCTATTAACGAATGTTTATTCGACGAGATTTCTATTAGTAATTCGATTAGTTTTAAATCGATTAAATTAATTATATATAGTATATATAATATATAATAATTATATATTATTAAATTCGCTTAGTAATTGTTTCTAAACGATCGTTCAAGGAAACATTTATTTTTGCATTCGTCCACGTCGCGGCAACACGTGCTCCGCCGCGGGTTCCGCATAATGTCCATAGTAAACATAACTGGCAACAGAGTGATGTTTATTTTTAACGGTTTTTCTCCGTTCGAATCGCCCGCCCCTCCCTGTGTTTATAATCTAAGGTCGTAGGGTCTCCGGAAATCAGTGCTCGGCGATTTCAAGACACGGATAGTCAAAAAAGCGACCGGTTTCGCTTCTCATATACTGTGTAGATTTGTGAACTTGCAGCTCTAGCCGATCGTTATCGTTTCATACACGTTTCACGAGACTTTGATTTCACTCCGTTTGAAAGCGTTGTAAGATGACCGACAATAAGAGATCCGTGTCACCAATCGCACCGGTTCGTTTGGCGACTATCCAGAAACACGCACGCTGGGAACAATATATCAGTAAGTAGCCGCACTCGAACGGTTTATGCCTATCGGTTACACGTAAACATTGTTCAATTTATCGATCGCGCACTTCGTGCTCCGATATAGCCACTATAAACGGCCACCGTGTTGATTTCTGTGCGTTAAATATTTGGATCTAACAATTGAGACCTATCCTGCTGTTTATACCCGGCAATACTTTAGCAGTTTCAATCTGGCATAATTTTTGGCGCCATCGTCTGTCCAGATGTTCGAGAGAATGTTTACATCGAATAAGATATCATATTACAAAACGACCATGTCGATTCTACCAGTAAATCGTATTACGTCAATTGCGTTTCTGCGTGTCATATTCTTCATCATACCTATATTCCAGGTCTCTGCGGGAAGATTAAGTACGACTTGGAATTCTATCGTATAATTTATCGATCATGTTACAGCATACCAGACAGGCGCTTAACGCTTCAGAGATTTACAATGATGCTGCGTTGCGCGTACTACGCAATATTAATGTCCGAATCGACTGTATGATTCATAAGTATAAAATAGATTCGGGGAAGCTCCGGCAGGCGGGTTGCCAATGTCATGCCTCATTCAATGGGACCACTACCGTTCCTTAGATTTAGTATACGGATTCGTTACAGTAACATAAAATATATAGTGAATACAATAAAACTGCAGAATTCTCTATACAAAATCATCCTTCTCTAATGGATTTACAAATCACGAATCCCGCGCGAACGGACGAACAAGCGGCATCCGCGTTTACATTCGCGGTACAAGACATACGACCTACTTTATCGACCGATAAACAGTTTATAAAAGGGAAGTTGCAACAGTGAGTGTTGATCGGTTGACATCTTGGCCACAAATACATGGATAGAGTTTTAAAACGATTCATTCCACGCGAATACAATGTACGATATTATCGAATGCAAATTAAAAGCGACAAGTTATTTCGGTTTATAGGTTAAACAAACACTGATCGAAGCGCCGTCGACGCGAGTGCATTTCAATGTTGAAATCGACGGTTCCCAGCTGCGGTCTTTCCTCATCGGCATTACGATACATTCGTGTCGAGGATATAATATTTCGTAATCGGGCAGGGTCGAAAACACAGTTACGATGACCTTAGCTTCCGTAACTTTCGCAGAAGAATGCGATCTAGTATACGGTTCAGAGAACGCTTCCGATTCCGCGAACAACCATGTACGCTTGCTCGATTCGGGACCACGGTGTGCACACAGGTTCTGACATGCCGCTTCTTCGTGCGAAGAAGCCGCGGACTATCTTACATTTCTGTCGTTGCGTTCCGAGAGATGGCAGTTAACCTAGACGAAACAGTATCTTTATGCTTCTTTTGCGGAATACAATTTCTTTAACGCTAAAACTACCGGAAAAGGTACTCTGGCGTGTACGTAAAACGATACAAAGCCTAGCTGATTAACTGCAGGGTTATGTCAAGGTTATGTCAAGGTTAAATTAGGCAATTATAAAATAGGTACGATTGTTTCGATGAAAATATATCAACGAAGTTTTATTTAAAAAATGAATATGTCTTCTCTATATTTGATACAAAAATTTTCAGGAAAAAATTTCTCTTCGTTCGAAAAACAGTCTGCGCTTGGCAGTGTGTAAACTGGAAATAAATAGTTTTGGTCTCTTAAGGGACCAAATACTATAATAATAATAATAATAATAATAATAACAATAATAATAATAATATAATAAATAAACTATAATAATAATAATATAATCAATACTATCGAACGAATGCAAGAGTGCGGTGAATGATTTGAAAAAACGTATAAAAAAGGCTAATTTGGGCTGCGTCCAGCTAGCATGAACTATCCGGAACACTGTGCGACGGTCGCGTTTCTACTTCCTTCGTTAAGATCGCGTACTCCCTCCATGTTCTTTCTCCTTCTCCAGACCGATTCGCCTCCTCCAGGCATCTACGCTCTGGTCTCGAAGCCGGTCGTCTTACCGAGCTGCTTTATTGACAATCAGTACCGTTTCGCCGATCGGGGCACGCACGTTCGCGCGCTAATCCTTTCCACATTCCATGTGGCACGTGACACTGGCAGTGTCGGGTCCGTCGAGGGCTCCTCCCATTGGGTCCTGAACGCGCAGAAAAATCTAAAGGCTCGTCTTTCATCGGTGACAAATTTCTCGAGCACGCAGATGCGTCTAGAACTTGTTCCTCGTCGATGGCAAGATTTTTGAACGCGTAAGCGCCGCGTCGAATCGTCTTCTCTCCGTTCGGTAAAGCGAGATAGCCAGAAGAGAAGTTATCGCGAACTCGGCGAGTAGGTGTGGAAAGTCTTTTTATCGCCGATTCAGCGTCCCGCGGCTCGTATCTACGGTGGTGACGAATTAATTCCCGTACGTAGGTGTGGAACAGGGAAAAAACTTTAGTTCCCCGTAGCAACTCGCCGCGAGTGTGTCTCGGACGTAGTTTCGGCCCCGACCGGAAATCCGTCGCGGAGTCAGTGGGTGTGCCGTGGCTCGTTCACGATGGAGGAAGCATGCGAGTCCCAGGCACAAATGGAAAGCCTCTACGAAGTGTACAACACCGAGAAGGCCGAGACGAATATTTTCAGCCTCGGTAAATGATCCCCAGACCTCTTAAACGTTCGGTTGTCCGCGCAGCCAGGGCCACCTTTCGTGTTTACCTTGAAGCTTTAGTTATCAAAGAGGGCCGCGTCATTGTTGTTTTTCCCTCGCTTCGTGGTATCAGACCGTCCGCATACCGCATACCTTCGACGCGCTTATGACACCGTTCCATCGTTGCTCGATTCTGCAATGGAAACGACGACGTCACCGGCAAATATAGAAAATTCAAATGTTCGTGCGCGCGGTTAGAGTTTGAGGACACGCGCACTCATGATTCGAATGTTTGAATTTATACAAGAACCGTGGTATAGGTTTCGGTCGAATCGTAGAATCGTGCGGCAGTTGGGAAAGCGTAACACGATTGCGCGAAGGAGCACGTTTCGGTTCTCACTGTTCAATTAGGAATAGCGAGAATTATAGTATAGTATACATAATTAATTGTCGCTGGCTATTGTGCAACTGTTACAGCGTGTATAAATTGAAAATTGATGTAATACCGTGAAAGACACAGGACAGTTTTGTTCGATTATTGATCGACGATTGGTGTTGCTGATTTCAGACGCGCTACTGGCAGACCTGCAGAACACAGTGTCGTCGGAGGGAAATCACGTCGGTAGCAATGCGACGCCAGGTTACGGATCATTGAACGGCGCTCGAACCGGCGCGTACAGAGCCTACGACAATCGCACGTCCCCACTTCCGGCGCAATCGGTATGTAGAACATGTTTACGAGTCAATAAACCATCTAACCGCTGACAGACATTAGTGAACAAGGTGGACGACGATTTACATTTTATATAAAATAAATAAATAATTTATTATATATATATATAAATAAATATATAATTTATTATATATATATATAAATAAATATATAATTTATTATATATATATATAAATAATTTTATATATAATAAAATTTTATATCCCATAAAAGGATTTACGATATTGCGTGCGCAGCCGTAATTTATGCGAGATGCGTCAACGGCAGCATGCAATTTGAATTGCGCGCCATTTCCGTTTGAATTTCGAAGCTGTCGCATGGACGAAATTAAAAGTGTTATCGACGTCGCTTTCGAATATATAGCTCTGAAATTAGGAAACTACACAATAAATGATTCGTCTACGGTGGTCGGTGGGTTAAAATTACCAGGCCATTGGTCATGAAATTTTTGAGAGACTCACGACCGTTTGTTCAACAAGAACCTGTACAAGTAAACGTTTGTCACTGTCCCCCGATTCTTCGTGCTCTGCCAAAATGTGACGAATGGACCGATTTATTTTATCCAGTATTTAAACAGTAATATTATTATTTTCGGTTTCTATGGCACAATGTATTATTAACCGACGGTCGAATGAAACGGAAATCCGACGTGTCGTTTTATCGACGAATGCCCGTCGATGTCGCGGTTGTTCATAGTGAGGCGTCCGGGGATAGATGGCGAGGGTGACACTCGCTCGCGAATCGCGCGCTCACCGATTCAAATTTGACCTTCGTTCGGTTCTCCATAACGTCTCGAAATAGAACGATCGGTCACAACGTCGCGGAAATCGCAGACATCTGCCAATGAAAATCGTCGCGGTCGATCTTTCTTCCGATCAGCCCGCCACGTGCGACGTCGTTGAACTTATTTCTTCGGAACGTTTGTTAAGATAAAACGTAACCACCGATTTCAGAAGAAATCACGGAGATCAATCGGTGTACCGAGCCGTGCCGTGCAAAATAGATACATTCCAGTGTGCGAGAGTCGATGACGCAAGCGATAGTTAAAATTAGCCTGAATATTTGCCTCTAAAATTGACCGAACCTCCGCGCCCGGCCACAAAAACTTGGAGCGCGTAAAAATCGGCCGCGTGCTGTGCGACAAGTGGGCTCGGGTTACGCGCGAGCAAACTCTGGAACATGAATTCGTCGATTTATCGATTTCGCTTTATCCGCTGGTGACATTTCTGAATGTCTCTGGCCTGTCAAATACGATTTTGCGTTACGCTAATTAATAGGCAATTCTTCAACCCTGCTGCGTTCTTTCTTAACCGACTTTTTAACTATTTAGCCGTTCGAAAAGACTTTCATATTTTTCATTTTACAATTATTGAAGTTATAAAAATGCTTCCATGAGAAATAATGTAATAAATTTCCTTCAATAAATCTAGAGATACTTTTTATTTTTTATTAACTAAGTAATATAATAGTATAGAGTATTTTTTTTTCTTTTTTTCACTTTTTTTACTTTCATATTTTTCATTTTACAATTATTGAAGTTATAAAAATGCTTCCATGAGAAATAATGTAATAAATTTCTTTCAATAAATCTAGAGATACCGTCATCTTTCAATATCGGTCGCTTGTCTTTGCGTCGACCGATTTCGACAAAACTTTCAGCATGTATATAAGTTAGCGGGACCTAAAAATTGCATTCTCTGAATTTTCGTTCTACGCTTGGATAAAAAGATTAAAAAACATGATCTTAAAATTTTTCTTTGCCATTCCTCGTAATTACGATTTCGGCAAGAAATTGTTTACATATTGTCTAGTAAACTAGTCATTCCAACGTCCCAAAAAGAGATTCGATTAATTTTGTGCAATCTGAAAAAAGTTATTTCCTTTTCAAAGGTGTCCACATGTATTTGTTCACAATTATACAGGGTGTCTCAGTTAAAGGAGGTTACTTAAGTATCACCGTTATTTTTGGAGGTATTGAAAAACATTATTAATAAAAGTTCTTCAGTTCAGAGAGATGTATAACATGAATTTTCTTCGCAGCTGGAAAACTTTCAGAGATCTCAAGGTCATCTTCACTTTTTCAATTATAACCATATATTTTTTTAAACATTATTTGATGCAGCTCGATATTTTCCACAAAAGAAGTATTAATTTATGTACGTCGAAAATTTATTAGATTAGAGCAAATATTTTAACTTCAATTTTGTGGATTCTGCCGTGCCAAAAAGTGCATGTTATGTACATTAAGAGTCTAACGATTCGTAAATGTACTTTCATCAGAAAATAACACTGAATATCTGCTAAACTAATTTTTCGACATAATTGCGTCAATACCCTTTTATAGCAAATCTCGAGCTGCATCAACTAATGTTTAAAAAAAAATATAATTATAAATAAACAAGTGAAGATGACCTTGAAATCTCCGAAAATTCTCCGGCTGCGGGAAAATTATTACGTTCGTGTTATACATCTCCCTGAACTGAAAAACTTTTGTTAATAAATTTTTTCGATACCTCCAAAAATAACAAAGTTACTTTCTAGAATTAAAGAAAATCGTTTCTTCAATTCTAGCTTTTTTCTAGCGTTTCATAAAAATATCAAACATACGTTTATTTAGACTTTTAACTAAATTAAACAATTTGAAGCGCGTAAAAATGGCGTGTACCGCAAATTTAATATAAGGGACCGCAGGAAATCTAAGTAAAGCCAGTCTCGTAATTGTTGCAGATTAAACCGTTTCGGTTACTTTCGATGGTAGTATTAGCGTTAAAGGCCGAATGAGCGAAGATCTAAAAGTATCCAAGCATCGCCAACTGTGCAACAGTTTGAATCGCTCCTGTTTTTCACGGTTTAACCGCGTGCCTTATCGCGGCTCGTTACCGCGAATTCTTCAATGGTCCCGAACGGAATTGACCGATTACCAAAAATATTTTCGCAACGATAAACAGTCTAGCATAAGCAAGCGAGAATTTGGCTCGTCTCGGAAGGACTCGGCCGCGTTAATAATATCTTTTTAGTTGTTCCCAAATTGAGAAACAGCGGCGAGAGAACAAAACGCGAATCGACTCGCGGAAAACGGGGGGGAAAAAAAACGGAGAAAAAGACGGGCGCACGCGGGGAATAAAAATACGCGCGTAAAATGTTTCGTGGAGGAAGCGGATGCCGGGTCTCGGCTCTCTCGCCTATTGCATTATCGATCTCACCTCCTTGGAACACCTGTTACGTTCCCCGTCGTGGTATCGACTCTCTGCGTCCGCGTGTGCATCTATTATTCAGGTTTTCGACGTGCTCGGCTCGGCCAGAAAATTTCCCAGTTCGCGTGGAACTGCGTGTCCCCGAGCCAACTGCACAGTTGCGAATTGCCAAAACCCGATACTTACTGTAAAATACAACTTCATCCGAATGTTAATTGCTTCGATTCTCCTTGGCCAATGCCACGGCTCCATCGGAGCGGGCCCTGGTTGCGCAAGAACCACTCTAACGCGACATGTTCGAACGTGTTCGTCCAACCAAATTGACGCGAAATTAATTTTAGAGTGTACGGAAGAGTATGCGTCCTCGGTAGAGCTTTTCTTGGGAAAAATTGTTGGAAAAGTTTTTCCGGTTTTTTTTTCGGTGATTTATTTCAGAGGACTGGGGCGAAAGAAAATAATAGCAACGCTCTGGTAAATATTAACCCTTTGCACGCCAAGCTGTTTCAACTGAAAATATAAAATCATTTTTCTAACAGTATTTCTGTTTATATAAGAAAACGCATTTTATGCATATATTGAAAATTGACTCTTGGGACTCGCGCGACAGTTACACTCTTAACTTAATTTTTCAAACGTGAACTTTGTTAATATCAAAATTATCCTAAAAGGTGATACAACAAATATTAGTGGTGCCTCGGGGTCGCCACTCGAGTGCAAAGTGTTAATAAGTGGAGCGCGGATTTTCATGCGAAATCAAAATTGTCTCCTTTAATTGCAGGAAGTAGAAACTAATTATTATAATATATAATAATAATGATAATAATATTTTAATAATAATAATAAACTAATTATTAAACTCCTTCTTTCTTTAATAATTTTAATAGATTAGTAATGATTTTTTTTTTAATTTATTCTACTATTTTAAATTGCAGCTACTTAATTTTGCCACTAATGCATAAAATCCACAGTCTATTGTATAATTATATTTCAAGTCTAGTCTTTACGTAAGGAATTTTAATCTTAATTAAGTAATCAGACTGCAGATTTTTGTGGGAAATCAAAATTGTTTGGAGCAAGAAATAACGAGAGAAGAGCGTCGCTCGTTTAGCGGAGAGAAAAGAATGCAATTTCCTGGTAGAGAGTACCGAATGCTCTCGTCGATCGGCGACCAATACGCTCCGTCGGATCACGATTAATTAGTCCTAATTCGGTTAGACCAATCCGGCACAACGGCCGGGGTCATTGCATCGATCATCGTCGCGCTACGCCTGCTCGTTTTTCTTCGTGAATCATTCAACCGGGTGGTTTAACCCCTAGCGAGACGGGTCGATGGTGTTCATCGAGGTCACGTTTTAATACCTTCCACCGCTATAACAATCTTTGTTCTTGCCACACTGTGGATCTTTGATACGTGGAAATTTTGTGCATCTAATCACGATTTTAATTTTTTCTCTCGTCGCGAATTTATTTCTCGAAGGTCTGCGTGGATTTTAGAGCGGCTAATATATATGATGTAGAAATCCACGACTCTCTTTTTATTTCGGATGATCCAGTTTCGCGCAGCAGCGGTCACCGCGAACCGTCCTCTGAGATCAAAGGCTTCACAGTGATCGTGTGTATTTCTTCGTTCATCTTCTTCGTATATATATATATATATATATATATATATATATATATATATATATATTATAATATAAACTACTAATATAAACTAATTAGTACAAATAATACTGTATAATTTATTTTATAAATAAAAATAATAATTAAAAACTCTTTTGTAACTAAAGTAGTATAGTATACTAAGTAGTAGTAAATATACTATATTTATATTTTTTATAAGTATATCAATTTTAGATAGAATCTAGATTAAAATTGAAGGTTGATTTGATTAATTTAGTTACAAAAGAATTTTTAATTATTGTTTTTATTTATAAAATATATATAAATTATACAGTATTATAATATATATATAATTATATTATATATTACTATATTATATAATTATATAGTATTATAAGTAAATTATACTGTGCTAATAAGTTTATTTCAAATAAATGAACACTATAAATAACATAAAAAATGAGGAAATTTTGAATACAAAAATTGATTTAATTTGATAAAATTGATAGATTATGTTGAAATTGAAGGTTGAGTGTTTAATCGAATAAAAAATTTTAAAATTATTGTTTTTATTTTGAAAATAAATCATATAGCGTTAATTTGTACTAATAATTTTGTATATAATTTCGTTGTCTGACTTCTTCGTTTTCTTCGCGAAGAACATTACTATAGCTTCGCAATAGTATAGTTTAAACAATGAAAGACAATCTATCGAAAATGGGCCATCTGTTTTCATTAAAAAAAATTCCTAAGAGACAGAAGTCTATCGGAATCAGGAGCAACATGTTTAACGAAGACGAAAGTATATTTTAAAAAAATTAGTGTTCATCATACTATTTGGAACGCTTACGCTTTTTATAGATCGCGACAGTACTTGCCTCGCTCAATATTTTCCCACAGCAATTCTTGTTGAGGCAATACTTTCGAAAGCCTGTGTATTTTAAGATCATTAACGGTGGCACGAAAAATTCTGTGACAATTTCGTATAAAGGTCTGTGCAACAATAAATCTGGACTGATTCTGAAGCTCGAACCTTCTATTTTCGCAGTCCATCGCTCGTTCTCGTCGAAAATATTTTCGCACAAAATAGTGCACGATGGTCTGAGAATTCGTTTTCTGCGGCTTAAATTATTTTAGCGTTGTTTTTAAGGTTTGAGCTTATAGTATAGTAAGGTCATTGAATTCGTCTCGGTACCAGCTATAATATTATTAAGTCAAAAATATATATTAATATTAAAAAGATCGAGATGACTTCAATTATTAGTAACAAAAATTTTGTTTCTAAAATTTGATATAGTAACATTTGTCGACAGATGAATACCGACGAACTCTTGTTCGAAACATTTTGCTACCAGATCGTCGGAAATGTGTGAAAAATCATTGAAAGCTTCAGTCCGGCCGCGGTCGCATTGGGCCGGTCACAGAACGCTCCAGTATTGCGAAAGAGAGAGAGAGAGTTTGCTTGTTAAAATACGCGTAGAACTAAAAGCAGCAGGTAAAAACAGCAGCTAAAATTTACAGGTGTACATGTTGGTGGTCTTAGCTCTTAAAAAAAACAAATCTGAAAGCTGGCATTGTTAAGCATTTTCTTTTAAACTCTTCTTAAAGTTTACTCTGTAATTAACTTCATATTCTTCGTACATTGATCAAGACACATTATCGTGTCACCATTAAATAAGCACATGAAAATATAGCATAAATGCATCTCATCATTGCGCAAGTAACAATTGAGCTATTCAATTGCAATTCCAATTTCACGGCTTTCCACTTAAATTCCTATATCCACGCGGAAAGTTATTCGAAAGATCGAATATTTTGAATTCCGGGATTTCAAAGGTTCCCTGTTTGAGAGAGAGAGAAAAAATTGTCTAGAAATGTGAAGGTCTAAAAATAGATTGTTCATCATAAATTACCGCTGTCAAGACCGCTGGTGCAGTGGTTGGGAAACTGCACCGGGAAATTTTTCGAGCCACTGTCCGCATGAAATTACCGACCACCCCCGAATCTACGGCGATCGAGATTTCTGTAAACAGTGTCGTCGGGGTCTACTTATCCCACGTCGAATGTCTTTTCGAAGATGCCTGGAGCTTCGACCTATAAATAACTTTTATCGCGCCCACGCGGTCACGTTCGGTTCTGCCAAAAGTCGTGAGACGAGCAAGAAAAAACGCGAGAACGAATCGCCGAAAAATCGGAAAGAGAGCCAAGAGGCGAATCTCGGCGGAGCCCGCGGAAATGAGAGACTTCCGGCGAGAATTATCGCGGCAATAACGAGCCGCGTCGACGCCGGCGATTTATGCGAGTCCGCCGCTGCTCGCCGGCCAGGATAATGGTTTTTACGGTCCGTCGAGTATTCTTGGCGTAAATCATCGGACGTGCGACGATCGGGCCACGTCGATCTTGGACGTCTCGCCAACGTTTACGTCGCGATCGTCTCGATCTTGTCGCGACCTGATCGACGGCTTCGACGTCCGGGAACCTCGGAAAGAACTCGCGCGCGAGCGAACATCGAAGGTCGGGTCGGGATCGTCCGCTTTCCCTTCGATTCGAATTTAGCACATCGCGAAACGGTCGCGGTGCAAGCTCGAGCCGTGTTACCGCGCGATTTCGAAGACGTTGCATAAACTGTGCACAATGCATCGATTCATCGGCCATGCATGCGCACGTCGCGGCCACTAGAACCGAGCGTTAGCGGGATAGAGCGGCTCTGAGGCCTTTCTTTCGCCGGAAACTCGGTTGAAGAAGCTCATGCCTCGAACCCCTCGATAGTCGGTGGACAGATTTAATTAACGAACTGCGGAAGCTCGAGCTTCCAGGAACTTTTCAGACGGGAAATTTGCTTTGAACTATCGCGTCTATTTATTAGAAGAACTATCGCGTCCTAAGCGCGACTAATGTTCATATTGTTTTATAACAATGAGAAGATTGGATTTATTTAAACTTCCTACGATTTTTATTGTAATACATGCTTGAGTGAAGAAGTTCGTGCAAAAATTTCTGACAAACACAGATAGGAAATTTGCTTACCACTAGAAGAACTATCGCGTCCTAAACGCGACTAATGTTCATATTGTTTTATAACAATGACAAGATTGGATTTATTTAAACTTCCTACGATTTTTATTGTAATACATGCTTGAGTGAAGAAGTTCGTGCAAAAATTTCTGACAAACACAGACAGGAAATTTGCTTACCACTAGAAGAACTATCGCGCCCTAAACGCGACTAATGTTCATATTGTTTTATAACAATAAGAAGATTGGATTTATTTAAACTTCCTACGATTTTATTGTAATACATGCTTGAGTGAAGAAGTTCGTGCAAAAATTTCTGACAAACACAGACAGGAAATTTGCTTACCACTAGAAGAACTATCGCGCCCTAAACGCGACTAATGTTCATATTGTTTTATAACAATGAGAAGATTGGATTTATTTAAACTTTCTACGATTTTTATTATGATGCATGCTTGGGTGAAGAAGTTCGTGCAAAAATTTCTGACAAAAACATTTTGATGGCATCAGTGAATCGTAAAGGAAAAGATCGGAAACCAGCTATTTTGGCTAGTTTTAGTGATGCATCCTTGCCGCTGAACCTACGTGTCGATCAAAATGGCCGCACCAACGCTTTTTATTTTCAAATTGTTGAAATTGTGAATTCCTTCTTATGAAGCGATCGATTGAATTCCTTGATACAAGCCCAGATTATAATAATAATGATGAAGAGTCTAGATAAATTCAGTGTTGTCGTTCTTATGAAGCAACGCGTGTTAGCCACTTTTAGAGCACAGTAGGTTTAGTATTAATACTAGAACCAGCGGTATTAAAGCGACAAGATCGCCTTTATCAAGTCACTGCTCGATTTTCATTACAAAATACCCTGAAATAGATACAATCAGAATGGTTGTAAAATAAAATTAGAATCTTGCATGTCGATCGATTGGTAACGTGAAACGATCTAGTTTTAGCTTTTGGCTTGCTTTTACTATACATTTTTTCCTAAACTTTTTACGTTATACAGGGTATCCTAAAATTACGTTACTTCCGGAAAATGAGGGGTTCCTGAGGTGATTTGAAATAACTTTTTCCTTAGCGAAAATGCAATATAATATATACATATATATACAATATAGTTTGTATAATATTAATACATTTGTATTATATTATATTAATTGTAAATATAAATATATATATATATATATTAATATAATACAAACGTATTACAATTAATACAATATAATTATTATAATTAATATAATTATATTTAAAATTAATATAATATAATACAAATGTATTAATATTATACAAACTATATATATAAATATATATAGAATATATATGTATATGTAGAAGTTTTATTAAAAAGAAGTTAAATAATATTTATTTATTTATAAAATAAAAATTTCTCATCAACTTTTTATTCCTACTTGTTGTCGTGTAACTACGAACGAATTCGAACGATTCGAATTCGTACAGATAAAACCAATTAGTTTCCAGATGTAGTGTACAGAAAATCACGAGCATTTATCGGAAAACTACATTTTGTTATCCGCTTAAAATTATTCACTGGTTTTGAAAGTTTTATACTACCGAATTCAATGTATAAAAACCAGATTGAAGAAATGCATTGATTTCCGATATCGAACGTCAAGGTTAAATTTCAACAACAAATTGGTGTGCTCTAAAAAAAGGGTCTCTGGTTTCAGAAACTACAATTTCGTCGTTAACACTTTAATGGCCGCACGTCTACGCAGTCGAACGTCGCCAGGGGGGGCGACGATATTTTTGAAGAATTAATTTTAAAAAATCTTTATGTAATTCATGAAATAATTCAACACTCCGCGAACATACGCGCAGAACAAAAAGAAAAAACAATAACAATACATTTAATACAACAAATTTAATATTTTTCCTTCGTGCGATCATTATTAAAACAATCACCTACATAATTATTAAAGCATCGCACACGTGTTGTGTGAGCGGCCATTAAAGTGTTAATATTTCGGGACACAAAACTTTTTAGATCCCACACTTCGAATTTTTGACTTTTGTCCTACGGACCGTATGCTGTCCGTCGTCCACGTTCGTTCGTAATCGGAGGCGAGGGGGGACGACGGGAAGAAAACTCTTTTGTCGTCGTTGGCTCGATGGAAAAGAAAAGCTGTCCAGTGCTTGCCAAGTTCCGTAGAAGCATATTATTTCAAAGCATGATGTCACTGGATGCCGTGCACGCCGTTTTGTAAATACATTATCAATTGGGAGAACGAGCGCGCGGAGGACAGGGCGTCATGCACTTTTAATAGAAACGGTAGCCGACGGATTTTCACGTTTGTTGCAAAACCTCGGCGTTGGAGCCGCGGTCTAACCCGTGTGGAAACCGACGAAGGACATTGCTTTCGAGGCGACCTCGCCGCGTCCCAGGCCCCGAGACGCAGAACAAAAGGAGGAGGAAGCAGCCTCTCTAAGCTAGAATCCCCCAAGCTCTAGGCAGTAGAAGCCTTTCCAGGCCATGGAGGATCTCAAGGCCGCCAATAATGTCGTTAAAATCGCTTCTTTTTCGCGATCGGAAGGCTGAACGATACATCCCGATGGAAACTAGGTTGCTCGATGAGTTGTCGTTCCAAAAATAACCATAGGAACATGTCGCGGTAGCACAGAGTCCTGCGGACGCCTGGTTACAATCTCCCGGACCAGCGCGCTTCCTCGAATATATCGAGTCTCGCAACCAGCCGTTCGACTCTTCGAGTTTGCTCCGATCAAAAAATAAACATCCATTACATTCGCGGAACCCATAAATCTCAGATTCACCGAAGCCACGTAGTTCTACCTTTTCAACAGCGAGACCGAAGCGATTTTGAAAATTCGAACTGGAAATTCAAGCCTCAATTGGATAGGGTGGTTATCGATGCACCCTGTATTGTTTCTCGAAATTAGTCATTTTTAATTTTGTATAACTACGCAGAACCCATAAATCTCAGATTCACCGAAGCCCTACGTAGTTCTCACTTTTCAACAGCGAGACCAAAGCGATTTTAGAAATTCAAGCCTCAATTGGATAGGGTGGTTATCGATGCACCCTGTATTGTTTCTCGAAATTAGTCATTTTTAATTTTGTGTAACTACGCAGAACCCATAAATCTCAGATTCACCGAAGCCCTACGTAGTTCTCACTTTTCAACAGCGAGACCAAAGCGATTTTGGAAATTCAAGCCTCAATTGGATAGGGTGGTTATCGATGCACCCTGTATTGTTTCTCGAATTTAGCTATTTTTAATTTTGTGTAACTACACAGAGCCCATAAATCTCAGATTCACCGAAGCCACGTAGTTGTACCTTTTCAACAGCGAGACCGAAGCGATTTTGAAAATTCGGACTGGAAATTCAAGCCTTAATTGGATAGGGTGGTTATCGATGCACCCTGTATTGTTTCTCGAATTTAGCTATTTTTAATTTTGTGTAACTACACAGAACCCATAAATCTCAGATTCACCGAAGCCATGTAGTTCTACCTTTTCAACAGCGAGACCGAAGCGATTTTGAAAATTCGAACTGGAAATTCAAGCCTCAATTGGACGGGGTGCTTATCGATGCACCCTATATTGTTTCTCGAATTTAGTCATCTTTAATTTTGCATAACTATGCAGCGATATATTCTTTAAAAAAGTATTATGGACGCTATATCGAAAATGAAGTTGTTTAGGAGTTATTTATTTTGGCGAAAATTTCCTTATAGGGAATGCACCATTCTTGTCCCCGGGAGAGTCTACGACCAGCTGCATAATTATTTGCTAAGGTTTTTACGAAGTTGAGAATCCTCCGACGATGATCGAGTCGATCGAGCCATTCGAAAATTGATAGACGTCGTTAATGAATTTCGTTGCAGCCGACCTATCAGAACCGAGAGGCCATCGAGGAGACAATCGGGAAAAGCAGCGCCGGAGGAAAGATGCCCTCGTTGAACAACAACCTCTCGGAGCTGGACACTCTGCTCCAAGACCTCAGCAACGCTCATTACAACGCGCATTATCAAGAAAGAGGTCAGCATCCTATTTTCGCGACTGGTTTAGCAACTGCGATTCACCGAGTAGCTACGAATCATCTCGTTCCCTCTGAACATAACCGTCGAACATCTTTTAGCCTTTTCACACTGTACACATATAGTTTCTCGCTCGTAAGAAAATGCGTTTGGATCAATTGAACATTGATGATCGCAGAGAACCGCGTCTCCTCCGGCGGAATGAATGGAGACTCTAGTCCGATGCTTCGATCTCCTAGCAGCATGTCCGCTTCGAGGCCAACCGTGGACTCTTTGCTCGAGGAGCTGAGCACTGCGGTGCCTAATGGGTGAGAGAGTCAGGCTTCAACGTTTCGATTCGACGAAGTTGATTTATTTCATGGTTAAGGGTCGAGATTAAACGCTATGTTCTCAACAGAGATTACCCTTCCGACGGAAGAGTGAAAGTTACCATTCAGGAGACGTCCACCGAGATTCAACCTGTCTACGAGGGCTACCCTTCGAGACATGGCTCGTTGAATCGGTCCGAGATACAAAGAGGATACACGAACGGCCATACTGCCAGCAACGCTACCAAGGAGCTCGACGATCTCATGGCTTCCTTGTCCGACTTCAAGGTACAGCAGAAAAACACCCAAGACTCATTGTCAGACCTAATTCACGAGGGGCTGTACATTCAAGTTTTGTGTAGAAGTAAATTCTTGCAAAACTTAAATCTGGTTGATCTGCCATGGCTCTGTAACATCCTCCATAATTGAGAATTGAGGACCTATTTTTCAATATCTCTAGAAATAATCGTAATGCCATATCTAGAAGGAATATTATTCCCTCGCTTTAATATTCAAGGGATGAAAGTGAAAGTGAGGGATGAAAGGGATGAAAGTTCCTCAACTTGGAAGTAACTATGTAATTAGGTTCCTATCCTGAAAAAATGTATTGTATTTAAAAAATATATTGCACACAGTCCCGACATTGAATTCTATTTTCGCTGGCCGAATATGAATGGTGGACCCTGAAACAAATGCGTTTGATATTACACATGGATTCGGCGAAATCGAAGAGGGGGGCACCCCCGGGTAGAGGCCTCCCTTCTCCGATATACCTCCTCGGGTGCAACTGGATTTTTCTATTGGCGAGATTACGCGATTCGTGGTGCCGGTTAATTGGACGCGGGTGCAATAAGCTTTTGTAGTGTTTGCTTACTATTAAAAGTCACTACAGAATGAGAAAACAGCCCGCGTGAAAACTACTCCTGCCCATTCTTGGCTCCCTAGGTTACCAAAATAGCTTCCATACCACCATCTACCACCAGCCGCGGCCGTCATAGTCTGCTCCTCCTCCTCTCCTTCGGCGTGTCGCCTTTTCCTCGCCTCCGTCGATTTTCCGTGGCCCCCGAAGAAGAGGAGCAAAGAGAGGGAAAATATAGAAGGTGGGGGTTAATACTGATCCACGAAATCTCTCAAAGCTTGAAAGCCAGTCCGCAAGCTCGCCTGTGCCAATCGACATCGGTCGGCTCGCGACTCCCCTTCGAGACACTTCATTTATTGGTACCTTGACATTTTCCCTTGGACCGCCCCTGCACTAACCCCCGAAACCTCCTCGAGTTTCTATCTTCTCCGCTATCTTAAAAACAGTCCTGGACAGTCGCGCTGTAATCACAAGCTGTTGCTCGTTTGCAGATCAATAGTGGATCCCATCAGCATCAGACGGTGACCGAATCCCCGTACGCGAAGCCGAACAAAGCCACCAAGAGCTCGCAGAGTCCGCTGCCACCCGAGGGCACGCAGACCAGGATCCACATCACCGAGACCCACACCACCCATCACTACCAGCAGCAACACGGAGAGCCTTATCCCCCGCAGCCGGCTGCTCAACACAAACAGAACCAGTTGGATTCTATGCTAGGAAACCTTCAGGCAGACATGAGTCGTCAAGGTGTCAACACCACTCAGAAGGGATGCTGCAGCGCCTGCGAGAAGCCGATTGTGGGACAAGTAAATAGCGATCGTCCGGCGGTTCGTTCGCCAAGTGTCAAATCGAGTTCCGTTCAGAAAGTTAACGCTGAGTCTGTTTTCAGGTGATCACCGCCCTGGGCAAAACGTGGCACCCGGAGCACTTCACCTGCACCCACTGCAATCAAGAGCTGGGCACGAGGAACTTCTTCGAGAGGGAAGGCCAGCCGTACTGCGAGTCCGACTACCATAATCTCTTCTCGCCCCGTTGCGCCTACTGCAACGGCCCCATTCTGGACGTAAGACTTCCTGGTACTTAGGGCCGCATTCACTGAAAAAAGGAACAATTGCAACTGGAACAATTGTTGTGTCCAAAGAACACAGCAGAGCTAACTGAAATAAACTCATTCCCGAAAAATATAAATGCGGCCTTGGCGGCTGTCCCCTCGACCAGCTAGCCAGTCTCGTATACTCAAAACTATTTTCAGAAATGCGTGACCGCTCTGGAGAAGACCTGGCACACGGAACATTTCTTCTGTGCCCAGTGCGGCAAACAGTTTGGGGAGGAAGGATTCCACGAGCGGGACGGGAAACCATACTGTAGGGAAGACTATTTCGACATGTTCGCGCCTAAGTGCGGCGGCTGCAACCGCGCCATCATGGAGAATTACATTTCCGCGTTGAACAGTCAGTGGCATCCTGACTGCTTTGTCTGCAGGGTAGGTTTCCCTGATTAAAGGACCACTGATTTAGATGTTTGCTTTTCATTACAGCCTCAGTGTTTCACGCTGGATTACAGGCATACGGAAACCACACGATCCCACAATCGGGCGTCATTGGTCTTTGCCGTTGAGGATTTTCAGTGTAATCTGTGTCGTTTTGGAAAGGTCGCACCAGCAATGAATTATAGGAGCTATCGAAATAAGTGAACCGCTCGTATTATCAATTCGTAGCCTGCTGAAAGTTGGAGCAATGTTTCTAAGAGACCAGATTTGCATAGGAAAGCCGCAACGATAAGGACGCACGTGGGCACCGCAGACTCATGTCCTGTGAAAATTGCAGGATTGCAAGAAACCGGTGTCCGGAAAGTCGTTTTACGCCATGGAGGGCAAACCCGTTTGCCCGAAGTGCGTGGGCGTTGACGACGAGGAGGAAGAGGAGGAGGAGGAAGCATAAGCGAGTCCCCTGTCGCAGAATGCTTCCGTTTCTTATGTGAAATGCCCTATTGTTCCCCCTGCTCCCATGGTGCTATGTCGTCAGGCTCCACGAATGCGGAGCCTGGCATCTCTGTCCCCACCCCCACTTTCTCAACAGGTGTTTAGGCGATTCAACGGAGGGAACACAGCGACGAAGCATCGTCATCGTCCATTCCGCCTCGAAATTTCTCATTGATTGCACACGCCAAACACGAACACAAACGCACACGGATAAACCTGTACAGCACACATATATATACACAAACGCGCGTAACAGTTAGGGCATCGTTAAGGTTCTATAGTATTTTTCTGTCAGCGGGATTTGATCAGATACATTATACATTGTTAACGAGGTTCAGATTCTATATTTTTTTTTCTAGTCGTAGACGATCAATGTTAATTAATATGCGAGATCGCGGGAGCTATGATAGCAGTTTCTAGTATTGTATGACAAATAAAAATAAACTGAAAAGAACAACAAAAAAAAAGAAAAAAAAACAAAACACACACAACACAAAGGAGTTGCACGGGTTCGGCTGCCGTATCCGCCACGTGACTTCTGGTTAAAGGAAGGTACGGCAGGACGCAAGCCTCTCCTGTTATTTTATAGATATTTTATTGTTGTGGGTGCTCAAGATTTACTCGGAAATGCTATCATAGCTCCTACACGGATTTTGCGGGCGGAGTTAGAGAAAGATTGCTTTACGCGAGAAATTTATAATTTACGCGAAGGCATAAGCTGTACACAATCCGTGTGCGTATTGATCGTGACGTAGCGTCAAACCGGTGTGGTCATCCCCTTACGGAGCCATTGATCACGCGAACGAAACAATGTTTATCTTTCGTTATTCGTTTTCATTGTCACGTTCAATGACTCCTTTATTTTTGCGCACTAGGTTCACCCACGCATTTTTGTTTTGCATTCGTAGGATTGCAGACAAAAGTTCCAAGGGGGTTCGTTCTTTGATCACGAAGGCCTACCATACTGTGAGACACACTATCACGCCAAGAGAGGGTCCTTGTGCGCGGGATGCCACAAACCAATTACAGGTTTCTTTATTGATACTACTGTCACAGCAATGTTTTTATGCTCCAACAATTTGGGCTGTTTTTTGAAGAACAAAATGTGTTGGAGAATACGCAATTTCAGTCCGCTAACCGGCAATGACGAGTTAATCTGTTATATCAATCTCCACAATCTCTTTTCCCTGTTTTTGTAATGAACGATCCGCGAGCAGAAAATTAGCTGGGTAGCAGATTGACATCCTTGCCGGCCCGAGCATCAGAGTGCTTATTAACATTATTGTTTCAGGTCGTTGCATAACAGCGATGTTCCGGAAGTTCCATCCGCAACACTTTGTTTGCGCGTTCTGTCTGAAACAATTGAACAAAGGTACCTTCAAAGAACAAAACGACAAGCCCTACTGCCATGGATGTTTCGACAAGTTATTTGGCTAGGAATCATTAGAAAAGTATTCATAATTGTAACATAATGGATAACAAGACAAAACCAGTGGACTGTTTCGCTTGGTACTATGTTTACAATGTTACGGACTGCCCGTATGCGAACGCGTTCACGCGCATAAAGAAAATGCAAATCGCTTTAGTCGTTTTAAGGAACCATACATGTACTTTACGAATATCGCTTGTCGCCGCGGCACGAGACAGTCCGCTGAGATTCGATTGCGAACAGCGACGTTCGACATGGTGCAACATTGCAGTTAACATTAACATGTATCGTTCGTTCGTTCTTACCACGAACGATAAGGTATTAAGGTATTCACAGTCACCGTTATACTTCCATTGTCCTTAATAAGGGCACGTTGCTAATATTTTTAGGAGCATTTTATATCAGGTACTTTACATTGACCGTATTGTCTAAGGATTAATAAAGGGTGCTAATTAGTAGCTTGTTTTTACTAATAACGTGTCCATTGAATATAGGGTTGCCGGTTAATACGTTTAATTGGCTTCATGATTATTTAATGAGTGGTCTGTACTTGGAAAGGAATAAGTTGTTTAATTTGTGAGTGCAAAAAAGGAGATAGGAATGTATGGTGACATTGAAATTAGTTTCTCATGAACTGTGCTACTTTGTCTTTTCTAAAATATGGTAACCCTAGTTAAATAATGCATCGGGACGAAATAGCTGCATTAGGAATCAGAATGATCGATAACTGCAACTCATTCGCTGAACGCAACACACTTTTATGTAGCATACAGGGAGTTCCAGTACTCGTTTTACGATGAAGACAAACGTTGTACAGTGAATACCGGGACACCCGCTATATATCTTCGCTATTGCGAATTACGACACAATATAACAATCAATATCTCCAGTTTTTGCGTCAAGATAATCAAAAGTAAAAACACTCGGCTGGCAGATAAGAATGAGATGCAAAGCTTTTGTCTTTAGATTTGTTTATTCGACATGCTGTTGCACAGCAGTACACCACTTGTTACCTCGCTAGTAAACATCTAATAATTATTATATATACATTAACAATCGATCATTAAGATAAACGTGTTTTCAAAATTTCAATGACGACTCGTCAAACTGGGTGTTCATGTCTTTTACAAAACAAACTAAATGATTAGCGATACATATAGAAAAATAAATATGTAATCGTATGTACGTTCGATAGTACGGACCGGCTACGTATTTTAGAATGTGTTCTATATCGTGTTACAAATATTATGCTATTATGGTTTTTTACCGTAGAAAAAACGAGATATATATATAGATCCATATATATATATATAATACGTATACAAGTCTCAAATACAAATTGTCAATTAAAAAATGAAACAGATATTCTTGTCATCCGTAAGCTCCACTTTAAGTTGTATCACAGACTGAGCAAAGACGATCCAGCGTTCGCCGTCTTGTTAATGCGCCGAAAGTGTCAGGCCAACGTGGGGAACAGCTCGGAAAAGCTTTCGTGCCAGAGATCCGCGAGGGCCAGGTTGTTCTTCTCGTTTCTAATGTCGGGTGCTGGAGAATCGTGAGATTCGTAGCCGCAGTCGGACGCGTTCGAATCCAGTTTCGCTTGCATGAAACCCGAGTCTATGTCTTCGGAATGTATACTCGATGGCGACATGGTGTCCGTGCACGTGTAAGACGGTGAAAACTGATTATTGGAATAGTAACAGTTCGATGTGAAGTACGACGAGTCCTCGATCGAGCAAACGTCGTCGGTACTCACTTCTTGAACACACTCTTGAATACCAACGCCGTTTTCCTCGCCCGGGTAAATGATCGTTATAGAATTTGTAGTCTCGTCGTAGGTGCCGTAAACTGTGTCCAAGTCATGCGCGTCAACTTCTTCTTTGACTTCGACCTCGGACTTGATTGAAACAGGTGTGTTTGCGTTACGAGTACAAGGTGTGCTAACTGTGCTGGCAACAGGATGCCACGGTTGGTAGGCGGTCAAGCTTCCACAGGTTCGACCGGTTTCCACATTTTCTGATGTCTGCCCCACCACTCTTTCTGAATTATCACGTTTCTTAGCGGTATCTTCCTTGACTGACACCTATGCAAGGAGCAAGCGATACGTCATCAATGAAGGGAAAACTGAGACGCCGGTGTACAATATATATTTAGGAACGAACGAATCGTTTCAAGCATCCGAGAATTCTGTTCTAATTGAATTTAGCTGTGTTAATGGTTACACGATCTTGATGGCTTAACTTTTATCTCCATAAATAAAAACCTTTTTACAAATGTTTTTAAGCCTCCAAGGTAGTCAAACCATTAACAGTTTCAACCCAACATTTTAAATCCATCATCCAATTTCCCAATTTCCCATTGTTGTTAGTAGATCTAATTGTTCTTCTATCTCAAACAGTTCATTCATTACTATAACGTGCATGAATTACAATATTGTTTGTAAACGTTGTACATTCGGCTTAAGGTATTATAATACTCACTTGTTCATTTGTTCTATGAGGATTTGTTTCCACTTCTGTGGTAACCTCTCGCAGAAGACTCTCTGCAAGTTCTTCAAGTCGTTCGATGTAGTCATCCCCTTGGAGGTCACCAAACAATTCTTCAAGAGGAGATAAATGGTCAATATCTTCAGAAGAATTGATGCTCCTGGGGTTAGTGTCAGAGACTGTGCCAGCTGTGTTGCTCCACCCTGCGGCAGAGGGTGATTGGGGGACACTGTAGATCCCAGCGAGGAAACAGCACAGCCCACACGGCCTTGACACAACGAGCAGATCAATTCTCCAGAATTCTTCACATCTTTCTCCTTCCTCAGTCGTTTCGTTTCAGTGACCAACAAATCGTTTTGCGACCTTAGCATCGTACACTCTTGTGTTAATAATTCATTTTGTTCTCGCAATGTTTTCACGGTGTCTTCTAGTTCGTCCAATTTCGCTTTCTTCCGATCTCTGGAAGTTTGAGCCGCTACCCTATTTTTTAGCTTCCTGTGAAAATGAAAGTCAAATTTGATAATCTCGGATCTCTTCCTCGGCAAGAAAATCATAAGTCATCGCAATTGATGATAATAAAATTTATTTTTGGAAGAAATGGTTAAATGGACTTTTATATATATATATTGGATATATGATACTATAATGGATTTTTATTTATTCTTAAATGGACTTTTTAAGAACCGCGTCAAGAATTGAAGAAAAAAACTCGCGATTTTTAAATGAGTGGTTTCTAAATAAACGACGCACGACATATAAGGTGCCGGACTATTAATGTGTAATTTAAAAACTTGAAGAAAAAATGAATCATTCGCAGGAAAAAGATAAAAAGGGCGCACGAAACATCGGAGATGTTTTTACCGGGATATGAGCTATCCTCGAAAGAACTGAAGTATCAGAGTATCAACCTATAAACAACACAGGAAAATCACAACAATGTTGATTCAACATACTTTCTTTGTAGCTTCTCCTCCCATGTCAAGTGATCCAACCGCCGTTTCTTTCCGCGCACACAGGAGTCCGACTTGAATATCGCGCTCTCGTCTTGCATATTTTCGTGTTTAGCGAATCTCTTCGGTTCCATTTTCAATTTATCCGACAGCACCGCAGTGGAGAAATTCAATTTTGCAATGGATTTTGATAAGTTGTTGCCAGGTATGATTCCAGCCGCCTTCGGCAGCCCCTTAGGCAACGTGATGATGACACTTTTCAATACGCTCATAATCTGCCATTCGATACGTCACAAACTTGTCCACTGCCACTTGTTTATAGAACCTTACTTTAGGGTGCGAGTATCTCCTACGCTCGTTCTCACGCCTTGAACCGTCGGAAGGCTTCTGAGCCGATACATGCTCCCCGTCGAGGGAAATTCCGCTTCTAGATACCTTCTAACTGATGCAATCGAACTGACGGTCTGCAGCATTTGACCCGCCGACGAACATCCTAGAAATATTGTTGACGTCAAACTGTAGCGCGACTGGTGGAGACGGCCAATGCTACATGTGTCGCACCGTTATTGGCTGTCACGTTGTTCCTTCCGTACCTAGTCTCCTACTACCAACGTGCCGCGGCGTACGCCGGCTGACGTCATTCTGTACGGTACAATCGCACGGTAGGATTTGCATCAGGCTTGTTTTTTCATTGTGGTATCGGTTCCGCCTACGATAACGCTCTGTCTACCCGTGCGAAGCTGACTCATCGTATTAACCAATATTAATGGAACGTAGCTAAAAAAATTGCTCTTTAAATTGTCCATGATTGCTCACTGATTAGTTTTAATTGCTTGCATAACCTTTCCGAGAAATATCCAAAAGACTTTTCGAGACGCATAGTGACGAATTGAAAGAATATTCCAAGAATACATAAACGGTCAAGAATAGTTTATCACGTGCAAAGACGGAAATTTAAAAATAACGCTATTTCTGACAAGTAGCGTCGCTTGTGATGAAATTTCGAAACTAGGTAGAGCTCTAACTACTTAGTGACAAAAGGCTCAAACTGGTAGAGAAATTACCGACTGCAGATATATATTTTTAAAAACATCAAATGGCGCCATTATGTATTTCCAACACTATCGGTAAATTTGTCTAATAATTCGAACGTTTTGCTACTACCTCTCATAGCGCGATATGCATGAAGTATGGTATAAATCCATGTTTAAAAAATTCATGCTATTTTATGAACTGAATGTTACTGAAAACTTCACAAATTGCTATTTCAATTAACGAAATTAAGTGTTAATTGGTCACGAAATAGTTCGTGATAAATAATCACGAATTATTGAACACAGAACTCTGTTTAACTCAGTTATCTGACGGAAGATGATTAAAACCATTCGTCTACGAGCGTTTTGCTATGGATTGCGTTGTAATCATGTTTGTTCATCTAATGCGTGACAGAAACATACGATTTGATCAATCTATTTCTTTACCTCTGTTCAGACGTATTTATCGTTACAACAACAAAGTAATCAGAATTATGAGAACGTGTACAATGCTATCTACGATACGCAATCTTTACTATGTCAATATTAACAAGAGCAAATTAACTGATACGGGCACACTGTACTTCTCGTTGCTTCCGCAATGTTCCTTTTTTATCTCTATAAATTTGTAAACGTTATACTGTTTAGAAATTCGTAAACAAACCAGATAAGAATTCAAGCATAAGGTATGGCGGTTTTTGGGCAGAAAATTGACCCGTGTGAAACTGACTCACTATATTAACTAAGATATGTATATTAGGTAAACCGAAAAGTAATCAAAATTTTGTTGTTGTTGGTTAAAAACATTTATTTATTAAAGAAATCCTACATTTTAATCAGCAAAATAATTTCCATCATTATTTTAACTCCTTCTGCCAGCGTATAAGCAGTTGTTCGATTCCTTTTTTAAGAAAGTCCTTCGATTTTGCATCGAGAAACTTTTCCAAGTGCGTTTTCACTTCTTCAACATTGTTAAAGCTTTTACCTCTTAATGTATGCTCTAACGATCTGAAAAGGTGGTAATCCGGCGGCGCGAGATGTGGTGAATATGGTGGATGAGGTAAAAGTTCCAATCAAAGCTCCCTAATTTTTGCCTGTGCTATTTTTGCAGCATGAGATTTGGCAGCATGTTTGATATGATATCAAAAATATATCGTCAATATATATATTGACGATATATTTTTTATATATATCGTTTTTCTTTTTTATGATCGGGAGTCCGTATGACGACCCCCATTTCCTGTTTTCGCAAGGGTGGAAGAGGTAGAGCTGCACGTACCTGTCATTTTCGAAGATCTTGGCAACATTGTAAACTTCCCCCAGGCGAACTGTAAATAGTCCTAGCTTAATTTATGACACGCCACGGCTATCGAGAAGAATGAAACGAAAGGTTCGACATCGAATGGTCGCCGAGTGTGAAAATTGTCCTAACCTCACAAGTAGCCTTTTTCCTTATCCGTGTCGTAAACCTTATCGACAAACTCTCCATGAATTGTTTCGCGTATCGGATGCGTTGGATAGTTGCACAATTCCTCGAAGCCGACCTTCGGCAGTCTCGGGCGCGTTTCATTTTGGGATGATTCCTCGGAATTGCCGAATTTATGGCACGTCATGGTTATTGAGGAAGATGAAAACGAAACTTGGACGTGAAACGGCCGCCAAATGCAAGAAAAAGGTCTTACTCTCGAAAATAACCTTTGTCGCGTCTGTGCCGTAAACCTCGTCGACGAAAATCTCAAGGGTTTGTTTCTTCAGGATGCAACAACAATTGTTACAGCCTTATTCTCTACTTTATAATATCAAAGAAAATTCAAAGTTCGCAGCTATTAGCTCGGTATCACCCTCGACTCAAAACTGGTTGCAATTCGCAACATTTTCTGAACCGAGGATAATACCGACTGTCCGGGTCTCACTGCAGGGCAATTGCTGCGTCAGAGACCCGAAAGAGGGCCAGGACGAAGTCGGTATTCGTTATGGCTCCCTTTCTAACAACGACAACTTACTAAACTACAGTGACTCGCATTAATATTAGGACACCACATTGTTAGAAGAATTATTGTTTCTTTTTATTGTTTCAGATAGTATTATTGAATCAATTGTTTTCTCATATAATAAAGCACTTCTTAAAGTAAGTAGAAACATAAATTCTGTTTATTTGTTCCACATGGTTTTTTGTATAATAAGCGATAAACAAGATCATGACAAAATTCTACGTCGCAAAAATATTCGGACAGTGAATGAATTACATTAATTTTATATGAAATAAGAATCTTTTTAATCATGTTATCATAACATTAATATTTTGTCGGTTGACCCTTTTGCTTTATTTATTACTTTGTGTAATCGCTTGGACATGTTACAGATGACTTTATTTAAATAATCCGGCGAAATCCGTTTCCATTCGTCTGACAAACGTTGTTTTATCTTTGTTGTTGTCTTTGTAGGTGTTGTACGAATTTTACGGTTTAATTGATCTCATAAATTTTCAATTGGATTTAAATCAGGCGATTGAGGAGGAGGATGCAGTACTTTTGGACAATTGTTTAATAAATATTCCTGTACAATTCTGGTCTTGTGTTTAGGATCACTGTCCTGATAAAACTTAAAACTGTACGTATGCCCATATTTATAGCACTTGTGATTAAATTAAAAAAAAAAATGTCCAAATACTTAATTTTGTCCATAATATCATCGATAAAAACTAGTTCATCTACACCTATAGACGAGATCCCATATAACTATAACCCCACACTATTACACTCCTACCACCGTGTTTCACCGTCGATCTTAAATTTGAAATGTTTAATTCTGTATTTACTTTACGCCACACCATTTTTTGACTGTCGGATCCGTAAAGATTAAATTTGCTTTCATAAAAATATTACATCATTCCACCACCAGTTGTTTTTGTAAAAATATTCTTTTTCAGAAGTGCTTTATTATGTGAGAAAACAATTGATTCAATAATACTATCTTAAACAATAAAAAGGAGCAATAATTCTTCTAACAATATGGTGTCCGAATATTAACGCGAGTCACTGTAACTAGTGTAAAAAGTGGATCAAAGAAGTCTCCGATTCACGAAGACTAAAATGAATCAGTGCAGAAGACTCTGATTTGTCTCCACCAAGAAACAAGAGTGAGTCAGAGCAGAAGGCACCGTCTCGAGAGTGACGCGACGCGCGTACAATGCTCGCACGCAAGTCTGGAGCCTCGCAGATCTCGATGTTTGGCGCTTTCACATGAAGAATTATGATCCAAAATTACACTCTCTATCGTTGTGTGACGACATTTCCCGCCCTGCGCCCTAATTAAAAATTAGGAAAACTCGAATGAAGTTATTGCAACGCGATTATTTCGTCGCGATGCTAACTCGACGAACGAAAATCCAAAAGATTACTTTAATTTCCAAAAAGAACAAGACCAGGCAGATTTTGAACAATCTAAGAAAATTGCCAAATCAAACCGCGAATAGTTCGCAATGCTAAGGATCGCGACTATTTCATGCGCAAAGCTAACTTCGACTTCTGTTCTAAATTAACTGTAGCAATTAATTCGCGACGCTGTTGCAAGTTGCAGCATGCCCATCTACGCTGATTGTTGGGGCGGTTAAGCCAATACAAATACTACTACTACAACTACTGCTACAACTACTATTACCACTGCAGCGAGTTCAGTGACCAATTAACACAATACATATAGACAATAATTTACATAATAATATACATAATAATATACGTGATAATGTATACAATGATTTTTGTCTTACATCCATAGTATTAACCTGAAAATAAAGAATCCGAAAATTCTAGCTAAAAAGCGTTATTAGCTTCAAATTATTCTTCAAAATGAATCTGTTTCAATGAATGTGCACAAATTTAATTGTTAGTTTAAAAGTAACGGCAATCGAATTCAAACGAAAAACGCGAATTACTGGAAAAATTATTATATATATTATATAATGATATAATATATAATAATATATATATATATATATATATATATATATATATATATATATTTATATAATATATATTATATATATTATTATATTATATTATATTATTATATTATATATATATATATATATATATAATATAATAATATAATATAATATAATAATATATATAATATATATTATATAAATTACACTCTAACTAGGTATACAATACAATTCGCAACAAGTATGTGGTCACTGGGCTCATAATATTGGCAAAGCTACTGACAAAAAGAAAACATGCGACTCATATTTCGATGCGACATTGGCTCTTCGAAGTGTAGCAAGAAGTACACAAAAGTGGGAGAGAAGCAGCAGCAGCAAGAAGAAAGGCAGCAGTAGGAAGTGCAGAAGTTTCCATAACCCAGACATCAGATCTGATTTCTGGTGTATGGTTGTCGTAGATTAGATTTAATGTGATAAGGGAGTGAATGATGTTTGTATGGAAGCATGAGTGTGTCGCGTGCGTATGGAGAACAATGTGTGTATGGCTTAATGTTTGTACTGAGTGAACAGTGTGACCTAGGTGTTGTTTACATATATGTATAGTTGAGAGTGAGAAAGCGCGTTATGCTGTTTGAAAGTGAGACGTATGTCGTGTGTGTCGATAGAGAGCGAATAGAGACGAACGGAGAGAGTGTGCCAAATAATAGAAGAAAGAATATATATATATATTCGTTTAGTTATTATTATCGTTGATCGTGTTAAGTTTTCGTTTATTAAATACAATAATTGTTATCGTCACCATTTACTCGCACGATTTAAGATTCCAAATGAAAATATTCATTTCTATTTCGAAAAGGTAAATTCACATGTTGAAATTGAAGATAAAATTTTCTTAAGTAAGGAGAAAGTAAAATAGATTTATATATAGATTCAAATTAAGAAGAGAACTAAAATTTGATTTCAGGAGAAAGTAGAATAAATTTAAATTAAAATTGAAAAGAAAAGAAAATTCGTTTAAATTGGGATAAGGTAACCTAAGTTGAAGTCAACGTTGCAAAAACAAACGTATGCAAAAACCATTGCAAAAACAAAACGTATGCGAAAATAAAAAAAAAATTTTAAACAAAAGGGGAACATATATTTATAAAAATCGCCAGAGGTCAGTAATGGCTCACCCTTGATCAGGCTACTGCTGTAAAAGGATCCCATAAAACCCCAACGGCTTCCGCCGGCGAACGAGCCGCAAGCAACAGTAAATAGCTCTGAGCCGAACAGGTAAGCGAAAGATACCCCTACCATTGACTTCGACGAACGTTGATCGCATGATCGATGACGATTGATAATTTCGATTATTTCTAATTATTTAATGTTCGTGATCATTTATTTTGCAATGATGCTATCCAGTGCTCGCAAGACAACCTTGTTATTTAAATTGTTTATGTATATACATATTAAATTATATTATATTATATTATATTATATTATATTATATTATATTATATTATATATATATATATATATATTATTATATATATTAGAAAAGCAACGACTTCATACCGACGCATATAACACTTTTAGTTATATGCGTTTAGTTTTGGCGTGGGGAAGATTATCCATCGTAGAAAACTTTCTCTGCCGCGAAAGGACATAATATGGGCGGCCGAACTCGAATGCAGGCAATAAAATTGAAGAATGCCAGAGCTTCGGCCGTCACGGACGATAGCTACGGTCGTTTTAGCTACAGATGCGTTCTTTGGAAACGACCTAAATGAAAACATCGGATAACGAATAAAAGAAAAACGCACAAATGAAAATTTTATTCGATGCTACGAATAGGAAAAAGTATTTTCATTCATCGGATAAAGAAGGAGCAGATAGAAGTTAAGAATGATTATTTTTTACAATTCATTGCGATACCTAAAATGATTCAAAAGTTATAAGAAAATGTCACTGCATTCCTCGCGATCCGGAGAATATGTATTTCTATTGAATTTCTTTTTTTTATTCCTAGTAGAAAACGTCGATGGCTCCATCTCGTATTTATCAAGCAGCTCTACATTCTAGACAATACATTGCAAACACTCTAGATAATACCATTTATGTAACAAGATCTGCATATCAGATACCGACCATAAAGTCACGTGACCACCCTAGCCTCTTAACCACTGAAATTGTTCGAATTAATTAATTCGTTCCTTTCGCAGGCCAGCCAAATCTGCGGGCCATGAATCGGCTTTCTAGTGATATCATTTCGGCTGCATCAAGTTGGCTATGTCCACTCGCTTCACATGTCTATATATTCCGCGACGTTTCATGAAGACCATGCCTAAAACCCGCACGATCGACCACGGCGCGGGGCACCGTGGCGCTCAACTCGAGCCCTTGCCGCAGAGAGGGAGAAAGAGGGCGTTGCAAAATGTCTTCGGCTGACACGAGGGTTCGGTTCGAACAGAGCGAGAGTACAGCACGGTCTTCAGTCGCATCTCGGCATTGCACACGGGACGATCGAGTTGAGTTTCTGATGCGAGTATAGTGTGCGTTAACCCTACCCAGAAATATACGTGAAACGTCGTATATGTATTAGTGGCCATAGGCGCAGGCTCTTCGCGCGTGTGTGTGTGTGTATGCGTAACCGATACGCCGCGCCGGACGGAGTTGACACACACGCGCAGCAATGGCGTAGTACCCCTCCGAGAGAGCCTGAACGTGTCTTCCTCGGTCGAATATCCTTTTGTGTAGCTGTGTGTGCGTGGTCGCGCGGTGTGTAACAGGGACAGGGCAGAGAGGAGAGTAGCCCCGAAAGAGAAAGAGAGAGAGAGAGAGATAGATAGTCGCAGAGAAGAGCGTATGCGCGGATGCCGACGATAGAAACGCGAGGCATTACATTGGCGTAACACAACGGGGTTCGTGGCTCTCACATACACACACATACACACACACACGGGGACACACGGGGCTGCCAGAAACGGGAGAGCCCAGCGAAGCGACGTTTACGCCCAGCTTGGAGAGCCCAGCACCATTGGTCGACGTGTGTAATACACGCCGTGTCGATCCTCGGTTTTGTTCCCACGGTGGTCCGTTTCCGAGCTTTCACCGAAAGGGCTTCGCCACAGTCAGAAATCCTGACGAGAAGGCGTGAACGCGATGCACGGCTATTGCCGTCGGAAAGATTCGTGCGGAGGGATCGTCGTGACAAAGTGAAATGTGAGATCGTGCGTCCGGGGAAAGGGTTGTCGAACGGACGAGACAACAAGAATTCATAAATCGCCCTTGGGGGAGAGAGAAAAAAAGAGAGATCGCAGAGAGAGTGAGAGAGAGAGAGAGGTAGGCATGTCAGAGAGAGGAGGCTCCTACGAGTAGATTTCAAGGAAAGCCGGTCCCCGGTTCCTAGATCCGCAACACACCGTAGTCGGCTGCAACGGTTTCGTCTCTCAACAACCCCTTTTCCACGAGATATGCGATAGATAGTACCTTGCTCGTCCGGGGCTTTCCTTGGAGTTGGATATACCTGAATTGGTCCAACCCTTGGATTTGGTGACCCTCTCGCCGCGATGAGACGTTCCCATACTCTCCTGTCCGCATCGCTCGAAGGTGAGCCCCTTTTGTAACGTGACATCGCCCAAGTGCCATTTCCGTCGCGACGTTGCGTTCGTCGAATGCTAATAGTCTCGTCGAGCGACCGTGTGACAAGCCGAGAAACCGAAAGAGGAGACAAGGGTGGTGAAGCAGCGACAGGGTGAAGCAGAACCCGAGGATCGAAAATTGCCGGTGGATCGCGAGCGCGCGTCTCCCCGGGCCCCCCCTTGACAGGACCCCCGAGACCAACGCTGGGCGAGACGGAGAACGGGTGGTCGTCATCGGGGAGAATAATCGCGAGGATCCCACGAGATGAAGGCCTAGCGTCCGAGGTGGATCGTTGGTCAGCGGGAGCGCAAGAAGGGACGGTTCGCCGGCGGAAGCCTGGATAGTAGGAGGTTTCCAACATGGCCGCCGCCTGCTACGAGAAGGAAGTGGTAGTAGGTGCCGCTATGCACGGACACGGTCATCATCATCATCACCATCACCACCATCACCATCATCATCACCATCACGGGGGGACGACGGGTCAGCAGACCGGCCAGCAGCCACCACCACCGCCGCAACAGCAGCAACAGCAGCAGCAACAGCAACAGCAACAACAACAGACTGTATCGTCACAGTCGCAGCAGCAGCAGCAGCAGCAACAACAGACGGTTTTGCCAGCACTGGCGACGATCTTGGAGACTGCGACCGTCAGCGCCGGCGGCACGGGCACGACGGCGAACACGACCGCTACCGCGCCCGCCGCAGCGGTGGCGGCCGCGGCCGCGGCCGCTGCCGTCGCGGTGACCACCTACAAGGACTACAAGGATTACTCGCAGCCACTCCACGTGGACTGCAGCGTCGAGTACGAATTGCCCAGCCAGGCGAAGCCGCCGCCCGGCGGCGGCGAGCCCCTTCTCATGATACACCCCTGTTACTACCGGCGCGCCGAACGCGAGAGGAGAAGTCCGTTCGTGAATAACCTACCGCCGCCGGCGAACGCGCCCATAACCTCCTCGAGAAGGTGCAGCAGGAGGAGCGCGGCGGCCGCGGCCGCGGCTGCCGCCGCCGCCGGCGTCGTCGTCGCTACCGCGACCGTGTCTTCGACCTCGTCCGCCGTCGCTGCTGCCGCGACGGAAGTGGCCTCCTCAATCTCCACCTCGGCGGCAGTCTCCTCGACGAGTTCCGCCACGGCCGCCGTGCTATCGGCCACCGCGGCGGTCGTCGCAACCACCACCGAGACCGCCGCGAATCTCGCATCCACAACCGGTCAGATGTCTGCTGCCATGGCTGCGTCCTATCGGGCGGCGTTGAACGCTGCAGCGACGCTGTCTCAGCAACAGCAACAACAACAACAGCAGCAGCAGCAGCAGCAGCAGCAAAGACGGCATCATCCTCAGCCGCAGCCGCAGCAGCAGCAGCAGCCGCAGCCGCCGCAGCAACACCATCATCATCGCACGCTCGCCGCCGCCCAGCATCCTCATCACGGTGGTCAGCAGCAATCGCAACAGCAGCAAGGAAGCTCGGCGACGCCGACCACTTCCGGCAACGAAATGATTTCTACCGACGAGAAAGCAGTCATATCAGGTATTTATCAACATTACTTCCGCGCGATGCGCACTCACAATCATCAGCACCAGCAGCAGCAGCAACAGCAGCAACACCAGCCGCAGCAACAGCAGCAGCAGCAGCAGCATCGAACCAACCAGCATCAACTGCATCATCAACCTCACCAAAGCGACCGAAGTTCCTCCTCGTCGTCCGTCACTCCGACGGCCACGGCGCTCTCCGGTATCTTACGGCAGAGCTACCAACAGACATACAACGCGGCGAACAGTTGCTCGAACGCGTCGAACCACTTACGAGTAGCGACCGCGTCCGCCGTCGTCGCCCACCACCCGTACAGGCGGCCGTCGGCGACGTTGCTGTCGCGGGCGGCCTCCCATTTGGGCCACCAGGTCTCCTCGTCGTCATCGGTATCCTCGTCGTCCTCCTCGTCCACGTCCATCGGTGCTTCCAGCGGCGTCTCGTCCAGCGGCGTCTCCAGCGTGTACGCGAGCACGATACACAGGCATCACGCCAGCTCGTTGCATGCCCTCCAAGCGGCCGGTTTTTACGAGACGCCCGGCTACCATGCTCTCCTACCGCAGAGTTAGGTGACCACCAGCCCGTTCCAGACCGACCCCGTTGCCAGCCTTCATTTATTCACGTAATCCGGCTGCGAAGCTCTCAGCCGCTCGCTTGCCTCTCCTTTCTCTCTCTCTCTCTCTCACACTCTTTCTATCTATCTATCTCTATCCTACCCATTGTGCGACTTATCTCTTCCACTCGTTAAAGAGCATACGGGTTGGTCTAGTACACACCACGACGGGATACATCTATCTCTGCGTACATACCTACCCAACCGCCCCTTACCCACCCATCTACTACCTACGTGTACGTACAGTATGTACGCGAACGTACATTACCGGCCGAAAGTTCGGGTCTTGAATCTATAAACTCCGGTAACTCCACGTCTCTCAACAGCTTCGTCTCGTTGACCCTTGCATCGTGTCGCGGTAAAAAAAAAAAGAAACGACCCAAAGAACAACCGACTTTTCAGTCTTTTCGTACACCTGTAGTTTGAAACTCTTCGGGGTACGATCGTCGACTTTGGTCGCGATGCAATTTGCTAATCGATCGGTTTCCTAGTTGTCTCTGAATTCTGTAAACGTGTACCACATGGCGCACAGTGGGAGAAAATTCAAAAGAGTCACTGTTTTCCATATCTGTCCGAAACGACAATGTGTAAGATATGCTGAAATGTCTTAAGTAATCGTAATTAGGTAACAGAACGATCGAACAATTCATTAGGAAATTAATTTAAAGCGAGTTCCCCCCGAGCGAATATTACAAAGATTAAATTATATAGTACGTTAATTTAGTAGTATAGAAAATGATGATTGTCAGGGGTTGTATGATTGTAATTAATGTATAGAAATTTTATATTACTTATATGCAATATAACGATTCACACTCGAAATGAAATAATTAAGTTCGATTTAGTTTCCCAAACTTCGGTTAAGGTTTCTAGATAGAACGGCCCAAATTGTGTCCTGGGATTCCTATTCGGACATGTTCGTCGGATAGTATATTTTCATATTATATAAACTCTTTTGCGATATCCTCAGAATTATTTCACAAAATATGTAGCGCCACGTATGCGAAACGATCGCTACGAATTGTCAGGCAAAAAATTACCGAGAACAATCTTTCGGACGAAAGTTACTCAGTATTCGACTAACAATAAATTGTATCAACAAGAATCTGCATAAAAGTTTTTATTCGATGAAAAATAAAGATGAGACCACAATTCTTTTTTTAACGAAATCATACAGATATTTTCCAGCAAATCGATGCATTCACGTATCTTCTTTTGGCAAATCATGAAGTCAATTTTGGTCGAAAATTGATTAGCTCAGAGCTCGATGATCTTTGTCCGGAACGCCCGCATAAGCGCCTGACTGCGCGGCGGTCGGGTACAAAGACCGAGAAAGTGCCTGCAAGATCTGGTACCGAAGGTTCAGTTTCCACGTTTCTGATGATCGGTGCAAGGGTTGTCCGAACGGAAGGGGTCGAAGCTTCCAGCCTCCTCCCGTATTAGAGGAGAAACTCAAAATCGAGAAACGTTGGCAAACTTTTGGCCGGTATTGTATGCGCGCGTATAGTCCGCGTGTGCTTGTGCGTGCGTGGCCGTCGCGACACACAAACGACCGTTGCGCGCGGTGTGTGTGTGTTTCGTCTGTTGTGTTGGCAGTGTGCGGGTGGCCGGACGGACGGACAGACGAGCAGAAAGCCGCAGGATAAACACACGAACCCCCTCGCGTGCACGCACGCGGTACTCACACACACACACACACACACACACACACACATATATACGTGCAGACACGTACGATAATTCTACAGAGAGAGGAGACAGACAAACACATACACGTAGAGAGAGAGGGGCACACTAGCGCAGATACGCATCTCGGAGCCGCACAGGGACAGATGGAGGGAACGGGACGCGCTATGGAGAAACGGTCGTCGTCGTCCGTGTACACACACTGTACACGCATCGACCGATCTCGCCATCCACCTGCGATACTCTAGCCTCAGGTAGACAAATCCCCATTTGCTTAGCCCGCATTAACAACCGGCGCGTTTGCCGGGCGCGGTTTCCACGAAGCGCGCGCTGGTCAACGCAAACCCTCGAAGAGAACCCTAAAGACGCTTTTACGTATATAAGACTCGCCCTGTCCACCGGTCTCTCTTTTCTTTCGCCCGGCTTGCACCGGGCGCTCGACAATAGTATTTTTAGGTCGCCGGATCGATGGACGGGGGTCGTTAACGAAACATATTACCGATATAGTATTAGCCGCGTTCCCTGCCTGCGAGAATTCCATTAGCCGCGCGCATATATCGATATCATTCCGACGGACCGGCGGGGGTCAGGCTCGACGTCCCCGTTCGGGTTCGCAGCCGGCGGACGGTCCTCTCTATCGGTCCCCCCACCCCCGGGAGAAATCCGATCGACAATCATCGCGGGATCGTCAAGTGCCAAAAATTCCCACCGCCCCTCGCGCCCCGCTCGCCGCGGGGACGTTGCATCTAGAAAAGGGAGGGGTCCGAGAAGAGGACACCGTGGTTGAACAAAGAACCAGCCGGGTTGGGAGGGAGGGGAGGGGGGACAGCCTGTCGAGACAGGGAGTTTTTCTTTCTTTCTCCTCCTTCTTCCTGGTTTTCGTTTCGTATACAGGAAATGGCAGGCGATCGCGTTTTGTCCTGCTCTAACGGAACGCGTCCCCCTTGGTCTCTCGTCTTTCTCTCTCTATCTCTCTCTCTCTCTCTCATTCTCGCTCGCTCTCTTTTTCTCTCCTCCGGAGGATCTCTCTAGAAAGCCGGCGGGAAAGGGAGAGGCCAGGATTTCTTCTTTTTTTTTGTCCTGCGCCCTTTTCAAAGAGCGCGCTCAAGGAGAAACGGACGGGGACCGTATTTCGTTACACGGTAACGATCGATCAACGTGACCGCACGACCGCACCGGCGGTACGGCCGAGCCGTGGCGAAGCGAGACGAAGCGAGGTGAGCCATGGCGTGGCACGGCTTGGCATGGCTCGTTCTCTCTCTCTCTCTCTCTCTCTCTCTATCCGTGATGTGGCGTGGCTGTGGCGTGGCATGGCTACGTGCGGCTTGGCGTGGCGTGGCGTGGCATGGCGTGGCGTAGCGAGGCTGAAACGCGAAGTTAGACGAGCCCTGGGTCGGCTCAGGGGACGAGAAGGGATGGGACGGGCCGGGACGAGACGATGGGTCGGGTACGGGACGGATATCTGGGCGAGAACAGACGGGAAGGGGGCGCGGTCAAGATGGGAATCGGAGGAGACGAAACTCCGAGAGACGACGGGCCTCCCAGAGGGACCGGGGAGTGAAGAAACGGACGACGCGACGTTGACTTCTCTCTATCGCCCCCCGAAAACACTGTGACGACTATCTGAACGCACGCGGATGCACGCTGACGTCGCGGATAACCGGGGATAGAAGACGTCCAATTCGCGGGAATCGCCCCCCCCCACACACACAATCGTATCCGACGTTTTTAACAACGATCGCGCAGACGGTGCCCGAAGTAACAAAGGATCGATTAGGGTCCTGCAAGATTGCTCAACCCTTTTCGCCGGGGATGAATAAAATAATAGTTACTGCAACATCCGTGTGCGCAGTATATGTGCCCCGTACACGTATAGGAGACCTACCGTGGTCGTGACAGTGTGAGTCACGAGACCTATAGCCGGTATATCTAGCTCGGGAAACTTGACCCGACTAAAATATACAAACAGGAAGAGTGCTTTCTCGAGTTTAGGTGAAACGTTCAAAGAACCCAGCAATTGTTTTTAAATTGTTTTTAACGAATCTAAGTCGAACAGCGCTTCCGTTGACATAGCGGATATCGAATGGTTGTATGCCTTCTGTCTATTTCATAGCAATCCTTCCGTCTATTTCATAGTAATATTTCTGTGTATTTGTAGCATGTTGATCTGTATCAATGGTTAAATTCGTACGAAGTATTCTTCATGTACGTATATTCTCCCAATTGTCCTTCAGCCTGTAAACGAAAACGGAGAATTTTGGAAGAGGCTCGAGCAATCGTATCTCTTCTTCCTAAATCGCGTCCACTTTTGTTTACAAGCTGTAGGACAGTTGGGACGAGTTCACTGTAATACCATATGGCAAGTTAGTATTCAATGTTCTCTATAGAGTGCGCGGGGGTTGCTGCTGCGCCGATTGTAAAATCTGATTTGTCTTTAACAGGGTTCACGGTAAATGTGTCACGGTACGATTTGAAATTCATCATAAATTGTAAAAGAGCACGATCGCGAAGCGTCTTTAACTGTTGTGTACATACGGATTTTGTTGCTATTATTTTGTTCGTCGGTTCGTTCGTCGGATCCTTCTTATGCATTCGCGAGAAAAATTTGCGGACGACGATTTTCTGAAATTCTAGGAATATTTTCCACGGAAAAGCTAGATGGCGTGTCGAAAACCTCGGCAGTTTTATATACTTTATGCATGAAACCGCTAGAATAAGATTCATAATGTGACGACACTCGTTCGTAGACAGTTGAAAGCGAGACTACGTTCGATACACACGACAAAATTCTACGACTAAATATTTTATATTATTATTATAATATTTTATTGTAGAAAGATGACGAAACACGAGAAAACTATTCGGAGAGAGGAATACTACAGATCGAATCTAAAACGGCAGACGCGTTTGAGAAATTTTCAAATACAATTATATCATATTCGACTGGCAACAATTGTTGCACACGGACGGACAATGTTTACGTAGCATTCGAAGCAGACCGTGTTTATTTTGCATATGAATCCGCAGGCTACTCGCGCAGTCCATCCGGACGAAACGAGTCGGCAAATGTGAACGAAACGACTGCAGGATATTCGCCTAATTAACGTTGACGACTGCAGCCATCGGTTGTTAAATGTGGAGCTCGTTTCGGCGTCCTATGTAGCCGACGATATACGCTCAATATTTCTCGAACGCGCACCATCATGGTCGTCGTGCATTTGTTAATACCGACTGAGGACTCGTCTTGTCGGATGGGATACGGAGTTGAATTCTTTCAAATACGGCAAAGCAAAACGGACGTTTGTTTAGGATTCCTGCGAGATCGTTCAACTCTTTCGCCGGTTATCGTATCGCGTAGGATTCTATCGAACGTTCTTTTGAAACAGACTTCCCTCTCGAAGAGCATGTTGCTCATCCTGGCGCATGTGTCGGTGCTTATAGGACTCTGTGACTAATGCATCCGCGTGCACACTCTGCCGCATCGCGGCTCTCTCGCCCACTAAATACAGTCGCATACAAAAATTCTCATCCGATCGACGATTTCGTTGGAAACAGTGTCTTCGGTCTCGATGTTGGTTCACTCATTGGCGTACAAATAATCGATTTAGACGTCTGCTTCCTATTTTTATTAGAAATTAGCACAGCCGACGGTAACCTCGTCATTTCACAATGAATTTAAAGCAATATACGTTGTTCTTAGAAATCACACTGTATTTTACAACGCTAAATCTACCGTGTCGATCAAAATAACCGGTTCCATATTTTTTATTTCGATATTGGTGAAAGTATAAGGATTCTATCGTAGAAAATAGCCGAGTAAATTCGTCGATTCAAGCGTACGTTGCAGTTGAAACAACAGGACGTCTAAATAAACGTAATTATTATAAAAGAAAATAGTAGTGTCAATTCGAAAGATCGGAACTGGACTGCGAGGCAATTAATGCTTGCACAGCAGACTGAAAAGTTTTAGAAACAAAGCTCGATCTACAGAAAAGGAACGGATTCGGTGAACGTTATCGGAGCTTTCGGAGCTTCGTTAACAATGAAATTAATTTTTCATAGAGTGTTCTTCCGCACGGTATTTGTCATCGGGTTATCGTTTGGAATCACAGAAAAATTGCGCGGAGAAAAAAAATTTGTCGAGTGACACTGGTCACCGTGACATCTCCGTCTCTCTCTCTCTCTCTCTTATACTCTCGTTCTCTTCTTTTCGCGTTCCATTCCGACGAACAAAGTCACGGAAGACCACTTACGCGCATACGTATTGCTTCCAGTCGGAGAGCTAGGGGCTCGGCGAGCATCGAACACCGATAATTTTGTTCTGTGAATCCACCGCGACCGACTTCGTTCGTTTTCCTGCGCTTTTGCGAATTCCGCTAGATCCGATTCCGCGAAAGCCGGCTCGAAGCCCGTGACGTGTTATCGTCTGCTCGCGATACAAAACGCCCGGCCTCTGGCAAAACGCTCGCGAAAATATCGAAAGTCGAACAAGAACTTCCAAGAACAATTCCAAAAAGAATTACAAGAACAAATTCCGAGAATTTGAAACGGACGAAAAGTAATGAAAGAAAACCATCGGCTATATATATACTGGAAGTGTGTTAGGAAACTGAAATTTTCTCATCTGTGACATCGTTTCGCTCTCGCTAATTGTTTACGTAATTCCAGGCGTAAAGAGAATGAAAATTTGACTGTCCTCGAGACTAGTAAGTTCGAAATTCAAGCGTTTCGCGATCCACGAGCTTTCCGATTGATTTCATCCGAAATCGAGGGCGCAAATAAAACGTTTCCCGATTGTTTCTGAACGTGGAATAACTTCCTGGCGATGGCAGCTGCCGCGTGTTCTGTCGGCAACCGGAGCGCGCGTCTGCTCGATGAATTTTCGAATTCGGTTTTTCCCGAAAACAAGGTCAGAAAAATGAAAATTCGTTCCACGTTTTGAACTTTTCGAGAGAAAGAGAGAACGCGGTTAGAGCAGCTGGAAAACAGGGATGGAACGTCGAATGGCCGACGTTTCTTTTTTAGTCGAAATCGGTTCCGGAAGACTAGAGAAGGCTCTTATCCGCTCTCGAAATCGATCTACCCGAAAGCAAACGTGTCCAAGTCGGACACAGGCTTTCGTGGAACAATTTCTGTTAGCGGAAATCGTTCCGGGCACTCCAGGGACGTACTAGAATTGATCCAGAACTCGAGCTTCTCCGAAACCGTTCACTTCGAATCCTAAATCTCTTTATAGTCCGACTTTCACGGAACAGTCTGCAAAAATGATGATTTGCATAAAGATCTGCAGCGTAATCATTGCAAAGAAATCAGAAGGAGTTTCCTCCTCACACTGCCCGATTCGATAATTCCTCTCCTTCGTTTTAATGGCGACAACTCGCGTCGCTTCTCGACTCGTCAAAATCTTCTTGATGTCTATCTCTTTTTATTTAACCTTTCAAGGTTTTTTTTTTTTTTTTTTTATATAACGTATTTGCTTATACAGTCCTTCATTATTTTTCCTTTTCCGCGTGTTCAGAATTTTCGAAGATCGAAGGACTATTTAACTATTATGTGTGTGCATGTAAAACATAATCCTAGTTAGTTTCTTAGTTTCTTAGTTAGTTTCTTCATTACTTTCTTAGTTACTTTCTTAAAACGTAACCTTAATACTCACTTTTTTTTTTTTAATTAAACCTTTCATGGTGTTTTATAAAACCTTAACGTGTTTGCTTAGATTATATAACAGTTCTACACTGTTCTCCCTTTTTCGCTCGTCTATAATTTTCAAAGAGCGGAGGGTGATTTCGCGTGAAACAAATAATAACAAAAATTTGTTATAATTCGCGGCTCGTTTATACACAAATTCGGGGCAGTCGGCAACAAAAGAAAACAGAAGGCAGTGGCCAGCATGTCGGTGTACATTAATACGAACACAGATATGCAAGAATAAAAACGATGACTTAGCTTTCTTGTTTCCAATCTTTTTTGCCACGATTCGAAGGCAATTCGGAGGCCACATGCCACGATTCGACTGTCACGTATCTAGTAGAGTAATTTGCCCCCAATATTCGCGCTCAGATTGCGCACAAAAATGGATAATTTCAGAAGAGATACGATTATTCGAGCCTCGCGGCTCGTTTTTATAGTTTACCGATTGTCGACAACCATGAAAACGAGAGACGCGAGGCTCGAATCATCGTATCTCCTCTTCCCAAATCGTCCTTTTCTGTGCGCAATTTGAGCGCGAATTAGGGAGAAATTACTGTACTGACTCACGCCCGAACAGACCATTTTGTGCCGTCTTTCGGGAATTCGCGTTGCGTGCCGTATCACACGCGTGAACGACCGCGTCGACCGTTGGCATCAACGTAGCAATAAATTACATAGGCGTAGGACTAGCGCAAGGAAAATTCGCTGCAACCCGAAATGTCGCATTTCCGGGAGAAATTACTGTACTACTACATTTGTAATCGAACGATCGAACGAGCGAAATATGTATAATTAATTTTTAGACAATTTTCATTGCAAAAGTCTTTAAACGGTACCAACGACGGAGGTTGACGTCGGCAAGGGAAGCGTTCGATAATCACGAGTACGGAGAGGCAGCGGTGAAAAGATGGATAGTTGAAAGTTTGACCAATGGTTTTGACAAGTCTGGTGAAGCCTGAGCCGGGCACCGGTGCCGAGGGTGCCTCCGGGAAAGGGGGGCTGCCTGGATCGTGCAGCTTTGCGAGCCGGTCGATAGCAGAGGGTTAAACTTCATCCAGTGATGGATATTTATACGCCGCGGAAGGAAGGAGGGCATTATTGTGCCTCGTTGAAACCCCCGTCGAACTCGTTATATAACGTGACGTCGACATTAGGTAATTAGGAAGCGTCGCGGGCAGAAACGCGTTGTCGCTGTCTTTGAAAAGGTTTCGCTGGCTGTTTTGTCGGTTTCTTTTCGCGTTCGTTCTAGAGCTCTCACTATCCCTCTCCCTTTCTTTTTCCTCTTTCTCGCTCGACTCGTTCGACCGTTCTAGCGAGGAATATGTCACGTGAAATATCCGCGACAAATATAAAAAAAAAATTAATGTTGAGCCGTAGCCCAACATCCACTTTATTATTACACAATGAATACAATACTGATTTTAATATGCGCACTCTAAACGCCCGGTACAACGCTTGCTCAAGACTGACTGCTAGGAGGGTTATTCGGTCCTTTTTTAATATTAATTTCATATCTTATCAATATCCGGAGCACAGGTTATTTTGGGGGTGTGATTCATATAGGAAATGGGCGGAATTTAGGTCGTTACAAATACATAGTTATTTTTAAAGACCAGTTTCAACGTCGATTGGCTAATCTTTAGGTAGGCCGAAAATTTATCTAGGAAAACTACGATTTATTTTACAGGCACATACTTCGATTAGCACTTTGTCTATAAATTGTTTCTCTGATAGAACGGAGAATTTTCGATACTTGTATGACTTTATTTACTTTCATTCCTAGAAATTTAATATCAGAAGAATCACATTTTTGTTTCGATTTAGAAGAAATAAATGACATTCGCGTTTAATGGATTAGGATAGATCGGTAGATCGGTTTCTCTGTCTTTAAGCTAATTTCTGCTTTGCTGAAACTGTCATTAAATACTATAGTTTTCAATCAATGCGCCAAAAACATATGTCGATTTTTCAGACATTTTTGATTTTGAACGTGTTCTTAGCATGATAAAAATTAGTACTTTAGTAACGTTTTTAATGAAATAGGAAAAAGGTGTTTCTGATCATAATTCCGTGCCTTTTCAGGAGCTCTGCATACAATCCCCTGCTCCGTATTTCTGTGTCTGTCCATACTTCTGTGCCCCCTATTTCCACCCTACAGATATCTCCTGCAGTTACTATGTTTCTTTTTTCAAAATGTAATTTTCACAAAGTGAGTGCGACAGTATTAAATTAAAACTTCGAAGTTTTATCTTTAATTAAATCGGTATAATGTTAGATAAAACAAATTTGAAATGAACGAGAGGCCGAGGAGGAAATAATTCCATTTTCAGAGATTGCTTTCTTATTCCCGAAATAATAATATTTCAACATCTCATTGTTTATACAAAAGTTAATTAATTCGTATTTTTAATTCGTATTTTTAATTCTATTGATACATTATTTCGGTAAAAGGTAGTATATTACAAGCCTTCGGTCTAAACGCCGTTTCTAAATCGCGTTCTCAGTTTGTCGCACTGAGTCGGCGAGGGCTTGTAACCTTGTAACGATATACGTGCTCGATTGAAATTGCTCGAAAGAGAATCCGACTCGATTTTACGAGCGTTCGTTCCTTCGTTTGTAACAGACTCGAAACTGAGCCCGATTTTAGTCGCGTTTGGGCCCTTTGTATATCCGAATTTTCCTTGAAAAACAGTAGCAGGGAATGCCCATATGTGCTCCGGTTCCAGAAAGTTCGTCGTTGTGCCCCTTCGAAGATGCTTGACTCACATATGTGGTATACAAAGCGAACCCCCTGGCCGGCGCGAAGGAGTCAAAGAATACGTCGGGAAATTCCTCGTACGTTACAGTGATTAGTACAAATTTCCAGACTTCATCTCCTCTAGCTTTCTTAACTTTACGACCTTCTGACCCTAATTCGTATATGACTTTAGAACAGAATTCTACAGCCGATGATTTCTTATCCTTAATTAAATCTTCCGTATAATCTTTTTAAAAGATTAAAGATTTTTAAGGAAAGAAAATCAATGACGTCAATTGGCTTACAATCTTGATCTGATGCGTTGCCCTTTCCGTTCGCGGCTTCTTTCCTTCCAGATACAGTAATTGGACAATTAAAGCAGAAATGGACAATTTGGGGCTCGGATAATCGTGTCTGCTCTTTTCAAATTGTCCATTATTGTCTACAAGATGAGGGACAATTGGAGGGAATTTACTGTAATCAGCAACTAATTTCTTCAATATTTCTTCTGCATTGACAGAAGATTCTTGAGTAGTGTAGTTAGGATCATATTGCAATGCTTTAAGGCAGCACCTGTTTTTGCATACTCGTCCCAGTCGGTTCCAGCAAGTTCCCCGAATCGTGCCGACTTGCCAATCTCTTTAGTCTTTTTACTTCAGTTAGGCTTATTCTTTGAATCTATAATTTGCAAAATTGCTCGAAGTATGCATATTATTACACTTGTAACCAAACCCAAGGAAACCAGAATCGCTGGAACTCACTGAAAGTAAAAAAGAGAACTATAATGAACACTAATAAACATTATTTAATCTTATTTTGTTAATCTCACGATTTTGTTTTGTACAATACATGGTTAAAAAAGCAATGGTGAAAAAACATTTAATAATTGTTCTTTTAAATTGAAATAATGTCGGTGAAGCTTATGCTAGAATTCATTTGTTTTAGTATTTCACAATTTAACTGTTTGCTATGCCAATTGTCTTTCACCTGCGAAGAAGGCGAATACTTTTCCTCCTTTCTTACCTAATTCCCTGTTTGCAATGTAATTCAGAGTGTATGTTGCCTCAATCGGCCTAATCTTCGATTTAACATCTCCGCGTATATTCTGTATTCTGCATCCAGCATAGTCATTTCCCGATAGTTTTTAACCTCCGTCTTATATCCCCTCTCTTAAAGATTGGGATTGTTATCCCCCTTTTCTATCCATTTGGGATTCCACCACCCTGCCATATCTTTTATAAGAAGTCCATGTATGCTATCCCGATCACCTTTGATATGAATCGCCAGGCCTCAATTAACAATTCTATCTGCTTCTGGTGCATCACCATTCTTCAACTTTTTTTAACACTCTTATTACTTGCCCTCTCGTAATTTGCCCTTCCATCTCTTGTGTTTTCCCCCTCCATCTCCTCCCTTTCAATACCCTTTAAATCTCTAGTCTCTTTCCCTCCTAGCATGTCCATAAAATGTTCCCTCCATCATCCCAAAATACTGTGCATTCATCTATCTTCTACCAATTGTCTTTCATGGAATTGATCGTAACGAGATATGAGCCGTTTATTTTGAAAGTGGCATAAGTCACTTTACCGTAATGAAAGCTGGTGATTTTTTAATGTTTATACGAAATTATATTATTATTATATTATTTATTTATAATGAGAAAAATATCAGTATCCCGAGATAACAAATACAAGTAAATCTTCTCGAAAGTTAGCGTCCATATTTTTAAACGTGTTAAAACGCAAACCCTTAAATATATCGACTTAAAAACAAAGTGACTTATGCCACTTTCAAAATAAACGGCTCATATGCAGTTGTACATATGTTATAAATGATATCTCGAATTTGTTTTTCTTTAATTTTACAATCCTCGTAATTGTTATACATATACATATAGTCTGTCATGTATAGTCTTACCATTGCAGGTATACTGTTTGTAAATTTATAACATGTTAATTTTCTTTTTAATTGTATTTGTGTTTGTATTTTCTTTTTTGCATTAATATTTTATTTCGAACGCCCTCCTCGCAATTACTTTCGTTGATTCGGTCGCTTGTGAAATTGTTTTTTTGATGATTTTTGTTCAAAGCAAGATATGAAATGTGCGCAGAAATTGAGGACGAAAGTCGTACGAGATTTAGTGTCGTCGTTAGAAGTGTTACAGAGCGTGGTATGTGTCGAGTCGCAGACCAAAACAAGCATCATCTATCTTTTATACAGGTGTTCCGCATTGACAACAGATGACTCGTACCTCAACCGTTTTATACATGGTGTCCCAAAAATGTCTCGTAATTCGGAAATGTCGGGTAGCTGAGGTCATTCTAAGTAACTTTTTCCTTTGCGAAAATGCAATCTGCGGCTTTGTTTACGAGTTATTAATGAAAAACAGCGACATTTTTGGGACACCCTGTACTTGAAAATTGTCCGATGGAGGGTGCCCGTATTGGCGTCTCGTTCGAATCGTCTCGTTATTAGACGTTTTCACATTTCCATATAATTGTTGGAACAATTTAATCGCGAATATCAAATTTCAAGTGACGGAGGTTTTTGGGTCTGTTTCTTATTGTTCTGTGCGTCGAATTGCATCGTTGATAGTATTTTAACCCTAACTCTATTTCAATTCCAAAATGAAGGCATTTGTTTTTATTTGGTGCATATATGAAATTTAACGTGTGTGCTTATAGAAAATCTCTATTATCCGACAATTTACCGGATACAGACAAATTTAATAATGTGAACATTCTTTCGAAAATGGTGTAGCAATTTCTAGCGTCGCCTCAGAGTCGCCACTCGAGTGCAAAGGGTTAATTAGCCTCGGGCCAAAATTGGTGGTGTTTACTGGTATCGTTTATAGCAGTCCTGAGAAGTGCATTATCACAAGCCTCCTCGAGTACTTATTTCAATTGTTCAGTATCCACCTGTTTTCTTTTCTTTTTTAATAACAGTGTCATTAACAGAATCAAACAAATCGTTAAAAAATTCTTACACCTCTCTCATCTGCAAATCATCCTTCGGCAATGTTAAATGTCTTTCGCCATCGCCGGAAGTAACGTGTCCTGCAGGTGTAGCCAAAAACATGAAGTAACATAACGTTCGAATAAACACAAAATGTGTCTATACGATGAAAATGTACGAAAATGCATGAAATGTACCATGAAGTGAACACGTGATCAGGGTCGTATTGAATTTGAATTCGAAAAAGGCAGGAATGCTTAGATGAAACACTGCTCCAAATTCGAGTATAGGTGTGACAGCCCCCTGAGGTTCTTCTTCTTGTTCGCGGAACGGCCTCGGAGCGGCTTCGAGCGGCTTCGAGCGGCTTCGAGCTGCTTCGAGCGGCTTGGAAGCGGCTCGGGGGGGCCGCTCAAGTGCCAGCAGTTCGTTCCCGGCACTTACCCTTCGTCGTCCATCTCCACCGAGCATTTCCGCCCCGCTGTTTTTGCTCGTTCAAAGGGAACGAACCTCTTAGCGTCAACGCGGAGGGAAGCGAAACGGATACAGGGCCTAAATACAGTTACTCGCGGCGCGGATATCTCTCGGCGTCTCTGCTCGCCAGCCGACGCTGTTCCTCTGCTCTTCGTCCCCGACGTAAAAAAGAAAAAAAACTAGCTACGGGAGCTCACCGTTTCGGGAAATTATTAATAAAGTGTGCTGGGCCGCGTCGAGACGAAAAGATTTGCTGCGCTAACGATCGGAAGGATGCGGGCCTTTATGCAATGCGACTTTGACTTCTCCGTGACACTGCAGATCTCGTATATCCGTGATGCAATGCTTAAACTAGTAGGAAGATTAACAAATTTTAAGAAAATAACGAAATTTCTATTTGGTCGCTGCAATTGACCTAGGTAATTATTATTACAGTAATTTCTATCTAATTCGCGCTCAGATTGCGCACAAAAATGGTGAATTTGGGAAGAAGAGATACGATTATTCGAGCTTTGCGGCTCGTTTTTTATAGTTATCGATTGCCAACAATTATAAAAACGAGACGCAAGAATCGAATAATCGAGTCTTTTCTTCCCAAATTGTCCATTTTTGTTTCCAAGTTGAGCGTTAATTAGGGAAAATTTACTGTACACTGAAGTAGATACAATCAGAACGATTATAAAATAAAATTAGAATCTTGCTTGTCAATCAATTGGTAACGTGAAACGATCTTGTTTCTGCTTTTGTCTTGCTTTTACTACACTCTTTTTCCTAACCTTTCTACGTTATACAGGCTATCCAAAAATTATGATACTTCCGGGAAATGAGGGGTTCCTGAGGTCATTCGAAGTAACTTTCTCCTTCACAAAAATGTTCTCCGAGGCATCGTTTACGAGTTATTGACGAGAAACATTGACCAATGAGAGGCGAGCTCTCGGCTGGCGCAAGGCTGACGCGCTCGTTGGCTCAGCCGCTTTGCGCCGAGGCTGAGCCGGCCTCTCATTGGTCAGTGCTTTTCGTTAATAACTCGTAAACGGAGCCGCGGATTGCATTTTCGCTAAGGAAAAAGTTACTGCAAATTAGCTCAGGAATTCCTCAATTCCCGTAAATAACCATAATTTCGAGACAACCTTTACATTAATCCTACACTTTAATGTACGCTTTTGCTCTGGTCATTCGCCCCATCCTTATACCTGATTGTGTTAGGCAATTTCGATGCGAGTCTCATTTTTTTCATATCAAATCACCTGTACGAGTTGTCTTCGATTGAGAGCTGGTTATAAAATAAAAAATCAGAGGACTTGCGTCGAAGCTCTACCGTTTTTTAAATGCACGGCGGGGGACAAAATTTTAATTTTTATTATCATCCCAAACAGTCGCAATTTTCGAAAACTCATTTTTATAGTTATTAACAATCGGTATACTATAAAAACGAGCCGCAAGGCTCGAACGATCGTATCTCCTCTTCCCAAATTCTCCATTTTTGTGCGCAATCGGAGCGCGAATTAGGGAGAAATTACTGTATTTTGCGATACACGACGGTGCGCGCTCGGCTGAAAATTTGCATCGTCCTTCTGTTTGATTGTGCGATTCGGGGCGGCCAATGCGTTTCGGGTGTCCCACGGTGCTGCCTGCTCCGCGACCAGCCCAGGCAGCAGTTATTAATCGACTGGTAAATGTTGACGAAGTTCATCTCATCAATCAGAACTCTGCCGTAACGGACAGGCGAACGGGTCTTGCGCGATCGCCTCGGGGACGCACAGCTGTCGGCGTCCCACTTTAACCCCCTGCGGACGCCTGTCGCCTAATCGCTACGATCCGCCTCGAATTTTCTTAATTCGCGCTCGCAATAAATATTATATTATATCTCGATCGTGCCGATTCCACAAGTTCTCGATAGGGTTTAGGTCTTCGGATCGAGGCGGCGCACAGTGGATCGAGAAATTCGGCGACATTCTGTTATAACTTTTGAACGATCAAAGATATTGCAATGAAATTTTCACCAAAAATATTTAAAAAATAGTTATTTTCAACTGTAGATAATTAAATTTGTTTTACATTTGTTAAACAATAATCTTTAATTAATTTTCATTGACATTTCTTGTGAAAAAAATTGTATGTGTAAGAAAAAGTGCATTAAGCTATATAAAATGGAAATACTATAGGTCGAAGAAACTATTTTGAATTTCGAGTTAAAATGTCTCCCACTGCAAAGGGTTAATCTCGACTCACAGTGAGCGTCAATTTAAAGTTAACGTCTATAGGAATCAATCCGAGCGCGAATTAGGGAGAAATTACTGTATTCTAAGAAGAAGCATTCTAATGCAGCACGAAAAGCGAAGAATTCGCGAACGAATTCGCAGGCAGAAAAAACGAGCGCAGTAACTGTTCGAATTCAAATAGACCGATTACGGTTACAAATTGCGTATATGATACGCGATTACATCCGTGAGAGGGAGAGATAGAGAGCGAAATTGAGATGGCCGTCTCCGTCTCTCTCGGTCGCATCGAAGACATCGCTAATCAAGTCGTGTGTTGTCGCGACTCGAATCGCGCGCCGCACTTTAACCGCGACTCGCAACCGTCTCTTCCAATCCCGAACACAGTAAATTACTGGCAGTTCGTCATAGCATTCGTTAATTCTTCTTATTGCGCATGGGATTGGTACACGATAGCTTAACGACGTGTACGACTTCTCCGGATTGCAGTGCCATGTAGTAGCTTGGTTCCTTGATTATTGATGCGGCTATCTCCGCTGGGGCTGAATGTATTATATTAGCATGACGGCGTTTCGGAATACCTGTTGCTCGATATCGCATTTCTCTCGCGCGATAACCTTGTCGAGGAGGCCAGAAATTTGTTATCAACGCGAGGAAAAACGTCCAGATCGCTGATTTTTCTTGTTCGGGCCTCTTTGAACTTCCTCCGTGTTATTCCTAGAGTGAGAAGTTTCGGGTGTTCTGTCCTTTCCACGACGGAACTCATATTCGAAAATAACGCGAATTTTTTACTTATGCATGGCTTACATTATTTAAACATCGGACGACAATACGATAGGTCATTGAAAACAAAAGAGTGCGTCTGCAAGCCAGATGACGTATCCCTTCTCACTGCAAACAAAAAACAATCGAAGTGAAATATCGGAAACATCGGATATCAAACTTGATGAACCCCTTGACGTACGATTTTCTTCGTTGTTACTCCGATTCGAAATTTTTCGATCGCAATAATCTCTCAGAAGGGAACGAAAACTGATGTTTATCGTGTGCCTAAATTTTTTTATTAATTTATTTCGTGTGCAAACAAAAAACAAAGGACGGACGAAGTGAAATATCGGAAACATCGGATATCAAACTTGATGCTTTAACTCCTTGACGTACGATTTTCTTCGTTGTTACTCCGATTCGAAATTTTTCGATCGCAATAATCTCTCAGAAGAGAAAGAAAACTAATGTTTATCGTGTGCCTAAATTTTTTTATTCATTTATTTCGTGTGCAAACAAAAAACAAAGGACGGACGAAGTGAAATATCGGAAACATCGGATATCAAACTTGATGCTTTAACCCCTTGACGTACGATTTTCTTCGTTGTTACTCCGATTCGAAATTTCTCGATCGCAATAATCTCTCAGAAGGGAACGAAAACTGATGTTTATCGTGTGTCTAAATTTATTTATTTATTTATTTCGTGTGCAAACCAAAAGCAAAGGACGGACGAAGTGAAATATCGGAAACATCGGATATCAAACTTGATGCTTTAACCCCTTGACGTACAATTTTCTTCGTTGTTACTCCGATTCGAAATTTCTCGATCGTAATAATCTCTCAGAAGGGAACGAAAACTGATGTTTATCGTGTGCCTAAATTTACTCGAACGCTTAACCCTTTGAACTCGAGTGGCGACTGTAAGGCGCCATTGAAAATTGTTATTATCATGTTTCGAAGTAATTCTAACATCATCAAATTTGTTTGTATTAGAAAAACTGTAAAATGTGTAGTTATTGCATGCGTCAAAAAATTCAATTTCATACGTATAAGATGCACTGGGTTCTATAAAATGGAAATGCTATAGGTTGGAAAAAGTATTTCGAATTTCGAGTTGAAATGGCTCCGACCGCTAAAGGTTAAATATTGATCGCAAGAGATTCGAATTTTATTCAAGTTTTAAAGGACGGAATAACGTCGATGCTGAAATAAGTTATTATTAGAAATTTTCATCGCGAGTCGGACTCGTCGAAATACGGCAAGGGGTTAATAGCGTGAAGCCACAGACGGAAGTCCTTCCTGCGCTGGTGAGCGCAAATGCTGTTTCCTCCGATGTTACCGTGAACAACGTGGCGAAACTGTTGTTCGCCGCGTTTGTCTTCGTTGCTTTGCCGTCATAGAGGACCACCTCGTATTGGTTGAAATGGCACTGTGAGTCGATCGGAATGCCGGTCCAACGTGAAGACCCGTTCTCTGTGCCCATGCAGTATTCCTTGTCCAGGGAACATCGTTGATCAGATGGCAGGAAGACTTCGTTTGTTGATAGTTTCTCAGAGGCGTGACAATTCTTAACCCCTTGCCGTACTTTGACGAGTCCGATTCGTCATGAAAATTTCTATTATTAACTCATCGAGTATAGATGTTATTTTGTCCTTTAAAATTGCAATAAAATTCTATTCTTTTGTCGTCAATATTTAAGCATTCAAGTAAATTTAGGTGCACAATAAGCATTAATTTCTTTTTCTTTCTAAGAAATTATTAGAATCGAAAAATTTCTAATCGCAGTAACTGCGAAGAAAATGGTATGTCAAGGGGTTAAGAGTTATTTCGATCATTGCCTGGACCATTACAGTGATGTCTCCCTTACTGACGCTCAGATCGTCCACTAAATTGGATAATCTGGGAAGAGAAGATACGATTATTCGAGCCTTGCAGCTCGTTTTTATAGCTGTTGACAATTCTACTTTTATGTTCTTTATTTCAGCTAATTTTTGGCGACTCCTTGAAACGTCCAATACATTATACAGTAATGTCCCTCTAATTGACGCTCGTAACAAAAATCTGACAATTCGTATCTATAAAAATGTACCGCAAGGCTCGAACAATCGTATCTTCTCTTCCCAAATTGTCCATTTTTGTGCGCAATCTGTGCGTCAATTAGAGAAACATTACTGTACACCGTTCTAAGTCCCAAAGAGGTCCGTTTCTCCGCTGCAGGACCCATCACGTTGGATTGAACCAGCTACAGTAATGTCTCCCTTACTGACGCTCAGATTGTCCACTAAATTGGATAATTTGGGAAGAGGAGATACGATTATTCGAGCCTTGCGGCTCGTTTTTATAATTGTGGACAATTTGTAACTATAAAAATAAACCGCAAGGCTCGAACAATCGTATCTTCTCTTCCCAAATTGTCCATTTTTGTGCGCAATCTGTGCATCGATTAGAGAGACATTACTGCATACTTAAATTATACTTTAACACGTCATCTACCGGCGGCGATCATTTTATAATTTCCGACAGTCTGTAACACTGTCCGACACGAGTTTTGATTTCCTATAGTCGCTATGAAATTCTTGTGGAGCTTCGCTTCTTGAACAAGAATCCGAAAACCGAGTTGCTCCATCATTTTCACAGTTTTCGAAAAAAACGAGCCTTCGTAAAAACCCAAAATATTCTGACAAAAATGCGGTATTGCACGAGAAGTAAAAACGTTAGAAAGTTCTAATCGGCCTCAAAAAGCAGAGGAAAGTTTTCCGGATATAGTGGCATACAATTTATTAATTGTTTTTGGTCTTAAGTAACTATAAATTAATGTCGAAGTGTAAAAGAGTGTCGACGTGCGTAGTTTCTCCGCGATATTTTCGTATTTTTACGAAAAGTTCTTCGATTGTCTATTTTTGTGCGCAATTAGAGAGACATTGCTGTAGTGCGATACCGCGAGTTGCTCGACGAGACCAGCGAGATCTGGCTCTCGAGGCTGTCAAGAACGAGACGCCGGAGTTGTGCATGGTTTTGCGTACGTCTTATGGCTCGTTGAGAATGTATTGCCGTCTTCCATTTTTAACAATTAATGTGTGCGAATGCATTCCACAATAGTAGACAGTTCTATCTACTTCCACCTTGCACTGCAACACCTTGGTTTCCTCGAAGCCGATTATTTCAAGGAGTTGGACGTTGGACCAACTGTTGGTCTGCATGATTGGTTTGCTATTCGTAACTTTACATAATCGGGTTTATCGATTGCTGCGAATGTTGCGACATTCAATTTTGACCCGCCTACAATCGTAGGCAATGAGAGGGCTGAAGTTGATCGCAGGATGGCGAAGACCATCGACGAAGTTGAGGTATCCATGGTGTCGATCGCTGTGGTAGACCGTGTTTCGTTGGAGCTCGCGTGTCGATTTCTATGCGTTGGTCGCCGGAGTGGGGACCGTGGTATGGGTAATAGAGGGGGTCGTTTCTTTTTGATGGGGCGAGGGGCTGCCGTCTGTATTTTTTGAATTATCTGCGCGCGTTTCGATTTGTTCGAGTGGACGATTTTGTTTTTCGACTTTAATCTTTTTTTCGTAGTGGTCCGTGTATCGCGGATCGAACTCTGCTCTTCCTTGGTTCCTTGGGGAGGATATAGTGAAAGAGGGGGAGGAATAGTGAATCCTTGAAGACTTAATTTCCTGTCGTCATAGCTTTTCCATTTCCGTTTTGCGGTTGCTAGGTTTTCGCGCGCCTTTTCCTGCGTTTCTGTGACTTTCTTTTGTAACCGAAAATACGTATCGTAAGTTTTCGTAGTATTATATACTATGTAATATATTATATACTTATATATTATATTATATACTTGTATATTATATTATATTATATACTTGTATAGTATATTATATTATATACTTGTATATTATATTATATTATATACTTGTATATTATATTATATTATATACTTGTATATTATATTATATTATATACATGTATATTATATTATATAGCGTGGGGCAAAGTTGATCATTTTCGCGAGTACTGGTATTATAACTGAACACGGCCAGATTCAATCATCCACTCCAATTGTTCTTTTTCGCACATCGTCTTAGATATTCCGCGAGGACCATGTGGGAACGTTCGATGGGATATTTTTAGACACTTATTATAATGCTATCTCAGTATACTCGTGTGCGGCAAGTACAGAAACGCTCCCGTCGAGAAGTACAAACAGCAACCGAGTTTATAAATATCCGCAGTCGTATTCGCCTCTTTCTATGACATCGAACTCTAATAGTTCAAGTTCGAAGATATAGACAGAAATTTTCTTCAACGCAGAAACTCTTATTATCGAACATATAATACACAATAACATTGGCAGACAGAGACTGATGAAAGGAAACAGAAAAAGTAGTTTTCCAAGATATTCGTAGTGTTTTTCGACATTCGACCATAAGCATTTTCTCGAGCTCCCAGTTCGGTAATTTGGCTACTATCGCAGCACCCATCGCACCTTTTCTTACCGATCTTGCCTTCTCAACTTTAGTCGGCTCTAATTATTTGCACCTCCCCTCCCCCCTCGAACAGAACATTGTATTGTTAATTAGATATAATACAGCCATCGGTTGATGCGATACTGTTCCAATACAAATGTCTCAGTCTAGAAGTAATTTGGCTACTATCGCAGCACCCATCGCACCTCTTCTTACCGATCTTGCCTTCTCAACTTTAGTCGGCTCTAATTATTTGCACCTCCCTTCCCCCCTTGAACAGAACATTATATTGTTCATTGGATATAATACAGCCATCGGTTGATGCGATATTGCTCCAATACAAATGTCTCAGACTAGAAGTAACACAAGATAGACCATCATAATTGCAATATTCTGCAGTTCTAAATATCACCGCAGCTGTAATCTTGATGTCTACTTCTCGCCATGTATCTCTGCCATGGTTTCTTTTATCACTCCCTTTGTTGGCATCTCTCCTCCCTCAATTACGATAATTAACCCTTTTATCTCCGCGTCTTTTCAAAGAGAGCCTCCAAGCTTGATCCTCCATCGACTTCAGACTTCTCGGAGCGTTTCAGAAGAACGACGCCCGAATGTTGCTTTCCCCCGAAGCACCGAAAACGCAAAGATGAAGAGAACGCTCGCAACAGTTCGTTGAAACGCGGCTCTCTATCTCTCTTTTTCCTCTCCCCCCCCCCTCTCTCCCTCTATGGTTTCGTCGTAATCTGCCATCGGCCGGACGTGGTCTTTCGCGTCTAATTCTTTTGTACAGACGGCTCCGTGGGCAACGTGGCCCATTTAGGACGGCGTCGATCGAGGGCAGAAAACAGCGCTGAAAGCGATCCTCTCTGAATGAGTTATCCAGGATCCGTGTTTACGGGTCCGTGAAGACCGACGGTACTTCTCGGGGCCTGATATGTATTTCGGGACTTAGGCACTCGTACGCTCGCCGCAGTCGAGTCGATTACTATGCGAAGGGTGTACGCGGTCATAGAATTCGATTGTTGGCGTGTTCGGAGGACGGAATGAGGAGGGTCCCACGAAACTGTTCGGGAAGACGGGCCGGCCATCTTGAAACCATAATACTCCAGAAGTTTGTCTTATTAGCATGCTGTATCAAGTCCCCCGCCAACACGTAGTGCGGCAATCTCGCTTTTGGGCATCTGAAAATTGGATGAATCTATGTCCTTGTTCCGATTCGGCATTCTTTTTCATTTTGAGTTCATTTTTGGTCTACACGTGAAGCACGTGTCGGTAGCATCTCCACGCATCCAAGAGTCTATTTGTTCAATACTTCTTATTTCCGTCATCTGGAATTCCTGTTAATAGTTGATTATAGTGTTTGCGATAGTTTATTATTATGTTTATTATTATTAAACTGTTCGGGAAGACGGGCGGTCATCTTGAAACCATAATACTTCAGAAGTTTGTCTTATTAGCATGCTGTATCAAGTCCCCCGCCAACACATAGTGCGACAATCTGGCTTTTGGGCATCTGAAAATTGGACGAATCTATGTTCTTGTTCTTTCTATTCTACTAACTCTTCCAAGCTCACGCCTTGTGCATGCTGCAAGACTTCCGATTCGGCATTCTTTTTCATTTTGAGTTCATTTTTGGTCTACACGTGAAGCACGTGTCGGTAGCATCTCCACGCATCCAAGAGTCTATTTGTTCAATGCTTCTTATTTCCATCATCTGGAATTCCTGTTGATAGTTTATTATAGTGTTTGCGATAGTTTGTTATTATGTTTATTATTATTAAACTGTTCAGGAAGACGGGCGGCCATCTTGAAACTATAACATTCCAGAAGTTTGTCTTATTAGCATGCTGTATCAAGTCCCCCACCAACACATAATGCGACAATCTGGCATTGACATCTGAAAATTGAATGAATCTATGTCCTTGTTCCGATTCGGCATTCTTTTTCATTTTGAGTTCATTTTTGGTCTACACGTGAAGCACGTGTCGGTAGCATCTCCACGCATCCAAGAGTCTATTTGTTCAATACTTCTTATTTCCGTCATCTGGAATTCCTGTTAATAGTTTATTATAGTGTTTGCGATAGTTTATTATTATGTTTATTACTATTAAACTGTTCGGGAAGACGGGCGGTCATCTTGAAACCATAATACTTCAGAAGTTTGTCTTATTAGCATGCTGTATCAAGTCCCCCGCTAACACATAGTGCGACAATCTGGCTTTTTGGCATCTGAAAATTGGACGAATCTATGTTCTTGTTCTTTCTATTCTACTAACTCTTCCAAGCTCACGCCTTGTGCATACTGCAAGACTTCCGATTCGGCATTCTTTCTCATTTCGAGCTCATTTTTTGGTCTACGCGTGAAGCACGTGTCCATTTGTTCAATACTTCTTATTCCCATCGTCTAGAATTCCTGTTGATAGTTTATTATAGTTTATCATTATGATTCCCCTGATAGTTTATCGCAACTAGAACTCTTTCTTCTGTTACAATTTGGCTCCTCACGCAATCCTCTTAAGTCGCTCGTCCCATCTCATCAACAATTTTGGATCTCCGCCATTGTCGCGAATTCGGATCATAAGCCGAAGGATATACATATTCCCTTTCGCTGATACGGCATTTAAAGTGCCGTACACTCAAGCCTACGTTTCTTCTCAAGTTGCTCGTGTCTTTCTAATCAAACGAGCGTTGCCGGAACCCAATATCGTTCACACTGTCCACACCTCTGGTATCTATGTACGACATTAGATCTCGTTGCTCCTAGACGCGTTTCTTCGTTAATGGATCGTATCTCACCATAGCGTCGTTTCCATGATCTACGATCCAATCTCCCGCCACCAGTCATAGCTAATAGCGCCGAACAGATGTGCCTCACGGGTCTTGATGTGTGGGTACAAGATAAGGTACGATCTTCGACCTGGTCATCGCAAACGTCTCCAGAAGTTTGTCGTTTCCAGTGGTTTCAGGAAAGGAAGAAAATATTTTCAACTCGGGCGCGATTCAAAGTCTGTTCGCACTGATTGATTTACGTACAGTGGCCCACAAAAGTATTCCTTACAACTTTTAACCATTTGCACTCGAGCGGTGACTCTGAGGCACCACTAAAATTGTTGTATCACGTTCCAAGATAAATTTTATGTTAACAAGGTTTAGATTTAAAAAATAGATAAAAGCGTAACTGTGGTACGAGTCAAGAAAAGACGCAATTTCATATGCATAAAATGCACTTTGTCATATAAAATGGAAGTATGTACTATAAGTCAGAAAAATTGGCTTAGATTTACGGTTAAAATGGCTTCGAGTGCAAAGCGTTAAAACGCAATAACTATTTTGAAACTGAACTAAAATGACCCGAATTCTTTTTTTAGATGACAGAGGGATTAGTCTACTAGACGATGATGATACTAACTTTTTTAATCTGAGCCTAGAACGAAAATTTAAAAAATGTCTTTTTTTAGATTTCGATAACTTATATACATTTGGCGGTTGCTGAAGTGACGATGTTTGGGGAAGGAAAGGAGGGGGTAAGACCTGCTAGAGGATTCTTCAGTTAGGCTATCCTAGCGGGCCCTTGGACGAAGTCTGTATACAGGGTGTCCCGCGGTATACAAATTGAGGCGGATCGGTTACTTGCTGGAAAAGGAGCCATCTGTTGGCGGGTCTGGAGGTAGCCGCCACATGCATGTTGAAAATTTGATCGAAATCGGTTCACGTTGTCGCGAGTGACAACAAATTAAAGATCGCAGAAATCGCAGCTTTATCACGATTTTGACCAAAAACTGTAAGAAATCTGCAGTTTTTTAAATCCTTCAACGCCTATAGCTCTGGATGAGCCGATTTCGATAAAATTTTCAGCATAATTTCACATAATTTACCGAGATCTGCAAAAGGCATTTTTGAAATTTTCGTTATAGGCACAGAGAAAAAAGATGTTAAAAAACGAGGGCTTTTAATTTTGTCTTTTCGTTCCATAACAAAATTAAAAAAAGAAAGCTTTTCAGTCAGCGTTTAGTAGACTAGTCCCCTCTATCATATAAAAAAAATTCAAGTCATTTAGTTCGATTTCGAAAGAGTTATTGCGTTTTAAAAGGTGTGCGAACACTTTCGTGGACCACTTTATGTGCACGACTTGCTTGCTTGCTAAGGAAAGAATCGAACGTGAAACGTGTCCAGTAAACGGAGCAACTAACTTAACCACGTGACAAACGCATACTGAGAAATTACTCCGAAGTTTACTCCCGGAATGCGAGAAAAATAGATTTCCTTGTAACAAATTCGGAAATTTGGTGCGCGATCGCGCAGTCGTTTGTTCGTGAAATTTGCGAGCCGTTGCACTGTAACGAGTGCACGGTCATCCCTAATCCATCCACATCCCTAATCCATCCCCTTCCTTAATCCACAGGGGCTTACAGCCCGTGCGGATCTGTAAGCCTAGCCCATGAGCCAACGCACCCCTGTGAGTTGGCTCACCCAATCGAGCACCCACGCCGACAAAAATTGTCTCGTTCCATCAGGAAACTGATTAAAGAGGAATAAGCGTTAGTTAACGCGTCCCTGAAAGAAATCCTAGTGCAAGAGGTTAACGAAAGTTGCATCGTGCTTTTTAACCCTTTGCGGACGAGAGGCGACTCTCGGTCGCCACGGCGTTTCACGCGGCAGGACGAATGGCGAGTGAGAGGCGACAGTCGGTGTTTATGTTAGATTTTATTATCTCTAACATTATTCAACGTACTGTTTTATGTGAAAGTCTCTGAAGTGGTGGCGCAAATTATTTTTCCGTGGACTGAAAATTTGTTTAATCAATTCGTACATTCTCTACAAACGTGTGAAAAGGCAATTGTGCGAGGAGATTTTCGTCAACCACGAGATAGATCTTCAAGTTCGATGGCCAACTCTGACGAAATTCGTCTAAACGGAAAACTGCATGTAATTGTTACTGGCACAAAGAAAGATTGCAAAGTTTGTTCCAGTCGAAACAAACCAGGGGGAAGACACGAGACGACCTATTTCTATGATACACGTCCAGATAAACCAAGAATGCATCTTGGTCAATGTTTTATAAACTATCACACCGAACGAAACTACAAATCATAATTTTTGTAAAATTATATTCATAAAAGTGTGAATATAGATAAACTCACGAAATATAACGTTTTTGTAAGATAATTTATATGTAAGATCACTTTACTGTACCATATAAGACATTTATTGCAAATATGGCCACCGCGAAAGTGGCGCAGATATGTTTCCTCGCCAGGTCTGGCATACACAAGAAATTTAGTACCCACCCCCCGACGGAACACCTACGAGGGGTCCGAACGTGGGTAAACCAACGCCTATCGGTCATTAGGCCGGGTACGGAAGACCCAGTCTTAACTCCGCGTCCGTGTAAGGAGTTTTGTGGTTTGCTTTGCCCCCAAAGTGCCACACGACAGCAATTGTACAGCGTGTCAGGCTAGAGGGCGACCATATAAGACACTCGACATATTTGCAACAATCACCTCGTCCTGCTACCTGACTCTGCCGAAAAAGTCGTCGTCCGCTAATGGTTAAACGTCGATGGCACATTGCCTCAGCGAATTGTCGGCAGTCGCTGCCGTTCGAAACGCACGGCGTTCGATTCGAAATGTTTGCGGCAATATCAGTTTCGAAATCAGCCCCGACTTCAGACCCACGGTGCCACGGCATCGACCGTCGCCGATGTTTGCAGCGGCCCCGTGCCCTCGAACAATGCAGTCTGTTTCCTTTGGTAGCTATCGGGAGTCGTAAAGATACGAAACGCCGGCTACACGGGCTCGTCAGCGACGAGCCGTCGCTGCCAGTGAATAGAGGGCACAGGGTGGGGCTTAGTTATACCTTGTGAAAATCGTTTGAAAATGTTATACTAAAATATTCTTATATTCTGTTTTAAAATTCTCTTGAAAATCGTTTGAAAATATTATACTTGATAGAATATTAAATTAGAATATTATTTATTTAAATAGAATATTAAATATTATTCTTGTACAGAAAATATTCTTATATCCTGTTTTAAAATTCTCTTGAAAATCGTTTGAAAATATTATACTTGATAGAATATTAAATTAGAATATTATTTATTTAAATAGAATATTAAATATTATTCTTGTATAGAAAATATTCTTATATCCTGTTTTAAAATTCTCTTGAAAATCGTTTGAAAATATTATACTTGATAGAATATTAAATTAGAATATTATTTATTTAAATAGAATATTAAATATTATTCTTGTATAGAAAATATTCTTATATTCTGTTTTAAAATTCTCTTTTTTTTGCTGAATTATTTTTTATAAACAATCCCTTGATTTCATTGGATTCACCCTAAACGACACGGTCTTCCCAGACTTTTGCTCGGTGCTTCGAGCAAATAGTTATCGTTATCATCTTGCAGCTCCTCACCAAGCAAATCAGAAACTGTTGTCTTAAACAAATTTTTAGGTACAACATTCGATGGGTGGGAGCATCGTCGATGCAACGGGCGAATCATTAAAACGTACCTTATCGACGATAACGTTGATACGTTGACGATACGTTGACAACGATTTCGTTATTTCCAGGCTTGGTTTCAGTTTCAGTGAATGGATCGATGATGTTATCATTAAAACAAACGTTAGAAATTTGAGATTTTTTTCCCTGTTATTCTTATTTTGTGCTTCTATTAATGTAAGTTTAAAATTCTCTCTTACCTTATCCTTCAACAGTTTTAGAAAATTATGTTCCACTTCTGCCAAGGTCTCAGTTGATATTGTTTCACATGCGATTTTTATTCTTTCACGTAATTCGCCGACATTATTGACATTATCGACATTATCGACATTATTGAACAATTTGTTGTTTCACATATCCCCGTAGGAAAAAGTCACACGACATGAGATCAGGTGATCTTTGGGGCCACTGAACTGGTCCTCCACGTCCAATCCAGTTATTATTAAATCTATTATTTAACCTAATCTATTATTTAATTGCGAACCGTTCTAGCATAATGCGGAGATGTTGAAAATGGCGCCGCCATGACTCGTCGTCTCTAACAATTCACAAATTCGACTGCTGCCACTGTCGTACATTGTAATAAATAAACAATAATTTATTTTTTTAATTATAATTTACGTTTACATATATTTTGATGATTTACATCTTCACGCAGAAAATGTTTTCTATTTTCGGAAACAATTTGTAGTATGCTAATAGAGCAACGTAACATTTTATATTTTTTGCGTTCCTCAACCGTATCTCCTTCATACGAAATCGGACTAATTTAATGATTATTAATGTTATGCGCGGTTCGTAATTCTCCGACCGTGTGTCGACCGCTACATGGATGGTTATTTATTGCTCCGTTATACCACCTGCAGCAATAAGCTACGTTTTAAATTCGAAAAATCTGAATATTTATTAAACGGAACTGATTCCTTCGCGGCAATATTTAAGCCCCCCGCCTCATGTATGGTCAATACACGCGCCCCTCTCCCCTCCTTCGCGTATGTCCTTCACGCATCAAGTTGTTCTTGTCCGCTTGAAAGTGCGCAAGGTGTAATACCTTTCCTCGCGTTTGTTGTCTTCTCGTCGAGCAGATGCGCCTAACCGGCGTTAGATCGTCCAATTCTACCCTTTAATTGCTTAGATATAAAAATGTTGCTTAGATGCGCCTAGGTGTAATACCTTTCCTCGCGTTTGTTGTCTTCTCGTCGAGCAGATGCGCCTAATCGGCGTTAAATCGTCCAATTCTACCCTTTAATTGCTTAGATATAAAAATGTTGCTTAGATGCACCTAGGTGTAATACCTTTCCTCGCGTTTGTTGTCTTCTCGTCGAGCAGATGCGCCTAATCGGCGTTAGTTTGTCCAATTCTACCCTTTAATTGCTTAGATGTAAAAATGTTGCTTAGACGCGCCCCTACAGGGTAAAACACTTTTACAAACAAATTCGATATCGTTGAAATATAATTTGGTCCCTGGTTTTATTTCTCCAAGAAAATCCACTACTGCCCTACATCCCGGGATCGTGATTGATTGTCCAACTATGTCAGTTTAAAACAGCCACGCGTCCTCCTTAATCGAATCAACGCTAAACACTGTTCCCAAGTGTATAGACATGCATTGTGCCGCTCTGACTCGCATTATTCTTATTACAGTAGAATACCATTTAGAACACCATTATTTACCACAGATTATTATTCTTTACCACAGTAGAATACCATTTACTTACCACATAGAATACCATTTACTTACCACATAGAATACCATTTATTTACCACATAGAATACCACAGTCTCCCTTTGATGAAAGAAAGAATACGCATCTGCCCTTGCCGATGGCTGCCATTGCCACGGGATTACCCTTTTGGAAAACTAGCAGAGTGATTCCAATCAACTTTTTAGACATCACGAAATACAAAGCGATATATATATATATATATATATATATATATATATATATATATATTTATATTTATATTTATATAATATATATTATTATATATATATTATTACACATATATTTATATATATGTATTATTATATTATATATATATTTATATAATATATATTATTATATATAATATAACCTTGAACTGGTTCGATTTTCAGTGATTCTCATTTTGTGCTGGTCAACTCCGGCAATATAATGACTCAGTGTCCTATACAGGCAATGACCTTCACCATCCAGAGGTATCAAAGAGCCTTTCATATGTGGCACTAACTTGGTGGCCCCTTTGGCCTTGTCGGTAAACTTAGGTGAACGCATTTATACGTCATATTCGGCTTGGTTAACTCTTATGTGGCAAGTCAGCACGTTTGGGTCATGCAGATTGTGTATCTCGCCCGACAATATACGCGGTGCCTCAAAATTGTGGTACTTCCGGGAAATAAGGGATTCCTGAGATGATTTGAAGCAACTTTTTCCTTTACAAAAATTTTCTCCGAGGCATCGTTATCGAATTATTCATGAAAAACACTGACCAATGAGGAGCGAGTTCGCTCGGCGCTAGGCGACCGAGCCAATGAGCGGAATCGAGCTCCGTGCGCTCGGCCGCCGCGCGCCAGCCAAGCTCGTCTCCCATTGGTCACTGTTTTTCGTTAATAACTCGTAAACGAAGCCGCGGATTGCATTTTCGCTGAGGAAAAAGTTTCTTCAAATAACCTCAGGAACCTCTCATTTCCCGGAAGTATCATAATTTTGGGACACCCTATATATCTAACACCTCCGAAGAGCGTGGCGCAATTCCTGTTTTTTTATCGATCGATGTTCCGGCATTCCATAACAAAAAATTGGGGAAGAAGGCCATTACCCAAGCTTTTGCGCGACTGATAAAAAGGCCTGAAACTAATTTTGCTCTAATTTTGCGCTACGGTTTTGTAGCTCGGCCAAGAAGTTCCTCGGCAGCCGACAGCATAGCGTCTATATCACATAGTGATACATGTGATCTGTTTAAATATACAGGATGTCCAAAAAGGTTGGGACCAAATTTTGACTACGTGTTACCGAGGTCAAATAGATGAAAAAAAGTTCATATGAACTTATTTACCGAAAATGCTTTATTGAAAAGATGTAAGCTTTCGAAGGTATTTTATAATTTATTGTGGCAGTTATAAAAAATGTTCGAAAATTCCTCCTTCTGCAGGAATACAGGCTTCCATTCGTCGAATTAGTGATTGTCGAACTCTTTCAAATATTCCATTTGTATTGGAAATACATAGTAAATGCATTTGGAATACATTCCCCATAGTCGATCTTCTGTTTCTATCGTATTTTTATAAACCAACTCTTTTGCATGAGCCCTTAAATTAGCCCTTAAATAGAAGTCGAGAGACGTTAGGTCAGGTTTGCCTAGGAGGCAAACTGATTGGTCCGCCGCGACCGATCCAACGTAGAGGGAATTGTCTATTAACACGTTGAATGCCACGCCGGTTTTATAGAAATTGTCCGTGGCGCCACGATGAATTTTCTTTTACGTGATACATACAATGTTGAAATATTATCTGCAATAGATAAGTTACAGTGTTGACGATGGTAATAATACAAAATTTTTGATATTGACATTTGTTTTAAATTATATATATTTCTATCAATTTAGGCGCGCCGGCCACCGGTGGCCCCCATGGCGTCACCGCCAAGTTAAGTGCCGGTCACCGGTGACCCCCGTGGCATTCAACGTGTTAAGAAATTCACGGCAATCTTTCCCAAAATGTGACGGAGTACCATCATGCTGAAACCACATTTGACAGCGTGTATCCAATGAGACATCGGGCAACATATTATAAAGATTTGCAAAAATTGTAAATTAGATTGAGCTGTTAGTCCGCATGGCATCCTATAAGGACCTATCAATTTGTCGCCTACAATCCCCGCCCACACATTTACAGAAGATTGATGCTCTACATGCGAAGTTCGCCTAGCATGCGGATTTTCAACGCTCCACACGTGACTGTTACGGAAATTAAATATTCCGTGCCGTGTGTAAACGAAGCTTCATCGGTAAATAATATTACGGATAGAAATTGCGGATTCGGTAATCGTTTCTGCAGCGTCCATTGGCAAAATGCTACTCGATTTGGCCCGAATTATCTGGAACTTTTTGAAAATGAAATGGATGCAATCGGTTTCTATTTAACACATTCCAAACCTGTTGACTCAGACTGACCAGAAATGGCACTTATACGTCGTACACTATCATACCAGTTGGATTATTTGCTCTTCTTTAATTACTCTTTACTTTTATTCTTACAATTCGCGTGCGTGGCGGAATGGCATCTGGTAGAACCGCCCATTACACTGGACAGAGAGTACAGTTCACCCCAACGAGGGTGAAGAGGGTGAGAGAACTTGATACACACCCTCACGCATCTATGTCTTATATTTTTTAACACCGCGATTAAGTTGTGAATTTCATCTCTAACAATAGTATCGTATTGCTTTTGGAACGAAAAATCATCTAGAACATCCCCTATGAACATCCCCTATCGAGCATCGAATAGTTCATTTTCGCGCGTATCGTTCAGGAGGTCTGATGCTACGAGCACAGATCGCCGAGTACGTCAGACATTCGTCGTATCTAGCAGCGAGACAGCGTCAAGATCGCGTGCATCATAAAACAAGAAAGACAGTCCCAGTGTGCCCCAAATCTTTGTTTGCCCGCAGCCATCCGACTCGAATAACCGAACCAGCATATACTATTGTACGTGACTGAGCAAAACCCACGAACATAGAGTACAACTTCCTTTGCCCCGGTTCCAGCGAGTCATCGCTCATGCCCACATACAACTCAGTTACCTCATCGTCGCGTATCGAGTAGTCATGCGAAAACACGCTTCCGTTACGCGACATAAATATTCCCTTATCATACGGTCCAATGTGCTCAACTGCTTTGCACGCCTGCTTCGCTGAGCATAAAGTCTCTCTAACTCAGGTCCACAGACGCGATATGGCAGCGAGCACTCGTTCAACAAGTAAAGGCAACACGAACGAAAAACTTGGGGTATAGATGCTGAACATCCCTCAGCGAGATCCCGAATTCGCTTATTATTGTCAATGATATGCAGATATGCAATCATTCTATGAAGTCTGATCCAGATAATCCGCCGTTCATCGTACTAGTATTAAGCCATGCGAACACAACGGCTATAACAGTTATGAAATTGGAAGACACAAACGCTGAACCGAGAACCATAAGCGCAGCGTCGTCGAAGTTTCCAAGGAAGTCTTCAATGTATGGATTTCTCCCGTCCTTGCTTCGAGCCCCACTAGCTACAAATTCTGCAGCGTATTTTGCATACCCCACTCATCTTCTTATCGCATCGATAGCCAATGCGACTGCAGTTCCAATGGCAACCGTGGACATATCCAGCAAAGATAGCAACATTGCAGAATGCACGATTGGTGCAAAGGATGCAGTCCCCGATTTCTCTCGTTTTAAACTAACCAGTTGTTAGAAACTGTTTTCATTCGACCCTTTTACGGTTTGATTACCAATTATTTTGCAGTCATTTTTCTTATACAGCGTGCTCCAAAATTATGGTACTTTCGGGAAATGAGGGATCCCTGATGTAATTTGAAGTAATTTTTTCCTTAGTGAAAATGCAATCCGCAGCTTCGTTTACGAGTTATTAACGAAAAACACTGACCAATGAGAGGCCAGCTCGGTTGGCTCGAGGCGGCCGAAACAATGGCGGACGAAGTCCAGTTCCGCTCATTGGTTCGGCCGCCTCGCGCCAGCTGAACTCGCCTTTCATTGGTCACTGTATTTCGTTGATAACTCGTAAACAAAATAGCAGATTGCATTTGTGCTAAGGAAAATGTTACTTCAAATGAGCTTAGCTGTATTTTACATTCTCGATAATCAAAAATTGTCCCATTGCATTCACGGATAAGAGATCAGTGCCAAATTTTGGTACGCGTAATACATGAGAAATTCTTTTATGTTTCGACTCATCCTTCAAATTTACGGCGACGTGTCCCGAATCAGTTTCGCGAACAGTTTTGTTATCAGCGATTAATATTTCTTGCCCGCTGATTTCGTAAAATTCATCGATCCATTCTTGATGCTGTGGCGTATGATTTGTTGCTCCAGAATCGATATAGCAACACTGGTTCAACAAGTAGTTACTGAGCATATTACATGAACCGACGCATTCCTGAAACGTTTCATAGCAACACTGGGCCTCTGTGGCATGCACGCCTGGAAAATCTCTTTTTCGGTAGTCGAGCAATCAACCGGTCGTAATGAGGAATGCTCGCTGGTCGTCACTCTCAATTATCACGTTTAGTCCGTCATTAAGACCGAACGCGAGATCCTCTGCTGCGAATTTGGCGCACCCATTGTCGGATAGCCGGCTCGGGAAACGCACCACGTTTTTGCAACGTAGGAAGCGAGCGTAGGCATCGTATCGAGCGGTGGTTATTACGACCCCCCTCTCGCACTTTGCAGGCTTACGCCGTCCATGGCTTATCTTTTATACATATATCTTATAATTATCCTACAACTTATCCTTTTTTAACTGCTCGTTTACATAAAAACTAATAATTATTACGACGACCCCTTTCACACCTTGCATGCTTACGCCATCCATGGTTTATCCTTTATATAATATAATTTCTTATAACTATCCCATAACTTATCCTTTTTTAACCGCTCGTATGTATAAAAGCTGATAATTATTACGACCTTTCCCGCACTTTGCAGACTATTTCTTATCTTAATAACTATCCCATAACTTATCTTTTTTTAACCGCTCTTATACATTAAAACTGATAATTTTTGGATGCTGTTATAGTTACGATACGCAGTGTATATTCGGTGCCCAAAAAAACGCTATATTCGAATAGACTGCACCCTTTCCAGGCCAGACCCTGTTATTCCGCTGGCCACCCCTGTCGTTAGAGACGTTCGCCGGCAGCGTTCACCAGTTGCACCCCTTGCGCCCCTCTTATTCAGAATTCCAGAGGCCTCGCCCCGGTTCTGGTCCCACTTCGCCCCGCGATACACCGTTCTCTCCCTCGCGATCGACCGCGCGTTTATCATCGTTACCGTCTCGGTAAAGACCTGGGGAAGATTACGTAACGGAACGTTGAACGCCGCGTCTTCTAGGGGAGATAAGACGACAGAGCAGCAGCAGCGGAGCGGCAGCGTTCCTCGCGGCTGCCTACGCTCTCGGAACGCCATCGTTTCCCTTTTCCCACTCCCATTCTCTCTCTCTCTCTCCCTCTTCTCTGTGTGCACGAGAGTTCTTTTTCCTCTTCTTTTCTTCAGCGTTTTTCATCTTCGCCCGCGGTTCTCACGAACGGCTCCAGGTTTCGAACCTCGCCCGACAGAAATTCCATCTCCGGCGAGGCTCGCGATTATTTATCCGCGCGCGGCGCGGCGTTCCGCTCTCGAACCGTTCGACAACAGATATTCTCACTGCCTGCAGCGTCTCTGGGATCCGGAGGGGGTCAGCGATCCCCTAGATCGCCGCAGAGATCGTGGGGCGCCTAACGATCTCGTGCCCGTGTCCCGGTTCGGGGTGGATCCCCCCTTTTTTCCTCGAAATTCCTGGCGAACCCTTCGCCATGGTTCACAGTTAGATCGATTAAAACTTCGTAGAATGAGAAAATTTATACCCACCCATTGCGAGCCTGCACTTACTTCGACGATTAAGCATCGGCGACAAGAGAACGCGATGACGCGAGGTATGCAGTTTTAGAAAAAAACGTGCAATCATTCTGTAACTGGCATCTTTTGTTAGGTGGCACACTATTGAATTATATTTAGTTATAGGAATAACTTGAATACTTTTCACTATATTAATATATATATAAATATATATTTACTATATTAATATATATATATATATATATATATATATATATATATATATATATTGCTTTATTATTTTATAACGTGTAATCATTCTATAACCGTCACTTTTTGTTAGGTAGCACACTATTGAAAATTATGTTTAGTTATAGGAATAACTTGAATACTTTTCACTATACAATATATACATATTGCTTTATTATTTTGGCGTCATGGCTAAGAAATTGGACTTCGTTTACATTAATCTAACGCTACAATTTTAGCTTAGCCTTTCAATCTTTTGCATCCATTCATTCATCACTCTCATTCTCATTCGTGTCACTTATATCTACTGCCTAAACTCCGTTTCTTTCCTCTCCCCTACCCCTTCCTCTTCTACTGTTCCAACTTTGTCTTTGGTTTTTCTACTGCCTCCTACCATAATATTGCCCACCCCCTTTCCCTTTTTTTCCAATTTCTCTCCACCTTGCCCAACCATTCTATTACTCTCTCGTTCTTTCTATCGCTTACTACAGTAATGTCTCCCTAACTGACGCTCAGATTGTCCACAAAAATGGACAATTTGGGAAGAGGAGATACGATTATACGAGCCTCGCAGTTCGTTTTTATAGTTGTTGACAATTCGTAACTATAAAAATGAATCGCAAGGATCGAACAATCGTATCTTTTCTCTTCCTAAATTGTCCATTTTTGTGGACAATCTGAGCGTTAATTAGAGAGACATTACTGTACCTCCTCCATCCGCACTCCTCTTCCTGTTTCGTTGCAATCTCTTATGAGATGTTCTAATGTCCCAAACTTCTGCCCACACAGGTCGCAGTTTCTTTATTCTTCCTTCTTCCAATATTTATTCCATCTCTCCATATTTCCACACCTCGCTCTTGCTATCGATCTCTGGCACCCTCCTTCACCTTCCTTCCTCGGGTACTCTGGAAAATTCCAAATTCTTATATGTTTGTGCCGTGGATTATATTGCTTAGACTGTGCCACTTCTTGGTCTTGTTTCTACTGTTGCACTTCTTCATCCCTTCTTCTCAGCTTTGTACTTAACCGTTTGAGTCCCAGGGGTTATTCAGGAGACACGGTCGAAAAATGCCGAACAGCGTGATAGCGCTTGTGTTAATTAACTGCGAAGAGAACCAAGCGCTCGTCAAGATTGACGAACAAAACAAAAAGAAAAGAAAAAGAGGAAAAGCAGCTATGCGATGTACGTGCGTCACTAAAGCTTGATCGCGACACAAGATCTGAACTGCGCGATAGCGCTGCTTGGAACTCAAATGGTTAACCCTTTGCGGTCGAAGCTATTTCAACAGAAAATATAAAATCATTTTTCCGACTTACAGTATTTCTATTTTATATGAGAAAATGCATTTTATGCATATATGAAAATTGACTCTTGGGACTCGCGCAACAGTTACACTCTTAACAATTTTTCAAATGTAAACCTTGTTAATGTCAAAATTATTCTAAAAGGTGATATAACAAAGATTAGTGGTGCCTCAGAGTCGCCATTTGACTGCAAAGGGTTAACATACTTTTCACTGTATCAACTTTCAGTTACAGCTTTCATTTAATCGAAGAAGGTATCAAATATGTTCTCCCTTCATGAGATGTCCGCATTAACTCACGATTCAACGCGGTAAAAACAATAACGATTGGAAAAGACGAAATACATTATCCACATGCCTTCACGATTAAATCGTGTCAAGTGATAAACAAAAAACTATTTGCAGGATTGATTTTTGTATTCGACCTTTTTGTTGAAACTCAACGCATACGTTATGTAGCGAGCCGATTTGTAACTCGAACTACTTGAACCACACTATGTACGCACATCTCTAGTGCAATGTGTGGAGTACATAGCTGCTGCGAAGGTTGGTCTCTCGCCAAGTAAGCTAAGATTACCCGTTATCTGCTCAGCCGGTGTCAAGCTTTCCAGATTGTTGTACTCATCGCATCAACATTGCCGGATATTTTTATTCCAGCATAGTAATCTTGCAATGCCTCGCCAGCTCTGCGATCTTCAGCGCGCGTCCCACTTCGTTAGTTACATGTCGATTGGGCTTTGGATCTGTAATCCAGTTGAATCGAAACGAATCGGATCAGTCAAGTATTTTGGCATCTACTTAGCCAAGAAGTCGATTTTAAATTGTACCGTTTCAAAATCGTAGGCACAGAGGACTGAATTATAGTCCGTGCGAATGCCTATCGCTATAAAAATATGACATAAAGTATGCAATTTTAGAGGATGCAAGAGTACTCTTCGCGAATGCTCAAGCGTTCTCTACCACATGTCGCGAATTCCGGGCTGGCTGACCGTAATACAGATAGCTGAAGGCAATACGAACGGAAAACTGGGGGACAAATGCTGAACATCCCTCAGCGAGTTCCACAATTTTATCCACTTGATACCCTCGCTTATTACTATCAACGATATTGGCACTCCCCTGCATAGATATGGAATGATTTTCTAAAGTCCGATCCAGATAGTCCGCCGTTTATCGCACTAGTATTAAGCCATGCGAACACAACGGCTACAACAGTTATGAAATTGGAAGACACAAACGCTGAACCGAGAACCATAAGCGCAGCGTCGTCGAAGTTTCTAAGGAAGTCTTCAATATATGGATTTCTCCCGTCCTTGCTTCGAGCCTCACTAGCTACAAATTCTGCAGCGTATTTTGCATACCCCACTCATCTTCTTATCGCATCGATAGCCAATGCGACTGCAGTTCCAATGGCAACCGTGGACATATCCAGCAAAGATAGCAACATTGCAGAATACACGATTGGTGCAAAGGATGCAGTCCCCGATTTCTCTCGTTTTAAACTAACCAGTTGTTTGAAACTGTTTTCATTCGACCCTTTTACGGTTGGATTGCCAATTATTTTGCAATCATTTTTCTTATACAGCGTGCTCAAAAATTATGGTACTTTCGGGGAATGAGGGATCCCTGATGTAATTTGAAGTAATTTTTTCCTTAGCGAAAATGCAATCCGCAGCTTCGTTTACGAGTTATTAACGAAAAACACTGACCAATGAGAGGCCAGCTCGGTTGGCTCGAGGCGGCCGAAACAATGGCGGACGAAGTCCAGTTCCGCTCATTGGCTCGGCCGCCTCGCGCCAGCTGAACTCGCCTTTCATTGGTCACTGTATTTCGTTGATAACTCGTAAACAAAATAGCAGATTGCATTTGCGCTAAGGAAAATGTTACTTCAAATGACCTGCGGTGTATTTTACATTCTCGATAATCAAAAATTGTCCCATTGCATTCACGGATAAGAGATCAGTGCCAAATTTTGGTACGCGTAATACATCCTTCAAATTTACGGTGACGTGCCTGAATCAGTTTCGCGAACAGTTTCGTTGTCAGCGATTAATATATTTTTGCTCGCTGAATTCGTAAAATTCATAGATCCATTCTTTATTCGGTGACATATATATGATTTGTTGCTCCAGAATCGATATAGCAACAAGTATTTGGTTGGCAAGAAAGTAATTTCGGTTTGCACCAATAGAGATAGCGTTATGTTCGTATTGTCATTCTTCTGCGAAGGTTATCATTTTTCTGTTTTCAGATTTGGTAGTTGACACTTTTAGGTTACTATACAAACAAATTCTCTGTAGCTTTGTTTACAACTGTTAGTTCGCTATCAATTTTAACATGGAGTGCAAAAGTAAACATTTTCGACACATTTTACTATTTTATTTTTTTAAAGGCAAGAAAGCGACCGAGGCTCGCTAAGAGATATGCGAAGTTTATGGCTTCGATTGCTTAACAGAACGCGCGTGTCAGAGTTGGTTCAAAAAATTTTGTTCTGAAGATTTTTCACTTAAAGGTGACGAAAAAGTTGATCATGACTTCTGAAGTTGACGATGACAAAATGAAAGCCATAATTGAATCGAATCGAATCGTCGTTTAACTGTGCGAGAGATTGCAAAAGGGTTAAATGTATCACACACAACAATCGAATATCACCTAAGATATCTTGGACTTGTTCAGAAGCTCGATGTGTTTGGGTTCCGCATGAATTTGAAAGAAATTCATTTAACACAACGCATCATTATTTGCGATACGCATTTCAAACGTAATGAAATCGATCCTTTTTTGAAACGAATTATCACCGGTGATGAAAAATGGATCGTTTACAATAACATTAATCGAAAAAGATCGTGGTTCGAGCCTGATGAACCAGCACAAACCGTATCGAAAGCTGAATTGCATCAGAAAGAAATCATGCTGTCAATTTGGTGGTGGGACTATAAAGATGATGTTGTGTATTTTGAGCTGCTTTCAAGCGACCGAACGATCAACTCAGACGTTTACTGTCAACAACTTATGAAATTGAAGGAAGCAATCAAAGGCGAAAGGCCAGAATTGGCAAATGGCAAAGCAATCGCAATGGCAAATTCCACCACGACAATGCAAGGCCACACACATCTTTAGCAACACGAACGAAATTATTTGAGCTTGGTTGAGTAGCGATGTCGCATCCTCTTTATAACCCTAATCTTGCACCATCGAATCATCATTTATGTCGAAGTTTATAAAATTTTTCAAGTGGTAAAAATTTCAATAATAACGATGGCCTCGAATCGCACTTGGTTGACTTTTTTGTTGATAAGGACCAGGAATTCTATGAGCGCGGAATCATGAAGTCACCGAAGAAATGGTAAAAGATCATCGAACAAAATGGAAGACATTTCACTGATTAAAGATCTTTCCTTGTATAGAAAAAATTGCGTTTTATTTCACATTGAAATACCGAGATTACTTTCTTGCCAACCCAAATACATACGTAGTTACTGAGCATATTACAGTAATGTCTCCTTTACCGACGATTGTCCACTAAATTGGATAATTTGGGAAGAGGAGATACGATTATTCGAGCCTTGCGGCTCGTTTTTATAATCGTGCACAATTTACAACTACAAAAATAAACCACAGGGCTCGAATAATCGTATCTCCTCTTCTCAAATTGTCCATTTCTATGCGCAATCTAGCCGTCAATTGGAGAAACATTACTATATTTGAAAAACAATTTCTAATTTTTCAAGTGCGAGCGATTTTTCAACTACTGTACACGAACGGACGCGTTCCTGGAAGCCCCATGGTTCATAGAGGAACACTGCGGCTCGTTTTTATAATTGTGCACAATTTCTAACTACAAAAATAAACCACAGGGCTCGAATAATCGTATCTCCTTTTCTCAAATTGTCCATTTTTGTGGACAATCTGAGCGTCAATTAGAGAGACATTACTATATTTGAAAGACAATTTCTAATTTTTCAAGTGCGAGCGATTTTTCAACTACTGTACACGAACGGACGCGTTCCTGGAAGCCCCACGGTTCGTAGAGGAACACTGCGGCTCGTTTTTATAATTGTGCACAATTTCTAACTACAAAAATAAACCACAAGGCTCGAATAATCGTATCTCCTCTTCTCAAATTGTCCATTTTTGTGCGCAATCTGAGCGTCAATTAGAGAGACATTACTATATTTGAAAGACAATTTCTAATTTTTCAAGTGCGAGCGATTTTTCAACTACTGTACACGAACGGACGCGTTCCTGGAAGCCCCACGGTTCGTAGAGGAACACTGCGGCTCGTTTTTATAATTGTGTACAATTTATAACTACAAAAATAAACCACAAGGCTCGAATAATCGTATCTCCTCTTCTCAAATTGTCCATTTTTGTGCGCAATCTAGCCGTCAATTAGAGAGACATTCCTATATTTGAAAAACAATTTCTAATTTTTCAAGTGCGAGCGACTTTTCAACTACTGTACACGAACGGACGCGTTCCTGGAAGCCCCACGGTTCATAGAGGAACACTGCGGCTCGTTTTTATAATTGTGTACAATTTATAACTACAAAAATAAACCACAAGGCTCGAATAATCGTATCTCCTCTTCTCAAATTGTCCATTTTTGTGCGCAATCTAGCCGTCAATTAGAGAGACATTCCTATATTTGAAAAACAATTTCTAATTTTTCAAGTGCGAGCGACTTTTCAACTACTGTACACGAACGGACGCGTTCCTGGAAGCCCCACGGTTCATAGAGGAACACTGCGGCTCGTTTTTATAATTGTGCACAATTTCTAACTACAAAAATAAACCACAAGGCTCGAATAATCGTATCTCCTCTTCTCAAATTGTCCATTTTTGTGGACAATCTGAGCGTCAATTAGAGAGACATTCCTATATTTGAAAAACAATTTCTAATTTTTCAAGTGCGAGCGACTTTTCAACTACTGTACACGAACGGACGCGTTCCTGGAAGCCCCACGGTTCGTAGAGGAACACTGCGTCTCCATGGCATGCACGCCGGGAAAATCTCTTTTTCAGAAGTCGAGCAACCAACCACTCGTAATGTACAGTTTAAGGAATGCTCGCTGGGCGTCACTTTCAATTATCGCGTTTAGTCCGTCGTTAAGACCGAACGCGAGATCCTCTGCTGCGAATTCGGCGCTCCCATTGTTGGATAGCCGGCTCGGGACACGCACCACGTTTCTGCAACGTGGGAAGCGAGCGTAGGCATCGTATCGAGCGGTGGTTATTACGACCCCTCTCGCACTTTGCAGGCTTACGCCGTCCATGGCTTATCTTTTATACATATATCTTATAATTATCCTACAACTTATCCTTTTTTAACTGCTCGCATACATAAAAACTAATCATTATTACGACCCCTCTCGCACCTAGCAGGCTTACGCCATCCATGGTTTTTATCCTTTATATAATATAATTTCTTATAACTATATCATAACTTATCCTTTTTTAACCGCTCGTATGTATAAAAGCTGATAATTATTACGATCTCTCCCGCACTTTGCAGACTATTTCTTATCTTAATAACTATCCCATAACTTATCTTTTCTTTAACCGCTCTTATACATTAAAACTGATAATTTTTGGATGCTGTTATAGTTACGATACGCAGTGTATATTCGGTGCCCAAAAAAACGCTATATTCGAATAGACTGCGCCCTTTCCAGGCCAGACCCTGTTATTTCGCTACCCACACCCATCGTTAGAGACATTCGCCGGCAGCTTTCGCCAGTTGCGCCCCTTGCGCCCCTTGCGCCCCTCTTATTCAGGATCCCAGAATTCATTAATCCATTCTTTACGCGGTGACATATGATTTGTTGCGCCGGAATCGATGTGGCAACTCTCTTTTTCCATTTTTACGGCTAAAGCAGTTATCGAACCCCAATCTGTTGTTTCTGGAATACTTGGTTAAATTTATGATCATTAGTGCGTGACCTTTTTCATTGCAACCGTAGCGTTTAACTTCTTTCTTTCGATAATTAGACGAGAAAGAATTTGCTTGGGGGTTGCTTTGTAATTGTTGTATTTTTCAGGATCTTCGCCGCATCGCTAGGGCAATCGTTATTGGAAAATAAATCTATGGCATATTGAGATTCTGTATCGTATATTCTGTTTTTTCAGCTTTGTAATTATATCTTCTCGAAATAATTTGTTTTTGATTAAATCGTTATCTGCGTGACTCGTTATCTGCCCGCCGGAGCATTCTGTTGGTTATTATATGTATAAATTACACCATTAGCGAAGCGCGTTCGTTATCTCATAATTTGTGTTATTTTCACTCGCATTCAGTTTCATATCCTCGATTCTCTCAGACATTAATGTTGCTCGATTCTGTTTGTTGCTTCATCCTGTTTGTTGTTTCAGCTGTACCAATTGGTGCTGGATTGATCTGTTCGAAATTCTGAAATCAATCTTTACGCTTACACACACGATGTGTTGTTGCACTGTCGATTAACCGTGCGTCCTCCGGTACAACATGATTCGCATTTATTAACGATCCAAAAGATTCTTTTCGCTGAGAATGTGCCCGTTGCCCGGTGTCTATCATTTTCTTTCGACATTGCTTTGCAAAATGACCAGCCTTACCGCAATTAAAACACTTCTTATCTGGTTTCTTTGAATCTGTGCAGCGATTGCCCTTACTCGCCTTCATACTTACCAAGATACTTCACTTCTTTGTTGCTCTCGGTCATGATCTTTCGACATAGGTCTTCCATATTCCATTAACAATCCCTTTTTAATTTCATTCGAGGTGAACTGCGCATCTTTTAAATTAGCCAGGGACATTGTTGATGCATCATACGAGCCTGGTAATCCTGAGAGCATTGCGTAATCATGATAAGCAGATCCTTCACCTCTTTGTTGCTCTCGGTCATATGATCTTTCGACATAGGTCTTCCATATTCCATTAACAATCCCTTTTTAATTTCTTTCGAGATGAACTGCGCATCTTTTAAATTAGCCAGGGACATTGTTAATGCATCATACGAGTCTAGTAATCCTGAGAGCATTGCGCAAACATTTCTGATCCAGCATCTTGTAAACAATCAGCAATTATTTTTACTCCTGACAGGTACGAGGCCATCGCTTAATTTTCTTTTGGACGAGGTCAAACAAACTCTCGTTCAAGCTGCATAATTCTTTGCCTCGATTTTGGCTCGCACACTTGCTGAAAGACATTCCATGCCTGCGCTGCAGTTTTCCAATCCATTGTGTGTACCCGCTGATCTGCTTCAACAGCTAATGCTACGATTGCAACTGCCTTTTCCATTCTATTATCAAATTGCCGTATCTTTCTTCCATTGTTGCATCCTGTTCAAGTGTTTCTCCACCATTTATTAGGGGGACCGAAAAGTAATGTCGTTTCTGCGCATGTCAGTATTCCTTTTTTTTGCATATTAATTTTTGCATACTAAAAATTTGCATACTAAATGAAAAAAGGTTGTCGATAATGAGGGTGATTACATCATTGATTGAAAATAAAAACTAGTTAAAAATTTATCTGTTTGAATTTAAAGTAAACAAACGACACAACTTTCCGGCCCCCCTAATATATAAGACCGTAGATCTTTTTGTATGAAATATATCTTCGCTGAAAACTTCCATATTCTATAATTACCGCCATTCGAACGACCTATTTTTCTAGCTCTCGAAACGCTCGCCATTTTTGCACGTTTCACTTTATTCGAATTCGAACCTCAACGCGATCTCTGGGCCCGTAACCTTATGACACAGAGTTGCAATAAAGGTTACAATAAATAATAACAAGTATAATAATTATTAACGGACAATTGTCTGTCCATGGGAGTACAGGAATTTTCTTCAATGCGAGCAAATCACCGACTGATTCGGCCCGATGACACGGTGCACCCTGCACACGTGCGCATCGTGATCTCCGTGCTGCGTACTTGTGTGCAAAGTTGCTTGTAAAAATTGGCTGCATCGATTGCAAGGTAACAGAAAATGATTAGTTCGATTCGTAACAATCGCAAACGAGTAGACCGCGAATCTTCGTGCAAAATTAATTAAAATTCGATGCTTTCGTTGCAACGAGCAGAAGCAAACTAAAGATCTATTTTCACATTCTTGGCATTTTCAGTTGAAAAATTGAAAATTGTAGGAACCGAATTTCGAATGTAACAATGAAATTATACAATTCCTTCGAATAATACAATTTCTTCGATCAATTTCATGTTAACGCGTGTACCATACGCGGCTCGTTAAACTCGTCACAATTTTGCAACTTTCTGTTCATAGATCCGTTGCAAACTGTTGTAAACTTGTTCTCTCGCGATTCACGCGATCGCTAAAATACATATCCGACAAATACGAACGTGGCCCTTCGTTGGAAACGCGTTTTCGCCGTGTACGTATCTTCTTCGTGGGATCATTCGCGAGCGGTGTCTCTTTGAGACTTTCTTAGTTTCATTAGCCTTTGGCTAAACGCTGTTCAGAGGAGCGACCGGTTGTCAGAGACGTCCGGTTTCCGGGGGGAGGATGAACGTTTGCATTCGTCGGACGCGGTGTGTGCGTGTCGTCGCGCCGCGTCGCGCCGCACCGCGTCGAGCCGCGTCGCGCCGCACAGCGTCGAGCCGCGTCGAGTCGCGGTGGTTCATCATTATTTTCTGTTTGCCGCGTCGCGGCTCCTCTCTCTCTCTCACTCTCTCTCTCTCTCTCTCTCTCTCCTTCCACCTTCCTCTTGTCCCTTTTCTTCCCATCCGTTCGTCCGAGGAAGAGCACACTCCGCTGTTGTTTGATCGCCTTTGGTAGCCGACGAGACCGAAAGGGTGTGCGCGCGCGGTCTTTCAGGCGTTCCCTTTTTTTTTCTTCTTTTTCCTTCCTCCTCGTTCGCGAAACTGCTCCGCCAGCGGTAGGTGCGCGATACGGTTAATTGAATGCACTTCCTCGAGTGTTCCGTAATTATCTAATCGTCGCTCGACAGACTGAAACCGTTCCACACCCTTGGGGAACCGGCGAATTCATTTTACATTTCCTGCGAATCCGTTGAATATTATAACCCTTACTTCCAACGTTTTCTTAGAAACGACGTGCACTCCCCCCCCCCCCTAAAAAAAATATTGGGTCCCCTGCTGATTTAGTGTAAATTGTGATTTTTCATTCAGTTTACGTAATGTTTTATGTTCTTGTCTTTCCACCGCGTCTTGTAATTTTTTCTTGAACTATTCTCAGTATTCGTTTTATTATTTATATATATATAATATTTATATTTATATTATATTATATATATATTATTATTATATATTATATATATATTATATTATATTATACATTATTTAATTATTATTAATTATTATTTATATTATATATAAACAATATATATAATAATATAAATATAAAGATATAATATAATAAAGTAAATATATATATATAAATAATATAATTATATTTTTATTATATATAATATATATATTTATATTACTATATATATATTATTATATACATTATTATATTTATATTATATATATAACTTTGAATTGACTTTGAAATAAGTTGCAGAAACTATTGCAATTTCCTATCGGTTTTTAAAATTTATCTACATTCCTGCAAGTATTCCAATATTTTTGGCGGGGAGTGTACAGTGAACTCGATTTCAAGCAATCCTCTATTTTTCTATGCGTGTACACGATGTTTCTTTTTTTTTTACGCGATTTCTTTTTGGAACGTATCGACCGTGTAAAAACAGAATTGGCTGTGTACACTGTCGCAGACGCTAACACAACAATGCAGCCACGCGTAAAAAATTTCAGATAATTGTTACGTTCGCGTTAATTCCCACAATACCGTTGGTTTATTGCCCCCCCCCCCCCGTTCAACGGGCAGAAATCTTATATTCATAAAACGCGAACACGGATATATTCATTACACGCGTATACACGTGTACTTCTTGTATCCTGGATACACGTTCTAGATCGTGATTTCTAACCGATACGTTGCTTCCGACCTACTAAAGTGGCCAAAGGCAGAAAAAAAAAATTCCTGAGTGATCAGTGTGTTTCTTGCAACAGATGCAGTAAATTTTCATTCTTGCATAAGGATACGACGTTTAGTAATAATGCGTAGACTGCGGATTTTATGCATTCGGAACGAAAACGACACTGAGTCCGATGCGAAAAAAAAACTGAAAGAGTTCGAGAGAATATTTTTATATCGTGTACAACTCATTAAACTCTTTGCACTCGAGCGGCGACACCGAGGCGACGCTAAATTATACTATTTTCTAAAAGAATTTGCACACTATTCAATCAGTCCGTGTTCGATAAATCGTCAAATAATTCGACAAGTTTTCCGTAAGCGTACGCGTTCAATTGCGTACGTCAATTTCATCGATTTCGTGTCAAATAAAAGCAATCGCATCGAATAGAAATATATTCTGTAGATTTGAAACAAGCGTCCTCAATTTGGAATGAAAATAGTCTCGAGTGCGAAGGGTTAAGATCGTTAAAAAGAGGAACGAAAGACATTTGCATTTCAGTTACGTTCCTTAGGATCGACTTAGACAGCTTTCATATCGCATGAAAACCCGCGGTCTAACGAGTGATTCAAGCGAGGTCCTTCGGAGTCTATACGGTGTCGCGAATTATCGGTTCGTTACCGAGGCGGAGTTCGAAATTCTCGTAGACGAACAACGGAAACGAGAGGGAAAGAGGCGGAGGGATAGAGAGGAAGAGAGAAGGAGAGAGAGAGAGAGAGAAAGAGAGACCGCGTGCTCGAACGTGCCTCGCCCTCCGATGTACTTTTGTGCGTGCATAAAAGCTCGATTCACGTCGCATGGTCGGCCGAACCGAAGGGAGACAAGTATTGTCTGGCATTGGTCCCTCGATCGGTGCCCTCGATCGGCCGGGGATCGAGTTTTCGAGCGGCGGCTCGAGAACGCGTCTCCTCGCTCCTCGCGAATTTCCATTTTCTGATCTGAGAGGGTTCGCGGCGAGCGTATCGAAAAAGGCGAGCCACTCGTTAGGGTCGCACCGGAAATTCGTTCGATTCCAAACCGTACGAACGAACGCGCCTCCGTTCACGCACTCGAATGTTAATACTTTGCAGTCGAAGCTGTTTGAATTCGAAATCCAAAACACGATTTCTGATCTACAGTATTTCTATTTTATATAATTTATTGCGATTTATGCATATGAAATTGAGCCTATTGGCAAGTACAATGCAATTTTAAGTTTTTTAAATATATAAACGAGTCTGATGCTCTCAGAATGATTTTGAAAAATAGTACACCAATTTTTAGTGGCGCCTCAGAGTCGCCATTCGAGTGCAAAGGGGTAATACTTTGAAAAAATGCATTTCCGACAGATCCTAGCATTCTGTTTCGCGAAGGAGAGAGAGAGAGAGAGCGGATAATGGACAAGGTTTTTCTCAAGTACAGCAATGTCTCCCTAATTGACGCTCGGATTGTGCAGTAGAATGGACAATTTGGGAAGAGGGGACACAATTGTTGGAGTACTTGCACGATTATTCGTCTCGTTTTTATGGTTGTTGAGAATCGGTAATTATAAAAACGAGGCGCAAGACTCGAATTAATCGTGTCTCCACTTCCCAAATTGTCCATTTCCGTGGACAATCTGTGCGTCAATTAGAGAGACATTACTGTATCTCGTCGACGTCCGTTCCCTTCGGCTCGCCCTGTTTCGCTTCGATCCATTGCGACTTATTTCGCAACGATCTCTGTGCACATCTTCGTCGCCGGACTGCGGATAACGCCGCGATCGCGCGGAAATTCATTCGTTGCGTTCCATTTTGAAAAAGTTTCAGCGGAATGTAACAGCGCAGCGTTACTTTCCGCGGAGCCAACTATCGTCGCACAGTTTCGTTTCGACCGGATCGCGCCGCGGATTCGTTTCGCAACGATCGAAACACCTTCCAACATTTCTGCGAACATTTTCGAAACAGCTGCGCGCGCAAATCCATCTGTTCTTGAATTCATTTCTTTCTTTTCGTTCAAAATTCAGCGGAACGTAACAGCAGCCAATTTTTGCTCCGGTCATTATTATTATTATTATAGATGCGTAGATCTCGCAAGTTTTTCTTGTTCTTGAATTCATTTGTTTCTTTTCATTTAAAATTTAGCGAAACGTAACAGCAGTCAATTTTTGCGCCGGCCATTATTATTATTATTATTATTACTATTATTATTATTATTATTATTATAGATGCGTAGATCTCGCAAGTTTTTCCTGTTCTTGAATTCATTTGTTTCTTTTCATTTAAAATTTAGCGAAACGTAACAGCAGTCAATTTTTGCGCCGGCCATTATTATTATTATTATTATTATTATTATTATTATTATTATTATTATAGATGCGTAGATCTCGCAAGTTTTTCCTGTTCTTGAATTCATTTCTTTCTTTTCATTTAAAATTCAGCGAAACGTAACAGCAGTAAATTTTTGCGCCGGCCATTATTATTATTATTATTATTATTATTATTATTATTATTATTATTATTATTATTATTATTATTATTATAGATGCGTAGATCTTGCAAGTTTTCCTTGTTCTTGAATTCATTTCTATCTTCTCGTTCAAAATTCAGCGAAACGTAACAGCCGCCAATTTTTGCGCCGGCCATTATTATTATTTATTTCGCAAATTATTATTTATTTCGCGATATTTATTTCTCAAGAGATCAATGCGTCTTTCTCGATCGCAGCTTCAACTTCGAATATATCTGCAAACATCCCGGAAGCAAATGCATGACAAGTTCTCATCCGTTCTTTCGTGCATCGGAAAAATTCGAGCGGTGCATACGAACAGATCCTTGAATTCCTGCGACGGCAATTCACGGTAATAACTCCGTCGAGTCCGCAGTTCGGCGACCAATCCTAAATCCAACGAGAGGATCAACATCGATCCGAAAAAGAAATCGTCGGTGAACCACGTGGAAAACGAATCGAACCGCGCGCGGGCCACGATCTTCTCACCGGTCACCCGTTCGCCGTGCTCCGAAAGACCGGAGCCTTCGACACACACCGACACTAATCACCAGTAAACACACGTGCGCGCAATACAGAGACACACACACAAGAGAACAGTCGTACACCTTTATAGTTCACTACTGTTAACTCGGCCTTAAACAAAATGACGTAAACTGCCTCAAATTATTTAATATATTAACGAGCTAGCGCCCTCGCTACTTTGACTGACACACAAAGCCTAATCTCCTGTATGATCATACATATATATATTAAATATATATATATATATATATATATATATTATTACTATTATTGTAATTATCGATCGCGGCGAGTAAACGCGGCCGCGCGAGCGAGTGCGATCGCGTGAGCGGATTAGAGGACGAGTGAGAGAGACGTGTGCGTGTTATGCGAGTGACAGAGAGACAAAGAGAAAAAGAGAGAGAGAGAGACAGAGAGAGAGGGAAGAGACGAGAGAGAAAAAAAGAAGGAAAAGGATGCGTGTGTAGATAACGATCGATCGGAAAGAGCGTGTAGCGTAGAGGGAGCGGAAAAAGTATAGAGGCGCAGCGCGTTGTAGCGCATTCCTAAACGAAAACTATTCGCGCGAGCATCGACGTGTGCGTCGTGTGTGTATGTATGTATGTATGTATGTGTATATGTGTGTCTGTCGCCGCTGGTGTTGGAGTAGGATGCGTATAGAGCGTATATCGATCCGAGGCCCGGTAACGTTAACTCCTCGTTTATCGCGATATAGGATTTATCGGCTGGAAAGAAGAGAAACGTTCTTTCCTCTCCGGGCCGGAGGAGGAAAGCCGAGAAGGGTTGAAGCGAGAGAGAGACCGAACGGAGACGAGGGTGTGGGCGGTGAATAAGAGAGAAAACGTGTTGCAAAATTATTTTTTCTTCGGTAGGCATTCCACAAGCGCATTGGAAGTATTATAAAAATAGATTTCGTTATCTCAGTGGCGAATTGTCGCGTCCAGCTAAAATACAGTAATTAGCGACCGATCTTCCGCATGCTTTGCAAATTATGCTTCAGAATCCCGCAGAAATATTCTAATTCCTCAATCGCGCGTTCGAGACACGTTGAACTGAACAAGCGATATCGTCGAAAAAGAAGAAAGAAATGACGGAAAGGAGTGTCCAAAGCGATCCTCGCCGTATCTAAAAGAATGATCGATCCGCAAATGATTTTGAAACTATTTGTATTATAAAAAGGGGCAGTCGGGTGGATAAGGGAGACTTTTAATATAACGAGGCAGTATAAACTTGGCTATTATTTCTAGAGTATAAGTTCTAGAGAAATTCTAGAGAAATTCTAGAGAATTTCTAGGAATATTATTTCTAGAGCCTTCTTAACATAACCGGGGCGAAACGACAACCGATTGTCGTTTTAATATAACGAGGCAGTATAAACTTGACTATTATTTCTAGAGTATAGGTTCTAGAGAAATTCTAGAGAAATTCTAGAGAATTTCTAGGAATATTATTTCTAGAGTCTTCTTAACATAACCGGGGCGAAACGACAACCGATTGTCGTTTTAATATAACGAGGCAGTATAAACTTGACTATTATTTCTAGAGTATAGGTTCTAGAGAAATTCTAGAGAAATTCTAGAGAAATTCTAGAGAATTTCTAGGAATATTATTTCTAAAGCCTTCTTAACATAACCGGGGCGAAACGACAACCGATTGTCGTTTTAATGTAACGAAGCAGTATAAACTTGACTATTATTTCTAGAGTATAGGTTCTAGAGAAATTCTAGAGAAATTCTAGAGAATTTCTAGAAATATTATTTCTAGAGCCTTCTTAACATAACCGGGGCGAAACGACAACCGATTGTCCTTTATACCGATCACCAAAGGGAAAGATAATCGCGCGTCGCGGATAGCCAGGCGACGAATAATCGAGCCGTTTATTTTGAAAGTGGCATAAGTCACTTTGTTTTTAAGTCGATATATTTAAGGGTTTGCGTTTCAACACGTTGAAAAATATGGATGCTAACTTTCGAGAAGGTTCACTTGTATTTGTTATCTCAGGATACTGATATTTTTCTCAGTATAAATAATTTCGTATAAACATTAAAAAATCACCACTTTTCACATTACGGTAAAGTGACTTATGCCACTTTCAAAATAAACGGCTCAATTGTACGTCGACACGCTCGCCGGCTACTCTGTGAAATGCCGCCCCACAGAGTAATTAATTATTTGTCGCAATAGTGAGTAATCTGGTGCAACGTTGGAAGAATCGCAAACCGATTGCCATGTGTTCCTCTCGATGCCTTGGTTTTCTCGCAATCGAAGCAGGAATTCCGCGACGAACGACTTTGCGCATCTTTGCAAAGACGATGATCACTTATTCCGCATTCATCCAATACCTCTCTTTCTCTCGCTTCTCCAAGGAAGGCACCCCCCGCCGCGTGAAACGCTTCCAAAGGGTGATCGGAACGGATCTCATTGGAATCTTCACGGATTAGTCGCTCCATACTAATTCATAATAATTTGGAAGTTCGTTTTCGTCCTTTTACGAGTTATCATGCATCTCGATCTTTTTCGAGAGGCAAATTCCGAGGTTCGCCGGGTAAGGTCCGGGAATAGCATCGAAACTTGCAACCACCTCTAGCGGAGGTCGATTGACCTTCTCTCTTAAGGTGAGCGTTTTCAAAAAGTGCACCTCATTCATACTTAAATCAACACTCAAGTCTGCACACTGCCGAATAATTCGCTGATTTATTACGGTTTCTTCGAAGCCTCTTTCGACCGCGTGAATGACTGCTTTTAAACAGCCGTTTAGGACGATCTCCGAAAAGTTAGTATCGTTAAGTTTACAATAGAATTCATGGTTAAGATCGAAATTACCCCCGACCCTTCTACATGTTCAATTAACGTATTTTATATGGCTGAGTTCACAATAGCATTCATAAGGTAAGGTCGCGTCCAAAGCGCGTATTTTTAACACTTTGACGGCCGCGGCAAACATCTCAAAAGTTTCATAAAATTGAAGTATTTTATATTAAAAAATATAAAAATTTCACAGCAAATTTATGTGACACGCGTTACTCTTCCAACATTTTAACCTCTTGCAAATCTTAATAAAATTAAGAAACTATAGTTTTGACTGGCGAAGAAATTAATTTTCCAAAATTATATTTTAAATAACTCTGTTGTGCCCGCGTGGGCATCGCGACAGTTGAAGTATTAATAGTGTAATTATAATACACTTTTTCAACGGTGCAATTATAATACACTTCATTAATAATATAAACAGGATAAATTTGGTTAACGATATAATTACGATGCATTCTTCAAAAAGTTACGAACAATCGATTTTTATCATTCAAATTTTCGCGAAGTCACGTGTACGTGACTCCGGCCGTCAAAGTATTAACTCGACGAAAGCACTTATTTTAGATTTCTCCGGTTTTAATTTGACTGTTTTATCTTTCATCTAGCACCTGAGCCTATAACGTGTTTTTTTATCAAATTATTATTTTTTTGTCTTTATTTTTTATCAAATTATTATTTTTTTGTCTTTATTTTTTATCAAATCATTATTTTTTTATCTTTATTTTTTATCAAATCATTATTTTGTTATCTTTATTTTTTATCAAATTATTATTATTATCATTATTATCAGTTATTGTTTATTCTTCAGGCCGGTCGAAGCTCGCGCAGCTTACGCCGGCGAACGTTGAAACAGCAGTGAATGACCTTACCTCAGGTCTGGAACCTGACCCAACCAACAGGTAGTAAAACAGGGTCTTGACTCCGGGTCCGTGGTAAGGAAATTTTGCTTTGTGATGACCATTGTTGTGACTCTATCCCTGCAGTCTATTTGAGACATTCTCCGTTCCACATTCAGTGTCTTGGACAGCTCCTTAGTCTTTTGTTAATCTCGGAGTGTCTCTCGTAGATCATCTGAAAACCTCTATTCAATTAGTATGAATGGACACGAGACCTCGCCGTCATGTCGCCTAAATTACGGTTTTTCGTTGCCCCTCCGTGGCTGTCAGAGCTCCGTTAGCCGCTCCTTATTGAAAGGAGTCGTTTCCCGATCTCTTGACCGCTCGGAGGTAAGGTTGGACTTTGAATTTTACTAATAGTGAACACAGAATAAAGAGAGAGAAAGAGAGAGAGAGAAATATCGTTGTCATGGCTGCCGCGATTTACCAAACGACGAGAAACCTCGTTGCTCTCTCGCGAGACACGAGATGCATCGGATAACCGAGAAGAACGCCCGGAGATAGTAGAGACGCGTCACTGAGCAAAAGGGTTGTGTGGGTGTGTGCGTGAGAGAGAGAGAGAAAGAGAGAGAGGGAGAGGAAGAGAGAGAAGGATAAAGATAGGAAGAGAGAGAAGGAGAAAGATAGAGAAGGAGAGACGAGTTTGAAAGAAAGATTTAGTTTTGGCAGGCTCGGAGTGGCGTCCAAGCCCTGTGCCGAGACGAGGGATGACAATACTGGAGCATACGGGTCCTCCGGAGGCCGGCCGAGCGGATCGCGAGATGCTGAGGGGGTCTTTGAGCTGTTCCGAGGCGGGCGGGAAGATTTTTGGAGAGAACGAGTCGCTGAGAGCACAGCTTGGAGCAGCTTGAACCAGCTTCAGGTTAGCCCGGGACAGCTTAAAGTTCCTCGTAGCTTCGATGAAATCGGATTCTTCGACTGAACCGTAGCCAACATTTTTCACGTCGCGTTCACTATCGCATCGCGTCAATTCAACGTGAATTTAATATATTTATTCTAATTTAATTTACCTTCGTTCCGATTAAATCGACTTAATTTGTGGTATAGTTCGCAGTTTCGAGGGGTTGATAATATAAATTTAATTTAATAATTAAAAATTTAATTTTCTAAGGGTGTTGAAAAAACACTTGGTTCGGTATTTTTCCAAATGTAAAACAATAAGCTTTCAAAGCTACCAGAAAAATGTCGAGATGCTTGCTTTTACTCGTAACATTAAAAAGATCGTCTTTCGAAACAACTTTCCGAACGAACCAAAGTCTTTTAGTTGTCAAAATGTCGAGTACTAAATTTAAAATGAAACTATTATATCGAACGAAGATGAACGAAGATTACCATAATAAGGATTATGGTAATTATATATGGCAATATAAGGATATTGCGGCGGCAACGCCGAAAGTCGCGCATACCGCGCCGCCCTTCCAACGGATTAGGCGATATACAATATTAGGGGGACCGGAAAGTTATGTCGTTTGTTTACATTAAATTCGAGCAGATAAATATGCGCAGAAACGACATTACTTTCCGATCCCCCTAATACTTGACGGGGCCGTTTCAGTAATCGAACTGGCTACGATAGTGTCTCCCTAACTGACGCTCAGCTTGGAAACAAAAATGGACAATTTCGGAAGAGGAGATATATATTACAATTCAATATATTATATATATTATATGACAATTCGTAACTATAAAACCAAACCGCAAGGCTCGAATAATCGTATCTCCTCTCCCTAAATTGTCCATTTCCGTGGACAGTCTGAGCGTCAATTAGAGAGACATTACTGTAATTATTTTATCACTGCCGCACTCCGACAACTTCGACTCCGACGACACGTGCGACACACCTATCGAAGCTGCGAACAGGAAATACATGTATAAATTACGCCATTGACGAGCGAGGTTAATGCGAAACCGAACTTCTCGACAGTGTCTCGCTCCTTAACCTATCCTCCAAGACCGCGTCCAATTGAAAATTGCTACATTCTTTCGCCAAAATCCAACCTTAATCAAAAACCGAGCCGACCATGGACAGAACACGACGAGAGGCAGACAGGCGCAAATCAAAATTACGACAACGCGAGAACGCCATTCCCGAGCGTGGAACGCGATTACCATACTTGAAGTCGCTAATCGCTTGTAACATTGTGCAAGAAAGTGTTCATAGACCAGAATCTCAGTGTACGTATTGCACAACGAAGATGCTCGGTATCACTTGGTGCATACAAGCATGTATGCCTCGGTTCGGTTGTGACTTGCTTAAATGGTTCTTCGACATGTTTTATGCCAGTGTCGATCCGGCCGACACAGCCGCACCGATCAGTCCCCCCGTTTCATTCTTGAGACACGACTCTTTGGGGCACAGGATTTCAGAAAATAAAATGGACCGATGTTGTACAGACATTTTATTGCGTCTTAACCTGTTAAGCGGCGAATTTAGTTTTAAAAATCCATCACAGTGTGCGGAATTAAAATCAAGCGATGACGTGTGTACGCGACGAACGCAGGGCAAAATGGTCCTATTACAAATTTTATGGAAAACTAAGAAGAACTACATTTTTATTTAAGAAAGGCTTAACAATTTGTTTCTGAAAAGTTGTCGTTGTTATAAACTTAAAAATTCTCAAATAATAATAAAATACATAAACAAGAAAGACACATGTGGAAAAGAAAATATTAAGAATTTCAATCGAGTTCGGTGTGATATTTCTCGAAACACGGTACCACACAAAGTGGCACTTCGCAGGTCTTACACCAGTGTCTTGACTCCTTGCGGATTCTATTTTTCGAACAGACGGTACATCTTCTACCACCCCCTCCGTATAGAATACTTAGCAGTTCTATTGGTAATATAAAGGAAACATCCCACCGAATAATATCCTTATTGTATTTTATTAAAATTTCGAGTTTTCACAGTCGATGGTAATTTTATGCTTTTAACGACGAGTAAACACGTCGAACGCGCCGTAATAGAGATTTGGTTTGACGCGTATACACGACACACACAAACGCGCTTAACTGGTTAAATGAAACAAAATTAGTATATTTTTATTAACCCTAGAAAGATAACCATATGACAACGTACGTAAAAGATAACCATACGCTTCAGAGGCGCATGCTTTTCTAAGGCGTCAATTTTATACTAACAATGGATATTTATTTAAGTTAATCTAGTCATTTTAAAGGTTTGGCATTATCGTAAAAATAAAATGCATTTATATTATATTTTTTTATATTTTAAGTAATTTTAAACTTAAATCACTAGACCTCTATGAAAAATTAACAAAAATCAACAGTCTTCGCAGGCGCCTCTGCGACGTAGGTTATCTTTCTCGGGTTAACGAAGGAATCGGATGATATAAAACATAAAATATTAATAATTCAGTTCAATTTGTTGTTACAGGATGGGACACAAATAGTGTCCCACCGTACCACACATGGTTTCATGAATGCTCGCGCAGCTATTGCAATATTTCGAGGTGGGTCTAAAAATGTCCCACCATGCATCACCGTGGATCAAAAAGACGGGACGTTTTTAATACCGCCGTGCCTCAAAGAGTTAACTCGCCTAAACCGCTCAACAGTGGCATCACCCCGCAATCGAGAAATCCGCGTAAAAAACCGGAACCGCCGGATGAGGGTGGGTCGGGATGCATGCACGAGGTCTGAGATGTTAGCCCCGACATTTTTTGGCTTCTGCCTCGACCGCCTGTCGGACATCGTTAATCCTGCTTTGCTAAATATTCTTTCGGAGTCCGCCGAAGCTGCCGGTATGCAAACATATTTTTCGCATAAGTTTATACGTTGATATTAAAAGATTCTGGATCCCAGTCTGTGCCAGGTCGTCCAGGACCTCTGGTAATAGGATCAAATCAAACGCTTGGGGATCCCAGTGGTTGACGGTGACCTCCGTGTCGTAGGTTTCTACGAAAGGGGTGAGTTCAGGGGGCGGGGGAGGTCGGTGCGTCAACGATTGCTCTGCTAAAGCCCGACCTATTTGTAACACTTTTCCCTGCAGATTGAATTTTCGCTCCCCTCTCCTCGCCCTTCGGATTTTCTTCGAGCAAGTTGCGTTGTCGTTGAACTTTTCATCTAATTTAACATTCGTAAGGGTTATTTATTGAGAGGAGATTCGTTCAGTTATGTCGAGCTTAGATATTTTGTGCATAACTTTTGCATAACTCTCTTTTCGATTTAAATTCCCTTCCACAAAAGCAATCGACAGTGTTCGATAGTGAAAACACTCTCAGACGTGCCATTCTTTCAGTCTCATATATCCCCGACTTAACCTTAAAAATCAAAATGATCAAGATAACCTTAATTGTTTGTTCATCATCATTGTTTCCATACATACAAATGTATCCATACATACATTTGTATGAACATTTCTGTCTTCACTCACGACACATTCAATAGGATGAATCATAAACAATTAATTCTAATTTACTTGGATCGAACATATACACATGTACACATTGTTATCATACACATTACGCAATTCTTCACCGCTAGTTGGGTCTTTCCTATCGCAATAGCAAACCTGCACCGAGGAGTCAGTTGACATCTTGTTTCTACACTCGTCAATATCAACAAACGCTATCCATTTCCTGCGAGCTTGCACTCAAAAACTCAGCCGAGTGGTCTCGCACACTCATAACTCAATTCTTCAGTTATATACACATTGTTATCTATTACATTGTTAATTACTGCAATCTCGCCGTTAGATCGTTCATATGCAGCTTCAATTTCGATAAAATTTCTAGCGAAAAAATGTAGCCAATCTCCAATAATTTGTGCTTTCTAAAATGTTCTACTTTTAACATTCAACTCAAAAGATTATACGAAAATTTTACAGAAAACGTAAAATCTGCTTTCAATAATAACAAATTTTAAATCATTAGTTTTTCCATCTAATTTTCCCCAATTATTCCTCGGCTTGTAAATTCGTTGTTGACAATCGGCAACCATAAAAACGAGGCACAAGGCTCGAATAGTTGTTCTCCCCTCTTCCCAAGTTGTCTATTTTTGCTACCCAGCCGAGTGGTCTCCCATACTCATGACTCAATTCTTCAGCTATATACACATTGTTATCTATCACAATGTTAATTAATGCAATCTCGCCGCTAGACCGTTCACATATAGCATCAATTTCGATAAAATTTCTAGCGAAAAAATGTACCCAATCTCCAATAATTTATGCTTTCTTAAATGTTCTATACTTTTAAAATTCAACTCAAAAGATTATACGAAAATTTTACAGAAAACGTAAAATCTGCTTTCAATAATAACAAATTTTTAAATCATTGGTTTTTCCATCTAATTCGCATAAATAATGCGTGTGGGACAATAGACGGCTTTGAAGATGACGGCACAACTTAGGATTACGATAAATTCTCCCCAATTATTCCTCGGCTTGTAGATTCGTTGTTGACAAACCATAAAAACGAGGCACAAGGCTCGAATAGTTGTTCTCCCCTCTTCCCAAGTTGTCCATTTTTGCTTAGAAACTTAGTTTCGGAACAATTGGAGAGAATTTACCGTATTTGCTCTGACCGTTACTTTCGGTTTTAAAGGTGGCAATACATCATTCGTTGAACGGCTATTACTTTCATCGCTACCACATAAATGTCGAATTCCTTGAATACCATCACTATCGAGATGTAATTGCGAAACGGGTCGTCCCGGAGTCCTTCCTGCCCCCTGGATTATCCGGGATCACAGTTGTGACCGTGTTGTCCAGCTCTTAGGGCTCTCGGGCGGGTTACCCATTATTTTTCCTCCCCTGCTATCGCAATCCCGGACTCCAACATCCGTATAATTCAGCGACTATTGACGCGGCTGCAGCGCAGGTAGATCCCACAGCAGCTGTCTAGAAGCACAGTTCTTTTAGTGCCGCGGTACAATTCAGTCACGCGGTATTTCATTAACCTGTTAAACGGCGAATTTAGTTTCAACCCTTAACGGTCGAATGCAGCCATACACGCGGCAGAAATCAATAAAACCGTAAAATTTGGCAGGAAGCATTGGAAGAAACGGCACGATTGTTTCGATGAAAATATATCAACGACGTTTTATTTAAAAAATGAATATCTCTTCTCTATATATTTGATACGAAAATTTTCAGTAAAAAATTTCTTTCCGTCTGAAAAACAGTCTGGACTTGGCAGCGTGTAAACTGGGAATAAATAGTTTTGGTCCCCTAAGGGTTAAAAACACCTCACAGTGTGCGGAATTAAAATCAAGCGATGACGACGAACGCAGGACAAAATGGTCCTGTTACAAATTTTATGAAAAACGAAGAAGAACTATATTTTTATTTAAGAAAGACTTAACAATTTGTTTCTGAAAAGTTATCGTTGTTATAAACTTAAAAATTCTCAAATAATAATAAAATACATAAACAAGAAAGACACATGTGGAAAACAAAATATTAAGAATTTCAATCGAGTTCGGTGTGATATTTCTCGAAACACGGTACCACACAAAGTGGCACTTCGCAGGTCTTACACCAGTGTCTTGATTCCTTGCGGATTCCATTTTTCGAACAGACGGTACATCTTCCACCACCCCCTCCGTATAAAATACAGGGTTCCCCGGAAAGAATCATCCGATTTCAAAAATTTATATTTTAAAAAATTACACACAGAAAATTATAATTCAAACACGAATATAACGGGAAAATGTGCGAGTTTTATTTTTTATTATTTTTTTCTCATGTACCAAACCGTTGGATTGGTCGCAGTTCATCCGATAATATGGTTCTACACAGTTGGCCTCCGAGGTCACCCGACCTAGCCCCATGCGACTTCTTCCTTTGGGGATTTGCGAAGGATCTTGTCTTTGTACCACCTTTACCTACAAGTGTAAATGAACTGAAAAAACGCATTCGTGATGCTGTACAAACAATTACCAGAGATACATTACACCGTGTTTGGCAAGAACTTTCATATCGCAATGATATCATACGTGTAACGAAAGGAAGTCATATTGGACACTTGTAAACAAAAACTTACACATTTTCCCGTTATATTCGTGTTTGAATTATAATTTTCTGTGTGTAATTTTTTAAAATATAAATTTTCGAAATCGGATGATTCTTTCCGGGGAACCCTGCACTTAGCAGTTCTATTGGTAATATAAAGGAAACATCCCACCGAATAATATTCTTATTGTATTTTATGAAAATTTCGAGTTTTCACAGTCGATGGTAATTTTATGTTTTCAACGACGAGTAAACACGTCGAACGCGCCGTAATAGAGATTTGGTTTGACGTGTATACGCGACAAACGCGCTTAACTGTTTAATATTGTCGTTGGTGAGAACCGAGTCTTTCGGATCTCCGTGAAATTTGTTGGAAGATATTTCATTGTTTGTCTCGCACTCCGGCGCACTGTCGCTTTGATACCTGGCCCTATCGATACGTTTCCAGGGCACGACGCCAACGTGCAATCTAATATAATGGAACAACCATTACGTTGGTCGGTCCTGGCGATTCCATACTGTTCGCTTCAGATATATACGCTGTGTTTCCCTCGCGCGAGCCGATGCGACCGTTGGGTCAACAAGCGACAACAAGCTGCATCGTAACATTGCTTTTAATTGAATCGAATTGATTTATCTCTTTGCACTCGCGGAACAGATTTTTCATACGTTAAGATTTCGTTGTGCAGAGTCGAATGAAAAGAAAAACGATTATAGGAAAATGTTATAGGAACCGATAAATAAAAGATTTCGCGTTTTTAACCCTTTGCACTCGAAGTTTTTTTTTAGTCATATTACCAGCAACTCGAAGCCATTTTAGTGAAAAGATCATATTCACATGTAAGTTCATGATATAAGCATTAAAAGAAAAGTCATCGTTGTATGTTATTATTTTTTTAATTGTTTATGGATACAAATGTTAGGATATATAAAAAAAATTATAAAATTATTACATTTTGTAATCTTCCAAAGTGTGATACCTCTCGAAGCAATTGCCAATATGTAATCTTGGCTTCTCTAGACAGGTATCACTAAAATAATGGGTCTGCCGTCTTTCGCCTGGAATTTTTCTATTCGAACACACTACACAATCTTTCTTGGTTCCAGAACGTATAATATGTAGGTGGTTGTTGAGCCTGGCCTCCGTATTTGGTGTGTAACTGTATTCTCGAGATGTGCTGTTTTGTCGGAAATTTCCAATCAATTGGTCCACCAACAATTTTACAAACTTCACTTCAATGTCACTTTCAATTCTCGGTATGTGTCGTCGTACAGCAGGAAATATATCACTATCATTAGAATCGGATTCATGGCTTAGTTCAATATTGTCTGCTTCATCACGGCCAAGAGCGTCTATATTATTTATGTAATGTTCACTATGAACTTCAAATTCTAATTCGTCGCTACCACTTTCAATATCACTATAATTTTCACAAATTTTTCTTTTATTTGCCATATCGGGGATATAAATATGTATTCAAAATATAAAAACAACAGATAAACTAGAATCTGATATACACTCTACTGCTGAATAACACGACTTAACTCACTTGCATCCAAGTGCGGAATGCGGAATGCGGAATGTTGCTCAAACCGCGATTGTGTGCTGTTATCGAGAGCATAACAATCCGCGAGCCGCGACCGTCATTTGTCACCAACAGCGAAACATCCTATAACTAATTTTTACGAATTGTTTTTGTTCTTATGTTAAAAACTGAAAATTATTTGCATTGTCTCCGTAGCGGAGCCCTCGAGTTTGAAGACAAATTTTAAATGGCTCCGCTCCGGAGCCCTCGAGTGCAAAGGGTTAATTATGCATTTTACGTGATCACCTAACAGTACGAAGGAAAATAATAATTAAAAGAAAAGATGCCACTTCGAATACAGTGTGTCGCTGTATCGGCGACATCCGAGTGCAAAGGATTAATAATATCTCTGATAGACGGGTTCGCACGCTTTATACATAAAAATAATAATAACATACGTCGCAGGTTTATGTCATATGTCATATATATACATATATCCGGCGAATACACGAAAGAAGCGCGACGAGGTTCTCACTGAAACCAGAACAGAAAAGGGGGTAAAAAGGTCGAGCGATCTGGGATGATCATTGACGTTGTTAATCATTCCATCGGTGCAGTTCCATTGGCCACAACGTTGGTACATCAGCGTTCGTATAACATATGGAAAATCGTCATCGAGTTTCTGTGCCGTATGTTACGCGCCTCGTTCTTCAACTTCAGCATCTCGGGCCTCTTCGGCGAGCGATTTCTGCGAGCCTTTTTATCCCCAACATTGTCGCAGGACCCCTCGCGTGTCCAGGATTCGGGTATGGGGACTGGTTACGGGGCCGGATACGGGATCGCGTATAGCTCCCCCGTGTCTCTCTGTTCACCTCTCGGCTGGAGCTTTCGGCATTTCGGTGCCTCCGAAACGACGACCCAGTGGTGGTAGCGGCGTTTGTCGTGTATTATACGGCCACGAGGAATATACAGGACAATAAGGATCGCGTAGCCGGTCGAACACGATCCATATAACCCGGCCCGGAGGTAGAAGAGAGAAAGAACGAGGGGAAAGGGGGGCGATCGGGAGCGCGAGAGAACGGAGGGAGACGCGGAGCGAAAGAAAGAGAGTTAATCGAGAAACGGGCCGAACTCCTACGGCTTTTATGGCTCCGCTCGTAAAGATATACCCAAGGCTTTTTCTGTGGAACTCGGGACCCCTCTCCGAGAGCACCAGAGAGTCCAGGGCAGGCACACTGGGGCAGAAACGACGAGAGTTAGGTAGACGGCCGAGCGAGAGGGCGGGTAGGCCAGGTACGTACGCGAGCGGTTTAAAGCTCTTCTCTCTTTTTCTCTTGCTCCCTCTAGGGTTCTCTTCGTCTCCCGGTCTTCCTCGAGAAGGAGAACCCAGACGGGAACGAAAAGTATGTTCGCCAGTCGTGCGGCAGGTAGTTGCCGCAAACCACCGGCCGAGCATAAAGCGACCCGCAGCCATTTTTGATCCGTCGATCTTCTTCCTCGGGCCGACCGGGCCCAGGCCCAAGTCCAGGCCCAGGCCCCGAATTATACAATGTGCTTGACCGTGGGTGGACCTTCTCCCACCGCGTCTCCCTCTTTCTTTCGACCGCGAATTTTTCTTTAATCGCCTCTCTGCCTCTCTCTCTTTTTTCTTTTTCTTTTACCCTTCCTAGCGAACGATCCCCCTCGCGACTCTACGTGAAGGGCTGTGGGGGACCCTCCCTTCTGCCCGATTGAAAAGCTAAGCCCAAGAACAAGCACCTAACAATGACCCGGTTCCTCTGACGCGTTGAATTGCTCGACAGAGGGGGGACACAGAGAGATTCGGCAAATATGGCCACGCCGTTTCGCGCAATTCTTTGTACGCGCCTCGACGCACACCCGTTGGCTGGCTTGCCTAGCGCGACGCTGCCCGCTGGCCAATTCTTCGGACCCCTTTCGTCCCCGCTACCAGTCACCAGGCTCTGTATTCTTTTTCGACGTCTTGCCGGACTTTCTTGTCTCTATCCTGCCTACTCGGCGCGCACCAGCTGAAAAGGGAAACTTCGGATTCTGCGAGAACGCAAGTCAGTTTCGCACCTTGTCGTAGGATTTGTCCGATGTCCGGCCGACAAGACGCGCGTACAGTAATGTCTCTCTAATTGACGCTCAGATTGTACACAAGAATGGGCGATTTGGGAAGAGGAGATACGGTTATTCGTGTTTTGAAGCTCGTTTTTATAGTTGTTGACAATTCGTGACTATACAAATGAGTCGCGAGGCTCGGATAATCGTATCTTCTCTTCTTAAATTGTCCATTTTTGTGGACAGTCTGAGCGTCAATTAGAGAGACATTACTGTAATTTCAATATCTATGGTTTAATACTTCACGCGATGATTCTAATGAGATTCGAATCGCGAGAGAAAATATCGAACAGGATCTGCTGGTTTCTTTTCTAGTAATAAATTAACCAGATGTTTTGATTAAAAAAAAATGCCGTTTTTAGAATGTCAGTCTCTAAATGCTCGTTTCGAGTATAATCTTTTCAACGGGCATGCTGCTACCATCTGCGTAGCATTCGTTTTGTACCATTAATAAACAACGTTAGGTAATAATGTTGCGTTATGTAACTTCCTTAATATTATACTTTAAACTCCGCCCAGTGCCGATTAATCCCCAAATGAAATAAATTCAAAAGTCCAATAAGGAAGCCTCTTCATTTTATTCAAATATTCAAGCATAATATGAAAATATAAAAAAGCAACGTGTACAAAATCACTTCAGTTTTTTCTCGGCAGAACATACATAATGGCGATGGATTGACAAAATGACGCTCAGATTGTGCACAAAGATGGACAATTTGGGAAGAGGAGATACCATTATTCGCGCCTTGCAGCTCGTTTTTATAGTTGTTGACAATTCGTAATTATAAGAATGAGTCGCGAGGCTCGAATAACCGCATCTCCTCTTCCCAAATTGTCCATTTTTGTGGACTCTTGAGCGTCAATTGGAGAGCGTCTGAGCGTCAATTAGAGAGACATTACTGTACTTCGTAGTGTATGGCCGAAACGCGATCAACTTTGAACAGCTGGAGAGCAAAAGTGTCGTCTTTGTACCTCCGCGAATGAAATTTAATCGGGAGCAATCTGCGATTATTATAATAGGAGCGTTTATTATAATAGGAGTGCCGTTCCAAGGATTTTCTGCTGCTAATGAGACAGAATTTACGATCCTTTTCCATTCGGTTTGAGCACACTTTCTTAGCGTTCAGCTCGATGTTAAATAGCGTACGCGATTCCACGAGCTGATTTATAGCTTGAAGTACTATTTCCTGCGAGAAGACTCTAATTGCCAGTTAGTTGTTCAGCTGGTGTTCATGCTATCAAGATTATAGCAAAGGCTCCATATGAGACGCGTGAAAACAGAATTGACGGTGCAGTGCAGCAAAAATTTCGATCGACGGCAAACGTCTAAAATGAAATCGAGTTTCCAAGAACTGAAGTACGAAGAGCGACTTGCCACGAAAACTCCGCGGTTTTCTTTTTTTTTTTTTAACGACGTTGCGTTACGGTTGACGAAACACGGTTGAAAATCCCTCGGCCAATTTGTCGTTCGAAGAGGCGCTCGGTCTTCTCCGAAGGAATCCACCGGTTCGAACACAGTTCGCTCTGCCGCGGCTTCTCGTCGAGAACCGCGCATCGCGACGGAACCTAATTCCTTTTTCCACAATCCCTTCACGAACGTCGAGCGTGGTCGAGCGAAGCCTTAAGTGCTTCGTCATCGAAGCCCGCCGACCGTCCCGGCCCGATCTTGCGGCACGGAATTTCAGAAAATAGCCTTCGACGTTTCCACGGTGTACTTTCCAACGGGCAGCTCCGATGCACGCTGCTCGAAATCGCCGATCGGATTGCACGGAAAACCCGCGATACTTCAAAGCAATCCATTGTAATCGTTCTCCTCTTCTGTCGAATTGGTCGAGAGAGGGCGACTTTGTCGTTTTTTTTTCTCGGGAAGAAATTATTCGTGTATCGGGCTGTCTTTAGATTTTAAACGTCTATCTGAGAATATAATAATTGTTTGGTAAACTGGCGGAATTTCGTATCACCGTAAATTCTCTGACATTGTCCCTCGGTTGTTCTCCCTAATTCGCGTTCAGGTTTCGCACAAAAATGGACGATTTTGGAGGAGCAGATTATTCGAAACTTGCGGCTCGTTTTTGCAGTTATTCGAGCGAATGTTTAACCAAATTGTCCATTTTCGTGCGCAATCCGAGCGCGAATTAGGGCGAAATTACTGTAATCCTATATTCTCCTCTTCCCGAATCGTCCATTTTCGTTTACAAGTTGTGAGACGATGTCGGCGGATTTGCTGGAAATAAAAGAGGAATACAAGCTGTTGAAACACCGAACTTGGATAAATGTTGCTTCTCCCGAAGCGAAAATCCCGTACGTATTTTGTGCATGACTCACGTGTGAATAGATGAACGCGCTATGCTTTATAGTGGCTTTCCAGCGCGGTGTATAGCAGCGTGCTAAGATCGTCAAAGCATACAGAAATGCACTCTGGATACAAATATTGTAGCCGACGCCATCTTGCGCGATGTAAAAATGCCGTGTCTGATCAAATACCGAAATGACTCAACTGTTAGTCAAGGATCCAGAATACACCTGTCTCGAACACTTAGGTAATTCCACCGCGGGCAGCACCGTTGTTTTTTCCTCTATTAGCCTTTTTATTAACACTAAACCTACCGTGACGGTCGAAATCACCGATGTCGCACCTTTTCAGTTTACAATTGTTGAAATTACGAAGATACTTTTATAGCACAAGGATGAATCAAATTTCTCGGTTCCAGCATACGTTACAGTCGAACATCGAGAAGTTTGAATAAACGCAATCTTGTCGTTCTTGCGAAGCAACACACGCCGATCGCTTTTAATGCTCGGCGGGTTTATCGTTAAAGTACACGTAACCGTCGTTGCTTTCGATCCACTGGGATAACTCTAACAGATTCTTTATGTTTAGACACTATGTTCCCAACTATGGCTACTCGAGGGAGGGAGCTTTAACCCTTTGCACTCGAATGGCGACTCTGAGGCGCCACTAAAAATTGGTATACTATTTTTCAAAATCATTCTGAGAGCATCAGACTCGTTTATATATTTAAAAAACTATTAAAATTGCATTGTACTTGCTGCAACAGGCACAATTTCATATGCATAAATCGCAATAAATTATATAAAATAGAAATACTGTAGATCAGAAATCATGTTTTGGATTTCGAATTCAAACAGCTTCGACTGCAAAGGGTTAATCGGCAGGTACAGTAAATTCTCCCTGATCGACGCTCAGCTTGGACACAAAAATGGACAATTCGGGAAGAAGAGATACGATTGTTCGAGCCTTGTATTGACAATTTTTCAGTTATTAACAATTCGTAACTATAAAAACGAACCGCAAGGTTCGAACGATCGTATCTCCTCTTCCGAAATTGTGCATTTTCGTGGACAACCTGAGCGTCGATTAGAGAGACATTACGTTGCAGCCGACTCGCCCGAAACGCAAAACTAAATTCGTAGCGCTCGGTCCATGGAAATAAGAATCTATGGTTCAAATTGCGTAAATCTGCTACGAAATTGAAAATTGACGTCAGTCCGCGGGTTTTCAGCGATTCGGACCACTGTGCGACGCTGGTTTCGTTCACGCTGCGTCTAGCTGGCGGAAGACAGGGCGGCTCTTTCTATTTCTCCATTACAGAGACATCGGCCCAATTAGCTCCTGTCTCTTTCCACTTCATCTCATTAAGGTTGGTCATTCGAGCGACGTCTTTATCCCTCGGTTTCCCGAGATCCAGCCTCTCCTGTGCCATTTTATTCTCAGCCATTTAACGACAATAAGTAATATATTCCCTTTTCTCTCTACCAGAAACGACAAATAGATTTAAGGTCGATGATCCTGGCCGCCTCTGGATGCTCCGGCTCTCGTGTCATAGATGTACGACAGCGACTTCTTTTCTTAACCCGAGCGTGGGATGTTTTGGAAACGATCGGCCGTTATTTGGATGCGATTCGGATAAGATATATCTCGGTGATCGATACCGAATTTCCATGCGGAGATTTCTGATCTTCCTACTGTTTCGTGAACCGTAAGCAGATTACAGACTGTCTTTACACGTTATCAATTTCTGAGCACGATGATATCCTCATAAAACTAAAATAATCATCTGGCTTCGTACAAGCCAATCCCAAAGAACTGCACACACCAATCAATAATAAAGCTGCTGAAAAATTATTAAATTAAAACCGACGAAGTTATTACGTTTATGTACATCCACAGATTTCGTGCGTTTTTAATGATAATTTTTTATCACTAGCTGAATTAGAACGAATCCAAAGAACCTGACGAGGGTGAGCATTACCACCACGGCAATGCAGAGGAATCAACATGATCTTCTACACTTTTTGGTGCCACAGTGCATCGGTTACAATAATATACTCGGTATAAGACCCACGGTATCACTAATCCCGAGGTCGCGTGTTTCTGACACTCGCTATCATCGCGATATTATTGCTCTTTCTAGCCGGGTTGTCATCAGACGTGTCAATAACGGCTGCTATTCCCAATTTCTTGCACACAATATTCTCACAAATCAGGACGTTTCGCTTTATATCATATTCCTTCGCGCGTGCTTGGGTGACGGCGCTGCGATTTTCACCATCGGGTTTTAATTATATTACTGATCGACGAATTTATGACGCTTATGTGTATCCATAAATTGGTCACTTCTTTAATGATCACTATTAACACCAGTGGAATCAATAGAAATCCAACAACAAAAATAAACAATAATATTGCCACTACGGCAATATAGACGAATCAACATGATCTTCAACACTTTTTGGTGCCACAGTGCATCGATTACAATAATATACTCGGTGTAAGACCCACGGTATCACTAATCACGAGACCACGTGTTTCTGACACTCGTTATCTATTCTAGCCGGGTTGTCATCAGACATGTCGATAACGGCTCCTATTCCGAATTTCTTGCACACAATATTCTCACAAGTGAGGACGGCTTTTAAATCCATAATACGCGAATATGTACGATCAATAATCAATAATCAATAATTACCTTAGTCCACGATCGATTTAATCCGTCATGAGACATTCCAACATTAGAAGATAGATGAAACAGAAGACGAAACGGAAGACGAAGAAGTGAGGACAAAATTGTTAAGGTTACGTCAACTTCTCGAACGCAACCGTAAATAACAGAATTCATTTGACAACGTTAAATTAATAAACAAATTACAAACGCAGCGATCAGATGTCACAGCTAACTAGATTTGTTAAAGTTAATTTAAATATTTGGAGTATCGAGAATTATAGAATCTGCAGAATATGGCAAATTCTCCCTAATCGACTCCCTCAGTTCGTAAATAGAAAAAAAAATGGGCAATTTAGGAAGAGGAGGTATAATTACGCGAGCCTCGCAGATCCTTTTCATAATCCTTGACAATATCGGTAACTATAAAAACGAGCCGCAAGGCTCGAATAATCTTCTTCCACAATTATTCATTTTTTTTTATCCAATCCGAGCGTCAATTAGAGAGAATTTACTGTAGTCGACTGTGGGCCTTGGTACATCCATAGATTCTAGAGGTAGTCGCGAACTCCTCGGGTATGTTCGCACAGTCGCTATTCTCCTCCCACATGATGATGTTTAGCAGTGTTAGGTTTAAAGCCGCGTTACAGTGATGCAGGAATGCGCGCAGTACGGCATACATATTCACGAGCGTGTTCAAACAATTTCTTGGAGTACCGCGTCTCTTCCAGTTTTATCTCGATCCCTGATACGGTCGAGTATTCTTCTAGTTTGTCGAGAATGTTCTTGATCTACTCGTGCTCTGCGCTAGCCAACGTATTCAATTGCTCAGCCGTAGGTAATCTTAGCGAGGTTACTTGATTATCACCTTGCCTCATCAGGGTGCACGTGGTTCCGCATTCAGCGGCCTCGCGTTGCGCTATCATTTGTGTCTCTAATGTCCATCCTTTCTATCTCAGTCCATTCAGCCGTGCTTCTGGCCCGTGATAGCATCACGATCCATTTTGTGGACCTCCATCGGCACCCTGTTCGGGTGACTCGAACTTATCCAGAAACAATAGGGTGGATAAATACGAGTGCGAATGAATAAACAGCTCTTATCCAGAATAACGAATCTAATTCTTCGAGAAATAGAGTTATCAGCGCCAGGATCGTCCGACGTCAACCGTTCGAGTCCCAGGGGTTATTCAGAAAACACGGTCAAAAAGTGCCGAACAACGTGATAGCGCTTGTGTCTTAATCGATTGCGAAGAGAGCCAAGCGGCGCGATAGCGCTCGTTAAGATCGACAAACGAAACAAACAGAAAAAAAAAAGAAAATAAAAAAACAGCTATGCGATGTACGCGCGTCACTAAAGTTTGACGCGACATCAAATCTGAACAGCGCGATCGCGTTGTTTGGGACTCGAACGGTTAAGCCTTCTAAACCGCGCAAAAAGACATTGCTTCCAGTTGACGGTGGGTCAGGCACAGTATTAGATCCGATGTGTTAGCGCTGTATTCCTCTATGCCAGAAAATCCAGTCGTGGTATCGGCGATAACGAAATAAGACGGTTCGGCTGCAATGTCTCTCTAATTAACGCCCAGATGGACCACAAAAATGGACAATTTGGGAAGAGGAGATACGATTATTCGAGCTTTCCGGTTTATTTTTATAGTTATAAATTATCCAGAATTATAAAAACGAGCCGCAAGGCTCGAATAATCGTATCTCCTCTTCCCAAATTATCCAATTTAGTGGACATCAGAGAGACATTACTGTATAATGTATTGGACGTTTCAAGGAGTCGCCAAAAATTGGCTGAAACAAAGAACATAAAGTTAGAATTGTCAACAGCTATAAAACGAGCCGCAAGGCTCGAATAATCGTATCTCCTCTTCCCAAATTATCCAATTTAGTGGACATTAAAGAGACATTACTGTATAATGTATTGGACGTTTCAAGGAGTCGCCAAAAATTAGCTGAAACAAAGAACATAAAGTTAGAATTGTCAACAGCTATAAAACGAGCCGCATGGCTCGAATAATCGTATCTCCTCTTCCCAAATTACCCAATTTAGTGGACATTAGAGAGACATTACTGTATAATGTATTGGACGTTTCAAGGAGTCGCCAAAAATTAGCTGAAACAAAGAACATAAAGTTAGAATTGTCAACAGCTATAAAACGAGCCGCATGGCTCGAATAATCGTATCTCCTCTTCCCAAATTACCCAATTTAGTGGACATTAGAGAGACATTACTGTATAATGTATTGGACGTTTCAAGGAGTCGCCAAAAATTAGCTGAAACAAAGAACATAAAGCTAGAATTGTCAACAGCTATAAAACGAGCTGCAAGGCTCGAATAATCGTATCTCCTCTTCCCAAATTACCCAATTTAGTGGACATTAGAGAGACATTACTGTATAATGTATTGGACGTTTCAAGGAGTCGCCAAAAATTAGCTGAAACAAAGAACATAAAGCTAGAATTGTCAACAGCTATAAAACGAGCTGCAAGACTCGAATAATCGTATCTCCTCTTCCCAAATTATCCATTTTAGTGGACAGTCTGAGCGTCAGTAAGGGAGACATTACTGTAACTCTGCGCTAGAGTATCGATGAAGCTTTATTCACCAATGAGACGTACGATCACTGGTCCAGCATTTCTTTAACTATTGAGCATCGAGCGTCGATTATATTTGCACGGTTGCGAGGCAGACACCTAATTGCATCGAGCAACCCGAAACCCTTGCCACCAATTCTGGCGACCATTGCAATCGTGTCTGCACGTCATCGTTGTTCGGAAACGAGATATCAGCTAGACTTTGCAATCCTTCGGCATCAAGCTGTTCAACTTTCGATCTATCACTGAGAAACAGCATCTAGTAGTATCTAGAGTAAATTTCGGTCTTCAATTTGCGTTCGGCATTGAGCGAAATATTTTAGACTTTGCTCTTTAAATTGTAGCAACGCTAGATTTGCTCTCACTGTCCCATATATTCCAAACTGTTTGCTTTCCGGGCATAATTGCGATCCTTTCCCGAGTAGCCGATACATGGCTTTCACTTTTTGGTCCATATTCCAGGAAACCAGCTTCCATGTGATTATTCTCCATTGCAACAAATCTTGAATCAATGGAAGCGAACTCCCGTGCGTAGGCTGGCAATGTCTGATCTAAGCGTGTCAATGATGTCCAAACGACAAGAGTCGAGCATTGCGGCATGCTTTAGGGCTCGGTTTTAGCTAACGATGAAGTTCTCCATAGCGAATATCGACTTTCGCGCAAGCCTTGCAGCTTTTGTTTAGTGGCGTGGGGTTGATCGCGCACTGTCTGCTTTCGCTCGACGGGATCCGTCACATCCTCGTCGCGATCACCACCTAAATTACGATCGTGAGCTGCAGTCTCGCGCACTTTGTGGCCACAAAGCGACAAAAGACTTGGCGAAAGATTTATTACGATTTTGTCGTAATAACCCATAGCGCATTCGACCGTATTTCAATAACTTCCAAATGATTGTATATATCTATTAAAATGGAAAAATTACAGTTACCGGATTGGCCAACGTGTCGCGGCTTCAGTATCAAGCAGAACTTCTAGGGGGGGGCCTTTATTTGAAGGAATAAATGCACGACCTTGTACTCTATTCGCAACTTCTGAAATTACAACCATTTTAACCTTTTGAGCTCTGAATACTCCTGGGCCGAAACGGTTCGTAGGAACGGAGCGCGGCTATCGCTGACCATCGCTGGGGGCGGAATACTTTTTTGCCACACTGAAGTGACTATTCAAGGCGCAAACAGTAATAAATTATAGCGATTCTTTTGCAGAAGGTTAAATAATTAAAGAGCGTTATTTTTGAGCATTAAGATTATGTATTATAAACATTAACAATTTAAAACATTAAATTTTGCAATCAACTAAAAAACTTAATTTGATATTTATACAACACAGGAATTAATAATTGAATTGTGTGTGCAAAATTTCAAAACAATTATCAATACATAAACCGATACGAGTGCCCCTGTATTAATTTTACACGAAAATAACTGCATATTGATTGAAAAAATCGACAAACGCATATATATGCGCCCTTAGTCCAGACCGACGACATAGAGAAAACACATAAATGCGGCCTTAGGCTACACGGATGACTTTCGCCAAACGCATATATGCGTCCATAGAGCTCTAAGGTTCAAGGAATACCAATCACCCATGTACTGTGCCGACAACACGGCTCGTTTTCCAGGAATGTTAGTGTTATTGATGGACGAATCGTGTCGCTAACTATTTACTATCGAAAACTAATGCAAGGTCTTTGCTCGTTAGAGAAACGTTCTTGTTTTGTCTTTCGAGACAAACAACGCTGCGTTTACTCTTAGTGCTGGATCTCGTTCTCATTAGCGGTGTTCTTTTGTTTATCGTGTCCACAGAAACTGGATTAGAAACTCGCTGTTTAGCAGATATTTCATTTATGAAATACATGGATATTAATCTATGTCATAAATGTGGAGTCTTTATGCCACGTACGTAAACTAATTGACCAGACATAAGGCTATCCTTTACTCCTGAAGATCAAGCCATTGACCAAGGTATCGTCAGCAACGAACATTCGTCAATATTGGACCATATGTTGCCACTGTTGTCAACCGCATGTTTTCCTTCGTCATAAGTGTGAGAGGTGAGAGACGATATTAGTAGAACTAGCACTATTCTCCACTTCGCTTGTAGCGTAGTGTTTCTTTCCAGGAATTGTTTTCACAACAAGATTCAGTGCCTTGTGACCTTTAGGCATATAAACTGTTCAAACAGTTACAACACGAAGCACGAAAATTTGTGTTATATCCCGAAAATAAACACAGTCAGCTAGCAGCAGCATGTGAATCACTCTCAATGCAGACTTCCTTTCCATGATTTGTTTTCGTGTCGCTGCTGATTAGTGTATTGTTCCACGAATCTGCTAATGCAGACTGCTAATGCAGGCTCGTGGAATAAATAATGTTAATATGGAATAAATAATAATAATAAACTGTTCAAATCGTTACAAAACAAAGCACGAAAATTTGTGTTATATTCAGAAAATAAACACAGTCAGCTGCAGCAGCATGCGAATCACTCTCAATGCAGACTTCCTTTCCATGATTTGTTTTCATGTCGCTGCTGATTAGTGTATTGTTCCGCGAATCTGCTAATGCAGACTGCTAATGCAGGCTCGTGCAATAAATAATATGGAATATTATGGAATATTAATATGGAATAAATAATAATAATAAACTGTTCAAATCGTTACAACACAAAACACAAAAATTTGTGTTATAGTCAGCTAGCAACAGCATGTGAATTATTCTCAATGCAGACTTCCTTTTCATGATTTGTTTTCATGTCACTGCTCGTTAGTGTATTATTCCACGAATTTGCTAATGCAGACTCGTGGAATAAATAATATTAATATGGAATAAATAATAATAATAAACTGTTCAAATCGTTACAACACAAAGCACGAAAATTTGTGTTATATCCCGAAAATAAACACAGTCAGCTAGCAGCAGCATGTGAATCACTCTCAATGCAGACTTCCTTTCCATGATTTGTTTTCATGTCGCTGCTCGTTAGTGTATTGTTCCACGAATCTGCTAATGCTTTGCAAATAAGTCCATTTTCAATGCTAGCTTCCTCCTTCCATCTGTTAGTCGATTGGGTATGACAGTACGTCGAGTCGATGAGATTTATTCCACGAGCTGGTTACTCTATTAGCAGACAATAAATTAATAATTCAAGGCGAAAACATGTAAGACATTCGTTATATTTTTCATTCTACATTCTTCTTTTATACGTACGGACTACATCGCTCATAACACGTATTACATACATATTTGACAAATTTTGCATCCATTCCTTGTTTGGTAATATACGGTGCATTGTCCCGGAATCGATACACCAATCTTGGTTATTAAGGTTGGTTGAAAGAGGGCACAGAGCATGCTACAGTTTTTATTTTTGCTATCTGGGTTTTGATATCTTTCGAAGCTCACTGCTGGTCTCCACCGACTGAATTTTCCTGCAGTTTGGCCTTACGTGACCTTTTCGACTGCAACCATGGCATCCGACTTCCATTTTCCAAGGATGCTTCTTATTGAGCCGCGGTATATTGTTCATTTCTTGCAGCGAATGCAACCACAGTTTGGACCTCGAGATGAGTTTTGACATTTTCTTGAGGGAGCTTCCCCTTTTTATTAAGTTACAGGTTAGTGCTGCATTCGCATGCAGGATTTCCTTTGCTTCTATACTCTGTCCTTAGAATGAAGTACCTTTCACGACGTTGGTCTTCTTCTGGCACAGAAGTCTCATTGTGCACAAGGATCTTGCTCATATTTATTTAGCTCATTTGAGCAATCTAGGTGGTTCAACTGTAATAAAAATTTAAAAGACACCATTCCAGCCGATGTTCAATGATATTAGATCACCGATGATGAACAAGCAGGTTGGTCGAATAAAAATGCGAATGTGAGCGATTTAGAGAATTTTGAAACGAGAGTTTTCGTTTTGTTCTTATATAGATTTACTTGTCGAAAAGAAGCAAAATTAATATGAGGCTTCAAAAAAAAAAGAACAAATGACTTATTCTATACTTATAATTTATTTTATCGAAGGCCTCTTAGTCTCGCAAAATTGTTCGATAATCTCTTCAGATATTCGCGTAGGCATCCACCACCGCTCTTTCCAACGTCATCCAAATTCCCAGATTCGCTAGACTATCCAAAACGCGCGGCGACAATTTCACAAATCCGATTCCTAATCCGCAAACTCAAAGAGCGCTTGTTCGACGGCGCGGTCGACAGCATAGAAACTGAGAAAGAAGACGGATCAAGTTACAGAAGCTCCGACAAATTCTTGGAACTCATTGTTCGGACAGAACAAACCATCGAATGAAAGATTCGAGGCTGGAAAGAACACACTTTCAATCAGATCTACAGTGTCGGTATTCGCGAAATTTGCAATTTATACATTGAGAGACTAAATGACTCATGGAAAATTTTCCTTAATGCGCATCCCTCGAAGAGGGCTGGAGTGTCCTTTTACACGGTATGGCCCGCTCTTTAATTCTCGACCACCCGGCCGGCTTAGGGCCTGCTCGGGCCTTCGGTTTCTTCTCTCCTCCATTATATTCATCGGATTTCGGCTCTCGCCGGGGAAGTTGGGCCGCTAAACGTCGATCGCGGCTCCTCCGGGGCATAAATCAGCTTCGACGGTTCGTGTATGCACAGTTGTTTCGAATCTAGATCGCGTCGGGCACGGTCGTTTCGTGCGCGCTGGGGGTTTCGATCTTTCGATAGTTAAACTCTCGAGGGGAGATAGCAATGAACGAGTGGGAGCGTGCAACTATCGACGGAGTGAGAGAGAGAGAGAGAGAGAGAGAGAGAGAAAGAGAGAGAGAGAAAGAGATAGAGCGAGAGAGAGAGAGAGAAAGAAAGAGAGAGAGAGAGAGAAAGAGGGAGAGAGAGAGAAAGAGAAAAAGAGAGAGAGAGAGAGAAAGAAAGAGATAGATAGAGAGAGAGAGAGAAAGAGGTAGAGAGAGAGAGAGAGAGAAAGAGATAGAGAGAGAGAGGAAGAAAGAGATAGAGAGAGAGAGAGAGAGAGAGAGAGAGAGCGACAAAGAGAGGGAAAAGCTCGATCCTGGAAAGCACTGCTATAAAGAGAGGAGCGACGTCCATGTGTCACGAACGTCAGGATATTATGGGTTACTGTCTATGGATAGTCCCAGCGATTTGAAACGATGGACCACGCCCAAAAGGCCTGCCATCTCCGCTTCGACAAACTCTCACTCTCTCTTCCTCTCTCTCTCCCTATGGTCGTCTCTCTGTGCAGCTCTCTTTTCGTCTGTCTGTCTGTCTGTCTGTCTGTCTGTCTGTCGACGATCGATCCTCTTTCCTCGCGACACACAAGCCGGCAAAAATTTACCAGCGGCAAAAGTCGAGCGACGAAACGGGACAGCCGAATACGCCCCTGGCTGGAGCGACCCGAGGCCTGCCTGCCTCTCCGGCCAATCGATAACCAACCTCCTGGTGCCTCTACCGTTTGACAGCCTCCACGACATTTCTACGTGCTTATTTCTTCTTCTTTTCTCCTATTTTTACGCAGCCCCGTCTCGCTCTACCTCCTCTCCTCGAGGCTCGCTCGCCTCTCTCTCTCTCTTTCTCTCTCTCTGCTCGTTTTCTCTCTTCCGCACTCTTTATCTCCGCTCCTTCGGGATCGGCGTTCCGCTTCCTCTACGCGTCTCCTTTTCCCGATCCGGGAACGACACACAAAACCAGTCGAAGCGAGGAGAAAAAAGGAGCACCACGCGATCGATTAAAAGACTGAACGAACGATTCTGCGTGGCCGGCTGCCGCCACGTGCTCTCGCCCGGCCCCCTTCCGCTCCGCACCGCGCCGCACCGCCTCGCACCGCCGCGCGCCGCGCCCGAACCGCTCCGACTGCCCCGCCCGAGAGCTCTCCTTTTTGCTCTCCGGCCGCCGAGATAATGTAAACGGTTCCGCGTTTCGAATGGTTTTCGCAGGAAACCGCTCGCCGGCTGCTCCGAGCGTGCCACGTTATCCTCGCGGCCTTTAACTGCGAGACGCGGCAGCTCCCAGCTGTGCCTCCGGGGCCGTATAACTAGCGACCCCAGCGATCGTAATCAGGTGGAAGCAATAACGAGCGATTCTCTTTCTTGAACTCGACGTAGATGGACGCGGACACACGGTGTCCTGCGGGCCACCGATCTGTCCCCGACGGGGCCAACGCCGGGGTGTGCCCTCCGCGAAAAGACTTGACTGCGTGAACACGAAGAGAAAAGACAGCTTTCGTAGCGACGATTCTCTTTCTCGATCACTTCGAGCCTGCTACGATGCGAGAACCCTTTTAGAGAGGGCCTATACACCATGCTCTGTTTCGGGAACCGGCATGAAAAGTATGCGGAAAAGTGCGAGACGCGTTCCGCAGCGAGGATCTTGGCCGATGCGCGTTGCCTCCTCGGGTCCAAGCGAGCTTTTCGCCACGCCTACTCCAGAGCTCTCCGGCCACGCCTATCTCGTCTCTGGTCGACGCAAGTATTCCGCGGCGACAGAATTTCTAGACTTTTTACGGGAGAATGTTCGACCGTTAACGCGATCGATGGTGTATCGTTTGATTCAGGCGTGTGCGATCTCTGCTGAAAATGCGAAGAAGCTGGTTTCAACGCCACGCCTGCCGAGCCCTGGAAGCAATATCGAATCCGTATATTGCTTTGTAACAACGGAAAGACCGTATTCGTTTAGACCTTCTAATATTTTTTCTTACGAAGAAACTCGTCGGAGTTCCTTTCGGAGACAGAAAATCTTTATAATCTCGACGAAAGCTTGAAACGGAAAATGCGAGATCGGTCGTTTCAATCGGCGCTCGGCGGGTTTAGCGTTGAAATTTCGTGTTTTTTTTCGTCGACCAAATGTGTAAATAGCGACGGACAAACATTCGCCGCGGACACGTTGTTACGTTTCGTTTCGTTTGTCGAGCATACGAACGATTTCTGTTTCATCGGTGTAACGAACAACAATTATGCCTGGATCGATTATTCATTCGTCATTGTTTGTAAATGGTTGTCATTTAGCGTGATCGAGTGTGACTGTAGGGTGATGGATGAAATTATACACACGACCGAACTGCGCGGATCTTTGTGGAAAATAATGCCGGTTGCCCGAGAAGTATCGAGTGTGGAAGAATCTGTTTTCCGGTTCTCTCTCTTCTTTATCGTCGCGACTCGACTCCAAACAACCTTGACAATGTTTAAAGCCATTTCATCGCCGGTCGAGAGCAAACGAAGCGACGATAAAGAGAGGGAAGCTGCGACACAAATTCTCACGTGTATCGCAAGCAATTTTGTTACCGTCGCGAATCTATGCTGAACCAGCAGAAGAGTGAACATCGGACGGAAACATTGGAGACGCGTATGTTCGCATTCAGTTCCACCGAAATTCGATTTACGCTCTTTTGCTGGTTCGGCAGGGAAATGTTCTTGTCTCTGTTTCGAAATCAAAGAGAGCGAGAGAGTGAGAGCGAGAGAGTGAGAGCGAGAGAGAGAGAGAGAGAGAGAGAGAGAGAGAGAGGAAGTGAGGGAACGTGGCAGACCGTTCACGACCTATCACTGATATCGTCTATCACCTGTTTCGCGGTTAGTTTGTTCGATTAGTTCGTTATAGTTCGTTCGGCCACCATGTTTCTTTGCTCCGAAGCAGCTCGTAGCTGAGAGGCTCGAAACGAACCTAAAACTATTACTATGTATTATCCGAAGCATGGAGTGACTCGTAACGCGAGAATGATGAGAGCGGGAAAAGCGACAACGCGACAGCGACAGAAAGAAAAGGCAAACACGTAGCGAGAGAAAAAAAGATAGAACGAAAGAAAGAAAGAAAGGGGGCGATGAGAAAAAAATAAATGAAAACGAAAACATACCTACGCATTTAAGATAATGTACAAGTCTCTAGTGTGATACATTTCTACGCTTATTCTCTAAACTAGTAGTCATGAAGTCTAAAGTAAAACGATACCTCGTTGTGGTTTGTAAAACGCGGAAATAATAAAAAATGGTAAAAAATTGCACGACGATAACGACGAGCGAGAAAAACGGAGAAAAACAAGTAACGTAGTACTGTAATAGAGAGTGTAATAAACTTGGCGAGAAAAAATCGACGCGAGCGAAAGAGCGCGCGACAAAACGCTAAAAAAAAAAAAAGTATATAAGTTAATAAACGCAAGCGACGAATAAACGAAAAAAAAATAAAAACGTAAGATAAAAAGTAACACACGCAGACACACACAGGTACGACGTGTAATGATCAAAATCCGCTTAGGCTGACTTTTTGCGAGAAAACGACCGCGCGAACGAGAGAGAAAGACAGAAATCTAGCGTGTGCGAGAGAATGAGAGAATGAGAGAGAGAGAGAGAGAGAGAGAGAGAGAAGTTGGGGAGAAAAAGAAACGCTCGCAAACGGCGCCGATGAAACCCGTAGATTCGAAATGTCCGGTGGCTGACGTCCTACTTAGTAGCAGTAATTAGTGGAAAACTGTAAGCGAGCGCCAAATATCGTTCGATCGTGTCTCGACCGAACGACGAAGCGGGAGAAAAAAAAAACACTATACTGGATAATAAGAGAGAAAGAGAGAGAGCGAGAGAGAAGGGAACACACCTGGATCCCCGACGAATGATGGATGCGTGGACGCCGATGAATGGATGATTATTTCCGAGAAAATAATAAATAACAAGGAGAAACACGTGTGCGTTTTTCCCGTCGAACCCTAGGCGTGCGTGTGTGTGAGTTCACGCGCAGAGTATTCGAGGATAATAGTGTTCGGCATGTACATAATTCTGTATATACGAACGAATCACTGACTGTACAATACCACCCAAATATATTTATATTTCATGTTAAAACAACTTCGCATATACCAGTCATTTTTCTATCCGCCATCCCACTCCGCGCGTCTTCGTTTCCCAGGCTATTCGCGTGTTCCGCGGATGACTCGAACGGGGAAAAGAAGTATTTCACACGGTGTTTTTAAGTAGCGGCGTACTTCCAGCGACACGGAGGCTTCTTCAACGGCAACGCGAAATTCGGCGAATGGAACATCTTTCCTTCAACGATCTGAGGAAACTATTTTACTTCAACGTAAGACATCTTTGTTTAAACAATTCTCATAAAACGGTAGCTTAACGATCCGACGCGTAACACATTTTTATTTAAACAATCAGAGTAGCCTGCGGGAAGGATAATTATTTTAACGGTCTTTATAAAATGATAAATATATTAATAGTACAATGTATAATATGATATATATTAATAATATAATATATAATAAAAATATATTAATAGTACAATATATAATATGATATATATTAATAATACAGTATATAATAAAAATATATTAATAGTACAATATATAATATAATATATATTAATATAATATAATATATAATAAAAATATATTAATAGTACAATACAGTATCTTATATTAATTACATTAACCCTTTGCACTCGAAGCCGTTTTAACAGTGAATCGAAAATCATTTATCCGACATGGTATTTCCATTTTGTATGACAAAGTGTATTTTATGCATATGAAATTGAGTATTCCGGTGACTCGTGCAACAGTTACACTTTTAACAATTTTTTAAATCTGAACTGTGCTAGTATGAGAATTATCTTAGAACGTGATACAACAATTTCACCGGTGTCCCAAAGTCACCCCTAGAATGCAAAGGGTTAATAGATGCGTAAAGCATTTTTACTTGAGCAATCTGAATAGTTTATATGGCAAAAAAAGAGAAACAATATTTTAATAAACTTCAAAAAATGGTACTATATCGATTCGATACAGAAGAAAATTTTATTGAAACATATTACTTTAACAGTCCGATTAGTCTGCGACGAAGAAAATTCATCTATAATGTATCCAACTTCTGAACTAGCCCAACGTCTATATCCAACGTCTAAATTATACAAAGTCTAAAATTATACAAAGTCTAAATTATCCAATCTTTATAATCTATCCAACGAAGTCTAGATTAGTTCCAGCCAACGTCTCAACGAAACGTAGGTATTGTATACGTAGATGTAACGTTAAAAAAAAAGTATAAACTGGCTGCTTGGAATATTGCTCGGGAATGTTTCAGCCGAAGCGGTCTTAGACTCTGCGAATTAATCTTGCACCTTCTGTGCAGGATTTAAACTTATAGTAAAAAAAAAAAAAAAATGAAGGGAAAAAGCGGTGGACTGATGTAGCGGGTGGAACGAGCACAGGCGAGTCCGCTATCAAAGAGCATTCACGTTGGCAGCGCCAGCAGGAGCCGGCAAAAGGGTCCGCAAGAAAGACAGGTCTGTGCTTCGGTATCCGGTGGGACCGCAAGGGGGAGGGGGCGGCGAGGAGCGAAAGGGAGAGTAACAGTGATTTCCAGGGAACTGAATCGACAGATTTTACTAATGGTGATATGACGCGTGCGTATCGTCAAGGCGAACCAGTCCAGCGTACCCGCCGGTTTAATGATCACACCGAGGAGCGGAGCGACTCCTCTTATTTTCGTTGCATCCCTTCCGTTTTCCTTATTCCGCCGGATTGCGTAACGAACGCGTTAAATAAATTACGCGTGCGCTCCGTTCTCCGAAACCCCTCTCGCGGTCTCGTTTCTTCCTGTTTGCCCAAACTGCAGTTTTCCGGGAACCGCGAAACGTGGGACGTCCTATAATTGTGAACGATCGTGAATAATGTCACCGGAGCCACGTGACACGTCACAAAAGATCCAAGAAACCCGGGTCGAATGTCGGAGTTTAAACCCGTCGCCTTAGTCATGCGATTTTCGAAGCCATTCGTCGCGGTGCATTCTTACACAAATTGCTTTCTGCTTCGGTACAATGGCGTCCCTACGCGTTCGGAACAGTTTTGCAACCAATTAACGCACTGCGAGTGCGAGAGAGGTGTTAATACCTTTTCAAAAAAATTGTAATTCTTTTTGAATTTCGTTGTGTACTTGAAAGAGTCCCTCTGTGTAATTCATGAAATCTTCGTTGTATAGTTGTTATCAAAATCATAGCGTCAGTTCTGCAAATATTAACCTTTTAGGAACGACGCGCCACTATAGTGGCTTTCGCGGATGTCATCTCTCTGGACGACGCGCCGCTATAGTGGCTTGCTCTAGTAGCTCACTCGCTCATCGTTTGAACCAAATAATCGTCTTCATATGCATTGTTTCACACTTCTTTTGTCTTCGCATCGATTTACAACAGTCCACAGGGTGTCCCAAAAATGTCTCGCAATCCGGAAATGGCGGGTTCCTCGGATCATTCGAAGCAACTTCTTCCTTTACAAAAATGTTCTCCGAGGCACCGTTACCGAGTTATTAACGAAAAACAATGGCCAATAAGAATCGAGTACGGCTGACGCGAGACGGCCCAGCCAACCAGCGCGCGAAGCCCAGTTCCGCTTCTTGGCTCGATCGCCTCGCGCCAGCCGAGCTCGCCTCTCATTGGTCACTGTTTTTCTTTAATAACTCGTTAACGGTGCCTCGGAGAACATTTTTGTAAAGGAAAAAGTTGCTTCAAATGGCCTGAGGAACCCGCCACTTTCGGATTGCGAGACATTTTTGGGACACCCTGTGTATACAAACAGAATATACAGTATCAGACTCTGTACAGTACACATCAGATTCTGCCGTCCACAGAGAAATAGCCTCGCGCAGAATTCAGCCGTACCTAAAAGGTTAAATGGTTTTCAAACAGCGGATTTTTTTCAAAATTCATTGGCAATCCCCCGTTAGACGTGAGAAAAGCTCGATCTGTGAACCGCAGAACGCTTTGGCTGCCGTGTCACCCACGTTTAGGTGGCAGAATTATTTGTACAGATTAATATTAAGTATATAAAAATTGCTGAAATTATAGAGATCTTTTTCATAGAAGTTGTCTCGATAGATCGTTGCATTGTGGCACACGTTATGATGAAAATGGCAAATGATCTAAATAAATTCAGTCTCGTTAATCTTATAAAGCAAGACTTAGTCAGCTATAAATGCTCGGTCGGTTTAGTGTTGAGCTGATAGATAGAGTGTCGCGAATTTGCAATTTTGTAAATCACAAGAATTCGATGTCGGTTAATAAATATCAATTTCCGATTTATTGTATATTAGAAGCAGAGCTTGAAACAGTTCCGAAAATAAGTGGCGTCGCTCTAATATGCCCGTCGCTCTTTTCTAACGCGCTTACTTTGTAATTTCCACGCTCTACTACTGTGCCAAGGAGTCATTTGGACTTGAGCCTTCGAACGAGCGTTACAAATGACAAAGCACGTGTGACAATGTATTCGTATTGGTGAACTATTCATGTGCCAATCGCGATACAACGTAAGCGCGGCGTATATGTATTAGCGTTCTCTCTCATTCACAGTAGCCAGGAAGAGCGGACGACAGCAGAGAACCGATACACAACCGAAAAAATAACTGTTATGGAACGGACGTAAGAACGGAAATATTCGACAAAATTTTCAGCGCGCAGATAAAAGTGTTTAAAAAACGAGTTCTTTATTTTCTTTATTTTTGTCACCCCAAGTAATAGCAAAATTGAAAAAATGCATTTTAGTCATCGCCTAGTTATAGTGATCGCTCGCGAGCTACGCGCGACTCTTTGGCACCTCGAGTGTGGCTCTTTCTGCTTCAATCAGATCGAGGACGTTTTCGGCAGCTTAGAAGTGTTTCGATTGTAATCACTTTTAAGAAGAAAAAAGACCATTTATATTTACTGTGTACGCCTGCATTTAATTGAACGCTTAAATATCGATGACAAGAGAACAGAATTTGATTTCGACATAAAAGAACGGAATGATATTCATACTTAAAAGACTCTTCCTAGAAATCTCCATCACGTGTCAGTCTGGTCAAAGTATGGCAAGAGGTTAAGTTAGTAACAATATACCTATCTATTGGGTTGGCAACTAAGTAATTGCCGATTTGTTCAATGAAATAAAAAATTTTTTTTAACTTGGAACGAAGTTTAATCTGTAATGTATTTTCCATTTTGTTCGACGACCTTTTGCCATCTCTCTGACAACTTGAAAATTCCACGCTCGTAGAAAGTCTGATCCTTTTCGGCCGAAAACTGAGTTAAGTGAGATTTTACAGCGTCATCGTCGTTAAAAGTTTTACCACGAAGGGAGTTGTCCAGGGATCGAAATAAGTGGTAATCCGATGGCGCGAGATCAGGGATATATGGTGGGTGTAACATCAATTCCCAACCAATATCCATCAATTTTTGCCGAGTGGACAAAGACGTGTGCGGCCTAGCATTGTCCTGCTGAAAAATGACACCTTTACGATCGACCAATTCTGGTCGCTTTTCCTTGACCGCTGCATTCAATTTGTCCAGTTGTTAACATTCACGGATAATAAAAATAACATAATAATAATAATAATAATAATAATAATAATAATAATAATAATAATAATAATAATAATAATAATAATAATTTTATAATATAACATTTACGGATATAATAAAAATGGGAGTGAGAGACATCTATAACTGAAATCAGTAATTACTTAGTTGCCAACCCAATATATAGTTTGAAAAATTTGGCAAAAGAAATTTCAATCGTTGTACTGTTGATATTTGGCTCTGTTGACCAATGAGATTGCCGACTAGTACAGTAGACTAGTCCCTCTGTCATCTAAACAAAACTCGAGTCATCCAGTTCAGCTTGAAAAAAGTTATTGCATTTTAAAAGTTGTACGAACACATTTACGTGAGCCGCTGTATTTCGAAAACCATTAAAGACACGTAACAAACATTTTATATACAAGCTCTTAAAAATTTCAATTCATCGAGCGAGCAACAAACCGCGTCGATTCGCGAGAAACTTCCTTGTCGATGAAAAATTTGCGGAACTCGTTCCCCGACCGAACGTTGCCGGCCGAAAGGGGAGGGTTGCCGAACAGTGCAACGGATGCAACGGCTGCACCGGGCGCGCAGGCGGGTATTTTAAACCGAGCTGGAAGCGCGGGGAGAGAGATCTTTTAACCTTCGAGCCGTAACCTCCCGGCCCCGAATTGAATAAAGTTGCATGCGGAAGGTGCGCGACCCGGCACAATGAAATACAGGAACCACGGCTTCCTGGTGCAATTTCAGCTATTGTCGCCTGTTATTTTTGTCGCCGCGACCGTTTTCCATTCTATTTAACATTCCTCCGCCGGCTACCAACGCTCGACACACCGCGCCGACACAACGCCGGTCATTGTTTCTCCTCTCCTTTTTTTATCCTGCTCGTGAGCGAAAGCCGTGTTCCCTTGGTCGCCGTGATCGTCGCCGACCGATAACGCGTTTTCGCGCGAGCGAGCTGCTCGTTTCGTGGAAACCCGGGTTTTCTGGAAGTATCGAACGAAAACCACGGTTGCTGCTAGAACAGGGACGAGACGGGTCGCGTCGAGACGGGACGGGTCGGTGCGGGGCGGGGCGGGGCGGGACGAGACGGGCGGGACACGAGACGGGATGCGATTAAACACGGCCCGGCACAAATACGATGACTCTACGATTCTTTGTTATTCATGATATTCCGGCGAACACGCCGCTTTCCGTGCTATAGTTGCCGTGACGTCATTAGTCTTCCATTGTATTCGATGACACGCTCCTAAACCGAGCCTCGATATATGGAATTATTGTTGCCTCGTGAGCCGCGCGACCGCGTTCCCGACCCCGAAAAACGCGGAATAAACAAAATAGTTCGTCACGGAGTCGCTCGCGAACCAATCCTGTCGGGCGAGACTTGCAAAAAAGTCGTAATTGGCAGACTGTAAATCTTTGCGTGCAGAACTAACATTTTCTCGGTCGATTGCGACAGGAAGCCAAATACGCGTTTCTTCCTGTAATCGATTTAACAAAAGCCTTGTAATCTTTCTATTGCTTTAAATATATGTATATACACCGCGCGGTCGAGTTGCGCAATTCAGAGATACCTAAATTAAGGAGATCTCTGCTTAATTTATAACTTCCTTCTCGCATAGGCACGTTCGCGATGAAACCTAACCTCGATGATTGTATTTGTAGTCATTCTTTCCTCCAAGATTGCAATTTATGCACTCATTTGTGTTCGTAGCTGAGCGTGTTTGAAATTACATTACATATTCGATATATCGTTTCAAATAACATGCTATTATACTATATTATACTATAGACATATACATATACTACTATATATAGTAGTATACTATAGTAGTATACTATAGTAGTATACTATAGTAGTATACTATAGTAGTATACTATAGTAGTAGTAGTATACTATAGTAGTAGTATAGTAGTAGTAGTATAGTAGTAGTAGTATACTATAGTAGTAGTATAGTAGTAGTAGTATACTATATATACTACTAATACTATATATATACTATATACATATACTATATACATACTATACTATATACATGTCCGTAATCCCCCCTCTTAAGTAACATTATTTGATATATTATTTCAAGTAACATGTTATTTTATTTGATAATAATTTGAAATGATTATTTGGAATAATTATGAAGTTAAATTTAATGTTTAGGATTAATTTACACCTTTTTGCATTAAACAAATTCTTACGAAGATGTCGTAAAATAATATCTTCTAATTGATTATTATTTTGCGGTTTGTTTTTCTTAGCGAAGAGAGCATTGTTGCGAAAATTTTATAAAATAAAATCTTTTTGTTCATTACTATTTTCAGCGTTATTTCTTTTGGCAAATATGAAATAAAGAACTAACGAGATTGTTTATTATTTGAAATCGCTTTATCTCAAATGAGTCGATATTACTTTTATTTTCGAAGAACGGTGTATGAAACTAATACAACGGAATAAATTAATTCACAAAGTTATCTTTGAAGCAGGACTGTTTGTATCGTATCCTGCATTTGCAACCGTATATGTACTTGCAAAGTTAAACAAACCCACAAAAGCTTGAGAATAAAAATAAGGAAAAAGATTAATTCGAATAAGAGACTAAATAAATAATGAAACTAGTTTAAACCAAATGTCTCGTTGCATCGTACATTTTGCATCGCGTCGAAGTTCATTGCACTGTACAGCATTATTAACGAAGACCTCGAAGCAGAATTGGGCATTAAGAAATAAGAAATTTTTACTTTGCTTCATCGATTACTGTTTACAATTAAAAAGATTAATCATCGCAAAATCAGCGATTGAAATAACCGATCGATGAAATTAATCGTCAATCGTTGATAAAAATTTGTCTACAACCCTGCTTTCAAGAAACTAGATAGTCTTGTAAATAATTGTTTTCGAAGGTATCGTCACAGGCATCTGTCGATAAATTTGCAGTGCAGCGGGTTAATAAGAGAATGACAACTAAAAGGCCATGGGGCGTAGCCCGTTGCGACTCGCGTCGATACGACGAAACTAGAGGAACGGCCGTCTTAAAACGATTGATACGACGGTAGGAGGAGATATGTACTATGTACGTACGCGGAATACGTCGGAGGCCGGGACGCACACTTGCGCGTGTTTCAAGCGCATCGCGTCATCGATCGCGCTCCTTAAATGAAAGAAGTCTGCGGTTCGATTGCATCTCGCCGGGTGCAGCCTCTCCGAGGAGTACAAGGCGTGGAGAGTCTGCCCGACGCGCCCGAGATCCGTTCCCCGAGCTGCAAATTTTCGCACGACCCTGCGATTTCCTTTTAGCGTGCCGCGAGCTGCCACGGGCTCCGCTAACACGGAGAGCCTTTCTCGAAACGAAAAACACGTTTCCTTTTCCGTTCCCCCCTGTCCACGGTCTCGCTCCACACGTCAATTTTCACCGGACGATACTCGGCCCGCCGTCTATTGGAACTTCCACGATGGGTACACGGTTCCTGGAACGATCTTTTAGCAGCGTTGGACAACCGAGGCACCCCGCCCTCCTACGCCAATGCGTCTTCGAATCTTCGCCGACTCACGGAACCCTCGAGATTATACGGTTTTTTGCGGAACCCTTGCCAAAAGGAATTACCGGGGATTAAATATTTTGGATCTTTGGCTTTTCGTCGCTCGCGTCGAGATGCAGAAGCGAATTTTTGCGTCAGCGTGTTCGGCCCATCGACTTCGAAGGAGTATTAATTTCACGAACATCGTCGGAACGCGTATTTTCGCCGGCATGAGATTTTGATATACGTTCCGTTGGCATTTTTCACGTTAACTCGAGAAATCTCCAGGATTCCGAGGAGCATATTTCGGAGACCGTCGTGCCCCACGCCAATGCGACCTTTTCCTTGTGGTATTTCGACGGAATTAATCATTTAGAATCCATCAATGACATCTTACTTATTTTGGCTCGCGATTGTCTACCTTGAGCCGTCCCTTTCCCAGAAATTCCTATCCGGATCAATAGCCTTGAGGATCTGTCATTGTTTCGACGGACCTCTGAATGGTGTATTGTTATCTACGTTAAACTGTATTCGGAGCTTATGTATTGCCGCGCACCGAACATTGTCGTATGCCTAAACCGAATATTCCTCGACGTCGGCAATGCTTACCCTAACAGTTAATCGTTTCTGTTTGATTGTTGGAAGTGCCGAGGCATTTTCGAAGATAGGTTTATAAAGCCGCAAAAATCTATGCATCTGTGAAAATAAAATATTTGTAATTTGACAGAACGGGAAGTTTGTTAAAGCAGCAGAGCTCTTGATGACAGAAAATCTGAATGATTTTCTTTGCCGTTATCTTCTGCAAGAAAATGATCTTTATGACAGTAAATAAAATTCGTCGGGGTTGATTGGAGGTCGCTGCGCCCCTCCACATTCCCGGTTAGCTACGCCACTGGTTGGGCCTTGTACACAGGGCCCACATGGAACAGTGAAAAGGATAAGCACAAGCGTCTCGGGTAGCCCGGTCTCCGAGCTCGGCCAACCGATCCGAGCAACGCCTTCGGGTCCAGGTAACCGAAGTATCAATTCTATTTCGCGAATGTATCCCCGGACTTGTCAGAATCAGTCGCGAACGATAAAAGGAGGCCAGATGTTCCCGACTGCCGAAAGCGGGAGACACGGCACGCTAAATGAATTCGTTTCCGTCCTTGCTCTCTCGTTTCAATCGATATCGGGAAAAGCCTAGATGCCAGGCACAATGCACCGTCCATATTTCTTCTTTTTTCCTTCTTTGTCCTCTGCCGACAATGAAAACGCAATTCGAATTAAATGCCCGACAATGCTGCGCTATAGAAAACCGAAATTCGGTACCGTTCTTGCGAACCTCCGAGATTTTTCCCAAGAATCGCCGGTGAAAGTATAGTTTTCCTTTGCGGCTGCTTTTAACCTTCGTTGTTGACATTGGCATTGACCTTGCGCGAAGAAGTTGCGCTTATTGCGCCGGCCCCGAACAATGTTGAATCTTCCAGCAACAACGAATTTTTCTACGATGCCTTGGGTCTCTATTCCCTGGCTGTGTTAGTACAGATCAGGTTATTCCGGACGGGGTGCTAATACGCGAAGAACGATGCTAATTTGGGAAACCACGGGAAAACGTATGGTACCTGGGAAAGAAGCCCGGAGATAAGGCCGAGGGTTCGGACCCGGTGCAAATGGGACGTTTCAACGTTTGACGGTGAACAATCGTGGAAGAATAACGGCGATCGATTATATAGAGACGCACAATAACTTTAGGGATTACGTCGATAAGCCCCTCGTCCACCCTAGTCTCGCAGGATTTAGGCAGGATAAAGGCTGGTCTATCGATCGCCTCCATTCCCCACTATAGCTCTAACCTCGAGGAACTTCCTAAAAACTCAGCGATCCTATTGGTCGTCGCTTAAAGGGGAATTTCCAATGAATATATTCTACCTGCGATATTTAACGAACCATAATCTCAAAAAAAGTCCCTTTTCTCGTACTATAGGTCTAGCAGTATTTATAATGAACTAATTGATAATTTCAAATAAATCGTAGCTGATGTAAGGACCTTTAAATATCTCGACACTCTGGCGGCAAATTTGAATTGTTCGTTCTCCAGAAAATGAAAGTTTCATTTGAATCTGTCATTCGATACATTAGAAAGACGCTATATTTGTAATAGTTTCAATTTTTGTAACGTAGCAATCGTTGACGAGTCGAGTATTTGTTAAAATTTATTAGTGATTTATATATGACCGAATATATATCTTGTGCAGGCCGCTACCATATGCGGATCGAAGCGACACCTGTCTATCGTGCATGGTGTTGTCTGCTTTTTCTATCATGAAGGCATGAATGAAATGCCGCAAAAGTTTTCACATGTAGCATCGATTAAAAGTGCTGTATTAAAACCGCGAATGTTCAAAGTGAGTCGCGAATCAGTGTTCCGTGTACTATGTATTACTTAGACGTTTCTCTGTTAGTACATTCAATCTCTTTTAAGATATTTGTTCGTGCACGCATAACCTAACCTATAACCCGAGTACGGTTAATAGATATAGGTTAAATTAAGAGCAAACGTTTCTTAAGAACCACTAAGAGATCACTAGATCCGATAAATTCGGCACAGAAATTGTTTAGAATCAATCTTTATCGACATTACCGTCTTTAGCTGTTCACCAGCATATCATAACATTACGAAATAGTTCCTCATTTGCTCTCTCGCTTGTTTTTTTCGGAAGTTTACGTAAACGGTTGCGATCCTAATTTTAGTGATCATCACGAGGACAGACGCTGAAATCGTTTAGAAGTATTGTACGTCAGTATGTTGTAATGCATGTTGCACTTACGTCATTTATTGTTTTCAGAGAGCTACCAGATTGCCCTAATCGCGAAGTATCGGGAGTATACTTGAAGAAGAATATCCTGCAATCTGTAAGACAATTGTTCGGAGAAGAAGGAACCAAGTGTGCCATTGATATTTTAAAGTTTGATCCGGAAGACTGCAGGTTTGTCTTACGGTGTACGGATGACTGTTACGTACGCCTAAGGGCAGCTCTGTCACTTGCCGAAAGGTACGAAGGAGAGCAATGTATTTATAGAGTTCATCGTGCTACAGCAAATTTGTTATCATTTTCTGTGGATAGCAGAAATTATCAGCATTAATTTCTAGAGACGTGTTTATTTAATCCTTAGTGCCTTTTCATTCTGAGGAAATATTGTATATTTTTTGTATGATTGTATCGATCGATCAACTATGCCAGTAACTCATAAGGAAGGGAAAGATACTATTATATTCGCGTCCAAGGAGGATCATGCGACACCTAGCAAGATAGACCTCCCAGAGCTAGAACCGAGTCCAGGTCTGCTCTTGCCAAATGGAGAGATCAACTGGAATTGTCCCTGTCTTGGTGGCATGGCGACTGGACCATGTGGATTAGAATTCAGGGAAGCCTTTTCGTGTTTTCATTACTCGGATGATGACCCGAAAGGTTCGGATTGCTATGAAGCATTTAAAACCATGCAATTGTGCATGCAGCAATATCCAGCGCTATATGGTAACAAGGAAACAAACATAGATGATTTCGAGAAGGACGCAGAAGAGGAACAGGATGTCATAGATGCACAAGATACCAGTAAATTCCCAGGCCAGAAGGATAAATTAGAATCGAAAAGGGAAGAGAGGTCGGAGCCATCTAGTACAAAAATAGGTATAGGACGTGCTAATGTTCATTGAACGATCGCCATCTCGCTATGAAATCAAACGTCGGTGACACGATCGCGTTAAATGGCACTTAGAGCAAATTTCTATCGGGACTTAATGGTATATAGGATATCTATAGTTCACATAATGCATAGATTGTATGGGAAACTATGTTTGAACGAAATAAAGTATTCGTAAATATTATCCCGCTGATATTTGCGTTCCTTACCTTACGTGGAACGAAGTTCGCGATATCGTCGGTAGGGGCGATGAGCAGACAGTTCCCTTTTTCCATCCCTCGTTTGAAAAGCAAAATGGATTGCGTCGAGCGTGCAATGAATACATTTGAATGTTATATTACGTCTCCTTCAACGGCTGTGTGGATATCTCGCTTTACCTGATAAAAGATAACGAACAAACAGTTCTCATACTCATGGATCAACCCCCATTTGCGCGCCTTCTGACTCATCGTTTCTAGATAACTTTTCTCGTTCGATTCTACATAGATTAGCTCGTATATGTAATAATTAATTCAGAAATCGGTTGCTCCAATGATCAATTACATTTTATTGACCAACAAACCACTGTCGACTTTGAGGCACCGAAACAGAAATCGGAAACTAAATGTTGAGACTACTTTCAATTATTAGGAAACTTAGTTTAAACGAATTAATTGTTGACGTTTGGTAGAACCTTTAAAAACGATTTGAACATTTATGGTTGAAGCACACAAGATTTATAAAAATTAAAAACTAGAGAAAAATGACGTAAATGCCTGAGAAACGAATTCGAGTCCAGTGCGTACAATATATGCTGGGTCAACAAAACAACTTGATCACTTTGGATATTTGACTTCTTTCTGATAATACGAAAATATATCGAAGGAAAACATTGCCCCGTTTGAAGGTCCATTTATGATAAATAGAAACTTTTTTCTGAGTTCATACTTTTAGCAATTTTCATTTCATTACGGCGCAACAGTTGGAATTGAGACATCCAAAGATCAATAATACCGTGATTTTGAATGTAGAAATCGATGATTTTGAATTAACGAAAAATATAACCTTGGGAAACAATTTCTGTTTATCATAACGTTTGAAACTAAGAAAATCCTTAATTTTGACGTTGTGTCATATTATCAAAAACAAGTAACATGTTCAAAGTATTCAAAATATTTTGTTCATCCCGTATAGGAACGATCTTCCATTGACCGAGATGCAAAACCAGTTCCAGATTTGTTAGATCTAAAATTTTCGTAAAAATTTTCTGTAACGAGGTCCAAAGAGGGGTTGGTGATCGCTAGCAGTAAATAGATAACGGGACCGTCGGGGTTTATTGTCCGATTTCTGACGCTTGGCATCCACACGGCCCGATATCTTGTTGCTCGAGCTGGTTGACGCCTGGGCCGTTCGATGGCGTTAACTACAAGGAAGATGGGACAAAATCGTCGTGACGTCAATTTCCCCCTCCCGTCCCAACCCATTGGACAGCCGGGATCTTGTGTATGCAAGCTCCGCCACCACCACTAGGCCGCGGTCGTTTACCACCACTACCATTGTAACGAAGCGCACTACCACCACGCTAACCTCTCACCCATCGTCATCGTCATCGCATCGCCATCACACCATGAGTTTGGCGTTCGTCGCGCGTTTCATGCGGATAGTGGCAGGATGCGGTTTCATTTTGAGATGTTAACGGTACGAAGCCAGCTAAAGTATATCGCGTTCGGTGTGTGTCGCGTGTGAAAAAAGTGTGTTCATCGGTGCGACGATTCCTCGATAACGGCGACAGAGAGAACGTCGAGGCGAGTTCGTGCAAGCAAAGTACGGGCATAGAAAGAGAGCAAGAGAGGGAGGGAAGAGAGAGAGAGAGAGAGAGAGAGAGAGAAAGAGAGGGAGAGAGCGCAATAGACAATTAAGATCTAGAGAATCGTCGGAACGATTTCCGTGGCGGATAGTGCACGCTGGATACGTTCCTTGGCAGTGACCGAGAGTGTATCGGGGTGTAGTGTCATCAGAAACAGAAAAAGTGTCTCCAGGATTACCAGCATTATCATGGAGCCGCCGAGAAAGGAGAAAAGACACAAGGAGAAAAGAAGGTGAGTGTAGAACACCGGGAGCAGAAGCTCCGTATGGGATATCAGGACCCATAGGATCCCCTAGAGAATTTTCTTTCAAGCTTACAATAGTCACGACCTATCTCGTTGCTATCGTGGACAAGTGTGTGGATCTTTTGAAATGATTTCAGTGTGTCACGCGTGAACGCGCGCGCGCGCGCATGTCACAACGCATGTGTATGCGAAAGAGTGCGTATTTGACGCAATCGCGTTTCCTACGATTCTCTCTTTCTTTCTCGCTCCTATCCGTGTATCTCGTGTTCTTTTCGATCTCTTTTTCTCGTCTTTCTTTTTACGGTTGCTTTATTTGCTCTTCTTCTTTTATGTTTGTTCTCCATGCTCTCTCCCTGTTGAAGAGACAGGGAAGCAAACAGGAAATATTTGGTACAGTTCGTACCGATTGTGGAAAACGTGAGACCATAATTCATTGGTTGATGGATTTGGGCAGCGCCACGTTAGTATTCGGTAAAACTGGTGGCCGCACAAAGGGGAAGGACCGTTGGGCGGGAGACCGACGATTTCTCTTTTCTTCCTTTTGAACGGACCGCCATTCGTTTGTACCCGTACCTACACACATAAACACGCCGTACGGATCCTGTCATTAACGTTCGACACACATGTCTCTTCTTCGCGATACCGACGCGAGCACCTTTGGAATAATTCCATTCTATGGCCAAAGAGCGAGCTCTCGTGACTATTCACACTTCGCGGCGGTTTATTTGAACTGTTTAACATTAGAATTGCGCGACTTCTGGAACAACTACTTAATATCATTTTATGAAAATACCTAGATTGCATTCATTTGATTTTTGTGGCATTCTCATCAGAGTGATATGCTCCGTTGCCGCAACAATGGCGTAATTAAGCATGCATAACTTCCGATTTTTATCAATGCAGGAAAAATAGTTCTTGCTTATGTTTTTCATGGGGGCGGTTTCCAAAATTTAGTACGCGAAGCATCTATGTCACCGATGCAGTGTCACGTGTTGCTGCATTGCTGATTTGTATGTAAACGTAGATGTTTATGGTTTACACTTAAGTGCTCCGTTTAACGGCAACAACAACGTACTGTTAAATATTTATTGATTCAATAGTGCATTTCACGTTGGCGTTGGTACCGTAAATTGGAGTAATGGGCGCGTCAAGGGTAGGTGCGCAATTGTAATACTGAATATCAAATAATTATTGTATGTTATTGTATGCTACAATATTATTATTAATAATATTAGTTAAATAATTATTATTAATATTATTAATATTATTAATATTAAATATATATTATAATTAAATATATTATTATATTATTAATATTAATAATATTATTATATTAATAATATTAATATTATTGTTTTGTATGCTACAAAGAAATTGGAACATTGAAACTCGCTTTTCGTCGGAACCGTTACGCTTAAGTTATGTCATTCTTGAAGTAAATTAGCGACATGTCCAAAAGAATACATTGTGTAATTCCTGATAAAAGATATTCTTGCTATCTCGTAATATTTCGATCTAACGTTGAAACTCATTTTCTACACACAGTAGACGAGCGAAACATGTGCGTGCGAGAGGAATTTGTTTGTTTTGGATCTGTACGCTTGTAATAGTCCAACAACACGACGTGACGAAAAATACGGAAATGAGTACGCGATCTTAACCTTGCTATATTGTTGTTCTATTCCTTTTCCGCGTATTCATTGTAAACGCAAATGCGCTTGTTAAAACGGCGCTGTCGGCATTTTTGCTGCTGCCGTTAGAACCGCGAAAAGAAAGAGCGATCGGCGTCATAACCTAAAAACCTGTCTAAGTTACCATTCGATGGTGATCGCTTACGATCGGAATTTTTTCTTCAGCCTGGCCGGAGACGGCCGGCTTTGATAGTCGTGCGTGTACGCGGCAGATAATCGTTTCTTTGTCTAACGTAAAAATAGTCCGCGTCCTTTTCTCGGAATCATTGAAATTCAGATAAATCCGAGGCACACAGATGTCACGCGCTCGGTGTATGTTAATTTCCAGCCGACGGCGCATAATCACAGATGAAACCAACGTGATAAAGTGCGAACGACGTGTTACCCGGGTGTCGATGCTTGCCGCGAGAGTTTTCGTGTTTCTCGTTTTCATGTGTTTGTTATAAATAAAGTGTACGCTAGAGGACTTACGACGGGGATACACAGTCGTGTTATGTTCATTAAACGAGATCGCATTCTTCGACGGTATCCCTCTGGCGCCGATGCAAGCCAACATGTTTTTAATCGTATCTAGGTTAGTATGACTGATTCGATTACCATATTTACGTTCATGTAGCACAGTCTTTCTTTCATCAAATGTGATTGTTGTCTGTTTCGCTTATGTTCCCCGTGAAACATAACAGAACCGTGTGGCTTGTCCAGTTCTCTAGTTCCACACGAAGAAGAAACTAGTGGATTATGACACGCTGTACGAACTTATTCATGCATACGCAGTCGTGTATCTTGCAGGAACTTATTTGGTATTTATTGATAAATGTAAGATTTCGAATTCGACGATTCAGAGATTCAAGAATTCGAAGATCCAGTGGCTCAAGAATTCAAAGAGCCATGTGGTCAAGAATTGAAAGATTCAAGAATTCAAAGACTCGGGAATTTAACGTTTTAGGCACGACGCGCCACTATAGTGGCTTCCAAGGATGTCATCTCTCTGAACGACGCGCCACTATAGTGGCTTACTCCAGTAGCTCACTCGATCATCTTTTGAATCAAATGATCATGTCATATGCATTGTTTCACACTTCTTTTGTCTTCACATCGATTTACAATATACAGACTTATCTTAACACATACCCCCGCCTCGTTTTTCGTCCTAGAGCGGGCGATATTTTGTGTAATCATAAAAAGATTTAGACTTAAAAAAGTTTATTTAAACTCTTAAAACTAAAAGAAATATTAAAAAAGAACTAAACACTAATTACAAAAAATGTTTTAAAGTACATATTTATGAGAAGTCGAGATAAATCGTAGTACTACGACTCCCGCCTTTAATGTGTTAACAATATAACTGTATCTTAACAATATACAGACAAAATATACAGACACTCTGTACAGTACATATCAGACTCTGCCGTCCAGAGAAATAGCCTCGCGCAGAATTCAATCGTACCTAAAAGGTTAAAGTTTCAAAGATAAACAATCTTCAAGACTTAGGAATTGAAAAATTCGATGCTTGTAGATTCGGAAGTTGAACGATGAAAATATTTCGGTGCTTCAAAATTTCGGACATCCAAAATCTTACGACTCAGGATACCGAGGATACAAAAATTTAAACGTTATATTTTCGTTTTGCGAAAACATCAGCGTGGTGTGCTGGGTCCAGTTCCCCAGATAACCTTAACGTCGAAAACACGTTCCTTTTGCTGAGTATTTTTGGATAGCTTTGTTTCCAAGTAAACCTGCCGGGGTCCAAAAACAGTGTTCAGCAAAAAGGCGGCACAGCGTCGCGTAACGGTTACATGATTGACAACCTACCTAGCTGAGTGTAACAACGGTTGTTTATATCTCCGAGAAAGAACCGTGAAACATTTCTATCTCGGTTCGTGCCCGCAATGAAATATCGCTGCGTTGACTAGCTGTTACGTTAATCTGTAATCACTGTGTAGCCAGGATCCGCGTGCGTACAATGTGTAGGTACTCTCGCGAAGAGAGAGAGAGAGAGAGAGAGAGAGAGAGAGAGAGAGAGAGAGAGAGAGAGAGAGAGAGATAGAAACTCTCTCTGCCTCGGGCGATGCGTGAACGTGTGTTTCCCTTGCTCGCTGACGAACACATTCACGCGACATGCACCTAAATGATTGGCTCGTATAAACACACACTAATAAACGATCCGTTCGCGTGGACGCCGACCGAATAACGACGCAACGCGGCCTTCTGGAAACTTTCTTTTCCAAACTACGTCCGTACCGGCCATTATCTGCTTGTTTACGGGGTTTTGTGGATGTGGCCCTAATAGCTTTTCCTGATTGTCCTATCGCGTTCGCCGACGGAGGGTAATGCACCGTGGAATCTCCTTTAATGACGGAATTAACTGACACACTGCGATACTTATTTTTTTTTTATTGTCATCCTGGGTACTGGGCATTCGTTGCCCCTGTGGATTTATTATTTAATGCTTCTTTTTTTATCCTGCATCTGCGTATTGAGTCTTTGATATTTTGAGTTCTCGTGTCTTTCAATTTTTGAATCTATAAATTTTGGAACTTACGTATCCATGAATGTTTGAATGTTAAATGTTTGAATCTTTGTAACAAACACAGTATAAATTTTCTTTTATACTGTGTATATTATACTTATACTAAATTTTCTTCTTCTTTCTCTCTTTAATAAGGTTGAGAATGACAGGTCAATTACGTGACAGATACATTTATTTTATCCGATGATTTTTTTTGCCTCAGATAAAATACTACTTTGGGTTATTTATTTTAATCTCTAGGTGAGAGATTGCCATAATGTGATGCTATTGTTTGTTTATACAGCTGGGTGTTTATTGTAAACACAGGAGATCATATGTTGAATGATACACATTATATTTCAGTATTATAGATATATATTACTTATATTATATTATTATATTATTATTAACTTATTATTTTTTATATTATTATATTATTATTATTATATTATATTATTTCAGTATTATAGATAGATATTTCAGTATTTTTCATACACGGAAAATAATCAAACACAAATTAATATGTGTACAGATACATAATTTATTTTTATTCAGATTTTTATACAGTAATCTATGATTGCTTAAAGGCTTGCTTAAAGATACGCTGTTTAACTCTAAACGTTATTATTACTACATAAAGTTCTAAGCCTTAGTTTAATAGTGGATAATTTCATTTCCGCGATAAAGCCACCGCGATATGGACGAATATATCCGTTTCCGATGCAAATGATTTGCTTAGAATAATATTACTACTAGTAATATATTAGTACTAGATTTTACTTATAGTGATCACTTACTTATTTTACTCAAATGACAAATTGTAAGCTGCTCAACAGTGCTAAATTAACATTAGATTTACGGAATATTAAAAGCAGCTATTTTATATTGCTTCCATCAAAATATCGAGCATATATTCAAATTTTCAGCAATTTTAATCATAACGTATGTCCAATAAGACAAAATCGAATAAATTCACTCTAAATGTATCTTTATAATTTCAATGTTCGTAAACTAAAAAATTTCGAAACTATCAGTATAACGCGTCCCATCACCCTAGTGTTAAAACAGATGTAATTATAGTAGCGCCATGATTACCCAAGCTAAGCAGAGCGATATGAATGTTCTGATAATGGAACAGCTGTTTAGTTACAGCACACTTAATCTTTATTAGCACACTTCGACTGCCATGCCAACAAGCATAATCAAATTAAAATTGTAAAGCTAAATTTGATCACATCAAATTATTTTCTTCGCCATTCTTACGTTTTGCGGATTCGAATAAAATTAAGAAGATACAATAGATGATCGTGCGAATTAATGTTCAAATTAATAATTAATTCCGTCACCCTAGATATAGCTGATACGGCAGTCAAAGCGTTAATTTATATAGCAAGTGGTTTCACACATGGGCTGTCTTACAGCGAGCTAATTAACCCTTTGCAGTCGGAGCCATTCTAACTATAAATCCAAAATAGTTTTTCCGACCTATAGTGTTTTCATTTTATATGAATTTAGAATTTTGTAACTCGTGCAACAATTACGCTATTAAGAGTTTCATAAATATAAACAAAATTTGATAACGTTAACATTATCTTCAAACGTGACAACAATTTTTAATGGCGTCTTAGAGTCGCCACTCGACTGCAAAGGGTTAAACGTGAAACGTATTTGATTCTACGGGTAGAATCTCAGCCATCCGAGGTACACATAATCACAAGATCGCGAGCGTTCGGGTAATAGAACACGTATTCAGGCACGAACCTCGATTGAAACCTTATGAATATTTACAATAAAAAATAGTGACGCGTTTAGATCGTTTTAGACTCATCTGGTTAGATGCGGTTTACTTGTATACGCGTTCTAAAGTGCCGTACGTGCACTCGAAGTCATTGTATATTCCTCATTGTCGTGTACGTGGATGTTCTAGCGTTCACCTATGGCCGACACATCACAGTGGGAGCTTTTTGTAGACCAGTTCTGCTTAGTCATTTACAAGACATGATTCTCGGAATCGAGCAATTAAGCGAAACCACGCGAAACATGTGCGGATAAGATAGGTGGACGCGTAGCGCCGTTGGTTCTCGATCACTTAACGACTGATTGAGAACTAACGATCCGTTCTCTGCGGTCATCATTGTTGTCATCTTATGGCAGTCTCTGACGAGAAACGTTCAGGTTCTTTCGGGGGGGGGGGGGGAAATACGATAACGTTCTGTTGCCCATTGTGCTCCTTGCAGAAACAAAAGTTCATCATACGTAGATAACGGCATTTGTTTCCGTAAGAAATGCAACAATTAATTATGTTCTTTTATATAGAGTTTATACAGAATAGAATCGTCCATAATTTTCTACGTACACTTACGTATAATCTTGTAGTGTTATAGCTGAAGAAGATACAGTGGTGTGCACAATTATATGTAAATTCAAAGTACAGTAAATTCTCCTAAATTGTCCCTCAGCTTCTAAACAAGATTGGATAATTTGTATGTACATTTCTATATTAGAAATAAGAAGAAATAGAAATATATAAATACGATATTTTGTTAAATTTCCTCGTTTAGATGTCAGTAACAATGTAAAAAGTACAACAAATTCTCCCAAATTGTCCCTCAGCTTCTAAGCAAAATTGGATAATTTGTATGTACATTTCTATATTAGAAATAAGAGGAAATGGAAATATATAAATACGATGTTTTGTTAAATTTCCTCGTTTAGATATCAGTAACAATGTAAAAAGTACAACAAATTCTCCCAAATTGTCCCTCAGCTTCTAAGCAAAATTGGATAATTTGTATGTACATTTCTATATTAGAAATAAGAGGAAATGGAAATATATAAATACGATGTTTTGTTAAATTTCCTCGTTTAGATATCAGTAACAATGTAAAAAGTACAACAAATTCTCCCAAATTGTCCCTCAGCTTCTAAGCAAAATTGGATAATTTGTATGTACATTTCTATATTAGAAATAAGAGGAAATAGAAATATATAAATACGATGTTTTGTTAAATTTCCTCGTTTAGATATCAGTAACAATGTAAAAAGTACAATAAATTCTCCCAAATTGTCCCTCAACTTCTAAACAAAATTGGACAATTTGGAAGAATTTATTGTACTTTTTACATTGTTACTGATATCTTAACAAAATATCATATTTATATATTTCTATTTACACTTATTTCTAATACAGAAATGTACAAATACGATATTTCGATAAGTTTTTGTTTAAATATCAGGAAAAATGTAAAGGGTCCTTCGAGTCTATAATTATTTACCCCACTGTAGTTAGATGCTCCGTGTTAGGTGGGTTTTAAGAAACCAGTTCTTGTGTGGGGAATTGATTAGGTTCGATGACCTTATATTCGAAATGTTACTTACACAAAGTCTCGTGCAAATAATCTTAAGTACCAAAGCTGTTCAGTAGCATTTATGTATGTTGATTATTCATACAAGGATTCAATTCATAATTAATAAATACATACACATATATAAAATAGTCATACATTTAACCCTTTGACTATACGAAAGACGTAAATATACACCCTCTACATTTTGTGAATTGCAATCCATAATCGCTATTGCACCAATTTATTACTGCGTTATTATTGTGTTTATCAAATGAAACTTGTTATTCATTATCAATATCGAATTTCTTTCTTTCTGATTATTTTGGTAATGATATGCGACAATTAGTCACAGCGACTGATTCGTTCATTTCGCTTTGTTTCTATTGACGGTTCTATCCGAGAGCGCGCCGCAGTCAAAGGGTTGAAATAAGTAATAAATAAGAAATAAATTCTTGACATTAAATGATGCAAATTTCAGTGAAATGGGAAGTCTAAGTCGAATTTTTTTTTAACGTAAGACGGTAAGACCGTGTCGAGTCGACTTTCTTTGTGCAACGGACGAAACGATGATCGTCGCGAACCTGATCGATAACCAATCAGACCGTTATTCCTCCGATCAACAATTTTAGCAAATCGGCAAAGCTCATGTTTTGCCAGTGGATTTTGAAGAGCTGTCCTTGCCCCCATGCGTCGCGCCAGTCTCGCGTGTCGCCACAGAAATGGCATCAAGGATGCACCAACGGCGCATTTCAAACATTAATGTGCATCGTTACCTCGCTGCATTTCGTGGACAACTTCGTTCACTTCGCGTACAGTCCGCGTTCTTCGCGATATCAATAAACAGTCACACTGACATTTCATTTTCTTTGCAATCGATATTTTTTCCTTTAACAAATACGTCTTTAGTAGAGATTCTCTAGATCGATAGATCTTCTATTCTTCTATGTTGCTTTTTATTGCATTCCAAAAATGCATCTTTACACTTTATAGATTCTTCATTTGTCCACATTCGTTCGTGCAGTATTAAACGAAAGTTAAACAATGATAAAGACTAACGAATAAAATAAATAATAAATAAATAAATATCCTGCCGAATAAAAATTTACCTAAATAAATATCTATCCGAATAAGATTTTATTCGAATAAATATATAGAATAATTTACAACAATTAAAGAATAATCGATATGCGAATAATGCCCAACTCAGCTTTCATTTACAATCGCCAAACTTTTACTTTAACACTTCCACGACCGCGCTAGAAACCTAAAAAATATTCATAAAATTAATATTTATTAATATTTATATATTATATTATTATTTTATATATTTATTATTATATTTATTATTAATATTGATTAATATTTATATATTATATGGCATCAATTACTTCTTCAGCGTTCGTACCTCTTGCAGATCTTAATAAAATGAAGCGATCATTTCTAATTTTTCATTAATCATCCGTTCGGTCATCAATCGACTGACTTGAAAGCGGGCAGATCTCCCCATTCGGTTGGCTAAGTGCTAAGATAAAGTATTATCTAAGTATTACTAAAGTATTACCTAATACTTTCAGAGAAATACAGTCGATATTGGAGTGTCTTTAATTTCGGCCAGGAAAAATCGTTTTCTTTTTTTTTTGGATTAAGGACACATTGCTCGCGTCGGAAAACAAAGCGGAATCGCGTAAGCACGTCGAAACATATTTCGCATCAGTCGGCGAAGCCGACGAACCGTGAAAGGTCTATCTACAATCTGCAGCATGTACATGCAGAATCAAAGCTGCGAATAATCGACCGTATGCAAGTCACTTAACCTTAGCCTGATTATTCCTCGTGCATCGGAGTGAAATTGCGCTCGAGTTGATATTGTTGCGAGTTTATAAAGTTTCAACGTTTCCCTCCCCCCTCTCTCTCTCTCTGTCTCTCTCACGCTCTCTCTCTCGCGCTCACTCTCCCTGTCTCTCTCTCACGCTCTCTCTCTCGCGCTCTCTCTCTCTCTCTCTCTCTCTCTCACGCTCTCTCTCTCGCGCTCACTCCCTGTCTCTCTCTCACGCTCTCTCTCGCGCTCTCTCTCTCTCTCTCTCTCTCTCTCGCGTTCACTCTCTCGCGCTCTTTCTCTCGTACTCTCTCTCTCGCGCGTTCTCTCTCTCGCGCTCTCTTTCTCGCGCGTTCACTCTCTCGCGCTCTTTCTCTCGCGCTTTGTCTCTCGCGCGCTCTCTCTCTCTCTCTCTCTCTCGCTCTCTCTTTCGCTCTCTCGCGCTCCCTCCCTCCCTCCCTCCCTCCCTCCCTCCCTCCCTCCCTCCCTCCCTCCCTCCCTCCCTCCCCTTCTTCCTTGCCTATGATTCTCTTCCGCGATCCCATGTTTTCCAAAGGTATCGTACGTGCTGTTTGCGCAATAAAGTCGTATGTATGAGTAACCGAGATAGTTTAGACGATCAAGGCCGATACTTTTGACGTACGATCGATAGGCACGTGTCAATTTCTCCATTCCCACGCGTGGATATGGATCCATCAGCCGTGGATCGTTGCGAAATTTCGAGAGCGTGAAGTTCGTCTTTCTCTCAGGCGTTTCGGCATAATCTTTCCGGACAAAGGCCTGTCTCACCTTGGGCCACTTGTCGATCCGAAATATGCAGGCGGCGGCAAGCCTTTCGAATCGATACAGATCGATCGAGGAATATTTGACGATCTCGCCCGAATAAAATCCACAAAATCGAAGCATCAACTTTTAATGTGTGCGAACGCATTCGATTGCAAGTACGATACGAACTTGTTCGAACCTAACAAGTTTACTTGCTCTCAGATGATCGTAACCGCGATAAGAGTCACTTGCAGTCGTTTCGATAAGGAATTGATTTTAATGACTAGAGAAACAACTGATTAATACGAAGATAGATTGATTGTAGCTGAAGTGATTTATGTTACGATCCCCAATAATTGGTTTAATGGAATTTAAATCACCGGAGAGGAATGCCACAGTTTTTATAATATTTTAATATGGTATTGTTAATATTATTATTAGTAATAATATTATATAAATAAAAATAATAATAATATTATTAAAAGTTTTATCTCGGAATTTATGTTCCTTCGTGAATTTTATAATCACATATCGGGATTTACAAAATTGTTATAACTTACTTTCCAACGCTTTATGTCATCGGTCAATGAGATTTGGTATTCTTCGCTCAGGTATACGCCACCCATTTTGGCAGGTACTAAAAGAGTTAACAACAGAACTACCGAATCCGTATAAATGATTATAACAATTGAGATTGTAAAAAGTCTTTTTTGCGGATAATTACTGTCTTTATCTGTTCAATCTCAGTTTGTAAGAAAATTCACGATGTACAATACATTGTTAAATGCATAGTGATCGCTAAGCAGCGAATCTTTGTGCAAAATAAAAATTATCTGCTTCATTTGTAGGAAGCAGTAACCAATTAGAAGTTTCGTTTCTCCGCTAACAATCTGAATCGTTTGAGAATAATAATAGTGTTGTGTATATTCCTTCTACTCGATTTCGTCATAAATGCATAAAATCCACTGTTTATGGATCACATGTAGAATTTTTTTGAAATTCGATTTACGCAGATACGTTACGACAAGACATTAATTTGAAAATACAATTCTGTCCTCCATATATCACTGATGCGTATGACAGTCAACGTGTGTTAAACACCGGTGGAACAAAAAATCGAAGCTCGTCAAGTAAGAATATGGTATATATCTCTCGATCTTGATTTTAATAATCCTGGAAGAAGGTCAGACTTGATAGCAAACTGAGGGATTTTTCTCTGATTCTTCGATCAGAAATTCGAACTGTGAAATATTCAAAGTCTACAAGAAGTCTCTATACAGGGCGTCCCAAAAATGTCTCGTAATACGGAAATGGGGGGTAGCTGAGGTGATTTGAAGTAACTTTTTCCTCAGCGAAAATTCAATCTGTGGCTTAGTTTAGGAGTTATTAACGAAAAATACTGGCCAATGAGAGGGCGCGAACTACAACGCGGTGGATCGCTCGTGCGCAACGTGCTCCGACCGCAGAGTTCGACAGAGTTCGCCAATATAAACGACTGATAGCTTACGCTTGAAGGCCTAATTAACTAGTCAGTGATCAGAACTGGAGCACCAATCAATCCGCAAACAGTGCCACAAAATTCTCATCTAAGCGGGCCCCGCGAATGGAGGTCCACTTTCCTGTTTAGCTGCGTAGAAAAACTGTCAAGGTTAAATTTTGTTTTATTGTCCAGTTCGCTGTTTTTGACGAGCCATGAAGACATGGCAATATATTGTGATCTGATGTGTATACTTGTCTAATAGACTAGCCCCTCTATTAGAGCTAAAAAAAAGATAAATTCATCTAGTTCAGTTTTGAAATAGTTATTGCGTTTTAACCCTTTGCAGACGAGTGGCGACTCTAAGGCGCCATTAAAAATTGTTATGTCACGTTTGAAGATAATGTTAACGTTATCAAATTTTCTTTATATTTATGAAACTCTTAATAGCGTAATTGTTGCACGAGCTACAAAATTCTATTTCGTATAAAACGGAAACACTGTAGGTCAGAGAAACTATTTTAAATTTCGAGTTAAAATGGCTCCGACTGCAAAGGGTTAAAAGGTATAAGAACACTTTTGTGGGCCTCTGCGTGTACGATGTTACATGCAAAGCATAGGCCGACAATCTTTCTGCGAACGGACAGTGACCCGAGATTAACCCTTAGCGCTCCACGCGTTTCTCGAGTTCTACCTACCAGCAACTCCGGCACATTTTTGGAGCAATGCGCCCGAGATGAAGGAAGTCTTATTTCGAGCGGGAAAGATTACACGTCCTTGCGAAAGCGTTTGATTTTATTCATTTTATGTTGCTAAGTAGAAAAATAGGCAAAAATGTTTTAATCGCAATGGTATCTACTTAACATTATGCGAGGTCGGTGCATCGACATCGTGAATTGTGACCGAAATTTCCAAGCAGCAAATGCATCCTCATCGAAATGGATAAATTTACTATCAATGATATTCTTCGCAATTCTTAAGTAAATATGTCTCTCATGTTCTTTGACGCGATTTATTATAAAATTAGCATTGCGATTCGTCCGTTGAATTCTGTTTGGATACGGAATTATCGAAACAAAAATATCTTTTGCGCGAGTTTGTCGGAATTTTTTTATCGTTAATCTTCACTGGAATCGGCTCGATTAATAATTAAATTAAATAAAAAATTAGTAAATATTCTTCGGACGTTCTAAAATAAAGTTGAACAGCGTTTTTCTGAAAAATATCACTGCCAGCAACTCCGGCACATTTTTGGAGCAAAGCGCCCGAGATGAAGGAAGTCTTATTTCGAGCGGGAAAGATTACACGTCCTTGCGAAAGCGTTTGATTTTATTCATTTTATGTTGCTAAGTAGAAAAATAGGCAAAAATGTTTTAATCGCAATGGTATCTACTTAACATTATGCGAGGTCGGTGCATCGACATCGTGAATTGTGACCGAAATTTCCAAGCAGCAAATGCATCCTCATCGAAATGGATAAATTTACTATCAATGATATTCTTCGCAATTCTTAAATAAATATATCTCTCATGTTCTTTGACGCGATTTATTATAAAATTAGCATCGCGAATCGTCCGTTGAATTCTGTTTGGATACGGAATTATCGAAACAAAAATATCTTTTGCGTGAGTTTGTCGGAATTTTTTTATCGTTAATCTTCACTGGAATCGGCTCGATTAATAATTAAATTAAATAAAAAATTAGTAAATATTCTTCGGACGTTCTAAAATAAAGTTGAACAGCATTTTTCTGAAAAATATCACTGCCAGCAACTCCGGCACATTTTTGGAGCAAAGCGCCCGAGATGAAGGAAGTCTTATTTCGAGCGGAAAAGATTACACGTCCTTGCGAAAGCGTTTGATTTTATTCATTTTATGTTGCTAAGTATAAAAATTGGCAAAAAATGTTTTAATCGTAATGGTACACACGCTAAGCACGTTTTCACTACAAATAACAATTGCCAACGTCGACAAAAACATAGCATCTTCACTGTAATCATGCTAAAAACATTGAGCTCCGCGGCAGAGCCTTCGGATTTACGGAACAAATGACGGATATCTCCATAGCGGAGCCAACGGAGCGTTAAAGGATAACATCATTGAGAATATCAGTTTATAGTACGTTCAACGAGGACTGGCAGAAAATGTAAACAGAACGTTCATGCGATCGGTGCTGCGGTTACAGCTGAGAGGCTGCAGGACGTCGATGCCTAGGCACGAATTTTAGAGGACTCTCATCGAGGGCCCTTGCATACAGAGTAGCCTCGTGTGAAAGGGTCCGAAAATTGTGATTCGACCCTGGCCCGATCACGCGTCGCCTGTGTGCGGCTGTTTATGTTTTGTGCCAGTTCTCCTTGAACGTATATAACTATAGTAACTATAGTTATATATAATATAACTATAGTAGTTATATATATAGTATACTATAGTAACGATTGTCGAACAGCGTTCGCTTCTTCAACTTGTGGGCACAAGAACGGGAGGAATCTGTGTTGCGTTCCGTTCCTATCATGGTTTCTAAATTTGCATTTGTTGGAGACCATGTGCGTAATGGAAGCGTATTATAGTTTAAGTTGAATTAGAACAGTATACAGCAGTTGGATAGTATTTAGCGAAAGTATTAAACGAAGCATAATAATGATTGTCGAACAGCATTCGCTTCTTCAACTTGTGGGCACAAAAACGGAAGGAATCTATGTTGCGCCCGTTCTATCATGGTTTCTAAATTTGCATTTGTTGGAGACCATATGCGTAATAGAAGCGTATTATAGTTTAAGTTGAATTAGAACAGTATACAGCAGTTTGATAGTATTTAGCGAAAATATTAAACGAAGCATAGTAATGATTGTCAAACGGCATTCGGTTCTTCAACTTGTGGGCACAAGAACGGGAGGAATCTATGTTGCGCCCGTTCTATCATAGTCTCTAAATTTGCATTTGTTGGAGACCATAAGCGTAATGGAAGCGTATTATATTTGAAGTTGAATTAGAATATTAGAAATTAGTATACAGCAGTTTGATAGTACATTTACCGAAAGGAGGACCCCAGACAAGCGTATAATGAAACGCAATCTTTTCAGAGCAGGGAAGAAATATGGAAGAAGTATGGAAGAAATATCTAAAAATCTATGGATGAAATCTAAATCTACGGAAGAAGTATGGATGGAGAAATTGAAAGTGGAGGAAAATAGAACACCGAAATCCTTCAACTAATTCGTTGTGAACAGGAGTATCTTATTTAGGCTGAATGGAAAACTATAGGCGATCGGCAGATCGATAGAGCATCATAGCACGACACTTGAAGATGTTTAAGTTCGTTCCGTTGCTTACACATCGATCATCGAGTCTGGTAATCCTACGAAATAGTTTTAAGTCGTCGGCGAGAAGAAGAGATATGCAGAGGAGAATTTTGGCTAAATGCTCGTGACGAAGAAGATGAAGAGGCGAAGTCCGAAGTGAGAGATTTTTTAGGAACACCAGATAGAGCATATTAATTGGCGCGGATTTACATTTCGAACTCTTCGATCTCGAAGTCGTCTGGTTAGATAACTGAGATAATCCAAGCGACAAGGTTGATGTCTTCGACAAGGTGATTAAGTCTGATAATACACGGGCCTATGGCGATGACCCTGAGACAGTGGAAAACTGTTGGAGGACCGCGATCCAAGAAATGCGACGCAACGGCTGTTGGCAAATTTCGACCGATCGATTCAGAAAGCGCTTTCGCAAGTCGAAGGATCGCTGGAAGAAGATTGCGCGGTACCGCAAGGAAAGTCTATCGAAGAGGACAGAGTCGCTATCGAGAAAGATTAACTCTTCCACGAGAAAGAATATTGCCTGGACAGAGACCTCGTCCTCGGATTCGCGATCAGCCAAGGGTCCAAGATATCCTCGAGCAGGTTCGATCGTACTCGGATTCTCTTGCCAATTGCCCGCGAGAGAGCCAAGGTGAGAAACGGCCCCGTTCTATCACCCGATACGTCATATCGTTATCACGCGGAGATAGCAATCGTGTTGGTAGCGCGAGAAACGGTAAGGCAGAAAGTTATTCTCCTCAGTATCGTCCGAACGGTAGCCGCGGGATCTTCACCGATCTGTTCGCGAGACTACTGGCACGTTTCTCTTTTCGATCATGCGGACGAATCGGGGTGGCAGGACACAGTTCGCACCTCGAGTCCAAGAGATTGGAAGCTCCTCCGATCCACTTAGCCGGTTTCCGCCGGGCCGATCTCCGAAATCGGGATCGCTGGTTCACAGTTTCTCAGGACTGAATTCCGCAGCCGACTCTAAGAAGCTACGTTTCTCGCCAAGAGCAAGCAGGTCTTCGCGGAGCTGTTAGCTAGGAGGCAGCCGTCCTCGAGTTCAGGAAAAAGAGGAGAAACGGGGCTGCGGTATCGCCGAGCCACATCTCGAACCGGAGCATGCCTTCGTCGAACTGGTAGTCGGGGGTGATCCATAAAAAAAAGGAAGAGGACAAAGGCAGCCACAGTTTCAGAAGCTACGAACCCAGGGGAGGCCTTCGTCGAACTAGCGTCTCCGCTCTAAGGCCAGGAAAAAAGAGGACCGACAAGAGAACGCGGCAGCGGCGTTCCCGGGTAAAAAAAGACTCGGCAAGAAGAAGAAGAACAAGAGAAGAAAGAGGGTCGACGGGGAATTCGGGACGAAGTTTTATTCGTCGGGTAACGGGAAGAGGCGCCCGCCCGGTGTTTACGGCGCAGTAAAGCTCGGAGAAAGCGGAGAAGGCCCGGGAGAGGATGACGGTGCCACGTGTGCAGCCGTTAGATAGGCTGCCGGAGAACCAGTCGGGTCGTTGCTCTGATTGGTTGCTGCTCAGACAGTCCGGCTATCCCATAGCATTGCCACCCTGTCGGTTCGATGGCCAGCCGGCCGTGCAGAAGCTCGGCAATGTCATGAGCATCGAAATAGCTCCAGAAATGCTCCCAGAAATGCTCCCAAAAATGACTCCAGAAATGGCCCTCTACGACGTCTCCCAGCCTTGCACGGGGTCCGCGGCCTGCATCGAGGAACTACCATCTTTCTGCAGCCAATTCTCGGGTTGCTCGGTGAACAATGGTTCCAGTGCTCCCAGGAGCTGCCCGATAGACGTCGAAGACCTGGCTCTCTGCTTCGAGCCAGATAAGCAGCAGGCAAACTGCCTCCCGCAGAGGTTTGGTGCCAGCGCTGCTAATTATAGGCGAGTCAAGGCGAAGTATCCGCAATACCCGGCTCCTCTGCCGGATAAAGGACTCTCGGCGTTCGGAGGATCGATCAGGGACTGCAGGATGTATGCCGGATACGGAGGAAGTTGGGCCGACGAGAGCTTCTGCAACGGTTGCCCGCAGAGCTTCGGGTTTTGCTCCGAGGAACAGTGGCTGCAGTGCCCCGCCAGCGATCGGTGTCCCATTTTTGGGACAAGCTATTCTCCTTATGCGACAGACCTGCTGCCACCGTGTGCTTACGAGGACTTCAGGAACGATTGCTGGCAGTATGGGTGCAACGAGGATGAACAGCTGCTGGAGGATTATTTGTAAGTGTTGAAACGCTGCTTGCGTAGGCGCGCCCATATTCGAGCTGTTTCGTACACGGTGAGACGTGGTGTCTGGTTTGATGGATAGTTTGACCCTTGTATAAGATTTCTAGGGTGGTAGGATTACGACAGAATTCTTGAAGATTGTTTCAATATTAAACCTTCGCGGATTTTCTCAAATGTTAACGTTTTGCACTCGAGTGGCGACACCGAGGCGCCGTTAAAAATCGTTACGTCACGTTTCAAAGTAATTTTGTTAATCAAATTTGTTCGTATTTAAAGAACTGTTAAAGGCGCAACTGTTGCACGAGTCACAAAATTCAATTTAATACGTGTAAAATGCACTAGGTTGTATAAGATGGAAATACCGTGGCGTCAGAAAAGCTATTTTAAATTTTGCGTTATTTTGGCTTTGAGCGCAAAGGATTAATGATATTTTTTTTCGCAGAATTAAATTATGTATCGGAGACGTGAATAATAGGAAAAATGAACAATTTATCCGGATACATCCAATTTTGTTTTTACACGGTCTTTTTAACACGCTCTAGAGAAATTAATTCAATTTCCCTTTTGTACGATTTCGTTCGATTTAACACGGTTGAAATGGTTACTTGATTTCAATTTTCAGATCGAATTGAAGCATTCAAATTGAAAAATTTGAGTGACTTTATAATATTGAATAGCTTTTATTTAAGCTATTTTTTTACAGGTTTTAAGAATATGGAATCAATCCCCTATTTATCTATCTATGTACACGGTGTCCTTTTTTGCACGTTATACTTTTGCACAGTTTTTTCTCGAACGTATAAATATAGTAAATATTTATTATAATTTTTATTTATATAATAATAATTTATATAATTAATATTATATTATTATTTATAATTTAATTTATATAATTAATATTATATTATTATTTATAATTTAATTTATATAATTAATATTTATTATAATAAATATTTCTCTACCGAGAGAAAACGAAAATGAGCGTATTTTTTGTTATGCACACAATGCATATGATTGCATCATCTGAAACAAAATGTTGATATCGTCAATATGGAGAAAAGAGTATGAAAATAATTTCAAGAAAAAAAAACAAACTTCCTATTTAATTTTCTATGTCGATCAACGATCTATTGGCCGCAATTAACCTTGGACTTGACGCGATATAAAGTTTAATTTGCAGAGAAAGAGATAAAACTGGCTGCGGATTTTTGTCGAGTACACAGAAAATAATTAATACAGTGTTCGTTTGATCGAAATTCTGGCCGATATCGCGTTTGGATATGAATCATGGTCATCGAAGACGTGGAATGGAAACATTATTTTCGATATATGTATCTATGTATATTCAATAACAAGGACTTCATATCACTTTTGTCTACGATACATTGAAATGATACAGAAACTTGTGTTTTCTCATAGTTCGACTGTATTTTGAAATTCTTTGACACCGAATTTGCCGAGGAACTTCGTATAGTTATACAGTTGCGAATCAACGGCAGAAGTTATTTCCATCGAAAGGCACGAACGAAGTGGTAAAAGACACGAATCAGCTTTCGATATAGAATCGTTACGGCGAGATAGATTTTATCGATGCCTCTCTGAACCATTTATAGCACGGAGCCACGAGGTTCGAATTACCTCTGATTACGTCAATTAGCAAAAGAATCCATTAACCGTGCGTGCAGACCCGAGGAAACGCGAACTCGCGTTCCGCTTGAAGAATGTTGATATCGATCGCGATTTAAAGCGCGTCGCATTCTTCCTCTCAATTACTCGAGCGAGACACCTGTTTCTATCGATTCCGCTTTCTCTTCGGACCGACCGTGATCTACAATACGCGATCAATGAGTCGGTTTACGCATTTGGCTATCGATCCCGCGACCACATAGATCGATACCATTTGTTTCTCATTTTGTCAGTCGTGTTTTGGTTTTCATTGCTTCATCAAACTGGAGAATCGATTTTAGATACAACCCGTAGAGCAGATCGAATAAAATGTGAAAAAAGTTGGAATAAATCTGCATAGATCTGTGGATCTTCATGCATTTATGCGTGTCGAAATTGACAAAATGTTCATTGAAATTAGTAATGTTTTTACCCGGAGAAATCTTCTTAGAGATATTTATTTATTCTGATTTTTAGAAAAACTACGAAAACAAGAATTCGCATAGGAATCAACAATTTTACGATCCCTGCTTTTTATCTTCTTGCATTTGGCGCGCTCGATGCAACGAGCTCTAACGATTAATTTTTAAATCTTAATGAACAATTAGATGATTCTTAGTCGAATCATCCGTTATTACATAACGGGCGTACACGCGGATCAATTTCTGTGGACTCGAAGAAAAATTGCTTGTCCCAATCAGAAGTTGCATCATACTTCATCGAAGATTAAAATAAATCAAATAAATCATGAGTGTGTCGTTGTTACTTAACATTATAAAACGCGCGGCATGATATTTGGAAGTTCAATTTTTCTGCGACGATAATTTGTTCGCCACGTTTCACAGGGGGAAGCTGTTACACGTCATTTTTCACCAGTTTCCTTTAACGTTATGAGTTTCAAGAGATCAAAGCGCCGTACAATCGTAGTACTCGCGGTCTACTTATCAGCGACGGAAGAAACGTTCCCCAGCCTATACAAACACAGATCGAAACGTAAATACGCCCAAACGTGATCGAGATTTCGATCGATCTGACGCGGTAGCAACGAAGCAAACCTCGCCTCGAGTTTCTCAAGGAAAGGAAAAAAAAAAATAACGACGTTCGAAGGTCGGTTTGTAGAGCAGATAACGAGCGGTCGCGATAGTCGAGACGTGACGAGACGAGTCCGATGAGAATCTCACCTATGAGCCGATACCGTGGATCCATATCGATCATCCATTTGCGTCCACGAAAATTCCTCGGATCGTTTCACCGACCGAATACGCTGGAATATATATTCGAGCGGAAAGATTGCACTCGTCTCTCTCGCCACTTCACGATTTTCCGCAGGACAATGCTCACCGGTCCGTCGTGATCATGGTTTTTCCGTGTTAGCTTGTAATCAGTGTTCACGTATTCGTTCGTGTATGCGATCACTCGTTCACTATTGTTACGTAACGATAGTGCAGGAAAAAAAAGGAGAAATATGCGGCGAGACCTAGCGGGCTGCGCTTGCTCGCATGCAAAGGACGATGTTCCTGGCTGCGATTATGTTATTGGCGAACGCTATAAAGAACTGTGGAGATGGTAAAATTATGGCTGGAGCCATCGTTGTTGGTCTAATGACTGATTTTTTAGTGAAGATGCTTCTATAAGAAATTATTCAAGGCTTTGCTTCACTCAGGAACATAATAAAAGTTGTATGAAATCTACATAAATTCAATTTTGCCATTTTTGTAAATCAAGATCCATTCAAATTCTAGCAAAATCTTTGGTAGATCCTTTGCTATACACGTAAAATGGTAGGGAATCTAAATAAATTCAGTCTTGCTCTTTTTTTATAAGTCAAGCTCAATTGAAATTCGATAACAAAAGCTTTGTGTGCAGACTGTTTAGAAAAGGAAATACTTTCCTGTAAAATGTGAAGTTTAAATTAAAAGTCATGCATATGGATAGACAGTCGATTTTGTAAACCTATAACAAAATGGATAGACAAAATTTTGAACAGCATAAAGATTAATAGTGTTTAAAAGTATCAGAGTATTGTTTTCAATTCTATAAAATTATTGCATAAAGAAGAGTCTAGCCGATTAAGATGATCAAAATTTCACTTGGTGGCTTTTTTAATGACTATTATAAATAGCGTTCGATATCTGGCAAAAAAAACTCAGCTGTGCAAAATTTCGACCCTGTAACTTGTCCGTGAGAGTAGTTACAGGGTAAATTAAATTGCGCGCTTTTCCACCCACTTGACCCCTTTGGTGGATTTGTAAAATTTTGAAAAAAATAAAAAACGTTTTGAATATATTGAGACGACTTGTCAATATTTTTCAAATATTAAAAAAATATTTTTAAAACATTAAAAAAATATATTTAAAGTCATGCGAATAAATCATATTATATGAAATTGGAAAAATAAAGTGACGTAGGAAAAAATCTCTGTCTCCAATGGGAGACAAACCCCAGCGAAGTGTTTTCGTAGTCGGTCAACTTACTCACTCTGCCAACCGAAGATGTTGAAGCATGCATGAATATTTAGGTATACGTCGCAATGTGCACATCAAAATTTCTTCTTTCTCTCTTAAATCGCATTTTCTGTTTCAATTGCTTGTTTCAATGTAGTAACATTTTCTTCTTTACAGCAAAAACGTCGATAAATTCGTTTTCCATTTTTTTTTGGATAATTCCACAATCGGACGAAAAATCTGAGAAAAATTGAGCGCACTGCTTGTGATAGTACCTTATCATAGTACCTTATCAGGGTATCAAATATAAAAAAGTCTCTATTTTTGCTTTTGAGAAATCTCCAATTTTCCGATTTTCTTTTGGTTCTCCATTTGTGATAACCACAGTTTGCAACAGAAAAATCTGAAAAAATTCTATAATATGCGGCTTGATGTTCAAAATAAGCCATATTTTCTTTAAAATTTTAAAAAGCCTGCGACGGGGAGAAATGGGTGGAAAAAAGCGCGTAATCTAATTTACACTGTAACTACCCTCACGTTACCTTGTAACTACTCTCACATCTACCCTCACTACCCTCACGACAAGTTATAGAGTTGAAATTTTGCACAGATGAGTTTTTCTTAGTCGGCTATCGAACGGTATCTTAGGTCATTAAAAAACCTCTAAGGGCAATTTTGATCATCTTAACACTTTCACAACCGCTGACACCACTGTGGTGTCATGGGCAGGCCAGTCGTTGTATTCCGGTGACACTCATGTGGTGTCATTGGTAGACCAGTCGTTATTTGCCGGTGACACTCACGTGGTACCATTGATAGGCCAGTCGCTATTTGCCGGTGACTCCCACGTGGTACCAGTGGCAAGCCATTTGCAAAACTTTTCTTAATAACGTGCGATTGTGAAAGTGTTAATCGGCTAGGCCCTTTCTATTTGATTCCTGCTCTTTGCAATTGATCTGCATGAAGATCTTTGGGAACATAAGATTGTGTAAGTTAGTACAAATCGGTACCTATGACCAGCTTAATAAAATTGGATTGAAATTGTATTTTATTGTATTACGTTAGAGTATATATATATACTAATGAAGTATCTGATTGATTTCTGTTGCAGGAGTAATGAGAAGAGGAAGGAAAAGTCTCGGGATGCTGCAAGATATCGTCGCAGCAAAGAGACAGACATATTCACGGAATTGGCGACAGCACTTCCGATTCCAACTGACCAGGCCGCTCACTTGGATAAGGCCAGCGTGATGAGGCTTGCCATCGCCTACTTGAAAGTGCGCTCTGTAGTCGAGACCAGTAAGTTTTTACTTGAAGGTTTCTAATTCCTGTTAATGGTCATTCTTTCAATGGATTGCGGGTTACTACTATGGCTTTTTAAATAAAGCGAGACCATGATCTCTCCATGTAGTAGCACGCAATCCAGTTTTGTAATAAATTCTAGCAGTTGTTAGATCTTTGTTGAACTGTTTCCAGTGCCACCGCCGCTGGCCAAGTCCGAGACATCGACCCAGATGGACAAGATGTTCTCCGAGGCCCTGAACGGCTTCATGTTGGTGCTGTCCAATGACGGCAACATGATCTACCTATCGGAAAACGTCAGCGATTACCTCGGCGTGACTCAGGTTCGTTTTGCCAAAAAATTGATTTTATTGGTGGCTCGAAGATCAATTTCAAAATCACAACAGAGCCTGTACCTAAAATCTGTGAATCCTCAAATATTTTCCTAAGATTAGAGCAAGTTTGATTTATGCTAGCAAGGTATGCAGATATATGTAGATATAAAGTTTTGTTTAGTCGTTTATCTATATTTGTAGAATTTCTTATTGAAGGATAATATGTACATAAAAGTTTCACTGCTTATTTAATATACTGATATGGAAATAGAACGGTTTGATAGATCTTTGGGTTTTCTGATTGCAGATGGACATGATGGGCCAAAGTGTGTACGAGTATAGTCATCCGTGTGACCACGACGAGCTCCGTGAATGTCTTTCTTCAAAGCCCAGTGAGAGCAATGAAAAGCGCTGCTGCAGCTTCTTTCTGCGGCTGAAGTGTACCCTGACCAGCAAGGGCAGGAAGGTCAACTTGAAGAGTGCCTCCTACAAGGTTGGCCCTGCAGACTTTCCCATAGAAAATTTTCTTGAACCGTTACACTCCTATTTGGATCAAGTTTTAGAGATCATTGAATGATCCAAGTATACACACCATCTGATTTGCTAATGTGAACATAAATATTTTTGCTTTTGTCTTCAACAGTCTCAGAAGTTAGTTTAGGGCTCAAAGTTTCAAGAGTTGCTTCATTTCTGGAATTTTAATTAGCTCAGTTAAAATATTTTCGTTTATGAACAAAATTTAATTAATCTTGCAGTATTACATTGGAGTCTTCAGAATTCAGCAAAATTTTATTCACACATTCGCTATTGCATTGCGAAATAATTACAAATACCACATTCTTCTGACATCTCTTGAGCAATTGAACTTCGCAGCCTCGAACTACATATTTGAGAGTATCTCATCAAATTTTTATAGAACTCTCGAAAAGCTTACACTGTTACATTCTGTAGTCCATGGAAACAGTGTACCCTTGCAGAAGTAACATTTGTCTGTAAAACTTTCTACCGATCTATACTTTCAAGATAAAGTACATGCAAACAGTTTCAAACTTGTTTGTATTGTGAAAGAATTCAAACTGAAGTTTGACGGTTCAAAAGAATTTCTTCCCGATGCGAACGGAACCGGTCGCGACGTCGACCGAGCAAAAAGGAGTGCATGTTTGAGCAGCGAGTCGATTATGCAATGTGTTCCGTTGTGCCAGGTGATCCACTGCACCGGCAGGTTGACGTACATCCGCGAGCCGGCACCGCGCACCTTGGATACCGATGACAAGGATCGAACCACCGAGGAGGACGGAGTCGTAAAAAGTACTGGCGCCTCTTTGGTGCTGGTCGGATGTCCCATACCGCATCCCAGCAACATAGAGATACCTCTGGGACGTCATACTTTCTTGTCGAAGCATAGTCTTAGCATGAAGTTCACCTATGCTGACGAGAAGTGAGTAATTCAAAGAGAACTGGATTTTCTTCAAGTCTTGCCAAATCAATGCTATGAAATCTCCTAATTAGGATATCTCTCTAATCTTGAAAATTGAGACTAGATCCCATGATGTAGACTCGAGCTAGAATTAAATTTCTGGAACAGTTGGGAATAGACAAATAAATTGTGAAAGAATTTGAAAACCACAGTACATTATAGTTTCAGGTAATTAAAATAATTAAGGGAAGAAAAAGGAACTTTTAATTAACATCAGTTTCTTCCAATTTAAGCAAACAATTTTTGTTTTATGAGATCTGTAGTCTAGTTGTGAAAAATCTATGTTACAGTTAATTTCTCTAAAATACGATTTCCTTCTTCTTGACTATAACAATCCCCTAACAGATGCTTTAACATATCATTATTAAATATTTCGCATCTAAACGTCCTAGTTTTCTCACCTCTTATAATCAAGTATCCCGGCAATTGATCATCAAAGTAATCGTCTGGTTTGATTTGATAGGTTGGCAGAGTATCTGGGCTGGAACAGCGAAGAGCTGATGGGACAGTCGGTCTTCGAATTCTATCACGCCCTCGACAATCTGGCCCTGGACAAATCTTTCAAGTCACGTGAGTATAGAGCCAATTGACTCTGATTTGAATAAACGCGGTCATTCTCGCGGCCCACTCTCCGTTCGTTGGTCGCGTGATGTACGATCGGTTCGCGTAACAGTTGAAAACTGGACAGAACTTTTAGGCAGACCAATCAAACCAGAACATTTGAGTTTTATTTTTGGCAAATTATTTGACTGCTTCAAATTATGTTGCTAGGACGAGTTAGAGGAAAAAGATCTCCAAAGAATGCCGGCAGTTACAGTAATGTCTCCCTAACTGACGCGCAGATTGTCCACAAAAATGGACAATTTGGGAAGAGGAGATGCGATTATTCGAGCCTTGCGCCTCCTTTTTATAGTTGTTGAGAATCGGTAATCATAACAACGAGGCGCAAGACGCAAATTAATCGTATCTCCTCTTCCCAAATTGTCCATTTTTGTGGACAATCTGCGCGTCAATTAGAGAGACATTACTGTACCCACAAAATATGGGAGCATAATATTGTTCAAGGATTGATAGAACCCCATTTCCACGCCCACGCACGATCGAGTGCGAATACAGTCACCGAGTTACGAAATAACAACAGCTACAGTTGCACACGTGTCGCCGACCATTGATCTCTCCCTCCTCCGGGTAAAGTTATGCATCTAATGCGGAAGAAGAAAGTCGCAGGATCGATACACGCGCCGATGGGTTGGGGAGAAGGAAGGAAAAGAGAGAATGAAGGAGAAAAATGAAAAAAGTGGGCGTGTTGGGTGGGACGATTCGTTGGTCGGGCGAGCGTGGGTCGTTGGGTGAACGACACAGTTGGAGGGAAGGATTTCAAGGACGGTAATCTCTTATCAGGATTCGAGGAGAGAGCCGGTCTTTTACGAGCCCGTGATTTAATTGGTGGCTCGAGTCACCGTACGTTAACCCGCTACGACGAGATGAGCCATAAACTTCTTTTTTCTTCTCGCCGGCTACCGGATACAATTTTCAATTGCTATTTTTATTGTTCACTGTAGTTTCCTCTTGTTCCAGAAATTCCTGTACAGACACTTTACGATTGTTAAGATGTAATTATCGAGCCGCGGATCGTTATGCAAGTGAAAAATGGTTCGAGCATCTTTTTTTACGGAATGCTGTTCCATTTGCGTAAATTGTACATGATGTTTCGAGTTATGAGAACGCCAAAGGCAGTGCACTTAAACATGTAACTATCACGTAACCATTTTTTTCATTGAATTTTTATTTCACGACTAAACTGCAGATTTTATGCAAAATTTTTTTTCAAAAAAAAAAGAAAACGAGTATGTTAAATACAAAACTGAAACGTCATTAGAAGGATTCAAGGATATTATTGCATTATTTTCAATTTATTACGATTATTGAAAGAAGGAAGACAGACGTAGACGTTAAATTCAAAGAAGATATTCAGTGACTTATAACGTACGTTTTTCTTCGGAAAATATGTTTCTTCGTTTTTTCTACATTGTATCTCTGCTTCTGTGAAATTCAATAGTGCCTGTCTGTTTTTCATTTAATGCTAGCTTCTAAAGTAGTACTAGTTGTTTTAAGTTTCTTTTTTATGATTTTAATGATACATTCCCTGAGCTTGTCGCGCTGCGAGTGCTGAATTTGAAACATTTCTCAATATGATACGTTCTTATCGAGTCGTTTCTACCTTTGAACGTTTATCAGAATCCTTCTGCAGATACTTTTCTTTATCTGTCAAATAATCACGTGTAGTACAATTCAAGTCTACCAATTCAGAATTATTAGTAACTACCGTAAAAAAAAATGTACATGATTAATGAGTACTGTATTGATCACGAGTACCGATTACATTCGCTTTGATTACTTAAGTTATTCATTAATCATGATTACTAGATTACTTAGTGATCGTAATCATTAATTATGAACACGATATCACGTTATCCATCATCGTTAATCATAGATTAGGGTACTTTCTGCCCAACTCTGTCCAAGAGAAGCATGATCTCATCGATCCCTTGACCATAACGTCCTCGACATCAGTGGACATCCCTTCGCAATCCCAAGATATCCTGCATCAGCGTATTCCGGGTGGGTCCAAGGGTTTAATCCTGCCTTCCTTGGTCGTTTTACGCGAAGGGACCAGGCGATATACCGTGCTCCCTTTCCCCTCTTTCGCAAGATAATGTCGGAGCCTTCGGGGAAGAGGCTTGCGGAAGGTGTAGGAGTCTCGATAAGCGGATCCGCGAACGCTACCGAGCACCGAAAGAACCAGTTTTCTCGGGAACACCGATACTTTGCCGGCAAATTGTCGTTTGTAAATAGGACGGCCGATAAATCATCGGCTATAAGTCGTTGGATTTACCGCGGCTAGCTCGTTGAAAGCCTTCTGGGTGGGAGCATGATCGATAGACCGAGGATTATTTTATGCATTCGTGGCGAAACTCAGTGCGTGAAGTGTAATAGCTGTGAAAGCTTGAGAAAAAGTCAAGAACACTGGTGTATTCTCCTAAATTTCTTAAAATCAACAAGAACATTCTTCTAAATTTCTTAAAGCCAACAGAAACGTTACCCGAGACTTCTTTAAATTAAGAACATTCTATTCGACTTCTTAAAATTGACCTTTGTGTGAACAATTAAATACCTGGACGATTAGTTATTTTGTTAATAATTTTGATTCGTTCGTTTGTTAAATGTTTGTAAAGTTATTGGAAATTCTGCCCTTCTCTACTTCGATTTATGTATTAATAATTTATTTTTCTACGATCACGTTATTCAACTGCAATCTGGTGAAAGTTAAAGACGGATTAGTGAGGATTTCTTGACAAATTGTTCATTAAGGACAACGACCTTATTTACGTATTAAGGGATTGTTTTCAGTAACACGATGTACTATCTTGTTCCGCAATTCGCTTCCTAAGGCAATTTAATTATCAATTATTATTACAGCTTTAAACTTATTTATAGGTTTTAATTGGCCACGCAAGAGTATGGCGAGATTCCTATTTTTCGTATTTGATTACATTGCCTCACATTATCAAAATTTGAATTCACATGAAACGGGTTAAACTGTGAAAAACATCAGATTCATTTACACAGAGTTTCTTATACATGTGTAGTTTATTTGGATAAAATACCAGTGGCATTTTAAAAATTTCATCTGAGAGGAAATATCAAAACGTTTCTGACCAAAGATATGCACTGCGATGTATTTAGGATGGCACTACATGTCACTAAGAAGCATTATGGAGCATTAACATGCATTAACATGCATTAACATGCATCTTAAACCGCTTGATACTAAAATTCATTATAAAATATCCAACATTCAACTGCATTTTACCTGAGAATAAGCATGATATTTATTCAAGAAGAAATGCATTACAATCCATTCAAACCACCCAACACTAAAACGCATTATAAAACATACAACATGCAGTCTAAACTACTTGACACTAAAATTCGTTAGAAAATATCCAATATTAAAACGCATCCTAGCTGATCAATTAATGCAAAGAGCATGATCTTAATTTAAAAAAATGCACTGCAATGCATTCCAAACGACCTTACACTAAAATGCACCACAATTTCATATTCATCCTTAGTATTGTGCAATTCCTTCGAAAAGATGAAATCTTGCCCGAGAATGATTAAAAGCGTTGTAACGTAAAGTAATAGTTTCTAGAACGATTGGTAACGCTCCCGAGCGAATTTCGTCAGCCAGGACGCGTCGCGCGCGCAATTCTGCGCACCGTTTGCAGTTCAAGCGTGTACAGTCATCAGTCGCATAACGTATAGAGAACTCGCAGGACCTCTCACTGATAGCATACCTTCTTTCTAATTGTTGCAGTGTTCAGCAAGGGCCAGTGCGAGACCGTGGCCTACAGATTCCTGGGCAAACGAGGAGGATACGCGTGGGTGGTCACGCAGGCCACGCTCATTCATTGTTCGAAACAGCAGAAACCGCTGTCCGTCGTCTGCGTCAACTACATCCTAAGGTAGGATCTGAAAAAGTTCATTGTCGACGGCATTGTGATTACGAAAGCGATCTTTCCTGGCCCTTAATCGTGATTTTTAATTAATAAATCTTACATTTCATTTTTATTTCTGCCTCACGTTGTAGGCGTGAAATGATTTGAAGGATTGTTGGTTTTTGGCTCGTTTTTCTTCCTGAACGGTTGCGAGGAAAAATTTTGAAAAAAATCTGGCGCACAGAAGATATCAAAACGTACGTTAAGGAATTTTTTCCTATTTTTTGAAGGAATATTCTAGGCGTGGATACATTGGCGATCGGCATTGGAGAATCGTTAAGTGCCAGTTGCACAATGTTTATTTAGATTGCGATAAAACGCGGAGAAAAAAAATCGCAGATCAGATTCTTCTACGTGACTGTAAAGAGGAGACTTCGATCTTCAAAACTGTGTAGATTACAATCGCGACAAAAATTTTATGTCTACAATGGCACCTTTCAATTTTTTTGGCAAATTCAAGAGCTTTACAAAGATTTACTAGCTGCGTAAATTCAGATCGCGTATAAAAAATACCGCGTAAATGTTGTAATTTGCCGCTTAAAAAAGGGATTCTCGTAAAAAAGATGCGAGTGGGTACAATTTTTTCACTGCGTACATTTTTTTCAGATTTTTTCTAAGCAACGTTATAGTTAAAAAATCGACTTCTCGACATTTCATACGCGAAAAAGCGATTTACCTTACAAGTCCACTCGAACGATCGAATTTCACCACAAAAGAACCGCTTTCGAGACCACAGTGTGTCAAACTGCATGATTTCGGTCGGAAGTGTCTTCCAATCCGCTTCTCTTGCATGCTTCTTCTCGCTATAGGCTCCACGGATGATCGCACACACTCCACGCAAGGCCTTTCAAAAGCATAGTGCAGATAATCTGCACGTTTCCAAAAGAAAGCAGAATCTTATCTGAGATCAAGGTGTCCTACCGTCATTACAGTAAAATCGAGCGCTGTAGATCGATTTTTGCGGGAACTCCAAGGCGAACAAATTACATAAGGGCGGAATTCGTCGAATAGGATTCGCGGCGAATGTGCAATGTTTGGCGCTAATGTGATACTAGCACTTAAACATGCATAGTTCGACGCTCACGTTTTCCTATTCGCAAACAGCTTGAGTCGAGATCGCGTGCAGAAAATTCCTGGACATCGCTGTAGAAACACGTGCGAATGCTAGAAAAGTCAGTGTACCCGCATCGCACGTATTATGCATTATTCAAAATTCTCTTCCCACATCTTTGTCTCTAACACGAACATTTTATAAGTCGACGCGATTGATGGTCAAGGTTTCGCGCGATAAGTGTTAACACGTTCGCTACACAAGTGTACATAAAACTAGGCAAATTCATTTGATTGCACGTTGCTAATTAAAATCCTAATGCGTAACATGATATCCTAATAGTGTACAACTTGCTTTGCTAAATTAACTGAACATTTCTTAACCCCTTGCTTTACGATTGACTTTCAAAGAAAACTTGCGCGTGCAGACAATTTTAGTTTAGCGAAACGCTATGCGAGGAGTTGTCGCGAAATAAGACTGAAGTGTTTTTGTTTTTATTTAATATATTTACATCGATGTGGATATACTATTTCATTTGTAACAGTACAGATTAATAAAGTAATGATGATATTAAATGTGAAAATTGGAGAATATCCTTTTTTAAGTTACAATGATTACAACTAATTAAATTCCTTTTTAATATCGTTTATTTTCCAGTTTATATATTATATATATTATATATATTATATATATATTATATTTTTTCATTATAACTATAACGACAGAATTTTAGATAGAAACAAGGCAAGAGACTGTGTAAATATCGTTATAATTCTTTTTGTAACTTAAGGAGTCAAAAGACTTGAGGAGTTAATAGATACACGTTGTATTTAATCGATTATTTTGGCAAACAAACGAGTTCAACGATCGGATGAACAGCAAGACAAATGGTGGTAGTGAACGTGTTAAGAGGGGTGTTAAAACTGTAGCAATCTCACTGGTACGTTTTCTAATTTACTCAATCCTGTGCTGGGGACTTATTTGATCTCATTCGAAACACTTTATTCGGAATTATATTCTAATTTTTGAAGAACCTTGTAGAATGCTAGAGGAAGTACAGTGAATGAAGAGCTAGGATAGCGATTTTTTTATCTTTTTTATAGGGTTGAGACGTAGAGAATCTTTCGGGCAACGACCGTGCAAGGTAAGTGCTTGTTCTATTGTTTCCTATTCTGTGCCTGGAGAAGCTCGGTTTCACGATCTATTGTTTGTCTGTCTCCCTTTTATTGTCTGTTTGCGGAAGATACTTCTGACGAACCACCGCACCGGTCCACGGTTTACGAGCCGGATTTGTCGTGGAGATTGGCCAAGGGGTTGCGATCGTGGAGGGGGGGGGCCCTCTCGCCCCTCTTTTACTACTGGAATCCCGTGAATTTTCACTAGAATCTTCTCCTCCAATTTTATCCTATCATTTATTTGTTTATCCTGGAACGACAGGCTCCGGTAAATCAGAACGGGCGGTGGCTTCATCTTAATCTCTGGAACAATATATTTATATTAAATATTACAGTGTACAGAGCAATTATATACATGTTAACAGAATATTTCATATGTAAAGTTAATGCTTAATGCTAGAGAAGTGTACTTAACGCTTTGAAACGTCCTTGAAACAATTTAGTTACAGCAGTCATACATGTTAAACTCTAGAACAGTATATTTGTATCAATTGTACAACATTGTACAACAATGATACATGTTAACACAGTGTTTCTCACATGTAAAGCTAATATTTCATGTACAGAAAACTGCTTAATATTTTGAAACATCCTTGGAATAATTTAATATTTGACAATAGCTGTACTAATAATCTCGAGATTCTAGTAATGCTTATATTAATAATAACTGAGATCTTGCGGATTTTTATGTAGAATCGTTATTCATTTAGTGATTGATAAATATTGGACTAATTCCTTGAGAGATGTTTCAGAATATTAAACAGTTTTGCGCACATAATCGTATATCGATAAGTGGGATTGGGATCTTGCGAACGATATGTATATGCATGGAAAATGATCTTGTTCTGTAAAAAGAAAAAATCTTGTTCTATAGAAATCGATTGAGCAATCTGTGGGTTTTGATCTATTTGAACAAGATACGGTCCGCGTGATTCACGCGTATTTTCGTGGGAGGGGGATCTTTCGTCAACTCTTATCGTCACCTAGATTGCGAATTCTATACGTTGATTGCACAAATAGGTGTCTAAAATCGAGTCTGCCTCGAGAATCGAAACAAATGGCGCTCCATTATTCGAAGAAACAATATCCATTCAATCTGCAATATATGTAGAAGTGACAGTAAATCATTTCCCATAAATGTCTCTGCCAACAAAATTTAACGCGTCTCCAACATTTCCAAAATCGCGAGCACAGAAAGCTCTCCTTATTAAATAATTAATTCTAGATCAATCTTAGACTCAATTAATCAATATTACACGATCTCAAATTTATTAATGTTTCCCCACTTTGTGCACATCATCTAAAAATTGTCTATCGATAGACATCCTCGAGTTATCACCGTCGATTCATTCGAATCGATTCGAAGACGCGGAGTAGTATCACGACCGAGGACTGTACACCGTTAAAAAAGAATGAGTCGTCGAATTTTGCCGGGTAAAAAGTTGCGGAGATTCGTGAAAGTGGGTGTCGAGAAACATCTTGAGCGACAATATGGCGGTAGCGCCGTGATGAAAAGAAGAAGAGCCATTAAGGCGGCAGTGACATCCAGCTGCGATCCTCTATACTCTATCGGGAAACAAATAAACCAACCAGCCGCCGTTTCTCGTCTGCCGTTTGCAACCCCCTCACCCCCAGTAATTTCATCCCGCTGGTCCAGAGCAGGGTGCTGGAACACGCGCAGGAACCACCGACCCTTTCCAAGACGGCAGTCAACCAAGGAGAACTCGTGCCCCACATAAAGAGGTCCGTGACACTCTTCCCGTCACCCTCCGCCACCCTCTTTCTCCTTCTCTCTCTCCTTCTCTCTCTCTCTCTCTCTTCCACCCCCTGGCAAGCGTCTCGTTCGTTCAGTCGTACCACATACACAGGTAGCAGAAAGTTTCCAGCTTTTCCCTCTTTCTGCAGCATTGTACGATTTCACTCGGAGAAAGTGGAGGTTCTTGGTAATGCCCGGGTCCGATTCGACTCGTTGTTGTCCGCCATTTTCAAGCACATTATAGTCTAATTATGGCTCCCGATCGAAATATATTCATTAACTGCTTCGCTCTCGCTGACGTGTTATGTCGCGACACTGTTCGTACAAGGTCGCAGACGAGATACAGTAATTTCTCCCTAATTCGCGCTCAGATTGCACACAAAAATGGACAATTTGGAAAGAGGAGATACGATTACTCGAGCCTTGCGACTCGTTTTTATCGTTACCGATTGTCAAGAACTGTAAAAACGAGCCACGAGGTCTCGAATAATTGTATCTTCTCTTTCCGTATTGTCCATTTTTGTGCGCAATCTGAGCGCGAATTGGGGAGAAATTACTGTATTCTTTTTTGTCCATCATAGACGACTAAACATGCTTTAATTGGGGAGCAAAAACAGAAGCGCGTGTTTACTCGCCTGAGGCACCGCGTGAACGGTGTTGCGTCGCGGCATAACACGGCAAAAAAAAAACAGTAATTTCTCCCCAATTCGCGCTTAGATTGCACACAAAAATGGACAATTTGGAAAGAGGAGATACGATTACTCGAGCCTTGCGACTCGTTTTTATCGTTACCGATTGTCAAGAACTGTAAAAACGAGCCACGAGGTCTCGAATAATCGTATCTTCTCTTTCCGTATTGTCCATTTTTGTGCGCAATCTGAGCGCGAATTGGGGAGAAATTACTGTATCCTTTTTTGTCCATCATAGACGACTAAACATGCTTTAATTGGGGAGCAAAAACAGAAGCGCGTGTTTACTCGCCTGAGGCACCGCGCGAACGGTGTGTCGCGGCATAACACGTCCGTGGCATCGCGTAACGTAAGCGGCATCACGTCGCGAGATATCTCGTCCGCTATCTTGTACGTACAGTGTCGGTGTCGCGACATAACACGTTCATGGGTGCGAAGCGATCAATTTCGTCTCGTTTTTTTACGAGAAGAAACGAAGCGGTTCGTAAAAATTACTATTAAATCCTACCGAGTCTTAAAATTACTAGCAATGTTTATGTGTAGATTAGATTTATTACTAGACCGCGGATTTTTCAAAATAAAAACTTTCCACCTGAACGATCAGGAACAGAAATGAAATAAAAATCTATTTCTTCTTTTATTAAGTCCGATCAATCGAATAGACGATTACTGTTTATTACCGCCTCCGCTACGACAACTTAAAGATTTACATTTTCCAATTATTGCAGTACAAGTATTGCATCATGTTTATTGATTCTGCAATTTAATTCTCATTAAAGCTATTATTACTAACAGCTCTACTCACGACTTAATTATCTATTTATACTTATTCCGTTTCCAGTTCCTTAAATTGAAAAATAGCACAAACTTTTACATTTTACTCTTGAAAATATCTGTTAAGAAATTAATATTACTTTAGAATTTTCATCATTCAAATACGAAATAAATGTTGAAATTGTGCTTCTACAACAGAATCAAAGTGCCAATGTAAAAGTTCACTTAAAACGGAAAACGAATTATTTCAGAAGTTAAAAGTTTATTAAATAACTTATATTTATAAGTTTACGCTCATATTCGAGCCCTGGAAGACTGGTAAAAGTCTAAAAAATCTTTTTTTTCGATAACAAACCGAGTTTCCAGCTAGGGGGAAACTTTCGGCCGACACTGTACATCTCTCTTTCTCTCATCCCCTTTTCCTGCTGAGTCCCACACGCTTCCTACCGGACCAATTGCGCGTATATTTTGTCGTTCCCCTGGGAGGGATCTGTTTCGATCGTTTCAGTTCCCAGCTTCTGGCTTCGTGGCGGCGAAAAAATAGCGAAACGTTTTCTCGGTCGCGAAGCGTCTCTCTCTCTCTCTCTCTCTCTCTCTGTCTCTTTCTCGCAGCGTCTTTCTATTGTTATGAATAATGCAGTGTTTGCGTAGGGACCCCGAAGGTTGCTGGTTGGTTGCGTAACGCGTCGAACTTTTTTTTTTAACGCTCTCTGAGAACGAAGGTTGCGCGAAACAAGAGGGCGAGATGCCGCGGGACGCCTGATGAGATACCGTAATCATGAAATTGGGGAGAGGATGCGTTTCTCGCGTGCACAGAGAAACCCGGTCGATCGGCCTGTTGACAATTAGCGGCGATAGGCCGACGTGGGATCAATATCTGTTGGAAGGGACGGCCCGAGTTTCCTGGGGCAGAACCACCCCCGCTTGCCGAACGGGCTGGTCCATGCTGCTAGATTTCCTCCAGAATCCCGCGAATCCTCTTCCGGCATATGATTTCAAACATACAGTTGCTCCGAGAAATATTTCAACGCTAAACTCCTCTAATTGTTTTAACAATTTTCGACTTTTGAAGCGTAGGGTTGAGAGGTTTAATGCGAGACCCGTTCTTTTTGAAATCATAATTTCCGATTGAAAACACTTTTATTAAATGTAGTTATACATTTCACCCTCGCGGATACTGCTAATGTTTATTGCGTTATTACTGACATAAAAGTGGCAAATAAACGAAATAAATCAGTAACGAAAGGTTCCAGCTTGGACAGTTTTTAGAGGAAAATCGAACCTTCGTATCTACAGATTAGATAAACTAATTTGTTAAACAAGATGTGAATAGAATGACCACGAAATCATTGTTACACTATCGAAACGCACATCATTTGTACATTTGGGATCGTCACGTTACAAGAAGATCACGTGTTCCTCATTGTCGTTAAGCAATTTGGTAGCGCCGGTATATGCGACAATGGCGGTCGTTGATTGAATACGGAAGAATGAGTAATACGATCTTTTATCGGATATCGCTATTCACGATTCAAGCGAATGCTATCGAGCGGCGCTCTGGTGGTGACATTGACCGAGAAAATTCCGCGCACATATAGTGATAATAATGCAAATATTGCAAGTGCGGTATGAATAATATTGGGTCAGGATTTGAGATCGATCTCTTTCCGATCAATTTTCTTTTTATAGTTATTTTGTGAACTTGTCTCTCGGTGGCACATCTTCTTTCAACGTCTCATTAACAGTTAACAATGAAAATGAAGAAAATAATTTAGTCTACTAATTTAGTGTACCAAAAAATTAGTCAGTTTAGTGTTTAAGAAAGCTTATCGCAAATTAAGTCAGAAAATGTACGAACATTTACACATATACTAAATCATTAAGTGAATTACGTAGTACAGCAAGTATTTAGATCCGATCGGTTCACAAAATTGATAAAAAATTGTGCTGCAACGTAGGGTAGAAAATGTACAAGTATAACTATTGCACTTGTACAGTAAGTCATAAAATATACATATATTTGCGAACTTCGTCTGACAAGATAAGTGATCAAATGAATCATTGCAAATGTACTAGAAAAGAAATCTTAACGTGTACAGTCGCGATCATTCTATGGCAATAAAAATTCCGTAATGTTCCTACGTCTCTGTGACTAGTAGCCAGGAAAGGGTGACCACCCCCTAGAATATAAACTACCGGAAAATCGTGACGAATAATTACGATAATAGGTTACAATATACAGCAACCATAAAGTAACATCTGAAGTGTCCAAAAGTGAGCATATCCTGTCAGCAAACGTTTTCAAACCTTTAGGAACGGTAGCTAAAGTTCCCAAAACCATTGAGAAAGGGATGGACATCTCCTAGAATATGAACTACCAGAAAATCCTGACGAATAACTACGATAATAGGTTACAATATACAGCAACCATAAAGTAACATCTGAAGTGCCCAAAAGCGAGCATATTCTGTCAGCAAACGTTTTCAAATCTCTAAGAACGGTAGCTGAACGTGTACAGTCGCGATCATTCTATGATAATAACAATTCCGTAATGTTCCTACATCTCTGTGACTAGTAGCCAGGAAAGGGTGACCACCCTTTATAAATATAAACTACCGGAAAATCCTGACGAATAATTACGATAATAGGTTACAACAGACAGCAACCATAAAGTAACATCTGAAGTGTCCAAAAGCGAGCATATTCTGTCAGCAAACGTTTTCAAATCTCTAAGAACGGTAGCTGAACGTTTACAGTCGCGATCATTCTATGGTAATAAAAATTCCATAATGTTCCTACATCTCTGTGACTAGTAGCCAGGAAAGGGTAACCACCCTTCATAAATATAAACTACCGGAAAATCCTGACGAATAATTACGATAATAGGTTACAACAGACAGCAACCATAAAGTAACATCTGAAGTGTCCAAAAGCGAGCATATTCTGTCAGCAAACGTTTCCAAACCTCTAGGAACGGTAGCTAAATTTCCCAAAACCAGTGATAAAGGGGTGGGCATCCCCTACAATATAAACTACCGGAAAATCCTGATGAGTAATTAAGATCGTCGGGTCACAGGGGATAGATCAATGCTTGCAGGCTCCTCCTACGGCCGTGGCCTCGACCGGATCGTGGAGGCCAGTAGCGAGGCAGCCTCGGGGCAGGATGACGAGCCGACAGCAGCTTCGAAGCGGCTCGGAGCGGGTTGAAACGGGTTGGAGCGGATCGGAGCGGTTTCAACCCCGAAAAACGGGGTTATCTCGCTCGGCTTGCCGAGAGTGAAAAGTTTCTCTCGACGGGCGCTTGCGCGGTCCCTCTCTCTCTCCTCCTCCTCCCGCCTCTCTCTCTCTCTTTCTCTCTCTCTCTCTCTCTCTCTCTCTCTCTCTCTCTCTCACTCAGTCACGTTCATCGCGGTCGTCGATACTTCCTCTGTGCCGGTTCGCGCGACCCCGAACGAAAGTGAGAGCGCCGAAAGGGAGAAAGTCGGCCGGCGCGCAAACTCGGTCGCGCGATTCCACACTCCCACCCCCACGTCTCTCCTCGTCTCTCTCTCTCTCCGAAACGGTCTCTCTCCCTGTCTGTCCCGCGAGCAAAATCCTAGAAACGCAATTCATTCGGAACGCGAGAGTGTTCGTCGCGTGTTCCTTCACGGAATGTGGCCAGTAAGTAACCGCGACCGACCGGGGGATGATCGAGGCTCCGCTCGTGCTGGATCGCGGATCGAGCCGCCCCTGGACTGCCGCCACCGATCGCGCTCTTCTCGCTCAATACTAAAGTGTATGTATCGGCTGTGCGACCGGGTTCATTCAGGATTCGAGGGCTCTGGATTCGCGTTTCGACGCTTCTCCCAGGTGTAGGTGCGAGCCTCGATGCTGGTGTAGTTGAGAGGATCGTGCCAGTGTTCGTTCGATGACATCGTTTCACAAGGATTTTCTGTTCGATTGTAGTTGCTCCGGTCGAATCGTTGTTATTCAATCCTTTGTTTTCATCCCTTTCGACGATCCTTCTCGGTTGGCAAGGGAAAAAAGTGGGAATTGTTTGTGATCGTCGTGTGCTCGAGTCTCGCCTATTGTCGCGCATTTGTTTGCTAACCCTCGAGTGTTCGCATCTGGGCACGGTCGAGCAATGAATCTACGTAAAAGGGTCTTAATAATGTGTTGGGAAAGTTCATAAACAGTTGGTAGATCGGGTCTGAACACTGGCATAATGTAGCCAAGATTGTTAATTGTTTAATATTTCTGTCACCTTAAAAGTAAAGCGAGATTCGCCTATTGTCGCGCATTTGTTTGCTAACCCTCGAGTGTTCGCATCTGGGCACAGTCGAGCAATGAATCTACGTAAAAGGGTCTTAATAATGTGTTGGGAAAGTTCATAAACAATTGGTAGAATGGGCGTGAACACTGACATAATGCAGTCAACATTGTTAATTGTTTAATATTCATCTTAAAAGAAAAGCGGCAGTATACAATATACAGTGGAATATTGCTGTCACTCCGAAAGAGATACAATAGTATACAATACATAGAAAGAGTGTGGTTCAAGAAAGTATACGATATAAAGTATGGGAGGAAATCTCATAGAACGCCTCATACATTGCTTATTTCTGTATTTCATTTGAAGATTAATTAATTATTTAGAATATATTCTCGCATCGCCTCGTCTTAAACTTTCACTAATATTTATCACTTTTCTTTCAAGATAATATACTATATATATGTACTTGAAATAACAAAACAATACATGTGAAAAAATGTTATGTATACATTGTATATACAGTATGCCCAAGTTTTAACATCGTTACCACAAAATGTCGAATGCAAAATTTGTTGAACGGCTCGAAAAATTCGTCCATCCGTAGAGGCGCATTACTTTGAACAATTGTAACGACGTATATGCAACCGACGACCGCAACGCATCCTCTTTAAAAGGAAACGCGTATCACTGTTACACAGCTCGATTCATCCCGCGATATCGCATAAGTGCGTGTCGAAGTACAAAATCATCGTTTGTGACGTTTACGCGCCAACTGAGAAGCATCGGACCTCCACGATAATTGTATTGCTGTTCTCCAGGAATACCTTTTACGAGGAGATTGTCTAATGGCGGTGGAACGCGGATGGCGCTTACCGGAAGCGATCTTCCGCTAATACGGACACGCGAGTTGCCTACCGAAACATGATCCGTTTGGATACACGGTACACGGTATACAATTCATAGTACAAAGTATACACAGAGTATATACGGTATAACAGGTATCGTTTCCTGAATAACGCCGTCGCAGGATCTCGCGGATGCCTGTTCAAGTTTCCCGCCGCGCCGGGAACCGTGACTTCCTGTTGTTTATCGCCATCGGATCGTATCGTGGCTCGCGAAATTCCAAAATCCTCTGGTTCGATTCTCCGTACAGCAAATTTCAAGCGAGTCTTTCGATCGGATGTCGCGGTCATCGTGATCTGAATCTTTTTCATCGATTCTGACCGTCGTTAACACGTCGAATGTCATTCTAATTTCTCGTGACTTGCACGTCTGGCCAACATGAATTCCTCATTAGGCGTTATATATTATGGTAAAATATTATTTACAACATACGAGTTACAGTATGTAAATAGTTCTGAATGTTTTATATTGTATTACATTCTTTATACCATTTCAGTAACGATGACAATTAAACAGCGCATCTTTAAGCAAAATAAAAATTGTCTACCCCGATTGCAATACACGGAAGTCGTATAAAAATATATTTCACCCCTTAATAAATTTCGTAAATTGAAATTAATATAGTATTCTTAACATCTTCAACTGTTTTCATTGTTCTGTGTTTCTGTGTCTCTTCGGTGTTCTCATAAATGCATAAAATCCGCAGTCTAATAATTATGCACTTTAATGGACATATTCTCTATGCTAAACAATAAATTAAAAAAATACAAGAAAAAATTTCGATCGATGAACTTTCGATAAATCTTTCGATCGGAGGAATCTCTCGATCAGTTGGGTCTCCTGATCGAACGGATGTTTCATTCGGAAATCACAGTCACCGTGTTCCGAAGTTGGAACATTCGGGGCTCGAGCAATACTGTTCGGTGGTTTATAGCTTTACAGGAAGATGGCTAGATCGTGGGCGGGAGACCCGCGATTCCGCTCGAGCCAGGCTCGATCAAAGTATTTCTCGAACGTCACTAAACGCGACGACCGCGTGCCGATTCTCAAAATAATCGAGCGCGGGACGCGAACGTCAGCGACGCGTCTCTCGGCGGACCAACCGGGCCGAGCTTTAATCTCGACCCGATTACGAGCGCGCGATCCCGCGGATCGCGACGAGAACGACCCTCCTCCGATCTCGCGGACCTTTCGTTTTTCGGACGAGATCGGACGGGTTCGGGAGCCTACGCAACGATATACCAATGTCCATCGACTTGTTTTCCATTGCTCCCACCTCCCGACTTTGTGTACACTCTCAATTTGTTTACACTCATTAGCCGGTGCAGGTCGACCCCCCCGTTGCGTTCTATAAATACGATTTAAAGGCTTGACGCTTTCGAAAATCGAAGATTTAATCGCTATTTCCATGCCCGAGGACAAAGAAGTTTAGATGCTGGAAAAATTCTCTAAGATCATAGTTCATTTGAATCAAGAGGCGTAGACATTAATGAGGTTAATTATCCAGTTAGCTGTTGCGATATTTCTCGGAAAAGTGTGTATAAATTACTCTAATTAAACGGTATACGTTTGATTTGCTCCGTATTTTGCTACGTGCAACGCTTTTATAAACATGTAATTTACTAAGGAATATCAAAGTATATATACTTCTTAACTATGTAGTTGGTCGTTTTTGACAAGTATACTCGTCATCAAGAAATTACCATAATTTGTGTTATGACGAGAATACGAGAATATAGCTGTTAGAAACAGCTAACTGATTAATAAATACAATTAAGAGTCTAGCCACGTTAAAAATCGAAGAGTCGAATCTTTATGTCAGTGCTTTATTATTCTTTCCTTTCTAATAAGAAAAATTACAATTACAGCTCAATTAGAGTCTATCGCAATTACAGTAAAAAAAATCGCTGTATTACTGCTTTATTACTTTTTAAATAACGAATACAATTGCTTCGTTATCCCTTAAACAACAAATACAATTTAAATCCAATCACCTTAATTCGTTGCTCCTTAAATAGTAAATTCAATTAGAGCCTGGACACAGTAAAAAATCAAAGAGTCAACTCACAATATCCCGGCTTCATTATTCCTTAAACAATAATTACAATTAATGCTCGACTACGTTAACAAATCGAAGAGACAAATCAGAATAACCTTGCTCCATTATTTCTTAAATAACAAATACAATCGGCGCTAGATCTTGTTGAAAAGTCGAATAGTTAAATAAAAGAGAAAATTTTAACAATTACAATTCAGAGGTTGAACACGTTCAAGGATCGAAAAGTCGAATCACAATTTCTCCTGTTTCGTAACGAAGAAACTTAGAGAAGCTAGAGGAATCCCCTAAGATCCTACTGAAAGGGGTTAAACGATAAATACAGAGAGCATACGGAGAGAAAAAGATCCTCAAGATATATCCGCTTGACGGCGTTGACCGTGTGACGTATCAATTCTTTCGCCGGCGGAATTGTCTCGAATTTTTGTAGCCGAGTTCGGAGGTCAATGGCTCGTTCGCGGAAAGATCTATCTATCCCCTCGTAGAGCAAGTCTGCGTCGCGGAAGCGGATCGACGGAGAGCGCCTCGGATCAGCGAAACCCGCGTGACACACATTTCAACTCGGTTGAACGCGAGCGAACACGGCGGTGACTGATTACGCGCGTGCCATCTCGCACGCAGAGCAAGACGAGGCGTAGATGAAGGAGTGGGGGGGCGAGGATGTGGAGGGATACCACAGTTGCTACCGCGGAATCGGTTTATGCCAGGTTCACACTAGCCGCTCTGGCTACCACAGTTCGCGGAAGAACAGAACCTTTCGAGAGTGTTCGGCATCGATCGATACAAGTTTTCAATTTGATTAATCGGTTGATGGAAAGGATTAATTTATTTATATACACGGGTAAGCGGCCATTTTTACATTAACAAAGTTATCATAGTTTGTATAGATTTCTGTTTTTATTTAATCACTCTAAATCTCCGTATTTTTTCTTTAATTTGATAACTAGTGTCTAACTTCTCGTACAAATACGATAAATAAATAAATAAGTAAATAACAGAAAACAAAGTATAACTTACGGTGAATTGCGTAGAATCGGTGAATTAGGCGGACAGTTTATAAAGACTCGTTTTAAAGGCGTTAATCGTCGAAAAGTCTACGATTGAATTAATAAGGCAGACAATTAATATTTGTTGATTTTTAAACGAAATTGGAAGGATATTTTGATATTAAGAATTTCGATTAAGAATTGTCTTTATCACGTTTATTATTTTAATCGTTAATTACGATTAACGGTTAACAGTGGTATTATTACCATCTTTGTTACAAAAATTTAAGGATTTACATGTTATGAGAATATAAGTTTTGAAGGGATAATTATAATTATTGCACCATAATAACGGTAATATTTCAATCGTTAGTCGTCGATTAATTTTTTGCCCAACACCGCTTTTCAATTCCCAAGCGCTCTTCGTTTTTGCAATTTAAGATCGCATTCGAAGTTCTCGGGTATAGACGATTCTTTCGAATAAGAAATTATTAGGTTGTCATAGATCAAGAGCTGTGAAACTGTGCAAAGATAATTGGCCGCGTCTCAAAAATGACGCAATATCATTTTCAAACAGTGATCTTTATTATTGTTCGACACATTGTATCTTTCCAATGGCATATTGTTTTGACTGTTTGCCACAATTGAAATTCTTCTGTTGGCTCAGAAAGGAATGAAAAGCAGTCTAGAATCTACGCAAAAGTAACTCTGACTACAAGAGAAACAGATCTTTACGCATAATTAAAATTGTTTCAGTCGATCGCGAGAAACAGACTTTACATGAAAATTTGTTTATTCGTTAATAATTTGAATGAGTCAGAAATAATGTAACAATTTTCCTGAATTTATGTATAGTGCCTTCACAATTGTATTATTCGCTTGCTTCGTAGCACATTTTTCTAGAAATTACTTCCGGATGTTACCCTTAACGATTAACTCGTAGATGGCAGGTTAGAATGCGTCGATCAGAATTTAATCGTGGCAATTAGACGCATAGATCTTGTTGCAATATAGTAATGTACTGCATCGATTGCAAAAAACAGGCATCGAATGAACATTCCTTTAATTCTTTCTTCGACAATTTCAATAATGTGGATGCAACATTATCGACATCATTACATTCTTGAATAATGTCCTGCATGAAGAGCAGGAAACAGGAACCAGATAAACATTATTTCGTAATAATAATGATTAGAACAATAATAATAGTAGTTCATTCGTGTATACTGGTGAAAAACCCTTTGTTAAAAATGAAGAGGTAAGACGAGTACAATGAAAATAAAAATAAATAAATAAATATTATTATAATAATATAATAATATAATAATTATAATAATATATAATATTATATATTATTATTATATAATAATAGATATATATATTTATATAATATAATATATTATTATTATATAATATTATTATAATATTATATAATAATATATATATATATTTATATAATATAATATAATAATTATTATAATAATATAATAAAAATAAATAAATTAATATTATTATATTATATATGTATATGTATATATATTTTTATCTATATAATAATATGTATATAATTATATATATTATTATAATATATTATTATATAGATAAAAATATATATACATATATAATATAATAACATTATATATATATTTATTTATTTATTATATATAAAATATAAATAAATAAGATATATACATGTATATATGTATAATGATAAGACAACACAAAAAAAGAAATAATGTAGTATATATAATAAATATATACTAGATACAATAAGTATTCCTTTCATTCTCTAACAACTCCGACGATTTCAAATTCTTAGATTCGTCGGGCCCCTCATCGAAGTCGACGTTCGAATCACTTGTTGGTCGCGAACGCGAAAGATTCGCAGTCGAGTGGTACTCGCCAGTGTGGATCAGCCATTAGCGTGGATCGGCAGTGTGCAACGCGTTCGGACTCGGACTCGGGCCGTGTCGGGCCGGGCCGTGCCGACAATATGTATAACGCGATAGAGAAGGACGAAGAGCGAGAGCCCGAAGAGGAGAAGAAGGAGGAGGAGGAGGAGGATCGCGCGGTGACAAGCGACCGATTCAAGTTTCGCCACGGGCTTGGCTCGGCTCTCAGTGATCATCCTCGGGTCCGCGGATGCACCGTGCACATCTCGGTCTCGTCGCCAGCTCAGTCGTAACCACGCGATCGCCCGCGTCGATCACTATGCGCGGCCATTCCGCGCCGATCTAGATCTATCGCGCGATCTCTCGATCACGGAGCCGCTCCGAAGGGACCCCGGCAACCGGACGGGCCCCCACGCAGCTTCGAACGGTTAGTTGTTGCAGAGCGAGATGCAACGAAAACGCATACGAACGAACTCGATTTTCGAATCGACGAGGATGAAAGTGTCTCCGAGAATCGAACGCGCCAGGATCGAACGATCGAAGAGGGAATTAATCGAAGATCGCACGATCGGAGATCAGAGGAGGTGTCGTGGAAGCCGGAAGCCGATCTCGAAAATCGCGAGCGCATGGAGTCCGGCCAACAGGTCTATCGAGAACGAACGCGATGCAAGGCCAACGTGCACCGAAACAGTTAATAATAGGCCGCGCACAATGGCGTTTATCGTTCGCGACGAGACTTCGCTCCGTCGATGACCGAGATCGATCGATCTTCTTCCCCGCGTTGATCCGCGATCGCTGCTGCGATCGCTGCCCTTTTCCGTCCGCGCGGCCGTCGTCGCTTTGGCAGCGTCTCCGAGCCTCCACTTTTAACGATTTACACGCGACTCTGATATCGTGACGTTAATCGTCGCAAGCGACGCCGAAATCCCGAAAATTTGAACACACTAAATACTCCGTTTGTTTTGCAATTTTCGGTTAGATTCACTGTTGACGGAACAACCACTTGCACTACCATTACCTTGACAGTTTGATTAATTTTGTTCTCGACGAATTCCAACAAATCGCGTAGTGCCATCTCGATAGTAACTGTTGAATATCAACAACGGCAACACTGAATTTTATTTCGACTTTAAAGAAGCGAATGACATCCTTGCTTAAGCAGATCCTGTGCGAAAATCTCATCGTAACTACGAACACGATATTAATAGGATCGGTTCATGCGTTCGTGCGGTTTTTATTTCTATTTAAATTTTCCGCATAGTTGCCTAACAGTTATGCCACGTACGTCATTCGATAGCTTTGGTTGTCGTCGCCTCTAGTGCGATTGTTTTCCCATTCGCGTTCCGTGCGTGTAACAATGTGATTCATTTTTTTCAAAACTATGGAGTGTCGAGTTAACAGGTATGACCATCGTCCACATGTTTAGCTGTACGATCAAATTCATAATAATGTGATTCATTTTCTTTTGTTGATATTACGGAGTGCCGAGTTAACAGGAACGAACATTTACGATTTAATCGTGCAGAAAAACGTGTGTCGGAGATGTTCCTTCTTGTTAGCTCGGCACTCCATAGTTTTCAACAAATTAAACAGATTATTGCTCACGCGGTACAAGTAAGTAAACAATCGCACGACCGGAGAAAACCAAAGTTATCGAATGACGCACGAGATTGTTGACATGACCTAACACGGTCGTTAAACAGTTATTATATGGAAAATGAAAATCGAAACGAGAACCGCACGATAATTTCTCCCTAATTCGCGCACAGATTGCGCACAAGAATGGACAATTTGGGAAGAGGAGATACGATTATTCGATTATTCGAACTCGGCTCGTTTTTATAATTACCGATTGTCAATCTATTTAATTATCAATAACTATAAAAATGAAACGCAAGGCTCGAATAATCGTATCTTCTCTTCCCAAATTGTCCATTGACGCAATCTGAGCGCGAATTAGGGAGACATTACTGTATTCGAGTATCGCGGCTCGTTTTTATAGTTATTGACAATCGGCAATTATAAAAACGAGGCATAACGCTCGTTGACATGACCTAACACGGCTGTTAAACAGTTATTATATGGAAAATGAAAATCGAAATGAAAACCGCACGAACTTATGGACCGACATAGCGGGCACTCGTAATTTCTCCCTAATTTGCGCACAGATTGCGCACAAGAATGGACAATTTGGGAAGAGGAGATACGATTATTCGATTATTCGAACTCGGCTCGTTTTTATAATTACCGATTGTCAATCTATCTAATTATCAACAACTATAAACACGAGACGCAAGCCTCGAATAATCGTATCCCCTCTCCCCAAATTGTCCATTGGCGCGATCTGAGCTCGAATTAGGAAGAAATTACTGTATTCGAGCCTCGCGGCTCGTTTTTATAGTTATTGACAATCGGTAATTATAAAAACGAGGCGCAAGGCTCGAATAATCGTATCTCCTCTTCGCAAATTGTCCATTGGCGCGATCTGAGCGCGAATTAGGAAGAAATCACCGTGTTCGAAGCACCTTCGGAGAATCTGCTGAAAACGCGGAAACACTAAACACGTGTCTTCGTACGTTGTTTTCAAATCACTTGTCTACAACGTTGCTGTAATTCATGCGCGTACGATAATTGGATAATTACTCGGCAATTAGGTGGTGGTCGCTAACTATCTTATCAGAACAACGGAACGTGGAATAGTTTTTCGGAGATGGCACAAGTGCCCGAATGTTTGAGTGGAAGCGTACAGTGATTTGTTCGCACTGTTTCTAATTAGCGATCGGATGCAAAGTCTCTCGACACACGTGCCTCTGCTCTCTGCCTCTTCCTGTTCTACAGCTCCGATAATCAAAATCGAAGTTTCGCGCAGGCTTTCGTGGAAGAAAAGTGAGAGTTTCGCGCGAACAAACAGAGAAGCAAGTCGGTGTGGGTTTGATTGACGCAACAGGCTAGGCGTTGACACATCGTGCGCTCTGACCGTACGCGAATCGAATCGAATCGCTGGGTGAGCCTGCATTCCTTTCGGTCGATTTAGGTCGCTCTCCGTGTTATGCCGTCGTATCGTCGATTAATGACCGCGTTACGACCCGGCCGATGCGTTCGCTCCGACGAGAGCTTTGTCCGCGTAGTTCGAAAGGGCGGGATATCAGTTAATATATTTATTGTACCCCTTTTTCGATCGATGGAAATCAGTTCTGATGCTTTGGTAACGCGGCCGGAGACGATTACGTCAATACGTGTTGAACGATCGAAAAATTTGAACGGTAACTGCTTTAACGAGTTCGCTACCGGCGTCACGCGCGCGTAACGCTCACAATCTCGTAAAGATAGTCAAATGAATTTTTCGCCTGCTACTATTTAACACTTCGACAGTCACGGTTGCTACCTTAACGATTCCATGAAATTGAACTATTTTGTTGCAGCAACTGAATGTTGATAAGATAAGCGTGGCATTCATTATTTTGTCAACATTCTTACGTTTTGCGGATACTACTGAAATTATGAGGACACGATAGATTAGTGTAAAAAGAATATAGCGGTCAAACATTAAATCAACCGCGCCAGTCAAAATGATCATTTTTTTTCATATTTTTTATTTTGAAATGATTGAAATACTCTAGAATTTCATAGAAAATATTAGAATAAATTTCTTAACACCTCGATAGCCACGTTTGCTACCTTAACGATTCCATGAAATTGAACTATTTTGTTGCAGCAACTGAATGTTGATAAGATAAGCGTGGCATTCATTATTTTGTCAACATTCTTACGTTTTGCGAATACTACTGAAATGATGAGGACAAGATAGATTAGTGTAAAAAGAATATAGCGGTCAAACATTAAACCAACCGTGCCAGTCAAAATGATCGATTCCATATTTTTTATTTTGAAATGATTGAAATTCTAAAGAGTATTTTATAGAAAATATTAGAATAAATTTCTTGAAACAGACATCTTTAGCGTTCGCTAGGTTTAGTCTTAAAGTCATGGCACGTAATATTCAAAAATATCGACAACTTCCTAAATGGTTTCAATGAAATTTCGCTGATTAGCAATACAGATTAGCAGTTCGCGCAAAGGTTACTTTACTATGAACTGTATTCGATGGATTGCTGGATCGATAGATCAAAGATCGCAGGAATCCCTACCTGACAAAAGCACCCATTTGATTAGACGTTACAGCGTCGATATTCAGAAAGCCATAAGTTTCGGTGTTCCAAAAGAGGGTAGCGTTTCCTCGTAGAAAGAATTGTATAGATTATCTCTGAGTCTTAATCGTTAATTTCTTGGGAACAGATAATTTGAGGAGAACGCTCTTTTTGACAAGTATACGCGTCGTAACAAAAAATGTTGCTACATTCATATTTTATTAAAATGTTGCATTTAAACAAAATACGAAGAAAACCAAACAGATACATAAATATATAAGTATAATTTATTGGGTAAATTATCCTTTAGATTGCAGACCACGGAGAAAATGAATGTCGTTGCTGTAGAAAAGTTTACATTTCTAATAATTCTATTGGTACGATAAGATCGATATAGGCATGTTGCAGAATATCTCGCGAAGAGCATCCTCGAATAAAATCTCTTGTCGAGGATGCATCTTGGATCGGCACACAGGCGCGCACGTGCTTTTAAGGTCCATCATCTCGATCGACGTTATCGTTCGTTTCCCAACGCGATTGCGCAACTTGTATCGCCGCCCAATATTTTTAACTCGACGATTCGCGTCCACTCTCGACGATTCCTCGTCTAATTTTACGGGCATCGATCCGCCGTGTGCGCGAGCTTTTTACGATCTACGATAAATCGACTCGGCGGAGGGAAAGAGGGAGCTCGAGAGGAGAGCCGACGCCTTTCGACGTGGCAACGAACTCGTGATCCTCGTTAGCTATGATGACGTTGCATGATCCGAGCATGGTTGGAATCGCGCGATGATGCTCCTTTCGCAGATTCGTGCGAATTGCGTGCAAAGTATCTGGTGCCCGGTTTTCTCTAAATCTTTCCCGATAGTCGCACGCGAAAATACCGAGAAAATAAGGCATGCATAATTATGTGGATGGGCAACAGAGATTCTTTTTTCGTTCTTTAAAACGAGAACCGAGAAAAATAAATGAAACGATTAAGTGGCGCGGAATGGTTTCGATTCGATTTTTTCTTTTGGTAGCTGCAAACAAAAATTCTGACAAAAATTGGACACGTAGCTGTCGCTCGGTTACATATTCAGAAATTTTTCCTGATTTTTTAGTCGAGAACGCTAGAGACCTCGAAGGGAAAAAGAAAGGCTAAACTAGTGCGCATAATTTTATATTTATAAGTAATCAGATTTCGATCAGATTTCTCTATGATCTTGGTTCGCAAAAATATCGAAGAAAATCAGACACGTAACAATGCTCCAAACACGCGATAGAGAAATGTTTTGCGATCATTTGGTTCGGAACTCTGCGTATGCAAAAAGAAAAAGAAAACCATGAGGAAGTACAGAAAACACATGTACATACCTAGTTGCAGCTATTGTTCCGATCTCTCTATGATTTCTTCATAATCTAGGTTCGCAAAAATTTGGAAAAAAATCAGAGACTCGAGAGATACCTGGATCGACACTTGGCAATTTTCTCGAATTTTTGTCATCGGTATCCTGGACGTAAAAAATTCCAAAACCCAAGATTGCTAAAAATGCCGAATTCTGAAATAAATCCGATCGTAGAATGCTCAGGGTCAAAATTAGCGTGGCCCACTCGAGCGATAGCCCAGCAATTAATCGCGAAAACAAATGAGATATCTTGGTTCTTCCAAGACCGTCCGGTTCGATTATCATCGCGGTTCTCGGGATCGGCCGTGAAATTATTCAGGAAATCGTAATGGTTCCCGAGGCAATCTCGCGCGACGATGCTAGTGTCCGCGTAATCGGCGGGCGACCTCGGTGTCGCGTGACACCGGATCGTGTTCCGCCGATCGCCCGTCGATCATCGCCGTCGGATCCGTGGATCGCGATCGATCGCGGGTCGTCGACCCCGTTCGACCGCGGGCCGAGACCCCAAAAAACCGTGTATTTTTAAATTTCGGTAGGCGATCTCGCGACGATATAGTCGCGAACAAATATACGTGGACACCTGTTAAAAGGGTATAACTTCTTTCAAATTGGACCAAACCGGTTGTTTTTGTTGTTGAGACATTACAAAGACTAGTTTGAAGAAAAGACTTTTGTAAAAATAGCAATTGTGTGGTATGAGAAGGAAAAATGAAAAAGTGTCAGGTTCTTCAACTTTTTGAAGTATGACGATTATTCAAACGACGCATTTTTTATAATTATGCATTTCTTCGGTCAGTTGAATTCGTTTAAGACCTTACAAGCAATAGTTTACTAGATAATTGAGTGGTATGATAAAAAATATTAAGAAAGTCACATTTTCCATTTTTTTATTTGAACATATGACGATAATTCAAACAAAATAATTTTCGCTGTCTTTACCTTAAAGACATTCACTGTTTAACATTTTGAGTTCCATGCCAATAATCTCAAAAATTTCTTGAAACCAAAGTGTCTTATTTAATAAAATAAAAATTAAAAAGTTAAGTTATATGTTATTAGTTATTTGTTCAATGTCCTTACATTTTTCGGATCCGAATAAAATTAGGATGGTATATAGATCAACGTAATTATTAATTTTCAAATCTGAGCAAATAATTTAGCGACCCACGCATCGGTGACGCGGCAGTCAAAGTGTTAAATATTCGTTACATGCTCAGAGAGAAAAAAAAGTTGAAAAATGCGATTTCTTTATTTTTCGTTGTTATTCCACCTAATTGTTTTTTCCGTAAAAATTTGTTTACGCATCGTCTGGAAAACTAGCCGTTCTATTATCTGAAAGAAATTCAACTGGTTTGGTCCAATTTTAGAGAAGTTATTCCGTTCTAAAAGGTGTCCGCGATCGTGTATGCGTGCGCGTAAAACGAATATACGAACCACCGGTAGGAGACGCCATAAAGTGCTTCTCTTTCCCCCCCTTCTCTTTAGTCTGTTTTTATTTTCGTTTGATTTTTCTCGGAGCCGGGCGGGTCAGATCGCGAAACGGGCTAATGGCCCGCGGCGAGCACAAGGACTCGTTAAACTCTCTCGGGACGTCGGATACATTTTTAGCCTCGCGAGACCGGCAGCCTGGTTTTATTACCTGGGTCCCGTAAGATCCGCTCCTTCCTTCTAGCACCGTCTTTTATTTGTTTATTTATTACCGAACGACCACTTTTTCGAACGACAATTGAATTAACACTGCGACTGGCCGAGAGCTGTTAGAATCCACCGCGCACCGTGCCGTATTGAATTTTACGTTTTACAGTTATGGCAACCATAAAGACGCTTGTGTACAGAATTATTCAATCAGTCGATTCGCGAGGGTTCATATTGTGACGTCAATTTACTTAGGCCTCCAGCTTTTGTTGGCTTCGTGAAACGTGACCGGAATTAATGTTGAGCTGTAGTATCGCGTAGACACCAGAGTCGGGGCAAAATTTTATTCGGCTGACGGAGAAGCGATGAGGATTAACGAACGAGATTTTATTCGACGCTGTTGAATAAATAATATAATAATCGAATAATATAATAATCGAATAATAGTAATAATAATAATAATAATAATAATAATAATAGAATAAAAAATAATAATAATAATAATAATAGAATAAAAAAAAATAATAATAATAGAATAAAAATAATAATAATAATAGTAATAATAATAGAATAAAAATTTATCTAGACAAAAATAAGATTTTATTCGAACAAGAATTCATTCGTATTAGATTTTATTCGAATAAGAATTTATTCTTACAGAAATTCCTACGGATAATAATCGATTTGAATACAAACGATAGAATATAAAGCGTGTTTCTCATATCTTATTGATTATATATTGCACATTAATTTATATTTAGGCAATGTTACGTATTCGTATGAATATACTCTTATAAATTTACGTAAAAACGAGAACAGCCAACAATTATTCGCATTATTAATCTCTATTCGAACAATGCTTTATTCGAATAAATAATGCTTAGAACAATTTGTGGCGAATAATGAATAATTGTTATTCGAATAAAATATTCGTCAGGACAATTATCTTAGGTAAATATTTATTCGAAACAATTTGAATAGTGCCCAACTGTGTCAGAAACATATAAATACATTAAACGCGAAGTACGCGGCCAATATATGGCACGACGAATGTAGCAGCTATCAATTGAATAACAAATAAAACGAAGATCGCATAAAAAGTGTGTCATGCAATTAATATCGAGAACGATAATCATATCGATGATAATTACATCGATGATGATCACATCGGTCTAACGAAACGTTTTAGAGTGAAAAAATCGAGTGTCTTTGAAAAAGGTTTCGAGACACGCAGAAACATTATGCGATATTTGGAAAAATTGTAGGCCCTTTATCAAAATTCTAGAGCGATTGGAAACATTGTAAAACCTTGTGGAAAACTGTTGTAGGATCTGTGGAAAAATTACGGCGCCGCGGAGAATCGTTTGATTAATAAATACAAGACAGTGACAGAACGCAATAAAGTCTGCATTTTTAGATAAACCGGCGCCATAAACGCAAGTGCTTCGTTTACAATCTAATATCTTATTAATCGAGCCATGCGTGTGAACATGTTTCGCTTTGCTCTAGCTTTAGTAGTAATAACTAGACCGCGAATTTTACGCATTTTGCCAAAAAAAAAAAATGACTAGGCGAGAAACAAAATTCCACACACATCATAAAATGATTAAAAAAGGAAAAAACATTTCCATCTAATTTACGGTTCTTCCAATTAATTCGGACAATTTTTATTTCGTATAAAAATCCGTAGTCTAACAATAACAACCCTTCTCCCAGACACACATTGCTGTTTTTCACAATTATTACAGTCCGAATGTTTACTCGTTTTCTAAACATGTTCCAACGTTTTCTCCGTTAGATTTTGCGCGTTATGCAACTATTCTGCAATATATTCAATATTGAAACGATCACTCGGAGTTATTGCATTAAACTATGATCAATGCATTCGCATTTTAAACACTATACTACACGACCGACAAATATTCACTCCTCGGACGAATCGCGACTTAAAATAAGCGCGATTATTATCGATCGTTGCGAACTCGCGCGAACGATTTCACGGTCGACGCGTCGAACACCGATCAAATCGAATCGAATCCAATCGAATCGTGTCGAATTAGGGGTCCGCGCAGACCCGACCGTCGCCTGTCAAGGCCCAACCTGCTCGATTCGCAGTGCCCGAGGTCGACCGCGGTTTCTCAGGCTGACACTTAAGACGCCTCGCGTCCCTTTAAAAAAAAATCGTGGCATATCTGTTTGCTCGGCGATCGGGTAATCCGTTTTACAAGTGGATAAGCCAGTCGGTAATAAACGCGGCTGTTAGATACGGAGCCTAGAAAGCGGAGGAGATCGGGTAGTTTCGATTGTGGAACGATACTCCGATCCACGGGACCCGGAGATTCGCGACAAAATAAGGGAATCCACGGGTATCGTCGTTCCTGACGCTCGTAAAATCGGACCGCGGGCTATCTGGATCGTCTGCGTCGGAGATTACAGGCAAACCTCCGGGGAGGCCGGCTTTCTTTTGTCGCGAATCATCGAAAAACCGGTGGCCACGTGTTACGAGCGGTAATATGGGGCACAATGGCACTCGGAATAGACAGGAAAACGGCCGCTCCTGCTCGAGACAGCGTCAATCCGGACAAAAGGCTGCGATTGACGGGAATTTATTCGCGGCCGTCACGTGCTGCACGCACCAGCTCCGGATTTCGTAACTACTTCGAGATTCTGGGGGACTTCTGGGGGGAATGTCGTCCGCGTTTAGCGAGGGGGTCGAGGAATTGATGGAAATTAGTAGCAGAGTTCGGCAAGAGCGACTGTCGGCTGTGGAAAATATTAGAACTTTTTGAAGATCGTGGGCTCTTGAGAATAAAACTTCGCAACCTTCGGGAAGACGGTACGACCAATAATAAAATTTTCAAACACCAATGAACGTTTAATAATACATTTTTAATATGAATTTATGTTGTAATGAATTTCTAATAGACGTTTAAATAGAAATTTTAATTTATAATGGATTCTTTTTGATTTTTCGGCTTCGAGAAAATCGTAGAGCTTTTAACAACATTTTAGATTGTACCGCCGATAATAAAATTTGAGAACATTGATAAATGTAGAGAAGGCGAAAAAATTGCGGAGCTTTTGACAAAATTTTGCAGACTTCGCGGAGAGTTTTGAGGCTTCGAAAAAAATGTCTACAGCCTTCGTAGAGATTGTAGGATCGTCGACAAAACTATGGACTCCTCGATAAGATTGTGAGAGTAACAAAATTATTTTTGATAGTCGTTACAGACAGTGTAGACCGTGCAGGCAATTTTCATTGCCTTCGGAGATGTTCTAGAATCTACAGAAAAATTCAAGAGTCTTTAGAAAGATTCGACAGCCTTTGGGAAGTCGTACACAATTTAAAAAAAAATTCTAGAGCTACCAAAACGATCGTAGAGACTCCAAAAGAATTCTAAGCCCTCGGAAGGGTTTTGTTGCACCTGCAATAGAATTTCGGAGGCTCGACAGAAACGTGCGAACCTAAACAAATTTATATGATAACAATATTTATTCATATTTATTCATACATACAGTGGCCCACAAAAGTGTTCATACACCTTTTAAAACGCAATAACTTTTTTAAAGTTGGTCTAAGGGTCTTGAATCTTTTTTAGATGATAGAGGGACTAGTCTACTAGACGATGACTAAAATGCCTTTTCTCAATTTTGCTATTACTTGGGATGATGGAAAAGCTAAGAAGCTCTCGTTTTTTAACTTTTTTGTCTGAGCATATACAAAAAATTGTAACTTATATGCGTGCTGAAAATTGCGAGTAGAAAGCTTATAAAAACTGTAGATTTCTCCCAGTTTTTGGTGAAAATCGTGATAAAACTGCGACTTTTGTCATCTTCAATTTGTTATAACTCATAACAACGACAACTGATTTCGATAAAATTTTCAGCATACATACAAGTTACCGCGATCTACGAGAGGCATTTTTTTACATTTCCGTTATAGGCTCGGATAAAAAAGTTAAAAAAAGAACAAGAGTTTTTCTTTTCTTTTCGTCATTCCAAGTAATAGCAAAATTCAAGAAAATCATTTTGGTCATCGTCTACTAGACTAGACCACTTTGTTACGAAAAGTTTAAGAAGATTTACAAACGATAGAAAGAACGAGAAAATATAGTATAATCGAATCGAAAAATAAAAACAACAACGATAAAGAATATAAATTAAATGGCAATAAAAGAGGAAACAAAAAACGATAATTTTTAATTAATAATAATAAAATTTGCCGATATCAAAGCGACGCGACTTAAACCCTGATCACGTTCGCATGCATTTCCTAATTCTTCCTCTTGCACCGCATTCTATGATTTGCTCCTTGTTTTCCGGGGCATTTTCAATATCCTGGTTTCTCTCGTTCGGCTGGTTCGCCGCCGAAACAGTAACAATACCGCCGGCGGAACGTACTCGCCCGGCCAGCCTATAGAATCGCCATTGCCGATGCGTGTATGCTGATTCGCTCGCCTCTAGTTGTGCGCTCGATTTCGTAACACCGCCAGTTTACTATCTCCGACTCCGACTGGCAGATAATCCGTCCACGCGGCGTCGCGGCAGCTAGTAGTATCGTCGCCGTTCCGCTCGATCGTCGTACCTCGTTTCCCGTTCCACGTTATCGTTCCTCGGAAACCACTCGTGCACCGCAGCGTGCAAACAAGAACCGTTCGCGAACAAGTTCCCGTAGTCATCGAGTGTAGAAACCGGTGAATCACTGTCCCCGATTTTCGATCGAACAGAGGAGGTGTGCTGCTGGCCAGCCCGACGTATCATCCATCGTTGACAGCCTTTGGATCCGGATCGATCCTCCAGGACTGTTACAGCCGAGCCTTAGACGCGTCTCCGTGGATCTCTAGCAAACCTGTGCGCGATCTAAAGTGGAATTTTTGCATCGGGAACCGGTCTTTGAGGTTGGAACAGTCCGGAGAGCATCTATAGCAAATTTGTGCTTCGAGGTTCGCTTTCAGTGTCGGTCATCGAAGGCGAAGAGCAACGGATAGAAGATCGGTGGCGAGTTTGTGCGTGCCAGAATTAATAATAATAATAATTCCTGAGCTGCTCTTTCTCTAGACGAGGTAGTCTAAAGCTGTGGTTCAAGACCGATAGCAGTTCTATGCTCGATGGAAAGGGAGACGCTCGCCTCGAAAAGTGTTCTCCGAAGATATTAGAGCAGCCTGGAGGCATCGTGTCGTGGTCCTCGGTGAAATTGAAAGCGAAATCCTTGTCTCCCGTATTGTTTCTCGCGGATGAAAGGAACCTTGACGGTCGATCGCGAGTCCGTGGACGAAGTCAAAAGCGAAATTCTTGCCTTCGGCGGTTTACTCGGAGGACGCGAGAACTGTGCCTGCAGGGATCGTAGAGGATTTATAGCGAGCCGGTGTACGATCGAAAGCGGAAACGAGAGGGAGCGTGGTCTGGAGTCATTCAACTTCTCGGTATAAAACGCATATGTATACTGCTCTTATAACTAGACTGTGGATTATATGCATTTGTGTGAAAAGTGAGTAAGCGAAATACAGAGGCAGTGTGCAGACATCCGATGGATTTAGGGAAATTGCTGCGTGGCCTTAATTTATCGAAACTATGAAAAGAAGAAATACGTTTCTACTTGATTTCGGTCTTAATAATAATAATAATAATAATAATAATAATAATAATAATAATTTATTAATTTACACGCGGCTAAAAAAATCCTTTGTTACAGAAGAAGAAGTAAAAAGTCACATGAGTACGATAATAATCGAAAAGGAGAGAGAAATTTAGTATGTGATGCGATACAAAAGTAAGAAGAAAAATAAGAAATAGTGTGATAAACGTAATAAATCAATAGTTGATAAATTAAAAGTGTGCAGTGCAGGAAAATATAATAGATGAGAGACATCTTATCAGATATAACAAGCAGTGCCGTTGCAATTAACGCAGATAAATCTGATTTCACATAAAAATCCGCAGTCTACTTATACACGCTAAAATCGTCGCGTTGATCGAAACGATTCGATCTCTTTCGATCCGATATTTCTGAAATCGTGGAACTGTTTCGGTTACCGTCAGCGAATCAGAAATCGAAGAAATCACGAAATTTATTTACATTGTCAAATATATCTGACCGAATGCGATTCCTTGCCAACGCAAACAGCTCGCAGGAATCGTTCGCAGGACGAATACTGATTATCCTTCCGGTCAGAATTTCCATTCCGCGAGATACATCCGGTACACAGTGGCGACGGTACAATCGACGCAAGATTTGCAAATTTCGCTGCACTCAACACCTACGTGAACTCCTGTATAGCTGTGTAAAATCCGTAGCGCGACGATTGGTAATTCAGTTCCTTAAATTTGTAAATGAGATGCAGCGGCTCGGATGGCCGATCGAGGAAGGATCCCGTCGCGATCTAGGCCGCGTGTCGCGGACGATTATCGCGCAGTTCCGCGATTATGCGACGCGTTGCTTCGCGGCGACGTCACGCGCGCGAACGGAGAATTTCATTAAGCTGAAAATTTTATGCGCGTCGATGCTCGTAGAACACGTGACGACGCGGACGCCTATCCCGCGAGCTGGAACTTTGGAGCGCGGTTCACGATCGTGGGATCGCGCTGGTCGGTTTCGATCGAACGGAGTTCGCTCTGCCACAAATCATTCCATGTTTCACGTTGTCGAATCCGCTATGAGCCAAGGCTACCTCGAGCTGTTCAAGATCCCGGGATTATGTAGTTCGAATCGATTACACTCTGGGACAAGTTCAAGTTCAGAGTTTGAAAAAGTTGGGATTCCTAAATCAGTGTAGTCGAGGCTAGATTAATTCGAATCGATCGATGTTCGAAGTTTAAAGCGGTTCAAGTTATAATAACAATAATAATAATAATAATAATAATAATAATAATAATAATAATAATAATATTTTATTTGATCAACGGGAGAAAAGTGCACGTGTTACAATAATATGACAGTATGTCGTAGAAGTAGCATATCGAAAAGAATGAACGAAGGAAGTGATACGATGGAAGAGAAAATAAGTAATCAAGATAATTAATCGAAGTGACAAAATGGAAAAAAATAATAGGGAATAATACAGTATAAGATCGCTAAAGTAACAACAAATAAGATTCGAATAAATAGGAACGAGTAAGAAAGAAACGAGAAATTAAGGACGAAGAAGTGCTGGTCAATGCAGTCACGCAAAAAAAATCATTATGCAAGGGGTTAGGAACAGCTGTAGCTATAGCTCTGACAGCGACATCAATCAGAATTTAGTTATTCGACGACTAAATTTATTCAAATCGTTCCGAAGCCTTAACTGGTTGAAAATGTTCGAAATCTAAAGAAATTGGAATTCTTAGATCAATGTATCGAGTCTAAATGAATTCGAATCGATCGAAGCCTAAACAGATTGAAGTTGTTCAAAATCTGAAGAAATTGAAATTTTTATAGATCAGTTTATTCCAACATAAATTAATTCGAATCGATCGATGTTCGCTCAGCTCCGAGTCGTTCGAGGTTTCGATTTGCCAAATCTGTTCGAAGTTTAAACCAGTTGAAGTCGTTCGATTACTTATTCGATTAGTAATTCAAATCGCGTGCAGCGTAAACAAGTTCAAGTTGTCTGAAGAAATTGGAATTTCTAGATCAACATCTACGAGTCTAAATCAATTGGATTCGTCTACTTCAAACGGTTCAAAGTTTAAATCAGTCCCGATCTGTTTCGATGTCTACCCTAATTAAAATTTCATTTTTATCTCTCTTTTTTTTTTTAAAGTTTCAATATGTCAACGGGACGAACCGTGTTAATATAAAGAAAAAAAAATAGGAAGCAATAACTGACGAACAGACAACTAAGGGCAAAGTGCCAAACGGTGACAAATAGAACTCGCCACGATAGAAAAAGACAGAACACAATTTGTCAAGATGTGAATTACAACTCATTCAAAGTCTAAAGTAAATCAAAGTGGTCGAACAATGTCTTCGAGTCACAAAATGATTCGAATCGAAATATCGAAATAAACCAGTCGAATTGTTCGAAATTCGAATCGGTGCAACATCGCCAGAAATTCGACGAAGTTCAAATCGTTGAAAAAGTTTTCATTGAAGTCGTTCAAGGTCCCAGTCAGAAGTTGCTCAAAATATAAAAAGATTATACGACCCCTGGAACGACAAGTTCAACCAGTCGAAACTACCGAACGTACGAGACCCTATCATAGCTGTTATTAAGGATCTTGACGGTCTAATCTGCGCAAATCACGGTCCCGATCTCGGGTTCCGCATGCGTAACGCACGTGACTCGATGACGGATCTTATCGGCTCGATTTCGTGAACGAGATACGCGAACGAGTCTACAGAGAGGGATTGTTCGATCGTGACAAAGAGAAAGAGAGAAAGAAGGAGAGGGGAAGGAGAGAAAGATTGCAATAGACTCTGTCCGCTCGTAATTGTCGCGGATCGGCTCGCGTAGGCCGCGCCGCGCCGCGTTGCGTCGCGTTGCGTTGCGTTGCGTCGCGTCGCGTCGCGTTGCGCCTTGTCTGTCGTCGATGACGCGTGGACCTAGACCGACCTATCCGAAGACGAGCGCGTGAAATCGCGGTTTGCGAATCGAATGGCTGAATGAAGATCAACGCGCGAAGCGGCTCGGTGCTCGGTGCACGGTGTTCGGTGCTCGGCACACGCGCGGCCTCTGATTCGGTGCGCCAGTGGCCGTTGTTGCACCAACGTATGCACCAGCGAATGCACCGACACCGACCAACCTCTATACGAGCCAGAGACCAGCAGCGGTTGGCAGTGCTCGTGCAACGCTCGCGGTGCCAGTGCCAGTGCCGATCGTCCCACTCGGAGACTCTCTTGCCGGAAGGTACGCCGAAAGTCGCGCGACTAGACCTCTTCCTCGAACCTGTTCCTCGAACATCCTCTCACAATCGGCAAGAGGAACAGGCTGGAAGATCGACCATCCAATGATCCTCTATCTTAACTTCTGCCACCTGGATTTCTAGTTCTCGCACTCGTCGGTCTCTCGGTTGTTGAACGTCAATAACTGGGTCGGTCCATCTCAGCTACTCGAAGATCCTCTATCTTATCTTCTTCTATCTAACTCTTAAAGATCGACCATCCAATGATCCTCTATCTTAACTTCTGCCACCTGGATTTCTAGTTCTCGCACTCGTCGGTCTCTCTGTTGTTGAACGTCAATAACTGGGCCGGTCCATCTCAGCTACTCGAAGATCCTCTATCTTATCTTCTTCTATCTAACTCTTATCGCTCGCCATTCTCTGTCGATGAAGATCAGAAACTACGCTGGAACACCCAGACTACTCGAAGATACTCTATCTCAACAACTTCTTTTCTATCGATTGGTGTTCCTACCACTCGTCATTCCCTGTCGATGAAGATCAGAAACTAGACTAGAGCATCGACCACTCGAAGATCCTCTATCTCATCTTCTTCAACCGCTTCAAAATTTCGTCGAATTGCTATCTAACGATCCCCTTATAATTTTCACTTCTTCCACTGTTTCTACATCTCTTACAATTCTTTCACCAATTCATCCAGCCTCTCACACTATCAATTCGTACATACAATGATCTCTTATGTCAAGATTTTTAACATTTCCACTCGCCTCTCTGATCGCACTCTCTCTGTAGTTTCATCGCAGAGATTAAGCTGGATCTTCTGCCACGCAATGTATTTCTTGTAAATGTTAATCCTTTTATTTGGATTAGTGTTCGAAGGCAGCCTTCTATTGTCACTCGTAGGGGGGAACACATCCGAGGATTTAGGGAATATGCTGGCCAGAGATCCTCTGTGTGAAATTATCAATCCGGAATCGATGTCCAATCTATTCTCTTGATAGCTTCGGGATTTTTCATTTGCTTGTTCACCTTCAATTAATTGTCGGAAAAATGTGTTTTCTTTTCCTTGATAAGTAAAGCGAGATCCTCACGGTAACGCGATAATACGAAAAGATGAAAAAGTAAAGTAAACAAGAATATACGATACACAAAGTAGAGGAAATTAAGTGTTATATACTATTAAAAGCAGAGTTATTGCAGGAAAACAGGCTAAAGGTAAGCAAAATCACGATTTCGAATATATTTAAAGATTAAACTCAACTATCAAGCTTCTTCGTCGGATCATCCAATTCCTCGCCAATTAGCCTAACCAGACGCAATCCAGATTCAGCCAGATCTAATCTACATTCATCCAGATCTAATCCATATTCATCCAGATCCTGATCCCCACATTCACCCGGGTCTAATCCGCATTCGATCGTACGCAGTTCAGAGAGCCAACGTGGATCAAACTACTCCCAGCTAGATCGAACTTCCAAATTTTCTGCAATCCGGTTCTAAAGCTCTGCCAACTCTTTCAATTTTTCACTTCCTCGTCACTCAACTTAGCCCGAACCAGACCTAATCATACCTAATTCCCAGAGCAAACTGTTTACCAGCGGAGTCGCGGATCTCTCCTTGACTGTCAATCTTCCCCGCTCGATTTTCCAGCGATTAGTCCCACCGATGGGAGAACACGTGACGGCGAGCTTCTCGATGTCCCTTCGAGCCGCTATCGAATTTCCCACGAGCGTGTTCGGTCGTGCGCGGGAAACCGGTTTTCCAGCTGATTCTGCTGCCCTCGCGGCACCGAAGCCTCGAACCGATCGAGCCGGAGTGCATACGAGCAAAAGCGCGAGCGCCGCGACCACGCTCGTTTCGCCAATGAATTTTTTCCCCCGTCGAACATCCGACGGATGACGCTCGGGCTGCGCTGGATCGCGCGATCGATCAATTCTCGACCGAGGGTAGCCCTCGCCGCCGCCCGTCGTATCTGTTACGTAACCGGCTCGGCTCTTGCTGCCTAACCTGATCGTCTTCGTCTCGCGTGGTCCCCCGAATTTCTCGCGGTTACGCTCGAAAAGTGGCAGGCATCGATTTAAAAACTCTGATTCATCTTGACAGGAACGTTTGTTAGCAAATATGAGAGTCCTTGGAGAGATTATAGGGCCAAGGAAACACTTTCAGAGCCTTCGAGGATAGCCTACAGTCTGTCGGAAAATTATAGAGCCTTGGGGAAAATTGTAGAGCCTTCGAAAAAATTTTGGGGTCTTAGAAACAATTGTGGAGCCTTCAGAAAAATTGTAGCTCCTCGGGAAAAATTGTGAAGCCCGTGGAGAGCCTGTAGGAAGTTCGTGGGAAGTCCGAAAAAAATTCTTAAATCAGAGGGATTTTAGAACGCAAGAAAAAATTCTAGAGCTACGAAAGCACAAAGAGCAAAATTCCAGAGCTACGAAATTCTAGAGCTAGGAAACACTTTCAGAGCCTTCGAGGATAGCCTACAGTCTGTAGGAAAATTATAGAGCCTCAGGAATTAGATTGTAGAGCTTTCGGAAAATGTTAAAGCCTTCGGAAAAATTTTAGAGTCTTAGAAACAATTGTGGAGCCTTCAGAAAAATTGTAGATCCTTGGGAAAAATTGTGAAGCCCGTGGAGAGTCCGTAGGAAGTTCGCGTAGGAAGTCCAAAACGTTTTTAAATCTCCCAGAGGGATTTTAGAACGCAAGAGAAAATTCTAGAGCTACCGAAAATTGTTGCGAAGCTTTCAATCCAGCTTCGAAATCCTATAAAAGTTTGTAGAGATTTTTTAAACAGATTTGGGGCGTCTTTAAATTCTCTCTGTCGTTCTCAAAAAAATTTTGAGAACTTTAGAAATGATAGCAGAATCTACAGCAACATCTAATCGTCTTTGTCTCGCGACAATTTCCTCACAGTTACCCTCGAAAAGTGGCAGGCATCGATTTAAAAACTCTGATTCATCTTGACAGGAACGTTTGTTTCCGACGCGGTGAGAAAGTTGGCTAGTGATTGTTAGCAAATACGAGAGTCCTTGGAGAGATTATAGGGCCAAGGAAATACTTTCAGAGCCTTCGAGGATAGCCTACAATCTATAGGAAAATTATAGAGCCTCAGGAATTAAATTGTAGAGCTTTCGGAAAATGTTAAAGCCTTCGGAAAAATTTTAGAGTCTTAGAAACAATTGTGGAGCCTTCAGAAAAATTGTGAAGCCTGTGGAGAGCCCGTAGGAAGTTCGTAGGAAGACCGAAAAAAATTTTTAAATCTCCCAGAGGGATTTTAGAACGCAAGAGAAAATTCTAGAGCTACCGAAAATTGTTGCGAAACTTTCAATCCAGCTTCGAAACCCTATAATAGTTTGTAGAGATTTTTTAAACAGATTTGGGGCGTCTTTAAATTCTCTCTGTCGTTCTCAAAAAAATTTTGAGAACTTTAGAAATGATAGCAGAATCTACAGCAACATCTAATCGTCTTTGTCTCGCGACAATTTCCTCACAGTTACCCTCGAAAAGTGGCAGGCATCGATTTAAAAACTCTGATTCATCTTGACAGGAACGTTTGTTTCCGACGCGGTGAGAAAGTTGGCTAGTGATTGTTAGCAAATACGAGAGTCCTTGGAGAGATTATAGGGCCAAGGAAATACTTTCAGAGCCTTCGAGGATAGCCTACAATCTGTAGGAAAATTATAGAGCCTCAGGAATTAAATTGTAGAGCTTTCGGAAAATGTTAAAGCCTTCGGAAAAATTTTAGAGTCTTAGAAACAATTGTGGAGCCTTCAGAAAAATTGTGAAGCCTGTGGAGAGCCCGTAGGAAGTTCGTAGGAAGACGGAAAAAGTTTTTAAATCTCCCAGAGGGATTTTAGAACGCAAGAGAAAATTCTAGAGCTACCGAAAATTGTTGTGAAACTTTCAATCCAGCTTCGAAACCCTATAATAGTTTGTAGAGATTTTTTAAACAGATTTGGGGCGTCTTTAAATTCTCTTTGTCGTTCTCAAGAAAATTCTGAGAACTTTAGAAACGATAGCAGAACCTACAGCAACACCTATTTCAGCGACAAGAAAGACGCTGACCAGGAAGCAATTCCCTCGGATCGGTTGTCCAACCTCGGTCAAGGCCTTCTCGATGAAGTTTAGGCGAGCGAATGGTATTTTCGCGTGGTGTTGTCTGGCAAAGGTGTCCGTAGAGTGGAGTGGGGACGCTCCGAGGGGAGAGGGTGATAATAATGTGACATTGTTGCAACGTGGAGATCATTGAATGCGCGAGATTCCGCATTGTTTCGGGTTGCTGACACACGATGTTCCGAGAATAATCGAGCCTGGCGAAGAAAGCGACGTAACGAGTCCTGCGCCGGGTCTGTGTTGACCCGCCCTTGACTCTGATCCGCCGTTCCTTCGCTAGCACAATCGGAGTCGATTACGTTACCTGAAACTATGAGAGAATTCGTAGCCATTGCTTGCGATTTAGGTCCGGGTCATAGCGGACCCTACGCGTCATTTTAGCTCTGAAACGATCGGTTCGCGATCCAAACGCTCCGTCTAGTTCCACAGCTTCTGACGGCTGTTTTCGATCAGTTATTTATAGCAGGCCTAATAAACAGTTATTTATATTAAGCCTTATTTATATTAGGCTCGGCATGTTTCAGAATGTATCTATAAACATCCGAGATGCTGCACGCGAGTTAGGCTCTGCGGAGACTATGAATTTCTTGAATCTATGTATCATAAAGTCGGATGCTTGCCTGGGCCATTCAAGTATTCTATCATCCTCCGTAAAGAGTCGAGATTCTGTCAGGCTTTGTTGAACGTATTGCTGCAACGAGTGCATTATAGATGCACGAACATCCGCAGTCATCTCGTCTATAGCAGAATTTTAAGTAAACACATCGCTTACGAGGGTCTTCAAAATAAGATAGAATTCCGCATTCTTCAGAATTCTTTCCTTTTAGCAAACAATTCACTCTGCGAATGTAATATGATCGTTTACTATCAGAACTGGCTAAAAGTAGCTTGACCAATGATTACCGATTATAATTAGTTATTATAAATAGTTATTATAAACTAGTTCATAATAATTTATAACTAATTTATAATTTATAATAACTAATAATTATAATAGTTTATAATGACTAACGAGTTACAATTGTTAATTACCGATCAGATTGTTCTCTGCCCAATGATCGTAAATTGGGCATAATAAGTAACGAGTTATAATCGTTACTCGTTTTTTGCCCAACTCTGGCTGCAATCTATACTATCACAAAATCTTAGACGTCATTGAACTAGTTCAAGATAGGTTTCCACGAGTTACACATCCTGAATTAATTAGAACCATTTTTCTCCCCCGGAATTGGACCTCCATCCCTTACCCAAGCTCCAAAGCGACTGCAGCAGGAACCATCGCGACTTCAGAACCTTGAAACTATATCCTCAGAACTAGTTAAACCATCTTTTCACATAGGATTGGACTCTGGTCATCTAAAGTCACCCGAGTGCTCGGTCTACGAGCTTCAAGACAAGCAATTAGAACCACCCTTTCGCTCGCGGAATTGAACTTTCATCCCCTGAAACCAAGCCATCCCAAGACCCCAAGTGACTCCTGCAAGGAATAGTAGACAACATAGCTGGTTCGTGGACCATTTTAGGATTCAACTTGAACCCTCTAACAGCACCCAAGACCTTTCGCTACCTGTCGCTCTCGATCTGTGATCCGGATCCACGTGCGGGCTTCTGCACTTCGAACTCTCATAGAGGATCGATAGGATCGATCGAGAGAGACGCTCGTTCGTGCGACAGTTGTTTCTCTGCCAACGTGTCCACGCAACAGGCAACCGTTAGCCGAGCTCCCTTTTCTCAGGGCTTCGGAGCCGCGAACGAGGCAAAGGCCGCGAAAGAGAACGCGTGTCTTGGACGGCTCGTGCCAAAATCGTTGGCAGAGCTCTCACTCTTTCTCTCTCTCTCTCTCTCTCTCTCTCTCTCTCTCTCTTTCTCCCTCTCTCTTCTCCTTCTCTAGGAGACCTAGAGCCAGCTACAGAGACCTAGAAGAAGGACCCACAGAGTTGCGTAGGCGGGAAATATTCCGAGGGATGATAGCTAGCAGAAGGGGGAGGGGGACGACTATAGTGGGAGGGTGACACGGTCGCTGCCATTGTCGATAACACTCTCGCTGCCACTGTCGATAACACCCTCGATGCCGCGATAGGTGGCAGAGGGACTTGTCCCACGTGCTCGATTGCACAAGCAACCCGGCGGTCGGCCGTCACTCTATTTTTAACAATACCGGCCGCATATTTAACTTGCACCTAACTCAACCCAATCGGACTGTCTCTCTCACTTTCTCTCTCTCACTCTGCCCTCTCTTTGTCTCTCGCTCTCTTCGTTCATCCGAGAGGGAGCTCGCCGAGCGTTTCCTCGATCCGAGAATCCGAAGTATCGCTTATCGTTGGCAGCCAACACCTTTCCGCACGGGACGCCGAAGTTTCCTTTTGTTTCCTTTCACCGTGTAAAAGTTCAACGCGTCACCACCGGGCCATCTGACTTGGGTTCTCTAGGGCTCTTGATAGCTGAAATGATCGATCGAGATGGACCGAGATCAATCCGAATGAAAATAGAGGCGAGGATAAGTGGTTGTGGTTTCGGTGCCCCGAGCGATGCTTCATTTTTTTCTGTTTTGTTGGAAATTGAAAGTTGTCTAGTGGTCGGGCGGGAGTACTCTTGCATTGGACAGTTGGAGGTACAGTTTATGGTACAAGTAGAAAAGTGATGCAGTGTATGCAGTTTAAGAAATAATACAGTTTGTGTAGTTTATAATTTAATGTTGAAAAGAATCTAATACGGTATTGGCAGTTTAAAAAGTAATACAGCATTTACGTTTCAAAAAGCAGTACAGTGTGTGTCATCTATAGTTCAATCTTTGTAATCTGTAATATAGTATTCATGATTTGAGAAAAAATAATAGAGTATGCGCTTTTTATAGTTCAATCTTTATAATTTGTAATACAGTATTGAAAATTTGAAAAAATAATACAGTATGCGCCTTTTATAGTTCAATCTTTATAATTTGTAATACAGTATTGACAATTTGAAAAATGATAGAGTATGTGCCTTTTTATCTTTGTAATTTCTATTATAGTATTCACAACCGAAAAGATAATACAGTACGTGCAGCTCATAATTCAATCTTTATAAAAGTAAGAATCTCTAAAAGTAACCACCTTAAAAGGAAAAGTTAAGAGAAATAAGAAAAGGAATACATTGAAACAAGTAATTACTATCAAAATTCTATTCACAAACCGAGGAGAAATTTATAATTACACTGGAATTGAATAAAAATGTATTTTCTCTCCTAACACAATTTTAATGAATTCGATACCATAAACTTCTCTAACTCTCTTACCCATTTGAAAATGCAATAAAATTTAGAGTATATTTGCAAAGAAATTGAGCGATCTTCGTCCGAATCGATTGGGTTTTTAATTATCCTATTCGTCGATCTAACTAGAAGATGCAACATTCGGCATGCTTCAAAATGCAATTAATGCTCTCACTGTTTAAACATGTAATAACATCTTTATTCTATCGACAACGTATCGAGCGATCTTCATTCGAATAAAATTGAGTTTTTAATTAACCGATTCACCGATCGAAAAGACGCGCAATAATTACACAGTTACGGTTTCTCACACACGAAGCGAAGATTGATATCCGACTGCTTGATCCTTTCACGACGGATCGGAACAGTTCCTCGAGCTCTTACGCAACCGGTGCACTCCGGTTGCAGCGGAATACAGCGGCGCCCGAATTTATTTACTCATTTCACCGGCCCAACCGACGATTCATCTCGCCGGCCAAGCCCGAAACCCTCGAACGCGAGAACGGCCTTTGGTTGGCCGAACTAAAAATAAAAGCCCGCGCTCTCCGAGAGCGTTTCTTTATCGTCCCGTTATGCAAGCCTATTCGCGAACTTTTTCCCCATCGCGCGGATTGCAGCATACTGCAGCCGAAAAACACTCCGGGTCACCTCGGCGGAAAGCCGCGATGCAATTTGGCTTGGGAATCTCCGAGTGCTAGGAATTTTCTAGATCGTCGGCAAGTCAAGAGCCGTACCGGATTCGAAACAGCGGTAAAAGCTTCCAAAGACCCATTGTTTGAAAGTCTCTTGAAACCTCTTTGTAATCTGGAACGGCCCCGCGGTGCTTTAAAAATTGTAAAATGCACATAAATAACGAATAAGAAACGAGGATGCAATCTGAAACATTGTCTTGAATCGAGTGCCGTAAGATCCGTCTTCATTCATTGCGACGTCGATGATGAATGCAGAGGGCTTGACTAATCTCTTAGCCGCGTAGCTTCATTTTTCAAATGTAAATGTTTCGACGTTTACACTGTGTGTAATATGAGACACAAAGACTGAAGTCAGTCGTTGCACTGCAAATAGTATCGAATTGCATCTCAAACTGTATATTTTATTCTATTTCATTGAAGTTTTCGTTCTTTCAGTAATTTTACTAAAATAATTTTACGATCATTACAGTAAACATTGAAAAGTCAATTGGACAGCGATTAAACTAAATAATTCGAAATTAAAATTTTCAGAGATGTCTTTCAACTTTGACATAACCTTCGCTAAAAACGATATATCGTTGCTGGCTATACGCTTAAGAAAATGTCGTTCTTTTGATATTTTTAATAAATATAAGCTTTATTTTCTTAAGTTATTCCTTTTTAATTTTCTAATTATCAGGTTTTACAAAATTTTTATAATTCCTTTCCGAAATATTACAAATTCACATCAACAGGTTGGGTATTTTTCGCTCAGTTACACACAATTCTTTTGGACGGCACTAAAAGGATTAACTCAAAGTTTTGAAACGCGTCTTTCGACCCGTTTGCTTTAAAACGGAGTTAAATTAAGACTGTTAAAAATAACTTTCGAAAATTAAAATTTCTGGAAACGTTTGTCCGTTCTGTTGAAAATAACGTTGAGTTACAAGTTAAAACTTCTCGACCCCTTTGATAAAAATAGTGCTAAAATCGCCAGAAAAATGAAACAAAAATTGTCATAAAATTCTTTTCTCTGTTGGTCCATCCTTATCTATTCACCACTAATTTCACCGATCTATCGTATGTGTCTATTTTAACCGAATTCATTTCGTATAAACATTACAATGAACGTTGAACAGTCGATTAAAGAGAAGTGTTTGAACATAGAAAATAATTGTAAATTAAGATTTTAGATGTCTTTCGATTTCCTTACTAGAGTCAGTGTCAAATTAAAATATATTAAAAAATATCTTCCGGCCTTTCTGCTAAAGGTAGCGTTAAATAAAAATTTTGAATGTCCTGTTTCGACTTCTTTACTAAAAAGAGCGTTAATCTATCCAGGATGATGAAACAAAGATTGCCATAGAACTCTCGAGCCATAGAATTCGTGGAAAAATTTGCGAAGAAATGAAACAAATACCTTCAAAAAATTGTAAAGCCGCGGAAGCCCACGGTGCCCCATAGACCGTCCACGCACCGCGCGAACGTCTCGCGATACAACGATACAGCGATACATTTCTATCTTCCCGGCCGACAAACAAGTTTGTCGATAGGATCGGCAAGCTGAAAAGTTTCCTAGATCGCTCTGGAAATTGAGGAACCGATTGCGACGAGTGGGAGTCGGCGGTATCAGCTCGTTATCGGCGGTATAAAATGTGTTTGCGTACATATATTCCGTGCGTGCACTCGCGGGCCGTGTAGATCCACTCCCGTGATTACCGCGCGAGCATTTGGGGTCCCGCTGGTCAATTTGCAACAATTACCGAGCCGTTGCGACTGGTTAAAGGCAGTTAGCGCTCGGGGGAACAACGAGCAGAGCCGTACGGAGCCACTCGAAGGCCCTCTCGCAAACAGAATTTCATTGTTGTCGTTTATTGTTATCGGTTTGTTCGAATCGCGATTCGAACCGCGCGAGCCGCTGTTCTTTCGCTATGTTTTCGTAGAACATCCTTGACCGGGTGGCATGCATGGTCGCGCGACACCGATTACGCGTTGTCTTTCGCCGTTCCATTGGTCGACGGACGAACGCACAGCCTTAACCCTTCCGATAACCCATCTGGGAATCAAACGGCGTGAAAGTCGGTCGATCTCTTAATCGAATCTTCTCGGATAGCCTAATCTGTCTCTGTTCTTTCTCTCGCTTTCCCCGTTGTAGGAAACGAATCGATTGGAAACCGAATACAGTAATGTCTGCCTAACTGACGCTCAGATTGTGCAGAAAAATGGACAATCTCGGAAGAGGAGATACCATTATTCGAGCGTTGCAGCTCGTTTTTATAGTTGTTGACAATTCATGACTATAAAACTGAACCACAAGGATCGGATAATCGTTTCCCTTCTCCCTAAATTGTCCATTTTGTGGACAATCTGAGCGTCAATTAGAGAGACATTATACACTGTATGCTTATCCTTCTTTCTCTTCTCGATGATGCAGAAACATCTGTTGCAAACAATTAGGAAGCGGCCGATTTTAGTCAGATTTAACCCTTTGCGCTCGAGTGGCGACTCTGAGACGCCATAAAGAATTGTTTTATCACGTTTCAAACTAGTCTTATCATCATCGAAGTTGTTTATATTTAACCCTTTGCACTCGAGAGACTATTTTAACTCCAAAACGAAGACATTTGTTTCAACCTACAATATTTCCCACTTGTTACGATTGTTTTAATTTGATACATGTGAAATTATTTATCAGTTTAACGAATAATTTAATAATAAAATAAATTTAGCAATGCGAAGATTCTTTTGAAAACAGTGCAGCAATTTTTAGCGTCGCCTCAGAGTCGCCGTTCGAGTACAAAGGGTTAAAGAAAAAACATTACGCGAAGTGTAACTGTTGCTTCAGTCACAAAATTCAATGTCGCACGCATCAAATGCAGTAAGTTATACGAAATGAAAATACTATAGGGCAAAGAAACTATTTTAGCTTTCGAGTGCAAAGGGTTAATAGAACGTACTTTGTTGAACGAATGACGATGCACGATACTGGAGGGAATCGTGGTACAATATCGGAGACATTGAAGCGTCAAGCGCTTTTGTTCCTTCAAATCCGTTCTGCGAATACAGTAATGTCTCCCTCAGACCGTGCACAAAAATGGACAATTTGGGAAGAGGAGATACGATATTTCGAGCCTTGTAGCTCGTTTCTTATAGTCGTTGCAAATTCGTAACTATAAAAACGAACCGCAACGCTCGAACAATCGTATCTCCTCCTCCCGAATTGTCCACTTTTTCGTGGACAATCCGAGCGTCAATTAGAGAGACATTACAATTTTCATAAAGCTCTACGATTCAACGACTCGACCGCGGATCTTCGCGGGGAAAGAGAACGTTCCAAGTTTCACCCGGATTTGATCGCGAACGCGTAACAACCGCGATCTAGTGTAACAACGATGATCTTCGGCTGCTCGAAGCTTGTGCTACTTGCGGACGATTAACGATGGCGTCGATTCGGCGCACGACGCCGGCCGAATCACGAGTAGTAGAGAGATTCTCGAGCGCGCACAGCGAGCGATTCAACTTTGTACCAAGAGTTTACGGACCTCGGTAGCTGTTGAACCGGTCTCCCCGCGACGATCGCGAACGAGCGTAATCGTTATGTAAGAACGACTCGCGAGCTAACAACCGTGTGGCCATGTGCTTCACCGTCTCGTACGAGGGTCAGGACCCCAGCGGGCAGAGTGCACGAGGAAGGCAGTGAGGGAGCGCGGGGGCGGTCAGCACGCCCGCAGAAAACGTTCCTCTATCTAGGCCAAGCGAGGCCGCGGATCCCGGTCGATCGCTTGCTGAACGCGTCCATAGCAATCTTCCGATCTGCTCCGACGGTTCGGTGAACCTCTATTTCCGTGGTCGAACACGACCGAACAACATCGAACGCTGTCGAGCTTGCGAAATTCTCGTTCGAACCGCGATATACTTGATCCAGCAATCGAGGATCCAGCTTCTTCGATGACTATTACTCGATTATTTCCGGTTCGGTAGACCGATAGACCGATTTTAGCAGGTTGTGACTTCAAGGATAGAGCGACACGTGAAATATATAGCAATGTCTCCCGAATTGACGCTCAGATTGCTCACGAAAATGGACAATTCGGGAAGAGGAGATACGATTATTCGAGACCTCGTGGCTCGGTTTTACAGCTCTTGACAATCGGTAACGATAAAAACGAGCCGCAAGGCTCGAGTAATCGTATCTCCTCTTCCCAAATTGTTCATTTTTATATGCAATCTGAGCGCGAATTGGGGAGAAATTACTGTATTTTCTTTTTTGCCGTGTTATGCCGCGACACACCGTTCGTGCGGTGCCGCAGGCGAGTAAACACGCGCTTCTGTTTTTGCTCCCCAATTAAAGCATGTTTAGTCGTCTATGATGGACAAAAAGGAATACAGTAATTTCTCCCCAATTCGCGCTCAGATTGCGCACGAAAATGGACAATTCGGGAAGAGGAGATACGATTATTCGTGCCTTGTAGCTCGTCTTTTTATAGTCGTCGACGATTGGTCACTACGAAAACAAATCGCAAGGCTCGAATAATCGTGTCTGCTCTTCCCAAATTGTCCATTTTTGTGCGCGATCTGAGCGTCAATTAGAGAGAAATTACTCTGTATCGCGTGTTGAACTGTTAGCTTGACGAATAGTAAAAACATCGTAGCTTTTAAAGAAGCTTTTTTTTTCAAAATATCACGCCGGCAATGCACAGCAAGACTGTGTACGGGTTCTTTCGCATATTAAAAAAAATACCGACGTTTCATATGCACCAGTCTGATATATTTAACTGTTTGTTATTAGCTCGCAGATCATACGAATTTCTGTTTTCCTACGCAGGTTTGGTAAAGCTTGAAACAAACGAAAGCCGAGCGGTCATTTGTCTCTTCGTAACGGATCGGCATTGAAACTAATTCATGTTTCGACTAATTGGAGCTACTATCTAAGAAAACGTTTCGTATTTTGCATAAAGACAGTCAAATTCATGCACGACTATCTGTGTAATAGCAAGAATACCGCATCCGCTTATGAAAATATGCATTTTTGGAAGGTTCGTTTCCCGTTCCGCTGAAAGTCTTTTCCTCTTGTTCGCTTGCTCTGCACGTTTCGTAGAAACGTTTGTTTTCATTGATTTTGTACGTTCTGGTAGGCTATAAACGTCGTCGGCGGTTCGATACACACTTTGACATGGTTCGTCTGCCATAGTAAATCGATACATCTTCCTCGTTTTCAATGCAAATATACACCATTGACTCGAATAAAACTCTGTCCGCGATTATTATCTCGTATTGGCGTTCACGCGTTGGATTATGAAAATATAGTAACGAATGCCCTCTCGCGCCGATGTCAAAGTTCTAATAACTGGAACTCTGATCGCGCCTCTTCGATTGCCAACAACCGTAACATCGAGCCGCGAGGCTTTTGTGTAATCGTATCTCCTCTTTCAAAATTGTCCATTTTTGTTTTACGAGCTGAGGGACAATTTCGGAGATTTTACTGTAGATGCACGAACATTTTCAGGGTCGTGGAGAATCGTTTCCGGTGCTTCTATTATCGTTAGAGTGTCTCTGAAATGGGTGCTGTTTTCATTCGAGTGGGTGTTGAGAAATGGAGATTCGCGGCAGCGAAACTCTGTAGAAATTGTTAAGAGATCATAGAAACGGTCTAAGATTATCAGGAATGTAAAATTGTAAGCATTCGAGTCGTACCAAGACAGTAAGACGAAGAGAACAGATCGATGTTGCGTTAGGATACAACTTTGAAAAAGAAGGATGGGAGCAGAATGAAGAATATTTATTTTAAAAAGAGAGCGTAATACTAATTCTCCCTAATTCTCACTTATTCGACCCTGATTCTCCCTGATTCTCCCTAAGTCTCTAGAATTCTCCCTAATTCGCGCTCAGATTGCCCACAAAAATGGACAATTTGGGAAGATACGATTATTTGAGCCTTGCGGCTCGTTTTTATAGTTACCGATTGTCAACAACCATAGAAACGAGAAGCAAGACTAGAACAATCGTGTCCCCACTTCCCAGATCGTCCATTTTTTGTCTGCAATCTGAGCGCGAATCAGGAAGAAATTACTATACAGAGTTGAGTAGAGACACATTTTAAGGGGAATGTATTGTACGGACACTCTAAAATAAAGAAAATTAAGACAGGGTTCGGTTAGGGCAAATTTTAAGAAATGAATATTATACAAAGTTAAAAATTAAGACACATTTTAACGCTAGATTTACGGAGCACACAAAAAAAACAACCTTTTTATATTAGTTTACAAAAATAACAACGAAACATTTATTCTGATTCTTAACAAGTGTTATCGTAACATTTGCCGTAAGTAACATATAAATTGAATAAACAACTCACAAACGTATCTCTACGATACGAATAATCGTAAATTAACAAAATTAGTGACCCGTCGTTTTCACGGGTTTCGTAAATCTTAGCGTTGAGAAGAGTTTATATTGTACGGAGTTAAATAGATACAGTAATCTCTCTCTAATTGACGCTTAGATTGTCCACAGAAATGGACGATTTAGGGAGAAGGGAGACGATTGTTCGATCCTTGTGGTTCATTTGTATAGTCACGAATTCTCAACAACTATAAAAACGAGCTGCAAAGCTGCAAGACTCGAATAATCGTATCATCTCCTCGTCCCAAATTGTGCATTTTTTTGCACAATCTGAGCGTCAGTTAGGGAGACATCACCGTACCATACTTTTCAAAGGTAGAAGAGCGAAACAAGATTAAGTTAAGTCACAGTCAGTCAGAACAAAAAGACAAACAAGATAGGATCCGGGTGGTGTCACGCTGGCGAAACCGAGTAACAGAGATTTAAGTCGAGACACTCTTTCCTAAATCCGCTCGACGAAATCACCGAGCGGAAGCTGGATAGAATAACGAGTGAAAGCGGAGAGCGAGTGTGGATGAGTCGCGGTGACGGGATCCGTTGCACCAGGTAGGATTTCTGATTGCAGCGGGGTGGAGCGCGAGGATGAGGTGTACAGCGTGCGTCAACAGGCAGCCCGTGACACCGAGCCGAGCCTCGTGAAGTCGGAGAAGCTGGTCTCGAGCAGCATCAACGAGACCGCCGAGAAAGAGCAACAACAACAACAACAGCAATCGGCTTCTCAGCAGCCGGCTGCGACGAAGCTTCGGCTGCAGGTGCAGGTGACCGGCGGTACTGGAGACACCGGAAGCACCGGAAGCGAAGACCTTGAGGAACGAGCAGCGATCGAGCCGGCGAAGAGCGAGTTCAAGTCTTGCGGCGAGGCTGCCCAGAAAGAGGAACCGATCGCCGCGATCGTCGATCCGGTGAAACCTTTGGCAGTGACGACCTCGACGTTCCGTGCCGCGGTACCGAAACCGAAAAAGGAGCCGGCTGGGCTCCAGGACGGCTCGCGGAAGGATAACACCTTCCCGAGACCGGTCCGCGACGCAGAGAAATCGTTCGTCGGCGTGCAAGCGCTCAAGGACTCGCTCGAGGAGTCGCTCAAGGAGAACGACGAGCCGAAACGGAAGCTGCGGGCTGCTCGCCCCTTCATCTTTCAGGTATCGATCGCTATTCTTCGCCGATTCAGCCCGGTTCCGATCCGTTTCGTTAGCCTCTGCAGCCAATGCAACTTCAAGATTCAAAATTAGCCCGATGAATTTTCCCGGTTTGGGATCATTTGATTTCGATCAAAATTGAGAGGGGCGCAGATCGAGCGAAACGAGGAGGAGTTTTAGTCATCGCATCGATGCTTTCGAATTTGTTTTTTGAGACGCGAAGATCTAAATTTCGGGAACTCCGTTCATTTCTGTCCAAATGATTTCAATCGAGATTGCATTTTACGCGCGCTGGAATTGTTGAAAGTATAAAAGTTCTCGGATGAATTTCTAAATAAATTTTTAACTTTGTCGTTCTTAGTGGTCTGTACACGCGAAGTCGCTTCTAGCACTCGGTTGGTTGGTTCAGCGTCAAGAATTTTGATCCCGGGAACTTCTTTCCCGATCGCGATGACCTCTGTTTCACGTCGAAGCGAAAGGTTTAATCTGCTTTAGAGTTTCGTCTAATCGAACATTTCACGCGGAAAATTTCTTATCTCACGACGCAAAGCAGGTTCGCTCATGATCGTCGATCGTTTCAGGGCAAGCCGGCATTGGAGTACAATCCGAAGGCCAAGACGGTCACCAGGCAGCTGTTCGTGCCGATCTCCCCGCAACAACAGCAGCAGCAACAGCAACAGCAGGAACAGATCACGTGCAGACCACCGCCGCAGACTGCAACAGCGAGCATATTCGCGCCTCGTACCGAGGACATGAACAAGGGCTTCTTGACGTTCAGCGAGGATCAACCAGGCCTTACCAGTGGGTGTCTTTTCGAGCATTTATCGACCCCTCGCAGTCGGAGACATTTTAACACGAAAATTCGAAACAGTTTTCTTGACACTATTAGTGTTTCCATGTTACATAATTCAATGCACTTTGTACACTTCGAAATTGCATTTTGCGACTTATGCAACAGTTACGCTTTTAGCAGATTTTATATATAAACCGATTTGAGATAATGTTAACGCGTCGATGATCGATCACGAGTTCACCGGTGTTGTTACGCCCGGACGTTGTAAAATTGCCGGCCAACAATGTGTTAAAATTATTTTGTAACGCGACGCGGCAGCTTTTAACGAGCAGCCTTAAAGTCAGCACCCGACTGCGAAGGGGGTCAACCTTTGTCATCGACCCCCGACCGATTATTTCCTAAAAACGACGAAATTCGATGATCCATCCTCGACGAAGAAAGTTCGAGGAAAAAGTACGTGCAACGCACCGTAACCCCAGCCACGCGTTGGCTCCACCGCATCCAGTAATTCCCACCGATATCCAGCCATCGATTTCCCATAATTAGCCTCGACAGTCACGGCTAATCTTCTTCTCCGAACCCGACCGCGACGGCGGCGGCTTCCTTTTTTCCTCGATGATGCACGCAAGATCGTTATAGCACGGCGAGCGGAAGAAGCCGCGACACGTGACTCGATCGCGATAACGTCTTCGGGCGACTCGAGGAAGAGGGGCAGCGGGACGGGGACGAGGAGGAAGAATAGTCTCTCTCGGTACATCTCGGTGTCTCGCGATGGGAGCGGCGCTGACATAATTTATCGGCTCCGAAAGAGCGGAGAGACCGAACGCGCGGCGCGGCGCTCGATCGAATTCGCTGACCGCGACGCGTGTGCGATTTTCTGTTGCAGTGTTGAAGGACGAGCCGGAGGACCTGACGCATCTGGCGCCCACGCCTGGCGACGTCTGCGTCCCTCTGGAGGACACGCCATTCCTCACCGACATGCTCGACGAGTTCATCCTCAGCAACGACAACTATTGTCCCCTGCTCAGCCCGGGAGCCGGCCTGGCCACGGAACTACGCTCCACGGACTTCGGTGATCCCCTCAAGGACACCGATCTGAGCGACACCAGGAACAAGGGCTTGGGCGAGTCTTTGGCCGACAGCGATCCCTTCATGTACGGCGACTCGCCGAGCAGCCCGTGCAGCATCGACCCTAACTCCGTGTCACCGTCCCTCGTCAAATACAGACAAGTAGGTGTTCCCTGAACTGCTTCGGGGCTGTTCTTGCTGTTGCTGGCTGAGCTAGTCGCTTGGCGATTCAGTCGATTACAATCTTCCATTGAACCAGCAACCAGAAATGCATCGTAGATGACAAAAAGTGTCTAGACGATGCCGAGCCTAGCTGAGCCACCTTGAATCAAGCAGTTCAAAAGATGATAATGGATTAACTCTACTACTCTATCTACTACTATTTTAATATTATTATTATTATTATTATATTATTATTATTATTTTAACTCTACTACTCTCTAACTACTACTATTTTAATATTATTATTATTATTATTATATTATTATTATTATTTTAACTCTACTACTCTCTAACTACTACTATTTTAATATTATTATTATTATAGTATTATATTATTATTATTATTTTCACTCTACTAGCCTATCTACTCTATCTACTCTGCTCTACAACTTTGAATATGATTCTCGTTTCGCAGAGTCCAGAGAGAAGCATAGACTCCCTGGGCAGCCCAACCGGAGGCAGCGGTGCCGAAGGTTTGTCCGAAGACGAGATGCTGATGCTGGGCCTGAGCGACAGTATAGCAGACGATGAATTGGCACTGAGAGCTCCCTATATACCTATGTCGGACCAAGACGAAGCGTTGGACCTACTGATCAGTGACGACATGGTCATGTGGAGTCCGCCGCAGACCACGGAGAAAAGCTGTCCAAAATGGTACTGATCCGGTACCTGAACGGTACCCGCGTTAAGCGAGATTTGTCGATTGCAAACTAGTTTCTCGATTAAAAGCTTCTTTGTTAAGAATAGGCCAGACAAAAGCTTGGAAGACGCGTGTCTTCGTTCCCCGAAGAAATCCAAGTTACCAATGATTGTGCTTCTAGGATGCTGGACGAGAAGGACCAAAGGATGACGGACTCGAGTCTGGCTCAGCTGCTGAAGACAGACCAAGTGGTCTCCAGAAAGTACAATGACCACGGGGGCGGCCTGGTGAACCCGGTGCAGGTGCTGGGTCAAATCCCGAGGAAACGTGAGTGATCCGCTGTTCGATTGTTCACAGCATTTTTGCAAAGTCCTCTGACCGTCCTCGTTTCCACAGATACTGGCTTGGATGTCAGCCATTGGGCCGCGAAGCTGGACAGACCCAACAAACGCATCCACACAGCCTCGTTGGACACGGGGACCGAGAACAAGCGTATCAAATGCGACGAGTCCAGTCGCCGGGGCGGTCCTCTAGTGCTGGAGGACCATTTGCTCGGGAAACAACAGCCGTCCATGCTTAGGAAGCCGGTGGGCATGGGCGGCAGCCAGCTGCTGCGCCGGCTGGTGTCCCAGCAGACGGTGCAAAGGAGCAACGGCGTCTACCAGGGTGACTGTTTCACGGGCGGTCCTCGCAGGAACGACGTTAGGAGCCTGGGGATGAACGACAGCGAAGGGGACAGCGGGGGCGGCGGATGCGAGGGCGGGGGAGGCGGGGACGGGACTCAGAGCGGCTCAGAGCGGACCTCGGTTGCCGGTTGCAACAGCGTGCTGATGAACCTTCTGGTGTCCGGCTGCGACGTGAGTGCGGGATACGTGTGCTTCGCGAAACCGAAGCCGTCGAAGAGCATCGCGAGCACGTGAACCGGAACGGACCGGTGGATCGCCTCTCTGACTTTCTTTCTCAATCTCTGTCTCTCTCTCTCTTTTTCTCTTTCTCTCTCTCTCTCTCTCTTTCTTTGTCTATCTCTCTTTGTGTCCATGTCTTCTGTAACTGTTCAGAACGAATGCTGGTCGATCGGCTGGCGGACACAGTCGATCTGCGTCTCGACGTCGCGGTGCATTGTAAACGAACGTTGAACGTTTCGCTGGATTTTATACCCTGATCGACGCGCGAACCGTAACGGCGAAGAGGCCGGTCGCCATTGTCGTCGCGTTTCTAAATTAGGTCGCGCGCGCTTGGTCCGCTCCGGATGTGCTTGCGCAGATGCTCGAGGAACGGTGAACTCTTGAACCCCCGGTCGCTGGGTCCTGGGACGATTGTTTCTTTATGGTTTCTCCGGCGACGGAGCAAACGTGTGGACGAGCATGATCGAGCGACCGTGGTCCCCGCGATTCAGGGACGAGATGTTTCGTCGAGTACGTCGGCATGGTCGTCGGTACCACCGCGACCCTTAGAGTCACGTTATGTATTCTCTACTTGCAAAGTATATGGAATTGTTGATTGAAGATTGTCAAGACGAAAAGGAAGAAATACATTGAACATTGAACATCGAACCACCTGTACTGCTGCGTTTCGTTTCCTCCTCTCTCTCATCCCTACTGCTCCATCTGTTTGCGTTTTGTTGCTGTTCGCGAGGATCTCTAGCCTCGTTCTTTGGTGTCCGAGAGGATTCGTATAGAGTAGCGTTTGATGCAGAATTTATAGCCGGCTGTAAAAGAGCTTTGATCGTTATCGACCGTCTCGCGATCCCCATTGCTTTTTATGTTCTTTTATAGTTCAATATATTATGTTCGAAGATAGTTTTGATCAGTTATTATTGAGTGATATATACATATAAAATGCACGAGATTTTTTTAATTGTTTGTTATGACAAAACAGTAGTACATCATGAGATAGGGACGTTTATTTGTGGGGTTTCGTGGCTTCCGCGAGTCTTTCTATACAGATAGCGCGTTCTTGAGTATTTAAAAATGATAAGTTTTATTGATTGTAGTTTGCGTAGAATTATGTAATAAAAACATCGACGAACATGGCCTTGTTTTTGTGTGTCGAGGAAGATGCGACTGCAGCGGTACGTGATTAGATACTGTTTTTCATTTTAACAGTCTCCCACTTTTCCTGCTATTTGGACGAAACGCAGCATGCTCGAGTGGCATTTCAATCGATTTCATTAATACTAGAATTACCGATTTGCTAGAATCATAGCATCGATCGATAAATGTACGAGGAATCCGATATGCTCGACGAAGGTTTCGTTCGCAGCGAAAATTATTTATTTAGTTTTAGCTCTTGTCCGTATTATAATAATAAAGAAACAACCAGGACGATTCGTTGCTCACGTGGTACCGATCAGAACGCGGTAGTGGGAATGAAATCGTTTTTATTATTATATATTATATTATATATATTAGATATATAATATATAATAATAATATATAATAATTATATAATAGATAATAATATAATATATATAATATATATTATATTATTATATATTATTATTATTATTATATATTTGTACAGCTTTTATAGTCGCACTGAATTGTTATTGTCCCAATTTGTTAATATTTAATACTGTCATCAGCATAATAATTTGTATAACATATTGCAGGAGAACCTGATGGAATCTCGTAACGTGCCCACCTCGCTCTCAAAGAGCTTGACAACACCGTTGTCCGTCAACCTGGATAACCAAATGGTGCCTCAGTGTCCTGCATCCGGAGGATCAACAGGATCGTACGATCAGCTGAGCCCGGACTCGAGCAAACGACTCTCCGGCACGTTCATCAGCGAAGGATCGTTGGTCTCGCCGTCTTCGACGATGATCAACTTTGAAAACTTTGATTACGATCCGAGTTTAACGAGTAGCGGGCTACTACAGGTGCAACCGGACCTGTTCGGGACCCTCTTGGATCGGGAGCTCGTTTAAAGGACCGTAAAGTCTCAACGATGAAAAAATATGCAGTATCAAGACGTCACGATTATGCTGTGGAATTCCATGAATTTTGTGAAAATAACAATTTCTTCAGTCTCCTTTTCCGTCGGAATTGACGTTTTCGATAATATTTTACGTGGTAAATTTCTGGAAATTGTGTACGCATTAATTATTCATTTAGTCGTTTAGTAAAGAGTGGGACGAAGTGGGACGTTAGTAAAGTTTTTGATAATATTTGTTCTATTTGTAAAAGCCACAGTCTAATCATGATCACTCTGTGTTGCCTGCGTTTGACGCTGAAACTATCAACCAATCTAAACGATCGCAAACGATACGTTAGGTGTAAAAAATGAATTTCACATGTCTTTGAAATAATTTTCTTATTATATAAGTCAGTGTAAAATAAATCCACAAATCATTTGCATATATTATAAGACCATAAATGAGGGATGGGTAAAATTTTATTTTATACTAAATAGTGGATAGTTTATTTTATTTGAAGTTTTATTTAGAATTATTAAGAACACCTGTGAATTTATATTAGCGATTGCGCTATTGTCAAGTTCTACAGCGACTTATAAACGTAAAAGTTTCCAAGATGGCGGGGAAATATATTTGAAGAATTTTGCAATTGTATTTTGTGAAAAATAGAAATCTGATGCTTGGTAGACTGGTTTGATAGTTCCAATGTTGAAATGACGGATCTTATTTTGTAGATAAAGATCTACGAGATGTAAACATGGTCCAGAGACATTATTGTCTGTTAATAAAACCCGCACACGCCGTTTCGGTTCGAGAACAGGGCGATTCGATGGTCCATTGATCACGCGAGAAAGTGCCAATGCATTTTTTAGAGAGATCTAGTTGTTAGGTGACTGCCGATGGAAAACGGTCCTCGTTAGATTTCATTTAGGCAATTTCGAAGTACGTTCGGCGCGATTGAACTGTGGATCTTTACACACTTCTTAATCGTGTTCTTTGCTAACAATATTTCCGTAAATATTATGTACAAGCACATTTGAAAAATAAGGGTTCCTGCGAAAATAGAGTGCTGTGCAAATTACTCCAAATTTACAGATCTGCATTCTACCCATTGAGTGAAGTTGTTTCACATGTCCAATTTTCAGCAATAATTTCAGACCAAATTTTGCCCTGTAAATTCGTCAAATGTACAATATTAAATAATGACAATTAACATTGATGGAGCAGATATGAATATTTGGGGTAAACTCGTTGCAGTCGACTATACAAAATCGATACTTCCTGAGATACTAAAAAATTGACATTGAAGTTTTAGGAACAGATACTGTGCTTTAAGATGGTGCATAATACGTTTAGGAAGTTGTAAGAATTTTCCAACTTTATAACATTGACGTAAAAAAAAAAATTGGGTACTTGATGTGTAATAACCTGACTGTACTCTCGCATCGCTGGCAAACTCATTTATGGTTTACCCACTAGCTAATCGAGTGGTTTTCTCATCCATTGCTTAGTTGAGATCGATGAAAATTGTTATCGGGAAGGAAAATTTACGTCGCGCTGAAAACGTGTGGCACCGTTTTACCATCACGGCGGCCACGGACGAGAACGTCGTCGTTGTTGTTACTGTTTTTTATAGTTTTTAACAAGGCCAATCCCGATTATCAGTTGTTAGAAATACGTATATATGTGTATATTGTAGCGCGATTGTCGTTCTTTCGAGACCATTTTATTCGGTGAACGCTAGATTACACGAAATATATATATACATGTGTTTATACATATATATTTTTAATATCACTTATCGATATAAATACAGTCACTATAAAAAAGCATACTAATTTTATTAATTTTACTATCGTCTGTATTTTTACTCATGTAACACCACGAGACCATTGCTATTAATCTTTCCTTGTATTACACTGTCCGGTGCCGAGCGAAAGTACCGCGCCAGCGTAAATGATCAGAAACAAATAAACAGAATTTCTACTGCCGATGTTTTCTAATTTGCAATACCACATAATCGCTCAAATTTCGAACGTAGCAAAGAAGTCTATTTGTATGAGCGAGTATGCAAATTTAAAAATGGCGCCCTTATGTAAAGTGGCGCTTCTTGCGGTAAAATCTCGAAGTTCATCTTCGGGGTCTATACAATGCCAACCGATGTAGTGGCAAAATGCTCAAACTGTTAACCGATACCGACTGTCGGTAATTAATAACCATATTACAAAAGACGCACCACTTTTAACCATTGACACTCGTAGAATAAAGAGTCGCATTAAAACATTAATTACAGCAAAATAAAGGTATAATACAATAAACCAAGGGAATAAAATTGTTCAATAGAATCTGTTGCACCGATATTATCTACATTATTATTATATTTTGCGACGTTATCATCTGAATAAATCTGTGCCTTTGATTTATTGTTTTATGCCATAATTTTGACATACTAAGGGGTTAGGAGAGTCGTGTAACTTTACAGATTCGGCAGGTTGACATTTGCTGTACAGATTACGTTACATAAATGGTATTATCTAGAGATGTGTAACTGTTTTATAAATACGAGATGGAGCCACCGGAATTTTCTATAACCAATGAAAAAGAAACTCGATTCAGATACAAATAAATACATAAACTGTAAGCAGATGGGGAATAATACACGAATAAATATTTAAACAACTACTATTACTACGGCAGCCAGTACAGTGACCAATTAACAATACGTATACATTATAATTTACATAATCATGATAATATACACAATAATGTACTACCTCTGTAGTATTAACCTGAGAATAAAGAATCTGAAAATCCTAATTGAAAAGGGTTATTGGTTTCAGATTATTCTTCAAAATGAATGAACACAGTTCGAGATTCGTACTATAAACCCATGTTTCCGTCTCAAATTGTCGGTAACTACATCCTCTACCTTTACCACCTCGCTAAGGAGTCAAGCCCTTTAATGTTTGTCGCTATCCTTGCATTTCGCGTATGCAGGCGACAGTGGCTTCTCTTACAAAGAAAGACAAAATCCCAATTCGACATTCGTACTATAAACCCATGTTTCCGTCTCAAATTGTCGGTAACTGTGTCTTCTGCCTTTATCATCTCGCTATGGAGTCTAGAGCCATAAGCATTTTTCAGCTATGTTGATTGGCGTTGTACGTACCTTGCTTACATCATCAAGATTTCGCTACAAGGAACGCCACTGTCGCTGGACTAGTTGCACATGTGGGTAATTAATGTTTTCTATTTTATCGACCATTTATAATTATCGAGTAAGTTTACTTAAATCAGCATCTTTTTTCAGCATCATTCGACACAGGTAGGTAAGTACAATGTCGTGGCGAATGTTTGACTTTTATCGACAAAAATCATCGATGGTCTGGTCGTCAAAAATTTTTATCTTGCGTTTAAAGGCTTATATTACAAAATACCATTATTATATCATCAATTGTATTGTAAATCTATTGCCTATTCTCAATTATCCATTATCCATTCTTCATCTTCCATTATCTACTATCGATTACGCGTTATCCATTACCCATTATGTATAATCCATTATCCATTATTCCTTATCCATTATCCATATTGTCTATTATATATTATCTATTATCGGTTATCCGTTACCCGTTCCCCCGTTATCCGTTACGCCGTTACCAGCGACCCGTCATCCGTTACCCCGTTTCTCCGTTACCCGTTACCCCGTTACCCGTTACCAGTGACTCGTTTGCAGTTATCCGTTCCCTCGTTACACCGTTACCAGACACACGTTACTCCGTTACCCGTTATCCGTTACCCGTTATCCGTTACCCAGTTTGATTACCGCATTACTGATTCAGATTCAGATTTTAGATTTTAGATTTTAGATTTTAGATTTTAGATTTTAGATTTTAGATTTTAGATTTTAGATTTTAGATTTTAGATTTTAGATTTTAGATTTTAGATTTTAGATTTTAGATTTTAGATTTTAGATTTTAGATTTTAGATTTTAGATTTTAGATTTTAGATTTTAGATTTTAGATTTTAGATTTTAGATTTTAGATTTTAGATTTTAGATTTTAGATTTTAGATTTTAGATTTTAGATTTTAGATTTTAGATTTTAGATTTTAGTTTTTAGATTTTAGATTTTAGATTTTAGATTTTAGATTTTAGATTTTAGATTTTAGATTTTAGATTTTAGATTTTAGATTTTAGATTTTAGATTTTAGATTTTAGATTTTAGATTTTAGATTTTAGATTTTAGATTTTAGATTTTAGATTTTAGATTTTAGATTTTAGATTTTAGATTTTAGATTTTAGATTTTAGATTTTAGATTTTAGATTTTAGATTTTAGATTTTAGATTTTAGATTTTAGATTTTAGATTTTAGATTTTAGATTTTAGATTTTAGATTTTAGATTTTAGATTTTAGATTTTAGATTTTAGATTTTAGATTTTAGATTTTAGATTTTAGATTTTAGATTTTAGATTTTAGATTTTAGATTTTAGATTTTAGATTTTAGATTCTTTAGATTTTAGATCTGCATCGTACAGAGAACAAGCTAAAATTACCAACAATTGGTTCTAGAAGCAGATTATTCTTGCCGGAATGCGCATTGCTTCTTACCGGAAACGCGGCAAGAATCATTCGCGTCCAACGCGTAAGAAGTTTCAATAAAATTCACGCATAATGAAACAAGTAAAGAGAATAAACCGTAAAACATCGAAAAACGTGTAAACCTAATTCGCGCCCAGACTGCGCACCAAAAAAATGGACAACCTGGGATCTTGACAATCTATCGACACTCGGTTACAATAAAAACGAGCCGCAAGGCTCGAATAAATCGTAACTTCTCTTCCGAAATAGTCGATTTTTGTGCGCCACCTGAGCGCGAATTACAGAGAAACGACCGTGCTTTTCGGCAAGCGGTGGTTGATTAGACAGACGACCACGGTCCCCCGGTCGCTCGCGATAAGAACAAAAATGCTTGCGATTTGAAAGCAGCCGTTGATCGGTGCGACGATCTCGCAACGAATCGCACTCGCCGGTCAACTGTTCGTTGTTTCTAAGTACAATGGCTGTGTTCGAATGAAACACGGATCTTTCTCTCTGCTCCGTTCCGTGCCAGGCACAAGCTGGTCTACGACGCTCAAAATTCTAGTGCACGCAGCCTTCTGACATGACAAAACGACACCCGGACAGGGGTTCGTCGACGTAACACAATCCCGACGGAGCTGATCGTCGGCTGCAAAGGGGGCCCTATACGCGTGCCCGCGCGTTCGTTCCAACAAGAGTTCGGTCGAATTTCGAGGAAGCTGCGAGCAACCGTGTGTCAAGGACCACGAGAAAAAAACCACAAGTTTCGCCGTAATCGACGAACAAGAAACAGCGTGAAAACAGAGGGAGAGAGACGACCGGAGGGAGAGCGGAGAGTAGAGGCCAGGAACGTGGGAACACGAGGAGAGACAGAGAACAAGTTCGTCTGTTATCAGCCTCGAAAGTCCAATGAAGATCCTGCGGCATGGCCACGCGACTCAGCCCCCGAAATTCGGAGGTGAACGCTCTTGAGCAGCGGGGCTATCTGATTGGCAAAAAGATCGGACAGGTTATATTACCCCCAACCCTCTCTCTTCACCCCACCTGTTCGTTAACCTCTTCCACTTCTCCTGCACCTGTTTCTATCGCGCGGCTCCGTAACGGGGCTCCTTTCTTTTTGAACTTCGCGCCGCCTTTGATCTCGCCCGGACTCCACTCCACCCTTCGTTAACCAGAAATTGCACGTTTCTTTTTCCCTTTTTTTCCTTTTCTTTTTTCTTTCTCAGTCCCGTTTTCAACCTCCGTCGATTATCCCTCGCTCTTCTTTCGGTCGCGCGTTTTATGCCCTTATTTTTCCGCGTGCTCGAACGTGTACCGGCGATTTGTAACCGCGACGGTGTGTCGCGTTTAGGCGATGCACGCCGAATATATTAGGTATATTAGGAAAGTTCTGTCCGACAGTGTCACTTCAAGTTTCAATCCATACGCAGATGTTGATTTGAGATATACAATATGACTATCTATCTCTCTTTATCGTTGCATTTACGCACATGTACTCTCCTAAATAAACTGAAACGAAGATGTCACCGCGGGGACATTTTTAACCGAGCACCTGTCGCACTCCGCAAATCCGCTCTCCTGGAGTTTTCTTTTCGATGAAATTCACGGTTCGATCAACTCTTCGCCGTATATACCGTGTACAGGATGCAATGGCTTTCATATAAGAATGTTCAGTAATGCCTCTCTAATTGACGCTCGGATTGTCCACGAAAATGGACAATTTGGGAAGACGAGGTACGATTATTCGTGAGCCTTGCGATTTGTTTTTATAGTTACGAATTGTCAGCAATTATAAAAAACGGCTTACAAGGCTCGAATAATCGTATCTCCTCTTCCCAAATTGTCCATTTTCGTGCACAATCCGAGCGTCAGTTAGGGAGACATTACTATATGTATTTACGATACCGTTCTAAAATGAATATCGTTCTAGAAATTTTATTCAAGATATATTAGGTCTACCGGAAAGTTCTGTCCGATAGTGTCACTTCAAGTTTCAATACATATGCACATGTTGATTTGAGACGTATACGACTATCTTTCTTTATCGTTGCATTTACGCACATGTACTTTCCTAAATAAACTGAAACAAAGATGTCTCATGTCGTTATTAAGCGAGACGCGATCGTGAAAACATGGCCACCGATGATAATGCCAGACCACACGCTGCTTTGGCGACTCGTCAGAAAATCGCAGAGCTAGGCCGGGAAATTCTGTCGCATCCACCACACTCCCCGGACCTAGCACCCTCCGATTATCACTTGTTTCTCTCTTTGCAAACATTTTACAGGAAAAAAAATTCAAAACCGAAGCTGACGTCAACCAAGCACTGGTTGAGTTGTTCGCCTCTAAAAATAAATCATTTTTTAAAACTGGCATTTACAAGTCGCCATCGCGCTGGCAAGAAGTCATAAGTAACGATGGAAAGTATATTCTACGATAAATATTATTAAACGTATGAAAATCGTGTTATATTTCAATTCAAAAACGGACAGAACTTTCCGGTAGACCTAATACAAGCGGACAGTCGGAAGTCGCGCGAAGCATTGATCCTTTGCGGTCGTGCGTCGAATCGGATTCGACACTGACTGCTGCGTTAATTGTAACAATATAGTCGGAAGATTATGCGTCCAGTTGAGGGTAAAGTTAAGCTTACTCGGCGTTGATTGCGATCCTATATCAGCCACAATGAATCGTATACTGTATAATGTATAATGTTGTTACGTTATTGCATTTACATTATTTATTAACAAGGGAATAATGCAACAATCCCTTGTTGCATACATATTAGGGTGTCCCATAAGTTTCTTCCCTTTTTTTGATGCGAAATGAATACACGATATTTTTTGTTTAAGATGGATTTATCATGATATATATGAACCGTTCTGTTCTATAACCTTCTTCCATCTCTCAGGAAGCCTCATTATGCCCTCTTTCCAAAATTGTCGAGGCTTATTTGCAAAATACTGTTCAAGGTGCGTTTTTATCTCGCTTACGAATTTAAACCGTTTTTCACGTAGAGAATTTTTGAACGAGAAGGACAAGTAATAATCGAGATGGAGCAATGTCTGAAGAGTACGGAGGATGAGATAGAACGTTCCAATCGAACTGCAATCATTTTTGTCTTACGAACAACGCGACACGCGGTTTTGCGTTGTCGCGATGAAAAACGACGCCGCGTCGGTTCGCCAATTCTGGCCGTTTTTCTGCTATGGTGGCTTTCGATTCGTCGAGTTGATTACAATATTTAGCCGAATCGATCGTTTCACCTTGAGAAAGGAGTTCGTGGTAGACTACGCCTTTCCAGTCCCACCAAACGCGCGAAAGAACTTTCTTCGGACGAAGTCCTGACTTCGCAACAATTGAGGGACCATTTCCTTTTGACCAAGTTCGTCTTCGATGCACATTTTGCTATGAAATCCAAGTCTCGTCTCCAGTGACAAGTCTCTTTAGGAAAGGATTTCTTCCATGTCGTTGGAGAAGCAAATCGCACGTAGAGACGCGGGTTCGTAAGGCTGGTGTCAACACCTATCGACGGTGTGATTGACACGTTCCGTGCCACGTGTACCATCGATGGTACACGCTTGCATGTTTACTTAGTGAACTGAACAAATTGTTTACAAGAAATTTAGAACCGAAGAATCAATTTCCACCGCAAGAATGGGCGTTGATAAGTTTTTGTTACGTTGTCATGTGTACGAGAATTAATAATTGCACGTAATACATCAAGTTTTAGTAAAATATCAAAGTATGAAGATTCGAGGAAAAAAAGCTCGGCACGGAACGTGTTAAATGCTTATGTACCGTTTTCCTGGGTATGTTAGTGGCATCCGCTATCTCGCGCACACTATATCGCGAATTTTCAGCGAGCATATCTTTGACAAGGTCCGCGTCCGTCGTTGTTGGACGGCCGCTGCGGTCTTGGTCTTTCAAATCAAAATTGCCAGCTCTAAATCTCTCAAATCAATCGCGGACTGTCCTAATGGTCGTAGAACCATCGCTGTAAACGGTACAAATCTCGTTTGCAGTGTCCTTTGCCCTAACACTTTTTTAAACCCTTTTAGCACCGAGCGAAAGAAGCGTACCTAGGCGAAGAATACTGGGCCGAATCGGCGAATTTGTAGAGGTTTGCGAAAATGCTCGTAAAAACCAAAGTAGGCGTGATATTTACAAAATTCGAAAAGCAGCATATTGCGAAAGGAATGGAGAATAAATCAATACCAATGAAGTTTCGATATTTGTTAAAAATCATAAGAATAACATAAGTAGAAGACAATAAAAATCGTACAAAGTAATTTCTCTTTTTCAAAACGTAATTGCACATAGAAAAAATCAACATGTTCAGAAATTGGTACGTAAAAAATAAATCGAAATATTCTATTGGTTTGGATATGTTCGGTGGCAAATGTTTAGGGCCGGGTATTTCCGAAAATAACGGGCGCGGGTTATATTGGCTATCGTTTTCAACATTTACTTTCCTGAAATTCGTGAAAGATTCACTCTGGCATATACAGACCCTCGGCACGAAACAACATAAGATATAACAAAAAGTTGATCTAATAAACATTTTTTCACTTGTGTTGCATCGAATATGAACCATTTTAACATTTTATGAAGTTATACTTAAACACAGATCTTTTGTGATGAGTATAATAAGGCTCTAACAGAGGCGCAACGATATATCGTCGTTGGTATTTTTGGCGAGTGCTAAAGCACCGTCGTTCGGTGCTAAAAGGGTTAAAAACAAACATACTATAAAAGAGCTCTGGGACGACTGCAACCGATACCCTGAACAGCCAAGAGATAAGCCCACGTGTTTATATAAACACAGCCAGTTAAAGTCATTCGTAGCGCGGCGCGGAAGGAACTTATGGGACACCCTGATATCGTTGCATATTTCAATTCCAAAACGGACAGAACTTTCCGGTCGACCTAATACTTGACGAATGCTCGATCGCGCCAAATACGACGATTCCTACGTTTCTCGTTCGTTTCGCGCGTCGAGACAGAGAACGTCGACAGGTGCAACAGAGAACTTCGGTTTCGCAGCGATCATAAATCCGCTCGGAACGCCTAAACGACTAGCTAGCTGATCGTCGCATCTTGTCTAACGTGTCAGGGCTCGTACGCGACCGTGCACCTGGCCGAATACGTCGACGGGACGAGCTCGAAGAAATTGCGATTGGCGTGCAAGATATTCGACAAAGAGAAAGCGCCCGAGGACTTTTTGAACAAGTTTTTCCCCCGTGAACTCGAGATCCTTACCAAGATCGAGAATCCCCATCTCATCCAAGTAAGGACGCTGTTCGATCTTTGTCGCAGGGGTTACTGCGACGGTTTATATAAAATAATCCGAGAGAGTTTTTTTGGTTTTTATATGTTGGGATTATGGAATGAAAATGAATATGATTCTAATACTTTGCTTAAAAGGACTTTATTTATTCTGTTTAATGAGAGAAGGTATATGAGCGAAACCGATCGAGCGATCAAACTCTACTAACTGTCCGGTAAGAAGAAACGCTTCTTTTATACCCTTTTTGGGTTCGTCGTGTCCACCAATCAGAGACGTTTTATTTGTCGCGTCTTACATTGTATACGTGACGCTGGGACCGATGTACATCAAAAGGTACCGGCGATGATGTATCGCGGCATCTAATATATACAGATTACGTCACCGTCGCTGCCCGCTGACGGAGCCGGCGAAATGTAAACCGATATCTTAACTGAAGATATCTTACTAAGTAAACTATAGATTAATTTTTGTTCGAGGCTAAAATTTCAACATTATATAACGAGAACTTTAATATAACTTGTAACAAAAAAGCGATGGGGTACAGTGTGTAAAAGGTAAAGGTAAACGAGTGACGGATGAGACAGAAATATGAACACGTCGAGAGTCGGAGGAAAACTAGCTAACTAACGTCTCCCGGTCGAGAGGTCCTCGTATTTATTGGGGAGAGCGTATTGAAATTGGTAAGGGAAAGTCCTTGGGAAGGGCGAAGGCCTTTCCCGAAGATTTTCCGACCGGGATGATCCGGAACCTAAGGTCCGTAGCTGTGTCTCGTCGTTTTTACTGTTTTATAGCGGTGTGTACGCCTCGCGTCGGGTAAACCCGAAAAAGGCATCTGCACACCCCGCTTTTGGAGGACGTGGCATTTATGTCTGGTCCGCCACAGATCGACATTGTGCCGCCACGATCCTCGAATCCGCCCCGAACTTACCGCGCGGTAACCGACGATCTGAAATACGCTTTGTCGCAGGGGCTACTGCGACGGTTTCTATAAAATAATCCGAGAGAGCTTTTGGTTTTACGTAACGAGAGCTTGAATGCAACTTGTAACAAAAAAGGCGATGGGGTGCGGTGTGTTTGAAAATACGTAAAAAGTAAAAGGTAAGCGAGCGACGGACGAGACAGAGATACGAACGCGTCGAGAGTCGGAGGAAAACTGGAAAAACTAACTAACGTCTCCCGGTCGAGAGGTCCTCGTATTTATCGGGGAGAGCGTATTAACACTTTCACAACCGCTGACACCACTGCGGTGTCATGGGCAGGCCAGTCGTTGTATGCCGGTGACACTCGTGCGGTGTCATTGGTAGACCAGTCGCTATTTGCCGGTGACTCCCACGTGGTACCAGTGGCAAGCCATTTGCAAAACTTTTCTTAACACGTTCTATGCCGAGTTGTTTTTACTCGACTTTTCACGCTGGCCATTTGATATTTTACTAAAACTTGATATATTATATGTAATTATTAATCATCGTATGTAATAATAAAACAAACTTATCATGACCCATTCTTGCGGTAGAATTAATTCTTCGGTTCTATATTTGCTACAAACTATTTTGTTAACGCATTAAAGAAACATGTAAGCATGTACCATCGATGGTACACATGGCACGGAACGTGTTTTAACCCTTTCGCTACGGGCGGATTCTCCGTCGCGGTACTTCTGCTGAACAGAGCGCTGCGACATCACTGCACGCTACGCGACGGCGATCGTCAGCGGAAGTCGGTACTCCGCGGCGGTCGGCGGAGAACCTAAGCTGTTTGAATTGAATGAATTTTTCGAACGAAAAAATTTTTCTCCAAAGGGTATTTATAAATAAAGGGTATTCCAGGGTATTTTATATCGTCTTAGCATGCGCTCTTTAATTTACAGTATGAGAGGAAATAACATTATGCAATATAATGCATCTTATGGAAAGCCACTATAGTGATCTGTAGTACCTCAGTGGCACCAAATGGAAAGCCACTATAGTGGTCCGTAGTACCTCAGTGGCATCATATGGAAAGCCACTATAGTGGTCCGTAGTAGCGAAAGGGTTAATAACGTGCGGTTGTGAAAGTGTTAACACTTAGCCAAACGAACGGGGAGATCTACCCGTTTCAAATTCAGTCGGTCGACGATCGAATGGACGATTAATCAAAAATGAAATATGATTGCTTCATTTTATTAAGATTTGCAAGAGGTACGAATGCTGAAGAAGTGATCGATGCCGTATAAGTTTGCTTCATAATTTTGGTTGAATCGAATATTTTCATTTTATGAAAATTTTTCAGCTTCCAAGCGCGGTCGTGGAAGTGTTAAAATTGGTAAGGGAAGATCCTTGGGAAGGGCGAAGGCCTTTCCCGAAGATTTTCCGACCGGGATGATCCGGAACCTAAGGTCCGTAGCTGTGTCTCGTCGTTTTTACTGTTTAACACGTTCCGTGCCGAGCTTTTTTTACTCGAATCTTCACACTTTGATATTTTACTAAAACTTGATGTATTACGTGCAATTATTAACTCTCGTACACATAACAACGTAACAAAAACTTATCAACGCCCATTCTTGCGGTGGAAATTGATTCTTCGGTTCTAAATTTCTTGTAAACAATTTGTTCAGTTCACTAAGTAAACATGCAAGCGTGTACCATCGATGGTACACGTGGTACGGAACGTGTTAATGGCGGTGTGTACGCCTCGCGTCGGGCAAACCCGAAAAAGGCATCTGCACACCCCGCTTTTGTAGGACGTGGCTTTTATTATGTCTGGTCCGCCACAACGCTTTCTCGGATATTAGAATTTCGTTTCGAATCGTCGTGGAATTTTTAACCACTTGCCGTGCTTTAACCCTTTCGCTACGGCAGCTCCATCCGCCGAAACACCGTCACCGAACGGAAACTCGCTCCGGAAATATGCACGGCGCGCGTGGTTTCTGTATATATGTTGTTCCAAGTCTTGAATAATAACTGTGCCGAATAAAACAATCGTTGCTCCGATGTGACAAGTATATTTACATTTTTAATTTAAAAAGACTTACAAAATTATAGGTAACATAGGTATTTATATAATTACAAAGCCTAACGATTAAATGTTTGATATAATTAATGACGAGACAAAAATTATTAAAAGATAATAATATGTAAGAACTAATAATATAATTCTGTGCGATATATTTGAAAGCAAGGATCTATGCAAAGGCCAACATCGCAATCTTTGCACTCGTACCGCGAATCCGTTCTTTGATCATTTTTGCTACAAATTACACGTCCGCGTCTTCTGTGTACACTTCATTTCGATGCCGCATATATGCGGCGCTCGGCGCGAAAGGGTTAACGAGTCTGACTCGCGATGAAAATTTTGGCCCAAACACGAATACGACGAGCCAGGCTCGCGAATAGATCGTCGGGCCAAACGTAAACATCACGAGCCGAGGTCGTGATCGAATGTTAGTTTCTATCGGTACGCCACCAGAGTTGGTCACGAATCTCGTATCAGAGGCCTTTACATTTCGACTCGTATTGCGACCTTTCTCGCGCATCAGTCCGATCGGTTTACCACGCGTTGACGCGTAACACTTGGGCCCGAGCTTCGTCGAGCTAAATGGCACGGCAAGGGGTTAACACGTTCCGTGCCACGTGTACCATCGATGGTACACGCTTGCATGTTTACTTAGTGAACTGAACAAATTGTTTACAAGAAATTTAGAACCGAAGAATCAATTTCCACCGCAAGAATGGGCGTTGATAAGTTTTTGTTACGTTGTTATGTGTACGAGAATTAATAATTGCACGTAATACCACAAGTTTTAGTAAAATATCAAAGTGTGAAGATTCGAGTAAAAAAAGCTCGGCACGGAACGTGTTAAACGGGTCCCACGGACCCAGCCGAGCGTGTGTGCAGCTCTCGCGAATCGACGCGACTCGACCGGGAATTACCGTTGCAGGTGCACAGTATACTGCAACGCGGTCCCAGGGTGTTCATCTTCATGCGGTACGCGGACAATGGCGACCTTCTCGACTTCGTTCTGCGAAACGGCGTGGTGCCGGAGCAACAGTCGAAGCTCTGGTTCAGGCAGATGGCATCCGGCCTGCATTACCTGCACGGGAAGAACATCGCGCACCGTGACCTGAAATGCGAGAACATCCTTCTGTCGAGGAAGTTCAACGTGAAGCTGGCGGACTTCGGGTTCGCGAGATTTTGCGTGGATCAGGCTGGAAGGCGGGTACTCAGCAACACGTACTGCGGCTCGGCCGCGTACGCGGCACCGGAAGTGGTCTCCGGCACGCCGTACAACCCGAAGCTGGCAGACGTCTGGTCCCTCGGGATCATCCTGTTCGTGATGCTGAACGCGTCGATGCCGTTCGACGACAAGAACCTGAAGAAGCTGCTGAAAAACCAGATGTCCAGGAACTGGATGTTCCGCTCGCGAATCAGGGAGACCGTCTCTGCCCTGGCCAAGAACATCGTCAAGCATATCCTCGAGCCGGATATCACTTTGAGGCTGACTTTGGAGAGGGTGCTGGCGCACGAGTGGGTCCGCGCCAAAAAGGAGAAGACCGGATCGCTTTCGGGGAGGCTCGTGCACTCGGCACCGCCTATTCATTCGCAGGTGGGCTATCATTGTCCTTCGTTTCAACGATTCAAGGTCCATTTATACGAACCGATGAACCCGGGTCGAGCGGGTTTATTATTATTTTGTATTATTGATTTTAATTATTATCATTAATTTTATTATTATTATTATTATTATTATCATTATATCATTATCACTATCACTATCACTATCACTATCACTATCACTATCACTATCACTATCACTATCACTATCACTATCACTATCACTATCACTATCACTATCACTATCACTATCATTATCATTATCATTATTATTATTATTATTATTATTATTATTATATAATAGTTAATAATAATTTCTATCGATCCGCTCGGCTCGTGCTCAGCTCGTCGGTGAACATAAATTTATTCTTTATTTACTCTTATGATTTATTTACTCTTTATTTGATCTTTATTTGCCTACAATCATTTAACACGCTAGCGGGAGAAAACCGGTGAAATTTGAGAAATTCAAAGAAATTTCTCTCGAATATATAACAAAATTTATAAAAGTAAATTTTTAGGAAGGTATTAATACTTTTCCCCGACGATAGTGTCATTCAAAAAGTCGAAGATTAATGCGTGGCTAGACTGCAGAGTCGACGATGCCTCGGCCATTTTATTTTCAATGTACCTGAATTTTTTAGAAGATTTATTATGTACTATAGGCAAGGTTATTTTATCTGTGGAGCACATTGCCTAGGGGTAGCATAAAATTTTGTGACCAGTGAAAAAGTATTACGAGGCCAGCGAAATGATTACAGGATTTAAGGGAGCGACGCCGCCGCACACTATGACAACCCACGCATAGAAGAAAAGCCATATACGTGTATTAGTTTTAGAGGTTTACATCCGCTAAAACTGACGCTTTAATATCGAAGTGTGCAGAGTTCGCAAGTGGAAAATTTAGATTGCAAAAAGATTAAACGACTGGACTTCGGTTGTAGAAATATCCGTTTTGCAGTTATTGCGGAGATATTTGCAATATTCGGCCAGAGAGTGGTGTCAATGTCACGAGCAAGACGACACAAGATGGCCGCCGCTAACAGTTTTTCGTAAATATCGAGAGATGTAGAGCTCGAATCGAAAATTCACGAAATTAGTTAGACCCGAAGAGAAGAATAGTTAGGGAAGCTCGGCGGCTCTCGGCGAAAGACGAAGGGAGAGGTCGGGGTGGCGAGTTAAAAATAGAGGTCCCTAGAGCCTGCGAACATCATAATGCTTCTCTCACTAGCACTACATAATAAGTACTCGGGCTTTGAATTAATAAACACGAGATACGCATCTTGATTTCATCACAGCACTCGAGGACGCTTGTTTAACCTATGCTTAAATCCTCAAGCGATATTGGGTGGGTCTCTTTTACACTCTGTGAGACACGTTTAGACGGATAGCAATCTTTTTTAATTCTCTGTACACACAAAATTAGAATGTGCCCCGTATCAATCTTATTTCAACACTAAACCTACCGCGGTCAAAGTGACCGCTTTCTTATTTTGCAATTCTGCAAAGTTCCGAGACTCTTTCGTGAAAAACGCTTGAATAAGTTATATTATTGGAGCAAGTTTTATAATAAAAACTTTACAAATACTAAATAAATTCGGTCTTCTCACTTTTGTGAAGCAGTACATTAATGCTTATTATTATTATATTATTATTATTATATTATTATTATTATTATTATTATTATTATTATTATTATTATTATTATTATTATTATTATTATTATTATTATTATTATTATTATTATTATTATTATTATTATTATTATTATTATTATTATTATTATTATTATTATTATTATTATTATTATTATTATTATTATCAATGCTTGGTAGGTTTAGTGTTAATAGATTATTTTTAAACTTTTATTTTTAATGGTATTATCTTGTAACTTCTGTTTCTACTGGAATAATTTCCCCTTTGCATTCGAATGATACCGAAATAATTTTCACATTATCAAAATTTATATTTAGAAAACTATTGATACTATTAACTGATGAACCAGTCCAAAAACTCAATGTCACATTCATGAAATGCACTAAGTCGTATAAAAGCTCATGTCGAGGTTCCTGTTTTTGGGTCTACAATTTTAGCTTCAATTTGATTAAAAATGGATACTTATGGGATATCACGGATATTAGTAGTATTTGATAAATCTTTATTAAACTCAAATAGATGAGTTATTATTTATTGTTTATTAGGTTCAATTATTTTAGGTTTAAATTGTTTACGGCAATTAGATATGAAGCTTTTAGTGGCTTATTCTTCAGTAGTTCATATAGGATTATTAGTTAAAAGTATATTAACATTTTGTGAAGTTAGTGCTAAGGGGTGTTATATTATGATAGTAGGCCATGTTTTATGTTCTTCTCTCTCTCTCTCTCTCTCTGGGTTATTTTATTTAGTTAATGTAAATTATAAGGAAGCTAATAGACGATTGATGTTAATTAATAAGGGGATATTGAATTATATACCAAAAATTAGTATAACTATTAACTATTACTAAAATTATTAACTTATTAATCAAAATAGAAACACTACAGGTCGGACAAATTATTTTGGATTCAGAGTTAAAGTAGTTTCCAGTGCAAAGGGTTGAAATATTGAAAATATTGAAGTCACGTTTAGTCTGTTCATATTTAACGTGATCCGTGAACATTTAGAATTTAAAAAATTCTTTGCTTCACGGCAAACTGGTTCTAAGCAATTTGAACAAGTTTCGTTGATCGTCAGATGTGTGGGACCGGTGGCAATTTGGTCGGAGCCGGGGCCGCAGGTGGCTGCAACGTGCCTGTAGTTCTGAGAGGTCTGTCGTCCTTCAAGAATTCCGAGATTCACGGCCAGGGCAGCGCTTTCAAATCCACTGACAGTCCGAGGAAAAACGCGCAGCTGTCTGCCGTCGAGTGAAGAGAAAACCAGTCAGGACCACAAGGATGAACCAGCATCGTTATTCGTGCGTCGAACGTCGACGAGGCGCCCGGAAACCGGGCGCCGCCAAAGACGACGGTGTTTAGAATTCATTTTATTTTTACTTCCCTGATTATTGTCGATCCTATACATGGTTTTTAATAGTGCATACTTTAATAAAGAATTTATCGATTTTATACCCCTTTTCTCCGCATCGCCAGTCGAAACTCGACCATTATCATTTGATATTAAAGATACTGAGGTAAACGATCAGAACTTTTAGTCAAGTAAACATTTAGCAGTAACAATAAACGTCTCCAGAAGATAGGTGTCTTTTTTTGGTTTTTATATCAGGGTAAAATCTTCGACACAAGATCCCCTTAAAATCTTACGACGACATTGCCGCACCACGGAACTGTTTAACACATTACTTCAGGGTAACAAATTACGTCCAAATGCGCTTTCCGACGCCATTCGTCATCCTCCAAGCCATTATCAGGCGAGACGACCCAACCGAGAAGATAGGTGTAAAGTGAACGGAGACGCGTTAATAATAATTAAGTTTATTGTACATCTAGCGCCTATCAATATACAAAACTATAGTTTTTCTGATTACACGTTCGGCAACGTGACCGCTATAAGTAGATAGATAGTATGCAACGGTACAGGTAAATATGTTTAATAATATATATAATATATATATATATATAGTTTACATTAAAACAACAAATAATTTACACGATTCAATATGACGGCCGCGGGCCGTAGGTCGATCTCGCCCGGCATAGCACCCCATGCCGTGAAAATAAAAATACATGTATTTGCCCGAGGGAGATCGACCCGGGCACAGCCGGCCTCAAAATCATCGAGAGGACTCTCCGGAAGGAATCGGGGGGTCGGGGAAGGGTATTAGGCATGCTTATCTAAAAATATTAATTCGTTCATGACCTTAATCAACGGCGTCGCGTGTAGAAAAGGGCGCGGTTTCGGGTATTGCATGGTCGTTGTGCGTGTTTCGCTCGGTTACACGAGCTACGTGTGTTCCATTACAAGATGCTCGGCGGATAAGAACTGCGTGTCATCGTCATGTACAAAAGTAGCGAAGACTATCAACGTGGTATCTCGGAGTCGCGCGGTCGATTAATTGCCAACGGATCCGACGTGGACTCCCGCGAGAGTCCTGTCTCCTGTCAGGATCCCTGACAGTTGCGCACCGGACAACTTGTTCACCTATTTACAAATTCTAGAGTAAAGCGTGTCTAAGCATAGATCTCGTTATTTTTACAAACGTGTCAGCCAACAAGTGTGTCGCCGTTTCAGATCGGAGATTTCTCTCTGCTCTCTCTCTCTCTCTCTTTTTCTCTATTTCCGAAAATAATTTGCATATCGAGACTTCGTCGAGCGAAGACTTGGAAAAAGATATTCTTTTCTTTACGGTTGTATCCACGGGAATTTTAAATCCATCCGCCGGTTAGTTTGTGGAACATCTCCTCGTTCAGCGTTTGGTTGACTTCCTTGGAGCGCATCGAGAGGAATATGTAGCCCCCGATGAACTCGTGGACCACTTTGCAGTCCGCTGATTGACACTCGAAGATTATGTTCTCCTCCTCGAACTGTACCATCATGTGCTTCACCTCCCAGTTCACATTCCAGGCCTGTAAAACGCGCAGAGAGGATATTATTGATTTGACAATGAATAATGTACCGTTAATGCTGCACTAACATCCGGAAAAGTGAAAAGCGTAAATGGAAAATCGTCGCGATCACTGACCTTCATGGTATTGTATCGCCACGTCTTCAAATGATCGCCACTGTGAAGCTCCATTCTCATCAGCCTGTTATTGGCGATGCCCAACAGCTCGTCTTTGCTTTTCCCGGTGAACCTGACCACGAACAGTGCGATGCCATACTCGGGCAAAGACTGCCACGCCTTTATATAATTCAGCTTGGCTTCGATCAGAGAGAGGTCCTTCACGTTTGCGTGCGCTTCCAGGATCCTCTGAACCAACTGAAGCACGTACAACAAATTTGCAATTAGTAAAAATGATCTTTCCTAGTCAAAGTGATCGTGTATGTTCAACGAATACACACTTTTCCTTTGAACTTCTTGACGAATCTGGGCGCAACGTAGTCGTCCGGAACGATATCCAGGGCAGTCGGATTGATCGCAGGTGCGGGGGCGGGCCTCTGCAATTGCAGGAAAGCGATGATGCTATTCACTTCGCTCTCGTAGGACGAATCAGCGAGGGTGCGGCCCTTGGCCGCCAGTCTACACGCTGCCATCCACTTCGCGTACTGCTGCTCCTGTAACAGGCCAAACCTTCGTCATACCCGCTTCCTTTTTGCAATTTTACATCGTTCTTTGACATTTTCTTCGTCGTTTAATACCGCTCGCTCGCAGACCACTTCCTTCCCAATAAATATGCATTGGTCGATGCAATTTGAACTTAGTGTCGGTCAACTTTGCAGTACGAAAGGATACTTTTTTTTTCGCAGAGTGCGATTGAGTGCGACCTGAGTACGATTAGGCCCGAGTGACATGAAGCCTGAGGTCTGAGTCTCGAACTTTCTTCGATTTACATACAGTTTCCTTAACACCAAAATGACCGGTTTTCAATTTTTTAATTTCAGGATACTAGAAAATTCGGAGACCTCTTCGTGGGAAATGATCGAACAAATTACATTATTAATGCAAGTTTTATAGGTAAAACTTTACAAAATCTGAATTCTATCTGTTCACTCTTATGAATCGAAGCACGCCAGTCACCATTGCTGCTCGGTAGGTATAACAGACCTAAAACCAGACAAGGGATGAATAGTCACCCTCGAGAACCTAAGAGGCCTAGCAATAATACAAGTCGACATCATCCACGAGTTTCCTTTATTATTAAACGAAAAAGCAATTGTTCTAATCAAGCCCGGATCTCGTTAAAGAAATCCTGAACAAACCCTACGCCGTTGATAATACTTAATACCTAAAGTACAATAGAGATTCTCTTATCCGAAGGTTTATTTTTGTAACATCCTGATACCAAAACATTCTATTATCTACATTCTATTATCTATCTTCTATTCTACTATCTACAAACATTCTATTATCTATCTTCTATTCTATTATCTACAAACATTCTATTATCTATCTTCTATTTTATTATCTACAAACATTCTATTATCTATCTTCTATTCTATTATCCACAAACATTCTATTATCTATCTTCTATTCTATTATCCACAAACATTTATTATCTATCTTCTATTCTATTATCTACAAACATTCTATTATCTATCTTCTATTCTATTATCCACAAACATTTATTATCTATCTTCTATTCTATTATCTACAAAATTCTATTATCTTTCTACTATTCTATTATCTACAAACATTCTCTTATCTATCTTCTATTCTATTATCCACAAACATTTATTATCTATCTTCTATTCTATTATCTACAAAATTCTATTATCTTTCTACTATTCTATTATCTACAAACATTCTCTTATCTATCTTCTATTCTATTATCCACAAACATTTATTATCTATCTTCTATTCTATTATCTACAAAATTCTATTATCTTTCTACTATTCTATTATCTACAAACATTCTCTTATCTATCTTCTATTCTATTATCCACAAACATTTATTATCTATCTTCTATTCTATTATCTATCTTCTATTCTATTATCTACAAACATTCTATTATCTATCTTCTATTCTATTATCTACAAACATTCTATTATCTACCTTCTATTCTACTATCCATCTTCTATTCTATTATTCATTCAGTTTCTCTACCAGACGATAACGTATCTAAATAATAAACTGATTAGACAACGGAACACATGCTCGGTTACCGGAACATTGTAAAAATAAATGTTCGAGTGAAGGAAGTCTCTGTTGTACCAGCATTTAAAACAGACAAGGGATGAGGAAATCAACAAGGGTCGGTGACAATAAATATTGAACATTGATCAGAAGAAGAATTAGAAGTTCTCCTCATATGGTAAAATGACAAAACAGTTGTTCGAAAATCAGCGAATCGAATGTTTTAGCCAACGCGCGGCTAACTGAAAGGAAAAAGGGGCGAGCGAGAGGGTGCGGACGACGGCGTAGCCCACACACGGCACTCACGTTGTCGCATCTGATCCACATCTCGGTCATGCCCTCGGCGCTGGGCACCTCTAGCCTGATGCCGTATCGTCCTTGGGAGAGATGCACGTCGGGCGTGACCTCGCATCCACGCAGGTTGATCACGTGGGCAGGTGCCTCGCTGCTGTTGGTCTCCTCCCTGGTTTTGTAGAGCCTGAGCTGAAGGTCCCGGCAGGTGACCCAGTAGCGTTTGAACGCCTTCAGCGTGAACCGCTTCGGCTTCGAGAACCGCAGATGATCGCACAGTTCCGGGACCTGGGTGATGTCGCTGGGCCCGTTGCTGATGTTGCTGCCCTCGAGGGTCACCTGGAGGTCCGTCAAGGCTGCGTCAATGTCGTCCTCGACCGGCGACGAGGCGCCGTTGCTGTCGTAGCTCGGCTGCGGCACGCTGGCCTGGAGATTCACTTGCACCTGCGAACAGGGAATACCAATGAGGCCTACGTCACCCGGGCCCGGCTGCCATACGCGCTCCTTTTATCGTTATGTCCTCCTCCGGTCGCCGCGGAGCCGGTAGGCGGATCGGAAAAACGGAGAGAACGTTCTCCCGGCTCTCGGCATAAAGTCGACCAACGGATTTGCATGCGAATAGGATCGCGTGGGGGTCTCTCTCTCTCTCTCTCTCTCTCTCTCTCTCTCTCTCTCTCTCAGCCGACGGCTATAACCGGAGGAACGCTGCCGGTTTTCTCGTCACGTTTTTAAATAGGACTTATCCCAGTTACGCTGCTCCGCAATACCCGAGCGGATAAAAACGCTTGCAAGCGAGCCGACTGCATGGTACCACCTCGGTCTGTCGGTGGCAGATCGTTCTGGCTAGATGCTTCTGGATCGCTATTCTTCGGAGTTGCGGATAGTGCGTACTCCGGGATGAGACAATTGGGTTTAACGATTTTTAGAATGGTCCGAGAAAGTTTCGGTTTTTAGGAGAGATTGTTGGAGATAGTCGTGGCTGATTGATATCGGATAGACTGTGGATTTTTATGCAAAATAGAAACGGTCTGCATTAATCTCGAAAGCCATTTTAATCTAAAATAACTCTGCTGACTTGTAGTATTTTTATTCTATATGACAAAGTGCATTTTTCACGAGTATGAAATTGAGCCTTGCGACTCTTACAACAGTTACATTTAACAATTTTTTTTTAAATCCAAGCATTGTGATAATGTAACAGTTATCTTCAGCGATGTCTCAGAATCGCCACGCGAGTGCGAAGGGTTAAATGCGAAACACGAGATTGAAGTAGCAACGTATTTCTTCTAATAGTTTTAATAAATCGAAAGTAACGTTCTTCACCGATACCCTCAACAGTATTTTACCTCTGTATTTTTTACTTGCCCACTTTTACGACGAACGCATAGAATCCGCAGTCTACCGATGAGAATCTTTGCGCGGAATGAAATTTATGCGTTGCTGATTGCGCGCGTGGATTTACTGATTTAAATTTAACCTGCTCATTTGTATTGAAAAGAATGTGTGAGAATCGATTCAACAGAGATCAAAGTCCTGTAGAACTCGTCATCGATGGACAAGTATAGTAATGTCTCTCTAATTGACGCTCAGATTGTCCACAACAATGGACAATTTGGGAAGAGAAGATACGGTTATTCGAGTTTTGTGGCTCGTTTCCTTATAATTGTTGACAATTCGTAACTATAAAACCAAAGACAAGGCTCGCATAATCGTATCTCCTCTTCCCAAATTGTCCATTTCTGTGGACAATCTGAGCGTCAATTAGAGAGACATTACTGTACTACTTTTCTTATGATCACTTAACGCATACGATGTTGGTAGACCTGCCTATAATTTAAAAAAAGAAGCAGGTCGCCCGTAGTGATCAAAAGTTTGGCCACCTATGAGCTAGATGATCTATTAGATTGCGCGACCTCTGACACCCGGGAAAGGACAAGGAAAATTATACGAATTCGAAGCGATATTTCAGATGAATTTTGTGATATGTTCTCGTGAGCTTCGGACCTTGCAGTTCGCTTTTATTAATTACCGATTGTCAATAACAATTTTCCAAAATGCGATACCCGTCCTCCATATTGTATCCGTTATTTTGTTTCCTAATATTGCAAATTCGGATCCCAGAAGTCCCACAAACATTCCGATACCAATTTTTGTAAATTCTGGAGTTAAAAATTCAACGAACAAAGTGTCTTGTGCCTAATACGACGGACGGGTGCTCGAGTAAATGATTCGAAGTCTGGATTCCCAATCAGCAAGCACGAAGGTCTACTACAGTAATGTCTCTCTAATTGACGCTCAGATTGTCCACAAAAATGGACAATTTAGAGAGAAGAGAGACGATTATTCGATCCTTGCGGTCCATTTTTATAGTCACGAATTGTCAACAATTATAAAAACGAGCTGCAAGGCGCGAATAATGGTATCTCCTCTTCCCAAATTGTCCATTTTTGTGCACAATCTGAGCGTCATTTTGTCAATCGATCGCCATTTTGTATGCTCTGCCGAGAAAAAACTGAAGTGATTTTGTACACGTTGCTTTTTTGTATTTCCACTTTAAGCTTGAATATTTGAATAAAATGAAGAGGCATCCTTATTGGACTTTTGAATTTATTTCATTTCGGGATTAATCCGCACTGGCCGGAGTTTAAAGTATTATATTAAAGAAGTTTATTAACCGCAAGGTCCGAATAATCGTATCTCCTCTTCCAAAATTGTCCATTTTTGTGCACAGTCTGAGCACAAAAATGGTCTCAGTTAAGGAGACATTACTATGTCCCGAATTTGTCTAAGAAAGTGTAAGTTCGCATAAATATTTGATCGATAACTTGAATAGAGTGTTACATTCCTACAAGCTCCATTGTCGACTCTGGATCGGGTACCCGGCGATGTATGCACGTACAAATACTTTCTCCTTTTACCGACTACGTGTGCAATTTATCTTAAAGAGGAATGCGCTTCCTGTTACATAAAAATCCTGTTTTCGCTACTTAAAAGCTACTTATTACACTGATATTTACGAAACCGACTAATCAAACGCTTTCGATCACCGTCATTCGTAAGCGACATTTATGAACCTTATAACTTTGTGTGCGCTTCGATCATCGATACGAAATAATGATGAACTAACGTCTCTACGATTTCTGTCCGGTCTCGATCGTCGAGATCGTTTGTCTCGTAATACGCTCGGCTGACGGTGTTACCATCGTAATATTTTGGCAACATTCTTCGTTGGCATCGCGAGTTATTTCCGTCAGCCGGATCTCGAAGTATATATAGATCGATCCGGTCTGCAGGCACCGGATGTTTGGATCGTGAAAACGTTGTCGCGTAAACAGTCGCGTGTAGCTGTCCGGAGATATCCGCGGAAACTGCGGATCTATCGCTAAGTATACGTTTCTCCTCTAGGATCGAAAAAGTACGCGGCGTTCCATAACAGCAATCTATTATACTTAATACCAGGTTTGCGAGACGTGCCAAAATGGCGAGTACCAATTTTCTTGATTTACGCTTATTGGAATTGCGAACACACGTTTACGGGAAATTTATTCAAGAAATTTGTTTCGTTCGACATATATATATTGGGTTGGCAACTAAGTAATTGCCGATTTGTTCAATGAAATAAAAAATTCTTTTTTACTTGGAACGAAGTTTAATCTGTAATGTATTTTCCATTTTGTTCGATGACCTTTTGCCATCTCTCTGACAACTTGAAAATTCCGCGCTCGTAGAAAGTCTGATCCTTTTCGGCCAAAAACTGAGTTAAGTGTGCTTGTTATTTTTATGGAGCAATCGAAATCAGGAGCAAACAAATATATCTATTCCATCAGAATCGATTAGAATATCGATTGCATGGATCATCGTTTGTACTATCATCCCTCAAAACCACGTCGAACGCTTTAAAAAAGGTATATCACACAGTATGGACATGTACACCATCATTACATAGCTGTGAAATAATGCGAATCTATTACAGTTAATTTCTTGCAAGAACCTCTTCTGGAACGGAAGCTGGCGGTGATGAGGAAGGACATAAATCAGGATACGTTCAAAGAGCAGCATACGTGATCAGATTGCGGACCATTGCGTAACGTAAAGATTCTCTACGTGAATCGCATGAAGTAGGAGTTAAATAGAAAGTGTTCTTTAACCTCTTGCACACTACGATTTCTTCCGCAGCTACGTTGATTATTATTTATTATTATTAATTATCATTAGCACTTCTTTGTATTTAACAAATTCTTGCACGAGAAAGAAAAATATTTATTGTACGCCAATCTTCAATTTCGCGATAGATTTCTACTCCACGCTTAAGAAATTCTTAATGTAAATATAATAAATATAAAGACATTCGAAATGTAGTATAACATTTATTATTATACCCGATTATAAATTATATATTATATTTATTTATGCGAATGACGAAGCAGCGATAGTGTCGGAGTTATGAATACAAATATTATGCGCGGGGTAGAAACCTCCCTTAGGGTTAAATATCGACAATGGAAGAGTAGAATTTGATTTCGACACAAAAGCCGCGAGTAACGTTCGCATTTAATGGATTATGTTTGAAATCATCATAACGAGACTAACACGATATTATAAAGGGTGTCCCAAAAATGTCTCGCAATCCGAAAGTGACGGCTTCCTCAGATCATTTGAAGCAACTTCTTCCTTTACAAAAATTTTCTCCGAGGCACCGTTAACGAGTTATTAACGAAAAACAGTGACCAATGAGAGGCGAGCTCGGCTGGCGCTAGGCGGCCGAGTCAACAGCGCCAGCGGTCGAGCGGTCGAATCCCAGTTCCGCTGATTGGCTCGGTCGCCTCTCATTGGTCACTGTTTTTCGTTAATAACTCGTTAACGGTGCCTCGGAGAAAATTTTTGTAAAGGAAGAAGTTGCTTCAAATGATCTGAGGAACCCGCCATTTCCGGATTGCGAGACATTTTTGGTACACCCTGTACGTAGAACAAGGGGTTAAAAATTCTTTGAATCCTTCTGCTGTTTCGAATGGCACCTATCCACTCTTGTCGTGAATGCTTGATCTGCCTGCAATGTCTATAATCTAATATCTAGACAAAGATGCGGTAGCTATTAGGTTATGTAATAAGTCCGTTCGCGTTTTCTTGTAAGAAAATATAGTATCGTGCAGTCGTCGACGCTAACGGACTTATACAATTTCAGCCTGATCTAGCTTGTCTTAAAGTAAACACTTCCAGCTTTCATTTAAGCTGAGTTGCATAGAAATACAGTAATTTCTTCCTAATCCGCGCTCAGATTGCGCACAAAAATGGGACAATTTGAGAATAGGAGATACGATTATTCAAGTCTTGCGTCTCGTTTTTATAGTTATTGACAATCAGTAACTATAAAAGCGAGCTGCAAGGCTCTAAGCCTACAAGAACATATCTCAAAATTCATCTGAAATATCGCTTCGAATTCGTGTAATTTTCCTTGTCTTTTCTCGGGTGTCAGAGGTCGCACAACTTAATAGATCATCTAGCTCATAGGTGGCCAAACTTTTGATCACTACAGGCGATCTGCTTCTTTTTTAAAATTATAGGCAGGTCTACCAACATCGTATGCGTTAAGTGATCATAAGAAAAGTAGCAATTTAAAGCCAAAAATAAGGTTAAATTCAAGATAAACATATATAACATCAGACAGGTGGGCGACGAGGAGTTGTTACGCGGTCGATGCTTCGATCTATCCGAACATCTAACCCCTGATCTATCCGATCATCTAACCGTAAAGATCCCCCAAAATTCCCCGTGTGGAAGGCTGCAAAATATTCTCAACTGACCTGCAGAGCAGCGAACATCAGCATCTCCTCTTCGGTGCAGTCGATCTCCTCGGCCAGCAGCTGCCACTTGGCCTGCTCGTACATCATGTTGATCCTGACTGCGTCGGTTTTCGGGTTGAGGTCGTAGAACGAGTAGAACTTGAACTTGAGCCGCAGGGTGTCGAACTCGCGGATCCCCTGTTCCATGATGGACAAGGAGGAGTCGAGCCACGCGACGTTCATCCTGGCGCGTTCGACGAGGTTCTTCGGCCTGACCAATTTCGCTCGGACATCGGGCGAGATGGAGGTCGGGCTCTGGGCCAGGGACTCGGACAGGGCCCCGTTCAACGCTTCCAGGCTCATCGTGCTGTTGTTCGCGTTGAACGAGTCCGAGCTACCGAAACCGGACGAGTTGTTGTTCCTCTTCCACGTACCGGTTTGCTGTCGAAGAGAACAGGGCCGCGTGTGAGAGGGAGCACGAGGCGACGAGATACTACTGCAGGTTCACCGAGCAATAAATACGCCTAATGACCACTCCCGGGGCCCGGAAAAACTGGGCCCGCTCGCGAGAAGCAAATTAGTTTCCCGAGAGGAACGACTCTGCGGCGCGGTAATGATAGCCCCGCGCCGATAAATCATAGCACAGGCAATGGGGTCGATCGGGGATTATTTATTACCATAACAGGTCCGGGCCCTGGATTCTCTCTCTCTCTCTCTCTCTCTTCATCGCTGCCATTTCCTATCGATTCGGATCTCGAGCATCTACAATCTACAGCTTCATGCTCGAGAAAGCACGCGAGAGATACGCGATGTTCGTAGCGAATGAAATCTTTGAAAAGCTTTGTGAATATATGTAGTAAATTCTCATAAATTCTCCGTCAGCTTGTGAACAAAAATCGAAAATTTGGGAAGAGGAGATGCGATTATTGTATTAATCAGTCCACACGAACAGCCGTAAACAGCAATTTCTTCCTAACTCGCGCTCAGATTGAGCACGAAAATTGACAATTAATCTTGCGTCTCATTATTATAGTTGTCGACAATCGGTAACTATAAAAACGAGGCTCAAATAATCGTATCTACTTTTCCCAAATTGTCCATTTCTGTGCGCGAACTGAGCGCGAATTAGAGAGAAATTACAAGTGTTTCTTCTTATTTATTGTTTTTTTCTTCTATTCTATTTATTTCGAACCCTTGCCTATTTAGCGAAAGCAAAAACTCGTTCGTCCCGGTAACACATAGTGAATAGATACGAACAATAGATTCTATCTAGCTGCATGGGACGTTATTTACGACCCGATCTAATATTTTCAATCAGAGATTGCCTTCCGAAAGCCACGCTAATTGTTCATCGCTTACCGAGATCGGTGAGCTGATCGGAGTGCTATGATTCCTGTTGTTGGGCGTGACCGGTGCGCACATGAAGGGGCTGCTCTGGTCCAAACTTCCCGTCGATCCCCTGGGACTCTGGCTCACCGGGATAAAAGTGTTCGTGTCTGCTGGCACGTTCCAATGGCCGTTCTTCTGGTTCTCGATCTTCTTCTTCGCCGGCAGGTCCTTCAGATTGTATTTGAGGTGGTTCGGCTCGAGCGGTTTGCAGAACGACAGCTCCTCTGGATGTCTGATACCTGAAGAATTAGGGGATGTTCGTGTGTTAGAGGAGTATTCGATTGTACGGATTGTTCGTTCGATTCTTTTGTGCAACAGACTACGAGGCGGTCTTTTTGTAGTTATTTTATCGCATATAAAAGTGATGTTGCACTGCTAGATTTATATATACATGTCGATTCTCTATAGAGCATTTTTAATTGGGAGAAAATTATTTGTCGATGTAGCAAGGCTGTTTTTTATAATATATATATATAATAATTAATATCTATATAATATATAACAATAATATATATAATATATAATAATAATATAATAAAATAATAATATATATAATATAAAAATAATATATATAATAATATATATAATAATAATTTATAGAGACTCTCATAACGATTGAGTGAATAAACATAAATCAAGCATATATGATAATAAAAATGTCGGAAAATCTAAATAAATTTAATCTTGATGTTTTTATAAAGCAATATATGTCTGTGATTTTTAAATTAAATTAAATTAAATTAAATTTCTATTAAGAAGACCTATTAAAAATTAAAATATTTCCCGCGAGTGTTTTCCATATTGTAAAATAGCCTTGATGCCTTACATGTTCTTAGTATTTGCAGAGAAAATTTCTCTCATGCAAATAAATAAATAAATAAATAAATGAAATGAAACCGTTTAGAATATAGACAGTATAGAGCCACATTTCTGAATCACTGTGCACAGGTGGAGGAACGGTGCTAATAAAGCACGCGAAACATAAATTTCTTGCAAACGGAGCGTATCAAAAACTCGACAGAAAAATGAGAACTGCAGCGAGAGAGAGAGAGAGAGAGAGCTTGACAACCCAAAGAGAAGAACAGCTGTCGAGCGCGTATGACGAAACGGTCAGTTTTTGCGGCTAAATATGGCGTACCCGAGTGTTGCCATTTCGTCGCAACACCTTCGAAGACTTCGAAGAAACTGTAATTGTAAGCGGAGGCCGGTTCCGAGGCGTTTCTAGTCGACGAACACAGCGTGTCGAAGCAGAGAGCCAAGGACTCGAACAATTCAAATCGTGCAGCCCGGCCGTATGAAAATTGTTCGATCTCGTTCGTAACACGCGAGTTCTCTTTTCCATCTGTTCGCCAAGAGACAATATCTGCGAGAAAAGTGTGCTGTCCGATCTATTTGCGAGCGTGACACGCGGAAGGCTATCGTCGAGGTCATCTGTCTGCCAGCAGGCGACAAAAAGTCAAGAAAACGCGGCTTAATAACCGTTGCGACAACAGGAATGCGTTGACAGCGGTTCGCTATCGTTCCACCGCGTTCCCGAGAAAGCCGGGACACGTTCGCGTCCACCATTTTCTCGAGGCGTGTTGGCGAATCGAGCGAATAAAGATCGCCGTTTCTTTTTTTTCTTCTTTTTTTCTGGACGGTTCCTTTTTTAGATCGGAAATTAGACAACGGTACGCGGTGGCTTCGTTATCGCGGCGAGCCACTTCCTTGATTAAAAAGCTGCCCGTTAGATCGCCTCGGCGAAGTTCAGGCACGAGGGGACCCCGTGACCTTCGCGTGACTGGGAATTTAACAATTTTATTTCATCACGGCGATTAATTAACGCCCGGCGCGCTCGGTTACGTGCCGCGTTCGCGCCGGCAATCTCGCTTGGAAAAGCCGGGGCCTCGCGGACCGTTTAGCGCCGACGGTTTTTTGGTTCACACCTGTTCGACGTTTTTGCATAGACGTTCACGTAATCCGGCTGACCGAACGGCGATTTCGTTGAATTCGTATCAGTTGAACGTAACTGGACACACAGTGGTCCACAAAAGTGTTCGTGCAACTTTTAAAATATATGCAACAACTATTTTAAAACTGAACTAAATAACTTGAATTCTTTTTTTTTAGATGATTAAGGGACTACTAGACGATGACTGAAATGCTTTGTTTTTAATTTTGCTATTACTTGGAATGTCGAAAAAGAAAAAAATATAAAAGTCTCTTGTTTTTTTAACTTTCTTTTTAACTGGGCCTATAACGAAAATTTGAAAAATGTCTGTCGCAGATCTCGGTAACCTATATGCATGTTGAACATTTTATCGAAATCGGTTCACGTTGGTATGAGTTACAACAAATTAAAGACCGCAAAAATCGCAGCTTTGTCACTATTTCGAGCAAAAATTGGAAAATGTAAGAGATCTGCAAACATATATCTTAAACATATCTTTCTTTATCTTGTTTTTAAACATATCTAGTTTACGTAAATATACCTTTTTCTCTTAACAGTTTTAATAAGTCGAAAGTAACGTAATCATATACGTTACTCCTTTCGATGTTCTTTCATTTCGAAAGAACTTACATTTTTCAGTGCACAAAATTCGCTCTCTAATCATCGGTACACCGAACATGCATATCGAAGATATAAAACGAACCCCGAATCGATCAATTACAATTACAAGTTCGGATCGCCGTTCGGGCCCTATAAATGCTGGCAATAATTTATCGGGACAGCCATATGCACCGGGAACGGAAATGAATTTTGGAAAGTCGGCGGGGAATTGTGTCATCCAAATATGGTAGACGCGGCAGGGCAGGCCACGTGTCGATTATTCGCCTGCGGATTCGACGCGCTTCGAGAACAGGTTTCATGCACTTGCCTAATTCCTTGCAGAGATTGATGACGGCGTTGAACGTCTTCACGGAGAAGTCGACCTTGCAGTCGAGGCAACGCATGTCCGGCAGCTGCACTCTGAGCGTTTTGCGCATCGGCGTGAAGTGCAAACGTGCATCCGCTGCGACGCCATACTGATCGAGGGTGCTCCTCGTCCTTGTTAACCAGTGGTTCCTCTCGGGCCACCATAAAGCGTGGTCAGACCAGTTCATCGCGATTCCTGCAATCAGAAAGATCGAGCGTTGGTTAGCGCATTCTGGTTGGTTTCATCCTTCTATTATACTTATAAATATCTCCGATTCTACCAGCAAGTATATTTATGCTATTATAAAAATATCATTGCTAAATTGACTGTAACAAATGTGCTTTTTCTCGAGATTATTGAACGCACCGATTTCGGAATTCTGATTTCTATGCGACATAAAAATTGTTTACATTAATTGCATAATGCAGAAATGTATATAGATATTTATTTCATGTCTGAATCATTTTGGAGAGTTGACGGTAGAACAATAATATTTTCATACTGTTTAAATATTTTTGCTATTTTACTGTTGATTTTACTCCTTTTTTGTGGCAAATGCATCAAATTCACAATCCAATTATTGGACTATGAATTGTATATATTTATAACAAATGTCAGAAAAAAGGTTCACGTGATTTTTTTGTTAAGAAAGATTCATTAAATTTTGTCAGAACAAATTCATATCATTTTTGTCAGAATAAATCCATTCATTTCTGTCAAAATAAGTTCCTCGAAGCTCCATTCTGTCAATCGTTTGTGCACTTATGCGTTGCAATTTCTAGTCTAATTATTACACTATGAATTTTATGCAGTTGTGCACGAATAATTGGTACTGTAAGAGTCTTAAAGGGTTCGGTTAACAGTGTCTGGTTTAAAAATGGGGGTTTTAGGAATTTATTCCGATAAAAATGTACGGACCGCCTCCTGACAAGAATTAATGGATCTTTTTTGACAAAAATTAATGCGCTCGCACCGACGGCATGGTCGCGCCAAGTGTCAATGGGTCCACCGGCAACCAATCGGCGATGGTCAGCGGCGTTATCTCGGCCGTCGATCAGCGGTAATTCGACACGGAGATGGACACGGTCGATTGGTTGATGGCCGTAGGGGGTCGATTATTTAATGCTTCTTAAAGCGAGTCAGGCCAACGTCAATTTATCAATGAAGATCCAACGCGACCGTTTATAGACGCCGTAGACGCGCGTGTTTATTGGCCTCATCGGTCGGCCCCCTTTGATCGTTTCGCGACTCGTCGACGATCCCGGAAACAGAAAACACCCCCAATTTGTCGGTGACATTGGGGAGGGACAGACCTCGAGGGGAGGGGGGGAGGGAGAGAGAGAAAGGAGGCATCATTGTCCGGATGCATGGGGCATCGATGTTCCGGGAGAGACGACGATAACGGACCACCATAAATTGATCTATTAAACCAACAATGCAGGCCCATTGTACGTGGTACCATGCAACGCTGGGGGAGTCGCTTGAACGCTGGAAAAATATTTTTCAATGTGACAGTGCTAAAACCTGCCCACCGGAATAATAACGCAAATAAAAGGAATATCGTGTTCCGGTAAAGTGAGTCATTTGTAACGCAAACTTCATTTTATGTTTCAGGAAAACCACTTCCTCCGAAGTGGAAGCGGATTCGTGGACGTGTATTATTTTTAGACTTAGACAGCGTATCGCTTCCGGAGTTATTTCACTAATCTCGAGACAAAGGTTTAATTTCTTGATAAATATACGTATAAAGCACATAGCGAACAAATTATTTGCTCGGGCAATATTTTTGTCACGAACTCGAAAAGTACAAAAGTTCAATTTTAACACTTAGCATTTCGAAAGCATCAATTAGCTGTTCGGCTCTTGATGGTTAATTTCCATTGCAAGTTATTCGCAGATAAAGTGGCGTTGAAAATTTGTTCTAAAAAATTGATGGACAACTGCGCGATTAACACTACACGGTACGATCATCGAAATCATCCACCTCCTGACTCTTTTAACTGTTCGCCGAAAGTCGCGATCATTTTCTTTCAAATAATAATTTCAAACGAACTTGTTGCACTATATGAATTTTATGGATTTATAATTAATAATTATATATATTTAATAATAATAATAAATATAATAATTATAATAATTATAATACAATATAATAATTAAAATAATTATAAAATTTATAATTATAATAATAATTTGATGACAATTATTTTAGTTTCTAAACAATTTTTTAAGAAAGTCCTCACTGCCAGTAGATGAAGTATGAAATCTGCTGATAAAGTTTTATCTCGAAAAGTAGCCATTTATTATGTTATTATTTAAACATAAGAAGTAAAATTAAATATAATAAAATAATAAGAATATTGTAGAAATAAAATTAAAATAAAATAGTTATTTTAAATATAAGACAAACGACGCGCAATTTTATAGCTCTCCAAGATATAAATAAAATAGTGATTTTAAATATAAGACAAACGAGGCAATTTTATAGCTCTCCAAGATATAAATAAAATAGTTATTTTAAATATAAGACAAACGACGCGCAATTTTATAGCTCTCCAAGATATAGAATTCTGCGATCTCCACAAGGGGTGTGTGTTCACTCATAAAGTCAACAACATCTAGGTTTGTGTTACCAGAGTCTCATAATTTTCTGGATTCCCGAGTACCCTAAGCTGAAAGACGTCTGCATTTCTCGAGTCCCCGCGAGCATTCCGCGACGTGGATTTAATTTCTGTGGTCGCGAATGTACGACTTCCCAAGTGTCTGACCGCAGCCATAAACCCCCATCTACGCGAGACGTCGCGAGACGACGCACGAAATACGTCACGACGACGTGTTTTTCCTTTCCGCGAGCGCGACACGGGGCCCGTATATCCGGGACATGTGCGGCCGAAAACGACACGGTGCTTCCTATCCGGGGCCCTGCGTCCGATGATTTACATGACAGACACGCGGTCGAAAGGACACGTGGTTGCCTCCCGTTCGCGGTGTTATTACACGGAGTCTTTACGAGCACTATCGGGTTTCCGAGTCGGCGGATTTTCCAAAGACTTCACGGGAGTTTTTAGTTTCCATCGTCGTCTCGAATATTTGGGTAGTCTCCCACATGCCGCGGGGGACCGTTTCATATTTTATCCACATCCGTAAATGGAGGTTTTACCGGGCGAAAGTACGCTATCGAAAAACAGACCACGAATTATGTCTCCGCTGTTAGGGGACACTAAGTTACCAGGAGACAGATTTGTATAAAGTATGACGTTTGATGAAACATGAAGCAGGTCTGAAGCTAGAAAAATTCTTCTAATGTTGCCAATTGTATTAACTGTTGTTATGCGTTAAATAAATCACTGAGCTTTTTTTGAACACTTTTAGTAATTAAATACAACGCTTTACAACTATTACGATTCTATAATAATAGTTCTATACAAGTTCTGTATAATGTTTGTATATATATATAATGTAATATTTTTATATAATATATAATTTTTGCATAATATATAATTTTTGAATAATATATAATTTTTGTATAATGAATAATTTCTGTATAATATATAATTTTTGTATAACATATAATTTTTGTATAATATATAATTTTTGTATAATGTATAATTTTTGTATAATATATAATTTCTATATATAATATATAATTTTTGTATAATGTATAATTTCCGTATAATATATAATTTTTGTATAATATATAATTTTCGTATAACATATCATTTTCGTATAACATATAATTTTCGTATAACATAATTTACGTATAATATAAAATTTTTGGTATAAAATATGATTTTTGTGTAACTTTCGTGCGAGAGTCTAGAAAAATGAAATTAACTTGCACAAACGAATGGACAAAGAACGAGCGAAGGAAGCGAGCAGACGCTCGAATAACTTAATTGGCGAGCGTGAATCGGCGGGACCACCGTCGGAAACCTCGAGCGGCCGCGTAATTGCGGCGAGTCAAGGTGATCGTCGCGATACACTAATTACGGGTCCGGTCCCCTGTTCCGAAGCAACTGTTGCGAAGATAAAATCGGAGCGGCGCGGCGCGGCGGGGTGCGACACAAAAGGACCACGTCTTCCCGGCAGCCTCGCGCTTCAAAAGACCTTCCTCGGACTTTCGCGACCACCCCAAGCAACGCCCTTCTTCCTCTTTGCAAGTCGAGCGTGCATCGGCCCACGTCCTTTACTCCCTATTCTTTCCCTTCGATTCTCCCCGCGCGAGAACCTTGTCGCAGCTTGCGCGTGTAAACGCGGTTTTGTTGACAGTAACAATGGGTCGCTGCTCTTCGTGACACATTGCCACCTTTTCGACCATTCGGACACGTGGCCAACGGTGGCAACGAGACCGCATTCCCTACTTTGGAATGCGCGATTTAACCATTGTGTGTACAACCGGGTGTCAAGGTACTCGTTTCTATTTTCTAGTAATTTTTTTCTGATCCTCTCAAAAATATCGCTATACCACCCCGGACCCTGATTCTATTTACACTTTTTTTTAGCTCTAAGTACACTTTTATGTAGATCAATGTTTGAAGACAAATAAGTAAACAAATAACTAAGCTTGAAACATTGACGACAAGTTGGCGATGCGCACAAAGAATAATGCTAAATAAATTGCTGAAATTATTCAGATTCTTTCGTAGATAGTGGTTCGATAAATTTCTTGATCCAAGTATAATATATATTACAGTAAAAATGGGGACAGCTCTAAATAAATTCTCTCTTATTATCATCATCGTCATCAGAGCGTGCAGCGATATCAGTTACTTCTGTAGATTTAGCGTTAATCTTTTGTTAATGATGATTTTAAACCCTTAACATTTTTACGCCGTGCGAATCTGAATAAAATTAGGCACATGTAAGGGATTGACACAAAAATTCATTTTGCATTGTTGCACTGTTTAGGAAATTGATACATGCGTATTTTGTGAGACAGTGCCGATTGATTAGTCTTGTATTGTTTAATAACTGTTTATAATAATATATATAATAATAATAATATAATAATAGTAAATATATAATAAATAATAATAATAATTAATGATAATAATAAATAAATATATATATATAATAATTGTTTAACAGACTGAGAATCTATGGAATAAAAATTATCCTGCATTAATTGTGGAGAACAGGAGTTATATAAAAATGTATTTCTTTTGTCAGTAATGTTTTTAAATTGAAAATATATCTATATGATAATATAATAATAATAAATATAATAATAATAATATAATAATATAATATAAATATAATAATAAAGAAGAAACAAATTGCCAAAGTGTATAAATGTAGAAAAAATCAGAGACACGTTCCAAGGCTCGTTTATTTCGAGCATTGTGTCGTCGCGCCCCGATTTCAGATTGGTCAGAGACTCCTCCGGAGCAAAGTATGCAAACTGAAGATTCGTACACGGAGATCCGGGAGCTCGTACCCCCGTCATCCCCCTTTTCGTGTCCATTCTTTCGCACGAGTGGCCCACTCTCTGCCTCGCCACCCGGCAGAGACAACCCTTGTGCGAAGACGTCGACAAGGGTGTTCGGCTCCGGCTCAAGGGTTTCATCCCTTCGCTTTCGAAATCAGGGAAAACCGGACCGTTTGTGCAGGTCCGGCGAAACAGGAACATCACAAAGAAAGAGAAAATCAGAAAGAGAGAAAAACAGAAAGAGAAAGAGAGAGAGAGAGAGAGAGAGAGAGAGAGACGCTGAAAAACAAATTTTCACAGCTGTCCCGCTTCGAGTTCGCTCGATTTAACGACACCGAAATCCGTGGCAGCTTCGACGTCGTTTCGACGGACTATTACGACGAACACATGGCGGCCAACGGCGAAAAGCGATAGTATAGGTCATGTGTAATTAACGGGGGTGTGGAAGGAATTTCCTCGACTACCTTATGTGCGATGGTTCACAAGGTTCATTCGTATCTGTCAAGGTTTCCTTAATTTTCAGGGAACGCGTTGCAAGTCGTTTTTCTAAAAACCATTTGTAATTGGATCTACGTGTAAATTATAAGTCGAATGAACGAAAGTTGATAAATGAATGGTGTTATTACACTAAATCTATCGAGCACGAAAAATGACTGGTATGTGTTGCCATATAACAGTGGCAATACTGAATTTCCTTAGACATTTCGCCCGTTTTATTACAATGTATGATTGAATGTAATAAATGATGAATATCTGTTAATAAGATTATATTTCTATATTATCTCTTTAGAGTTAAAATATATGTGTATATATATAAAAAATTATAATATAAATATAATATAAATATAATATATAAAATTATATATATATATATAAAATTATAATTTAATACTAATAATAGATACTAATAACAGACATAAATAATATTAATAATAAAATACTAATAATTTAATACTAATTATTAATGTCATTGTCTCTATTAAAAACTCCAGTAGATTCAGCGTAAGTTAAAGCTACGTTTACGATTTACATGTGCATAAATCGCCGCGATTCAATGACAACGATGACACTCGAACCTTATTCTACTTTGTGACATTTTATAATGTCCACTAAAGGCGATGGTGGACATTGTTGACATTTATTACATCCATATACTATCTAAAAGGCAAGTACATATTTTATTTACTTTCTACTTCCATTTTCATGATTAAATTATAGATCTTTGCGCAAAAATTTTCAAAACCAAATGCAATACTATCGACACAATTTAACTCTTGGCATTTTCCTTTTTCACATCTTACCTCATTTTTGTTACAAATGCATAAACTCCAAAGTCTATGCATAATATACGCAGCGATTCTTATCTGAATCTCGTTACCGTTTTTGCACTATCGACCAACATCGTTCGGTACAACTAGGTTTGAACATTTATAGTCCAGTACGTGCACTAACAGCATCATTCTCCATTGAAATATATGCGAATTCGAACGACGTGTCGGATGTACCGTTAATAGGATGATTTTTTTCCAACGGTGACCCGACGTGCCGCGGATTTTACGCACCGTTACGTTACATCGTTTACTGGTAAACAGAGAGAGAGCGAAGAGAGAAGAGTGCTCCCACGCGCTGTAAGACCTCGAGCGATTCTGCAGCTGCGGGCTATAAATATTTCGCGAATTTTCGGAGTCTACGCGGGGGACCTTTGACGACGATCGCGCGCGCGATTCGCAGTGAACCATCGCCTGCCAAATATTCCTCGGTCAACAGCGTCGATTGTTTTCTTTTGGAGCTGTTTCTGCATTGTGCAGTAATGTCTCCCTAATTCGCGCTCTGATTGCGCACGATAATGGACAATTTGGGAAGAAGAGATACGATTATAACTATGAATATATAATTTATATGACTATAACTATGAATATATATATATTATAACTATGAAAACTATGCTATAATAAAACCGTGAAATCTATGAAAATACAGTAAAGTTTCTCTAATTGACGCTCAGCTTTTACACAAAAATAGACAATTTGGTAAGAGGAGACGCGATTGTTCGAGCGTTGTAACTCGTTTCTATAGTAGCCGATTGTCAATAACTATAAAAACGAGCCGCAAGGCTGGAATAATCGTACCTCCTCTTCCCAAATTATTCATTTTTGTTTCCGAGCTGAGCGTCAATTAGGGAGATTTTACTGTAATCGTATACCCTCTTCCCAAGTTGTCCATTTTTGTCTCTAAGTTAAGGTTAAATTGGGGAGAATGTACTGTGTAAAATACTGTATTCTGAATGTTAAAATTTTTTTAAATTTCTGAGACATAAGTTGGTGCAAACGATAAAGATCTAAGCGATAAAGAATGATCAAGATTATGGATCTTTGAAATAAAAATATTCTGCAGCAATTGCAGCAAGATGGAACTAAGTATCATCGCCGTTTCAACATACTGTAAATATCAATATTTTGACTTTTTGCACTCGGAGAATTTTCTCAGATCACTTTCCAATAATTCGAACAGTTTCATTGCAAAGTAAATATCGAATGAAATCATATATAAAATGATGTAACGTTAAAATACATACGTTATTCTATTTCAGTAGAATTTGATATAAAAGTATGTTGATAAAAATTTGGTGAAAAACTAATTTTAGCAGTACCGTAATTAGCGATAGTCAAGTCAGGGTGTATCGTGAAAAGGTGGAAGGGGTTATAATCTTTAACTGGTATACTGGAGTTACGAGTCACCGTGGATTTTATGCATTTATGATAAAACTGATTGCGTGAAATATGAAACAGTGAGGGCATTAGAAGAATTGAAAGATGTCCTCACATTCTCCCTAATATTTCGAAATTATTAACGGAAGAAAGCATTTTTATTTAACTTCTGTTTTCTTGCAATTGAATCGAACAACTTTCATTTTGCATAAAGATCCGCAGTCTAGTTACGAGTGGCCCTAATATTTCTATTTTATTTTGTAGTAATAGCGTAATTCTCCATGTTTTGATTATTTGACTGTTCTCTTTAAGAATCACAAATACAATGTACGATTTATCTAGAATTAAATTAACAGATCGTTTTATAATATTATTACTGTTTTGCGAAAATTTATATGAAATCTCAGAAATATCTTGCAAACATTGAAAACGATCTAGCGCGCCCTAATCTTTTTTGCAGTATTGCAGTTCACCGAAGACTCAGAAGCTGGTCAAGAAACAATAAATTGCTAAGATTTCAGGCTTCCACAGGTGGCTCGACTCGGCAAAACGTTTCCCAGCTAGCTAACGACGGTTTTCGCGGGGACGATTGCGAGATCGTTTCCGGTCGCAGCAAAACGGCATGGCGGAGGCATCGTTTTGCTCGTTAGTGTGTCACCGTGCCACTCCTAGCGGTACATCGAGCTAACCCGCCGTTGGGTTCTCGTTGTTATGCAAAGAACATTTTCCTGTCGACGAATCGACGCGGTTCCTTCGCCTCGGTGACCCCTCGCTCTTTCAGCTCGGCTCCGCTCGGCTTCGAACTTCCTGCCAGGATGAGCTGCGCAAGCTAAATGCCATCTTGCAGCGGTCACTGATCTCCGCTGACCGATCTAAATATCGCGAGGCCGTTTTACCTGTTACGTGAGTCCTATAATCCTGTATAGTCCTGAGAGACATGATCTCAAAAGGTTGATAGCGACGAGAAAAAGAAAGGGTGACACGCATCTCTTGAGTTATCCTAAAGTTAATTAGGAACGTTGCACAATTTGCGATTGAATTTTTAGGGTTGCTACACTGGAATCATCGTCGACCCTTTTTGGTCTTTTTTTTGTAGTTATTAACTTCTCGTTTTTCTTATTACAAACAATTTTAATCACTATTGAGATTATTCTGCATTACATCAGAAAAAGTTCGAGTGAAATCGGTAATTCTAACACTGTGCCCCCTTCTTGTAACTGTTTCTATTATCCGAACATTCATATCATTCGGCTTGGCACGGTTAATTGTATTGGTTTTATTGTATTGTTTCAGAAAGTTCAAAGTAGTGACTTTTCGGAATTTTAGTGAAAACTGTAATGCAAGATTATTTATCGGAATCGATATTTTAAGGATTTTCCGCGGTTATTATGGACCTTACTTTGGAAGAATTCTCATCGTTAAGCCGCTTATTCCTGAACTAAATGAATACGTATTCGAAAAAATAACTTTAGTATACAATACAAAATGCAGAAATGCAGACACGATTTAAAATCTGGAGTAGTAACTATATAGGGTAGTGGAGCCGATTACTGCGAAGTGACCAATTGCTGTAGCTTTCATTTGTTTCGCGTATTCTTTCGTATTTGTTTCGCATAATTAACTTCATATTTATCGGGCATGTCATACAAAACTTTTGTACTCTTTCTTTTCGTTTATTTTCGAATATAAGAAATTTAATATTATATAATATTAATGTATAACAATGTACAATAGAAAATTAAAATGTTTTAGAAAATCTCTAAAAAAATAATCTAAAGCAAGAAAAATTGAATTTCTTTTTAATAAATTAAATTGAATAATAAACTGTTTTATCAAAAAGTAAACAAAGTAAAAGAGTGAAAACATTGTATATGTCTTATTCGATAAATATACGGTTAATTATGTTCGAAAACAAAGCAAAGGGACAGTAAACGGCCTTCAAATATAATTGAATTACGCGATGTTCTAGCAAGCTCCCAAACAAAAGCGGAGAAACACTTTGGACAGCGCATAGAGATCGACTAAAATGATCGCCGCAGCTCGCGGACGTGTCAGCAGTCCATGTGGTGTGCTACAAACACTGTCGTTAGAAAATCACCTAGACCTAGGACGTCGTAGACGTAGAATGTAGCAAGGTTCTCCCGAAGAAATCGCCTGTCGACTGGAACCCGAAGGCAAAGCGCGTGTGTACTTTATTTCGAGAAGCGCAGGAAGGGCCAGACGGTGCGTGTCTGGTGTTCTCGCGGTCCCAGAAGCCAACGGCCGCGATATTTGCCACCGAGAGCCGCTATTTATATCGTGGCCGAACCGGCAGCCATTCTAAAAAGTGACATCGAGTGCCGCGTGAATACCGGAGAGAGCGGACGAGGCGTGTTTCCGTTCGCGGGACGACGCAACGCAGGATAACGACGTTTTCCCTTGGCATAATCGCCGCGTTAGGGGAGCACGATGACGGAACAGAAACCGGACGGCTTCTGACGGACTGCTGACGTGGTCTATTTTCGGTGGAGAACGCGTCTGCGGTGGAAATACTCGCGGCGCGGATGCGTATCAAGACCCGACACGCCGGAAGAATTCCAAAGAAACGCCGAACCGGGGATACAATTTCGGGAATTTCGACGCTCGGGCTGGGATTCCGGTGACATTCCGTCGAGATACTGGAATGCAACGCCTCTGACTGCGTGTTCGATTAGGGTACATAGTGGTGTTTAGGTTGGAGAATTTAGGGACGTTTTGGGGAATTTTTAATTTAAAGAGTTGTTTTAGTGATCGAAGTTACAGTAATGCCTCTCTAATCGACGCTCAGATTGTCCACAAAAATGGACAATTTAGGGAGAAGAGGGACGATTATTCGATCTCTGCGGTTCATTTTTATAGTCACGAATTGTCAACAACTATAAAAACGAGCTGCAAGGCTCTCCTCTTCCCAAATTGTCCATTTTTGTGCACAATCTGAGCGTCATTTTGTCAATCGATCGCCATTTTGTATGCTCTGCCGAGAAAAAACTAAAGTGATTTTGTACACGTTGCTTTTTCATATTTTCATTTTATGCTTGAATATTTGAATAAAACGAAGAGGCTTCCTTATTGGACTTTTGAATTTATTTCATTTCGGGATTAATCCGCACTGGCCGGAGTTTAAAGTATAATATTAAAGAAGTTATATTAAAGAAGTTATATTAAAGAAGTTTATTAACTGCAAGGTCCGAATAATCGTATCTCTTCTTCCCAAATTGTCCATTTTTGTGCACAATCTGAGCGTCATTTTGTCAATCGATCGCCATTTTGTATGCTCTGCCGAGAAAAAACTGAAGTGATTTTGTACACGTTGCTTTTTCATATTTTCATATTATGCTTGAATATTTGAATAAAATGAGGAGGCTTCCTTATTGGACTTTTGAATTTATTTCATTTGCGGAATATTAAACAAGTTACATAACGCAACAAATAGTATGAGCATGCCCGTTGAAAAGATCATACTCGAAACGAGCACTTAGAGACCGACATTCTAAAAACGGCATCTTTTTTTAATCAAAACATCTGGTTAATTTATTACTGGAAAAGAAACCCGCAGATCCTGTTCGATATTTTCTCTCTCGCGATTCGAATCTCATTAGAAGCACCGCGGGAAGTATTAAATAAACATGTTATATATATTACCACGATAAAATTCTCCTAGACGTTTTTAGAAGATATTCTCCAATTATTTTCGATACTTCTCTGGTTACATCTGCGGCGCTATGAAATTCCTCGCCGCGACCGTAAGTTCTCGAAGCGTTCTCTCCGCCGCGATCGAGCCACCGGGCGCAGTCGTCGCACGAAAGCAACCGAGCGAAACGCAATTAGGGAAAGCACGTGCTTAAGCGAGTCTCCCGATTACGGATTCTATAAAGCGGCGGGCAATTTGAATAATTAGGCGGGGATCGCATTGATATTGCGCGCGGCACCTGTGCCCGCTCCGAGGAATGCTTCTCGAGCGGACGTAAACGCGCAGCGTGAAATCCGCGTCGCCGGTGTGCCCGGCGAACCCGGGCGAAATTGCGGCACAGGCGAGGCCTCCGTCATTAAAGGCTGCTTCTTAGCCAAAAATTTATCGCCACGGAGGGCGACGCGGTACGTCGTCGCTGCGGGAAGAAAATCCTTTTACCCCGTGGAATCCGTGACCGCGTTGAATCGCCGATCCCCCGGACCCGGTAATCCGGATCTCGTTCACTATACCCCGATCGCTTTACGTTTGTTCTCTCCGCCCGTGAAAACGCTCGGCTCTCTCCTCGAGACGATCCTTAATTAAATCTCGTTTGCATTTCGATCGAACGAAGCGACAGAATTACGTTTCAGAGAGCGGTCGACACTGTCGGCTTCGTCGACGCTGTTTCAATTTTTTTCTTTATGTTTTCGCGGGGATCTTTTATTGTTGCGGATGTTTCGAATATATGGCCAGTTCACATGGTACACGTAATTACAAAACCGTCGTGGCTGTAAAATACTCTCGCGTTCACCATGTTTGAGACATTTTGTGTGCGTGTGTGTAAAGGACAATTTTGTTTATTTACAATTCTGATTTGTTATAGGATTTAATTCGCGTTTTAAAAAATTTAACGATCTAAAAGTTCTCATATAAATTTAAAATACCTCGTAATACTTCATTGTAAAAAGGAGTAATCGATAATATTATAATTACTTTGAAAATTGATTATAGAGTTATTAAATTAGGGTGAATAATTTGATTATTACAATTAATCGATTCTTAAATAATACAAAGCAATTCGGCAAATTAATTATACATTCGCCAACATTTATAACTGAACATGTGTCACGTACTAAAGTGTGTTCGAAAATTCAATCATTTATTTTTAAAGATAACCAACGCGTGTGTTGCTTCCTAAAAGTTACGGGACTGAATTAATGAAGAAATCTTGTTCAGAATCGATCGCGACAGAAAATCAAGTGGATAACGACTTAACAACGATGTCCAATATTTCCGAAGCCCGATCCGATCTTATTCTACGCAATTCTCGTGAAAATCGGCCGGGGCCCAGCGGAATCGCTGCTCCCCACGAGAACAAGCCTGATTAAATAGGGTGCAAAGTGCAGAGGGTTTCGGGACACCGTTCCAGAAGAAGGCTAAGCCTCTCGGTGTGGGAACGCGGCCTAACGAGCTGCGCTAATCCGCGAAACTCGGCGGACAATTGCCGAGGGAAAAGTTCAAGAAGCAACCGTGGCAGAGAGGCGGCACGCGTATGGAAATCCTTTTTCTATGTCGCCATTGTTTCCCCGGAGCGGATCGTTCCTTATCGGCGGCTTTGTGCTCATATATGTGTGTGCATCTATATATGTGTGTGGGATAATTAGACGCCAAAGATCCCACGAGCAAGGTAGAGGTCGCCGGACGGCCGTTTCTTCGCTGCCGGTAGCGAAACAGTTAGATGATCCGTGAGAAGATGCACCCGGAATAAAGGGACCGATTTAAAGCGGTCGTTACGGGGCTCGGCGTCGGTGCAATTGCAGCCGGCGTTATGCAATTCCAACGTCGGTAACGAGACCTTCCTCCCGCGGAGATGGGAGCCGCAAACTGCCGCGCGGTTTTTACGCGAAGCTAATAAACGTTAATTTATCCGTTTGGTTTTGCGAGCGCTGCTCTCCGTGCATCGGCGACACTGGAATTGATGGGGAAGGACCGAAGGACTTCGTTCTTTTCGCCGGTAATTGTGCCGGCAAGAACTTTCAATTGCGCCATTGCCAAATAGCGGTGGAAATCGTTCGGCTTCGACGGTTCGCTTGATTTAATTAAACGGAGGATCCTAGCGCGGGATCTGGGAAAAAGATGTGGAAATTACAGTTGAACGGACACACAGTTTCTAACGCACCACCGGATGAATTCCGTTGGAGTTTATGGGGCTCTCTTGCGAAAGCGTGATGTCAATGTGCTGATTTCTTGCGGAAAATGTCGCGACAAAGTGTACACAGTCCTCGCAATTACAAAATTTATCCTTGCTTTCATTACGAGGTTACAATATTTATTCTACCTGCATGGAACGGTTGATGAATACTGTAATGGTCTTACGTACCATGTAGTCGCGGCATTGTTTTTTGTGTATGTAAATCAGCGAAATAAATATTGGGTCGCGTGCGGAAAGTTGTTTCGTTCTTTCACACGAGAAAATGTGAAAGACAATTTTTTAACGTTTCAAATAAAAACAAACTTTCCGACATTTCTCTGGTTTTATCTCATAGAAACACCGTCGTTTATTCGTAAAATGCTGAATCACGTGCTTCTTTAACGAGTTTACAAAACGAATTTTTTTTCAGAAACGAAACGACCTAATAGCTATTGGTGTAAACTTCGACATCGGTTCGATGGTCTTTCCTTGCGATGGATAAGAAACAAACTTAACAAAGCAAATATTAACGTTGATTATTAGATCGATATGCATTTATGGCATGTGCAGATTTTTCAAATGTGAGAAAACGTACAAATTTTGGAAGGTCTAAAAGCACTTTCATTTTCTTTGTGCAATAGATAATCGTTCGGTTGACGCAGGAAACTGTTCTTTGGTTCGAACGTTTGCGAAATGGCGTGCGAAAGTAAAAATTTGCATTGGTGCAAACTTCGATGTCGGGTCGATGGTCTTTCCTTGCCATGGATAAGAAACAAACTTAACAAAGCAAATATTAACGTTGATTATTAGATCGATATACATTTATTGCATGTGCAGATTTTTCAAATGTGAGAAAACGTACAAATTTTGGAAGGCCTAAAAGCACTTTCATTTTCGTTTTGCAATAGATAATCGTTCGGTTGACGCAGGAAACTGTTCTTTTGTTCGAACGTTTGCGAAATGGCGTGCGAAAGTAAGAATTTGCATTGGTGCAAACTTCGATGTCGGGTCGATGGTCTTTCCTTGCGATGGATAAGAAATAAACCGACATAAAAATATTAACGTTGATTATTAGATCGATATACATTTATTGCATGTGCAGATTTTTCAAATGTGAGAAAACGTACAAATTTTGGAAGGTCTAAAAGCACTTTCATTTTCGTTTTGCAATAGATAATCGTTCGGTTGACGCAGGAAACTGTTCTTTGGTTCGAACGTTTGCGAAATGGTGTGCGAAAGTAAGAATTTGCATAAAGATCGAGGGAATAGCAATTACGTACTATTTGGTGTCCCGAAGCTGGACAGTTGTAGCTGGTGTAGGAATGATGGTAGCCAGTGTTCGGCTTACAACACGGTACACGGGGTCAGTACGAATTGCTTGGTCAGCTGTTGACACTGTTCACCGTGCTCAGGATCAACGGTCGCATGGCGGAGAGGCTCGGCTTGATATGCAACGAGCGACGATAATGAGCCTTGTACGAGCGTGCTCGGTCGCGTGTATGCACATACGCGCGGCGTACATAAGCAACTTCGCCGCGACCATAGTTCCAGGTCGTCGTCGCCGAGGTATTCGATGCACACCGGGAGAATCGTAAGCTCGGCCCAGTTTTCGGGGCCGTGCGCTTTTCGCAAATAATTCGACCTTTCGCCCGTTTATGCGAAATGAACAAAGATCGAAGAACAAACTCGGAAAGCTTGTATAATTATTGCACGAACCTGAAGATAGGCTCGGCGTGATCAAAGAAGAGAAAGCGGGCCTGTACAATGCCTGTAAAATGATTATGGTGCGCCTTTTCTTGTGAAAACGTCAATAGCAATCGAACTTTTCGTATGTTACCTCGAAATGTACATACAGTGGCTCATAAAAGTGTTCGTACACCTTTTACAATGCAATAATTATTTTAAAACTGAACTAAACGATTTGAATTGTGTTTTTTTTAGATGATAGGACTAGTCTACTAGACGATGACTGAAATGCTTTTTTTCTTTAAGTTTGCTATTACTTGGTATGACGAAACTATTAATATTATAACGAAATTATTGAATTATATTATGACGAAAATTTAAAAAATGTCTTTCGTAGATCCCGGTGACTTCTATGCACGTTGAAAATTTTTATTCCAGGTAAAGAAAAAAGCTTTTTAGCCATCGTCTAGTAGACTAGTTCCTTCCATCATCTTAAGAAAGTTCAAGTCATTTAGTTCAGTTTTCAACAAGTTATTACGTTTTAAAAGGTGTACGAACACTTTGGTGGGCCACTGTACAAAGAATGAACCAAGGCTGAAGAAGGACAAATGATACAATATTTGTCAGTACGAATTCAAATGTAGGCTAGAAGTGATAAAAAAAAAGACGATGCAGGCCTGTACAATGCCAGTAGAAGCAAGCGTGTTAAATTACGGTTCTTTTTCTACAATTTCGCATTTTTTCCTTTCAATTAAATTGTAACATTTATTTTATGCGAAATAAAATGTTTCTTACTCGATTGTAAGGCACGCATGTAAAATATAAACGTGCATCTACTTTTAATAATTTCAAAAAATTAAGGACAATGTAAGAAGAACAATGTTGCATTCTTCCAACGTCTTCATTAATTCGTGTTTCGCGTGTGCAATTTTAGCACGAATGCATAAAATCCTTAGTCCAGTAATTAGCAGCGGTCACGCATCGCTGGCGATAGTAATTACGAATTAAGAAACATTTCAGAACGTAAGCCAAGCGCGTTTCTGGTCCCCATACGAGACCGAAATGAAATGAAGAAAAACTATGAACACATTAAAGGCGGGAGTCGTAGTACTACGATTTATCTCGACTTCTCATAAATATGTACTTTAACACATTTTTTGTAATTAGTGTTTAGTTCTTTTTTAATATTTCTTTTAGTTTTAAGAGTTTAAATACACTTTTTTAAGTCTAAATTTTTTTACGATTACACAAAATATCGCCCGCTCTAGGACGAAAAACGAGGCGGGGCGGTCGCCGCGTTACCTAGCATACTTTCGTCAAGATCCCCCGCCTTTGATGTGTTAACACATTGCGGACGGCTCACGAGATATCTCGTTTTTAGCAAATTGAACGTTGCGGACGGGTCACGAGATATCTCGTTTTCATGTTTTTTTTATTTAATCGGCAACAAGCAACCAGCCGCAAATATTTCTGTTACGTAACCGTGGTAACGAAGCCTCCCGCATTCCTAAGTAATTTTAGCGAAACAAATGAATCATTCCAAGCATGTAGAAATGATCAGTCATTATAGCCACTCTAAATCAATATTCAAATTTGTATAATAAATAATAGTTAAAATGTAAAAAATCTTATATAATAAACAGATATATAAACTATGTATATATAGTATTATTTAAGAATACTAAATGCAAATTAGAAATGTGCGTATCCGCTTCCTGTTACTTGCCAAGCATGTTTTTGGAGCGTTCGAAAATGTGCGGTCCTTGAGGGCGTGTTGAACGCGCAGAGCCCCGTCCGCAATGTGTTAAGATTCCTGAAGCTGCCGCGTAATTAAACTCGAAGACTGCCAAACGAATCTCTCCGATCCTCGATTCGTCGCCGCATTCGAGATCATCAAGGATCACGCGAGACCCGCGTTAGATCGCGTCTTCGGATCGCCGGGCTCTGGATCGGTTGGCCAGCCACGCGAACGTATCAAGCCTAGTTACGGGCCGAGGCGTTTCAGTCATTGCTTATTTTAGAACAATTAAGGGCCGGCGATGGTCGTCCAGGCGTTTCGGGCTGGCGCGTGAACCGTGACGAAAGCCAAGTGACAACTCTGCACTTGGCGACGCGGTTGCATAATCGGGCACGATTTCTCGCGATCGTTGTGCCGGCCGGAATTCGATCGGGTGCCCCTCACCCGGGAAAGTCGATTAGCGGGCACGAGACACCGAACGGACAACGGCCACCAAATGGAACGCAACAGGTACAAGCGCGGCGATTTGCATAGCTCTCTCGGCGCGAGCATTGTGGCTGCTCGGGCAAATGAATGCTCGAGACCGGTATCGAGTGTCCGAACCTCTTACGGCTCTGAAACACACAGCGAAATATTCTTCCGTTGATTTGTGTATCGCGGTACGTATTCACACTGTGCATGCCGTATCGTACCGTGCCAGTCGTGGTCCGGCTCTGGTCAAATTTTGAAATTAATCTCACGTTCAATTTTTTGAACATTCTGTTGCTGAGTACGCGCGCGCGCGCGATTGAACGATTGTGATAAATTTAAAAGAATATTTTACCGAGATGAGACAGGACGAAATGATGCACGCGACGCTGAAGCGAAGTTGTATCCTGATCAAAGAACTTTCGATAGAAATGGAATAAAGCGATGATTTTTCTTTTGACATTAAAGCTGAAATGTTGCAGAATAAAGTAGTACGAACTGTGGTAGGACGGTAGTATGAATATTTTTTAACCTCGAAAATTGATGTTGAACTGGAAATATTCCAACATTATCGTAATTTATCCGATACCGTGGACAGATGGCTTTTTTTTTTAATGACATGTTACGCATCCTTTTCCGTAGATTTTGATATGCTGATTTCAAATCCGGTGGCCAAAAATGATCGAACGCTTCAGGTTCGTGAAAAAATATCGATCTAAGAAATAACCTTGACAGCCCGCGAAGTTTTTGTCAAAATCCTGAAGTGATAGACAAACTTTGCGTCCGGATTTCAGATCAGCATGTCCGAATCTCAAATTCCTTTTTTGACATTCTTCCTTGCGCGAACGGAAATGTCTACCATACAAGGATTTCATTTATATCGTATTTATATTCCGTAACGATATACGCTTACATCGAAGTAGAATCGTAAATAATGCAGAACAGCTTTCATATATAATTTGTGAACACGTGTTTATAGACCCGTTACATTGGATTGGAATGCGGCTCAGATTAGAGATACATGGGTGCTAATTGGTAATGGCAGGTGGCGTCTTGTATTCTTGTCGAATACAACAAACTACATTATTTGATCGGAGAACGGCACGATACTGGCACGATAGGAGCGCAGGTGCTCGATACCGGACCGGAAACGGCACGACGGTATGTTTCGGCGTTTAACCGAGGATCGGCCGCCGCACAGTGCAACCGTCACTGAACAAAGTTCAAAAAAAGTCACAGCTTCATATCTATTTAAACTGTCTGAATAATCGTACTCAGCAACAGAATGTTCAAAAAATTGAACACGAGATTAATTTCAAACGAGTTCGCCGAGTGAGAATCGAGAGGATCAAATAGCACGTTAGTTCACAACGCAGCATAGAAAATGATAGCCTGGGATTACATGATGGTAATTAATCTATAGAAATTATACAATTCTTATATTTTCTCTCTTTCGTTATGTAATAATTAACACCTAATGAAATAATTCAATTCGATCCCTTTTTCCTACACTTAAGGCAAGGGTTTTTAAAAAACGGCTCAACATATCCTGAGATCCTTAATCAGACATTATGAACATAACCTTGACATAAACTTGCTATAACTATGATCCTGCCAATCTGACCTAATTCTGCTCTACACTTTAGATAAGGTTTTAAAAAAATGGCTGAAAATATCCTGGGATTCTTATATATTCAGACATATACATATATATACTATAAAAACTTTCTTTGCGAAAGGTTGCGGTCTTCAGGATTATTTAACATAATATGTAGCCATAATCGGGCAACGGCTTGTGGAACGCGGGCATTCACATAAAGAAACGTAAGATTTAATAATTCGATAAAAAAATAAACAAGAAGTTTTAAAATGAAATCATACAATTTTTTCTATGCAAATCGCTGCATCTTCGTATTTTCCTTGCCAAATCATTAAGACATTTTGGTTGAAAATAGTTTTTAGCTCAGAAGTTATGATTTTATAATAAACGCCGCACAGCACGCCGTGGAAATCGTTACGATCCGCTTCGTTCGTTTCACGCCGGGCTTCTTCGTCTTTCTTTCGCTTCGGTCCATTCCGCTAAGCCGCTCCCGGTCGTTGAACTCTCTTTTCGTGGAACGCGATGGCTCTCGAAAAGTTCTACGTAGCCGATCTACTTGAACGTTTTGAAATTTTTGAACGCGCGGAGAGCCCTCTCGAACGGGTTCTACGGTCTCTAAGAGAAAAACGCGACCAGAAGCGCGAGCAGGAGTCGAGTGCACGGCGCGCGGAACCCGAATCGTGTCATTTATTGTCGTTTAGGACTAAAAGCGGAATCTGGAGGGCCTCGACGAGCTTTCCTTTATACCTTGCTGGAGGGGCGGAGAACGTGGAGGGTAAATATCACCCCTGCCGGAATCTGGATCCTGCATTTCGAGGTATTAACTTCGGTTGAGCGGTGGTTTTTCCTCTGTACAAGGCTTTGCCGGATGCGATTGATCTCTGCCACAAAGCGTTTATTCGCAAACTTCATAGAACATTTCTTTCCTTTTTTGGTCTCTAGATCATGTTTCCGCAATTTGTTTGGAAAATACCGGAACAGCTTGTATAATAAAGAACATAATTTTAACGATACAATATATAATTATACATAATTTTATAATATTATATAATTTATAATATTTTAATTTATAATATTATATAATAATATAATTATATTTTATATATATAATTTTAACGACACCGTAATGTCTCTAAGAACAATTGAATTTTTGAACGAGCCTACACCTAGTCGAGCTGACTGCGAATTTTTATGTAAAATAACAGATTGCGTGCATCGGTTGTAAGATGCAGAAAGCTGCATAGGACATATATGTATTTCGTTCCTTAATCATTTTAACACGTTCCCTATCAGCGTTACACGCGTGTGACAACCACGATTTTCAATTTCACCTAAAGAACATCAAATTAATTTTGTGAGTATAATTATTTAAAACCGTAATATATAGCGTGATATTTAGAGAATTTATAGCTCCCGTTTGATGATATTTTTATCATATTTAATAAGAGGATGCGATATACTTATTACGATAAATACAATAAATACAACTGTCCACACTAACGAAGCTGGTAGGGGACGTGTTAATGAGTTGCAGATGATACAAAAGTATATCTTCAGATGTCTCCTTTAAATGTTTCCACTGTTTTTAACTCGATCTACTCATTTTTGTCATAAATGCATAAAATCCGCAGTCTACTGATGAGTCGATTTTACAATTTAACAGTTATTCCGAGTAGTCGTAAATGCGCGAAGCTTGTAGTGTACTTGTTATTTTTGAACTTTTAGCGTAGTTGTTATTCTTGTAGATGATGCAGCGAGAGTAATTGTAAGAGGCTGGAGAGCAGAAACGATCTCGAGGGAACCGGAAACCGGAAGAACGGTGGCCTCCGTGCCCGAGTATCACGCACGAGCGTCGCCGAACAGCCCTCCGCGGTTCTCGTCGTCGTCTTCCACCCCCTTGTTTCCCCTGTCGGGCGAGCTGGAGCATTGTCGAGGCGAACCCTCGAGCTCCGCACAAAGAGGAGCACGCGAAAAATACGGGAACCGGCCTCGCCATCAAGGAAGTCCCGGACCCGTGCTGACGCCCCTTTGATTTCTCGGCCGATTAAATGCGCCGCCGCTTCGTCCATCGGCGGATCTCGAGACGAATGCCGTGAAATCAAAGCGAAAGAGACGGGTCCCTTGCGGGGGTGGACGTCTCTCTCTCTTTTTCTCCCTTTCTCTTTCTCCCTCCGTGGATTTTCTTAACGAGAACCCCGCCCTCGGCGGCACGATTTTATCAGGCGCCAAACGAAACTCGTTCCCGCAAGCGACCGAGCAGCAATTAAATTCAGACGCGGCACTTTGTAACCGGTGCATCTGGATTCTAACTGGATTCTATCTATGTTTCGGCGGTTCTGGCCCGTTGCGGACCGGGATAATCCGTTTGGATTAACATTAAGAACTACGAAACCAGTCGAAATGACTGCTTTCCGATCCTTTCTTTTATACAATTCCTGGTACTATAAAAACGTTTCTGACGGTAATTTGTATGCGAACTTAATTATTCAAGCATATATTACAATGAAAATCGTCGGAAGTTTAAATAAATCCGATCTTCTCGTTGTTATAAAATAATGTATATTAGTAGACTGTGGATCTTTATGCAAAATGAATATGTTCTGCATGGATCGCAAGACAAATGAGTCAAGCATAATTTTCTAGCTTTCTTAAGTAATCTATTAAGATTAAGTTTAAATTAGTACATCTACATTCTCAACTCCTTTTAATATTCTCACTGTTTTTAGCTTCGCCCAATTTTGCCATAAAAGCATCAAATCCGCAGTCTAATCATCGGGAATGAGTGTGTTCCCTTAGCGCGGTCCATTCAATTGTCTAGCTTTCTTAAGTAATCTTAATGAGTTCAAATTAGTTGTTATAACTCTTAATGAGTTATTAGTGTTCCCTTAGCGCGGCCTACTCTAATTCGGGATAAGATGACTTGATCTCTCCTTGGTAGATTGTAGCTTATTCTTTTTCTCTTAGAAAAATGAGTCACAGACATCTTTCGCGTGCGTTGAAGTTAATAATAACATACTTTACTTTTTGCAAGAGAACAATAGAGATAAATAACTTCCACCAATTTTACCTGAAATCTATATCGAAAGGAAAGTATCAGGAGATATTTCGCAAAGATGCGCGGATCGTTTAGCCGTGTACAAAGCGTTTCGTGCTCTTCGGGATCGAATCAACCCCCGAGCGCAGTGCTCGTCCTCGTCGACGGAAGCTCGCTACGCGTCCTTCGAGTCCCTCTCGTCGCTTTACACTGAATGGCCCAGATTTCCGCGCACAATTGCGAGTCGCCAGAGGGTGGCCGCGTTCCAGGAACCCCTCGATTTTTCGCGCAGGAACTCCTGGAAAAGGGGGGTGGGCTTTTTCAGCGACGCTCGGCGGTCGGCATTGTCGCCGCGTTCCCATTATTACATCATAATATTGTATCGCGACTTCCGTCGATCGTTTGTCCCTCTTTTGAAAGGGGTGTCGGGCCCAGCCACGTGCGGCATACGACCCCCTTCCGACCCCCTTGTTGCGCGTCCCTGGACGCGCGAGCAGCGCTTGTAAACTCTCCGGTGAAAAGGTCTCACCCTTCGCGCGTTTACACAGCGCGCACGTGCTCCCGGTTGCTTTCCACTGTTTACGCGTTTATTAGACGAGCCGGATAATCCTGTCGCTCCAGTATTTTTCGAGAAAACATCGCGGTGGATTCGATAAACCAAGGATCAGGCGACGAATCGACTCCGAAAATTCCGTTCGACGGACCTGGGTATTTTTCCAACAGCTGCCGCACACTTTTTATTAACGCTTTGCACTCGAAGCCATTTTTACTCTGTTTACCTGAAATTAAAATAGTAAATGTATTTACTATTTTAATAGACTACTTTTTGTGTGTTACTTCACAATTTTTATTATAATGTACGATGCTTCGATCAAGTTCATTCAATCATTTCCTATGAAATCCGTCTTTTAAACTGATATGTATTACTTCATAACTATAACAAGATCAAATTTATTTAGACTTCTCATAACTTTGATTATAATGTATGCCTCGCGATTAAGAAATTTATTTTATCTTATTCCTTATCATTCCTTTATCATTCCTCATTCAAGAAATGAGGAATTATTGTATAATTCCTTATTATGTAATCCCCCTTGAGGAATTATTGTATAATTCCTTATTATGTAATCCCTTGAGGAATTATTGTATAATTCCTTATTATGTAATCCCTTGAGGAATTATTGTTGTAATTAATTATTACAGTTCCAACAATTTTGAAATAAATAATCTTTTGACCAGCTCGATAAAAATTATTTTGCAACGTGACGTAACAATTTTTAATGGCGCTCCAGAGTCATCGGTGGAAGGATTAACGTCTGACAAACAGGAATACCGAATCTGTGGAGGACGACGTCGGAGACTTCATTTTATTATATGCTGCACACGGCGGCTATAATTGCACGCTAAGTAATTACAAAGAGCCGAAGTAACCAGTCGTGAAATGGAAACACAGATATCATTTAATTCCTATGTTTTACTCGGGACGCAGAGCCTTCATTACGCAAAGTACATGTTTATCGACGAGACGCTGCAAAAAAGCTGCTTAACAACCGGGTGCCAGTGGATGATTAAATCGGAAAGTCTACCCGAAAGTAAAAGAGAAAAAAAGACGTCAAGCTGTACGTTAAAATTGCCACTTCGGTAAATACTCTCTGAAGTCACGATCTCGAGAGGAGTTCCTTAATCGGTTTACTTCAAATAACTTGTTGATCGACGAGTAGAAACGACTGTTAACATCACGCTTATTATCGCCGATCAAATGACCGGTTTCACACTTTTTTATTTCACAATCACCGAAGATGCTTCTATTAGAAATCGTTGATTGTATTTCGTTGTTTAAGCAGGCACTGTTACAAAAATTTTGAGAAATAATGAGAGAAATGATTGAGAAAATATTAAATAAATTCAATCTTCAATCATTTTCAGAAGACTGCACGTACCCCAGTCTCTTTTAAGCCACGCTACTTTCAGCGTTGAGCAATCTGTTAATCTTAGGTATCTTCGGTTCCTTAAAGAGCTACTACAGGTGGGCAACGTTTTACGAGAATTGTGTTGTGTAGGAACACCTACGTCGAGACGAAATGCAATAAAGATGAACGACTTGCTCATTTATCTTCGATTCTCTGAATAACCATGAAGCAACAACTACTACAGAACCAGTGAAGAAAATGTCTGGTATCAAATAAAAATTGACAGAGACGGACGAGTGGAATCGTGAATATCGCTACAATTGTTGTATTTATAATTTACTCGTAATTGGGCAAAGTTTGCCTTCTTTTACTATATTTAATAAATTACAAGGAATATAATGGTACCTTTAAATTCCTCTGAACTTTTGATTATTTTATATTTGATACAATCATTTCTATCAGAACTTCATAAAAATACGCAGTCAACTCATAAATGCTTCCAATTAATGGTTAAATTAGCGATGAATTGTAAGATTCGCTGTTGAACGATTGATCATGGTAACTCCGTACACGCAAAAACAGATGTACAGTAAATTCTCCCTAATTTTCCGTCAGCTTGCAAACAAAAATTGACGACATGGGAAGAGGAGATACGATTATTCTAGCCTTTTTATAATTATTGACAATCGGAAGCTATAAAAATGAGCCGCGAGGCTCGAATAATCGTATCACCCTTTCCGAAAGTGCCCATTTTTGTTCGCAAACTGAAGGAAAATTAGGGAGAATTTACCGTAACGTCGCAATCCTTACGAAGTTTAAAACTATCGTTGCAGCGTATTGTTGAATAATAATTCTACTAATCTTTATCGACGATAATATTTCCTTTTATGTAATTTTTATTTAATTTCTCCTTACGTATTACCTTCTTTTCGTACTAAAAGCTTCAAATAAATAAATAAATGAATAAATTTGCGGACCCAGTCATCCTCTTAGCAGTCTATTTTCGGAAGAAACGTAATACTCGCGACGTGACGATGTTCCACTGCAAATATCGCGGCTAAGAGGTAACCGAGACACGGCGCACGTGAGACATCGTTAAACACCGAATATTGTTAGGATAATTAGGATACGTTCGTGGCACGCAACTGGTACACGACAGACGAGGTCGCGATTAACATAATACGTCTCGTCTACCGTCGAGAGAGATTGTCGTCAGATTCTCTTCGCTCGCTCTCTATCTTCTCTGTGGGCGCTACTCGTTCCAGGGAAGACAAGGAGGAACAGCAGGCATCGCGTCTACTAAATAGGCCTCGAATTTCAAACGTGGCCGTGCTCCGAATAGCTCGCGCGATTAGGGCTTATCTGAGAGTTCTGGGGGCGTGTACGCGGCCGTGTAATTGCGCACGCGGCTCGCGTGCACTCGCATGATCGCGTATCGCCTATCCTAGCTGGTGTCCTCCTTCTTTCGATCGACGTCGATCGATCTCGTTGTTAGACACCGTTGTCTTCGTTTCTAGTTTTGTTTCAGAATGAATCCTTTGCGCTCGAAGCTATTTTATCCGTAAATGTGAAATAATACTTCTGACTTACAGCATTTTCATTTTATATCGCAAAATGTATTTTATGCATACGAAGTTGAGTTTTCTAACTCGCACAACAGTTACGCTTTCGACAATTTCTTCAATCTAAACTTTGTTAATATAAACATTTTTTACCTTAGAACGTGACGTGACAAATTTTAGTGGTACCTCAGAGTCACCACGCGAGGGCAAAGGGTTAATAGGCAAGATGTCAGTGCGAATTCCAACATTTTCAATCATTTGATTTTGGAAAGGTGACAAAAGATGCGCTTCTCTGTTGACGAAACGAATTCTTCATTTTTAGTTCGATTTCAAATTCATGTGCAAGGTGTTTTTACTCATTTTTATTCGTTTCGTTCACGTAGATTAAGGAGATTGCACAAAAGATGCACGCCTGTGTGCGGCAAACGAAGTCTTCTTGGTTTTAGGTTTTTTTTCAAGATTTACGGGCGAGGTGTCCGAACACATTCTTATTCATTTTATCCAGGAAGATAGAGGAAAGTGCGATAAAAGATGCGCTCTTATGCTTCGTACACGAGATCTTCATTTCTAAATTATATCAAAATGGATGTGCAACATGTCGCGCGAAATCTGACTACTTTTACCCGCTTCATTTGTGGGGATAGAGAAAATGGCGCGACGGATGCATCTCTGTTCTGATACACCTTTGAGAAACACTTTTCGAAAGAGTTTGTGGAAAATATCCTCTCCTAAATTAACCCCTTGACATACCATTTTCTTCGCAGTTACTGCGATTAGAAATTTTTCGATTGCAATAATTTCTTAGAAGCGAAAGAAAATTGCTGCTTATTGTATGCCTAAATTCACTTGAATGCTTAAACAATGATAACAAGAGATTAGAAATTTATTGCAATTTTAAAGGACAGAATAACAGCTATACTCGATAAATTATTACTAGAAATTTTCATGACGAATCGAACTCGTCAAAGTATGGCAAGGGGTTAACCCTTAGCGCTCCGTTGGCTCCGCTATGGAGACATCCGTCATTTGTTCCGTAAATCCGAAGGCTCTGCTGCGGAGCCAACATGTTCTTAGCATGATTACACCGAAGATGCTATGTTTTTGTCGACGTTGGCAATTGTTATTTGTAGCGAAAACGTGCTTAGCGTGTGTACCATTACGATTAAAACATTTTTTGCCCATTTTTATACTTAGCAACATAAAATGAATAAAATCAAACGCTTTCGCAAGGACGTGTAATCTTTTCCGCTCAAAATAAGACTTCCTTCATCTCGGGCGCTTTGCTCCAAAAATGTGCCGGAGTTGCTGGCAGTGATATTTTTCAGAAAAACGCTGTTCAACTTTATTTTAGAACGTCCGAAGAATATTTACTCATTTTTAATTTAATTTAATTATCAATCGAGACGATTCCAGTGAAGATTAACGACAAAAAAATTCCGGCAAACTTACGCAACAGATATTTTTGTTTCGATAATTCCGTATCCAAAGAGAATTCAACGGACGAATCGCAATGCTAATTTTATAATAAATCGCGTCAAAGAACATGAGAGACATATTTACTTAAGAATTGCGAAGAATATCATTAATAGTAAATTTATCCATTTCGATGAGGATGCATTTGCTGCTTGGAAATTTCGATCACGATTCACGATGTCGATGCACCGACCTCGCACAATGTTAAGTAGATACCATTACGATTAAAACATTTTGTGCCCATTTTTATACTTAGCAACATAAAATGAATAAAATCAAACGCTTTCGCAAGGACGCGTAATCTTCTCCGCTCAAAATAAGGCTTCCTTCATCTCGGGCGCTTTGCTCCAAAAATGTGCCGGAGTTGCTGTTATGTAGTACTCGAGGAACGCGTGGAGCGCTAAGGGTTAAAAAGACAAAATTATTCGCCTAGATTCGAAACCAAATGTTTACCGTAATAAATCCAGTGAAGCAACTTAAACGGTGCGAAACGCAAATTTTTTTAAATTTATGCATCGTTCGAACCGTTCGCATCGACATTCGAATCATTTCCATAAAATCGAAGGGTGCGCTATCGTCCGCTATCGATTCTTTCTCTACGAGGACAGCGACGCGAGTGTGCAGCGACACTGAAAAGGCAGGAGGCTCGCGAGCGCAGCGGCGTTTGCAACGGAAACAGTTACGGCCTTGACTCGTTAATTGAATTCAGCATACATATTCATTCATTCGCTCGGAGGAAGTCCATACAGGTAGCGTTGCGTCGATGTGCCGCGCGCGTTACTAGCTACAATTTCGTTCGTTCGACGCGAGAGAAAACGAAGCATAAAGAGAAAGAGACGGAGGGCGATCCGATCTGCCCGAGCCTGCTGTCGCCTCTGCGTCATCATCCGCGGACACGCGTTTTCGTAAAAGAGACTTATTACGAGCGTTCCCGCGCTCCGAGCCATATAGGACGTTTTCGTGCCGTTTGTCTAAAAACGGCGGACAATCTTATGTACGCAGACGCCACCCATTTATGGACGGGGAGACAGTTACGATCGCTGGTCGTTTCCCTTCTTATCGGGTCACAACACGTGGCCGCGCTTTCCTCGGACAAAGTGTCGTCGGCGTCGTGGCATCGATCAACGGCCACCGCGGGGACATTTTTAACCGAGCACCTGTTGCACTCCGCAAATCCGCTCTCCTGGAGTTTTCTTTTCGATGAAATTCACGGTTCGATCAACTCTTCGCCGTATATACCGTGTACAGGATGCAATGGCTTTCATATGAGAATGTTCAGTAATGCCTCTCTAATTGACGCTCGGATTGTCCACGAAAATGGACAATTTGGGAAGAGGAGGTACGATTATTCGCGAGCCTTGCGATTTGTTTTTATAGTTACGAATTGTCAGCAATTATAAAAAACGGCTTACAAGGCTCGAATAATCGTATCTCCTCTTTCCAAATTGTCCATTTTTGTGCACAATCTGAGCGTCTGTTAGGGAGACATTACTGTATGTATTTACGATACCGTTCTAAAATGAATATCGTTCTAGAAATTTTATTCAAGATATATTAGGTCTACCGGAAAGTTCTGTCCGATAGTGTCACTTCAAGTTTCAATACATATGCACATGTTGATTTGAGACGTATACGACTATCTCTCTTTATCGTTGCATTTACGCACATGTACTCTCCTAAATAAACTGAAACAAGGATGTCTCATGTCGTTATTAAGCGAGACGCGATCGTGAAAACATGGCCACCGATGATAATGCCAGACCACATGCTGCTTTGGCGACTCGTCAGAAAATCGCAGAGCTAGGCCGGGAAATTCTGTCGCATCCACCACACTCCCCGGACCTAGCACCCTCCGATTATCACTTGTTTCTCTCTTTGCAAAACTTTTTACAGGAAGAAAAATTCAAAACCGAAGCTGACGTCAACCAAGCACTAGTTGAGTTGTTCGCCTCTAAAAATAAATCATTTCTTAAAAATGGCATTTACAAGTCGCCATCGCGCTGGCAAGAAGTCATAAGTAACGATGGAAAGTATATTCTACGATAAATATTATTAAACGTATGAAAATTGTGTTATATTTCAATTCAAAAACGGACAGAACTTTCCGGTAGACCTAATATTTTATACATTTTCTATTTTAGAAAATTCATATTTTACTGTACAATTTAAAATGTATTTTTTAAACGAACATCAGAATAATATAAGTCTCGCAATAATGTACATTGCGCGGAGAATATTCTGTCGGTTTATGGAGAACCCCTCTTCTTCTTTTCTGCAAATGTTCGCTAACCAAATCTATTTTATTTTTCAAATTCTTTATATTTTTTCACAATTATTCGTACTGTTCGCGCTATTCGTTATTTCGCTAATTCGTTCGTTCTATCTTCTTTCAGCTCGAAAACGAGAAACGATAAAGAGCGAGTTATAATTATTGAATTGCGGAAGGAAGGAATGAAAAACGCCGACATTGATATGACTTCCGGATACGGAAGAAAGAAGGTTCTTTTATTATCTTACAGTTAACTCGATTTAGGCAGTTCATAAGGTCGATGCCGATCAGAATAATTTAACGGGAATAATAATATATATAATAATAATTAATATAATATAATAATATATTATAATAATTATTAATATATTATAATAATTTATAGACGGGAGTCTATAAAGATCACAGGAAGAGATGCATTCCTATTCAACTCTCACGTCTTGAAATTGATGACAAAAACTCTTTTTTTTATTCAGAAAAGAACAAATTTTGAAAAGCATTCATCGATCGAATACCGATTATTATTCTTTAAAATGGATTTCTCTTATTTTGACAGAGATTACAGATAAATCTGTATACATTTAGTCCATCTTTCTTCTTTTAAGTTTCCTCAAATCAATCTAACGTTCGTAGATTGTCGTGTTGATAACTGGATTTTCCCGCTATACGCTAAAGCAAGCATAAGCACAATCGTGTTGAATCGAATAGATCGATTTGCAGCGTGAGCACAGAATTTTGAAATTCGTTAAAACTATGCCATAGACCGACTTTCGTAACAGGAAAGCCGACGTACGTTGATCGTCATAAAAGCTGCCGAGTCCACGGCATTTCTGTCATTTCAGACTTGCGACATCGAAATATTATGATCGAACCGCGGATTTTATGCGGTCATGGCGAAACTGTGTAGGTGTAATTTGAGACAGAGAAAGGATAAAAGAAATGTTGAGTATCGTGAAGATCTAAAATGATTTTAAAGAGAACGAAATCTCTGAAGTAGTTCCTATTTCTCGCAGCAAACGCAAATCTGCAAAGAAGATGACAAGGTGAATTTTCTGCGAGTGTATTTTATTTAAAAAACGAAACGCTGGATCGAAGGCGATACTAATTTCATCATTGATGAAAATAACGAAGAAAGTATTTTTATTATCAAATACGCAATAAAAGTGTAAAGTGCGATCGAAAATCACCATCAGTCCGATGCATGTTAAATTCATTTTCGGCGTACAAATGAACTTTTACCGACAAATACTTTAACAATTAACGGCATCAGATTTGGAAGCGATGCTTATAACATCCTTTAATTCGAAGTATTGAATTATAATAGACGAGAATAACTACAAAACGTATCTTGATACTTAACCCTTTGCACTCGAGACTATTTTAATTCCAAAATGAAAACATTTGTTTCAACCTACATTCCATTTCATACAATTGTTTTTATTTGATACATATGAAATTGAACGCGCATACTCACGGAAAACTTCTGTTTTATTTGACAATTTATCGAGTGCAGACAAATTTAGTAATGTGAAAGTTCTTTTGAGAATAATTTAGCAATTCTTAGCGTCGCCTTAAAGGTCGCCACTCGAGTGCAAAGCGTTAACCCTTTGCACTCGAATGGTGACACCGAGGCAACACTGAAATTATTATACCACTTTCCAAGATCATTTTTATATCAACGAAGTTTAGATCTAAAAAATTGTCGAAAGTGTAACTGTTGTACGAGTCGCCACAAGACCCAATTCCGTATGCATAAAATGCACTTTGTCGTATAAAATGGGAATATTATATCAGTGAGAAAAATATATATAAGTATAATATATATAAATAAATATATATAAGTGAGAAAAAATATCTTTGATTCACGGTTAAAATGGCTTCGAGTGCACAAAGGGTTAATATTAGACTCAATACCATTCATTATGCATATTCTGCATATTCTTCGAAAGTGTTACGTGCGAACGTGTCCCGTGCAGTTTGAATAATTCTCGTGCACAAAGATCCGCAATCTAGCGATAATACAGACATCGGATAAAGCGTTCCCCTCGAAGCCGGTGCTAAACGGCCAGCACAAGGACATTTTCCGCCGTTTACGCGTCAAGTGCTGGCGCGCGGCTTTTCCTTGACCGCCTCGTCGATGTTTCAATCGTTCGAGGTTATCGGTGCAGATCGGATTCCAGAGCGTTGTAAGCGCGATTTTCGCCGTTCGTTCGAGCGAAACGTGACAGCCGATCGGCGCGCAAGAACGATCCGCGCGGTGGTCGGAGGCACCGCGAGCGTTTCTATCGGCCGAACGTTTTCAACGATTAAGAAATACTCGCGCTGATCCCGGCGGGTATCTATGTCGGCCATCCGGGTTCGCGTTCGTAACACACGAATCGGTTGCATGCCGATCGCCGCGAGCGATACCCAGTCGTTCCTGTCTGCCTTCGTCGCGTTTGACGACTGCTCGGATTTTCCTGCTCGTGCGCGTCAGGCCGATTCGAACAACCTAATAGACCCGGCAGAGATCTGGCTTACGAGATACACGGGTACCCGAGTTACCCGCGTGATGCCCGAGCCAACGAAAATTACCCGAGCACACGGTTGTCTTACGAACAACATTAACCCTTTCGCTACGGGCGGGTTCTCCACCGCGGTACTTCCGCTGAACGGAGCGCCGCGACATCACTGCACGCTACGCGACGCCGATCGTCAGCGGGAGTACCGCGGCGGAGAACCCAAGCTGCTTGAATGTTTTCGTACGAAAAAATTTCTCTCCAAAGGGTATTTATAAATAAAGGGTATTCCAGGGTATTTATAACGTCTTAGCATGCGCTCTTTAATTTACAGTATGAGAGGAAATAACATTATGCAATATAATGCATCTTATGGAAGGCCACTATAGTGGCCCATAGTACCTCAGTGGCATCTTATGAAAGGCCACTATAGTGGCCCGTAGTACCTCAGTGACATCTTATGGAGGGCCACTATAGTGGCCCGTAGTACCTCAGTGACATCTTATGGAGGGCCACTATAGTGGCCCGTAGTACCTCAGTGACATCTTATGGAGGGCCACTATAGTGGCCCGTAGTACCTCAGTGACATCTTATGGAGGGCCACTATAGTGGCCCGTAGTACCTCAGTGACATCTTATGGAGGGCCACTATAGTGGCCCGTAGTAGCGAAAGGGTTAATTAACGCTCGAACGGCGGCTCTCTTTAACAAAAATATCAGTGACTATGCTTGTGCGATCGTTTATAATGTTATTCGTCATTCTTTTTTTCTAAGATATTTTTAAGGTACATCTTCTGGACACTTCACATATTTCTGAAGATTCTCTTTCTAGTTAGTTTTCCAGCAGACTTCAATAAATCGTGTGCAAATTTGAATGAATTGTCAGAGACGAGAGTCAAGTCAAGTCGAATAGCATATTTACAGCCCAGCCGTCTTCCTGCTATAATTCTGCCGGTCTTAAAATAAAAGGTCTTACCTGCAAACTTTGCTAATTTGATAGTTTAGTACGAGTATTTATTCACATAGGACAATAGTAGGTCCCAGAACCTGACGTAGGGCATTAACCGTTTGAGTTCCAGGGGTTGTTCAGAAAACACGGTCGAAAAGTGGCGAACAGCGTAATAGCGCTTGTCTGAATTGATTGCGAAGAGAACCAAGCGGCGCGATAGCGCTCGTCAAGATTGACAAACAAAACAAAAAGAAAAAAAAATGAAAGAAAAAGCAGCTATGCGATGTACATGCGTCACTAAAGTTTGATCGCGACGCAAGATCTGAACAACGCGATCGAGCTTGCTTTGGACTCAAATGGTTAATGAAACATGTGAAAATTTTAATGCGATGTGAGACGCGAGACGGTCGAATGACAATATTTCTATCCTGGGTCGAAATGGACCCGTTATATACGTGTTAACAATATTTGACTGCAGTGAATGATCTTATTTGCAGAACTTAGAAGTCGCGTTTCTGGACTTTTGATATTTTCGGGTCCATATTCAGATACATATTTCGATTTTTTAAAGGAACAGATGATCGATGACGTGATAATCAATTGCATTTAAATTTATTACTTTCATTATTATAACTATATTTCATGAATACTGTCGCATTATCGTTATAATTGGCATTGCATTAAATTAGATAACAAGTGAAAAGAACCTGATTCCCTAAAAAGATGTAACAAGAAATAATTTTTTATGTTGTTCGTTCCGTCATTATTCCTCGTGGATACATTTCATTTTATGTAACTAATTATGGAATATTATAGTCTTTACTATAGAAACATTTTAGAAGCTTTTTGTATTACGTACAGATCCAAGGATTCGGTAGGACTTGAAGAACTCTAATTATACAAATATTACATTACTGTTAAAATAGTAATAACTCTTGTAGCCAGTTATACAGAGTGTCCGAAAATGATGGTACTTCCGGGAAATGTGGGGTTCCTGAGATCATTTGAAGTAACTTCTTCCTTAGCGAAAATGTAATCCGTCGCTTTGTTTACGAGTTATTAACGAAAAACAGTGACCAATGAGAATCGAGCTCGGTTGGCACGAGGCGGCCGAGCCAATGAACGGAACTGAACTTCGTCCGCTTCGCGCCAGCCGTGCTCGCCTCTCATTGGTCAGTGTTTTTCGTTAATAACTCGCTAACGATGCCTCGGAGAACATTTTTGTAAAAGGAAAAGTTGCTTCAAATGAACTCAGGGATCTCCAATTTCCCAGAAATACCATAATATTAGGACATCCTGTATGACTATGATATACCCGTGTAATCAAAATAAGAAATAAATTTAAAAAAAAGAAATAAAAATGGAAATATTCCTCGTCGATTGTGTTGATGCGAGATAAACTAGCCAATTAAAAAGAAGAAATTACGTAATAACGTATTTATCCTTGGATACCCAGGTAAAGGGCATTAGCTCTAGTTCCCGGGCGTGCATTGCGGTAAATCGTGCGAGTATGCTCGACAGAGCCGGAGGAGAAACGCGAGGTAGCAAATCAGCGGACACCGGTAGCCGCCGCGGGCTCCTCCGCGATTCCAGCGAAGATTGCGATGGAATTTCGTAAGTGTGGGTGGCCACCGTCTTTGTGTTCGCCTGACCGCGGAATCGGGTCAGGACAGAGCACACTCCCTTCGCTCGATATCTGCTATCCGACCGAAGATCGATACACGATTGCGGTGTGTTCGTCCTGGAGGAGGGACTCGCGATCCGATCTTCCGGCTCGCCGGGATTGAAATATGCGAGCGGGAACGACGACCGACGAACGGGGATTGCGAACGATAATATTCGATAGGATTCGGTTGTTTTCATCGCTGTGCCCAGTGTTCGTTCTCGTATCGTTCATACTCTCTCTCATGCATAGACTCTATTCTACAGGGTGTCCCAAAAATGTCTGGTAATCTGAAAATGGAAGGTTTTTAAGATCATTTGAAGCAATTTTTTCCTTTGCGAAAATACGATCCGCCGCTTCGTTTACGAATTATTAGCGAAAAACAGCGACCAATGAGAAGCGGAACTGGGCTCCGTGCGCCCGTTGGCTGGACCGCCTCACGCCAGCCGAGCTCGTCTCTTATTGGTCACTGTTTTTCGTTAATAGCTCGTAAACGAAGCCGCGGATTGCATTTTCGCTAAGGAAAAAGTTGCTTCGAATGACCTCAAGAACCTCCCATTTCTGTATTGCGAGACATTTTTGGGACAAAGTGTACCAGGTGTAAATAAAATTGCAACAAATATAAATGGTGTCGCACAAAATATACCGACACAAAGAAACTACCCGAAATGTTTAAATTGTGGAAGTTCATACGAAATTCTCACCTCTTACAAAACTACGTCTTCTTCGTTCGTTTCATTATTTTCCTTCGGAAAATCGAATCTCCGTCGTTTTAGACGTTCAACAAAATTGAACGAAATGCCGTTTTAACTTGTAATACATGTAGAAAATTCGAGCTCCGTTGCCGAAGGCATTTTCCACGAAACAAAATGACGTTCGAATTAAATTCACAGCGTTCGTTTGCGGTCGAAAAATCTCAGCTCCGTTCAAGAATACCGAAAGAGATCATCGGACCCGTTATTAAGGGTCGTCCGCACGGTCTTCTGCCCTGCGCGGACCCAAGCCCGGAGAAATGAGACATCAGGCTCTCTGACCTTTCATCATCAGAGTCGAGGGGTGCGTGGGTGTCGCGCATCCTTCGATTCCGCGGCGGATCGCACGGAGAGCGCGTGTAGGTGGAAAGCGCAAGAAAATCGCGTCCATTATGTGCAAATCATGGTCGAGGTGAGCCGTGCCAGGAAAGCCGGAAGTGTGCGGTGCGGGAACCGTCGAAATAATTACGAGAGCCGACTGCTCGCGGCTCCGTTGTATCGGCTGGAATCGTGAGAGAGACGCGGCCGAGTTGGACTCACGATCGTAAATCAGGGCTCGGCGATCCGAATTTCGAATTCCGGCGCGCCCGTATGGATTCCCTGTTGAAAAACTCGCTCGATTCGGCCGGCACACCCGCATCGTACGCCCTCCCACGTATAGACCTCGAATGAAATCGATACAAGTCCCCGCAGTGCTGTTCGGAGTCATTCTTTTTAGTCCGACTCTTTAGGACTCTCTTTTATTCCCCTTTTGTCTAGCATTTCTCTGCGCCGGGCGACGTTTATTGCTCGTTAGGACGCTCTTTCGTCGGCTCCCTTTGTCGGACCACTGTGTAGCGTGTGCGCGTTTTTGTCGGCTATGACTTTGGTACCAAGTTCCCCGGGAATACTTCGGGATTCTCGCTTTCGCGTCGCAACGTCGTTGTTGTACGACTCGGAATTTCTGTTATTTCGTTAGGAGCCGCGATATTCGCCGATTTTTCTAACGTCTTCTTCTTTCGTTTATACTCGAGAATCTTATAGCTCGTTCTCTTCGTTTTCTTTTTCTGGTTTTGATACACCAGAATGGAATGCACAGCGTCGCGCATTCGTACACGCACTTATCGCACGGACTGTTTTGTACTTCGTGTTTTCACGTTTTATAAAAAGATAAAATCGTTTATACATTCTTTCGTTTCGCACCAAAAAATTCGTTTTGCAAGGGTGTTAAGAAGTCACTTGATTCAGTGTTTTACCAATGAAAAGAACAGCATCTTTTCGAGCTCAAGATTTCGATGCTACTAGAAAAATGTCGAAAAATATTATCTTTTTAACATAAGCATTAAAAAATCGTCTTTCATTTTTTTTTATGCAAGAACGCCAGAATTTTCTGGACGACCTTGTCGACCAAATATTTCATGAAACACTATAACGACGAGCTAATTAATTAACGACAAGCAGGAACGAAGCATCTGGAGACAGAAAGTGTCTTCTTTATCAGAAAATGAAATTGCAAGTAACAGGAGAAATGTCTGCTGTTTCATCCCCGAGAAATGCTCAGCAATATGTCGGATCTCGAAACATTGGCTTTCCTCAGGAAAAATCAGTGTAGCGATCTAACAAATCAAACTCTGAGCTTGAGCCAGGAATACAGTGTATATACATAATTAATGATGCGGATTTTATGCATTTATGAGAAAAATTGTAACGTAAAGAACACCATAAAAGGAGCATCAGAAGACTAAGAAGAAGATATCGGTGTGTACTTTTACCTAATTAAATCGATGGAAAGAATTTTTATTTTGCACAAAGGTCCGCGATCCGATGATGCCGAATAAAATATTTAAACTCCCTCGCTGCTTATCCTAATCTTGAACCGTCCACCGTAAAACTAGAAATTGGCTAGACGAAACGCCAAATCGTTCAATATCCCATAGCTCCGACAGCCTCCAATTCGTGCGAAGAATTCTCCACGATTTAAAGCGCTTTCTTCGTCTTCCGGGTAGAGAAACATTGAATAGCTCGAACGACGTACGCTAAATCGTCATGAAAGTAGCCAGCCCACTCGAGAATTCCGCAATCCGCGAAGCAATGAGGTTCAGAAAGGGGACAACGAAAGCTCTGCAACGATGATCCCGCGGATGACGCTCGCGCACGCAATTACACAGATGACAACGACGACGACGAAGGGAGCGGTCGGTTTAGCTAGAGAAAGAGAGAGAGAGAGAGAGAGAGAGAGAGAGAGAGAGGGAGGGAGAGAGGGAGGGAGAGGCAAACAAGAGAGGACAGAGAAAGAGGAAGAAGAGAGGATATGGAGGGAAGGAGACGCGGAACGCGAGAGAGGGAGCACAATAAATGTCGGAACGCCGACCCCAAGCAGAGGCTCGTCGGCCAGACAGACGGATCGTTGCCCATCGGGAACGAAATATTCGCAGCGGACGACCGTTTCCAGCTTTCAACCCCGAAAACTCCCTCGCAGTTCATCCCCCGATCGCCGAGATTAATGCGTTTCCTTCGATTCGGCTGGAAAACGGCACGACACCGGCAGACTCTATCCATCAATCGTCCGAGACACTGCAATCCTTTCCTCGGTGAATGGCCAGCCGCACAATGGCCCATCCGCGCCGAATTGTCATGCCAACGGCGTCCTCACGATCGATGGACGATCGGAGAAAGGATCGAGGACGTTAAACCGTTGATGGGGCGGAAGCGACATCTCCATAGGCCGCTCTTCGTGATCCAGGGGCGGTGGGAAAAAGGAGGACCCACTTTCGAAATTGAGCAGCCATTAGGGAGAGTACCAACGACGGTCCTTTTCGAAGTTTGGTTTCGATGGGTTGTTGAAATTGTTGGGTCTAAGGAATAGAGAAGGCATCGGCGATCCTTTTTGGGCCAAAATCGAACGAAAATGTGACTATTAACCACTTAGCTGCGTCGATTTATTTTTAAGATCAATTTAGTAGGCGTTTCATCGATCACACTGGATGCAGTTTCTTTCGACAAGTTGTTCTAAAATTATTCTAAAATGTGCGAAATTTATGAATATGTTTCAAAAGCATTTTAACTTAGATTGTGGGAGAAGTATTTTTGTTGTAAGATGTGTAAAATTGCCATTTTCTTACGACGTGTGCAAACGTCGTCCACAGCTAAGAGGTTAAGGGGACGTTTCGGATCGCTGGTATTTTCCTTTTAAAACCATTTTTTAGCGAATAATACGAATATTGAGAAAATAATTACAGTACGCTTTTAAACTTGAAACATAAAAATTGAAAATTATAATTCCAATTATTACAAACGCAAATATAATTGTCAAATTGTATTTGTCGCTTTGTCATCCGCGGGTCAAAATTTAACAGTACCTAAGATAGTAGCCATTGGTCCTGCAATGGTACTCTGAAGTTTCTTATCTCCAGTCAAAAATTCTGTACAGCGAGATAATCGCCAGGGATACATTCCTCATTTTGACTTTAGACTTCGAGTATACAGGGTGTCCCAAAAATATCTCGCAATCTGGAAGTGATGGGTTCCTGAGGCCATTTGAAGTAACTTTTTCCTTAACGAAAATGCAATCCGCGGCTTTGTTTACGAGTTATTAACGAAAAACACTGACCAATGAGAGATCGCGTACGACTGACGTCTCGCTCTCGCCGCGACCACTGTCGCTGCGTCAGTCGCAGTCGACCGCACACGCACTCCGATTGGTCCACGTATTCTCTTAATAACTCGTAAACAAAGCGGCGGATCACATTTTCGCTAAGGAAGAAGTTGCTTCAAATGACTTCAGGAACCCCCCATTTCTGGATTGCGAGACATTTTTGGAACACCATTCATAGAATTTTAATAAATTCTTATATAATTAGGAAGATCCGCGGATGTGAATCGGAGTTGGACAAAAAATAATTTAATTAATTATTAACGATTATAACTCGTTAGTTATTATAACTAATCAATAACAATTGCAATAACTAACAAGTTATAATTGTTAACTATTAATCAGGTTACTTTCTGCCTAATCATTATAAATTCGTTATAACAACTAAGGAGATATAATTTTTATTCATTAATCAAATTACTCTTTGCCCAACTCTGGAGTGGATCTATGAGTCTGACGAATCTTCGTGGTGTTTCGATATTGTTTGTCGGCATCGATTTTGGGCGGCCTTCCTGAACTCATTCTCTAAGCTAAAATCATCGTCGACGAAAACTATCGTCGACGTGCTGTTTCGGAAGCAGGGTCTGTGCCAAACGTATAACATTAGTTTCGCAGCAGGTTTCCCTGCTGGAATTCTTAAAACACAATGTTGTGCATGTGCACCTTGCCAAGCGACTTTTTATCGTGATTCTGCTGCCAACAGACTAATTCGACATTCAGAGTTATGACTGCTGTGTTACGGTCAGATAAGAAAATCAAACTGTCTTAACACTTTCACTGCTGCGTCACCCATACGTGAATGGCGGAATTGTTTGATCAGATTTCATTTCATTAGGATCTGCAAAGCGTAAGAATGTTGGCAAAGTAATCGATGTCGTATAATTTTACTTTTGAATTTTTTCATTCGATTAAATGAAGTACTTTAATCTTATGAAATCATTTCAGGTTGAACGATATTTAGACAGCGGATTTGATGCATTTAAGGCAGAGACGACTAACTAAAATGCAGAACTGTAAAGACATTAGAAGAATTTATGAATGTTCTTTCATTATTTTCGACTTATTACTAGACTGCGGATGTTTATGCAAAATAAACATTAACTGCATCGATTGAAACAAGTAGAAACTAAGTAGAGAGTGCTCTCTTTTTTTTAAAGGACGAACGATAATAAATTGACATTTTTAAGTCCTTTTAATATGTTTACTATTTTAAATCGCAGCTATTCAATTTTTCCATAAATCCATAAAATCCGAAGTCTATTTATCGCAATTATTGAAAGGAGAAAGACATTTGCATCTCTCGTCTTGTGACACTTACAACTAACAAGAGTTATTTTTAGTCCCGCAGACTAACGACGTCAATGAGGATGCTTTTGCATGATCTCCAGATATCACAGCTTCATTAGGGTTAACATCGCATCTGACTCTTCAGGATAAAAACGGTCGACGTTCGTAAAGTAGACATTCCATCGCAATTTGTTCGGCAAAGGAAACAACAGCTTGACAGTGGCAATACGATAATGTCTCTCTAATTGACGCTCAAATTTTTCACAAAAGTGGACAATTTGGGAAGTGGAGATACGATTATTCGAGCCTTGCGGTTTGTTTTTATAGTTACGAATTGTCAACAATTATAAAAGCGAGCCGCAAGGCTCGAATAATCGTATCTCCTCTTCCCAAATTGTCCATTTTTGTTTACAAGCCGAAGGACAATTGAGGAGAATTTACGCACTATATCAGAGTTCGAACTCGTTCAAATAATTTATGAGAATTTCTGTTGTTTCCATGTTTAATAGAAACGATTTTCAATTACGCGTATTGTACAATATCCACAAATGTATGCGTTCTATCACGTATCGGGCATATAGTGGCCCATGAAAGTATTCGTACACCTTTTAAAACGCAATAACTATTTCAAAACTGAATTAAATGACGAATTTTTTTTTTATACGGCCCATAAAAGTGTTCGTACACCTTTTAAAACGCGATAACTATTTCAAAATTGAATTAAATGACTTGAATTTTCTTTTTTTACACGACAAAGGGACTAGTACACTAGATGATGGTTAAAAAGCTTCTTTTTTATTTTGCCTTTACTTGGAGTGAAAAGAAAAAATTAAAGACCCTCGCTTTTTATTTCCTTTACTTCGTCTGAGCCTATGACGAAAATATAAAAAATGCCTTTTGTAGATTTCGGTAACTTATATGCGTGCTGAAAATTCGATCGAAATCGGTTAACCCAGAGTTGAGCTAGAGGCTCGAATAATCGTATCTCCTCTTCCGAAATCGTCCATTTTCGTGCGCAACCTGAGCGTCAGTTAGGGAGACATTACTGTGCCGGGTAATCAGGAAGTGAAACTTTCAGTCAGCTCGCAATACAGAAACGTTCTCGCACCACTGTTTCGCATTCTTTCGAATGGAATTCCCAGTGTAAACACATCGTTCCGGGTAGCACCGATTCCGGGAAGCCGGCGCTCGAGGATCAAGCAAAGACGACCTTCGCGAATTCGCAGGAGACCGGTTCATTCTGAAACGCAGAAACCGAGTCGAACAAGCGTAACGTCACGCGATAATTTTGGTATACGGGTGCTCGCCGTCTCTGGTTCCTTTCCCCTAGGGAAACTGGGTCACGAGAACGTATTTATAGAGGAACGACGGGGGTTGCTGAGGGAGTGGGGCGTCGGCTGGAGAAAACTATAATTGGAGGCGGCTGGTTGTTCGCACCCGGTTTCTATGCTGCTGCAACCGGAGCCGAGGCCGGCTAAGAAACGGAACTACCTCGGCTACCCTTTTGTTAGCATGCTGGGTGTAGGCCGACGTGCCTCTGACAAGGGTTGCTTCCTAGATTGGACACTTTCGTCGTAGTATACAAATGTGCGACAATGAAATTAACAAGCTTATTGTATTAGGTCTACCGGAAAGTTCTGTCCGATAGTGTCACTTCAAGTTTCAATCCATATGCCATGTTGATTTGAGACATATACGACTATCTCTCTTTATCGTTGCATTTACGCACATGTACTCTCCTAAATAAACTGAAACAAAGATGTCTCATGTCGTTATTAAGCGAGACGCGATCGTGAAAACATGACCACCGATGATAATGCCAGACCACACGCTGCTTTGGCGACTCGTCAGAAAATCGCAGAGCTAGGCTGGGAAATTCTGTCGCATCCACCGTACTCCCCGGACCTAGCACCCTCCGATTATCACTTGTTTCTCTCTTTGCAAACATTTTACAGGAAAAAAATTCAAAACCGAAGCTGACGTCAACCAAGCACTGGTTGAGTTGTTCGCCTCTAAAAATAAATCATTTTTTAAAACTGGCATTTATAAGTCGCCATCGCGCTGGCAAGAAGTTATAAGTAACGATGGAAAGTATATTCTACGATAAATATTATTAAACGTATGAAAATCGTGTTATATTTCAATTCAAAAACGGACAGAACTTTCCGGTAGACCTAATACAAGCGGACAGTCGGAAGTCGCGCGAAGCATTAATCCTTTGCGGTCGTGCGTCGAGTCGGATTCAACACTGACTGCTGCGTTAATTATAATAATATAGTCGGAAGATTATGCGTCCAGTTGAGGGTAAAGTTAAACTTACTTCGGCGTTAATTGCGATCCTATATCAGCTACAATGAATCGTATACTGTATAATGAATAATGTTTTTACATTATTGCATTTACATTATTTATTAACAAGGGAATAATGCAACAATCCCTTGTTGCATACGATTCGTGAGACATAATGAAGCAGAATACATACCTTGTATCATACATAATGCACAAAACTTGGCGGAAGAGAACGTCATGAATTGCATTTAATGCACGAAGAAATAACCATGTTCAAACAAAAGGAAGAAGTTTGCAGCGTTAACTCTTGCACACTGTTCAAGATTGCAGCACAAATGTGAAAATTAAATGTCTAAATATTTTTCTTATAAAGAGCGTTATCGCGTAAAGTGTGACATTCAAGTAAATCTACACATTTTTCTCGTAAAGAACGTTGACGCAGAACATTCTAGGATTAAACGAATCTACATGATTTTCTAACATAAAATTTTATCATACAAAATGTTATAATCAAACGAATTTGCGCATCTTTCTTGTAAAGAGAAAACTAGAAAGTTCGATTATAAATCACATTGGTCCAAGCAGCAAAAAATAGGAAGAAGGGGTTGGTAGGTGTAAAGTACAAATGGTAGGTATCATAAAAAATGTTATAATTAAACGAATTTACGCATCTTTCTTGTAAAGAGAAAACTAGAAATTTACTATTAGAGCACATTGGTCGAAGCAGCAAAAAATAGGAAGAAGGGGTTGGTAGGTGTAAAGTACAAATGTTTAAGGTTCGAAAGGACTGCGGTACCAGTTGGTCTCTCATTCGCAGTCAGCCAACATCAACCCCCCGAATCGGTCGGTCCAAGATTGAAACCACCATGGAACGGCGATCGTGCGTCACAAATCGATTTCACCGTCGGCCGAGTCCCATCTACAGGTCTGCCTCGTTAAATGAACGCGGATTGGTACCGCGCGAGTCCGCGCTCGCGCTCGGTGAAAAGGAAAACGAGCGGAAAACGTCGAACGAGCGTCGACTCGAAGACAGAGCGGTCGAAAGGAGAGGAACGAGCGAGAAGCAGGTGGGAGGGGAGGAAGAGGAGCGCAATTAGTTGTTCCACGGGAAACGCTCGCGGTAATGAGGCGCGACCGGCTCTCGCACTTCCGGGACGTCGACGGGTGATGCGAGAAAGGGAGAGACATGGGACTGTCTCTCTCTTTTCCTTTCTCTCTTTTTTTTCTTTGTCTTTCTCATTTTCTTTTCCTCTCCAATTCTCTCTATCCCTTCTTTTTTCTCTTCTATTTTCCTCTTTTTCTTTTCCTCTCTCTCTCTCTCTCTCTCTCGCTCTCCCTCTCTCTCTCTCTCTCTAATTCTTTAACACATTTTCTCTTCCTCTCTGATTCTATTTTTTCCCTGCCTCTCCTTGTTTCATTTCAGTGAGCACAGAGGTGCTAGAGATAATATTTAGATTAATATTAATAGATTAGTCATTTATAGATTAATATAAGATTAATATTTATAGAGAAAATATTACTTCAAAACTTCAAAATAGTACTTCAACTACGACATAAAAAGAGTTTCAGAGAATAAAATATTTTATTTTGATAATCCACAGCTGAAGCATCGAATAAATTGATTTAATATAAAATTATATAACAAGTTTATTAAACGAAATCACGTACGTTGTATTTTTGAACACAGTTGTTCGCGTGTAACGAAGTGCATCTTTTTTATGTTTATAACGCAAAAGAAAGATACTTTATTCATTTTAGTTTACCAAAATAATTCTATTTCATTTCATGATAATAAATTCGATAGATAAAACATTCCGAACTACGGGCACAAATATTGTCAGTGCTTTCCTTATAAAATACTAAAAATTGTCTTAAAAATTTTAATTTTATCTTAAAAATATTATATGATATATAAATATTATCTTAAAAATTTGTTACAACGAATAAAACATGTTTTATTTAAAAGCCTACACTTTCGAATAAATAAAATATTGTATATATATATATAAGTGCACGATCTAAAATAAAATATTTGTTTACTGTTTATGATTTAAAATATCATTTCACCCAGCTCCGTGCACGACTTCCACGGTTTCCCGGGGAACAGTGGGGGACTGGGGCCGATTGTTTCGTCGCCCCGGGCTATTGTCAGAGAATCTGCTTTTTGTCGTTCTCTCGACTGGCTGCGCACTCGGTCGCATCGGGAAGCGTCGCCTCGCTCTGATAATTCGACGCTGAACACCGGAAGAGACTGCACCGCACCGGCACGTTACCGTTTTTAAACGCGTGTCATTCCTCGTGTCCTTCCCTTTGCTGCGTACGACGCTCTTGAATCACGTCGAAACAACTCTCCGACGATCTTCTTCAAAGGGATGCAACGGTGCTAATCCCGGCGCGTGAAATATCGCGAGACGACGATATGTGCACGCGATTCTCGCGGGAACGCCGAGCTCTTTATCCGCTCGGCTGAATTGTTCTGGTTGTGTTTGATCTACCGGGGCTGTCACGAGGGAAATTTACGATAATTTACTCATCGCATTTGCTTTTTGTCAAATTGAAAAATTGTCGAGGTAGAAAGTTTGTTGACCTGCTATCTCGCGTTGGAGAAAGTAATGCAATACAGCGCTGACCGAGGTGAATGCTTTTTCGTAGCTATTTAGCCATCAAAAATTGTTATATCGCATTCCAAGATTATTTTAACATCATCGAATTTGTTTGTATTTAAAAAACATTACGAAACGTAACTGTTGCTTGAGTCACAAAATTCAATGTCGTATGCATAAAATGCAGTAAATTATATAAAATGAAAATACTGTAGAATAAATAAACTATATCAGATTTCGAGTTAAAGTTGCTTCGGGCGCAAAGGGTTAAGAAGTGGCGCTATAAATGATACAGTATTTGCTGACTTATCGTAACTGCATCGATGTAAATGAAACGGTGTAGACTGACACGATTTATACTTTGCTGGTCACTTAGCTGTATGATTAAAATATAAATATAAATATAAATATAAATATAAATATAAATATAAATATAAATATAAATATAGATATAGATATAGATATAGATATAGATATAGATATAGATATAGATATATAGATATATAGATATATAGATATATAGATATATAGATATATAGATATATGTATAGATATATAGATATAGATATAGATATAGATATAAATATAGATATAAATATAAATATAAATAAATATAAATAATTAACAATTAATAATTAAGTACAAATAATTCACAACGCGCAGGTTTATTGTAATTCCATTCGAATAAGTAAAACAGTATTAACTAAGACAAATGATTCTTTGCTGGCCATTTGACCAAAAGACTAAAAGTTGTAAACACAAATGATGCACAATTTGCTCATTTAAACTGTAAAACGAAAATGGATGAATTATTATCTTTATGGAACATTATGGAACACGATCTACTGACTTGAAATGTAAAGCAAGGACGAACGAGTTATCATCTTAATACTTTGAAGGCCGCGCTAAAAATCTCAAATATTATTATTATTATTATATATATATATATATATTTTTTTTATATATATATTATAATATTATTATATTATAATATTTCATAAAATTAAAGTATTTCATTCAATTCAATTAAAATTACAAAGCAAAGTTTTATGCAACTACTTGCGAATCTGAATAAGATTATGAAGTCGTAGTGGATCAGCATAAAAAGGAATTATTAAAAACTAAATTTTAAATAATTCTGTCACCAACATATAGGTGACGCGGCAGTCAAAGTGCTAGTGGTGTAATTATGATACACCTTTTTAATAGCGTAATTATGATATATTTTGTTAATAATATAAATACGCTATATCTTGTCAATAACATGATTATGGCACATTTCTTAGAAAGCTGCGCTGAATCGATTTTCATAATTTTCATAATTCACGAAATCATGTGTACGAGACGAGGGCCGTCAAAGTGTAAAGATCATTTTCGCAATTATGTCCGAGGAACTCGCGAAGGATAAAATAAGCCAAAAGTCGCTAAAAACCTCGTACGTCTCACATTCTCACCGCGTTCCAAACGATTTAATCTAGCACTATACCGAAAGAGCTGCTCTATTATCCGAACAAACGAATCTCATACCCCACAAGTACACGCTACGTTGCCAACCCTAACAGGTCCCTGCTGATTCAGAGCGTTCGCGGATCTCGTTAGCTGCGTTTCGGACGTCGCGCGTCGAGCAGCTAATTAATTAAGTGATTCTCAACATCCGTATCCGTGTTTTAATGCATCGCGGCGACGATGTCCGGTCGCGTCTGGCGCTTCAGCGGCCGTGAATGAACGTCCGACAACCGTCGGATTGATATATTCCCTGCAATCAACATGTGCCTGCGACATTTCCGGTCCGTCGCGGCGCTGTCCTACGCGCGGCCGAAACGCATACGCCGGCGTGAACCGAATGCAATGCAACCGTCGTTCGTTCGCCCGCACCTCTCGCGGAGCCCCGAATTTTCAGAGGCACGAGAAAGCTCGTAGGAGGACGCAGATAACGCGAACGGGCTCCTAATTCGGCGCGGAACGGCCGGGAAAAATTCTCGGGGCGTCGGATGACGCAACCGGCCGGCGACGCTGCAAACTGGCGCCACGGATTTGCATTTCGCAATGGCCAGTAAAATCGCGGGCCTGTGCGTCACCGGTGGATAACGCGAGCGTGTGTCGTCGGATCGCGAACCCGTGAAACACAATCTCGCCGAGAACGCGCCGGCTCGATCGCGCGACGAAGTTCGAACGAAATCGCCGATGCGAGGGCCTCGCGATATCCGCGCGACGTTTTTATGGCGAAAAAAAATACTGCTATCGCGCTGGTCTGCAAATATTTTCGGTTTCGACGCGATCCGAGGTGAGTCGACCGGGTGACGATTCTGGGAGGGGCGAATGTGTCGCGAGAGATTGAATTATCGAAGTGACTCGTTTTTTAATTTCCGAAGGAGAGGACGATTGGGGAACGATAAAATGAGATTGCGGAACGATAAAACAGAACTCAGATTATGGTTACCGTGTTGCTAGAATGTAAAAACACGGGGAGATCGTGACCGGGAACTAGCATAATTACGCCGACTTTTATCTAGCCCAATCGCTTTATCTTATTATAGCTATTATTTTGGCGCGGATCAATATTTTTACCTAAGAAAATTACCGTATTACCTTGACTTCAGCGCCAAACAAATCAATCAAATTTTTAGTTCGTACGTGCAGCCGATTACTATGGATTACATACAATTGCCTTTCGTTTGCTATCGAGCATAATTAACTTTATATTTATCGAATATAAGATATATAAAATTATTTTACTCTTCGATTTTGTTTATTCTTTAATAACAAATTTAGTACTACATTTTTCTATTAAATTAAATTAAATAATTTTTTATGATTTAGAGATTTCCTCAAAAAATTCGGATTTGACTTTTCAATGAATTAGATTTATCTTGCTTTTGTCTCGTTAAAAGATCTGTATCTTCTAGGAAGTCTCTCCGAAAACAGTCTAAGTCGTGAAAAATTATTTAATGTAATTTAACAAAAATATTTTATATTAGATCTTTTTATCAAAAAATGAACAATATTGTTACGGCGACTTGATTTGGACAAGTCGCCGTAACAATACAAATTCAACATTACAAATTCAAAGATCTGTAATATAATTGAATCGTGTTGTATTATATTCCATATATAATATATATTTAATATTAAAATAAAATATAATAAAATGAAATATAATAAATTAAATAAAATTAAATAAAATGAAATATAATAAATTATAATACAATTTTCCGCGACGCGAGAAAAACAGAGAGGTTCGCAACAATACAAAAGATTGAAAAATGTAATGCGTCTTATTCGATAAATGTAGAGTTAATTATACCTGAAAACAACCACGCTACAGAAAACAGTCACTCCACAGCTCCGCTGGCCTATGATGTCTCCCCTATAGTGACAGCATACCGAGACAATTGCCAGAACTGTTCTCGATTGATGTGTTACCCAGTTCCTCTAATTGCTGCTGGAGCGAAATGAGAGAAAATCCGACGAGATGGGATGACGAGGGGGATCAGAGGAAACCGACACGTTCAGCCAGAAAATGAACAGAGGCGGCACAAGACCGCGGCTAATCTTCCCGCCACCGTTAGAGGCCCAGTTTCTCGCGAGGCGGCCAGAGAAAACGCGCGCGGAGAGAAATATATAGTCTCCATCCGCATTAACTATTTCTGGTGCACGCTGGAGGGAGCCGAGTCGGTTCTTGCCGCGTTCGAACGGGCAATCGAACGCTCCCAGCAATTTGTCTCCGCTCCCAAGCTCGGCCTCCATCGGCGAAAGAAACGAATAGCTTGATTCGAGCCTCTTCGAGAAACCTCCGATCGAACCGACGCGGCTAAACTTGCACCTTTTACACGTTTCCACCCTCGCAGGGACAAAAGACTATCATTATTTTTCCGCTGGGGTGAAAATGTCCTGTCGGCGGCGGCCCGTAAAACACAGACACTCTTTGTTTCTATATTCCTCGAGCATCGAAACGATGGGAGGAGTTCGGCGCGTCGCATCGATCCGCTGCGAAACTATGCGCGTTGAATGTTTACGTAGAAAATGTGTGTAGCCGAAAGTTCGACGTTCCAGTTACATTCCAAAACGAGCGAGATCGATCCGTTCGTCTAAAGTGACGAATAAGTGAACGATCTTTGTACGAAGATTTTAATTTGACGAAAGCATACAGTAATGCCTCCCTAACTGACGTTCGGATTGTGCACACAAATGGACAATTTGGAAAGAGGAGATACTACTAGGTACTAGAGGAGATACTAGGAGATATTATTCGGGCCTTGCAGTTCGTCTATATGTATATATACGAACTACAAGGCCCGAATAATAGTATATATATATATATATATATATGTATATATATATATATATATATATATATATATATATATATTATATATTCAGGGTGTCCTTGGAGAAGCTGCTTCAAATGATCTGAGAAACCCGCCATTTCCGGATTATGAGACACCCTGACACCCTGAATATATAATATATATATATATATATACGAACTACAAGGCCCGAATAATAGTATATATATATATATATATTATATATTCAGGGTGTCAGAGTGTCTCATAATCCGGAAATGGCGGGTTTCTCAGATCATTTGAAGCAGCTTCTCCCTTTACAAAAATTTTCTCCAAGGCGCCGTTAATGAGTTATTAACGAAAAACAGTGACCAATAAGAATCGAGTACGGCTGACGCGAGGTGGCCCAGCCGACCAACGCACGAAGCCCAGTTCCGCTCATTGGTTCGGTCGCCGCGCGCCAGCTGAGATTGCCTTTCATTGGTCATTGTTTTTCGTTAATAACTCGTTAATGGTGCCTCGGAGAAAATTTTTGTAAAGGAGAAAGTTGTTTCAAATGACCTGAGGAACCCGTCACTTTCGGATTGCGAGACATTTTTGGGACACCCTGTATATATATATAAATAATCGTATCTCTTCTTCCCAAATTGTCCATTTTTATGGACAATCTGAGCGTCAATTGGAGAGACATCGCTGTATTTTCGTGTTGCAAACGCACAGGAGAAACCGTAGGCTAATTGTATGTTTCATAATAGGAGCTTATTTCTTTTGATGCTCGTGCACATGAATTACGGTGCAAGGCTAGTTCAAGGCAAACTTAGGTTACTTCGTCATTTGTGTATCGTTTAGACATTTTGAAAGAAACGGTTCCTATTGTGCACCATTATATATTTACGGATTTTATTTCACGGAGTTTTTATGAATGATTATCCTAGATCGTTTTCAAGTGTTCTCAGATAAAAAGACACCCTTGTTAATGGAACCGTTCTGTTTTTAAATCCGCTCTGCATTTAAAGGTTCCACTCAAGTATCCATATGTTATACATTTAACCATCGCAAGGCGGATTTTGTTCCAGATTATTTAAATCGTCACTCGATTACTCAATTTTCGGAATAAAATGAATTGCTATTACGTTAGGAACAACAGAGAGGCTAATAAGCCTGTCAGAAATATCTTCAGAAACATGTTTTGAAGAATTGGCGAATAAAGCTCAGAATTGTTATAAACATCGTTAATAGCGCAGTTGTGAAAATGGTCCGCGATCCGACGATTAATACACCAGTTAGTACATCTATATAATATATTAAATATATTATTGCTGTCAGGAAAAAAGTAAAATAGATCAAGTATGCGCGTAGGTACGAGAAAGACGAAGGAACGAGTCCAAAAACATGTAATAAAATATATGGGAAGAGGAAATAAATTTTCAGCGTATTATTCCTGTTAAAATATCTGATCACGTAAACGGAGCAACACAAAAATATGAAACAACGATGAGATGCGTAAAGATAAAGAACTGTCAGATCGAGATTTCGGGTGACCAAAAAACAGTCCCCAGCCTCCAGATTTCCAATCCAATTCGCCGCCTAAAACCCGATCGACCAACTACTCAATTCACTTTCCGAAACCATGTAGCTCCGATCGAGGCAGTAAAACAATTTCGTGAGGCGTCTTCTTCGAACCAGTCCGCCGCTTTTTATCGCATCTCGAGCAACGCGGGGGAGGGCCGGACTTTATGGAAAGGTCGCGAGGCGATCTTGATAGCGCCGTTGTCGTTTCGTCCTCACGGGAGAAGAAAAAAAAAACGCGATCGTACCCTACCGGTGGACATTACGGAGCGGTTTTACGAGCGAGCGGCCCGCTCGGTGTCGCGCTGGAAGAATGCCGGGCGCGCTTTACGACACGCGTATCGAAGCATTCCGTGAATAATCGCGTCGATGAAAATGCCGCGAAGGTTTCGCGAGCTCGGAATATCCGCGCGTTAAATCTGTTCTGCACAGCGCCGTGCTACCGAAACCTAGTCGAATCATAAAAGAAGACGCGGATTTCATTGAAAATTTCAGATACGGTAATGTCTCCCTTACTGACGCTTAGATTGCGCGCAAAAATGGACAATTTGGGAAGAGGAGTGACGATTATTCGAGCCTTGCGGCTTATTCTTACAGTTGTTGACAATCGATAATCATAAAAAACGAGCCACAAGGCTCGCGAATAATCGTATCTCCTCTTCCAAAATTGCCGATTTTCGTGGACAATCCGAGCGTCAATTAGAGAGACATTACCGTAATAGACCTTCTTGCTTGCTGATTAGGAATCCGGACTTCGAATCGTTTACTCCAGCACCCGTCTGTCGTATTGGGCACAAGACACTTTGTTTAGTGAAATTTTAACTCCAGAATTTACAGAAATTGGTATCGGAATGTTTGTGGAACCTCTGGGATCCGAATTTGTAATATTACAATATGGAGAACGGGTATCGCATTTTGGAAAATTTAATAACGTTATTTAATATACAATCTTTTCCTTACAATTCTTTCAATTTAAGCGCACCTAATACTTTGTTATTTGTACCACCTCATATTGTTACTAACTCACACGTTTCACGGCCAACGATTTTTCCAATACTTGTACTAAAAAGTATTCTACTCACACTTCCGCGAAAGGCATCTGTTTCACAGAATTGAATAAAATATTTTCAGTATACTGTATACATTTATATTTCATAATATATATAATATATAATATATATTTTAATATAATAGATATTTTACAATATAAATATTTATATTGAAATATATATATTTTATATATTATATATATATGACGTTATAGTTCGAACCGCAATAAAGTGAAACTCATTATTTTTTCTATACTTTTTAGTCTGTCAAAGTCGCGAAAACTAAAAAGAATCGATATTTCAATTTCAAAATGCAGGCAAAATCTCACCCTCTGCTCGGTTCTACTACGAATTCCGGTCCACCCTATATATATGAAAAACGCTGATGCAAGAAATTGCATAGTTTCTTTATAAAAAAAATACCGGAGAACCGAAAAAAGATCGGTTTTAGATTAGAATACCCCCTAAATCTTCGGATGATCTGCTATCTATTCTCTGGCGTTTCTTTATTTTGCGATAGAGAATCTTTCTGATCCGTCAAGAGAATCTTTCGTCAAGCTTTTAATCACGATTCGCATGATTCGATTTCAAGAGCTTCGGTGGACTGCGGATTTTCATCGGTGTGGACGCATTTGACTGGAAAGAAATAGAGTTGACGATCGGCACCGCGGCTTCCGCTAGGCGAACGAAAGTTCGCGCGAGCACGCTCGCCGGTTTCCTGGCAGCGGCATAGAAAATCAAGAGGAAACTCTGGTGGCGGTCCCCCGGTATCTCGGCGAGCACGTTTAGCAAGGATTCCGGTCGCCTTATCGCCGCCGCGCATCCTTAACACCGTACATTTGCGAGTATCGTCGACTTCCGCTGATGTCACCTCTCCCCTTTCCCTGTTACCGTGCTTCCGGCGTGTCCGGAAAACGGATCTCCGCGTTCAACAGTATTCTCTCCATCACTGGCCCAATTTCAAGTCTGGGCGAGTGACAGTTACGTTAGAGGTACTACATTTTTTTTTGTTGGTGTTGCGAGGGAAGAAGAGAGAACTAAGAGTCGAGGCGTTCGATAGATACTAACCCCTCGCACTATAACCACGAGTCAGACTCACGATGAAGGTTTTGTACATAATCTACGAAATATGAACGTTATTAATTTTTTTTTTGTAATCGAAACAAAGTTTGACTCTTCTGTTGTCAAAATCTTGGAATGAAAGTAAGCGAAATTCTTGATTGTTTTCACGTATTGCTACTGGATCGTCAAAATCGAGTGTCACATTTTCCGATTTCAAGGTTGTGTACATGCATACAGATATCACATTCCTGATTGTGTTTCCTTGTCGCTGCTGCATCATTAACAGATTATATGCGGGACAGGTATAAGTATTATATGTTTCTAAAAATTCACTTTTATAAATTTTGTTATACAGGGTGACCCAAAAATGTCTCGCAATCCGAAAGTAGGGGATTCCTGAGGTCATTTGAAGCAACTTTTTCCTTAGCGAAAATGCAATCCGCGGCTTCGTTTATGAGTTATTAACAAAAAACTGTGACCAATCAGAGGCGAGCCGAGCGAATGAGCAAAACTGGGTTTCGTGCGCTCGTTGGCTGGGCCACCGCGCGCCAGCCTAGCTCGCCTCTCATTGGTCAGTGTTTTTCTTTAATAACTCGTAAACGAAGCGTCGGAGAAAATTTTCGCAAAGGAAAAAGTTGCTTCAAATGACCTCAGGAACTTCCCATTTCCGAATTGCGGGACACCCTGTATATTTGAAAGGAATTCCTCTTACCCTTAGTTTCGAAAATATCGATTGTTTTCTAAAAAGGGAATTTTTTCAAACTTCACTGTTTTTTTTTATTGCTAGGCGTGTAGGTTAAGCTCGATCTGTGACTCGCACTAAATGTATTAACACTTTCACGACCGTATCAGAAATCTCTAAAATTTCATGAAATTGAAGTGTTCTATTCAATTCAATTATAATTGCAAAGCAGAATTATTATATGACGTCGATTACTTCTTCAACGGCCTTATCTCTTGCGAGTCTTAATAAAATTAAGAAATTATAACGATTTAGCGTAAAAATTGAATTCTAAATAATTCTGTCACCCACGTATCGGCGACGCGGCAGTCAACGTGTTAAAATCGGATTTAGAAGCTGAAAATGCAGTCCTGTGTTCAAGATCGATCCTTTTATAAAGATGGAATAGATAAAACGATCATGCAACAGACAATTTGTGACGAATCAATGACAAATTTTACAACAATTTTCATTGTATACATGAAACTGTACTTTTCTGAACATTGAACTGTCCTACGCGCATTGAACTATACACTTTGTTCTTTCATAAAAATCGTTTCTCTTGTTTTCAAAGGCAGGAGAAGATGTTCAACGATGATGCATCAGATCAAAGTTCCTCTCTGATCATCAGAGATGTTGATTCATCGCCGCGAATGCGACGGAAGCACTTTAGCCGACGAGGATAAGGTCAGTCGAGGTGGCAATGAAGATCATGAACTTGACGCCTTAAAATTGCTAGGTTCGCTGTTATTGTTTGAGGTAACTAGCTTCGTTCAGAGTGTGAAGACACAATGAATCATGTATCTGCTTAGTCAACACTGTTCGCGAGGCTGTCTCTAGTTAATGACGAAGTAACGCCGTTGGAACATTCTCCCTTTTATTGGACATAGATTTAGACAAAAGGATCAAATTTTTGTGACATTGATTTTTTTGAAAACGACCGACTTCACATTTTTTCGTATAAAATAGCTCAAATTATGAGCTAATCATCGAATAAACTTCTTAATCCGTGCAATACAATCAAAATGGCGAGACGTCTAAATCAATTCACATATTATTATGAAGACTTGTTAGCGTTAAAAATGATAAAATGATAACGTGAAAGTGAGCATTTATAATTACGTTTAACATTATGCCTACGATCGAAGAAACTGCACAAATATTGAATAAATAACCATTACCAGACTGCGAGTTTTACAATATAGGTGCTTACAAAGTTAAAACGCATAAAAGCAACCGTAAAAGATAGCACGCGGTGAAATCTTTTCACCCTCGTTTCTACCACGAGGAATCTCCTTAGTTGGCAATACCACAGGGTGTCCCAAAAATGTCTCGCAATCCGGAAATCGGAGGATCCTGGAATCATTTGAAGTAATTTTTTCCTTAGCGAAAACGCAATCCGCGCCTTTGTTTACGAGTTATTAACGAAAAACAGTGACCAATGAGAGGCGAGCTCGGCTGGCAGACGAAGTTCAGTTCCGCTGATTGGCTCGGCTGCCGCGCGCCAGCTGATCTCGCTTCTCATTGGTCGTTGTTTTTCGCTAATAATTCGCAAACAAAGCGGCGGATTGTATTTTCGCTAAGGAAAAAGTTACTTCAAATCATCTCGGGAACTCTCCGTTTCCGGGTTATGAGACATTTTTGTGACACCTTGCATATTTTCCTTATCCCAATTTTCGTAAAACTCTGCCGAACCATGAATTTCCATACAAATCCGCAATCTAATCGTAACAGTTGAGTGTTTTAAAAAGTCCATAGAACTTAAGGCTTCCTAAACATTACAATCAAAGATGCGTAGAGATGCATAATTCAACCGTATTATAATCAGTGTATTTCCTTGTATATTTAAACATGGATATATTAATTATTCACGTACACGTGCATCCTCAGTACACGTTCAAAATCGTGATCTCTAATTGAGCGAGTTAGAATCATAGCGGCGTAAGTCTAGGTAAGTTTACTGGCCAGAATTGTTAACTCGATTTCCAGTACATATATCATTTATGTCACTTGTCTTAGCAACATTTTCGCATGTATAGATTACATTCTCAGACATAAGTCAATATTTTCGAAAATGTGACTTACGCCACGATAATTCCGAACCATTCAAATTGAACTTAAGTTACCTCAAAATGTCTCGCACCTTTTTCGGTAATATTCCAAATCGATTAATTTAATAGTCTCTCGCCATGATTTTTCCAGATTCAGCGCAAAGTTCGCCGAGCACCACTGCGCGCAAGACGGAACTCAGATAACGGCCGCGGCATCGTTTCCGGAAACGGCGCCGGCTCGCGATTCGCATTCTTTTTCCCGTGGCGCGATCGAAGCACTCGACCGGCCCCTCGCGTTAATAATATCACGGCCGCAGCAATTATACAATCTCGTTAGCATTCTTCTGTGCGCGCGGAGCATCCATCGCGATGAATGGGTCCCTTTGATACGCGAGCCACGCGCTTCTTGCGAGGGCCGGCGTCGCGGCGCGGCGCGGCGCTTCGCTAAAACGCGTGTAGCGACTGTGTTAAGTGCGTTTCTGCGTGTCACCGGCCGCGAACTATGTTTAATACTCCCTCGAGCCCCGGCCGTATTAATCCCGCTCGCGAACAGAGACACCGCGATCCGCGGCCTAGCGAATCTTTAACCCTTTCGATACTACGGGCCACTATAGCGGCCTTCCATAAGATGCCACCGAGGTACTACGGGCCACTATAGTGGCCCTCCATAAAATGCGACTGAGGTACTACGGGTCACTATAGTGGCCCTCCATAAGTTCGATCGTTTGTAGCGAATAAAGTCAGTGCTTACTGCAGAAAGATAATTCACCTTATTTTTCTCTCAACAAGGGATAAATAGATATGCCTTTATTTTTTCTTTCAATTTTGTTTAACTTTATTTGGATTAACCCTTTTGCTACGGGCGGTTTCTCCGCTGCAGTACCCCCACAACGATCGACGTCTTGTAGCGTGCAGCGATGTCGCAGCACGCCGTTCAGCAGAAGTACCGCGGCGGAAAATCCGCCCGTAGCGAAAGGGTTAATCCCTTCTTCCCTATTCCAGCGCGATTCTTGCTCGTCCCTCGTGATTCATATGCGCGCGCGCGCGCGCGCGCGTTGCTACATATGCTTTTTACACGTCGACGCCGAAGTACACGCGTGCCGTGAATAATTTCGCGGCGAATCATCCCGCAGTTGCGAATCTGCTCCGATAACAACGACAATGTGTATCCGGTGACACACTCGGCACTACTCGCTTATGGTCGCGATCGTCCACGCAGCTGCGATGATGCTTCATGAACACGAACGCCGCGCCAATTTTCTGCGCGTTACGCGATCGAACTTTTCTGCGTAGCGGAAATTCGGATTGATCGCAAATAGTTCACACTTCTGCGATCGCGTTAGAAACCTCAAAAATTTTCATAACATTAAAATATTTCATTCGATTAAATAAAAATTATGAAGCGAGCTTATATATGGCATCGATTACTTCTTCAATCATTTTTAATTTTTAACTGAATTTAAACGGGGAGATCTCCCCGTTCGGTTTTGCTAAGTGTTAAGAATGAAGATTTCAGATTAGAATAGGCCCATTAATGCCCGCGATATTCGGTATCTCTTAATCCAGAGGATCTTGAAATGAAAGAAATCGAACTACCAAAGCAGTCAAAATGAAATTTTGTTTCTGAATTTTTTCTTTTACAGTACCTGATATTGTACATTATATTTATATATAATTTATATATTATATATTATATTTATATTTAATATATAATATTATATTATTATATTTATATTTAATATATAATATTATATTATTATATTTATATTTAATATATAATATTATATTATTATATCTATATTTAATATATAATATTATATTATTATATTAAATCCCGACCTGGCATTGATACAGAACAAAATACATTGGTCGCGTTTAGAGCCTCAGCAGTTCTATTGTTAAATAAATATTTGTACTGTTTTCATTCTCGTCTCTTTTCTAACACATTATTCTGCTCAACGTTTTGAAACTGACAACTTCATTGATTTTCGGGATATTTATTATTCACTAAATGTATGACACATGTTATCTTGTAAACATGATAATATCGAATTTATCGAGACCTTTTGCTATTTTTATCATAATGTGTGCTTGAATTGAGAAATTTATTGAATCGTTTTCTATGAGAGGGCCTTCATAATTTCAATTATTAAAATGAAAATTATATAAAATTAAATATATATAAAATAAATATATATATCAATTATAAAATTATATAATTAATTATTATTAAATATATATTAAATAAATAAATATATATATATATATATATATATATATATATAAATTATAAAATTCATTAAAATGTGAAACCGATCATTTTAATCGGACAGTTGAAATTTATCACAATGGATAGGATTTGTATAAAATTATAAAAAAGACATAAAATTTATGAATAAATTAAATGTATTCTTTACTTGCAAGGAACGTTTATTGAATAATATAAAATTCTAGAGAATTTTTCTAGATATATTACACAAATAAAAAACATCCATTTTTGATGGAATTTAATTCTCACGCATCCTAAACGTTCTAGTGTTGAAATTCAGCTTGTTACAGCTTATTACAATAAAAATAAATTTTAAGAACAAGGGAAAATTGGACAAACTGGAAGTCGCGTAAACTCTCCGAACTGAAGCAATTGATTCGTTAAAACAGCAGCTAAAAAATTGATCTTACGATATTCTAAGAAAGATGAAACGCTTGAAATTTGAAGGATCAAAAATGCGACGTACGATTGGGCAGAAAATAATGATGGCGTGGATGAGACGAAAATTCGAATTGTACAATCGTCTGAGGAACCGAACTCTTTCGTTCCGTCGAACGAGTGTCCCGTACCGCGTTCGTTAAAGCACCTTCGATCGTGAGTAATTATCCTGCACTCTGATTCCTCGACGTGCACGTACATAGGTGTACGTTTATGCTCCTATAAATCTCACCGCGACTTTTATCGAGGCCCGCGCCGAGAAATCTAAGAGCGATCGCCCAGCATAAGGAGGTCAGATCTCTTTGGCTCCGAGCTACTCCAATCAGGATCGTTTACGAACTCTGATACGGATCTAAAAACTCTTCTCTGAAGCATGCTTCATTGCTACACCTCGAGAAAGTTTGAAATCTGCTTCGCGAGGACGCAATTTCTCTGTTTTAAAAAAACGAAACTTCGATTAAATAGCAGCAAAGAAACAATTTATTTAAACTATCAAACGGCGCCAAGAAAGTTAAAAAGGAACAGTCGAGTCACGATTTTCTTTTTTTGGATGTAACGAGCTCATATCGTGTAATATTGAAAAGGAAATATTTTCTAAACGAAGCCAAAAGATGAATTTATTTCATCCATCATACAGTTTAAGAAAGTTAAGCAGAGACAGAAAAGTATCAATTTTCTGATCATTTCGATGGACGTACATGACAAATGATTGAAAATGTCTCCATTTGGATAATACAAGATTTGGATGGATCTATTCAGCTTAAACTATGCAGAATTCAGAAGCAACCCCTTTCTATAAATAGTACCAAAAACAAACTTTCATCGGAGTATTTTCTATTCAAGAAAGTTGAACAACAAGAAAAAAATTAACAATGCTTTTACGGATCTAACAAATTCGAACGATCAATCATCAATAAAGAACTTTTATGAGACGAGATACGATATTGTTATGAACCAAATCAGCCTCGAACCGTGCAAAATTCATGAACAACTTCTTCCCAATAATATCAAAGAGAAAATTTCTTCAGACTATTCTCCAGTCCAAGAAATTTGAACAGCGTCAGAAACAACTTGTACTGGATTAAGAAGCAACTTCTGTCAGATAATGTGAGACAAAAAGTTTCTTTGGAGCATTTTCCAACGTATAAAAATTGAACAAGAATAGAAAGATAACAATGCTTCGATGGATCAAACGAGTTCAAACAGTGGAGGATTAAGAAGTAATTTCCTTCCAAACAACGTCAAAAAGGAAATTTCTTTAGAATATTTTCCGATCCTAGAAGCTCGATGAGGAACAGCAAAATAACAATGCTTCGATGGGCCAAACGAGCTCAAACAAAAAAAGATATTAAAAAGCAACTTCTGTCAAATAATGCGAGCAACAAAATTTGTTCGTACTATCGTCCAATCCAAGAAGTTTGTACGACAACAGAAAAATAACAGTGCTTCGATGGGCCAAACGAGCTCAAACAAAAAAAGATATTAAAAAGCAATTTCTGTCAAATAATGCGAGCAACAAAACTTGTTCGTACTATCTTCCAATCCAAGAAGTTTGTACGACAACAGCAAAATAACAATGCTTCGATGGGCCAAACGAGCTCAAACAAAAAAAGATATTAAAAAGCAACTTCTGTTAAATAATGCGAGCAACAAAATTTGTTTGTACTATCTTCCAATCCAAGAAGTTTGTACGACAACAGAAAAATAACAATGCTTCGATGGGCCAAACGAGCTCAAACAAAAAAAGATATTAAAAAGCAATTTCTGTCAAATAATGCGAGCAACAAAATTTGTTCATACTATCTTCCAACGCAACAAGTTTGTACGACAACAGAAAAATAACAATGCTTCGACGGACCAAACGAGCTCAAACAAAAAAAGATATTAAAAAGCAATTTCTGTCAAATAATGCGAGCAACAAAATTTGTTCGTACTATCTTCCAATCCAAGAAGTTTGTACGACAACAGAAAAATAACAATGCTTCGACGGACCAAACGAGCTCAAACAAAAAAAGATATTAAAAAGCAACTTCTGTCAAATAATGCGAGCAACAAAATTTGTTCGTACTATCTCCCAACGCAACAAGTTTGTACGACAACAGAAAAATAGCAATGTATGACTCAAGTGAGCTCGATCCGTGCAGGACACTTAGAGTTCGACTTTCGCAATGCTAGAAAGTCGAACGGGAACGAAAGAGGCCCGATTTCGGATCAATGTCGTGCAGCATTAACAACTTGTTGAATCGGTCTCGGTCACAGTTGCGTCGCCTAAGTGTCGCAAGGGCACAAGGGAGCGTAAGAATCGCGCGTGGGCCGATAAGCGAGCCGTGTGCCTCGTTATCGACGTTATCAATCGTGGTAAATCATAAGCGGGCGCCAGAGAGCAGCGTCGACACGCGTACACGCGAATGCGAGAGAGCAACAGCCGGCGATCGAAGGGAACCGAGCGAATCGTATCGCATCGTATCGGATCGGATCGGATCGGATCGGATCGCAAAAGCGTAGACCGTCGTGTCGTTCGGCCGACTCTCCATGTGGGCCGAGTAAATCGCGATTTACGGGCATGGGGACGGTCGATCTCGCGAGTGATGCAACGGCGCAGACATCGCGAGCCGATCGGCTCGGTAACGCGACTGACTTATCGGCTATTATTACCCTCCTTGTCTTCGCTATGCATCACTGTCAGCCGTTAGCCTTTCATACGCCATTCAGACTTTTCTTCCCCGTAAAAGAGTACTTAATTATCGTCCCCTATAAATACGCTAACGCGTAAACGTTCGACCGATAATTTAATATAATGGGCTTTGTGCGCGCGCCGATCCGCGCCCGTACGCTAGGAATAGTCCCCGGACGCTTGACGACCGATAAGTACGCAACGAGGGACGCGTACAAATGTCCTCTTCCCTCTGATCCCCTCTTATCGGGCTTCTTTTACAGAGAATCCGACCTATACAACCACTTATCGAACCGTTTCCGCTAATCGTTTTCGTCTTTTACCCGGAGCCTATCTTCGGTGCGCGTCACTTTCTGCTCGCTGCTAATTCATTTAAACCAGTTTCGGCTCTCTGTGTGCACGAGCCGTCGATGCTCAATTCTATCCTGGTTATGTGAACCGTCGGTTGTTAGATAAATTAGTTTTACCTTAGTATGTGTGTGCTTAACACGTTCGCTAGCGACGTCGCTACGGTATATAGTTATGTTTATTGTAGTTGTCTTGTTAAGTATATCGTATCTTCTTCAAAAATATAGTAAAATGCGTCGTCAATAATAATATATAATATAATATGTAATATAAAATAATATATAATATATAATATATAATATATGATATATAATATATAATATATGATATATGATATATAATATATGATATATAATATATAATATATAATATAATAATAATATATAATAAAAAGTGTCGTCAAAGAGACGCTATAAATTCTCTGAATATCGTGCCACGTGTTACAATTTTAAACAATTATATTCACAATATTAACGTGATGTTCTTTACGTGAAATAGAAAACCGTGGCCGTCAGACATGTGCGACGGTGATAGCGAACGTGTTAAGAGAGGAAGAGTGTTTCTGTATTATTTGTTCCAACACAAATGTGAAATGTTCTAGAAAAGGTATTTCTATTCTATCGTTTTCTTTCACGAGAACTTTTACGTGTTCACTGGTAGCTTTAATCCCTCAAAGAATTTTTATAATAACATGTACTATATTATATTGTATTACAACATAATATTGTACAATAACAACAGTTGTATTTGTTACAATTAGACTACGGATTGTATGCATTTATAGTAAAAATGAGTAGACGAAGTGACGCTATTAAAATGATTCAAGACAAGATTAAAATATCTACGTAGTTTATACTGCAAACAATACATATAATTTTTATTTTGCACAAAGATCCGCTATTCTAGCTGTTCTAATATCATGTAATGGTGACCTTATTGCATTTTATATATTATTTCACTGTGATAAAATGCGACTACTTGAGCAGGAAGAACGACATTGATATCTGAGAATTCGCACGATGCTCCGGTATCGCCTCGCTCGTTTCGCCTAATTACATCTGGATGACGCGATTAGTACAGTAATGTCTCCCTAACTGACGCACAGATTGTCCACGAAAATGGACAATTTGGGAAGAGGAGATACGGTTATTCGTGCCTTGTTGCTCGTCTTTCTTATAGTCGTTGACAATTCGTAACTGTAAAAACGATCCGCAAGGCTCGCGAATAATCGTATCCCCTCCTCCCGTATTGTCCATTTTTGTGCAGAATCTGAGCGTCAGTTAGGGAGACATTACTGTACAGACGTGAAGAGTATGTATCCACGTTTGAACATCTTCGAGGAACGCTGTGAAATAACGATCGAAAGAATGTGCGTTTCGAATGATTTCGAATGCGATACCGTTTGGATATCAGAGACGCGTGACTGCGCGAGCAACCGGCCAGTTTCCCGATGAATTGCCGAGCGGAACGCGCGCGTTCTATCGACCGGATCGCGGGGGATATTGCGTTGTCCCTCCCTCTTATCGCGGCTATCGATCCTTTGTCGGCGTAACCGCGACAAGCCCGTGCCACTGGAAGCCAATTCGGCCTCCAATCCGTCAGGTTATGAAGCGGTACGCGTGACAAGAGCCGACATACTACATACTAAACACCATGAATGGACACGAAGGCGTCCGAGTGAATGGAAACGAACAGGCGAGTTTCGCCTACGCGTTAACTGCTCTCGCATAGGTAGACAGGTACTGCCATACGTGCCGGGACACGCACTGTACAGGCTCACGCGGTCCCCGCGGCTGCATAATACTGCATATGCATGCCCGCCGAACGACCAAAGACCGGCGAATAACGTTCGCGATTGTTCCCTCCGTCGGATATACGGTGTTAATTGTTCCCTGGAATAACTCTCGGATAAGATCTAGCGATCGTAATCGCTGTTCGAACACGATATCACACCTTGCCGGCTGTTGCGACTTACACGGCATTTCGCTTAGGGCCGACTCGTTAACTAATTTCTATTTTTTAATCGATGGACTGCGCGGGTCTTACGCGTTTATCGGAAAAATAAGGAAGTGAAATTTACAGTTGCGAGAGAGAATTACATGTAATTTCTCCCTAATTCGCGCTCTGATCGCGCACAAAAATGGACAATTCGGGAAGAGAGGTACGATTAAACCAGGCTTGCGTCTCTTTGCGCTGTTATTATGGCTCGTGCGAAACGTTGACGCGTTAAGTGTCGAAAGTCGATGCCAAGAATCCCCGAAGTCGCTTAATTGATGTAAACGAAACTCTCTCTCTCTAGAAAATTACAATTTATCGTAAGAGATGATAAGCTTGGATGAACTTTTATTGGAATAAAATCTTATTCGGATAAATTCTTAGCTTGATAAATTGTTGTTGCATTTGATATTTGTTCGTTAATCTTTATCTCTCATTCGTCATCCGAATAAAACGTTGCCCGACTCTGCTAGATACAGTAATTTCTCCCTAATTCGCGCTCATATTGCGCAGAAAAATGAACAATTTGGGAAGAGGGGATACGATTATTCGAGGCTTGCGTCTCTTTGCGCTGTTATTATGGCTCGTGCGAAACGTTGACGCGTTAAATGTCGAAAGTCGATGCCAAGAATCCCCGGAACGTCGAAGTCGTTTAATTGATGTAACCGAAACTAGAAAATTGCAATTTATCGTAGGAGATGATACGCACAAAAGTGAACAATTTGAGAAGAGGGGGTACGATTGTTCGAGCCTTGCGTCTCGTTTTTATGGTTGTCGACAATCTCCTGTTTCCAAATTGTCCATTTTCGTGCGCAATCTGAGCGCGAATTAGGGAGAAATTGCTGTATATCATATCTTCTTAAAAAATATGATAAAACTGTTGTCAAAGAAACGCTATGAATTCTCAAAAAATCGTGCTATACAATTTTTAATAATTATATTCACAACATTAACGTAAAATAGAAAGTCGTGGAGGGGGAGAAATTACTGTACACGAATTTAAGAACGAATTCTATTAATTAACGTTATTAAAGAAAGAATTTTTCTATTCGCCTTCCGTTTTTAACAATCGATTCATTCAATTGTATTGGCATAATGTTCGTGCGAAAATTCGCCTAAATTGCGCGTCGCTTAGAAAAAAAATCATTTTTGTTACACACATTTCTCATTGCACAATTTATTACGTACTCTTGCAAGGCGATTATGCTCGGTTAAAATATATTGACGAGAAAATGTCACTAATTGAATTGACTCTACAGAGATTGAAGTTTGATCGACACAACTTTTCAATTACTATTCTACTTCATTCGAATTACTGCAATCGTGTCAGCTTTCGAAACAGCCTATTATGCGATGATACGAACACCGTGTACACCCAGAAGTGTTGCATAATAAAGATAACGCGATAAGGAACATGCTAATAATTCACGAAAGGAACCAGTTCGTTCGCGCCTGTTCTCCTCGAACATCATCGTACCAACTGAAAAGATTTCGGCGAGATAAGTGGTTTGTTCGCGATACGACGTTACTATAATATTGATACAGATAATATCTGTTTTCGAAAGATCGTTCGAAAGAGTTAAACCTGCTTGCTATCTCCCGGTCGACCGGGGTACTCGAGAACTTATTAGCGTGGCAGCGTAAAAAAGAATTCTGTCGATAAAGCGAAGCAGCCGTGCGCGAACGTGTCTTAACAATTACACAGGGGCGTTAAACGTGCATCCAGAAACGTCTCGTTAAAAATGAATTTCATGGTTCCGACAGGGATAGAAATTTTCATTTTATATGAAGGAGGCCAGGCAAATTGAAAATTCGAGCGATCGTAGTCGTCGAAGTGTCGATAAATCAATTACCAGGAATTATTTAATAATGTTTAAAAGGTTATGCTTCACAGTTAAAAGAATTCCTATTAAATTCATAGCAATACCAATTCAAATTAAAAATAGACAAGTTATCGCAAGTGAAATAAAATAAATGCAAAAATCTATTGTACGCTCAATGGTACAAATTTAAAAAAAAAAACAGCATAATAATAGCGATGTGGTAATAAAATATTAAATCTTTAGATCCATTCTGAAGACAATACACGAATGATCGTCGCAGAATCCGCAGCAATAAGAGTCGAACAATGATGCGTCCACGTTCGCCGCGATGCAAACTGCACGGGGAGGGGTGGGATGCACCGAGGGTGCAACGACTTGCAACGCCTTGTATCAGCGCGGAGATAAACGTCGAGATTGCTGGAGGAAGGTGGGAGGAACGGGGGAGAACGAGGCGAAATCAACGGCTGTAATCCAGGTATGCACTTGGGCGGCTTGCCAGGACACTAGGAATGCAGCGAGAGCGCGTCCCGCAACCGGGCCCAATCGCCACGTATGAACCTAACACGACTATGCACTCAACGAAATCGCGAAGACGTTTTGCTCGGTGTCATCTTGCCAACCGAGAACAGAAGCCGCTGCGGGGAAACCTTTCTCAATGGAAAATAGACGACGGCGCAGAAAACGAAGAGAAGCGCGGTAGTGACTCGCGTTCTGCGTGCAGGCATGGAAATGGCCCCGGTCTTAACGAACCGGGCCCGTTCTTATCGAATGGGCGTACGACGTCTCCTTGGAAGCTCAATAATATTGCGCTTTTAATGCATTTCATAATCTGCCGAACGATTTTACCGTGGACCGGATTATTATTCTACGATATCGATTAATTATCTCGGACGTAAAATTAAACGGAGTGCGGTCGATTGAAAATGATTATGAACGGACAAATTATACTTTAACATGAGAAATTGTTATTTCGCCTAAATACCTTTGGCTATAAATGCGTGAAATCCACAGTCTTAGTAATGAGACTGATGCTTTATAATTTTTTATGTATATATATATAAGGTAGAACCTCGATTAGTTGAACTACTCGAATAAACACAAGTGTTTAACTAATAGAACAGTTACTTCGTTACAGCGAGATTGATTAAGTTTTTGGTAATTTGTATAATAAATTATACTTTTGTGTATGATTAATGTTTATTTAACACCACGCACTGTAACAAAAACATATGTACCATTTTGCAAATAAAAGCAAGACCTTTCGTAGGTCTTATCCACCTCTTTGCAAATGAAATTCGCTTATTCGTAATCACTTGTAACAAAATTCCTATTGAATTTATAAAAATTTTAATAACATTTTATAAACACTTATCGACGATTTATGATTTATTGTAATAAAATTCGTATTAAATTTAATAATTGAATAACACTTTGTAAATACTTATTGACGTTTTACGAAGGATAATTGTTTGCAAAACATATAAATTCATGAATAAAAGCTGCCAAATCTTGATCTACGAAAGGGTCAATTTGATTTGCAAGAAGGTGAACCTACAGAAGAATTAATTTGGAGCGCAAACAGGTGAACATGATCTACGAAATAATTCATTGAAAAATGGAAAAAAGTGTAAACGATATACAAAGAGACTAATTTCGAATGCAAAACTTGTATTAAGGAAACTATTAAAGTCGAAAATATGCTTCTCAACGCAGCTGCGAATGAACTGGAACTGCGAGATGTAGTTACGCAACTTGGCCGTAAGAAAAAAAATTGCTGCAAAATGCCAGATGTGTTTAAATAACTACAGTAATGTCTACCTAACTGACGCTTAGATCGTGCAGAAAAATGGACAATTAGAGAACAGGAGATACGATTATTCCGGCTTTGCACCATGTTTTTATAATCGTTGACAATCGGTAACTACAAAAACAAGTCGCAAGGCTCGAATTCGCGAGGCTCCACTTCCCAAATTGTCTATTTTTGTGGACAATCTGAGCGTCAATTAGGGAGACATTACTGTAGAGGTCTCTGTAGAATATACAGTAATGTCTCCCTAACTGACGCTTAGATTGTGCAGAAAAATGGACAATTAGAGAACAGGAGATACGATTATTCCGGCTTTGCACCATGTTTTTATAATCGTTGGCAATCGGTAAATATAAAAACAAGTCGCAAGGCTCGAATTGGCAAGACTCCACTTCCCAAATTGTCTATTTTTGTGGACAATCTGAGCGTCAATTAGGGAGACATTACTGTAGAGGTCTCTGTAGAATATACAGTAATGTCTCCCTAACTGACGCTTAGATCGTGCAGAAAAATGGACAATTTGTGAACAGAAGGTACGATTATTCCGGCTTTGCACCATGTTTTTATAATCGTTGACAATCGGTAACTACAAAAACAAGTCGCAAGGCTCGAATTGGCAAGACTCCACTTCCCAAATTGTCTATTTTTGTGGACAATTTGAGCGTCAATTAGGGAGACATTACTGTATCACGTACCATGTACACAATTTTTTCCGACTTTTTAGATTCCGCACGCAAGAAGATCGAAATCGCGAAGAGGTGTGACAAAACGCAAATTCGCGACAGGAGCATCATCCGTATTTTTAGAGCGGCTTTGCATCGTCCTTGACTCGGACCTCGATGGCACCGTAAACTTCGCGAGACCACCGAGCCCCGGAGCATCCTAATCTCGTCGTCGGAGATCGTAAACGCTAGAGATTGGGACACGGACTTCTCCATAGAATATTTTCACCGGCCAGGTGACGTCCGTAATCTCGATCGTAGGAGTAGCTGCCCGATTTCGAGCAGCATATGTGTCAGGGTCGAGACCTCGACCGACCTGCTTCGTTCGCTCCGGTTTCCAAGGACTCGACTCCGATTATTTTCGGAAAGAGGCATGCTTTTTTTCCTTCTCGAATTAAATCAGCGTGTTGATCTCGCCGATCGGGGGAGAGATCGGCGATGGTTCGCCGGCGATCGAGCAAGGTCGTCTCTCGGACGAGTCACGCGGTCGTATTCAAATCGTTTCGGAGAGATTGCTTTACGCCTCTCGCGATACAAAGTGCTCGTCTACCGATCACCCTTCCACGTCCCCCGACGATTCGCCGTGCACACGGAATCGTGTTGCTCCTTTTACAGCGGTCGGATATTATCTGCCGGCGGAGTTACGACCTCGGCAAATTTTCGTTCGCACCTGTTCCGCCGCTCGTTGCCGATTCGCCGACAATGAGATCGCCGTTGTTTTAAACCGAGCAAACTTGCGACCATTTGTAATTTTATTTATCACATATTTTTTATTTCACATATTGTGAATAAGTGCTCTATCTGGTTACGTAAGCTTTTCCGTAGACCTTAATGAAACACGTGAAAATTTAAATGGCAAATTGTCAGAATTTACAGAGTCGATCGAGCGTCAACACATTTTCTACCGACAGTTCGCTAATCATTTCTCCATCAAATTGAACATTAACAGCTGAGAATTTCTTGAAAAATTTGTTAAAACGCACGATCATTTCATCCATGATTTAACAAATGATTTGGATTACAATGCGACAATTTCTTTTGGAAGTGTCAGTTAACGTTCGAACGGCGGACCTTTTTATAAAGATATAATGGGGGCCATGCTTAGAATGATTTACAATTTTATTTACCAATCTTGCCAACTTATTTCTTAAGGCACTTCTCCGAGATACGTGACATTTTCTGCAAGCTTTAATAAAACGTAAATGATGACATTAGTCGTCAGAAGTTTGATATTGACAATATTTAAAGTCTCAATAAAAATTCGTTATAATTGACATCACCGTCGTTTAAGATCAATTAATTTAAATTCTATGAGAAATCTATTATTAAATTAATATTAATATTAAATTATTAAATTTATAATAAAAGTTCACTATGATAATTGGCATCATGGCATCGAGTTTAAACTCAAATAAATATTTCTAAAAAATTATATATTGTTTCAACAATATTTACTAGACAGCTTGCCATGTTTCAATTTACATACAAAATTTCAAGAAGCAATTTTCTACCGCTGAAAAGCCTCCTTCCTCCGAAATGACCTCTAAATCTATCATGGGCTAAATAAAATGAACCATGACTTTCTCCATTTGGAGTTTCTATCTTAAAACAGCATCTGTCGCGAAGTCACGTTTATTATACCGTCGTAACAACGATCGTTTCACGATGATCGTCCGGTTCACTCGATGCCGCAGATTCAATTCCCCTGGTAAAGATTATTAACGGTTCTATTAATCGGTTATCTATTACTGAATTGATTCCACTGTTGGGCCAGACCGTTACGCAACGCCCCTTTTTCAGAGGACGACTTTATGATACTAATCTTATCTGCGATGATCCGTTATCCGGAGCCTCTCTGGCCGCATACGATCTATGTCACGGTATTAATATTTTCATTCTCGATGTACGCCTCGGCGACTGATTTTATTAGGTCGGCGCAAAAATAATTGCGATTTCCGTCGCTTCGTTTCAAACCGTAAAGCTCGCCGATTTATTATTAACACGTTGAATGCCACGCCGGTTTTACAGAAATTGTCCGTGGCGCCACGACGAATTTTCTTTTATGCGATACATATAATGTTGAAATGTTATCTGCAATAGGTAAGTTACAGTGTATAACCATGTTTCACATGTTAACACATTGCGGACGGGGCTCTGCGCGTTCAACACGCCCTCAAGGACCGCACATTTTCGAACGCTCCAAAAACATGCTTGGCAAGTAACAGGAAGCGGATACGCACATTTCTAATTTGCATTTAGTATTCTTAAATAATACTATATACACATAGTTTATATATCTGTTTATTATATAAGATTTTTTACATTTTAACTATTATTTATTATACAAATTTGAATATTGATTTAGAGTGGCTATAACGACTGATCATTTCTACATGCTTGGAATGATTCATTTGTTTCGCTAAAATTACTTAGGAATGCGGGAGGCTTCGTTACCATGGTTACGTAACAGAAATATTTGCGGCTGGTTGCTTGTTGCCGATTAAATAAAAAAAACATGAGAACGAGATATCTCGTGACCCGTCCGCAACGTTCGATTTGCTAAAAACGAGATATCTCGTGAGCCGTCCGCAATGTGTTAATTGCGACAGGGGTCACTGTTTGAATTGACGATGGTAGTAACACCAAATTTTAGATATTGACATTCGTTTGAAATTATATATGTTACCGTGAATGACCGAAATTGGAGAATGTCGTCTTTCACAGGTGAATGTCAACAGATACCAAATACGTCGGTGAAAGATCGAATATTTCATTACATTCTTGTACATTCGGACCCTCTCCGGTGTGTGTCGACAATCACAGATATGCTCTGGTGGAGGTCCAAAATCAGTCATTGCAAAAGGAAGTGTTCCACAAATAAATGCAGTTGTAAAAGCAAGGGACTCTTGTGCAGTTCAAAGTGTCATAATAGTTTAAGTTGTTGCAATAAATAAGATTTGAATCACATAAGTAAGTAATCTTTTTATTACTATTATTTTCTTTTCTCATGTAGAATGCACCGTGTATTTTAAATTCTTGGTCATTCCTTTCAGAAAGAGAGGCGAAAAAGTTACGTCACCCTTGTGGCGTGTTATAGCGACTGAATTACGGAGAAGAAAATATAAATCTCTAACATGTTCAACATTCGCCATTAGAGCATGGAAAATGTCAACATTTACCGGTGTAAGTCAGAAATAAGGGTATTTAGCAAATATTTCGGACATACACCAAGCGACTATGTGAATGTTGACATTCACAGGTGAAAGTCGACATTCTCCAGATTTCGGTGTTTCACTGTAACATATATATTTCTATCAATTTGGGCGCGCCGGTCACCGGTGGCCCCCATGACGTCACCGCCAAGTTAAGTGCCGGTCACCGGCGACTCCCGTGGCATTCAACGTGTTAAGACCGTGGAGATCGCTGATTTATTAAGACCGCAGAGTTCGCCGAATTATTCATCTGGCTTTCGCTGTCTTCTTCGCGACGCTTATTTTTGTAAATGAAGCAATACGAATATCTTGTTTACGTTTTTATCGGAGGACTTATTGTTCACTTAAAATATGCATTACATCATGCGCGAGGCCCGATTAATAAAAGAACGGAGCGCCAAGCATTTGTTAATCGTCTCGGGGATTTGCAGCGACTTATATCATATTTCTGTCGATAAACTTTATCTCGAGAATATCTCGTCCCTGCCGCATCCTTACGTAACGAGATTGCACTCGACAAATGAACAAATACACTTGACCTGTGCACCGCGCGATGGTCTGGAAATACGCTTTCTGTGACTTAAATTATTTTAGCGTTGTGTCAATGTTTACGGTTATAGTATAGTAGGTCGTTGAATTTGTCTCGACACCAGCTCGATATCATCAAGGCAAACATAAGTATTAACGTTTAAAAAATCGAAGTGGCTAACTGTTTTTATACAAAACAATGTTCCTCGCAAGCTTTTGTATTCTATTACCTAGAAAAGTGAATGCTAGCCAACGATTGTTCGAAATTTTTATTCGCTAGATTATCAAAAATGTCCCAAAATTATTGCACATAAAATTTCCGTGCTTCTGTTAATAACAAACTAAGCCTTCATGTACAAAAAGTCTTAAATTAAACGTTTTTTTTTTAACATTCTTTTATACGCCCTGTTAAAGTTTAAACCGTTAAAAACTCAACATCTTTCTTACACGAGCTGAAAAATGTTTTACATGCATAAACAGTTGAAATATAAGATACTTACATGCATAAAACTAATAGCAAAAGCTTGCATTTTGGTATTTTGTAACGAGTAATTTTACCAATTAACTTTCAATTTCATATTTTTGCCTTTACATGAACAGCTGAAATATAAGTTGCTTACATGCATAAAACTAATAGCAAAAGCTTGCATTTTGATATTTTGTAACGAGTAATTTTACCAATTAACTTTCAATTTCATATTTTTGCTTTTACATGAACAGTTGAAATATAAGTTGCTTACATGCATGAAACTAATAGCAAAAGCTTGCATTTTGGTATTTTGTAACGAGTAATTAAACCAATTAACTTTCAATTTCATATTTTTGCCTTTACATAAACAGTTGAAATATAAGTTGCTTACATGCATAAAACTAATAGCAAAAGCTTGCATTTTGACTGCGGTTATCTTATGCAAAATAAATATGTTCTGTATCGATTGCAAGACAAACGAGCCAAGCATAATTTTCTTTCCTTTTTAAATACTTTTAATAATCCCAAATTAGTATATTAATATTCTTATATATATATGTATAATCCCTTTCAATCTTTTCACTGTTTCTCTTCGCCCACCCAATTTCTCCATAAATGCATAAAATCCGCAATCTACTAATCACAGAGTTATGTGACACTGTGAAATAAGGCTTTCGAAGTTCCAAGGAGTCGTAGATACGTGAAAGAGAAATATTTTGTTGAAATATGAAAGTTGAAAAATCGAATTCCTGCCACGACGTACGGCTTTGTGCACCGGCGCATTCTTCGACAACGTGCGTCGCTGCACAACAAGGCAGCGTAATGTCGCAACCCGTCATTCACCGAGCTCACGTCGCACATTTTCGCAAGCTGTATGCACCGGCTGGATGCATCGCGCTGAGACAAAGTGCATCCGTTGCGTAATCGGGCTCGCGCTCCTTACGGAGGAAAGTTTCCCGGGAGCTCGTCAATGATGCCATTCACGCGAAAGGTCGATTACTCTCGTGCTCGTCGTGCACGCTGTCTCCCGTCTTGATAAACTTCTTCGGAGCGCGGACGACCAAGCCGATCGAGGGACGAAACGCGATGCTACGGTGATCGATGCATCGCCTGACTCACGCGAGCTATATGTATAAAAAGAAGACACAGGAAGGTGGAACCCAATTGCGTTTCGTGGAACGGAGTCGAAGGTCGAGGGGCTGCGCAATCTGCCCCGTTCGATCGCGTCGAGGGTGCAGCGATGTTTTTTCCGCGATCAAGAGACAGCCACTTTTTAACCCCTTCGAGATTTGCACAGCTTGAGAAAAGAACACCGTGAAAGTGTCGCGAGATTTTTTACAGCTCTCGGATTACAGTAAATTCTCCCTAATTGACGCACGGATTGTGCAGAAAAATGGACAATTTGGGAAGAGGAGATCATTCGTAGATCATATTCACATTTTTTTGCACTCCATATTAATCCTATTAAAGATCATATTCACGTTCTTTTACTTCGAATCAATTCTCTTCTAGATCATGTTCACATTTTTGCAAAATTGCTCATTCATTTATTCATTCTTTTGCAAATGAAATTTAGTCATTTTCAAATTGAATCACACCTTCCACAGATCAAAAATGACCGACTTTTGGCCAATTTTTAAATTTAATACGGATTTATATGCCTATTTATAAATAAATTTCTTAATTTTACACATCAATGTCATTGCAAATAATCACAAGTAAATGAATTTCATTTGCAAAAAGGTGAAATGATCTACATATAATGATAATGTAGAGTGCAAATGATGAATATAAAATACAGAAAGATTAATGTTGAATGCAAAATTTGTAGTACATGAAAATTGGAATTTTCGTGTATTTTCATTTACTTTCATTTCATTTAGATTTCGATAAAGAACACTCAAATATTATTTTGATATAGAAGAACTGAATAACACGCATTCCGTATAGAGAGTGGGCCGGAATCGATAGTCCAACCGAGCAGGTGGACTATCTTTCTACGTGAAAAAAAAATAAGAAAAAAGTTTGATATAACATTTTTTTAAGCGGGGCTCCGTTTTCGAGAAAATCGACTTTAAAGTTTGTTCATCTTTATAAAGGACTTAGTTTGTCGTCCATTCTTCTACAACAGTTTCCTCCGTACGAGATATTGATTACAAACATTGACAATGATGGAAACACACCGATTATAACTGCGCATTCCTCGGAAGAAGTCCACCGTTTCGGCATAGGTGCAAAGAGAGGGCATTCGGCCCGCTGCACCTGACCTGCACGCCCGGAGCCCCACTTTTCTATGACCTCCCGAAACCCACTTCTATTGGTAAACGAGAAGACCCGCAAGCTAATCGAGGCGAGGATCAAGGTGGATCGGTCGCCCTGCTCCACCTAATCACGTCTCTTGTTCAGCGCGTAACTTAGCTATTGACAGTCAAACGTCAGCAATACAAAAATTGGAAGAGGCTAGGTAGAGCGGGCGACCGATTCCCCTTGCCCCTTGCGTTATTTATTATATTATATTATATTATATTATATTATATTATATTATATTATATTATATTATATTATATTATATTATATTATATTATATTATATTATATTATATTATATTATATTATATTATATTATATTATATTATATTATATTATATTATATTATATTATATTATATTATATTATATTATATTATATTATATTATATTATATTATATTATATTATATTATATTATATTATATTATATTATATTATATTATATTATATTATATTATATTATATTATATTATATTATATTATATTATATTATATTATATTATATTATATTATATTATATTATATTATATTATATTATATTATATTATATTATATTATATTATATTATATTATATTATATTATATTATATTATATTATATTATATTATATTATATTATATTATATTATTTTATATTATATTATATTATATTATATTATATTATTTTATATTATATTATATTATATTATATTATACCAAATTTGTTCTTGTTTACTTCACGCAGAATCACCCTCTGCTCGTTTCTACTACGAATTCCGGCCGATCCTAAATGTTCGATAGGATAATGTATGAAATTTTAATTACGAATCTCGCTCGTTACAGTGCAAAGTATTAAGTAATATGAACATCTATTTTAGAAATATCGTCGGCTGATTTTCATTCCTTTCTTCCGATTGTTCTAATTGTTGGTTAAACAATTCCGAATGCTTTTGCAATTCGTCTCTCGTCGAGAAATATTTACTAGGAAAGTATTGTCAAAAAATTTACTCCTATCCCCCTTCTGAACTGTTCTAAATCGGTATTTAAATAATACCAAACTTTTGAAATTCGTCTACCTTTCAACGATAGATATCTATTCAAAATATTGAAACAAATGAAAACTTCGCGAGTAGGTATTGCAGTATCGCTGCGGCAGGTTCAATGCACCAACGATAAGATTGAGCGCGTAAAAACAATAACTGTAACAGTAAAAGTTTCCGAAGGATCTGCGAGCATCTACAGCAACGTCTCTCTATAATTGACGCTCAGATTGTCCAGAAAAATGGACAATTTTGGAAGAGGAGATACGATTGTTCGAGCCTTGCGGCTCATTTTTGTAGTAATCGATTATTACAAGAACTATATAAACGAGACGCAAGAAATTGGATCCGCGATTCGTCTTCTGCCGGTATTCAAATAGTCCAATCCCTAGAAAATTTATAGAACAATGTAAAATTGTTTGTTCTTAAAGATCATTTGATGTCTGATTCGACGCTTCACAATTTTATAAATTGTAATGAGCTGGTTTCTCAATTTGGTCGGTTTTATGAGACAATTTGCGCATTCTGCACCTTTCGTGTCAACAAAAATGGACAATTTGGGAAGAGGAGATGCGATTAGCCGATCCTTGCGGCTCATTTTTGTAGTAATCGATTATTACAACAACTATATAAACGAGACGCAAGGCTCGAATAATCGTATCTTCGCTTCCCAAATTTTCCATTTTTCTGCACAATCCGAGCGTCAATTAGGGAGACATTACTGTATCGCTATATTCTCTCGCAATTATTCGAATTCTATTCGATTCCTGTTCCGCGCAGTTAACGCGAAAATTTTGGATCCCGCATAAAGATCCTCTGTCTGCTTATCGCTTTAACGAGGCTGTGCGTAACCAATCAATGATCGCAGTAATATCTTAATAGCTCCGTGGCGTGTACCTCTTAGAGGCAGGAAAAAAGTTGTATGCATTACGTTGCTGCATAAATTGCTCGATTCAGAAATCGACTGAATGAAACTGACATATCGTGCTCGAATCAATCATGAGACTGTGACTACATCTTTAACCCTTTGCACTCGAAGCCATTTTAACGGTGAATCTAAAATAATTTTTCTGACTTACAGTAATTCCATTTTATATGACAAAGTGCATTTTATGCGTACGAAATTGAGTCTCCTGATTTATAGAACAGTTATGCTTTTAATAATATTTATAATCTAAACTTCGCTGAGAGAGAGAGAGAGAGAGAGAGAGAGAGAGAGAGAGAGATATAAAAGTGATATTAGACCGTGATACAATAATTTCAGTGGTGCCTCACCACTCGAGTGCAAAGGGTTAAAGATGATGGAAATTCGCTCATGAACGAGGCTGAACCAGAAGAACGTAGGATATGTATATGTTTCATAAAAAATTGGATAACTTTTAGACGTAAAGTATCATCATTTTGGATATGTTTGTTCACTGTTTCTCTTTTAATAGAACAAGCAAAAATAAGCCTACATAGAAACAGTATGCTTTTATGACAAGTGGGAATATTGTTCTGCATTATTATTATCATTTATATATACATTATTTTAATATTTTATCATTTATTTATATCACAATTTATATTTATTATTTTATTACTTATCATTTATATATATTATTATCACTTTTATGCATACTTTTTGTTTACTGTTTCCCTGTCAAAAGACGGCAAGAATGAACGTAAGAGTGCTTTTTTTTATATAACGACGCAATTTATCGCAAGTGGAAACATTTCATGCACAAAGTACTATCATTTTCAAACATACTTCCTCACTGTCTCCCTTTCAGAGAACAGGGAAAATGAACATAATTGTGCTTTCTCAAATGGCATCTCGCAGCATTACATTTCTCTTAGAAGTGAAAATAATTTCATGCACAAAGTGTGTACTGTCATTCCTACACGCGCTTCTTCACTGTCTCCCTTTCGGTAGAACAAGCAAAAAAAAACCACGACGATGGTTTTTAATTGTCATCGTCGAGATTCATGTTCATCCTAATTGCAAGCACCCTCGTACACAAAGTAGAGTAATTTTCGTGCCCGTTTTTTCCACTCTCCCTTTTTCGAGGCCAACAAAAGAAAAACCCAAGGGTGGTTTCCTAACTGTCATCGTTGTAAATGCTTCCAGAGCCTAATTAGCAGCACTCCCGCACACACAAAGTACGGAGTTCTGTTCGTCGTCGTTCCTTTTCAGAGAACGTCGGAGGGGTTAACAACCGAAATCCGTTCGCAGCCGTGGCAGGATCAGGAGGCCGGGCGAGAAATGTTGCGAGAATCAAGTGCAACGGGGTTGCAGACACGGCTGACGTCACGGGCTATGTTTAAACCGGCATTCGCGTGTGTGCCGGATCAGAAACGGATGCGGTGCGTGCACCAGGCCCGCGTGTTCCTGCCGGTCGACGCACAATGTACCATTGTCTCTTCTTCTTTCGCGTCCGCTTTCATTTTTCTCGAGAAGGGGAGGGGGGCCGCGGAGCTGGCCAAGCCGTCTCACTTGGAGCTTGGGACGCAGGTAGGCGTGCGATGCGTCCGTCTGTGCGTCGCGTCGCGTGCGCGAATGCGTCAATGCGTGCACGCGCGCATCCGCGTATGTGCGGCGCGGATGCGCCGCGGGATCGCGGAGGTTTGAGTCATCCGCTGGTTTTGCGCCTCCGCGCGGGAAACTCGACCGACACGGGAACCGCGAAGTTCATGGCGAGCCCGCGAACGGTTCCTGACGAGATTACGCGGGCACGGTGGTGTCTCGACCAACGTTCACAGGTAAATAAGTTACGCGAGGAGAGGAACAGATGACGCGTAACACCCGCGCAGCGACGTGTCGCGTGCATCGGGTGACTTCTAAGCACCTGAGAAAAATGTAGAAACAACGAGAAAACGTGTGCGTTGCGACGCAAAATATAAAGATAGAACTGCGTTCTCATTTTATTTCGACGACGAGAGATTTTCTACTCGGCGAAAAGAAGATTCCGACTTTTAGAAATTCTCGTTGAAAGTTCGCAGAAAGATCGACAATTTCAAATTAACATCGATCGAAATTTCTATTTGAAAATTCTAACTTAAATTAATAATAAATTAAGTTTTAACTTAAATTCTTATAATATATAATGTACGCGCGAGTAGATTATGGTGCGAAGAAGAAGACATAATAATCACAAAGAGACCACCAGGCAACAGAACGATTTAGCCAGCTTTCACAGCCGGCAAAAGGGACCCATTTCTCAAATCGCCGACAAATCGGGGGCTGTCGCGGTCTCCTCGTCCAAAGAGGCTTAATGGCTGGCGTAATTTGGATAATACAGGGCAGGGATAATGCGATTCTACGGCAAAACCCATGACAAGCGGCGGAGACATGCAACGAGTAGGGTGAAAGATGGGACCGCGTGCGCGTGAATCATCGTTCTTCCTGCTATTAATGGGGATTCGGCTGGTCCCCGCTAATATTTCGACTATTTCGGCTTATCTGCGTTTTTTCACCGCTTTGCTGTCATCGGATCAGCGGTGCCAAGCCCAATTGGGGTCACATTTTCCTCCGAACGGATTGAGATATCGTTCTGCACGAGCGAACTAAATGCTGCACGTTCGACGTTGGAATGCTCTCAGGATCGATCACGATTTATTCGCGATTTACTCGCGATTCGTGCACAGTTGCAACGACGAACACGGTATATATGCTGTGCCGCCCGTAATTATTCAAATGTCTCGCAGAATGTTCGATAAAATATTTAAGTCTGAAAATGGACAAATAGTTGTTACGTTGTGGAGAACGCTGCAAGTACCGTTTCGATGCAACTGATGAGCACTAACATCTCAATCCTTCCAATTTTGGCTAAAATGTATTTACTTTTTATATTATTTTTATGACTTTACATTATTTTTACGACGTTGTATTATTTTTAACACTTCATATTATTTTGATAACTTTATATTATTTTTATAAGACTTTATATTATTTGTATGGCTTTTTATTACAATCGTATTATGTCAGTGTTATTCAGAACATATTAATCGTACTTGCAATGCATATGTATTTCTATTGTATATCGTATAAAAATCATGGTAGATTAAATAAAAACCACAAAATGGAGAATGTGTCTTTCGCACATATTAAGTGCTAATTTAATATTGAAAGGGTTAATTTTTCTACATTAAATATCAATAATATCGAAAATAATAGAACTTCATGATACATTTGGTCTATTGTGTTCCCAATTGCATTTAGCAACAAAAGATCAAACTTCGTCGATAATTTGAAATTGGCAAACATGTTTGCACCTCCTGGAAGACAAGACATCTCAAATTCACAATAATTCCCTACAAGAACTCTTCAACTTATAATTGCATAGTTAAGTGATTTATCTTGCATATTAAACAATTAAAGTCCTCCAAAATAAATTCCACTTGAAAATCCTCCAAAATGAATTTCAGGATCAAATTCGGTCTCAGAGAAGTGGGTTCGGCAGTGCGTAGAAACTAATTGGTGTCCAAGGTTTTGCTATCTTTGGTTGTCATAGCCGACAAAAAGCCGTCGCTGGCCACGGATTAGAGATCTGTGTCATTCGGATAGTTACGATCGGCGCAGCATATTTATCATCGTGCCGGAGAAGGAAGCAGAGACAAAGATCCGTTGATCCAGAGTCGCTGGGTCAAGCGGAGTCGATCGTGCGGTGAGCTCGATTCCCTAGGATCCCGCGTGCGATACTTCCGTTTCTTTGCGTTTCTTTATGTTGCATTCTTTCTGTCTTCGATTCGTCTAGATCCAAAGTGGTTCGAGGTTCGAGTCGAGCGATCCCGAGCCTCGACGTCGCACAATATTCGATCCTGAAGGGGATTTTTAGGATAAAATTAATAACCTCAAAACTAATTCATTTTCGATCTATAGAACCCCTAATACTTTTCAAAAAGCTTACGAAGATCTATTAATCTGTTTCGCAATTTGTTGTTATACAATTACCGTGCAACTTTTGCTTGAACAATTTTTTTTAGTAATTTATCGCTAATGCGTGAAGAATCGAGATGATAAAACTTCTCTCAAAAATAAGATTTGTTAACAAATGTTCACTAAAGAAAAGTCGCTGAATAATTATATGACAACAAATTGCATTGAAAGATCGATGAGAACAACTTTTTATACTTAATGAAAAAGATCGAGATCGTCTTCGTGACAATTTTGGTAAATATTTTCATGTCGAACAAATTCGAGAAAGTGAAAGTTATTTTAATGTAAAATTTTATGTTTCTAGAAAGTACAAACAATCCGAATGATACCTTCTTAAAAAGTCCCTTTAAAGTTGATAAACATTTCACACGAAAAATTATGAAAATATATTATTATTTGCATAAAATTCTGTACTTATTTTAAAGTCTCTGTAGTACTAAATTCTACTTGAATTGACAATTTAAAGTTTAATGCAAGAAGCTGGCGTTGAACTACCACAATCTGATTTTTACAAGTGGAATTTAGTACTAATCTTTACTACTACTCACTGTTTTTGCTGCGAGTGTACCAATTTATTGTTGAAATGACAATTTGAGGTTTAATGCAAGAAGCTGACATTGAACACTATCGCAATCTAATTTTTACAACAATAAATTGCTACACTCACAGCAATATCGCGAGATATTAATGACCAAATGTAACTTTCGAAACTACCCACTGTTTTTGCTGCGAGTGTACCAATTTATTGTTGTAAAAATCAGATTGCGATAGTTCCAATGTCAGCTTCTTGCATTAAACTTCAAATTGTTATTTCAACAATAAATCGGTACAGTCGCAGCAAAAACAGCGGGTAGCTTCGAAAGCTACATTTGGTCATTAATATCTCGCGATATTGCTGTGAGTGTACCAATTTATTGCTATAAAAATCAGATTGCGATGCTTCAATGTCAGCTTCTTGCATTAAACTTCAAATTATTATTTCAACAATAAATCGATACAGTCGCAGCAAAAACAGCGAGTAGCTTCGAAAGCTACATTTGGTCATTAATATCTCGCGATATTGCTGCGAGTGTACCAATTTATTGCTATAAAAATCAGATTGCGATGCTTCAATGTCAGCTTCTTGCATTAAACTTCAAATTGTTATTTCAACAATAAATCGGTACAGTCGCAGCAAAAACAGCGGGTAGCTTCGAAAGCTACATTTGGTCATTAATATCTCGCGATATTGCTGTGAGTGTACCAATTTATTGCTATAAAAATCAGATTGCGATGGTTCAATGTCAGCTTCTTGCATTAAACTTCAAATTGTTATTTCAACAATAAATCGCTATAGTCGCAGCAAAAACAGCGGGTAGCTTCGAAAGCTACATTTGGTCATTAATATCTCGCGATATTGCTGCGAGTGTACCAATTTATTGTTGTAAAAATCAGATTGCGATGGTTCAATGTCAGCTTCTTGCATTAAACTTCAAATTGTTATTTCAACAATAAATCGGTACAGTCGCAGCAAAAACAGCGGGTAGCTTCGAAAGCTACATTTGGTCATTAATATCTCGCGATACATTTCAGATCTCTCACTTCGAACCGCTGACTTTTATCCTACGGATCGGAGACTGTATGTCGCGTCGGCGGCACCAACAGTGGTCCCATTGAAACGATTCGCCAGTCAATTATGCGCCCCGCGTTGCGCAACGTTCTCCGCTAACGAGAATCGTGCGCTCCTATTCGGGGAACATGGCCGTGCATGGAAACGTTTGTGATAAAAGGGCACACGCTCTCCGGCTTCCTCTGTTTCCCTGCATCCCGGCCTCCGGAGAGCCTAATTATTCAGGGTGGCTCCGCTTAGGGCTCCGCCAGCCTTTTACAGGCTCCCTGCCTCGCCAAAAACGGAGCACTCCCGTTACGCCTAACGAAGGACCGCGATTTTAAACCATTTCCCCTGTATAGTCCTTGTACGAGCCTCCGAAATGGTTGCACAAAAGATTCCTCGATACGTTTCATGCATCTCACGTGTATCAAAGTGGTCTCCTCGTGTACCAATGTTATTCGTGGCGCGACAGTTTAGACGTACACGGAGCAAAGTTGGCCATTTTTTCGAATGAAATTTTATTCGAACAATTTTTCGAACGAATTCTTCGGATCAAATGTTATTCGAATATAATGACCAGCTCTGGTACAGTTTGTTACATCAAGAACATCTTAACAATGGATTCCTGTACAAATCAATTCTTATCCAAATAACAGATAACTTCGTCGAAAGGACGGCTTGCAGAGTTTCTGAAACGAAAACAGTCCGCAACAGTTGCAAGACATTTTTGGCCTAGAAATAGACTTAGTCTATTATAATATTGTATAGTCTTTATAATATTGTTAGCATTTCCTGTTTTCCAGTGATTCGTTTATTTCGTTTTCCTTTCATATGATAGCATTGCATACACGTCAAAATTTTAATATAATCTTATACTACAAAATAGACCAAACAATAAGAGAGAACAATGTAAACAGAACTTAAGAATCAATAATTAGTACAGCAATTTCTCCCTAATTCGCGCTCAGATTTCGCACAAAAATGGAAATTTTTAATAAATTAAAATAAAATACAGTAATTTCTTCCTAATTCGCGCTCAGATTGCGCAGAGAAATGGACAATTTGAGAAGAGGATATACGATTATTCGAGCCTTGCGTCTCGTTTTTATAGTTGTTGTAACAATTGGTTACTATAAAAATGAGCCGCAAGGCTCGGCTAATCGCATCTCCTCTTCCCAAATTGTCCATTTTTATTGACACGAAAGGTGCAGAATGCGCAAAGTGTCTCATAAAACCGACCAAATTGAGAAACCAGCTCATTACAATTTATAAAATTGTGAAGCGTCGAATCAGACATCAAATGATCTTTACAAACAAACAATTTAACATTGTTCTATAACTTTTCTAGGGATTGGACTATTTGAATACCGGCAAGAGAAGACGAATCGCGGATTCAATTTCTTGCGTCTCGTTTATATAGTTCTTGTAATAATCGATTACTACAAAAATGAGCCGCAAGGCTCGGCTAATCGCATCTCCTCTTCCCAAATTGTCCATTTTTATTGACACGAAAGATGCAGAATGCGCAAAGTGTCTCATAAAACCGACCAAATTGAGAAACCAGCTCATTACAATTTATAAAATTGTGAAGCGTCGAATCAGATATAAAATGATCTTCACAAACAAACAATTTAACATTGTTCTATAAATTGTCTAGGAATCGAACTATTTGAATACCGGCAGAAGACGAATCACGGATCCAATTTCTTGCATCTCGTTTATATAGTTCTTGTAATAATCGATTACTACAAAAATGAGCCGCAAGGCTCGGCTAATCGCATCTCCTCTTCCCAAATTGTCCATTTTTATTGACACGAAAGATGCAGAATGCGCAAAGTGTCTCATAAAATCAATCAAATTGAGAAACCAGCTCGCTACAATTTATAAAATTGTGAAGCGTCGAATCAGATATAAAATGATCTTCACAAACAAACAATTTAACATTGTTCTATAAATTGTCTAGGAATCGAACTATTTGAATACCGGCAGAAGACGAATCGCGGATCCAATTTCTCACAGGAAGGCACAAAGGAAAAGGACAGCGTTAAAAGTGAACGATTAGAATGGCAGAACCGTCCCACGGGTTTCGATCCTTGTCAGACCCGGTGTCAAAATGGAGGTCGAACAAGGTCCTTCCAAGATCAACATTTCAGAACACGGTGGGCAAACCATTAACCGGGACCAGTATCGAATTTCGCCGATTCCAGAAGAAGGTAGCAGCATAAGAGGGTTACGAAGTACAGCCCTACGCGGGCCTGAGCCCTGCAAATACGTTCTCCACGGGGTATACTGCTACGTGTGGGTTTGATATGTTTGACCGGGTGTCGAATGTCGGCCGTAATGCGCGCGCGAGTTGGAGCGTATATCCGTTATAATTGTACGATCGAGAGTCGGCTTACAACGGGGATCGATACGTGCTTCTACGAAGAACAACCGGACTCCGTTAAATCACCGTTTTGTCGTCGACGGTTGCTGCAAGCTCGCGCAAATCCGTTGCAAATCCGTTGCAAACTGCGCGCAGCGGCACCTATTTCAAAAAGTTGGGCACAATTCGTCGCTCCGAATATCGGAGCGAGCAACTCTGTACGCACCATAGCAATTCTTCTGCTGCCACATACTTCGAAAATTGCAGGTCGGCTAACTTTTTGGGAGAAGGCGTCATCGTTTGGCGCCGGCAAGCGACTCGATCGGACAATGTCTGCGATCGTTTGCGCAACTGCGATAATTTAGAGAGACAGTCGCGACGTGGCCATCGTCCAAAAATCTGATTCGGGGAGTTCTTGGAAGTTCGCGGAGACCCGATCGTCCCAGACACCTGTATCCTCGTTTGCCGAACCGTGCTCCAATTCGCGCAAATTGCGGCCGACCTGAAATCGCGATGACGAAGCTCTAATCACGAAGAGTCCGCTCTGGTTACGGGGGATGTCGGTGGTTATTTCATTGACCTGCCAGCCGATTTTCTCACTGCCTACGTACATCCTATGGAGAATTGTTCGACCCATAGGGTACTTCAGGATTGCAATTGATTTTTCCGCTTTTTCGTAACCCATCACAAATTGTTTGACCCTTAGAGTACTTCAGAATTATAATTCGTTCCTTTTTCGTAGCCCATCAAAAATTCTCTGACCTATAGAGTGTTTGAGGATTATAATTGCTTTTTTCTCTTTTTCGTAGCCTATCACAAATTCCTCAATTCATAATGTACTTCAGCAGCTTAATTTTATTCTCAAATTCACAAATATGAACGTAAAAATCATTGATAACAATGAATATAATACAACGATCTTTTAGTAGATTATTGCTAGTTGCTTCAACCATGAAATATTTCAGAGATCCTATTTCATTTTTATTTAATGAAATATTAACGATAAAAGCAATGTCTTAGCAGACTGTCACGAATTATTCTACCAGTAAAGTGCTTTAGGATTTCGGCTTTATTCGCGGTTGCGAAATATGATCAGGAAAAACGCCGACAATGATGGATACCCATTGGAATCTTTTAGAAGTGACTCATAGTGCTTCAGGATTGCAATTGAGTTTTTCCTGCATTCGTAGCATGTCACGAATTGTCTTCACCCGTAAAGTTCTTCACATTTAATATGAACATAAAGAGGAACATGTACAATTTTTTAGTAGACTAGAACTATTGGGTTGGTAGAAAAGTGTTTCAAATTACTTTCAATTACTTTCTTGCCAACCCAATAGTTGTGCATTAGTTTCAATAGTTATTGGAAACAGTATCTACAATGTCCCACTAGACTACCACAAATTATTCTGTCCACAATGCTCCAGAAAGTCTGCCAAAAATTAACATCTATTAAAATCGTCTCTTTTTTTAGATTTTCTTAAAGTCTCAAGTGTGCAGAATGTTTTGTCAGAACGATACATATTTCGAAATTCGGACATTCAGCGACTGAAAAGGCAAAGTTTCAAAAATCCTACTCTGTCAGAGAGAAAAGTTATCCGAGAACTTCTTTTATATTCCCATTGGAATCAATATTATTAATTATTATTATATCGGAATTAATATCCCATTGAAACTATATATCCGATTTACTTCAAATTTTACGAAGATATTCCGCATAGAACGTTCCACAATGTAACGTACGATCTTTTAGATATGTCAATTATTTAATTTTTCGTAAGCATTCAGAGTTGCCTTTTTGCAGGCATTTCTACGATTATTAATATTTTCGAAAATCCGTACGCTGAATTTTAGACAATAGCTTCGCGACCGTTTCGACCGAATAAAACGAGCGTCAATACACTTTTTGGAAGAGGACGATCGATGATAGATCGACGCAATGCAGATCGCCGACAATGGAATGCAGATTGTCCATCGACAGGTCTCGGCTAATCAAGAGATACCCGAACTGGATTTTCGGTGTTCCCCGCCCCCCGTACGATGGACCCGACGTTCTCCTCGACAATTGGTCGTGAAATCGGCGTCACGGCTTCGTAAACAACTCGGAGAAAGCTCTCCTTATATGTATGTATAGGACCGCGGGGAAGAGCATCGTCGAACGGAAACGAAGCGGACTCTGCCCACGCCTGACATTTCACGTCTTTCCGCTAGAACCCGCCTGGAAATCATCGTGGATCGCTGCTCCTCGGATCGAGGAGGATCGACGGTATAGCCTATGCTTTTGAGTCGTGACAACGACCTCATGTTCCCCGTGTCAGATATTCGAGGGGAAGCGACGGATTACGTGCGGCTGCGTAACTGCTCGAAGAACCGCGCCGGGGAGGCCGGGCAATTACGGAATGGATAGAAAAAACCGCGAGAGAAACAACGACCACGGTCAATTGAGAGCTGGAGATCGCTGCGACGACGATCTTCGCGCGTTTTTACGAAGCGGAAACTTGGCGAATAATATTTACGTAATTGTTTACTTATTTATTTAATATTTAATAATAATGTTTCTCGAATTTTTATTTCACTTTAAAGTGGTCCTCTGCTTCTCGAACTGTGAGATTTTGCAATGGGGTGTTTTTAAAATTCCTTGAAAATTTATTTAAACAATTCGATACATTTGTTTCGAATATTGGAGGACGAGTGAAGGTAAAATGTTAATATTAATAATTAGATATACGTCAACGTATCTCGGAGAAACGTATAAAAAATACGAAACATTTCGAAATTGTAAAAATGGCATTAAAACGTATCTGCAGAAGTTGTTGATTATCCTAAACATCAAAAAATGACTATTCTTCGTTTATAAGAGTTATTTATGAGGTCCGCCGTAGACTTCTGACACGTGTAAAATTTATAAACTACGAGGAAATATGTGTATTATTGGCAAAATATAATAGCGTTTTCATTTTCGTTTCGATCTGAAAAGCTTTTCTGCTCAGCAAAAAGAACATTCCAGCTTTTGTAAAATTCCTGTTAAAAATGAAAGCTTGCACCAAAGATCTACGAGCTGATTGTGATATTATGAGTGAAAATTTATTAACCTTTTATACTCGAGTGGCGACTCTGAGGCGACGCTAAAAATTGCTACACTATTTTCAAAAGAATTTCCACATTATTAAATTTGTCTGCATCCGATAAATTGCCAAATAATAGAAGCATACACGTTCAATTTCATATGTTTCAAATAAAAAGAATCATACCAAACGAAGATACTGCAGGTTGAAACAAATGTCTTCATCTCGGAGTTAAAATAGTCTCGGGTGCAACGGGTTAAAACAATTTTGCGTATATTCAAGCAAAATTAACGTATCGAACATAAAACGCGACTAATGTACGTTACTTTATTATTTATAATAACGACGTAACCTCGTTTTTCTTATTACATGTACGCACTTCAATTAGTAGATTCATTTCTCATGAAACTATATATTATTCGTACGGTTTCAATAACTGCGGAAGAAAATACCACGAGCAAACCATTTTGTCCTATGTCTGGTAATATTCTAGTGTTAAAGAAACTTTCACAAGGATCACGAGAGAAGAAAATCAAATGCCGTTCGATTAGTCGAATGGTGAGAACGCGACAGGAATCGGAGATCATTTTATCGGCAGAGGTACTTATGTTAAAATGAAATTCTAGGTATCTCGGGAAAACACTTAAAGCGCACTCCTGTCAAGAAGCAACCATGGATTCTCCGACGAACGATAGAACGAGATTTTTCTGTTTAACATCAGATACCGTTGATAACAGAAGAAGACCGGTGTTTATTGCCTTTAACAAAAATTATGACAGCAGATAGACCTAGCTATATAGTAGTATCAATACCAGAATATTTCCCAACGCTGGTGTTTTTATATGAACACGCTCGATGTTATCGACGTTCATAGTGTGATAAAATCGCTTCAGAATCTGAACCAGAGCCTCAAAACGAATCATCCCACGTGATAAATATCGAATGATTTAATAGAAACAGAACTATCGCATCGACGCAAGCCGAAGCAAAAATGGTTCTAAAGCAATTATGCTCGTTCCAGCGTGGTCGTAGCACGTCGGAGCAACGAGTCGATAAAAATTCTTATAATCTTTCGAACCCACTTGGCTTATCGATGTTCACAGTGTGATAAAATCGCTTCAGAATCTGGACCACAACTTCCAAACGAATCATCCCACGTGATAAATATCGAAAGATTTAATAGAAACGGAACCATCGCATCGACGCAAGCCGAAGCAAAAATGGTTCTAAAGCAACTATGCTCGTTCCAGCGTGGTCGTAGCACGTCGGAGCAACGAGTCGATAAAAATTCTAATAATCCTTCGAACCCACTTAGCTTATCGATGTTCATAGTGTGATAAAATCGCTTCAGAATCTGAACCAGAGCCTCAAAACGAATCATCCCACGTGATAAATATCGAATGATTTAATAGAAACGGAACCATCGCATCGACGCAAGCCGAAGCAAAAATGGTTCTGAAGCAATTATGCTCGTTCCAGCGTGGTCGTAGCACGTCGGAGCAACGAGTCGATAAAAATTCTTATAATCCTTCGAACCCACTTGGCTTATCGATGTTCACGGTGTGATAAAATCGCTTCAGAATCTGGACCACAACTTCCAAACGAATCATCCCACGTGATAAATATCGAAAGATTTAATAGAAACGGAACTATCGCATCGACGCAAGCCGAAGCAAAAATGGTTCTAAAGCAATTATGCTCGTTCCAGCGTGGTCGTAGCACGTCGGAGCAACGAGTCGATAAAAATTCTAATAATCCTTGGAACCCACTTAGCATTTAACCGGTTCTGACTTTCTACATGAGTCCCTTGTTTACGGCTCCCGCCGAACATACCCGGCGAGCAGTTGATTACGATAGGCTCGACGCGGAAAGCTTGCGTTCTTTAATAGCATTTGCTTAATCCGCATCGGCATAATGAATACCATTGAACGTCGAGCGGCCACCTGCTTCTACGAGCATCGCGTTTCCACCTCGTCCTGATCACTGACGTCAGCATCTCGCGGTTATGTCTACCTAATGTCAGTGTTTCCCGGGAATCTTAGAATTCCTCTCGACTTGCGTCACGTCAAGACACCGCGAATTGACACGTCTCTAGAACGGGTTTCGAGAATTTTTCTCTCGCGACCGAATCTACAACCTCTGTCTTCGATCTTAGAACTTGACACGCGATTTTTTTAACTGTTTCATGAAGTAACAATGGGGAACAAGTTTGGCAACGATGGTGTTTACGTCATCGTAAAGATGACGGTGCATCCTGTGTTCGAAGCTCAATAAGATGGCTACGAAAGATCAATTGGCAAATTTTACGGGGTTGTCGCAAAGAGGAAGCTTCAATTTTTATGTCCATGGTGGATTCAGTCTTGGAACAAATTTTTTAAGCGTTTTGAAGACGTTTCAATTGATGGTACCTTCGAGGAGAATGGTACCTCCAGTTTTTCGCCTGCTGCATCGGCAAAAAAATAATAAAAAGGGAAAAATGAATGATGCACTTTGAAAATATTAGGCTTCGTGCTCCAAAACGAGCCCAAATTTACTGTTGCACGATGCTTTTTTACAGAGTTATAACATTACAAACATAGCTCATTTTATTCCATAAGATTCTTCTTCCACTTTTGTTCGCGATCGCGTATAGCTGTACCAAGAAGAAAAATGGCACGACATTGTGGCCATTCTTGGTAGCCACCGTCTCAAGAAAGTCGCGAAGAGAGTGCCGAAACTTTTTTGTCTTGGGTTCCGGAGCAGGACGATGCGTTTCGCTCGAAAACGGGACAGAACGGTCCACTTTATCTGGACGCCGGATCCAAAGTGGCAATTGACCCTGCCTTCTGCGAGCGACGCGTTACCATTGGTCGCCGGGAACGATGGGGAAGATTAGCAAATGGTCGCGAATAAATTGTCATTTAAAGTCGTCCGGGGGAGCTTCCTCGGCGCGGCTATTTTTCGGAGCTGCCCTTCTCGATAATCTTCGAAGAAAACCGACCGCTTCTGCGAACGCCGACCTTTCCGATACCCTAATAACCGACATATCGTATCGGCGCTCGTCCGCCACTCATCGTTCGACGATAATTGCGACTCTGTGATCTACAATCTTCTTGTCGATGCGTTCGAGGCGCCGACGAAACGAGGTTACGCGAAAGCCGGCGCTTTGCTTGTGCCGGCTACGCCCACGCGGCCTTTTTTTTCGTTAGAGCGGCGCGTAATTATCAAAGAGAAACGCGGGAATCAATCTTTGTTTGTCGGAAGAAAAATCTTGCTCGGACTGAAAAACTCGGAAGTTGCTGTAACAGTGGAAAGAGACGGGGCGAATGAGGTATTTGCTAACGACGCCTACGCTTTGCTTGTTTAGGCGTCGGGAACAATTAACGGGAGAAGATCGCGAAATTTTTCCGTGTAAAGACCCAGGTGCAGAATAGGATGCCGCAATGATAATGAAGGAAACTGGTAAAAATTAGAGAACGCGCGAATTAGAAATTGAGGTTGTGAAAGCGACAAGGCGATCGTGCGAGTGGACGAAGTTTTGTGCTAAAACAGTATCTCATGAATGCTTTCAACCCTCAATTTTCTTCATAGTGAATCACCCATTTTTTTTCGAAATACTCTAAAACTTTCCAATTCTTTCCATTTGTATCGCAAGACATTTCTTTAAAATTACAAATGAAACATAAATCGCGGATTTAAAGTGAAAATAAAAGGTCATTATTACAGAACGGATTTTTATGCGAAATAACGATTATCTAAGGTATTAATTAAGACATTAATTATTATTCAAATAATTATTTTATAGTAATTATTTATTTAATCATTAATTAAAATAATATTTAACATTTGCGAAACTGACACTAAGATTTTGATAACAAGTTCATAACGAGGATTTTTGGGATTTCACGGAGCGATTCTTTAAAATATATTAACGTGATTAAAAAGATTAAAATATGTTTTCCCTTTTAACAATCTTAATAAATACAGAATAATGTACCAAAATCCTTGAATTCATCTAACGTCTTTTCACTTTTGTATTTGACATACTCATTTTTCTGACAAATGCATAAGATCCGCAAGTCTAATCATAACATTCTGAAAACACTATCTCACAATGAGCCATAATACAATCAACGTTGAAGATGTCCAAAGCACCGTGCCATTCTAATTAGCAGCCGCTCCAATTTCCCAGCAGAAACGCCGTCGCTCGTCACGCAGATGGATCACTCTTTAATTCGAGGAACACTTGCCAAGACCGCGGAAACTAATGAATATTTCATGCCAGCGACCGCAAGTGACATCACCGTCTCACGAGTTAGGCAGCCAAAGGGTGCTGGAGGGAGCTGTTCCGTGAAACATTGGTCTACGCGAAGATCCAGCTAAACAGGGGCGCGGTATGTTTGATCTCGTCATCGTCTAAGTCACGCCTGTGGTTAGCTATCGGGGAATTTTCCGATCGGAGGTCTCTCTGATGGTAGGAAGTGACCTTGGAGTAGGTCTTCATGCCTCGAGCTTGCGACGTATTCGTCCCTGATCGATCTGCCAGCCTTAATATCTTCCAATATTCGATATCCACCAGGATTAAAGCGGTCCTCAGCTATTCAGAATGTTCCGTAATTACTTTAACAGCCGAAAATGGGAGGTATCTGAGATGATTTGAAGTAACTTTTTCCTTAGCGAAAATGCAATCAGCGGTTTCGTTAACGAGTAATTAGCGAAAAACGTTAACCAATTAGAGGCGAGATCAACTGGCGCGATGCGGCCGAGCCAACGATCGAAGCTCAGTTTCACTTTTTGGCTCGGCGGCCTAGCGCCAGTTAATCTCGTCTCTCACTAAAAGATTGCGTTACTGAATGTTTCTACTTGGGTCCGTAACGAAAATTTGCGTCTTCGATGAAATTATTTGTTCAACAATTAAATTCACGACTTTGATCGAATATTTTGTGTTTGCACTATGTTGAGTGTACTGCAATATATTATATACAGAGTGTACCAAAATTGCCTCGCAATCCGGAAATTAGGGTTCTCGAGGTTATTTGAAGTAACTTCTTCCTTAGCGGAAATGCAATCCGCGGCTTTGTTTACGAGTTATTAACGAAAAACACTGACCAATCGGAGAGCGAGTGCGGCCGGCGCTTCTCCCTTGCAGCCAATGTCGCGCCCGCCGACTGTCTAATGCAGCGGCAGTAGTCGCGAGGGCGGCTCAGCCAACGAGCGCACATAGCCCAGTTACGCTCATTGGCTCGATCGTCTCGCCTCTCATTGGTCCGTGTTTTTCGTTAATAACTCGTAAACGAAGCCGCGGATTGCATTTTCGCTAAGGAAAAAGTTATTCTAAATGACCCCAGGTACCCCTCATTTTCTGCAGTTAAAGTAATTATGGAGATCAAAAATTGTTTTCGCCTTCCTGCCCTAAATTCCCCAGCACTTGGCGAGAAAATGTTGTGCGCAAAATTTCGTAATAAAGTCAAGGTTTCAAAATGTTAATGATTTCATTTCACTTTCGAACAGAATTGTATCTCGTTATTTTAAACATTTCGTTCAATGTTTTCGACTGGAAGAAAATAAATGCCATAGATGCATGACGACGAGCTTTATGTGTTACATTCAAAAATACAGTAATGTCTCCCTTACTGACGCTCGGATTGTCCACTAAATTGGATAATTTGTGAAGAGGAGATACGATTATTCGGGCCTTGCGGCTCGTTTTAATAATTGTGGACAATTTAGAACTATAAAAATAAACCGCAAGGCTCGAATAATCGTATCTCCTCTTCCGAAATTGTCCATATTTGTGCGCAATCTGGGCGTCAATTAGAGGGACATTACTGTATGTACGAAATCGAGGAAATTTTGTCTGCAACATTTCTCAACGCGACCGCGATGTGCGTCGTTAGGGAAGGACACAAGAACGTGGAAAACCAAGTCTGATCAAGCGTCGCCTTAAATTAGAATTTCGTGGTCGGTCCGAGCAGGCATGAATTCATTCCCGATCGCCATGGATTCGTTGAACCGACTCGCAGCCTTATAAGGTTCGTCCTTCGTGCCGTTAAACCACAATAATGAAGTCACTCAGTCAAGGTTTCGCTCGGTTTCCATCAGCGGAGAGAATCGTCGTCCCCGCTACTCCCCCCGTTCCCCACGATTTAATGGAATGAAGCGCTGAGCGCAACTGCCGTGAGATTATTTTTGTCATGCTTCGGACACTGTGAAATTATAGCGTCATCGTGTCCCTGGAAAAATCTGCAGGAACTTGTAGAACGATGTTAAAGCGAATTACGAACGGAGAAGAAGGGTTTCCCGTTTGTTTGGAAGAAAATCTACGGAATGCTGTTAGATGGATTGCGGAGAACGAGAGACGTTCTGCCAGCTGTCTACAAGATGATTGTAAGCGAGAAATTGGATAGATCATTGAAATAAATATTTTATTAATACACGTTTGATACTCGTAACGATCATTACGTTGTTGTTATCTTCGAAAAAAAGAGTGAAATTATTTTTGCACCTGTCGTTAATTCAAGTTGCAATACGTCATGCTGCAATATTCTAGAATATATATATGCTTTTCTTTTAGGTATGTAGAAAATTATGAAGAAACTGTGACTGAAAAAAACCCTGACAGCGAATATGTTAATGTATCATCTACCAGCACTGATCTCTTAATTTCAGAAACTCAACGATTTGTAATTAATAACTTCTTAATTTCAATGGTAATAGAAGTTTCAATCGTGTACCAACAAATCATCCTCAAGTAACATAATTTTTATGATTTTTAAGATTTCAAAGATTCTTCCACGTATAACATAATAATTAATAATTTTATTAAGAGGCTTCCGCAAGATATAAGGGGATGAATTTAATATAAATCGCTGAAAATGAACGAACATTAGGAATTTATTGCTGGATTGCGGATTTTCAGGCATTTGTAACAAAAATGATTAGGTCAAATGCAAGGTAATAGGAACATTAAAAAAAATTTTAATACAGAGTTGCATTATTTTCTCGACTCATTAAAATTATTGAAATGATTAACTAACGAAATGAATGCCTATTTAGCTTCGATATCTTACAATTTTTATTTTGCATACAAATTCACAATATATTTATTATATTCGATAGGTTGAAGCAATAGTTTCAAAACTTCAGGACTATTTTACAACAATATTTACAACAATATTATATATATATTATTATATATTATTATTATTATTATTATTATTATTATTATTATTATTATTATATATAATATCATATATATATATATATATATTTACAACTATATTTTACAACAATATTATCGTTACTATATAAAACGATTTTTTTACTCAAAAAGAGTTACCTATAGTAGAGTTGCAACGACTTCTACGCAGCCTGAAACAATTACAATTACGGAGGAACAATTCATGTTTCCGCGAAAAGTTCAGCAATAAACGATAAATTATTGGAACAGTACTGATCGAAAAAAAAAACAGGTTCACGTCGAGCAGAGAACATTAACGGACCTGTTTGGAGAGGATCTCTGAATTCTGAATAGACGTCCGTTCAATCCGTGACTTCATCGACGATTGTTCAATGGTTTCGGAGCCGAAACAGCCAATCGACGGAGATAACTAAAAATATCGTCGGTGATAGCACCGACGCGAACCCGTTCAGTCGAAGCTGCCGACGCCCCGGCATTATTGAACCGGTTATCTTATCAGAAAAGACGGAGGACCGGCGGCAACCGACGTCATCTCTTTTTCCGAAGCTGCTCTTACCCTTTCACGGCCGATAAACTTTTGGTCGCCGGGCTCTTTCCGACTAGCAAACCAGCTAAACTTTGTCGACCGGCAAAAACTGGCTGGTTCCGACGGAAGTCGAAGGACGACCGAGTTATGCGCGTGTTCGTGTGGCGCAACTGCGATACGCGCGTTACGTCACTTTTGCAAATGGGCGAGATTATTGCAATTGAATGCCAACCGGAACGAAGGGTCTCTAAAGCAAACTTGACATTTCGAGATAAATCGGATCGTACAATATTGCTCTCGGATCCTTTCTCTGTTGATAAACACGACACGACTGATAGCAAGACCGAAATCTGTCAATGAGTGTGTTGAAGAAAAAACGTTTAATTTTCTTTCGTAGAATTGACGTTATTTGTATTATTTGCTGCGCTCTTTCTTTTTAAATAGAACTACAGTAATACATATCTCCCTAACTGACCCTCAGATTGTGCACAAAAATGGACAATTTGGGGAAAGGAGATACGATTATTCGAGCCTTGCGGCTCATTTTTATAATTGTTGACAATTCATAGCTATAAAAACAAACCGTAAGGCTCGAACAATCTTATCTTCTCTTTCTAAATTTTCCATTTTTGTGCACAACCTGAGCGTCAATTAGAGAGACATTACTGTACATATTTTTGTTGCCGGTAGATCGATTCTGTAAAACATTCCCGGTAAAAAATACGTAATATCTGCAATTTGTGCGTGATAAAATGTTATATACAGGGTCTGCGAAACTACATTATACAGCTGATTCAATCTTAATGGAATCACTGTGGACCCTTATTTTCGATTGTTGCTCGATTCGCCGGCTTTCTCCGCGAAAATTCGCCGAATCGTTCCGCGATTCGATTCGAAGACACGGTCGCTGTTGACAGAAAGAAATTTTCGGTTCCTAGGGATTCCGAAAGTCAGCAAACACCAGTGAATCAACAGCTGTCCGCTGACTCAGTGCTGGCTCAACTTTTTTCCGTCCACGGCGCGTTGGAGTCTCGCCAACTGGCTGGCCGAAGCTAGCCTCCCTCGGAAACCGTATCCCGATGGACGCGTCGCGACGTACTATTGAACTTGCGAAACTCCCGCGTCGATTTACTGGCATGTAACAGTCGCTCCGGCTCGGCTACATTATTCACGAATATCGGGGCGAGTCGGAAGAGGAGACCGCGCCGCACCGCGCCTCGCCGCACCGCGAAGACGCCGCCGCCGCGCCTCTGAATATTTTATGGGGGCCAATGTCGCCTCGGATCCTGCCTCAAAGTACTCGCCAATGCGCCGTGATTCTGGCCTCTTTGTTTGCGGACTGGAGACACTTGGGAACTCGAGAATAATGGTGTCGATGTTGAGAAATATAGCGCGCAAACAACTATATTTGTTCGTTGCTCTGGGGCAAACAACTTTCATGTGATACATCGAAGCGAGAAATTCGGGGCGATTACTGGACTATGGATTTTATGAATCTATAGCGAGAATGAGTAACTGACATTTAAAGAAAGAGGGGGGTTTGAGAGAGATTGGGCAGAAAGATGTCATAGTAAGCGTTGTTCTGGATCAAACAATATTGATTTGGAATTACGAAATCTTGCATTCTCGCTGGACTGCGAATTTTGTATACAGGGTGTCCCGTGATTATGTTAACACCCGGAAAGGGATGATTCCTAAGGTAATTTGAAGTAACTTTTTCCTTAGCGAAAGTGCAATCCGCGGCTTCGTTTACGAGTTATCGATGAAAAACAGTGACCAATGAGAGGCGAGATCAACTGGCGCGATGCGGCCGAGCCAACGATCGAAGCTCAGTTTCACTTTTTGGCTCGGCGGCCTAGCGCCAGTTAACCTTGTCTCTCACTAAAAGATTGCGTTACTGAATGTTTCTACTTGGGTCCGTAACGAAAATTTACGTCTTCGATGAAATTATTTGTTCAACGATTAAATTCACGACTTTGATCGAATATTTTGTGTTTGCACTATGTTGAGTGTACTGCAATATATTATATACAGTGTGTACCAAAATTGCCTCGCAATCCGGAAATTAGGGTTCTCGAGGTCATTTGAAGTAACTTCTTCCTTAGCGGTAATGCAATCCGCGGCTTTGTTTACGAGTTATTAACGAAAAACACTGACCAATCGGAGAGCGAGTGCGGCCGGCGCTTCTCCCTTGCAGCCAATGTCGCGCCCGCCGACTGTCTAATGCAGCGGCAGTAGTCGCGAGGGCGGCTCAGCCAACGAGCGCACATAGCCCAGTTACGCTCATTAGCTCGATCGTCTCGCCTCTCATTGGTCCGTGTTTTTCGTTAATAACTCGTAAACGAAGCCGCGGATTGCATTTTCGCTAAGGAAAAAGTTACTTCAAATGACCTCAGGAATCGTACCCTTCTGGATGTTAACATAATTATGGAACATATTGTATACATATGGTGAAAATCAGTAAGTGCCATCCAAAGCTAGAAAAGGCTGGAAAGTATGCTCGAATGTATAAAAGATATCAAAGTATGCTTTCTGGTAAACCGACCAACTTTGAGACGATATATGGAAATCAAAAATTTTAAGGTCTAAACTGCAGATTTTATGCATTTATGACGAGAATGAATTGGTGACATTTAGAGAATGAGTGGGATTGAGAGATTGAATAGAAAAATAATGTCATAGTATGCATTGTTGCGAGCCAAAAAACTTTGATCTGACTCGTGGAAATGATAAATTATATGCTCTAACCGAACTGCAGATTTTATGCATTTATTGTGCACGCGGATAAGAAGGTGCCACTTTTAAAACAAGGGAAGGATTGCAAGAATGCACAGAAAGATCTGGCATGCCACCTTGCGAGTTACACAAGATTTATCTGACGAAAATCAGTTGTCGCCATCTAAAAGCCAAGAAAAGGATAGAAAGAACTGTATAAACAGATTCAACTAATGCGGCCAAATTTTGGGAAACGATTCTATTTTAGAAGATTTATGGAGGAATTACGATAGACTATGTTTATACTGCGATCATGTCTCTCGAAAGTTTCTTCATACTTCTTCCAACACTTTAAAATGAGAATCAGTCAGATCCTTTAATAGAAACCAGAACAAGAGCTATTTCAATGAAGCAAGGTTTTACGAACATCGATCGTGACATCATTTGTGTAGCTATGACATCACCATAAATTGAAACGTAGGAAGAGTACAATGTCTGACATGAAAAGAATACAATGTCTGACATGAAAGGAGTACAGTGTCTGACATGAAGCTTGTGGGTGATCAAAAGTATCCTATTGATCAACCACTCGAACGGCTGATCTTTTCGATCAAACTATTACTAAGTAACTGACGCTTAGATCGTGCAGAAAAATGGACAATTTGGGAACAGGAGATACGATTATTCCGGCTTTGCACCATGTTTTTATAATCGTTGACAATCGGTAACTATAAAAACGAGTCGCAAGGCTCGAATTCGCAAGGCTCCACTTCCCAAATCGTCTATTTCTGTAGACAATCTGAGCGTCAATTAGGGAGACATTACTGTACAGGTCTCTGTAGAATATACATAATCGTATCTCCTGTTCCCAAATTGTCCATTTTTCTGCACAATATAAGCGTCAGTTAGGGAGACATTACTGTACAGGTCTCTGTAGAATATACAGTAATGTCTCCCTAACTGACGCTTATATTGTGCAGAAAAATGGACAATTTGGGAACAGGAGATACGATTATTCCAGCTTTGCACCATGTTTTTATAATCGTTGACAATCGGTAACTATAAAAACGAGTCGCAAGGCTCCTCTTCCCAAATTGTCCATTTTTGTGGACAATCTGAGCGTCAATTAGGGAGACATTACTGTATGCATACGATAATTTACAATTTTGTTCATCATGTTCTTTCAACATATTTCTGAAGATTCTCCTTCTAGTCAGTTTTCCAGTAGACTTCAATAAATCGTGTGAAAATTTGAGTGAATTGTCAGAGACAAGAGTCAAGTCAACTCGAATAGCATATTTATAGCTCAGCCGTCTTCCTGCTATAATTCTGCCGGTCTTAAAACAAAAGGTCTTACCTGCAAACTTTGCTCATTTGATAGTTTAGTAAGCACGAGTATTTATTCACATAGGACAATAATAGTAGAAAAACACGGTCGAGAAAAGTGGCGAACAGCGTGATAGCGCTTGTCTTAATTGATTGCGAAGAGAACCAAGCGGCGCGATGGCGCTCGTCAAGATTGACAAAGACAACAAAAAGAAAAAAAAATGAGAAAAAGCAGCCATGCGATGTATGTGCGTCACTAAAGTTTGATCGCGACACAAGATCTGAACAGCGCGATCGCGCTGCTTGGGACTCAAACGGTTAAAACTTATAATTGAGCCGTTTATTTTAAAAGTGGCATAAGTCACTTTACCGTAACGAAAAGTGGTAATTTTTTAATGTTTATACGAAATTATTTATACTGAGAAAAATATCAGTATCCCGAGATAGCAAATACAAGTAAATCTTCTCGAAAGTTAGCATCCATATTTTTAAACGTGTTAAAACGCAAACCCTTAAAATTTAAGAGGGTTTACATTTAATATATCGACTTAAAAACAAAGTGACTCATGTAATGCTGTATATACATATACAGCAACATAGAGGTACCAAAATATTAAATTACCAAAATTTACAGATAGAGCCGTTTGCTTTAGGACGGCAGAATAATGGCAGAAGACTTGCAATTGAACGAGAACATTGAAAAAAATCGATACGAATGATCACTTCGCGGATGCACAAGTGTTGCATTTCTCTGCGGAAAACGTAGTCCTTGACGCGCGACCTTTCGAAACAAACAATTTGCAAGTTAAAGAACACTTGTCTAGCAGATAAGCTGAACGGCTGGTGGCGCGTTAGCCTCAATTATCCGTTTCGAGTGCGGTTCGTCTGAGCGCCGTCCCCGTTCTCGGGATAATTAGTCGGCGACGACGCCGCGGTCGCATCCTTCGTTCTCGATTCGTTTAAAAGGACTCTTTCTCTCTCTCTCTCTTTTCCTCCCTCTCCCTTCCTTTCTCTCTTTCTTTCTCTCTGTCTCGATGCTCGCGGCGGATGATTCACCCCGCCAATTACAAAACCCGTCGAGCACGTTCGCTGGTCTGTGAAATGCTAAAAACTGACTGAACCCGCGCGCCCGCCCCCGGGGAATTATTCATATCCGAGAGAGAAACGCGTGGATCGTCGTGTAACTTAAAACTAGAGTAAAACGTGTGGCTCTCTCGGTACGCCCGTGTGCGTCTGTATCGCGGCGTGACTCACCGAATCCACGCGGAAACGCGAGCAAAAAGAAAATAGAAACGGGAAGTCACCGCGAACCGGCGACGATAAATCGTCGTGACGCGGCTGTCGGGCTTGTAATGATTTCCATGACGGGTGTCGGCCTGGAAACGCAGCTTCGCGCCGCGAAATCTAGAAAGCTGGCCGCTAATTAAGCGATGGAATACCTGCTGCAAACCCACGGACCTCGAAACAAGATTCGCTCGCCTTATTCGCGCCGGATGGTCGCGGAGCTTTGCTTCGCTCTATTCTTGACACAATTTGTAGGCGCGCACATTTCCAGCATTAATAAAGCTCGCGTTCAAAGCGTTTGCGTGAGAAGGGTTTCGATTTACCGATCGTAGAAAATATTCGTTCGGAAACGTGAACGTGATTCAGACAGATCGTCAGACAGCTTCGTTAATGTTAAATTTATTATACAGGTCATTTCGAGCTGTTCCATATTTTTAATTTTTAAGGTTATCGAAATTGTAAAGACAGTGACTTCGTAGGATTAATATTAAATAAAATTCTTATTAAATAAATTTCTTAATTCGAGCACACGCTATAATAAAAATGGCGAAAGATCTCAACACAGGTCAGTCACTTTTACAGGTAGGTAGGTTTAATATTGAAGAAGATTTGCAGTCTAAAGTATAATAGAAATGATTAGACCGCTGATTTTATATAGGGTGTTCATTTGGTGACTTTAGATTTGAGTATCTCGAAAACAGCATATTACTGGCAAAAATATTGAATACAAATGTTACTCGATTTCAAGTGGGAAATTTTATGCAGTAAAAGAGCCACGCAAAAAAGTGCGAATATATTATTGATTTATCAACATTCAATCATAAAAAGAAATAAATAAATTTCATGAGTGAACAAATTTTTCATTTTATTATATATCCTTGTAAGATAAATCCTGATGAAAAATGTTTCATACGAAAGTTTAAACTTTTATTGTGTAGCATAAAAATCTGTAAATAACAATATGAGTTTTCATTTGTATAAACAGATTTATCTTCTGATAACCATCAAATCGACCAATAAAAAGAAATATAATAAATAACATAGTATAGTATTTTATAAATAATGTATAATATATTATAAATAATATAGTATTTAATATAATAAATAAAATAACCCGTGGAAAACGAGTAACTTTTGTATTGAACATTTTTCGCGAAAATGTGTTATTTTCGAGATATTTAGATTGAAAGGTTTCGAATGAGCATTTGATTTGATTTGTCAAGATTAAACGAATTAATCAATGTTCAAAACTAAAAAGTATTCAGTTGCTGCTTGTACTTGTAATTTCTACGGAAAATTTCGATTTAGCTCGAAGATCCCGAAACTAAGAATCAATAAGGCGGTATCCATCCGTCAAAAGAGAATACAAGAAAGTCCTCACAAATTGTTATCTCTTTACTAGAATTTCAGATTCCATCCTAGATAAAATTCGTAAATAGTTCCCGGCTCTAATGCCGAATCTTTCTCTGTAAGCTCCAGTCTCAGCGAAGCGAGCAAAATAATCTACCGACGTCGTATAAAATGTTATCCCTGAATTTCCATCGCATTCTCAGAATTTCCCCGCTGAGTTACGCGAATCTTAAACGGCTCTCAATTAGCAGCACCGATGTTTATCGGCACGAGCGAGACTTATTACCGGATGTAGCGTCGAGTAGCGACGCTTGTAACTTATTAGCATACCTACTTAAACGTTCAGGGGGATGATCGATCGCGTCCCGAGCCAATTATCGTCTTCTATACGCGCGTTTAACGGCTAATCGCGCAGCGTTCGCGGCGAGATCAAGGCTAGAACCCGAGGTTATCGCTACGGACAGCTAGAAACGGCATAGAGCGGTCACCGGAGGATGTAACTCTGTTGTTTCCCAGCGTGGTAACACGATTCCAGATTCGATTTTAGCCGAACCAAAGGCGCTGGGTTTTCCAGAGAACGAACCGCGCGTGTCCTCGCGGAGGGCGGTGGCTAATCTCCTTAAGTTCCTTCCGAGAAGGGACCAAGTTTAGCCCAAGAGGTATCGCCCGTCCCTGATCCTATATCCTGAGCAAATAGGATTATCGCGGCCCCGAGGCACGCTGGAACTCTCGCGCTTCCTTGCTTTTCCACGGGCGAACCGATACCTCGGACACTTCTGCGAGATACGAACGCCACGTCGAGAGAATGATAAACGAGCGGAATGATTTTTGTGCAGGCACGTTCGAGAGATAGGCGCGCGCTGTGTCAACCGATTTTGTTGCGGAACTGCTACCGACCATGAACTGTTGGAGTCTAAGCAGTCCCCGTGCATTGCTTAAAACAGACGAACTCGCTCGAACAGAAGTGTTCGATTTAACTTTCGAATTTAAGCCTTTGTACTCGGTGCTATTTTAACCGTAAACCTAAAACAATTTTTCTGACTTCAGCAGCGAGTCTAAGCAGTCCTCGTGCATTGTTTAAAACAGAAGAACTCGCTCGAACAGAAGTGTTCGATTTAACTTTCGAATTTAACACTTTGCACTCGGTGCTATTTTAACCGTAAACCTAAAACAATTTTTCTGAATCAAGCAGTGAGTCTAAGCAGTCCCCGTGCATTGTTTAAAACAGAAGAACTCGCTCGAGCAGAAGTGTTCGATTTAACTTTCGAATTTAACACTTTGCACTCGAAGCTATTTTAATCGTAAACCCAAAACAATTTTTCTGAATTAAGCAGCGAGTCTAAGCAGTCCTCGTGCATTGTTTAAAACAGAAGAACTCGCTCGAACAGAAGAGTTCGATTTAACTTTCGAATTTAACCCTTTGCACTCGGTGCTATTTTAACCGTAAACCTAAAACAATTTTTCTGACTTACAGTATTTCCATTTTATATGACAAAGTGCATTTTATGTATATGAAATTGAGTCTTGCGGTGACTTGTACAACAGTTACACTTTTAACAATTTTTCAAATGGAAACTTTGTTGATATAAAAATTATCTTGGAATAACAATTTTATATATATTATTGTTGTATATATATTATATATATATATATATATATATATATATATATATATATATATAACAATTTTAGTGATGCCTCCGAGTCACCACTCGAGTGCAAAGGGTTAACTTTCTTAATATATCCATAAATGGTACACGATGCGATGACTGCTCTAAACAAGCTAACTACTTATGAATTGACGATGGAATCAAATATTGTGTGATAATATATCAATCTTTAGTCGAAACATCAAATGACCTGAACGACAAATCGAGCAAAATCAGCTTGGCACGGAACATGTTAAGAAAGAATTCTCAGACTTTCAACGATCTGAGAATTAAAAAATTCGATTCTCGGTCATATTCATCGCAATGCGCAGTGAACAGATCAATTGTGTTACTATACATCCATAAACTGAGAAAAGATTGGAAAAGCAACGACGTAAAAATTCGTCGTGTTTCGTTCTTCTTCGTACAATGTTTGTCTTCGAGAATGAAAATATCCGACAATACTCTATCCGAACAGAAACCAAAATGATATCTCCATCCGAAAGCTTCCTGTTAGAAACCACGAAGTAGAAACATCAGCAACGTTCCCACATTTTACCAATTTCCAGGCACACACCTCAAAGTCTACGTCATTTTAATCGCTGCGATACATTGTTCGAAATCGCGTTTCCTTATTACCTCTGCACTCGAGCCGTAGTCGCGCGATTATGAATGGATTACATTCGTTGATCCGCGGCTATCTAATCAGACGAACGCAACAGAAGGTGCGGACAGAGCTTGTGCAAAGTCTCGATCGGATTCGAGAAGCGAACGCGAGGCAAATCAACGCGAGATCCTGCTCGAAGGGCTGATCAGCATTCGGCTCGCGGTGATTTCGACACGGTACAGTAATGTCTCTCTAATTGACGCCCAGATCGACCACAAAAATGGACAATTTGTGAAGAGGAGATACGATTATTCGAGCCTTGCGGTTTATTGTTACAGTTCTAAATTGTCCACAATTATAAAAACGAGCCGCAAGGCTCGAATAATCGTATCTCCTCTTCTGAAATTATCCATTCCAGTGGACAATCTTAGCGTCAGTAAGGGAGACATTACTGTACACCTCGGTATTCAGGATACTGGAATAACGAGGCGTAAGGTAACCCGGTTCCAGGCTGGTGCGCGCACCGTAGCGGTATAGGATGATCGATCGGCAGTGATTTACGGGAATAATTGTCCGCGGTGCGTGAACGCGCGGCGAGAAGGTGGTCGCCGATCGGGCCTCTCTCGCCGAGAGGTAAGAAAACACCTCGCCCGAGTACCGTAACACCGACCTTGCCTCCAAATGGCGAAACGGTCCCGGGTGCACTACAATAAACGTCTGCGATTCTTCTCGTTCGCTCTGTTTGCCCGCGCTCGCTCGCTCGCGCGAAAAGAGAAATGACCGGTATCGGGGACGAGGCCGCGGGAAACCGAGAATTCGGCCAAGGAGCGAGCGATCTCGCCGAAACCTGTCCGATCGTAACATCCAACGGCAGCTTCGTCGTTTCTGGCCGCTTTATAGGCGTAAATATTTAAAGAGACGCTGAGAAATAGCCGTGATCCAACGACCCGATTTAGCCGAGACGTTCGACCGATCGGTCTCCGGTAGATCATTGGGACGCGGGAATCGCCTTGCGATTATTATGCAACCGACATGATTATGTTGCGGCATTTTGACTTGGCCGAGCGTGACCGATACTTTTATTGTCGGTACTTATCGTTCTGTATCGCCGAGTGCGCTCGAAATCTGGGTAATTTGAGATCAAGAAATGTGTCGGATGACGAAAGTGTCGATTACTGTTTGATACGAATGTTCTGAGCAAAAATGCTCGACACGAG